>NC_081855.1:46175670-47630670 GCF_963259705.1 Myotis daubentonii | reverse complement strand
GAGTTGGTTCTGGGAGGTCCTGGGCATACAGAGGGGCCTCTCCTGTCCCCTGGGGTCTCGGAGTTTTTGCCAGGATTGGGGAAATTATCTGGGGGCAGGGAGCCTCGAATGCACAGCCTTCATTTCAGTAATGACCATTTAATTTGTTCCTTGGCAGACTGAAGAACCTGGGGTGGGGAGGAAGGCGGAGAGAAAGAATTCAGGGGAATGTCAATGCCTTGATACTGCGGGGGGTGGGGGTGGGGTGGGGGTGGGGCTACAGCCCACCTCCCCTGTGTCCCTGCAACTCCTGGGCACTAGGTGGCAGCAGCTCATCTCTACCTGACTTAAGCAGGGGCTAGGGCGCCAGAGGAAAGCGCAGTCCAAACAGGCAGCTCCCAGCCGGGGCCCAGGCCTGCCCGGCCCTCTGGTTTCTGCATCTGCGGTGGTGGGTGTGGCCACAGGCGCTGTCGTTCCCATACCGTGCCATGCTAGCTCCTGCCCACAGGGCCACGTCCAGGCAGACACTGGGCCCAGCCTGACGCTGCCTGAGCTCAGACACCTCAGCAAAACTCTAGGTCTGCCCTTGGCTGGCAGTGTGTCTGTCCTCCACCCCCAGCTCCACCCTCTGCTGATGTGGCACAGCTGGCCAGACACAGCCACGGGACACCCGCACCCGGATCGTGCACGCTCACCTGCAGCTGAGGAAACAGCCGCAGGCCAGTGCTGATGCAAACCCGTACCAAGGCGCGCACAGCCCCAACACGGTGGTGACGCCACCTATGCCTCTCCGATCGTCCCTCCTGCCACCCAGCCTCACCCCCCTCTGAAGGCTCCTCCCCCAATGTGTGTCCCTTCTTCTCTCAGGGACAGCATGGCCCTGGGGGGGGGGGGGGACTCCTGCTTCTCTTGCCAGAATCCAACTTTCTCCTCGTTTCATCCTCCACTCACTCCCTGTGACTTTCTTGGTTTTTACTCAGGAATTCCATTAAAAGGGCGGTGTCTTCCTTCTTTCTCCCTTTGGAAAAGTAGGAGCTGGGCAAAGAGTTTTCCGTGCACTGGCTCACCTAGTTCTCATGATAACTCTATGAGGCGTGTCCCATGATTGTGTGAGGCCCAGAGAGGTTGAGAAACTTGCCCTCGGTAACCCAGATTCTAGGCGGCAAAGTGGAACATACACGCCTGTGTCTGCTCTGCTCATGCTCCCTAACCTCTTTGGACCTGAAACTGCCGCAGGGCTGTCTGTATTCCCCCCAGCAGAGTAGAGGGAGGCCTGGGAGCCACGAAGAGGGAGAGGCAGGGTGAGCACCAGGGCAGTGCAGGCAAGTGGGCAGCACACCCAGGGCTCCGCACGGATGCTACACACCCGTCTAGGCCTGGGCCACCACAGCAGGAGGGAGTTAGTGCCGGGGCAGGAAGCTCCATAAAACCAGGATTAGTCTGTGCAGAGAGACCTGCGGGCAGACAGACGGAGGTCAAGCAGTCAGCCTGATAAGCAGGAAGTTTGCACAGCTGGGAAACCGCCAGGCCACAGGTCCAGGGACCTCCCCCTTGCCCCACATGCACCCCCAGTTAGGACCATGCAGGGGACTGGCGGGGATGGAGTTTTCCACAGCCAGGGGCTAGGTGGCAAGTGAGGAGTAGAGCAAGTGAGATCTTACCATGGGCTCCAGGGTCCCTAAACAATTACAGCTTGGACCTTAACATTGAGGGGTGAGGGTTTGGAGGAAAACTCCTATTTGTTGTCCTTTCTGGGCGAGGGGGAGCATCAGGGCCTGCGCCCCGGGATTGCTTTGGGGAAAAGTGACCCAGCCATCTCCAGGGCGGGCACTTACCGCAGGGTTTCAATCTAAGGATAGCAAGCCAGGAGATGAGGTGGCTGCCAGGAGGGTGTGCGTCAATGATCAATGCCCAGCTCGGCACCACCCCGGAGACTCTAGCAGCAACAGACGGCCTGTCACTGTCTAATCCCTCCCGCACCCTGACTTCTCAGCCTTCACAGCCCCCGCGGGGTCCCCCTCGGAGGTGCTGCTCTCCGCCCTCTAGCCCAAGGCAGATGTTGGGGGCCTACCTGGGCCACACTCTGCTCAGTCAAGCCTCCGTCGTCTGCCTGTGGGGAAGCAGTGGCAGAGGGTGGTCAGGCCAGGGCGGGAGTAACGGGCTTAGAAAGGGAGGTGAAGGGGTGGCGGTGAGGGGTGCAGTGTTATGGGATCCGGCAGTGCACCTGGATCGCCCGTGAGTGGAAGCCCTGCGCCTTGTCACTTGGAAGCCAGGACCCCGAGGCCCTGCCTATGGTGCACGGAAAGTAAGGGAGTGAAGGGAATAAAGATGGGAGGGAAGGTTTGCTTCAGACCCGAAAGCCACACTAGGCAGGGCCATTCTATCTAGACTGCCACTCCCCAACTTCAAGGCCAAGGCAGCCACCGGTGTCTCTTTGAGAGTTTATTTCCCCAGTCTGTATTTCCCACCAGGGAGGAGGGGGAGCTACCTGGTGATTCTACAGGGGGAGAGGACAGCAGATCTCTTTTACTAACTGACACCCCCATACTGCTGCTCCCCCAAGTGCATCATCCCAGTAATTGCTTCTGCTAGAGGAGCTTGGGCCCCACCCTTCCCTCCCCCCTCTCTGCCCCTCCCTAGGCCCTGGCAGCCCCAGCACAGGGAAGACAGGAGACAGGCAGGATGGGAAGGGCAGCCTAGAGGAGATGAGGGCATGCAGGGGACTCTTACCCTAAAATTCACTTTCTGGATCACTTGCTGAGGGTCGCTCTCCAGAATCACGCTACACGATGAGAGAGAAGCCAGGAGGGAAGTCAGTGACATGATTCTCCCCTCTGCAGCCTCTCGCTGCTAAGCCTCGTCCCTCAACCACCATATCCTGCCAAATTCCCCTCCAGGGGACCTTCCCCCTGATATTTCTCAAGGAAGAACTCTCCCTGACCATGGAGACCCCTCAACTCTGGTTCTTCTATACTTCAAACCTGCTGGTGAGACACTTGGTCATCACTGGACAAAAGCTGTGCCATAGGGCGAGTCCAGGCCAGGAAGATTGGGTGTCAAAAGCAGGGGCTGGGACACTCAGAGCTCTTGAAAGTTCACTTCTCCTTCTGGGTCAGGGTTGGATTCAGGAAAGTTCAGAGAAGGAAGGGAGGTGCCTTGGGGTCTCTATCTCATTTCACTAGTATTCTGTGCCATATACAAAAGAAATGGGAACTCCAGCGTCTGTCCAAAGCCCTGCCCCCCATTTTGTAATTGTGTGTGCATGCTTTCCTTAAAGGGTTCCCCCAAATTGCATATACTTCTGGTTCCACAAAACCCGGTCTTATTCCATCTCTCTTGGGTCTCAGCCATTAGCACAAAGCCTTGCAGTAACAGGAAGTCAATGGGGAGGGAAGGGAGAGGAATTCCATAGTCCCCCATCTCCCAGAGCTCCCTGCCCCCCCCCGCCCCCCCGCCCCGGGCGTGTGGTACAGTGCCATGGAAAGAGCCCAATCTTGAACCATGCCCATGGTTTTAGATCTTGGCCCTGCCGTGTGACCTTGGGCAAGTCACTTGAATCTGAGCCTCTGTTCCCTCATCTCTAAAATGGATGTAATGATAGAGTGTGTGGGTGTCTTTAAGATAATTAGTTTCTAGTATCCTTTGCCCCTGAGTGAGAATTTCATTTTCTCCCCAGTTATTTCCCTCCATGGAAATTCACTAACCCACCCTTCTCATAAGGACACCCAGCTTCCCAAGAATAGCATACCAACTGCAGGTGACATTTATTGAAGGAGAACCGTGAACTTGACCGGCGTCACCTTATTTAATCTCCATACCCTATGAGACCGTGCCTTTATCATCCCCATTAGAAAGACAGGCAAAGTGAGGCTCAGGGAGAATCAGTAACTGGCCCAGGCCACATATCTAGGCAAGGTTGGAATGGAGCTCTGAGAGCGGGGGGTGTGGAGGCAACAGGGCTCCGCCAGAATGAAGTCCTTCTAGGGAGGGGCAAGTGTCTGCTGCCTGCTTCTCCTGGGCTCTGGAGAGCAAACCATTTCACCCAACCCTGCCTATCCAACAGCCAGCTGCAGTTGGGCATCAAATTCCTTTCTTGTTTGCTTGACTTAGACTAACACTGACCTCAACCTCTGTCCTCATGAGTGGGGTGGGGGGGTGAGATCACCGGAATATGCTGGGGAAAGGAGGGAGAAGGTGGCCAGAGGAGCCAGCAGTGTGCTGGGTGCAATCTAGAGGGGATGATCTCCAAAGGCATCCCCCTCCATGAGTGTCCCTGGCCACCCCCTCCTCACCCGCCATCCACAATCTCATCCAGCACCAGGAAGGCTCCATCCATGTTATCCATCAGCCAGCCCTTCTCCACGTTCTTCCTGCAGGAGATACAGCTGCTGAGCTTCCCCGTGGCCAGGAGGAACCAGGTCCCCGCCGAGGTGAGACAGACCCCCTCTCCATCCACACCCCACCACACGCCCAACAAGCACTGGGAAGGACAATGCCAAGGGCAGTGAGGGCATCGCCTGTGCCAGGGATTCCCGAGCAGAGGACAGGCCTGCTGCCTTAAACCCTCCTTGCCCAACCTCCTACACGTGGGGCATTGAGGCTGTGCCCCCCACGGCACCCCTGATGCATCTCATAACTAGTCTAGATGCCATAGCTCTACTATACTTAACTGTGTTGACTAGGGAATGCATGTATTTTTGGATTTTCCTACTTTGGTTTCCTAAGGTCATGCCCACTGGAATAGATACTGGATAACTGAATTGGGGTCCGGTGAAAACCACCTTGAGCCTCAAGTCAGAAAACCTGAGTTTGCGTCTCTGCTGTGATATAAACCATTTGTAACCTCAGGCAAATCATTTCGCTTTTCTAGACCTCATTTTCTGGCCATACCTTCATATTGCCCTGCTCCGGGTGATACCATGTGGCTAGGTAAAGGGCAGAGGTCTGGAGGGGGACGCTCCAGCTCCAGTCTTAGTCTGGTAGGGACGTCAGGACAAAAGCATGGAGGAAGGGCCCTGTCTTTGTGATGTATCAAGGCCTGGGGGTGGGGCCTTGAAGGGCCGAGGATCTCACTCACCTTAACACGTGGTTCAGGGACTCAAACAGGCAGGTGAGAACAGACATGAGCATCAGCTGAGGTTGGGCAGATACACGGGAGGGGGGAAACGAGAGAGCTTGAGATTGGGAAGGCCAAACGAAGACCTCAGCGTCTACCTGCGTGGGAAACTGTCCCTTTCCAGATCGACAGGGCTGAGACTGCCCGCAGCTTGACCTTGGAGCAGGGCTGGGAAGCACTAGAGTGGGACGCTGAGTAGCCTTCTCTATGGTGCTCAAAACAAGGAACAAAAGCTCCTGCAGAGAACTTCACTTCCGGTCCCTAAGGAACCTAAGGGGCATAATGGGTATGCCTCGTCCCAGAAAGAACCATTCTGGCTGCTCACCGACCCCCAGAGTTTAGAAGGAGGGGTACCCAGCTTCTACCCCAGACTCCAAGCCAATCCCCCACAGGCAGACCCTCCTTGTCACCCCAACCTCCTGAATTCACCTCATTCTCCTGGGATGAGCCCACCACGTACAGGAAGAGGTCGATGCTGCTCTTGTAGACGATGGTCATGCCCCCGAAAAACGCAATCTCACCTAGAAGTAGAGGCGACTTTCCGTTCTGGCCCCTCCTCCCCGTCTCCAGCTCTGCTCTTCTCCCTCTATTTCATTCCTCCCTTTCTAAGGAACCCTTGGAAAGACTAGCACTAGGGACACTCCCATTAGGCTACGCTGTGTCCTTCCCTCCACCCCCTAGTTCTAGTGATTGCCTCATTCTGAGGAGTCAACAAACCCAGTTCAAGGTCGACCTTGCACCCCCGCTCCCACCATGTGCAATGCCCTGGACCAGTCCCAGGCTGGTGGGGGCCCACAACTCAGTTGGCCTCTTCCCCTGAGAGCGAGGTCTAGGTGTGCAGGCGGGGGGAGGTTCGAGAGTGATGGTGTGTGTGTGTGTGTGTGTGTGTGTGTGTGTGTGTGTGTGTGAAGGTTCCCCAGACGTAGAAATGAACAGCTGGGAAGGAGAGGAAAACAGAACCTCTGAAGAAAAGGAAATGGCCTGTGGGTGTGCAGGCCCGACGGGGACAGATGTGTCCAGATGGAGAGGACAGGGCGTATCTGAGAGTTCTGGACGAGGAAGAAGAGGGTACTTACTGTCAGTCCGGTTGGTCTTATTGAAGACATTTTTCTCGAAGGCCATCTGCTCCTTCATAGAGGGGAATGTGTCATCATAATACTATGAGAAAGGGGAGGAGAAGGGGCGATAGCCATTCCACAGAGCCTGGCTCCTCCATGGATGGGTGGCAGGGAATGGTGGGTGCTGGCCAAGTGCCCCATCACTTCTTTTTGCCCCCTAGGCCTGACTGCGCACTGTTTCCCTATAGACACAAATTCTAAGCAAAGAATAATAAAAAGTAGAGAAGTTTTGAGGCCTTTTTTTTTTTTTTTTTTGAGTCCTCTCCTGATTCTTGGAGGCTTTTGTATGTTGAGCAGATGTGCAGTGTGCTGAGGATTGGGGTGACCACCAAGTCATGCTGTTTCTACACAGACCTGAGTCTACAGGAAAGAGGGTAGAGCCCAGGGTCCTTCTTCTCCACAATAATAATCATAACTACTTTATTATCCCCATTGCACTGATGGGGAAACTGAGGCGAAGAAGTCAGGTCACTTCTCACAGTTGTAGGGGCAGAACTGGCATTCAACACCAAGGATGGTTTGACTTCCGGCAGAGTTAAGACAAAATACCTGAGGAAAAATCCCCAGGACACATTGCACAGTGTGTACTTAAGTCAATGCTGTTGTGTCTGGGTTTGGTGAGCCTCTCTCTCAGACTCAGTTTCTGAACCTGAACATGAATGTGTCCTGCTGGGATGAGGTCCTAAAACCTTTGACATTGCTGATCCACCTCTGACCATCTGCTGGGGCAAGGTGTGGTGAGCTCAGCTCTCAGTTTTCTGAATGTGGATTCTGCCCCTTAGTACCCCAACGGCGGGCAAATTCGTAGTCTCCCTGCCGGCCACTGAAGGCGTAAAGGCAAACAAGCAAATCTATAACTTATTTCAGAGCTAGTTTAGATACCATATCCCTACTATAGTTAGTTGTGTTGAGGTAGACATTTATTTTTGGACTAGAGGCCCGGTGCACGAAATTTGTGCACTGGAAGGGGGGAGTCCCTCAGCCCGGCCTGCGCCCTCTCGCAGTCCGGGAGCCCTTGTTCTTTACGGTCCGCCTGCTCCCTGCTCCTTGCTCCTTGCCGCTGCTGCAGAGGCAGGAGAGGCTCCCGCCACCGCCACTGCGCTCACCAGCCATGAGCCCGGCTTCTGGCTGAGCGGGGCTCCCCCTGTGGGAGCGCACTGACCACCAGGGGGCAGCTCCTGCGTTGAGCATCTGCCCCTTGGTGGTCAGTGTGCATCATAGCGACCGGTTGTTCTGGTCCTTCTGGTCGTTCCGCCATAAGGGTGGCTTAGGCTTTTATTATGTAGATTATCCTAGGCCATGTTTACTGGGATAGATACCGCATAACTGATTAGTTTGTGCAGGGAAAGCCACCCTTCTGAGCTCCAAGCCAGAATACTTGCGTTCAGATCGCTGCTCTGATATTAACCCTTGTGACTGCAGGCAACTCATTTAGCTTCTCTAGACCAGGCCGCATTTCCTTCCTTTGTGAAAGAGCTGGATTTTGTGCTCTCTGATCCTGCCTGGTTCTAAATTCTTAGACTCCTCAGACCCAATCCTCAGTGTTTACTAAGCTGTAGAAGAAAAGTGGAGGTTGCTTGTTTAGAATTTGGGGACCCGGACTCCTGGGTCCCAGGCTCAACACTCCACTGACCCCTGAAGGTCCCTTCGGCGCCCAGGGTCCAGCTGGCGAACGGAAAGGATGACCAAAGACATTTCGGGGACATGGTTAGAATCAGGGGTCAGCAGTCTGACGGGGCAGCAGGGTGGCAGGGTGACCTTTGCAGGGTCTAAGCTGAGCTGCTCTGAGTCACAGAACCCACAGTGGGGTCTCTCCTGAGGCAGCTGCGTGGGGACTTTTGTTTTGGGGACAGAAGTACAGTCTTCAGGGGCCCTCGGGTGAGGGTGGGAGGTTACCTTGGCCAGCAGGCGGCGTCCGTCACTATCTAGGATGAAAACAGCCTTGATGGTGTAGAGGGAAGGTTCCTGCAACTGACACGGGGTCGGCGTGAGGGGAGCTCGGTCGGCCCCTGACTCAAGGCAGGTGCCCTGTCCTTGGTTTTACGGGCCCCGGGAGTCCATGCTCAGGCTCCAGTGACCCGCGCCTACAAGGTCCAGAGCCGGTTCTGGCCCAGTCCTGTCCCTCAGGGGCCCACTCCGGGCCTCTCCACTCCCAGCGGATGTCCCCGCAGGCCCCTGGTGGGCGCTCTGCACAGTGTGCGGAAGGTCCGCCCGGGCCCAAGTTCTGTCATGCACTGACTGCTCCAGAGCCCGAGTCGGAGTGTATCACAGAACCTGGGCCGGGGGGACAGCGGTGCCTCCTCCTTCCAGCTGACCTCGGGGTCGAGGCTGGACCCCCTCTCTGAGCGCGCCCCTGCCTCCCCCGCGCGGTGGGCTCCAGAGCGCACCCGTCCGCCCGCCGCCCCTGGGCGCCCCCGCCACTCCCTCCCTCCCTGCAGAACCTCCACCCACCCCACCCCCAAGCCGTCCCCCTCGCTGCTCCAAATGGATCCAGAACTTCGGCCCCACGCGGACGCGGGACAGGCCTCCTCGGGAGCCCGCGTCCGCGCCCGCAGGAACTTTCCTCGCCGCCCGGCCCGGCCCCCTCCCTGGGCGGCGCAGGGGTGGCACCAAGGTCCCGGCGCCGGGCGTGCAAGTTGTGAGTGAGATGCCCCCCCCCCCCCCCCGCCACCTCGGCCCCGATTCCTGCCGCCCCGGACCCCGGCCCCGCCCGCCTGCTCCATACCCGCGACCCCGCGGGCTCCCCGGCCGGGGCGGGCGGTGCTGGGGCCCCGGTCTGGGCGGCCGCGGCCCCCTCCCCCGGGTGCGGACGTGGCCAGGCCTCGGGCCGCTGCATTCCGCTCGCCGCCTCGCGCTGACAGCGCCTCCCGCCGCCCCGCCCCGCGCCCGCCCCCAGGCCGCCGCCCGCCCCTGCCCGGCTCCGCGCCTGCCTTGCCAGTTCCCCGGCCCTGCCCTCCTCCGGGCCCGCCCCGCTGGCCCTTCCCGCCCGCTCCCCCCTGCGCCCCACACCCGCGCCCCTTTCCCCAGATCCCTTCTTTCTCTCCTGAAAGTCCGGAGCCCGTCCTCCTTGCCCCGGGCCGGCCCAGCCCAGCCCCCTGCCTGGCCCCTCCTTTCTGGCCTGCGGGTTTGGTTTGCGCTGGCTAAACGGGGGGCAGCAGAAAACACAGGCAAAGTCCAGTTTTGTCTCTTAACTACGGGTAAGTACCACGCCGACAAATACGATCGGGCCTCGGGGACAAGTTATAGCGGCGGGAGCCGATGGGGACGGCTCTGGGGGGACCCTCTGCGCCCAACAGGTCCGCCCACTCCCGCCTCCTCCCGGGGAGCCATGGCCCCAGGCCCCGCTGAGGTCTCCCAAGACAGACAGGCAAACCTGGAGCAGGACAGACGCCTGCAGCACAATGCTGCACAGCGGTGCGGGCTTTGCCATGCTTTAGCGTCTTTGGTGGAAGTACACCAGATGGCCAGCTTTCCCGCCAGGATCCCCAAGGCCAGGGGGAAAGTCCCGCCAGGGGTCAGCAGGACTTACCCATTTACCCACAAAACCCTCAGGCATCTACTTTACACCCAAGCACTTCCACAGACATTACCCAATATAACCCACACCTGAGGTAGGTGTGTCAGCCCCATTTTAAGGGAGGGAGACTCAGACCTTTTCAAGATCTTTTCTTTGTTTTAAATATAGTTTTATTGAGCCCAGCCCACCTGGTTCAGTGGTTGAACTCTGACCTATGAACCAGAAGGTTACGGTTAGATTCTGGTGAGGGCGCATGCCCAGGTTGTGGGCTCCATCCCCAGTGTGGGGTGCAGGAGGCAGCCGATCAATGATTCTCTCTCATCATTGATGTTTCTATCTCTCTCTTCGTCTTTCAAGTCAATAAAAAAATTTTTAAAAAATATTTTTATTGTTTCTTTGCAAGACAGATAATAAATAGATATGGCCCTAACCAGTTTGGCTCAGTGGATAGAGCGTTGGCCTGTGGACTGAAAGGTCCCAGGTTTGATTCTGGTCAAGGGCATGTACCTTGGTTGCGGGCACATCCCCAGTGGGGGGGTGTGCAGGAGGCAGCTGGTCAATGTTTCTCTCTCATCGATGTTTCTAACTCTCTATCCCTTTCTCTTCCTCTCTGTAAAAATCAATAAAATATATTTTAAAAAAATAAATAGATATGATGTGAGTTGCTAATAAATGCTACAAAGAATAACAGAGCAGGACCAGGGGTCAGGAAGGTAAGGGATTGGTGGGAGCAGGGTGGAGTGCCATTTTCCTTAGTGTCACTGGGGAAAGCCTTCAAGAAGGTGACATTTGAAGAAAGAGCTGAAGGAGGTGACAGAGTGAGCCATGCAAACATCTGACGAAAGCATCTCCTGAACCTCTTTCTATGATGACTTAGAGGGCACACCTGAACCTTCCTTGCAGGCTGCCAGAGTTATAATAGTGAACAGTAACCAACACGGGTACAATTGGTACAATTCGGGGGTGAGGCGGAGGTCGGGGGTGGGGGGGGCAGCAGTATTTTATTTGGCTTCCAGACCACCAGAAATGATGTCCATGATCATGCCAGCTTAGTGTGTTATAAAAAAATACCGACTTGATTATTTTGACCCCTTAATATTTCTGTGGGCTAGTCCACTTAGGGAGCTGGTGTGGCTCCATGGGGAGAGGTGGGAGAGGAGTTAGAGGAGGACTGGATAAGAAGGTACTAGAGCCCTGGCTGGTTTGGCTCAGTGGATAGAGCATCAGCCTGCGGACTGAAGGGTCCCAGGTTCGATTCCGGTCAAGGGCATGTACCTTGGTTGCGGGCACATCCCCAGTAGGGGGTGTGCAGGAGGCAGCTGATTGATGTTTCTCTCTCATCGATGTTTCTGACTCTCTATCCCTCTCCCTTCCCCTCTGTAAAAAATCAATAAAATATATATATTTTTAAAAAGGTACTAGAGAGAGGCACAGGGGCTGGCATAAAGAGAAGCCAGGAAAGGAAGCTTAAGGACCATAAAATCCTTACCACCACCACCACCTCGGCTGCTCTTTTTAATCCCCAGGATGCTGTGGTGAATAAATTCAGAGCCTTCAAGTTAAGTTTTCAAGGAAGAGATTCTCCTCATTGATTCTCCTCCTCAGGGCCCAGCCTAGGGTGCCCCTTTAATGAGATTCCATGTAAAAATATAAGCTCAGAGTGCACAGTGCCGGGCCAGTGTCTCCCACAGAGCATCGTCTCAGGAGGACCTCACAGTGTAAGCCTGGCAGCACCTGAGGAGCGGCCAAGGGCAGCAGAAAACCTCCCCAGAATGAGGAAGCCAGAGCTGGGTTCAAAAACAGCACAGCTTTGCCCAGCCCGTGTGACTCAGTTGAGTGTTGGCTCAAGCACCAGGAGGTCACTGGTTCAATTCCCTGTCAGGGCACATGCCTGGGTTGCAGGCTCGATTCCCAGTAGGGGGTATGCAGGAGGCAGCTTAGCAGTGTTTCTCTCTCACATCAATGTTTCGCTCTCTCTCTTCCTCTCTCTGAAATAAATAAAACCTTATATATGTACTTTCTTTTTTTAAATTCTCACCTGAGGATATTTTTTTCATTGATTTTTAGATAGAGTGGAGGAGAGGGAGGGAGGGAGGAGGACGAGGAGGAGGAGGAGGAGAGAGAGAGAGAGAGACATCAGTTGGCTGCCTCCTGCTCTCTGGGCATGGGATTGAACTAGAGACCCTTTAGTCCAAGGGCTGACACTCTAACCACTGAGCAACCCCTGCCAGAGCTAACCCTATTAAACAACAACAACAGGGCCTTTATGTTTCTCTGCTCTCTGCTCCCTTCAGGGTGGGTGTGCTGGGGGAGGGGGGGCATTCACATCTCTAACCAGCATCTGAACTCAGAATTGGTCCTGAAAACACACACACACACACACACACACACACACACACACCCTTTGGAATCTCCAAGAGGCAAGTGATTCAAATGGGTTCCCCTCTGGGCCTTGGTATGTCTTGGAGGTGAGTCCATTCTGTTTCCTCTGACTCAGCCTGCTGCTGCCACATTTCTGTGTTGTCTGTCCTAGGATTTTGGCATCTGTTCTTGTGTGACAAGAAGCAACAGCTCCCTTGGGTAGCAGCTCTATCTTTCCTGCTATAATGTCAAGAGGGGGAGGTGTGTGTGGAATGTGAGGCATGGGTGTGTGTGCTTGCGGTATTCTGCAGAGAGAAAATGAAAGCTTCCATGCTCTGTGTGCCGGCTGGTTTCCAGTTGACCACCCTACGCACAGCTCTCATATCTTCAACGTCGTTGGCTTTCTCTGGGAGAATAAGGTTGTAGGGTGGGCAGGGACCTAGCGATCAGCTCTATGCCTGAGTGACTTTATCCGTAGGATCTGATTTTTTTTTAAACCCAAACCTTTTCCCTCCCTTGATTTTTAGAGAGAGGAAGGGAGAGAGAGAGAGAGAGAGAGAGAGAGAGAGAGAGAGAGAGAGAAACGTCGGTGTAAGAGAGGAACATCGACGGGTCCCCTCCTGTACCGACCGGGACTGGGAATTGAACCCAAAACCTTTTGGTGCATGGGCTGATGCTCTAACCAACCCAGCCCCCTAGCCAGGGCACATCAGTCTGATTTGTAGACTTTGAATGTGTATACTGTTATTTCCACTTAGCTCAGGAGGCCTCAACTCGTAAGTGGCAGAGCCATAGTTTTGAACCCAGCTCTGAGTCCAAAACACTCTTACAATAGGGCCTCCCTGATTGTGACAGCCCCACGGAGTGCAATATATACAAAGAAAATTACCCAGCATTGTTAGGGACAACACGGGGAGGACTTACAGGGCTCAGCTTCCTAAAATGTTATACCAAGACATGAATGAACCATGAGGTGTTTTTGCTGGCTCGCTAGGTCAAGGAAGAGAGCATTTGGGGATGGAGAAATACTACATCCTTTTTCAGGCAGTGATTCTAGTGGGTGCTCATGCAATATCACTGTTGTCCTTTTTTTTAATCCTTACCTAAGGTATGTTTTTATTGATTTTGGAGAGCGGGAGAGAGAGAGAGACATTGATGTGAGAGAAACATCGATTAGTTTTCTCCCGTACTTGCCCCAACAGGGTAATAAACCCGAACCCACAACCTTTCAGTGATGGGGCGATACTCTAACCAACTGACCCGCCCGGCCAGGGCCACTGTTGTCCTTTCTTACCCAGCTGGGGTTCTTACTCCACGCTCGTGGTGCTCTGCGCAGAAGAATCACCAGAGGAGCTTTTACAAATCTCTGATGCCCAGGGCTGCTCTGGGAGACTCTGGTTGGCGGTGAGACCTGGACATTGATGTTTTTGTTTTGTTAATCCTCACCCGAGGGTATTTTCCCCCATTGTTATTTATTTTTTAAAAAATATATTTTTATTGATTTCAGAGAGGAAGGGAGAGGGAGAGGGAGAGAGGGAGAGAGGGAGAGCGAGATAGAAACATCAGTGATGAGAGAGAATAATTGATCAGCTGCCTCCTGCACGCCCCTACTGGGGGATCAAGCCTACAACCCAGCATGTGCCTTTGGCCAGAATTGAGCCGGAGACCCCTCATGTGCTGTGGCTGGAATCGAACAATTCGTAAGCCAATGCTCTATCCACTGAGCCAAACCAGCTAGGTCTTCCCATTGATTTTTAAAGAGAGTGGAACGAGGGAGGGAGGGAGGGAGGGAGGGAGAGAGAGAGAGAGAGAGAGAGAGAGAAAGAATGAGCAAAAGAGAGACACTGATGTGAGAGAGACACATCGACTGTTTGCTTCCCGCACATGCCCCGACCAGGGAGCAACCCAGGTAAATGCCCCTGACTGGGAACCGAACCGGAGATCCTTCAGTGCTCAGGCCGACACTAACCACTGAAAACGCCGCTAGGGCCGGGCACTGATAGCTTTCACAAGCCCCCCAGGTGACGCTAGGGTTAAGAAGCCATCTCCCAAGACAGGTGTGATGGGGGCACAGGGAGAGGCCTTACCTATTTTGGTGGTTTAATGGTAGCAAGCTTGCTAATGATGTTTACCAAGTAAGAAAGGCGCCGGATGTCTGGATTAGCTGGAAAACTAATTGATTTCCTTGCAAAACATGATACCATTTAGTATTGACAGAATGTAATCCTAGAACCTCAGAAGGGTGTAAGGAAATCTTAGGCAGGCATCTAATCCATCGCTCTGGACTAGATGGAAGTTGGGAATTGAGAAATATTTATATAGATTAGCAACATTTAAAAACTTGGTTTTGTGTGTGTGTGTGTGTGTGTGTGTGTGTGTGTGTGTGTTTTAGAGAGAGTGGAGTGGGAGAGACAGAGAGAAATCTCAATGTGAGACACATCGATTGGTTGCCTCCCACACGGGGATCGAGCCTGCAACCAAGGTATGTGCCCTTGACCAGAACCAAACTCGGGGACCCTTCAGTCTGCGGGCTCTCTCCACTGAGCCAAACTGGCTAGGGCTAAAAACATTTTTAAAGAAAGGAAAAAATAATGGGCAACCTGAAGAGCAGAAAGACTGCATTCCTCCTTAGGGGGAAAAGCAATTCCTTCTCTTCCAGAACAATCCAAGCCCCAGCCAATCCACCTTCCCACACCCCCCTCTCCGGGGGTTTCCATCCTTGCAGGATGACTGGATGGTGGCTGTGCCTGCTGGTGGCAGCAACAACTTTTCCTATAGAGGAAGCTGGGTCAACAGAGATGACCAGGACGAGAGGGGATTTCATAGATACCCGTCTCTCTTCATGGCCCCAAATCCCTGTGTATTAGGACTAAGCCTGTTCTCCCTGGCTTCCTGCAGCCTTCTCTTCTCTCCCGAGCAACAGGGAGTCGCAGGGGCAAGGCTTTAGCGAAGGCTCCCAGCCTCGCCCTCAGGGAGAAAGCGCATGTGCTCACTTTTTCCAGTGGTCTTTTCGGTCTGATTCAATGGGTATATCAGGACTGATGACACATCAGCAGGGCATCTTTCTTTTGCTTCTTGAGTAAATGTCCTATTAACAGCTGTCCCAGGCGAAGGGATGGGGGTGTCGGGGGAAGGGAGGAGGGTAGCTTCCTGGGAGAAGGACACGCCCTGGATTTTACAAGGTTAATCAGTGGGTCCAGGGAAGGTTTGCACCTGCTCAGACTTGATCTGGAACTCTAGACAAGCGTGGAAGACAGCCTTTCGATCTCTGCTCCCTCCCGTGGAGTATTACATATCCTGGCTGCCCACACCCCAGACAGGCCTAATGGCTTGCTGCTGCCTGACATTGTCTCTATAGCTATATAGTATTCTCCTCAGTCCTTGCAACGGGCCAGCAATTCTTTGCCTCTCCTGTTCTCTTCCCACCTTTGGGTAACTGCTAAGCAGTAATCTTTTTCTAACCACCAATAGTAGTTCCTTTAACCTACCAACACAGTTCATCATCCCTCTCTCTCCCCTGTACATTCAAGTAATTTTATACACCTTTCAGCACAGTACTTGAAGTTGGAAGGCAAAAGAACATGAATAGGATGGTAGGCAAAAACAAAAGACCTCTCCACCCCTCCTCTTAAGAATTAACACAGCGCCCCCTTCTCCCCCCCATTCTCTCAGTGTCAGCCACTCCCTCCCCACCCAGGACCCCAGAGAAGAGAGAAAGGAAAGGAGAGGATGGGTAAAAGTGCCACCTCAAGAAACTGAGTCATTAAAAAGGGACCAAATGAATTTAGGCTTTCAAAGTTAATGTGACAGTATCACATGCTATCTCCCCAGTGTGGGCTTCCCACCAATAGCTGCCATTTCATTTCAGTGAATATTTCTTATGTATTTGATTTCGTGTTAGTTATATATATCTACCATATGGCTTCATTTCTTGTCCTAGGCACCTGGTACTGTGCTGTACAGCTTAAAAGGGACTTGGGAAATACAAACGGACTTTCCCAGTACTCCCCATAAAAGACTGCCCAGTTTTAAAAAATCCTCACCCAAGGGTATGTCCATTGATTTTAGAGAAAGGAAGGGGGAGGGAAACATCAATGTGAGAGAAAGCTATCTATTGGTCACCTCCTGTACGCATCCAAATCAGGGGGATTGGACCCGAAACCCAGGTATGTGCCCTGACCGGGAATCAAACCCAGAACAATTTGGTATATGGGACAGTGCTTCCAACCAACTGAGCCACGTGGCCAGGAAGGGTTTTTTGCTTGTGTGTGTGTGTGTGTGTGTGTGTGTTTAACTGTGTCAGTGTTTAAAATCTATAATAATAAAAGCGTAATATGCTAATTAGACCGATGGCCGAACGACCTTCCTGATGACCTTCCAGACGAAGCCGGGGCTGCAAGGGCCGCAGCTGCGAGGGCCAAGCCCCTTGCACGGATTTCTGGCCTCTAGTGGTTCTGTACTTGCTGTGTCAAACAAATGACCACACTTAGTATGCAGCCTCTTGTTCCACCTTCTCAAAATAGTATTAAGCCCTGTAACGTTAGTCTAGCCTTGACATCTTTTAGTTCTATTTTTAAAGTATTTCTTCTCACCCCCCTTAGTATGTTCTTAGAATTAATGATCACACCTCCTTTCTCCTCCTTTCTTATCCATTAGTATTAACCTTCATGGTCTTATTAATTCAGGGGCTGGTCTCTGATTTCCTTGGCAATATGCCATCTCCTTCAAAACCCACCTCCTTCAAGTATTAATTTCTGCTTTTAACAGAAACGTCTAATGACAGGCCTGCCTGCTTGAGCTCCTTTAATTATTCAGTATTTATTGTCTACTAAGCACCAGGCACTGTTCTAGGTTTTGAAGACTCAACAGTTAATGCTCAAAATTCTAGTCCTCATGGAGTTTATATTGTAGCATTTACCAGAGACACGTAGTAAAAAGAACTAAAACATGTGCTCTTTGTTTTTTTAAAATATATTTTTATTGATTTCAGAGAGGGAGGGGGAGAGATAGAAACATCAACGATGAGAGAGGATCACTGATTGGCTGCCTCCTGCACCCCCACACTGGGGATCAGCATGTGCCCTGACCAGGAATGCAACTGTGACCTCCTGGTTCATAGGTCAGTGCTCAACCACTGAGCCACACTGGCCGGGCTAAACCATGTGCTCTTCGGGTCAGTATTTGAAAGGGGTAACTAATGGAGGATTCCGTGAATGGATGCTGGTGTTTTGGTGGTTTAATGGTAACATGTGGTGAAAGTGCTTGATAATCGGTGAAACACCCCAAATTCGGCCTCCTAACTCTCCAAACACGTGATGGCCTCGACGCTCTGATTTGACAGGTTACCGGTGGCTTCCTCCTTAGCTGTACAAGGACCAATAGGTGACCGGGGTCTCCCAGGGAGTTAAGAACAGGAGTTGACACCTTCTTGTCCCCCAGCTGGGAACAAGGCACCACAAACTGCCACTCCGGGATCGCCTCCATGTGGCCTCCCCACCAGCTGCATCAGCGGCCCCGGCTGCGCGCTGGCCATCGGCTCCGGGGGCTGTGCACCCACAGGC
Source organism: Myotis daubentonii (assembly GCF_963259705.1). Classification (NCBI taxonomy): domain Eukaryota; kingdom Metazoa; phylum Chordata; class Mammalia; order Chiroptera; family Vespertilionidae; genus Myotis; species Myotis daubentonii. Next base: position 47,613,018 of record NC_081855.1, on the reverse strand, counting down.
TGCTGGGCTGAGCCAGGCCCGGGCACGTGCCTCGGCTGCAGGTTTGATCGAGGTGGGGGCAGGTAACGGAGGAGTCTGATGGATGTTTCTCTCGCCCGGCTTCCCCCTTCCTCTAAAAACCAGTGAAATCATTACCGTGGGTGAGGATTGAAAGAAGACGTTACCAAGCCCTTTAATAAGCAGGCAGGCGGCCTCAGCATTGGCGGGTGTAACGAGTTCCCCAAGTGATGCTGGAGATAGAAACACACGTTTGAAAAATCACCAAGATGTTGGCTAGACGAGATCGGAGAACACTGGACACTGAGAAAAGTTCCTGAGAGGCAAGACCAAGCTCCGTGGGAGGCTGGGCGGGGAGAAGAGCGGAGAGGAGGCGGCACTCTTCCGGGAGGTCTCATCCCGACGAACATCGCTCATTACCCCGCATCCCGCACACCGGCAACGCCCCTCCACCGTCGGGACCACCCGTTCCCAGGGCTGTTCCCGCGATGTGGCCCGAGCCCGGGACGGAGGTGCCACCATCCTAGGCTGGCGAGGGGCGTGCCTCCACGCGAAGCGAAAGCTGGCAAAGCGGTTTCCGCTGCCAGCACCCAAGATGGCGACACCAGCGTCGCCACCACGCGGAACACATGCTCTGTACTCCGCTTCGACCCGCCCCTCGGGTCGCACTGGACTTTTGCAAGTCACCGTAGGAACCCTCAAAGGGGGGGGTCCCGCGCTTCGGCGGCGACACTACCTCCCAGTCCCAAGCCCTTCTCCCCCGGCCGAAGAAGGCCCTGGAAGCGCTCAGCCTGCACAGTTTACTCCGCACCCAGCTCGTAATACCCACTGTGGCCGGCGCATGGCCGTGGGGGCCCGGATGCCGGGGGCGAGAGGGCCCTTCGCCCCACTTATTGGAGGGCCCACGCCGTGGGGGCGGGCTTACACGCCCATTGGGCCGTGAATCATGCCCGTCTTGGGAAATGGGGAAAAGGAGGCGGAAGAAACTCAGCCATTGGGCCTCCTCTCCTGTCAATCAACGTGACATCCGGCGACGGCCACGGTCTCGGCTCGTTGATTGGAGAAACGTGTTGGCCGCGGAGGGCGGGCTTGCAAGTGAGGTGGGAGGAGGAGGCGGGGAGGGAAGCGGAGGCTGGGGAAGCTCTAGGCCGGCCGGCGGCGGCGGCGGCGGCGGCAGCTGCGGCGAGGCGGGGATTCGAGTGGCGGACCTGCTGTGGCAGCCGTGGCGGACGCCGAGCTCAGCAGCGGGTATCCGGCATCTTATTTTCCCTGACGAGAGGCGGGCAGCGTGGCGGGGCCGAGACTTCAGGGCTGAAGGGCGGCGGGGTGGAGCTGAGGGGCAGGAGGCGGGAGCGGGCGGCCGAGCCGGGTGGCTGTGGGGGTCGGGCCCCGGGCCTGGCCGGGAGGGGCCGCGCGCCCGTGGAGCCGGCCCGCTCCCGGGTGGGTGGGGCTGGGGCGGCTGAGCGCGCGAGAAGGCGTGGTGTGAGGCCGGGGCCCGGGCGCGGGGTGGGGCCACGGCGCGGGGCGCGATGGGGCTTGGCCGCGAGGGTGGGTCAAGGCCGGGGAAGTAGCACTTGTTCGCTGCCGCCCCAGCGGCCGGGGTCGGAGGCGTCGGGAGCGGGCATGGCGACTCGGTGTCAGCCGGACTCGGGTATCCGGGGCAGGTTGGGGCTGGGCTCGCACCAGAGGCCTCTGGTCTTCCTCGATCGCTAATTTCTGGAGGCCTTTAGCAATAACTTGCGTGAGGACAGGAGGGCAGTGTCAGCTGAAACTCTGGGTCGCAGTTGTGTTTACTCTTAGCCAAGCAAGGGGTGTGTGTTGCAGGTGTAGGTCCCTTTCCTCCCTTAGGATGGAGTTGGCAGGTGGCTCCTACCGGCCGACAGCACTGTGTCTTGGTTTACAAGGTTAATAGCTCAGAAGCAGAGGCCAGAAACCGAAAGCAGACTTACTCCCTCCCCACTTGGCTGTCGGGTGGAGAACTTTGCCACAGCCTCTGTTTGGGCTCAGAAGGTCATGTGAGCGAAAATAAAACCTGCCCATGCAAATGCCGGACCGAATCATCCTGGCTCCCCTCCCCTTCCCGCCCCCCCACCCCCCCATTTTTATATTTTTAAATGTGAGATGGGAAAGGGAAATCAGATTTCAAAGTTGAGAAAATAAAAGGCATCGTCCTCTTCCGTGACGTGGTGGCCTGGCCGTGTTCCTCGTGTCCTTTCACACTCTCATCCGTGAACGGTCGCCCGCTCCCCGTGGGAAGAGGGGAGGGACAAGGACCGTGGGCAGTTTTCTCCGGAGAGATGGGCAGCCAGCTTTCCTTGGCGATGGGCAGTGGGCTTGTGCTGAAGTAGAAGCTGGGTGGTGTGTGTCTGGGCTGGAGGGAGGGTTGGTGAGTCAGATCACAGGTAAAATATTTTGGATGCTCTGGGCATGGTCTGCTTCTTCATAACAAGCCATGTTTTAGGGCCTGGAGAGTTTCATCTGCAGAAACAGGGATCCTTTGATCCTTTGTGAGCAATACTTCCTTTCATAGTTGTGTCTATAAAAGGTTTTTGTTCAGGGCGTATAATGACTGACTTATTTTTCCTCTTGTAAAAGTGGCCTTTTAATGTGTTTCCTACCTTCTGCCTTGATCATGGTGTGAAAATTATGGCATCTTACCCTGTTGCTCTGTGATTCCCATTTCAGGTTTCTCTGGAAACCCTCCTGGTAAGAGTGGAGGAGGTGGGACGCTCTGACCCCAAGACAAAAGGCCTGTAGCTCCAGCCAAAGAAAATAAACCTTAGGAAGAAAAACACACACCAAAAAACCCCACAAAAAACAACACCCCCCATCAGCTGTTCCCGAGAACAGCCTGCAGTGGAATCGACAGAGAGGACGACTAATGGGAGTGAGGAAGTGACTGTATGTGGACTGTGGAGACAGTAAGTCACGTGGACCCTGAGGGCCTGGCCTGGGTTAGGAGCTGTGTACTTTCAGAGGTGAGGTGTCCGGAAGGGAAAAGTGAATGTGGTCTGGAGTGTGGCCTTGGCTCCACGGGCTGTGCTTTCCTCTGAGGCCTTCAGGGAGCTCAGCCCCGGTGTTCAGCCAGGGTGGGGTGGGGGCTTGGCGTTGAGTGGGGGGTGACTGGCTGGCTGGAGCAGCAGAGCAGTGGCCTTGATTTGTCTTTTGGAAGATTTAAAAACCAAAACACACAAACGTTGTGGTCCTTCAGCAATGCTTTCTCTGAAGAAATACTTAACGGAAGGACTCCTCCAGTTCACCATTCTGCTGAGTTTGATTGGGGTGCGGGTGGACGTGGATACTTACCTGACCTCACAGCTCCCCCCACTCCGGGAGATCATCCTGGGGCCCAGTTCTGCCTACACTCAGACCCAGTTCCACAACCTGAGGAATACCTTGGATGGCTATGGCATCCACCCCAAGAGCATAGACCTGGACAATTACTTCACTGCCCGGCGGCTCCTCAGTCAGGTGAGGGCCCTGGACAGGCTCCAGGTGCCCACCACCGAGGTGAACGCCTGGCTGGTCCACCGGGACCCGGAGGGGTCTGTCTCCGGCAGCCAGCCCAGCTCGGGCCTTGCCCTCGAGAGTTCCAGCGGCCTCCAGGATGTGACAGGCCCAGACAACGGGGTGCGAGAAAGCGAAACGGAGCAGGGATTCAGCGAAGATTTGGAGGATTTGGGGGCTGTAGCCCCTCCAGTCAGTGGAGACTTAACCAAAGAGGTTAGTGGCCACATGGCGGGGTGGGTGGGAGGGGTTGGGTTGGGGGTGGGGATTGGCTGGTCCTGGAGGACTGTGGTCTATGGTACTAACTCCTGTAAAGAACCAGAGGTTGGGCTGGGGGTGGGGGGATGTCTCAGGCATTGTTCTTGAATAGGAATGAGCTGAATTGTCTGACTAGGATTGGGGCCTGGGAGCAGCATTTCCTGTGTTGAACCATTGACCCACCTCTAAATGTACCGTCAGGGCAGTGGGAGGTTCCTAGAACATGCCAGTGTGTTTACTGCTTGGATTTCAACATGACTCCTGGAGGCCCCGGGATGGGGGAGGGAGTCATGTTGTGATGGGCTTTGATGCCGTGTATATCTGTTGCTAAGACACAAATATTTTGTGGACTCTTGCCTTGTACCTCCCCCCACATCAAAACACACATATATATCCTGAAGTTCTACTCCCTTGTGGTCAGTCCTGTTGTTGTTTTAAGGTCCTGATAAGTCCGCTGTCCTGGGCCTGAGCCAAGGGGTAGATTTAGATCGTTATTCTCGGTCCAGTGAGGACCAAGGCTCCCTCTTTGCTAAAGGCCCACTGTAGGGAGTAGGAAGGTGAGGCTGGGAGCAGAAGAGGAAATGCATCCTGTTGCCCGAGCCCGCTAGCTTTGAGCTGTCAGATCTTTAGCTCCTGACATGTGGCTGACATACTGTTCTGGGCAGAAAGTGATGTAATCGATTTTAATAACGTGAATGGCTACAACTGCCCCTGTCCCACCAACATGATGATAAGATGGCTTTGAGCTCTATGTTTGGCCCTGGCTTGCCACTCAACCCCAAGGAGTTTGAGAAAAAAGGCCACTGCAGTCTTCCGGCCATTAAGAAAAGAAGACTGGATTGCACTAGCCTGGGTTTTCCAGACCTGAGTGTTCGTGGTGGTGCTGGGTGGGGAGAGGGGATGTAAAAGGTGTTACAGATACTGAACTTGGCTCTTTCTGCCCACTAGTCAGACCAGGCTTTTTCTTCTGTCCTGCACTTGAGCCTGTTCCTGAGCTCAGTTCTCTGAATGTTAGTGACTCAAAGCGTGTGGCTTCCTCTGGGCCAGAGGTCCTAAACTGGGGGTGATTTTGCTCCCCAGGGGACATGTGACAATGTCTAGAGACACTTGGTTGTCACAACTAGAGGTGCTATTGACATCTAGTGGGGAGAGTTCAGGGATGCTGCTAAACTTCCTAAAAAACAGAACCGTCCCCCAAATGACAGACCGATCTGGCCCCAAATGTCAGCAGTGCCCGGTTGCTTTACTGCTCAGCTGGCTCATACTGGAGCTACTTTGAAAGAGATTAGAATTATCTGAGCAGGCGAGACAGGAACATTCCTTACCTTTCAGTGCATTTTCTGTTCATCTTCAGCCGAGGATATTTTTCCATTGATTTGTAGAGAGTGGAAGGGAGGGCAAGAGACAGAGAGAAACAAACATCCATGTGAGAGAGACACATCGATTGGTTACCTCCTGCATGTGCCCTGACCAGGGCCGGGGTCGAGCCTGCAACCAAGGTATGTGCCCTGGACCGGAATCAAACCCGGGATACTTCAGTCCAAGGGCCGACATTCTGTCCACTGAACCACACTGGCTAGGGTTTCCAGTGCATTTAAAAAAAATCTTTATTGTTTAAAGTCTTACATATGTTGTCCCCTTATTTGCCCCATTGCCCCCTTCTAGCTTACCCTCCCCTCCCGCATTGCATTTTTTCTTAGATTCTTTTTTTTTTTTTTAATATATTTTATTGAGTATTTACAGAGAGGAAAGGAGAGAGACAGAGAGTTAGAAACATCGATGAGAGAGAAACATCGACCAGCTGCCTCCTGCACACCCCCCACTGGGGATGTGCCCGCAACCAAGGTACATGCCCTTGACCAGAATCGAACCTGGGACCTTTCAGTCCGCAGGCCGACGCTCTATCCACTGAGCCAAACCGGTTTCGGCTTTTCTTAGATTCTTACAGCGCCATTGGGAACTTGAACCTCTCTTCTTCTTTCTCTGTCCATTTACTTCAGATGGACTCGCCTTGGCACAGTGGTCTGAAGACGTGTGCCCTGAAGACGTGTGCCTCCCAGCCTAGCTTCCTCCTTCCCCAGGGTAGCTCCCCCAGGGAATGGGTGTAACTGGGCTTGCTCTTGGGAACCCTGCAGGGGGAGCTCCATTCCTATTCCTGCTGGGAGCTCTCCTGGGATGGGATGTTTTGGATGTAATGTGGCTGGGTTGGAGTGGAATGGGGTGGGACTTTGACCCTGCTTTCCTCCATTTCTTGGCCTTCATGAAGGTTATGTTTTCTGTGACACTCGGCCTTCGCTACTCCCTTTGGGGGCTGGCGGTGGGTCAGCATTAGGGGCCCAGGCTGGGTATGGGGGAAGGGAGGATTATTATGTGTCTAGAACAACATTTCCTCAGCAACTCAGGGATAAAAATACCCAGGTCTAGAGCATGTGACAGGCATTGCTGGAGCTGGTATTATCCCTGGGTGGCAGTGCTCCCCTGCTGCCAGGCCTGTTCGATGGACAGCCATAGCCCAGGCCCTTGTCAGGGATAGGATTCCCCTCGAGGTTGGCACTCTGCCTAGGGCCAGGGTGGCCTGTGTACAGCTCTTCCCAGGCAAGGAGCCGTCTGTGACCAAGGAGAGCACACTGTCCCCGACCTGACTTTCGGCTCAAGGGGAGCAGCAGTGAGGGTCGGAGTCAGAATGTGATGCTGACTCTGTCAGGTTTCTTTCCTCCTTTAGAGATGTGGGCCAGGGTCAGGCAGAGAATACTCTTGAGCAAAGCGAGGGACATGTTTGTGGCCCCAACATTGTGGGTGGTGCAGAACACTTGTCTCCTTCAGTGCTGGCCTTCAGGCTCATGGCTCCCACCTCTTGGTAGGCCTGGCCAGCACTGTGACATGGCTGCACATGGGCAAATGGCATTTTCCCTTCCTCTCATCTGGCCTGTTGTAGAGTGACAAAGCCCCTGGCTCACATTGGATCTGGATACACTGGGTTCCTGCCCAGCCTGGCTTGTCATCCTTGGGCTTGAGGACAACTGGCCACAATCCTCCTGGGGAACGGGAAAACTTCCATTTCCAGGGAAGAACTTAAATTCCCGCAGTAGCTTCAGGAGGAGTGTCTGCCCAGTCCTGAGTGGGCTGGGTAAGCTGGATGCGACTGGAAGGAGTGGCCCCCCTCCCCCCCGGGCTCTCACTGCCCCACCCGCACTGGCTTTCTGGGCTGGGTGGGGCTGCCCGCCCCTGGGTGCGTCTCCTTGAGGAGAGGAGGCGGCCCTGGGATGGGCTGGTTCCTTGCGGCAGCTTCTCCAGCTGCCCTGGTGCAGAGATTGGCTCTGGGCTGCAGCTAGGTAACAGGCGGTGGGAGGGGATTGGCTCTTTCCGCATCTCCAGCGGAGACTTGGGGGAGGAGATTGGCTCTCGTCGCAGCCTAGGTAACGACAGTGGGAGGGGATTGGCTCTTTCCGCAGCCCAGCTGCTGACCTGGGGGAGGGGATTGGCTCTCCGCAGCCTCAGCAGTGACCTGCGGGGTGGGAGGGGGAGGGGATTGGCTCCTTGCTGCAGCCTAGGTAACAAGTTTGGGGGGCGTGGGGATGGGAAGAGAGGGAGGAGTGGGAGGATAGGCCTAGGAGGAAGCTTGCTTTCCTCTGCAGCTTGAGCACGGAGCATGGGGTGGGAGTCCCATCTCACTGCAGCCTCTGCGGTGAGCTCAGGGTGGGGGCTGCTGGGCGCCTGAGTGGAACTGGGGTTGTGAGGTGGGAGGGGGCTGCTCAAGGATGGAGGAAGAGGGCTGGGCTGGGCCGCCCAGGCAGCTGTACGGGCGGGGCACCTCCTCAGGCCCCTCCGAGCTAGCACGGGGCCACCCTTCCAGCCTGGTGTGCTCCCTGCCAGCCAAGAGCTCCTTGCAGCCCCCTGTCCGGCTTCCCGGCACCGGCTGCCCTGGGGCTCATCTCGCAGAACATGACCCGCCTGGACCGCAGCTCTCACAGTGGTGGGGGCCCTGCCAAAGGGAGCAGGCCCCTTAACTCTTTGCTGGCTGGTCAACGGGTGGCCCAGCCCCACTCTGCTCCTGGGTCCAGGGCTTCTGTTCAGGTTGGTGTATGCGGGGAGACCAAAAGGAGAGGTACACCTGGTGGGAGGTCTTAGGATCAAGGAGGGTTATAGTGGGAAAGGATACCTGATAAGGGCTAGGGAGGTGGGTCTAATCTAAGGATATTGCTTTCTGAAAAGTGCCGGCTTAACCTGAATGGAAGCCAACAGTAGGGTTTCTTTAGCTATAGGAGGTGTCATGTGTAGAAAAGCTCCAATAGCTATTTACTCGGGTTCTACGCTGGTGGCAGTGGGGGGTCGCAGTTGGTGCAGGAGCCACCAGGGTAGAGCCAGGAGTGGGTGTTTTGGTACCTGAGGCAGCAGCTGTGGCCAAGTGGTGATGGAGGCTATGTCCTTGAGTGGGTTGACTGATGGGGAGTCAGTGAGTCCTGGGGTGTGGTAAGGGCGTGAGAGCTCTGGTGTGAGGGGGCACTATGGGGCTGGCCTTGGCAGGGGTGGGGTGCCCAGTGAGGATCAGCTGACTGCTTGAAGCTCTCCTGGGAGCGGCAGCTTGTTAGGATCAGCTGGAGAGTGAGGATTCAGGCAGGGATGGATCTTGAGGTGAGCCTGGGCTTTAAGAGTTGTGGGTGTTCAGCCTTACTCCTGCCTCAGCCAGGGAAGGGGGAATGGCTGGTGACAGCCTGTCATTGTCATTGGTTTCATCAGGTGGTTGCAAATGCAGGGATTTTCCTCTCCAGCCCAGCCCACCCCTTTATGCAAATGAAATGGTACCATAGGCTGATGCAAGCCTGGCCACCATCGAAGCAATTCTGCATGACAGTTTGCCCTTGCTTGCTGTGGCCAGCTTCCTACAAACCCTGTTTTAAGGGATTCCCATTCCCCAAATGAGAAATGCCTCTTAACTTCCACCTTCCTTCTGGCATAGCGATGAGGTGCCCTGCCTTTCAGCTGGGGTGTTTCTGGTGCGGATACTAAGCCCCCAGACTGGTATGGTGATGGGTATGCTATTGGTTTTTGCAGGCTGGTGTCTGGAAATGGATGGATGAAGCCTTGCTGATGCAGAGTGGGGGGCAGGGGATAGAGGCGGGGAGCTGTAGGCCTGGGAGGGAATAATCGGAGCGATGCTAGGAAGGACCTCTTGAGAGGCAGGAAGGGGCCCCTAGATCCAGAGCTAAAGTCATGGTGATCTGTCTTTCAGGACATAGATCTGATTGACATACTTTGGCGACAGGATATTGACCTGGGGGCTGGGCGTGAGATTTTTGACTATAGTCATCGCCAGAAAGAACAAGATGTGGATAAGGAACTACAAGATGGAGTGGAGCAGGAGGACACCTGGCCAGGAGAAGGAGAAGAAGTTCTGGCACGAAACCTGCTAGTGGATGGAGAAACTGGGGAGAGCTTCCCTGCCCAGGTACTCCCACCTCTGCTCACTCCAGGAAACTTATCTTTAAAAGGCAGTTGTGTCTTGTGGGATGGACCTGAGTGTATACTTTGGGTTGGGGTCTCTCACAGTGAGTGGGCTGAGAAAAGAGTGGAAGAATAGAAGTAGAGGGGCCAGGCTTTGGTAACAAACAGCACAGAGGAGGCAAAGCACCTAGCAGATTCCTACTTGCATCAGGACTCTTTTACCTTCCCTGTTCTCCCCTAGAGTTTGGGACTTACGTCTGTCATTAGCCCGGAAACAGAGGGAGAGTGTGGGCCTACAACCACGCAGGTCTTCCCTTCAGTGTTCCCTTGGGGAAGCCTGCAGGCAGCCAAAGCCCAGATCAGTCAGACTTACAGTTGCTGTTGCCACAGGTGCCTGGTGGGGAGAACCAGACAGCCCTGTCTTTGGAATTGTGCCTTAGGCTGCTGGAGTCCACCTGCCCCTTTGGGGAGAATGCTGAGGTGAGCAGGACTTCAGGGAGAGCCCACCAAGTCAGCAGGGTGTAGCCTGCACACAATGTTCCTACGGGGCTGCCTGAGAGGCCAACTCTTGGTGCTGGCCTTGTCCTGGCTGCTGGGGGTGAAATCAGAGGAAGGAACAGAACCTCAGATGGTAGTCTCTGGGAGGAAAGCAGAAGGCTGGTCTTCCCTTTTTTCTTTGTTGAAGTCTCTGTGTTTTGCCCTAGTTTCCAGCAGACATTTCCAGCTTAACCGAAGCAGTGCCTAGTGAGAGTGAGCCCCCGGGTCTTCAGAACAACCTCTTGTCTCCTCTCCTGACGGGGACAGAGTCACCATTTGATTTGGAACAGCAGTGGCAAGATCTCATGTCCATCATGGAAATGCAGGTAGGACTCTCAGAGCACAAACTCATGGGACCTTGTGTGGGGTATCTTAGCACTTCCTTGCTTTTCCCCTCTCTGGGAAGAGAAAGAGTAACGTATCTGTCTGACTCATAGGAAAGTGAGAACACTGAGAGGTAACTGTCTAGGTATCTCCTTGGGGAGGTACGGGGTCAAGTCAGGAGTGGGGTTTGGGATAAAACCCCAGGGCTTGAGCCTTTTAGAGTGGGCCTGCTTCCTAGGTATGCCTCCTTTTTTTCCTTCAAGCAGATAATCACTTGGCTGGGGGCTCCCTAGGTTTATCATTAAGTTGACGTTCATGTAATGCTTTACAGCCACCGTTATTTCACTTGGCACAGTTATCTAGTCAGCCCTTTATTATTATTTTTTTAAAATATATTTTATTGAGTTTTTACAGAGAGGAAGGGAGAGAGATAGAGAATTAGAAACATTGATGAGAGAGAAACATCGATCAGCTGCCTCCTGCATATCTACTGGGGATGTGCCCACAACCAAGGTACATGCCCTTGACCGGAATCGAACCTGGGACCCTTCAGTCCGCAGGCCGACGCTCTATCCACTGAGCCAAACCGGTTTCGGCTATTACTTATTTTTAAAATATATTTTTATTGATTTCAGATAGGAAGGGAAAGTGAGATAGAAACATCAATGATGAGAGATAATCATTGATCAGCTGCCTCCTGCATGCCCCCTCCTGGGGATCGAGCCCGCAACCGGGCATGTGCCCTTGACTGGAATTGAACCCAGGATCCTTCAGTCCGCAGGCCAAGGCTCTATCCGCTGAGCCAAACCAGCTTAGGGCAGCCCTTTATTATTTTAAAGGTGAGGACATGGAAGCTCAGATAGGTTACGTGATATACCCATGGTCACATGGAAGTGGTACAGCTAAGTTTTCTCATTCCAAGGTTTGGTCTTTTTTTTACTATGCTGATTTTGCAATGAAGAGGTAGTCAGTGTTAGGTGTTTGCTTACTCTCTCTTCAAGATGGGGGAGTCTGGCCAAACATGAGTTGGTCAGTCCTGCATTGGAGTGGAGTCCATATGAAGGAACCCATCTCTGCCAGGCCTGGTGGACCAACTAGGGCCAGGAGCTGATGCCGTGGGCTCTGATTTCCAGTTTCTTGTTTTTATACCCATGCAGTTGTGCCTATGTTGGGTGTCTGCTCATATTAGCCTTCAGCTTCAGCTTCACCTGGGGGGGGAGTCTACTCTGAGGAAAAGGTGACACTCTTCTTGCCTTTCAGGCCATGGAAGTGAACACATCAACAAATGAGATCCTGTACAATAACCCTCCTGGAGACCCACTGAGCACCAACTATAGCCTTGCCCCCAACACTCCCATCAATCAGAATGTCAGCCTGCATCAGGCGTCCCTGGGGGGCTGCAGCCAGGACTTCTCCCTTTTCAGCCCTGAGGTGGAGAGCCTGCCTGTGGCCAGCAGCTCCACCCTGCTCCCACTGGTCCCCAGCAATTCCACCAGCCTCCACTCCACCTTTGGCTCCACCAACCTGTCAGGCCTCTTCTTTCCACCCCAGCTCAATGGCACAGCCAATGACACAGCAGGCCCTGAGCTGCCTGACCCACTGGGGGGTCTGTTAGATGAAGCCATGCTAGATGAGATCAGCCTGATGGACCTGGCCATAGAAGAAGGCTTTAACTCTGTGCAGGCCTCCCAGCTTAAAGAGGAATTTGACTCTGACTCAGGCCTCTCCTTGGACTCTAGCCATAGCCCTTCCTCCCTGAGCAGCTCTGAAGGCAGCTCCTCCTCCTCCTCTTCCTCCTCTTCCTCTGCTTCTTCCTCAGCCTCTTCCTCCTTTTCTGAGGAAGGTGCTGTTGGCTACAGCTCTGACTCTGAAACCCTGGATCTAGAAGAGGTGGAGGGCGCTGTGGGCTACCAGCCCGAATATTCCAAGTTCTGCCGCATGAGCTACCAGGATCCGTCTCAGCTCTCTTGCCTGCCCTACTTGGAGCATGTGGGCCACAACCACACGTACAACATGGCACCCAGTGCCCTTGACTCTGACAAGCAGATGAGCCGGGACGAGCATCGAGCCCGAGCCATGAAGATCCCCTTCACCAATGACAAAATCATCAACTTGCCTGTGGAGGAATTCAACGAGCTGCTGTCCAAATACCAGCTCAGCGAAGCCCAGCTAAGCCTCATCCGGGATATCCGGCGCCGGGGCAAGAACAAGATGGCAGCGCAGAACTGCCGGAAGCGCAAGCTGGACACCATCCTGAACCTGAAGCGGGATGTGGAGGACCTGCAGCGTGATAAAGCCCGACTGCTGCGGGAGAAGGTAGAGTTCCTCCGGTCCCTGCGGCAAATGAAGCAGAAGGTTCAGAGCCTGTATCAGGAGGTGTTTGGGCGGCTGCGAGATGAGAATGGGCAACCCTACTCTCCCAGTCAGTATGCTCTCCAGTACGCTGGGGATGGTAGTGTCCTCCTCATTCCCCGCACCCTGGCTGACCAGCAGGCCCGGCGGCAGGAGAGGAAGCCAAAGGACCGGAGAAAGTGAGCCTGGGGAGGAAGGGGGGTTGACACTCACCAAGATTGAAACTGGAGAAGGGCTGGGCCTGGACCTGGACCTACAGTGGGGGACTTGAATGCCTTGTTATCCAATAGATCTCAGATGGGATGACTGTGGGTCAGTGGACAGGAAGAGGCGGGCATAGGCACTGTCTGGCTGAGCTTCCCCCACTGGGGAATGTCGAAGTTGCCAGACTGTCTGGGTGGACAGGGTCTTCACCCATCCCCCTTTCCTTTGAGGGAAGGGGTGGGGTGGTGATGGCATTGATGGAGGCCGACAAAGGGGAAGGAAGGGACTTGTGAGAGGAGAGAAAAGTAGTAGAAAGTCTCATTCCAGGAAGAAATGAAGGAAAGAAAAACCAAAAAAAAAAAAAAAAATCAAAATCAAAGCTGGAAGAAAAAACTGCAGGTTAAGATTGAATCTGGCCAGGATTCCAGGCAGCAGGTTTTAGGTGGGACTAGGTCATTGGCGTGAGTAAACCCCACTTCACTCCAGGGGAGGGGTGGACACAGACAAGGTGAGTTCTGGGAAGGGCTTTGTGAACTCTTTCTGCTCCCACACCTTGATATCCATGAAGGGGAGCTCTTAGATAACTCCTTGAACGTTTCAACAAGGGGAGCTACCAGGACCCGACACCTGTTTAGAGGGTTAGGATTAAAGGATACTGAACAGGAAAGGGTCGCAAGACCCCGTGTTGCAGCAGCCCCAACACCAAGCATGCCACTCACTGTCCCGCCACTTCATCTCCCTGGTGCCCAGTCACCCCTGAGCTGAGGTTCCCATGACTTCACCAGAGCCTGCATGCAAATGCTGTTCTCTTCCCTGCCCCTCACCAGCTGCCCAGGGCTCTTCTGTAGCTGGGTGCTGGCAATGCCCCCAGTGATGGGCCTACAGCCTTCTGGGGGCTGCTCTGAGGCAGGGGGATGATGTGGAAAAGCCAGGTAGTATTCAGCACAACACTGGGGAGTGACCCCTCAGACCTCCCACCAACAACTGGGCTTGTCACTGGAAAAAGCCAAAACAAAACCCAGCAACAAAATACTAGTCCTCTTAGAGTTTCTTGCGCTTTGATTTTTTTTTAGGGCTTGAGCCCTGTTTCACTTATAGGGTCTAGGATGCTTGTGTTGAGTAAAAAGGAGATACCCCAATATTCAAAGCTGCTAAATGTTCTCTTTGCCATAAAGACTCCGTGTAACTGTGTGAACATTTGGGATTTTTCTCCTCCGTCCTGAGGTCTCTGTCTGCTTTCTTCTTTGAGTTTCTTCCTAGGAGGATTAGAAGTGCATGAATGGAGGTTTACAGCATCTTCCCCTGCCCCAGGCTCTTGGCCATAGGCAACTTCTCAGCACCCTGAGCTCAGCAAGGGCTCCTGGAGGACTGCCTGGGGGGAGCAGAGAGGGGAGTGCCAAGGTGGCCATATGGTTCCAGGACCAGTGTCTTTATTTTTAACTGTGTGCTACTGCTGCCCCTCCCCCTCCTTGTCTGGTTCTGGGGTACACTCTGGACTAGCAGGAGTTGAATGGGGGAAATGCTGGTTCTCCCCACTTTGGGGGAGGGGTAACACATTAATTGAGCAGTAGAGATAGAAGGCATGAGCCTGGGAGTGCTTTTATAAATTATTTTCCTTGTAGATTTTATTTTTAATTTATCTGTGACCTGCCAGGGAAGGGAGAAGAGAGGTTGTGAGCACATGACAAAATAAAATAAAATGGATGATTCATTCTCAAGTGCAATTTTTCCCTACCTTGAATTTAAACAGTAAATAGGAGGGCTGGCCATTGTGTGGCTAGGGCAGAGCTTACCTGGGAAGGTGGGTTGACAGTAATTTAGAAAAGACAATAGTCTTAAATACTGTATTAATAACCTTTCCAAGCAGGTGTTAGGTACCTGTTCACAAGGTATACCAGCTGAATCCCCTCAGAGGAAGGATTCAGAATCCTTTTGGCTTTTCTCAAAGGGCATGCCAAGTGTTTCAGTGTAAAATAGCATGGCCACAGAACGAGAGCAGCAGGAAGCCAGACCCCAGGTTTTGAGGCATCGGAAAGCCCCAGCCAAGGTAACTGAAATCTGACACACACACACCTCTGCCTTAACAAGTCTTGGAAGTGCTGAATGCTGCAAGGTACTGGGTGGATGCTGGAACTGCCATATGCCCATCTTGAGGTAGGTGCCAAATGCCCAAGTAATGAATACTCAGTGGCAGTCTGAGATTACTGGACAAGATTTACACACTTGGTCTTGGCCAAAAGGCTGAGAAGCAGTTCAGGACAAGGTTTATGACCAGAAGCCATGATCCTAGTAACAACCTGTGATCTCTAATTTCCCTGCACCACTGTGTGACCTGGCTCAGCCTAGTCCTTAGTGATGCTGCTAGTTTATCCTAAGGGATGGAATAGAATTCCAGGAACAATACTGATTTCTTAAACTTATTTCAATTTACAATGGCTTTCCCCTTACCTCTAGTTGAAAAGGATTGGTCATACCAACAAGAGCTCTTCCTGCATTAGGAATTAAGCATTTGTCAGATAAAACCAAGATTCTTGAAGTGAAAAACAAAAATAGTCTAAAAATTAAGTTTAAAAAATTCACTGCTAATAAAAAAATACAAATTGTTACGTAGAAGAATAAATTGACAAGTAAAATTCATAAAGTAATATTTTTGTATTCCTCCTAGAAACAAATACATATTTTGGTTTAACAGTATTAGGTTATAACTTTTATTTTGTTTTGCAACTTCTTTTTTAGCTTGAGATGTAAAAGGTTTTAAGTGAAACATTCCTCTCACCCCCTTTACTAGTGTTGCCTCTATTCTGAGAAAGTATTTTTGTCACCCCCTTTCCCCATGTCCCCGTATGGAGAGATCTACAGTTGTATCTAGGATCATGCTGATTAGATGGGGCTTCCGTCCAAGTTGGTCAGCACTGCTGGGGGGCTGACCTCTTTTGCTGCTGGCTGGTGGAGTGGGTGTTCCAGCTTCAAGGTTTTTTCTGCCAGGAAGATAGGACTCACTCAAGTAAGGCTTGTGAAAAGACAAGAAGTGAGCCGAGATTCTAGGGTTGGCAAAGAGATATGAGCAGGCCTCAATCCTTAACTAAAGACCAAATTTCAGCATGGCCTGCTTGGGCAGGGGTAGAAGACTTGCTTTGTCTTGACTTCAACACTCCTAAGCTTCATTCAAACCAATTTCCCATACATCATCATTCATGTGAGATGGAAACAGACTGTTTCAACACCTGCCCTGCAGATCTCACCAATGAAGCAGGGGCTATTCCAGTATCATTAAAAATAGGAAAAATAAAAACTGAAAGGGTAAAATAGTGATCTAGAGACAGTGTCTACAATACCTGGCCTCCGTCGCTGACTCCTCACCTTTTCTAGGGAAAGCTCAACAGCAACTAGTCAAACAGCTGGTGAACGGGGCAGTACTTTCCAAAGAACCTCAACTTCCTCAGGCTGCCCTATTCCCTGCTTTTACAGCCCCAGGTTACACCAGGACTTGCTGCTCTTCAGGTTTATTTAGCAAATAGCTGGAAAAACCAAGTGCCTTGCAGAAAAAAATAACCCAAACACCCTCAAGCCTCCCTCCACATGTAGTAGGCACCAACTTAGAGCAACAGCTTTATTTTTTTAAATTGATTTTTAGGGAGAGAAACATTGATTTATTGTTCCACTTATGCATTCATTGGTTGCTTTCTGCATATGCCCTGACATGATATCAGACCTGCAACCTTGGTGCCTGTGGAGAGAGCTCCAACCCAACTGAATCACCTGGCCAAAGCCAGAGCAACAGCGTTAGCAGCTCAGACTAAATCAGTAGTTTTAGGGCATCTGCAGCCAGAGTCTGTTTTCTTACTGAAGCTATCTATATGCCAATAAGGTACAGGTTGGTGTCTGCCTCTCTGGAAGTTGTTTTCCCAGCCAAGTGTAGAAATTCTCTAGCAAAACCTAGGTGCTTGGTTATCCTAAGAGATTGTTTTCTTACCACCGATTCATCTGGAAAGTGAATAGTGACCCATAGACCAAAATATGTGTGTCAGTTTGTCAGTGTACCAAGAACAGTAACCCTTCTTTCACCTTTACCTTCTCTCTCACAGAGGGGTTAGTCATTTTCCTTGCCTCTAGTTCTGACTTCATTGTGGAGCCATATGGGGACTCTGGGGAATACATGTGAAACTGAACACCTGATTTGATTTCTAGTCCTTGTTCTGTCCAGGGATTCTTTGAAAATGCACATCTGCCTAAATTAGCCGATTAACAGAATTCAGTGCACCAGTTGTCTCCTGAGAAGAGTATGGGACCTTGCTAAAGAGTTGTGTTCAGAATTAGTTAGAAACTCTTGTCTTCCTTTCAGAGCACACAAAAATACCAATGACAGTCTCAAGGTTGGTTCTTTTCCACTCCAACTTTAACTGTAGACTGGAGATAGACTGCACAGTATTTGTTACTTCATTACAGATGATATTTCAACCAAGGAAATAAATCCTAGTTTAGTTCACATGGGGAAAGGTGGAGAAAGACCATAGTTAATGCTCTGCCCTGACCCAAAGCCAGGCCCCAAAGTTCCCCAGTCTGACCACAGGCTATGCGAACAGTAAACAGGGCAGGACCGGTCAAAGTCAACTAGGATTTAAAAATCCATGTGGGGTAAACATGGCTTTGGTACTATCACCACCATGCAAACCAACAAGGTCATAGTGCAGACTCAGACCTGCTGTTGAATATTTTAACACAAGTTATTTAATATAAACAAAAACTATAGAACTGAATTGTCAGCATATGTTGTAAACTTACTGTTTCAACTTTACCTTGGAGTTCTGTCACCTCACTGGCCTACATAAGAAAGAAAGAAAAGAAAAGAAAGAAGCCTTAGAAACAGACTACAGTTGACCCTTGAACAATATGTGTTTGAATTGCACAGGTCCACATATATGTGGATTTTTTTCAATAAATACTGTAAATGTATGTTCTCTTCCTTATGATTTTCTTTATTGTAAGAATATAGTATATAATACATATAACATACAAAATATGTGTTTTACAACTGTTATTGGTAAGGCTTCTGGTCAACAATAGGGTATTTTAAGTTTTGGGGGAGTCAGGTTATATGTGGATTTTCAACTGTGTGGGGAGGGATGTCAGTGCCCCAACCTGTGTTGTTCAAGGGTCAATTAACTGTGCTGCTGTCCTTGCTATCACAGAGCAGGGCCAACTATGCTTTTCATCCCAGCAGGAGGGTTATTTCAGATATCATTTGCTTTCAATATTCAGCAAGAAGCTCCCAAGGCCAAGGTCGATTACAAGTCATTCATATAAGTGAGATGAGCAACTTGAACATTGTCTAGGAAAGCAGTAAGTTTTGGATAAAACCTCAGCACAGAGACAGATGGTTGTCTGGGGATCTTAAGCTCTTCTATCAAACTTCCTTAACCATATACCAGAACACCAGGATACCTCTAACTTGATTGCTTTCTACTACAAGGCAAAGTGAAGCCAAAAATCCTTCCTCTTTACTAAGTTGAATGCTGGCCTAGTAGTGATATTGGCATTCCAAATTCTAGGAGGGAAAACACTCAGCCTGGACTTAGTTCAGTCCTATCATCTCTAAATTTTTATTTTTAAAATATATTTTTACTGATTTCAGAGAGGGGGGGGAGAGGGAGAGAGCGATAAAACATCAATGATGAAAGAGAACCATTGATCGGCTGCTTCCTGCATGCCCCACACTGGGGATCAAGCCCACAACCCGGGCATGGGCACCGACTGGGAATCAAACCATGACCTCCTGGTTCATAAGTCAACGCTCTACCACTGAGCCATGCTGGCCAGGAATGAGCTCTAAATTTTTAAATGAGAACATCCTCATGAGACAATCCAACTTGCAGATCAGATTAATATCTCAACAGAACCTAGCTCCATACATAGTTCAGGATCTGGAGCACTACAGAAAATCTGCACTTCAAGTTTCCCGTTCCACCCAATGATAGCAATTTCCTCTATCATTTTCCCTTTCTGTATGAGGGAGGTAATTACTTTGTAACACAGATTCCCAATGCCACAGACTATAAAGATATGCTGAGCACACATGGCCAAAACACCAAATAGCCATGGATTAAAATCAAAATGAGCTGAGCGTGAATGAGTTCTGGTATAGAAGATGATATCTGAAATTAAATTCAAATATTCAACTTAAACATTCAACTATTAAAAATTATTTAAAATTGGTAGTCAAAACTTTCAAATGACACTGAAAAGCATAAGTATTCCTTAGCACTGTCAGTTGATAGAGTGCTCCTGTGGTCAGTATACTGGCCATTTACTGTACCAACTTGAAACTCAACTGAAGACAGTGGAGGAGCAAGGCTGTTGCTGTTTTTTTCTTTCACTGGTTCTGCCAATGTAGGACATCTCCAATAATGATATTGTCACCATATTAGTAAGCTCTCCTTTTGTAATAGTAATTAAGGCAATAACCTATCTCCTCTTCAAGTCCTGGCAAGAGGTCTATGATGATGCAATTTCATTGAAGCCATCCAACAAACACATTTTGCACTGCCTGAAGAAATATTCTCTGAATACTTTGTTTCTAAGATTTGTTGTGTCTATGTATATTTGTTATTTCTAACATTTCTGCATGCATTTGTAGCTTCAATAATCACTTGAGAAAAAATTATTCTTAAACTTGAATCTAGAAATGTGATAAAGATAACAAAAGTGTGGATACCTATCTCCATTTCAATTTTCATTGTATGTAATATCATTTTCAGTGTCTTCCCTGGAATGATATAGTTTTATAAGAGTTCAGGAATCTAGAAATGACAATGAAGTAGGTTCCAAAGGTTAAGGCTAATGACGAATAGCAGCCCATTCTGGACACAAACCAACGCTGAAGGCTAGTTTCAGTACATCTTATGATGCAGAACAGAACCAGAACACGGCCCACCTCACCCCCAACTCTCTTTTATTTAGCTACTGACTGCTCTGCTGCTGCCAACTCCAAGAACATACCCTCAGACCTCTGCAAAGAAAAAGCCTCCCAGCTCAATTTTCCTTATGTCCCCCCAAACTCCTAAAGGACATTTTGAAAACAGTATCTACACATCAGTTTACTTGAAACAAACGCTTTGTACTAAGGGAGCTGAATATTTTACACTGATTTCATCTCAGTGGAAATCCCACTTTCCCTTTTTATAAACGACGAGACAAGTCCCATTTTGGCTCTAGAATTATAGGCAGAAAACGACATTAAGAAAATAGATGATATTTTAATTCAGTAATCAAATCCAAGGCTAATTCCTGAAAATTCCGGAAAGTTGAATTTAGCTAAGGTCACACAAATCTATGAAATACATGAACCAGGAGCCAAGCCTAATTCAAAAAACTCATGTTTCCAAACATATCATAGTTTGGAAGTGTTATCAGGTCACAGAGTGCCAAACAAACAACCTTTGAGCAGTAAGAAAGACAGAGTGATGTGACAACATTTACAGTTTCTGCAGCAATTATAAATGCTCAATAAATATTTACTCAATTAACATAGTGAGACCACTCAAAGATGCAGGCCAGGTGCCAGATTCTCAAGCCTACAGTGTTCAAGAAATAAACCATCCAGGTGTACAAGTTGTTTCCAACAGGCTGAACCTACAAGGTAATAAAAGGCAAGGAGGGTTTCTGGCAAGACTTAAGACAAATCAAGGATTATAAATCTATATAGTTTTATTAAAACAAAAACGGACAGTGTTGTATGAAGTTTACATTTAAACAAAGTTTTCACAGAAATCTAACACATGCCTAAAAGGATTTTACAATGAAGGTCTAGATGTAGGTCTGGATGATGTCAAGAACTGACGGATTTCATGAGTCAAGACAGCATTTTGGGTAATTAATTCTTGGGATAAAAAAAGAATTTTTGTTTTGTGTCTTAAAGTGAACCACTGCCCCAGTATGAAAGTGAAAGTTTAATCTTCTCCTGAGACCAGGGCTTTTGAAATAATCCAACTCTTGAAGTGATTCAATGAACTTGTGCTGTCAGTGGCTGAACCCTGCCACCAATGGTTTCAGAGTTCAGAGTTCAAAGTTCAAAAAACAGAGAGGCTCCAAGAGTTTCTCCACCCTAAAAACATGGGCCCCCTCTCTTTACTCACACACCTCCTATACCATCCCCTTCTCCTCCCCCCAAATATCTCAGCCAGGCGCTTGGATGGACAAGCTAATGTCTATAGCTTCATAATTAGGAGAGAAAGGGTCTTGTCAATTTCAAGAATTAGCACCTCTAAGACAGAATGATCTGCCTATATATATGCTCCAATAAAAGACTTCCCCTTCTCAACTAATTTCCACCCCCCTTCCCCCTGCCCCAAATGGCAACTTTGGTAACTTATCCACTGGCTTAGTCCTTTGTTGGGAAAAGAATTAATCTCCGGCAGGGAACACCTTGGCCTGTAAGTCTCAGGCATTCACAGCTTTTAAACAGTCTCTCAGAGTCCTCAATTAGATTGCCAATTACATTTTTTTAAAAGAAAATATTCTGGACACAAAACCAAATCATTAGCTGTTTCTTCTTTTCATTGTTTCACCATTTCCCCAACCAGGCCCCAAATTTTAATAAAAACAATCCTACTCATCTTCCTTCCTACCCCATCCCTCCCACCCCCAAATAATACAGCAGTAATAGCCAAAAACTACACACATGCTACGCTGTAAAAATGCAGTTAACACTATTGGGAAGAAGGCTGTGGGTTGTGGAGACGCGCTTTGAAGATCTACAGTATCTTTCTGCTCTCACACATACCCATTCTGCAAGTTTTGTCCTTCATAGAAGGCCCTTCGCTTTTCTCAGCAAAGTGCAGAATGAATTGCCTTGAAACACTTACCCTCCTCCCCCTCCACATGGATGGGTGTGCAAACTATACAGCATGGAACGGCTTTAAAGCACTTGGGCTGCTGTAGGGCACAGAACTATACTGGCTCTTCAAAGGACATCTTCTCAAGCCACTTCTATGGTATCAAGACAAGTAGAACTCCTTCCCCTCCCCACTTGAAACCCACAGTCAGATGTGACAGGGGCTGGTACTCAGGAGAGTTAATTCTTGTCATCTTTTTTGTCATCATCCTCTGAGGGATAGGAATGCCACGTCAGCCTTTCCTCATAGAAGGATATGACAACCTGGGGGCACTTGACATTGGCTTCCTTGGCTGGGACCAGGTCAGCCTCATCAGAGTTTTTCCTGCAGAATAAAGCACAGAGAGACTTTGAGACCAGGTGTTAGTGGTCTCCCAACTTGGGTAAGAAGCATAAGCTAGGAAAGGGTGTTAATATGGCCAAAGCAGCATTTACTGACAGCTTTTGGTTAAGTGACATTCTTGTAGATATCCTGTTGAAAATCCCCTTTGAGTATCTTTGTCAAAAGGTAAGTGATCTAACTCAATCTATCACAACTGAACCTCTGGGAAAGGCCAGAAAAAGCATGACTCTCTGAGGGAAGAAGAAGAAAGACTACCACATTCTTCCAAAAGCCATATGCCAGCTGCCGGGGACCCATGGAGAGATCTTGGCTTTGTAATAGGATTTCATACTATGCTGTATAACACTGAATGCCAATCTCACATTGGCCAGAGCCAATGCAGTTGAATACTTTCTTGCTAACTCATAATTATACCGTTTAACATTACCAAATGCCATGCTCACAGATATGCCAGAACTCCCAGGTGCTTTGAAATGGTTCTTCAACATTGAGAGGTAGAAAATGACTGGACTATAATGTAATTCTCTATATCAGTGATGGCGAACCTTTTGAGCTCGGCGTGTCAGCATTTTGAAAAACCCTAACTTAACTCTGGTGCCATGTCACATATAGAAATTTTTTGATATTTGCAACCACAGTAAAACAAAGGTTTATATTTTTTGGTATTTATTTTATATATTTAAATGCCATTTAACAAAGAAAAATCAACCAAAAAAATGAGTTTGTGTGTCACCTCTGACACGCGTGTCATAGGTTCGCCATCATTGTTCTATATTCTTCTGAATATTAAAATGTTCTCAAAATGTAAAAAATCACATCTATTCCAAGGGACAAAGGAGTACACTCTATCTATAGGTCATTGGGAATGTCTCAGATGGAAGGTGTAGGCAGGCAGTAGATACCTATATATAAAAGGCTAATATGTAATATGCTAAGTGTCCCTCTGACTGACCATTCGACCAGTCGCTATGATGCGCACTGACCACCAGGGGGTACACGCTCCAACTGGTAGGTTAGCTTGTTGCTGGGGTCCAGCTGATAGGGACTGGGCTAGATGGGCCGGACATGCCCTGGAGCCCTCCCGCAGTCCCTCTCGAGCCCGGATCGTGCACTGATGGGGTCCCTCGGCCTGGCCTGTACCCTCTTGCAATCCAGGGCCCCTTGGGGGATGTCGGAGAGGCGGTTTCAGCCCAATCCCCGTAGGCCAGCCTGAGGGACCCCGGGCATCTAGTATGATAGAATCTCTGATGAGGCACCACTCAAAAGTTCCAGAAACCCAGCAACAGGGTAAACCAAAGCTCCACAGCTCCACAGTATCAGAGACGAAGCTGGTAAGATATGTTTCTGAATAACGGATTCAAAAAAATGGGAGAGAAAGGAGTATAACGGTATCAGAATCTGAAGTAGGCTGCCCCTTGTTCAACAATGTCCTCAGAAGTAAGTTCAATCATTTCACTGCATAGGAATATTTGCTATTTTTGGAAATGGACAAATATCTCCACCCTCCAGGAAAATAACTTCACAATGAACTTGGTTTTATAATCAAAATCAATCTTTAACATAAAGGGTTATATTCAGCTATAATCTTTACACACAGCAGTGAGTCAACCAAAGGAGTGTAATCTTAAGGAACATGAAGATACTACACTAACTCAGGTGAAATGTAGATAGAGAAAGTGTACTCTAGCTGGACCGAGTAACTCCTGGAATCAGTTCTTTCCCTCCAAATGCAGCACCTTAAAAACAAACAAAAACCCCCACCCCCACACATAAAAACCAAAAAAACCCCTTTTCTTTTATGGGCTAGCAATATATCAGCTAAAAGAAGGTCAGATTCAGTAAACACCCAAGGAATGCATAGGAAGAAAACAGGTTTAGCTAGCTGTGACACAGGCTTCCTATGGTGTTAAACTTAGACCTCTCTGGCTACCTTCTAGAGAAGAGTTAGTACAAATGTGAGTTTCAGAGAAGGTTCTAGACTGGCCAAAGGACAAAGCACCTATAATGTTGTCTTCATAGGCAAAGGCTTAGAATTATTCACTCCTAATATATATTTTAAAAACAATGACTGAGATCCACTTGAGGGGAAAAAAAGCACAAGCATTTTCAATTTTTTAAAAAAAGGGAGGCCTTCCTTTTGGACAGAGTAGGGAAATTATCCAAAATTTGGGGTTACAACTGTTTCCATTAGGCTGTTTCATAGAGTATTGCTATCATTGGTGTTTATACTTAATGGAGAAAAATGTAGACATGCTCTATGCTCAGTATATGACCCCTGCTGGCTGATCTTGGAACTGTAGAATCTGTACAAATTGGAAAGAATCTAACAATTAAGGACAAAGAAAAGCTACAGAAATTCTTTCCTAAGTCAGAGAAGTTAACAGAATTTCTGAGCCTGGGGCCAGCCTAATCTTTATTAAGGAGGTGGTAGAAGGGGAGGATGGTTCAATCACATTTCATATTTTTTCCTTTCACTTAGGAAAGTGAAATGTGATTCCTCCCCATACCCTCTCCACTCTAGATTTTCTCCCACCTCCTAAAAAAATGGCCCAAAATCTGAAAATCCTAAGGGCCCCTACCTGTAAATCATGAGTCCAGGTTGACAGTCAGGCCGAGGGTCACTACCGAAGGACTATGCCATCTTAAAGATTTCACACCTGGGTGACTGGAATTTCGAAGGTCCAGCTCTTTTCTCTGGCATGGAACAAATGGGAGAAAAAAAACACACACACAGAGCCAGTGGCAGACTCACCATTTCATCAGGAACATGAGCTCTCCACTGGAGTCTGTAGCTCCAATAATCCGTTCAGGCTCCAAACCCCGGGCAAAGCCTCGAGGCTTTTCTGGCTGCAAAAACCAGAGGGATTGAAAAATTTTAAGTGCGTGAGGCTGCTATCCAGACTGGAGTTACTCCTGTTTCTCTATTCATGTACACAAACTCTTTTGTCAATATTTCACCAATACCATGGTTCCAATCCTTTTAGATTTGTTCTGATTATCCCATCAAGCTCTGAAATGCTTGAGGTTTCCCCACGTGTAAAAAGGGACATAGAACTCAAAGCAAAAAAAAAATGTTAACAAAGGCTTCATCACCCTCAAAAAACAACTTATTTGCCCAACCAGCGTGGCTCAGTGGTTGAGTGTTGACCTATGAATCAGGAGGTGACAGTTCAACTCCCGGTCAGGGCACATGCCTGGGTTGTGGGCTCGATCCCAGGTGTGGGGCGTGCAGGAGGCAGCCAATCAATGATTCTCTCTCATTATTGATGTTTCTCTCTCTCTCCCCCCGCGCCCTCTGAAACCAATAATACAGACACACACACACACATATATTATAGGCCGCCCAATGCACAAAATTCGTGCAAGAGTAGGCCTTCTCTTCCCCCAGCTGCCAGCTTCCGTCCGGCACCCGGGACCCAGGCTTCCCTCACAGAGGAAGGCCCTGCCCACCCGCCACAGCCCAATGGTCGGTGGCCTGAGCCTCCCTCTGCGAGGCAATCATGGCGCGATGATTGTCCTGGTGCCAGTGGGTGTCATAGTGTGGTCGTCCAGAAGGTCATTTGGTCTAATTAGCATATTATCCTTTTATTATTAGACAACTTACTTTAAGGTACTGAGAATGGATTAAAATAGCTACCTTGAACCTGTAATGATTAAAACATTGACCGAACCCTGGCTGGTGTGGCCCAGTTGGTTGGCCATTGTTCCACGTACTAGAAGGTTGCTGGTTTGATTCCTGGTCAAGGGCATATGCCCAGGTTGTGGGCTCAATCTCCGGTAGGGGGAGTGCAGGAGGCAGCTGATCAATGTTGTGCTCTCACATCAATGTTTCTATCTCTTTCTTCTCCTTCTCCCTTCCTCTCTCTAAAAATCAATAAACTATTTTTTTAAAAAACAAAATAACCTGGCTGGTGTGGCTCAGTGGTTGAGTGTCGACCTATGAACCAGGAGGTTAAGGTTCAATTCCTGGTCAGGGCACATGCCTGGATTGCAGGCTCAATTCCCAGTGTGGGGCATGCAGGAGGCAGTCAATCAATGATTCTCACTGTTGATGTTTCCATCTCTCCCTTTCTCCCTGAAGTCAATAAAAATATATTAAAAAACAAAAAAAACCAAAACACTGAATGCTACCGACTTACAGGAATGAATTGTTCCTGAACCTTCACATAAAATAAAAGTAGATTATGTGGCTGGCTTTATGAGAGTAATGAGCCCCCAAATACTCTGTAAGCATTAGCCTAAGATTCCAAAAGGACTGAGAGATGGCTGCTCATATTTAAGCAGCAGCAGAACAAAAGTACTGAAATTAGCTGGCTTTCAGCTTCGCTGACAGCAGTAAGAATGCGGCTAGTAACAATGCTCATTCCTACCCTTACCTCTTCTTTCTTCTTCTTTGGTTTGCTCTCCTCTCCCTTATCTTCAGAATCAGAGTCAGCTTTGCGTTTGCCTCCTTCTGATTTATCTGTCTCATGTGCTGTTTTCTGCGACTGTAAAAACTCAGCAATGAGGTCGGGGCAATCCAAGTTCTCTTCTGGCTCCCACGTGTTGTCCTCACTGAAATCAGAGCACACAGTGAGTCACTTTCCACTTCAAGTTAGCACACTCATAAAAAGGAGAAAGAAGCACAGGAGGACAGGAGCCATGTGTCCTTGGCAAAGAGGAGTTAACAGTGAGTAACTAGATCAAGAACTGAGCAAAGTTAAAATTACTTGGGGTCAAGGATGGGGGGGGGGGGGGTTTGCTTTTTAGTGCAAATTGAAAATTTAGAAACGCCTCTTTCAAAAAAATGTACTTTCTCTTGCAAATGTGTATAAGTCTAAAGCCACACACAAATTCGTTCCTCAGAAATCACTGTCTTGTATTATAGCACTTTATACATGTAGACCATTTTCCTAGTTAGATTATAAGCCATGAAGGCCAGGCCTGAGTCACACTGCACCCGTTGAAATACCCTAGCCCTTGACATTACTAGACTCCTGAGAAATAGTTGGTGATGAAATGAATGGATTCACCCAGGTCAGTGAAACGTACTCTGAGAACCCCTTCCACTTGAGGAGGTACTCCACTTTGCCCTTTACCACTCGACGGTCGAGAACTTTTTCCACCACATATTCCTCTTCCTCCTCTTCTAGCACCTCCTCCACTTTCTTCTTGTTTTGTTTTTTCCCCATAGTGCCCGCCAGTTTTCTGGTATAAAGGGTGACGCTGCTAAAATAAAGAAAATAAGAAGGATGTAAGGGCACACTCTTGTTGGTTATGTGAATATATGGATGCTAAGAAAAGCAGGGACGTCACAGATGACTTTAATAGTGTGTGTTGCTTACTTAAGTGCTATGACTATTCACCTTCAACACACAATGAAATTTGCTGATATACTCAGCTAGAAAGTTAGTTCATAAAATAGCTCCAACTAATGTCACAGCAAAACTTATTCTTGTATAGCTACATAAAATTTTTATACATATTCTAAGTTAAAAAGTTCCCAATACCCCTTTTACTACAAAGCATATCTAAAATATATTATATTGAAAGAAAATCAATCCTAAAAAATAATGTATATACATCAAACATATACATATAACCCCCTGATCCGTACTTTTTCTATTCTGTTTTCCATTTCATTATAGTACTGGGCTTGATTTTTTACTGTGGGAAATAGTTTGTCCTATTTATTAAATGTCTAGTTTAATTTTCCCTTTTGTATATGTATATAACCCATTCCTCCGCACTGTTAAAACACCTTCTCTTTTAAGTCCCCTCAAGATTCTTTATGCAGTCTTTTCTGAATGCCGCCATTAATTTATATGTCACAAGTTTCTTGTTAACTTCTCATTGTATTTAGTTTATTTCTAAGGCTGAAAATTATTGGAAAATGGGGGGGAGCTTAGTTATCACAGATAATAGAACCTGATTTTATTCCTAAAATACATCAACCTTTCTAAGGGGTTTTCCAGTGCTAAAATTCTAGTCCCCTATAAATCTATTTTCTTTTGCCCTTCATATAATTCTTTGACTCCTGGTAGGCTTAAAACCTTATGGTTTACCAATTTGTGTCAGTAGGTGGCACCATAAGATACCAACACAACAAAACTGATCTACAAAACTGGCCAAAATCTACAAATTGATGGATCAGTTGCCCAGAATGAGATACAATCAATCAAGAGTATGGCAGATGATCCAAACAATAAAGAAGTTACTACCATGTTTGAATTTAAGACAATGCCAATTTGGTTTGGTTAAATTGGTTGTAGAAATTTCAAAATACTTTAGAACTGGCCTGTACATATAGAATGTATTTTAGAAATAGTCCATCTATAGACTATATGAAATAGAACAAACTTTTCATAAAGTCAGGATCATCATTATGGATCTTTTAAAAAATAAATATATTTTTATTGATTTTAGAGAAGGGAGAGGGAGAGAGAGATAGAAACATCAATGATGAGAGAGAATCATTGACTGGCGGCCTCCCACACATCCCCTACTAGGGATGGAGCCTGCAACCCAGGCATGTGCTCTAGACTGGTATTGAACCTGGGACCCTTCAGTCTGCAGGCTGATGCTCTATCCACTGAGTCAAACCAGCTAGGGCCATCATTATGAATCTTATCTACAGATGCTTACTTAGGTTTACACTCAGATATTCCCATGTCGGCATCTGTGAACAATGCTGACAATGAAAAATCAAACATTTGTTTGGTTACTAGAAAATTCTAGACATTGCTGGATACTGGAGATTCAACAGAGTAAGAAATGGTCCCTGTCTTCCTGAAGCTTAAGGTCGAGTAAGAAAAACATGTAGACACTTCTCCCCACTAGGTATTTTGAACTTTTGCAGAGCACGCAAAACAATGTTTTCTGAGATGCTTTTAGTGTATGTGGCCTAAGGCAACACCCAAGGTACCTTCCCCCTTCCGAACACAAATCTAAGTATCTTTTCAACACTCTTTCTCTCTATTTACTTACTGAAGACTGATTTTTCTTGACTCCCAAAACCTCTATCCGTTAGAGCAGCGGTTCTCAACCTGTGGGTCGCGACCCCTTTGGGGAATGAAAGACCCTTTCACAGGGGTCGCCTAAGACCACCGGAAAACACATACATAATTACATATTGTTTTTGTGATTAATCACTATGCTTTAATTATGTTCCATTTGTAACAATGAAAATACATCCTGCATATCAGATATTTACATTACAACTCATAACAGTAGCAAAATTACAGTTATGAAGTAGCAACGAAAATAATTTTATGGTTGGGGATCACCACATGAGGAACTGTATTAAAGGGTCGTGGCATTAGGAAGCTTGAGAACCACTGTGTTAGAGAAAGTGCAGGAGTCTTCCACAGACTAATCACTGGACTTCATGTAACCTTTGGCTAACTCCTGGATAGCTTCATTGTGCCCGATTCAGAAGCTGTGCTTCTGAAGGGAGATCTTTATTCACGTTTCCAGATTCTGATTGCCATATGACAAATGTTATTTTATGAGTAAAGAAAAATCCATTTTCCTTTTGGATAAATGCAGCAATGTTTTTCCCCAAGAACAAGTGCTACTCTTTGTTTGCTTATTTTCACTGTTGATTGAAGGGGTAGCAAGATTCATGGTCAGTCTTTGGTTAAAAAGAGCAGAGAAAAATAAACTGACAATCACTTTTAGATAACAAAGGGCTAGATAACTCCCTACATTAATCTGGACTTGAAAACTGGAAGATATTCCCTTTCTCAATAGATGGAAGGGAAACAATGGGTTATAGATGATCCAAAAAACATAAGTGTCCGCTAATAACCCTTCTAAGTAATTACATTTAAGAAAGGAAGGTATTCTATTACTATGGCATCAAAATTCAGAGCTATTTAAGGCTCAATGTTATCTACATTAAATACCTATAATTGCCTTACAAAAATAAACAGCATTTCACTTATGGTAATGCAAGGAAACTAGACTTAGGGTGGGGAGCACACAATTAAATATACAGATGTCAATTTATAATCTATCATCTGAAAATTATAATGTTATTAACCAATGTTACCCCAATAAACTTACTTTGAAAAATAATAAAATGAGATCTATCCTTAAAAAAGAAAAATAAATGGCACTGAATACTGCCCATCTGATCCTGCTACTATGAACCAAAAGGGTCAGGTCAGCTTCAGGCTAATCTCTAGCTACTATAAGCCTCTCTTCCCTTTATCATTAGCATGGCCCCAGGGAGTACGAGTCACAGAATAGAGTAAGAATAAAATCCTTAAGGTTAGGTAAAGAAAATTTCCTAAATGGGGAAATCTAAAGTAAGACCTCTTGATTTACATCTTTACTCAAATCATTGTCCTAAGAACAATTAAAATAAGTAAAGAATGCAGAAAACAGATTCCGACTTTTCTCTTGAGCTTTCTGAATGGGCTCTTCCCAGCATCTACCTCCAGAGATTGGATTCTTTACACAGAAGATTCTCAGCCAGGCTTCCCAGCGTGTTTCCCCCTTATTCATAGGTAGTTCTCTAGGTTTCTGAATAAACTGTTTCCAAACTCAGTAGAATGCAACCCATTCCTTCTACAGAATCTAGTACCTTCAGAAGAGCCAAGAGTCTACTTAAATATGATGGGCAATTATTCTCTT
This sequence comes from Myotis daubentonii, assembly GCF_963259705.1. Taxonomy (NCBI): domain Eukaryota; kingdom Metazoa; phylum Chordata; class Mammalia; order Chiroptera; family Vespertilionidae; genus Myotis; species Myotis daubentonii. The sequence goes on along the minus strand of NC_081855.1, from coordinate 47,582,545 downwards.
ACTAGAGGCCTGGTGCACAAAAATTTGTGCACTCGGGGGGGGAGGGAGGGGGGTCCCTCAGCCCAGCCTGTGCCCTCTCGCAGTCTGGGACCCCTCCGGAGATAACGACCTGCTGGCTTAGGCCGGCTCCCGGGTGGCAGAGGGCAGGCGCAATCCCTAGGTGCAGCCCCTGGTCAGGCTCAGAGCAGGGCTGATTGGGGAGTTGGGGCGCCTTCCCCTGTCATGCACAGAGCAGGGCAGATTGGGAGGTTGCAATGCCACCCTCAGTCATGCTCAGGGTAGGGCCAATTGGGGGGTTGGGGCACCGCCCCCTGTCACACTCAAGGCAGGGTTGATGGGGAGGTTGCAGCGCCACCCCCTGTCACCCACAGAGCAGGGCCAATCAGGGGGTTGGGACGCTGCCCCCTGTCATGCACAGAGCAGGGCCCATCAGGGGGGTTGGGGCCCCGTACCCTGTCACACACAGAGCAGGGTCAATCAAGGGGTTGGGGAGCTCCCCCCTGTCATGCACAGAGCAGGGCTGATCAGGGGGTTGAGGAGCTCCCCCCTGTCATTCACAGAGTAGGGCCGATAGGGGAATTGGGGCACTGCCCCCTGTCACACTCAGGGCAGGACAGATCAGGGGGTTGGGGGCGCCGCCCTCTATCACCCACAGAGCAGGGTCGATCAGGGGGTTGGGGCGCCGCCACTGTCACACTCGGGGCAGGGCCGATGGGGAGGTTATGGCTCTACCCCATCACACACAGAGCAGGGCCCGTGGGGGGGGGGGGGTTGGGGCGCCGCACCCTGTCACACACAGAGCAGGGCTGATCAGGGAGTTGAGGCGCCGCACCCTGTCACACACAGAGCTGCAGGGCGATCAGGGGTTTGGGGAGCTCCCCCCTATCAGGCACAGATCAGGGCTGATCAGGGGGTTGGGGCGCCTTCCCCTGTAACAAACAAAGCAGGGCGGATAGGGAGGTTGTGGCCCTGCCCCCTGTCACACACAGAGCCGCAGTGCGATCAGGGGGTTTGGGCGCTGCCCCCTGTCACGCTGATCCCGGTGCTGGGAGGCATATTACCCTTTTACTATATAGGATAGAGGCGTGGTGGTGCATGGGTGGGGCTGGCTGGTTTGCCCTGAAGGGTGTCCTGGATGGGGGGGGGGGGGGGCGCCCACTGGGGTGCCTGGCCAGCCTGGGTGAGGGGATGATGGCTGTTTGCAGCTGGTCACACACCCTTCAGGGTGGGGGTCCCCACTGGGGTGCCTAGCCAGTCTGGGTGAGGGGCTGAGGGCTGTTTTCAGGCCAACTGAAGCTCCCAACTGCTCCCTTTTTTCTTTTTTCTTTTTTTTATTCTGGGCCAGCTAGAGCTCTGGCTCCAGCTCTGAGGCTTCTGCTGCTGAAAGTAGGTATCTGGTTTGTTTTGGTTCTATAATCGAAACTCTGTATCAACTCCAGCTCTAAGATCCCAGCCTCGGTGAAAGCAGGTTTCTGGGGTTTTGTTTAGCTTCTATATTTGTTACAATGTTTCTTAAACTGCAGGCTCAGAGGTTGGCAAAGCAGACGGGGAGCGTTGGTTTCCTCCGTCACTGAAGCAAGCAAGCCTCATGTTAGTTTCAAGCTGCCTGGCTGCCGGCTGCCATCTTGGCTGGCAGTTAATTTGCATAGCTCACTGATTAGCCAATGGGAAGGGTAGCGGTTGTACGCCAATTACCATGTTTCTCTTTTATTAGATAGGATAGCTTCCAAATAGATTATTTCAAAGGAAGCCTCCTCTCCCTGAAGATGGCCGTCTCTAAACACCAGCAGAGATAGTATGAAGGAGCATTCTCAATTAGAATTGCTTGCAAGAAAATTTCAAAGGAACTCAGATCAGTGTTGCAGCATACTGGGGGGAGGGAAGCCTTTAACCAACAATATTTGCCACTCCCCTAAACATCTTGGCAACCAAATTATATCAAAAGTGCCGTAATCAGCCGAGCCAGCGTGGCTCAGTGGTTGAGCATCGACCTATGAACCAGGAGGTCACGGTTCAATTCCTGGTCAGGGTACATGGCCAAGTTGTGGGCTTGATCCCCAGTGTGAAGTCAGACACATGGAGGCTAAATAGCATGTTATTAAACAATGAATGGGTTACCAATGAGATCAAGAAAGAAATTGAAACTTCCTGGAAACAAACAAAAATGAACGCACAACAACCCCGACCCTCTGGGACACAGCAAAAGCATTCCTGGGAGGGAAGTTCATAACATTACAGGTGTACCTCAAAAAAAAAAAAAATAATAATAATGATAAACTAACCCTACAATGTAAAGAATTAGAAAGAGAACAAGAAGAAAAGCCCTTGCCCTAACTGGTTTGGCTCAGCGGATAGAGCGTCGGCCTGCAGACTGAAGGGTCCCGGGTTCGATTCCGGTCAAGGGCATGTGCCTGGGTTGAGGGCACATTCCCAGTAGGGGGCGTGCAGGAGGCAGCTGAAACGATGTTTCTCTCTCATCGATGTTTCTAACTCTGTATCCCTCTCCTTCTCCCTTCCACTCTGTAAAAAATCAATAAAATGTATTTTAAAAAAGAAGAAGAAGAAAAGCCCAGAGTAAGTAGAAAGGAGGACATAATAAAGATCAGAGCAGAAATAAATGACATAGAAACAAACAAACAAAAAAAAGTCAATGAAACCAAGAGCTGGTTCTTTGAAAAGATAAACAAGATTGATGAATCTTTAGCCAGACTCATCAAGAAACAGAGGGAGGGGACCCAAATAAGTAAAACCAGAAACGAAAGTGGTAACAACAGGTTGAGGCGCGTGCAGGAGGCAATCGATGTGTTTCTCTCACATTGTTATTTCTCTCTCTGTTTTCCTCTGTCTCTAAAAATCAATAAAAAAAGTATCCTTGGGTGAGGATTTAAAAAAAAAAAATGAGCAAAGGACCTAAATAGATACTTCTCCAAAGGGAACATACAGATGGCTAAGAGACATATGAAAAAAATGCTCAAAGTCACTGATCATCAGAGAGATGCAAATTAAAACGATAATGAAGTATCACCTCACACCTGTCAGAATAGCTACCATCAACAAATCAACAAATGACAAGTGCTGGCGAGGACACGGAGAAAAGGGAATCCTAGTACACTGCTGGTAAGAATGCAGACTGGTGCAGCCATTATGGAAAACAGTATGGAGTTTCCTCAATAAATTAAGTATGGAACTGCTCTTTGATCCAGTGATCCCAATTCTAGGAATATATCCTAAGAAACCTGAAACACCAATCAGAAAGAATGTATGCACCCCTATGTTCATAGCAGCACGAGTTACAATAGCTAAGATCTGAAAACAGCACAAGTGTCCATCAGTACATAAGTGGATAAAAAAGATGTGGTACATTTACACCATGGAATAATATGCAGCAGTAAAAAAAAAAAAAAAAGGATCTCTTACCCTTTGAGACAGCATGGAAGGACCCTGAGATTATTTGGCTAAACAAAATAAGCCAGAGAAAGACAAGTATCACATGATCTCACTCATATGTGGAATTTAGTGAACATAATAAACTGTTGAATAAAATAGGTCCAGAGACAAAGAAGCCTGGAACAGAATTTTGAATCTCAGAGGGAAGGTGGGGTGGGTAGGAAGAGATCCACCAAAGGACTTGTATACATATACAAATTATGAACTTGGACCTCACGGACACAGATAATAGGGTGGGCCCGGGACAGGGGATGGGGGTGGGCTATAAGGAGTCAATGGGAGAAAAAAAGGGACAAATGTAATACTTTCAACAATAAAGAAAGATCTTTAAAATAATTAATAAAACAAATAGTAATTGTATTTAACATTAAAAAATTAAAAAGATCATCAAAAACAAAATTAGTAAATAATACCTTTAGATTAAGTAACATTTAAAGAGAACCGACTGACAAAACAACTCAGCAAAAATCAGAAAAATACACCAAGTTTAGGGAATATATGGCTCAAAGTCCTAAGGTATGTAGAGCTTGCTTTATGCGGAATACAAACATGGCCAGATAAGAAAGAGCTAGACTGAGGGGAGTGGTAGGCAGTGACCAGGTGATTATTATTGTGCGCACCACTACCCACTTCATCCTTTCTTTCAGCTAGTCTCTTTTTCCATTCTTTGTTTTCCTTCCCCCTCTAGCTTAGGTTTAAGACCTAGTCAATTAATAGCTATAAAAGTTTATATCTACAGCTCTACTAGCTTTTAATACTATCTATTTAAAAAACCAAATCAAATCAATCAGCATTTACTAAGAACCTGGGTGGAATATAGGGTGACCAAGTAAGTTCCACATCACAGGAACCCTCTCAGAACCAGGCAAATGGAGCTGTTTGGTCAGGCTAGCAGAATATAAGGACACCCAAGAAGTACAGGCTTTTGCGAATCCCTTAAGGCTAAGTGACAACATAATAACAACTAAACACTTATTGAATACTTAACACTTAATGCATATAAAGGCACTTAATTCAATCCTCAGAACAACTCTTTTAAGCCTGTTTGACAAATGAGGAAACTAAGGCTTACTGAAGCAAAGAAAATTTCCCAAAGTCCCCAATAGTAAGACACACAAGGCCAGGACCTAAAGATCCTATATAATAAAAGGGTAATATGCAAATCGACTGATAGGCGGGACAACCAGTCGCTATGATGTGCACTGACCACTTGGGGGCAGATGCTCAAGATAGGAGCTTCCCCCTGGTGGTCAGGGCACTCCCCCTCAGCCACTGCTCATGGCTATGAGGGCTCCCAGGGCTCCCTGACTGTGAGAGGGAGCAGGCTGGGCTGAGGGACACAATGTGCCGCCCACCCTCCCAATGCATGATTCTCGTGCACCGGGCCTCTAGTAAAATATAAAAAGGTAAGCCCAGATTGTGTGGCTCCGTGGTTTAGCATCAGCCTATGAACCAGGAGGATGCGGTTCTGATTCCTGGTGTACAAGGCCTCTTCCTCCTTAAAGTCCAAACTCCACAGTATTTAACATCTAACATCCTTTGGTTCCTACCATTCTATACTACTGTTTCCCTCATAAAACCTACACTGCTGTCAAAACAGAAAACCAGTCTAGCTGGCATGGCTCAGTGGTTGAATGTCTCAGTGGTTGAATGTCGACCTATGAACCTGGAGGTCACTGTTTGATTCCTAGTCAGGGCACATGCTTGGTTTGTGGGCTTGATCCTCAGGGCATGCAAGAGGCAGCTAATTAATGATTCTCTCTCAACATTGATGTTTCTCTCTCCCTTCCTCTCTGAAATCAATAAAAATATATGTAAAAAACAATACAAAACAGAAAACCATAACCTGAACATATCCTGCATGTTTCTCCATGCATGGCCTTGCTTACTATTAAAAAGCTAAATATTATAAGCTAAACCAAATGAAGTATTATTTCCCTACCCAACCAAGCTGAATATTATTTCTCTTTTCCTTGCATTTCCCAAAGCATTCTGTTTCTATTTCCACTTAAGACACTCAAAGGTAGGTCTGGCGTCATGTAAGGTGTTGAACCCTACATCTGCAATAAAGATGAATGTCTCAGACTCAGATAATCAGGGAACAGAAGTCCAAAGCTGTCAGCTCTTTAGGGAATGATCAGCAAGATACACCTAACCTACTAACCCTAAATGGAAAACAAGGAAGAAGTACCTTTGCTGAGCATTAGCAACTATATACGTCATCAAAAGGCAGGTGACGGCATGTGTAGTATATTCAGTTTGTAGTCCTCCTGATTCATGTTTCCAAACTGCTTTTAGTCTGTTAGCTGTGGCTGTTTGTAAGGCAAATGCTTTCCAGACGGAAAACTTTACTGAGCAGAAAACAAGAACTTGTGCCACATATCCAGTGAACAAGAATTTTATTTATTTTTTTAATATATTTTATTACAGAGAGGAAGGGAGAGGAATAGAGTTAGAAACATCGATGAGAGAGAAACATCGATCAGCTGCCTCCTGCAAACCCCCTACTGGGGATGTGCCTGCAACCAAGGTACATGCCCTTGACCAGAATTGAACCCGGGACCCTTCAGTCCCCAGGCCGATGCTCTATCCACTGAGCCAAACCAGCCAGGGCAACGATTTTATTTTCTAAAGGAATCTCTGCCTTCTAATTCCAGGATCTAGGACTAAAATACTGATGTGTGAATAAAATTAGAATATTATCTGAGATGTAATCAGAAACTTGGCTAACCCCTTTATAGTATGTAGATGTGAATGAAACTATAGATTTGGGTTGAGAGGCCACAGGGATCTGCAAATATCAGAACAGCTATATATGAAGCAAATATTTTTGTTTAAGATGAAACAAAAGTTATTAGAAAGCTACACCAGAATTATGACTAAGTTGGAATTAAAAGCAGAGACCAAAGCATTCACAGTTAACACAATAAAACCAGGTTACTGACACTAACCACTCAAATACCATAGTTCTATTAGGCCTTCAATGTGTTGGTTATTATTATTAAAGGGAATGGCTATTACTATTATCATGAAGTGAAAAACCTATCAAGTCTAACGCAAAATCTGTTATACCACCAGAGATAGAATACGAAGGGAGATTCTGAAATATAAATGACTAGAAAATGACAAAAATGCATCAATTCCCGTTTTAAATGGTGTGAATTCAGAAAGAAACATTTTCTTACTCACTAAAATGGGTACTGGAAGATATAATGGTTGCTTCTTTTCTTTCCATGTATGGCTAGAAATTTTTTAGTAACCTGTAGTCAAAAATACAGAAGACTAGGGTATCCTTGCTTGGTCTTCTTTAATCAAGAAACTAGAAGCACCTGGCTACACACTATTTACATTTTTAATGATAAAGAAAACAATTTAGGCTACAGCATCCAATGGGAAAAGAACAGAACCACAGGGAAAGTTAGAAATGACGGAAGATCCTTAACACTCCTGATGTTTTATTAAGGGGCAACTGATTCCAACAAGGTGTCCTTCAATCACACCACTTCCTATGCAAATGTCTAAAAGCACTACTTTCCCAGTTGTATTCACGCATCTATTCCACAGCCAGGGGCCTTCCAGGACTATTTCAAGCTGCTGCCATGATTCTTACCGTGACCGAGGAGGCTCTCTCCTCTGGGCCGGAGCTTCTAGTGTAACTGATCTTTGAATCAGCTTCGGCTCAACGGAGTTAAACCAATATATGCCCGAATATTATACAAATTCATGAAAAACCCTTCATTTGAAGCTTAGAAAAGGAGGCAAAGTACTGCTCACTCTGCAGTCAAATTTCCCAACAACAAGTCTGGCTAAAAACAAAAAACCAACACCACAAAGAGCCCAAGGGGCTGGGGGTGGGACGATCTAAGGAACTTCCCCCTCTTTGTCTCCCAATTTCCCACATCCCTCAAACTGTAACGTAGTAACCCCTTAAATGTTAGCTCATCTACATATTCCTACCATTTCACTGCCCTGTGTGACCGACCAGTAACAATCCCAGATAAAAATGTTAAGAAACGAATTCTGAACCAAAGTTGAAAGAGCTGCACTTGAACTTTCCACTTCCCAAGGAACCTCGGAGTGAAGGCAGCAGAAGGCCTGGCAGAGGGAAGAATGCGTGCGCCGACCACCCTTCCTTCACACATCACTTCTACAGCCTCCCCGCGCGACCCACCCGGAAGGAAGGGCAGCCAGGTCCCCCCTTTTATCTTCAAGACCTTACGGATACACCCTCGAACCTCCCCTCTGCCCGCGCTCACAGCTCTTTCCGCCTCGAGAGCCAAGGCAGGCAAATAACTGCCCCCCCCCCGCCCCTTCCCAATGTATCGCATGCACCAGTTTGCTCACCCATTCCTCCGCACCTTGGGCTGCGCAGCTCCCCCTTACAACTTACTCCAAGTTACTTTGCAAGCGGAATGCCTCTGGGAGCCCCGACCAGACCCCAAGTTCTCAGGTTACACTTCTAAGCCTCGGTTCTGGCCGTTGTGAACCCTCCAAACGCACTAATATCCAAGCGTTAAGGCTGCCCGGCCAGTCCCGTTCCCTGATCTCCACCACGTCCCTCCTCTCCGGTGCAATCCTGCAGCCGCCCACCCAGTCCAGGTAACACTGCCTGGGTCCACTACCCAGGGCGCGAAGAGCGAGCGATCCGCGAGAGCTAGGCCCACGCCGAACCTCTCCAACGTCCGCCTCGGAATGCGCCGCCCCGCCCCCTTCATCCCTGCGGCGCTCGCCGTCCGACACCCAGCGCGCGGCGGAAAAGCCCGGCGCGGGAAGGGCGCGGGGCCGGTGCCCCAGGTCGGCGGGGAGCCGGGGCCCCTCAGCCAGGATTCCCGCCGCCGCCGCGCACCTCCCCCGCCATCCCCCGCCGCCTCCCCGCCTCTAGCGGACTCCTTACCTCAGAGCAGCGCCCAAGAGCAGGAGAGGAATCGGTGCTGCGCTACTGGCGCGTCCCGTTGCGGGGGGGCTCGGAGGAGTGGCGCCCAGAAAAGCAACAGGCCGGGTGGCCGCGGTCGAGCCCCTCACTGAAGCGGCGTACCGCAGGCCCGAGCCAACGGCCCTCTCCTTAGCCGAACAAAAGAGCTTCTCACTCTGCGCTGCCCGCCGCCCGCACTGCGCAGGCGCGACGACCTGCCGCACTGCTCTATGGGACACAGAGTCTCTCCGAGACTACAAGACCCAAGGTGCTGTGCGCGTCTTACGCCGCCACGCACTGTTTAGGAGGGTTTCAGGAAGTTTTCGTTTTTAAACTGCCTGGTGTTGGAGGAGTGTCGTTTAGAACCTTGTTACCTAGAAAATTAGAACATGTGCGTTTGTAAGCACGTCCCTTGATGCTTGGTCCGGAAGATGAGCCACTTCTGGAGAGTAATTCACATTCTCAACATTTTTGAATCTTAACAGGTTTCTCACCAGAACTTTACAAAATCTCCAAAAATCTCTGAAATCCTTAATTCCCTCCTCCTCAAATTTCTGTAAGGTTCCTACTTCTCAGCCTTTAGATTACTTTCCTTTGGAGGTCTTCCCTGACTCATTAGACCAAGCATGTCAAACTCAAAGGCTAACACGGGCCAAATAAACAAGGTTTTAAGTTTATGTGGACCGCTAAAAAACAAAAGCTTCAATTTTCATAGAAACATAGGTTTATTTCGATAGAGACATGCTGAATACAAAGGGCTGAAATAAATGGGTCATCGTTAACATACAATAATAGAACATTTAAATAAAAATTAGTATTTTTTTCTTAAACATTAACTTACCAGACACTGAAGAACTGTACAAATTAGTAAGTGTAACGCAAATAAACCTACTCTTTTTGTTCTCTGAAAGCGAAATATTTCCTGTTGCACACACCAAACAAGTCAGTCCAAGACTAATGACGTGGCAATCAGCTGCTGAAATACTAGTATTCACTGCTAGTATTAGTGGAGAGAAACGGTGCGCCTGCGAGTAAGGCCCATCAGGGAAATAAATGCAACACGATTATAGTAATGAGTCATTAGCGAACATTGTAGTTCACTATTAATAATTATGTATAACAGGATATTGTAAAAATTAAGTTACAAAATTTTTATTAAAACGTTTTTTACATACCATTATATTGCTGGACCGCAAAAATATTCATTATTGGACTGCATACGGCCCACGGGCAGTGAATCTGACGTGCTTGCTTTAGACTGTTAGGTCCCTCTGGTAGGTGTCATCATGGCATCTTGAATTTACCCTTTTTATTAGCTGTGCCAAAGGATAGCATTAGCAAAGAATCCCCTTATCTTCATGAGCACTCCACCAGTCACCCCAAAGAAACAGAAATAGGCAGAAACCGTGCTTGTGTCTAAGGTTCAGAAATAGCCAAAGAAAAATCAATGCATCATAAGTAATAATTAGTAAACATTTATCATGCACACAGATTGAAAGACAGTTTGTAAACTGGGAGCACTCAAACCAAAACATGGAATGAGGCTTAGAGGTATATTGTTGTAAAGCATTACATTAGTGGGAAAGTAATGACTTTATTCTTCACAGTTATTAGTTACAATACTAGAATTTTCTTAAATGATAGGGAATTGGTCAGTGCTTACCTCATATCAATCTTGGGAAGCAGTTCAAATTTTGCTTATGATTTCCAGAGGCATAAACAAGAGACTCAAGTTAGTCTTACAAAGTAAGCTAAGTCTGGCCAGCATAGCTCAGTGGGTGAACATTGAGGTTAAGGTTCAATTTCCAGTCAGGGCACATGCCCAGGTTTTGGGCTCAATCTCCAATGTTGGGCATGCAGGAGGCAGCCAATCAATGATTCTCTCTCATCATTGATGTTTCTATCTTTTTCTCCTCTCCCTTTGGCTCTGAAATCAATAAAGTATATTAAAAGTATATATAATTTGCCATCTCAACCACTTTTATGTGTACAGTTCGTGGTCTTAAATACATTCATAATGTTGTGCAACCATCACCATCACTCATCTCTGTAACTCTTTTCATTTGTAAAACTGAAACTTTATACCCCTTAAACAGGCATGGGGAAGTAGGCAATGTAGGTGGGGGTGGGATTCCATTGATTGGGTGATAAGGTTGTTAATCTTTCCATGATAATAGACAGTTCTTGAATGAGAATGGACCACATTCCAAGGTTGACTCCAAGGTCCTAGAGGCATACAACTCCCAGCCAGGTTAGAATGTCCTTTCTTTAACCAGAATTAGGCAATCACGGTGAACAGAGCATGATTAATATTTCCCATAACCATAGCTAGTCCCAATATTCTATTTTTGACCCTAACAACGTAAGTGGAATTATAGTATTTGTCTTTTTGCGACTGGCTTGTTTCACTTAGCGTAATGTTCTCAAGAACATTATGGATATATGTTGTCATATATGTTAAAATTTCCTCCCTTTTTAAGGCTGAAGAATATCCCATTGTATGTATATATCACATTTTGCTTACCCATTCCTTCACTGTTCCACACTTAGGTTGCTTTCACATTTTAGCTATTGTGAATAATGCTGCTATGAACGTGGGTGCACACATATTCTTTGAGAGATACCATTTGCAGTACTTTTGGTTACATACCCAGAAGTGGTTCTTATGGTAAATCTATTTCTAATTTTTTTAAGAAACTGCCGTACTGTTTTCCACAGTGGCTGCATCAGTTTACATTCCTACCAACAGTGCAGAAGGGTTTCAATTTCTCCTTTCTAGATGCTTCCAATTGTTTTTTTAAAAAGTAGCCATCCTAAATGGGTGTGAGTCTTTGTTTCATTTTGATTACTACTTTGAAATTCTATTGTTAAAGATTTATTCATTTGGGGTTAACAAGCACTCTTTTAAAAGGCAAATACACTTAAGAGCTCTTACTTTCCCACCCCATCAGTCTGATTCTCACGTGACTGCCAGGTAATAATGGACGGTAATAAAACCTACACTTCTCAAATCATGCACCCATATCCCTGACATTGATTAGTTTTCTCAAGAGAAGGGATCACTGCTTGGAGAGGTACTTATATAATTTGCTAGCATTTCTGATATGATAAGGATTGGCCCTGGTATCAAGTGTTGGAAATTGTTGACAAAATAAGCTCGAGATAGGGGATCAACTGTTTGTGAAACCTATATTACACTCAAATTATTTAATAAATGTATTAATATTCCAAGTGGGTGATGCAAAGCTAAACCCTTATATTCTTTTTTGTTTGTATATTCTTTTTTTAAAATATATTTTTATTGATTTCAGAGAGGAAGGAAGAGGGAGAGATAGAAACATCAATGATGAGAAAGAATCATTGATTGGCTGCCTCCTGCACGCCCCCCACTGGGGATAGAGCCCACAACCTGGGTATGTGCCCTTGACAGGAATCGCACCTGGGACCCTTCAGTCCGAAGGCCTACGCTCTATCCACAGAGCCAAACCGGCTAGGGCTGTTGGTATATTCTTTAAAATATAAGCTCCAGGAGGTCAGAATATTTTTCTGTTTGGCTCACTGCCAAAAACAGTTCTCAGCTCATAGAAAGGGCTCAATAAATATTCGCTGAGTGAATGGATACATACTGCAGATATACTCTGTGGTTTTCCAAGTGTAGTCCATGGAGTCTGAAGAGTGCCAGAGACAGTTTCAGAGAGTCTGCATGGTCAAAATTATTTTCCTGGTAATATTAAGACATTACTTGATCTTTTCCATTGTGTTGACATTTTCACTGATGGTACAAAAGTAACAGTGGGTGAAGCTGCTGGCAGCTTAGCATGAATCAAGGCAGCGTGGCATCAACTTATAGCAGAGTCATTGCATTCTTCACAGCTATACTTATGCAAAAAAAGAATTAAAAGGCCACTTTCACTTAAGACTACCCTTGATGGTACAAATTATGAACTTTATGAAATCTCTTTCCTAGAATATGTCTTTTTAATCTTCTCTGTGATGAAATGGAAGATGTACATAAAGCACTTTTGCTGCTTGCTGAAATATATAAGGTTGTGCAATTGTTTGAGATGTGTGGGTTAAACTAGCTGCTCTTTATAAGAGAACACAACTTTTTTTTTGAAAGAATGACTGACAGAAAAACTATGGTTATTCAGACTTGGATATTTGAATGAAATAAGCTTTCATTCAAGGAAAATATTTCTATTTCAATATTTGAGCTTTCATGCCAAAATGATAACTTGGGAAATATGGTATTCACCAAAGTGAGATTAATAGCTTCACAAAACTGATGACATAGTGGTTATTTTAATAAATGTGATTTTTAAAAATATTGAATGAAATGAATCAATATTTGGGAGATCTGTATAACTCAGTAAACCAGTATTTCCCAAATGGTTTCAGATACCCCAATGCAACCAACCTTTAAGAAACTACCATTTGTTGAGTTTTGCTAGTATCAAAGAAAGATATCCACAATAGTCAGAGAAGGCTAAAAAAATCCATGTGAGACAGGATTTTCTTCATTTCCTAGACCAAAATAATATAGTACAACAGAGAATGGGGAAGCAGAGAATTCAGCTGTCTTCTGTTAAGCCAGACATTAAAGAAATTTACAAAATTGTAATACAATGTTACTCTACTCCACAGGGGTTACTCTACTTTCACAGGGGTCGCCTAAGACCATCGGAAAACACATATATAATTACATATTGTTTTTGTGATTAATCGCTATGCTTTAATTATGTTCAATTTGTAACAATGAAATTGGGGGTCACCACAACATGAGGAACTGTATTAAAGGGTCGTGGCATTAGGAAGGTTGAGAACCACTGCTCTACTCAATAATTATTAACAAGTGTAGTTATAGTTCATAAAATATATTATCTTTACATGTAATGGTTTATTATTGTTTTAGGTTAATGAATAAATATTTAAACTTTTTAAATTAAATGTAGTGAAGTGACATCGGTTAATAAAATTATACAGGTTTCAGGTATACAATTCTATAATACATCACCTGTATTGTGTGTTCACCACCCCCCAAAAAATGCTTTTAAATTTCTCCAATTTAATTTCTAACTTGGTGAATATCCCACATAAACCAAAGCTGCTTGGGGTCTTTAAAGATTTTTAAGAATGCAAAGGAATCCCGAGATCAACAAGTTTGAGAAGGGCTGCTCTGAAGTGTGTCAATAATCTTCACGTTAGCGATGAGGACATTAAGGCTTACAAAGATTTAGGACCACCCGTTACAGGCCACGGGGTCAGTGTGATGGTGGGTATAGTACCTAGCCCTCAGCTCCGGAGCTTGTATTGGTGGCCGTAACTTTCTCCTTGATATTATTTTTGCTAACATAATCGTTAAACTGGTAGTTAAAGAACATCTCAACAACATAAAGAAGTCTTCATCGCATTCAAGGGATTGTTCTTTCTCACTAACTAGCAGCCCCATCCTGCTTTGGGCTTGTTTCGGCGAGTGAAACGTGTGTCGCTGAACCATTTCAGCCCGCGTTTTCGCTCTGACAACCTGTGGTTTGCGAACCTGAGTCCCGGTCTTCGTGATAACTCTCCCGGCTCACCTGCGGATTCTCGGGACTTTGCGAGGCTCCAGGAACCGGGGCGCCTTCTTCCCCGATCCTCCCACACTCAAGACCACGCTCGGCAGAACCGAGAGCTCTGTGACAGCCTCCTCTCACCCCCCGGCTCCCCCGACCCTCTGTTTAGACCTTTAATGACGCTCCCTGGCCGCTGATTGGCTGGCCTGACTACGATGGGCGGGGCACGGCCCTGGATGGCACTTCAGAGCCCCTGGGTCGCCCTTCACCGGCGTCCACCCGGCAGCACCCAGATGAATGGTTCGGGGTCCCCGACTGCCGCCAGGGCCTGGGTGGGACCCAGCGCGCCTCCGGGGGAAGCGGGATCGCCCCTAAGAGCCCGGGCCTGCGGGGGCGGGGCGTCCTGGGCACCGGGGATTGGCGTGCCGGGCGCTGCCTCCCGTCGTGCACTGGGGTGCCGGCACTCACCCGGAAGGAGAAGCGGGTACCGGCTATATGGTGGGGCGCTGGCGCTGTGGCGAGTGGGTGCTGCTGTCAGGTGAGGGGGCGAGGGCGGGCCGGCCGCGTGGGGGCGGTGGGCGTGCGGGGAGGCAGGTCCTGCTCCGGTGAGGGCTGCGGGCATAAGCGGCAGTAGTGGCGCTGGGGATGGGGACCTCGCTGGACTTCCTGGGACTGTCTCACCTTCTGCATAAAGGCTGTACCTGCTCGGGATCCAGGGGAGGAAACCCAGCTTTTCCATTTATTATTATCGTTGTTGTTGTTGTTATTATTGATTTGAGAGAGAGAGAGAGAGGAGAGACATCACTTTGTTCTACTTATGTACACATTCACTGGTTGCTTCTTGTATGTGCCCTGACCCTGGGATGGAACCCGAAACCTTGGCATATCAGGTAACCAACTGAGCTAGCCCGCCGGCCTTCTGTTCATTTGTACAGAAGTTTAAAGCATCTTTCCTTCCCGCTCTGCAAACTCAATAGGCAAAGGAGAACGACTATGTGGCCCTTTGCTCCTAGGTGTTAAGAATGAAGGGGTGTGTGTGTGTGTCTGTGTGTGTGTGTGTGTGTGTGTTTGTGGCCGGAATAAACAGGTTTGGGGACATTTACCCAAACGGTTAGGCCTATGGGTATTGCCAAGTGTTTTAGCTTGTGGTCGTCTCTGTGACTTACCTCCGAAGTGGAAGGATCGGCAAATGACAGAGGGACAAAAGAATGGGGCACGGCTGGTTGGTGAGAACACACGGAGGTTGGTCCGAGCGGGAGGCTTCTTCCACCACCTGCGGGTGGGTGTTCAGGAAGAAGAGCTTTTTGAGTTGCCAGCTGGCTCCAGAATGCGTTAGAAGGGATGGAAGTCTCCGTGGCTCAGTATACTTTTACCACCGGGTTGGTTTGTGTGTGTTTTTTTTAACCTGTCTCTTGAAGTCGTTTAAATGGGCGGGAAAATGGTGGCACTAAAGCCTTGAATTGTTATGACATTGGAAAGCTTCACAAAGAATCTACTTTTGTAAACCGCAAAAAGGTGGGTTCTGGCTGGAGTTCTTGGTGCTGGTTCAGGTGGAGAAAGTAGAGGAAACCTCAGATGGGATTGAATGGACCCAAGAAATGGAGTTAGCACTGAGTTGCGTAAGGAGCTGAGATAATCGCAGACTCGATTCTTATTTGGGTGACAGGAATCCATCTCCCAGATTATAGAGTTAAAGTTCACTTCCCTTTTCCGCTCCAAAGAACTGAACTCCATCTCCTTCTGAGGAGTGGCATTATGAGGAGGAAGCTAATGGAGAATGGAAGTTACTACTTGACGTCTGGGTTTTTGTTTTTGTTCCAGTGTGTTTTTAAGGAAAGTTACATTGGAAACTTTCTTAGTGCCCTTCTCATTTTAGATTCAAGCACACAGCTTCTTTGAGGTCCTAGGATTTGTTTAAAAGCCAGTTTACAGCTATTTGTTTCTAACTGGTATTAGCCCCAAAAGAAAGGAGAGGAACTTGCACATGGAGGTGGTGCAAACTCTTCCTTAGGCAACTCTTCTTGAGTCCGAGAGTGCTGACCGTTTAGTTACTCAATTATAGTCCTTCATTTGGCAAACCTTTCAAGGCACCGGAGACGTTTGAGCTCCACCGAGCTTGTGGGTGGCTATGATTTCCTTGGCATTGTTTTGTGAAAAGACATTTCAGAATCTTTTAACCTGCTCCTATGTTGGCAGTTTACCAAACGCCTGAAAAGAAAAGAGAAAGAAATATTTTTAAATCGGAGGAGATTAATGGTTCACAGTGAGTTGGCCTTTTTTGGTCACGGGCATTTGACTACTTACATCAAGATTTTGCACATCAGTTGTTTTAGCATTGGCATCACCTACCTTTCCGTTCAGGACCCCTTTGCAATGGTGCCTGCATCCGATGAAAAAGCAGATTGTCAGCAAGAATACTGTTTAAGATGGTATTGCCATCATAAAACCTTCGGGTGGCTTGATGGTGTAGCCCAATTTTGTCACATACCATGCAGTTTTGTCTCTGAGTGCAGTGTCTGTGTGTGGAGAGACCTGGTATACTGGGAAGAATTGGAAAAGCTGTTTGCTCTGCAAATTTTATGGTGTAAATGAGTTTCCCTTCTCCTGAAACATTTGCCTTGTGTTAGCAAAACATAAGATAGAAGGAAACTCATTACACACTCTCCTAATGGTAAGGCAGAACTAATAAGGGAATGTGTTTAAAATTAATTGTGGGAATGTAAAAACGAGTGGGTGCGAATGGGAATGGGGGGAGGAGAGGGGGATCTTAGAGATAGGCTTGTTTTCCCTGGAGCCAGCCGGGATCATTTGTTGGCAGTACGTATTGGCTGAAGTCAGTTTTCATTTCAAGGTAAATTGAAAAGGGAAATTAAACCTTATTGTTCCGCTCTTAAGAGAGGAGAAGGGGGCGCAGGTGGCGGCCAGGGGTGGATGCTGTTGGAGTGGTTCTAGGAGTAATAAGATTAGTGCTGTATTTTAACAGAAGGTGACATCATGGGCCCCTTTGGACTTGAGTAACCCTGTGCTGCCACCTTCATGGTCCCCTTGTCGGAGTGGGCGACGTCGCTGCACACGCAAACTGCCACCGCAGGGGAAATAGGCAGCTTAGGCTTTAATGAATCTTTACAAAGGAGTGAAAACATCCTGAGTCCCCCTGTGCAGCTGTGGGGTGTTTGGGCAGAGGTATGTGTCCAGCAAGGAGATCATTAGAACCATTGGCTTGGGTTCTGGAGAACAGATTAGATAAGGGAAGATCAGCACTGGGCAACCCATTCTGGTGCTCCCGTTGCTCTCCAGCGCTGACTTATCTCCAGGGAGGTGACTGTGGTTTAGCACGACAAAGAGAGACAAGGATGCCAAAGCCGGTTTGGCTCAGTGGATAGAGCGTCGGCCTGCAGACTGAAGGGTCCCAGGTTCGATTCCGGTCAAGGGCATGTACCTGGGTTGCGGGCACATCCCCAGTGGGGGATGTGCAGGAGGCAGCTGATCGATGCTTCTCTCTCATCGATGTTTCTAACTCTCTATCTCTCTCCCTTCCTCTCTGTAAAAAATCAATAAAATATATTAAAAAAAAAAAAAAAAGAGAGAGAGAGACAAGGAGCACTGCTGTTTGGTGGGGCTTGGCTGTCTCTGAGCAGCCAGGAGGGGGCGATGGTAGGCTCACTCGCACAGCTGTGCTGTGTGCCCCCACAAGACACTGCTTTTTGCCTGCAGTCTTCAGGCAGAAAGCGTTTACCATGGAATCTTGTTGCTTGAGGCGAACACTGCACAGACCCAAACATGCTTTGGCTAGAGGTGGCCTACTTAAGGGTTTGGCCATGCTTTCAAAAGGGAGGCAAATCCCCCAGGGCTTGTCGCGGTCATAGAGCTAATGTGGTGAATTTTTTTTTTTGCTTCCTCTTAAGTTTTACGTTAGAATGAGAAAAGGTGCCTGGTTTTCCCCGGGGGGTCCATTAAAGTTTTTCAGGTTTTTTCCCTGGTAAAGAGTGATAAGAATAGAAGCACACTAACCATGATTGTTCCCTTGTCATTGCATCTCCTCAGATGTTTTCTTGCAATGGGCTTTTGATGTAGGATGTTGGAGAACCAAGAGCAGGAGGTAAGCATGTGGTCTCCGCAGAACAGGTGGGCAAACGTTGGAGGGGATTTGGGGAAAGGGGCAAATCACTGCTTCCTGGTATCTTTCTGACGGTAATACCTAGGTGGTTCCATGAGCTCAAAATAAAACCGGGAGAGGGAAAGCAGTACGAAAGGCATTCCTGGGAAATGAGGTTCCATTTTGACCGACTTTTCCATTTCTTAGACTGCACTAGAATGTAAGCTACACGAGGGCAAGAATTTTTGTCTCTTATTCATGTTCTACCCTCAGTGTCTTAGAAAAGTGCCTGACACACAATGGGTCAATAAATATTTCTTGAATTCAATGAGTAAATGGACAAATGAATGAAAGTTGGTGCTGTCTGTTTGGAAAAAATCTGGCAACCTGAGTTGTCAAAGCTGCCGTGCTGTGTGGTTGAGCCGAAGCTGAAGGCGCATTTCTTGCCTCCAGGAGGTGATCACTGTGCGTGTTCAGGACCCCCGTGTGCAGAATGAGGGCTCCTGGAATTCCTACGTAGATTATAAGATCTTCCTCCATGTAAGTGCATCAAACTTCTGTATTGGGATCAACATTTGCCAGGGCCGCGGGATAGTGCTGCGACAGACCCTGTTTGTGGATGTTTTTGCCAGGCCCGAGACAGAAGAAAAGGAGGGAGGAGAGGAAGAAGAGCCTGGGGTATGCCTGAGAGTTGGCTGCAGGCTGCCTGGTGGCATCTTGCTCTAGTTGGAGCCCCTGATCAGGACGGTGGCCTGGTGGCTTAGATCCTCAGTGAGAACGATGACGGGGAGTTCGTGTGATCCTGGTCTTTTCCCACTAAATCCTCTTCATGTACTTTCTCCTGTAGACCAACAGCAAGGCCTTCACTGCCAAGACATCCTGTGTGCGTCGCCGCTACCGTGAGTTCGTGTGGCTGCGAAAGCAGCTACAGAGAAACGCTGGTTTAGTGTGAGTCTGCTCTTGCTTCCTTCTTGGGTCTGAGACTGGCTTTTTAGGTGCTTACTTGGGGATTCCAGTTTACAATGAGGAAAACGTGGCGACATGCCAGGCCCTAAGGAAACTGAGAAATCTGTTCTTAAATTATGTTTTCCAATTAGTGAAAAAAGTAAAGAACAGTTCTTATTTCTAGGTTTTTTGACCTAAGAGTGCCATAGAAATGTAAAAAATATTTTTCTTTTTTTGTATGTATTAGTCTAGGGCTAAACACATGTTCTGCTAGCATTTTATATGTGCCTATCACTGGTTATCAGAAACTTTTTAGCACCTGGACTTCCTTGACAGGTGGTGATCCTGTCCATTTGACTTGTAAAAATTGTGATATGTGTGTGTGTGTGTGTCTGTGCAAAGACCTTTTCAACAGACTGAGAGCCTTAAGAAAGAGTATTGTTCACTCCTCCCCTATACCTCCCAAATAAATCTAAAAACTGGAGACAATTTAGAATAGTGATTCCACCACAGAACGGTCACTGAATGCTCTGGTGACGGATGGCCTGTTGATGACCTAGCCAGTTAATTACCACGTGGGACTGATGAGGCCATTGTCATGGGTCAGGCCTTCATAAGCCAGTTGGAAATCCCCCTGAAAAGTTGGGCATCTCTAGCCTTGCTGGTTTTTGTTGTTGTTAATCCTCACCCGAGGATGTTTTTCTATTGATTTTTTTTTTTTTTAAGAGAGAGTGGAAGGGAAGCAGAGAGACAGAGAGAGAGAGAGACATCAATGTGATAGAAACCCATAGGTTGGTTGCCTCCTTCCTTGCACGCATCTGACCGGGGCTGGGGATCTGAGCTAGGGATTGAGCCTGCAACCAAGGTATGTGCCCTTGACTGGAATTGAACCTGGGAACCTTTAGTCCATGGGCCGATGCTCTATCCATTGAGCCAAACCGGTGAGGGCTGTTTTAAATATTTTTAAATCTTTTTTTATCGATTTTTAGGAAGAGGAAAGGGAAGGGAAAGAGAAACATTGATGGGAGAATGAAGCATAGATTGGCTGCTTCCTGCACGCCCCCTACTGGGGATTGAGCCTGCAACCCAGGCATGTGCCCTGACCTGGTTGAGCAACACAGGCTGGGCAGTAGAGTGGAGTTTTGAAGCTATAGATTTGGTTCAAATACCAGCTCTGCTGCTTATTAACTGTGTGGCACTGGGAAGTTTTCTCTGCTGCTCTGATTCTTTCCCTTGCTAGTGAAATGAGAACACTAATATCTTCCTCACGGAGTTTGGAAGGATAAGTGAAATAAGGTTTGTAAAACATTTAGCGTAGTGCTTGAAACTTGGTATGCAGTGAGTCATTGTTAGCTTCCCACCCTTGCCACCTTATTAAAAGCTATTTGTAGTGATTTGTGCCTCTTTTTAGGGGAAGTCCTTGATCAGGGCTGATAATGACTGTCTTGCATGTTACACTTACCTTGAGTGTTACATTATGCAACTCTACAGGCCTGTACCAGAACTTCCTGGGAAGTCAACCTTCTTTGGCAGCTCAGATGAGTTCATTGAGAAGCGACGACAAGGTCTGCAGCACTTCCTCGAAAAGTGAGTGAACATGGCAGGCTAGCGCTTGCCTTCTGAGGTAGGGGCAGGGACGGGGGAAGGTGACAGGCGGGGTGGTGCATTGAGCATACATTGGGGGTAGACCCTTTCCTTGTACTCTTCGTGCTCACTCAAGCCAGAGTCTTCAGAAGATGGGGTTGGGGCCTGGCCGGCGTGACTCAGTGGTTGAGCGTCGACTTATAAACCAGGATGTCACGGCTCGATTCCCAGTCAGGGCACATGCCCAGGTTGCAGGCTTGATCCCCAGGGTGGGGCGTGCAGGAGGCAGCTGACCAATGATTCTCTGTCATCATTGTTGTTTCTATCTCTTTCTCCCTTTCCCTCTCTGAAATCACTAAAAAGACATTTAAAAAAAAAGGGAGAAGATGGGGTTGGGGAGAACAGAGCTTCAGGGTGATGCCGCGTGCTGTCCTACCTGTGTTTGCCCCAGGGTCCTGCAGAGTGTTGTCCTCCTGTCAGACAGCCAGTTACACCTCTTCCTGCAAAGCCAGCTTTCGGTGCCTGAGATAGAAGCCTGTGTCCGGGGCCAAAGCCGCACGACCGTGTCTGACGCCATTCTTCGCTACGCTATGTCAAACTGCGGCTGGGCCCAGGAGGAGAGGCAGGGCTCTTCTCACTTGGCTAAAGGAGACCAGCCTAAGAGGTAACTAAAGCTCTCTTTTTTGAGACTTGAGGAGCTAGGATTACTGTAACCTGGGTCAGTGAGGTGTCCATTTGATAGAGAAAGTCAAGTCACAGCATTGGTAGTCTTTCAGAGGAGGCCTTTTCCTGCTCCTGTGCGGCTCTCTTACTCAAGCCAAGGGGATGGTGGTACCCATCCCTGGGTAGCAGGCTCTCTTCTAGAAACCTGGGGAGAAAGAAGAGAAGGCTTTCTTATGTCCTTTATCTCCCCCTGCCCTTAAAATAACTTTATTGAGAAATAATTCACATTCCGTAAATTTCACCATTTTAGTGTACAATTCAGTTATTTTTGTTCATTCACAAAGTTGTGCAACTATTAATCACCATAATTAATTTTAGAATATTTTCATCACCCCAATAGAAACCTTGTACCCATTAGCATGACTCCCCATTTTCCCCAACCCTTAGTTCCTGGCAACTACTCACCTACTTTCTGTGTCTCTGGATTGACCTATTCTGGACATTTCATACAAACGGATTTAGTATATTTTCAAGGTGCATCCATTTTGTAGTGTGTATCAGTACTTAATTCCTTTTTGTGGCTGACTAATAATCCATTCTTTTGTTTGTCTTCACTTGGGTTTTTCCATTCATTTTGTTTATCTGTCCCTTCTTTTCCCTTTCCCACTCTTCCAGTTGCTGCTTTTTTCCAAGATCGGGCAGGAGTAGTTCTCCCTCAACGCCTCCTGAGGAAGAAAAGGACCATTTTGAGGTGTGGGCTCCTGTTGTTGACTCTGAGGCGCCTTCCTGGGAAAGCCCCCCTCTCCTTCCCCCTACCTCACCATCATGCTGTGATTTTGCAAGACCTGATGAAGGACCCTGTGCTCCCCAGCCTGTGAGGAGGTCTTTGGGAGGGGACCATGCTCTACCTTTGGATCCTAGTCAGTTAGAAACAGTTTTAGAAAAGTGAGTTCTGGTCTGAGCTCTGGGTTCTGCTCTGAAGTGGACAGAGAAGATGCAGGCAAGGGGATGCAGGCACTTGGGTGGGATTGGATGGACCTAGGGCAGTTGGGGAGGTTGGGCTGCTTAGTGTTTTACAGTTGCCTCTGCTCAGGTTGGTTGCATAGAGGTTGGTCACGACAACTCCTTAAACTTCCTCCATAGGAACAAACAGTATGCAGATGTTTATAAATTAAGCATAAGATCCAGGGGCTGTTGATTTTGAATAGAGTCCCATGTTTACTCCCTTGGGAGCTGAGTTTCTTTAGATGTTTGTTAATGGGCCCCTGAGCACTGCCTCAGGTTACTAGTTTGGGGGACCTGTAAGTGGCCGATTTTAAGCTGCCATACTGAATATTGTCCCAGCAGAAATGCTTGTGTAGTTGTATTCCCACTGGCTCTGTTTTGCTGCAGCACTTTGATTCTGGGAGGCTGGCCTCTTGCCTACCTCCTTGCATGGACAGGGTGGTGAGTATTTATTCTCCCACCTCCTTGCTTTTCCTCCACTAATACCACTGAATGGAATGGTGCTGTGACTCCTGTCGCTAGGGTTTCCTGTATATTCCAAGACCTCAGCCTGGCTGTGTGGGGCCTGAGACCCACAAAATAGGTCACGGCCACCACAGAAGAGAAGTGGCTGTTCGCAGCTGAGGAAGGGCAAACAGCTCAGGGAGCTTTGTTTTGGAAAAGGCTGTCCTGGGCTGCCACTGTCTCTTCTGGTTATAAAGCAGAGATGTGAGCATCTTTTCTGCAGGATAGAATGAGCCCTTTCGTTTTTTGAAACCCCTTTCCCCTTCGTAACAGCTCCCTGCCGCCCGGGGCCTCCGCCACTGCAGCGTCCCTCTGCTGTGTTGCAGGGCGGCCATATGTTCGGTCCAGTGGGGCGCAAGGGCTTTGTTTCTTTCTGGAGAGCGGGCTCTGGGGACGGAGATGAGGAACAGCGCGCCTTCCTTCAGACAATGAGGCATTCTCCCCTCCTGCTGCCATCGTTCCTCTCCGCTGAGAGCCGGAGCTGGAAGGGGATTGTGCCGCTGGCCTTCGGCATTGCTCTGCCCTTGGGTTTGTGTGTGGTTCCTCTCGCCCACTCCTCCTCCTGGCCATCCCTCTGCGCTCTCTTACCAGCCTGTGCTGTGGGACTGTCATGGCATTTAGTTCAGAGTTGAGGGGCTTTGGCCTGAAATAAAATTCAACTATTTAAGACTGTTGTTGCAATTTGTGTCTAACAAGCTGTAGCAGAGAAGGAGGGAATGAAGGCTGGCACTAGTTACTTTCATAAATCATGAATTTATCAGCGTGGAAATAATGGTTCAGAGCTGTGCACTGCAGCTCCTGCATTGAGTGCAGCTCCAGTTCACTACTGGAGGGAGGATCCAGAGAGCCAGGATCCAGCCCTTCTCACAGGTATGGGCACGAACCTTGTTAGGTATAATTTACCTGATGCTGCTTCCATCCTCGAAGCCTGTCTGAGGTGCCAGGTGCTGAAAGAGAAATAAAGTTTGTCAACAGGCAGATGCAAAGCCCTGGCTGGGACTCATCTCTCTTTCCTGCCCGCCTCCCCTGAGCCTCTCCTTTATATGATGCAGCAGAGCAAGGCGAGTAGAGAAAACCTACAGAGGCAAATCCAAAATGTCAAAGGAAGTTCATTTAAAAAGGGGAAAAAAACTCCACACACAACCCTCACAAAAACCCGACAGATGCTAAGCTAATGGCATCCGTTCTGCCGATTGGTGGGGATGACTCATGAATATTAATGAGTCCAATGCTCCAAATGGTGCAGCTGTGAACCCAGCTGTGCCTGAAGCTCTCTGATCTCAAAGCTTCCAGACAGGAGCCGGAGGTGGTCTGTGTCAATTCCCTACTCAGCCAAAAAACAGCAAGCTCCTTTTCGTCTGGAGTTGGTGCTCAGCAGCTAGTTCTGCCAGCAGGGTCGGCTGCTGGGACAGCAGGAGCCATTCAAAGACACGAATGCAATTTTTCTGACTCCTGGCTTTTTTAATGATCCATTAACAGCAGTGTATATAACAGCATCTCAGTTAATCTAAGGCCACGCACCATCCCCTCACTGTCTGGTGCAGAGTTGAGTGTAGGCCATGGAAGGAGATGGGCTAAGAACGGAAGAATTTTTCTAATAATACAGGCCTGCAGTTAGCAGAAAAACAGCAAAAATGGGTTTCCTCCTTCATCCAGGCAATGCCATTTGCCTTTATCGTGGTGTATTCTGTCCCTGTGTGTACTCAGGGCTAGTTCCCATGGCAGGTGACCTCTGTGGCCTACTGAGCTGTTTTGTCGAAAGAAAGTATTTTTTTGTTAGAATTCAGGATTGAGGTAGGTTCTATGCCTGATGTAGTCACCATTCTTCCAACAGCTACTTCCATGGCCCAGGTCCAGTCATCTGTTACTCAGGATGAGTGATCACAAGCTCATGGGTTTGGTTTTGTTTGGTGGAAGGAAATGTGTGTAGGAGGGTGGAGGGGGAGGGGGTTTTCTTGTATGAAAATCATAAGTTTCACACACATCATTTTTGACCTTGGTGCCCAATGAGGAGGGCAGAGCAAGTATTGTACTCATTTTCTAGCTGAGGAAACTTTTGAGTTGAGCTGAGCATGGTTTTTAAAAATATGTTTTTAGTCCTAGCTGGTTTGGCTCAATGGATAGAGCGTCGGCCTGTGGACTGAAGGGTCCCAGGTTCGATTCTGGCCAAGGGCACATGCCTAGGTTGTGGGCTCGATCCCCAGTAGGGGGTGTGCAGGAGGCAGGCCAATCAAGGATTCTCATCATTGATGTTTCTATCTCTCCCTCTCCCTTCCTCTCTAAAATCAATAAAATATATTTTTTTTAAAAAGCTTTCCCTTTTAGAAAAAATAAAAAAATATGTTTTTGGATGATGTTTTTGGATATTCATGTGAGAGGTCTTTTCCAAGCTCTATAAGACAAGGTGTTTCCTCCTAGATTTTTTTTTTTTAATCTTAAACCACCATGACTAAAAGAAAAAAACCACCCTTCTCTTTTCAGTTGCTCTTAGAAATCAGAGCTCCTCCACGGTTCTGTTTTCTGACTGCTAAGGCCTTCGATCCACACCAAGTCCTAGACAACTCGTACCCTCTCTGGTAGCTTTGCCTGGGAGGTGATTGTGACTTTTTGACATTAAGTTTGTGAATTTGTTTATATGCCTTAGCTCTTTTTTATAATTTTTTTAAAAAAATATATTTTATTGATTTTTT
The DNA here is from genome assembly GCF_963259705.1 of Myotis daubentonii. Lineage (NCBI taxonomy): Eukaryota > Metazoa > Chordata > Mammalia > Chiroptera > Vespertilionidae > Myotis > Myotis daubentonii. Next base: position 47,557,147 of record NC_081855.1, on the reverse strand, counting down.
TTACAGAGAGGAAGGGAGAGAGATAGAGAGTTAGAAACATCGATGAGAGAGAAACATCGATCAGCTGCCTCCTGCACATCTCCTACTGGGGATGTGCCCACAACCCAGGTACATGCCCTTGACCGGAATCGAACCTGGGACCTTTCAGTCCGCAGGCCGACGCTCTATCCACTGAGCCAAACCGGTTTCGGCATATATGCCTTAGCTCTTGCTGAATATTCTTAACACCTACCGGTGAGGAGGACAGTGGGCCTGGAGGAAGCAAGGTGGGATTGGAGGTAGAAATGGAAAGACCAGCTGCCGGCCTGCCTCTCGGAGGCCGCAGGAGCATTCAGTCGGCTGGAGTGGCATCTGTGGGTTTATGTGTGAGCAGCCAGCTGAGACTCGGCTAAAGCCAAGCAGATAATCACTGAGATAGTGACTTCCTCAGTCGAGCTGGGCAGTGATCCTAAGCCACCCCTCCCAGGTGGCCCTCTGCCAGCAGGGACCGGCTCTGTAGAGGGCCCATTGCCCAGCTCAAGGTAACCCTTTGAACTGTAGATGAGTGTCCCTGCTCCTGTCCTAACCACTGTACCTTCCTTCCCGAGGGTTTCCTTAACCGATATGGAAGCCCCCACCCACCTCTTATCACCACCTACTCCCTGCCTCAGCTCTTCTAAGGAGCTGTTTCAGGAACTGCCGGGAAGCCCAAGTACGCAGGCACACATCTGGCTTCCAGCAGGGCAGCAGGAGCCAGTCCTAACATCTTAGAGCAGCGGTTCTCAACCTCCCTAATGCCACGACCCTTTAATACAGTTCCTCATGTTGTGCTGACCCCCAACCATAAAATGATTTTCGTTGCTACTTCATCACTGTAATGTTGCTACTGTTATGAATCGTAATGTAAAAATCTGATATGCAGAATGTATTTTCATTGTTACAAATTGAACATAATTAAAGCATAGTGACTAATCACAAAACCAATAGGTAATTATATATGTGTTTTCGGATGGTCTTAGGCGACTCCTGTGAAAGGGTCGTTCGACCCCCAAAGGGGTCGCGACCCACAGGTTGAGAACCACTATCTTAGAGAAATAACTTGGGTAAATCAGTTCTGCCTTAGTCATGGCTGGCTTTGGAACTGGAGTGCTGGAACCTCAAATCTCAAGATACAATAAATATGGACAATTTATACTCAGAAGAACAACAAGAGCCACACTTTTTAGGAGACAGTGCTCCTGACTCAATGAACAGAGTGAATAATTTTACCTCCTTTTCATTAAGGGGAGACCTGGTCCACTTCCACAAGCAGAGGAGGAAAAAACAAAGTGCTTGCATATTAGGGAAAGGGAGGCCTGAATAGTAAGCAGGGAGAGATGGGAAAGCCAGAGTGAGAATTAGGGGGTCACCTGAAAGTCTTTAAGGATTTCCCCCCGGAAGGGCAGGAACATGAGAAGCTGCTGTAATCTTTGGGTTATGGGGAGCCACCAGCCACAATTACTATCTGTGGCTGTCAAGTCCCTCCTTCCTGTCCCTTCAGCCAGTCACTTTTTTCTTCATACCATAGGTTTGGAATGGGGCAGTCTTTTTAAAAAGAAAGTTTTGTTAATCCTCACCCGAGGATATTTTCCCATTGATTTTTAGAGAGAGTGGAAGGGAGGGAGAGAGACACACAGAGAGAGAAACATCGATGTGAGAGAGACATCAATTGGTTGCCTCCCACATGAGCCCTGACCAAGCTGGGGATTGAGCCTGCAACCGAGGTACATTGCTCTTGATTGGACTTGAACCCAGGACCCTTCAGTCCGTGGGCCAACACTCTTATCCACTGAGCCAAACCGGCTAGGGCAGGGGCAGTTAGTTTAGGTCCTTCCACGAGTGCTCCAGCCCTGTGTATGTCCCCTCCCTGGTGGCCATGTTGGTGTGGGAAGCCAGGCCTCCCGACATCCCCACCCGGTCCCTTGCAGAAGGCCCAGGAGAGTGAGAGCCCGGGGCGGTTTGTTGGAGACAGTGCAACCTGCCCATACGAGACTTAGATATATTCTCCAATTAGGGCACATCTGTTCCAAATGCTGAAAGGCGAGCACTGTCTCTTTAAGAGCCATCCCACTCCTCTCCTTGAGTGATGAGGGCTGGGAGCACAAGGGAGTCAGATGCTGATTAAACAGTCCTACTGCTGAGCTCTGTTAGAAAATTACTGTAATTATGATCTAGTCCCAGCAGAGGGATGAGTTCCAATCCTGCTAATAACCCTTCCAGGTGCCTCAGACTCAGGGCCCGCGGGAGGCAGCCTCGACAGGGCTCTGGCTGGCAGCGGGGCCAGCGATGGCCTTCCTGTCTGGCCTGGGCGGGCGCAGACAACAAAGGCACCGGACCCCCCATCTTATCTCGGCCTCCTGAGAAGGCAGTGGGTTTTGGTTGTGTTGCAGTTGTGCTTTTGGCTCTTGACAGCTCATGGGAGTCATTTTGTAGGAGAAAAGTTTCCCCTAAACTAACATGAAGAACCAGGAAAATCACAGCCAGGAGATGCCAATCTGTCCTGCCTCTCCTTGCTGCCCCCCGAGGGGGGGGGGGGACTGCGGCGAGCTCGGCACCCGCCCACTCTGCCAGGCGGGGGAAGCAGAGCCGGCGCCGGAGCTGCAGCCGTCTTCCACGCTTGTTCCTATGAACCCGTGTTTCTTGCTCTGAAGGACCGTACACAGCATCTCACCTGGTCCTGACCAAGCGTTTCAGGGATTTCTGCCACTGGAAAGGGAAACGGACAGTACACAGAGCTGCTGAGAGAGTCGGTGTAATGCAGCTCTAAACCAGCATGCATGGGCTTATTCATTTGAAAACATCGTTTTGTAGTGCCAATCTGCAGTGGTGCAGGCCAGCAAGTCTCAGAGGTGTCTGTGGCGCATAGACGCTCGCTGGTGGTTCTTAAACCCCGAGGAATTCATGGCCTGCGGCCTCTGTCTTCCCAGCCTAGCCATAGCTGCTGCCTATCACAAGCACAAACTTCTGAAAGGCAGGGCAGTTTCTCTGTGCTTGGTCCCAAGCACACCCAAGTGCCCCGGGACAATGGTTCTCAACCAGGGGTGATTTGGTGTCCAGGGGACATTTTTGTTTGTCAGAACTGGGGGGGTGGGGGGGTGGGGGGGTGGGGGTGGAGTACTACTTGTATTTGGTGTCTAGAGACCAGGGATGCTACAATGCCCCCAACAACATAAAATTATCTGGCTCAAAATGTCAATTGTGCCAGGTCGAACCCTGCACTAACAGAGTGAAGCAATAACCTCCAGGTTTTGCCCTCTCTGCCCCCCAAAACGTCCACTGCATTGCCTTGGAAATGTTTTAAAAAAATGATCGCCAAGCCGGGCCGGTGTAGCTCAGCACCAAGAGGCCACTGGTTTGAATCTGGTTGGGGCACATACCAAGGTTGTGGGCTTGATTCCCTGTCAGGGGCATGCAGGAGGCAGCCGATGGATGATGTTTCTTCTCATCGATGTTTCTATCTCTATTCCTCTCCCTCTCTCTCTAAAAAACATCAATAAAATATATATTTTTTAAAAAAGAAATGAGCCCTAACCGGTTTGGCTCAGTGGATAGAGCGTTGGCCTGCGTACTCAAGGGTCCCAGGTTCGATTCTGGTCAAGGGCATGTACCTTGGTTGCGGGCACATACCCAGTAGGGAGTGTGCAGGAGGCAGCTGATCGCTGTTTCTAACTTTCTGTCCCTCTCCTTTCCTCTCTGTAAAAAATCAATAAAATATATTAAAAAAAAAAAAGAAATGACTGCCAGGTATGGAACAGACTGTCAAATCTCAGCGGGAAGGATGGGTAGGTGGGCGGTAATCAACCAAAGACCTTGTATGCATATATGCATAACCCATGGATACAGACAATAGGGTGCTGAAGGCCTGGGGAGGGGGAGGGCAGACTGGAGGGGGTCCATGGGGGAAAAAAGGGAACATAATGTAATGCTTTTCTGGAGGTGGGGATATATTAGCGACAGGCCCAGCGAGGGTGCTTACTGTAGGAGCTTCCGGTAGATGTCGGTGGTGTGCGTGTGCCCCTTGGTGTCAAGGCAGCACAGTGCTGGACAAGTGTCTGATGGCGGGGGAAAGGGAAGTGTCTGAAGTGTGCTTTCTGCCCCAGGATCAGATGTGGGGGATAAAAGGTGGCCAGCTGCTCACCATCCGGTTAAGAGTGTCTGCAGTGGGGCCAGATGCCCTGGTGGAGGACCAGCACTAGAAGCCTCTCAGCACTTACTCTCATCACAGGAGGCCAGGAAGTGGCACATGATTGCTCAGCGCCACAAGAAGGCTCCCCTCAGTGGCACTCTGCCAGGTGGAGAGGTGGTGGGTGTGATGGGGCCCCAGGAGGGAATTGAACACACACAGCTGCTGCCAGCCAGCCAGCCCCACAAGCAGCTAGAGACACCAGGCCTCTCAGAACTGCCTGGCGTCAGGCAAAGAAAGCCTAGTTGGCAGGGTTTGCCTAGATTCCAGGCCTGCAGAGGAGAGGACTTCATTAGAAGGGACATCGAACCAGGAGAGCCAGGTAATCCATCTACACCCACTCCCCTGGTGACTGGGCAACTCATTTCGCCTTATTTTTAGGGTGATCCCTCATCCTGGTTTACAACTGTGCTCTTGGAGTCATTATGAATAACTCCCTTTCCGGTTCTAAAGCAGCGGTTCTCAACCTGTGGGTTGCGACCCCTTTGGCGGTCGAACGACCCTTTCACAGGGGTCGCCTAAGACCATCCTGCACTTCAGATATTTACATGACGATTCATAACAGTAGCAACCTTACAGTTTTGAAGTAGCAACGAAAATAATTTTATGGTTGGGTCACATGAGGAATTGTATTGAAAGGGCCAGAAGGTTGAGAACCACTGCAAAGTATCTGTTTGAAAAATAAATTATATGGTCATCCTACCAATGGTACCTCACTTTCATCTAATACAATAGTTTTTTTGGAGAATATAAATATATATGATTTTTTTTTTCACAAAATGGGCTACATCTTAAAAATGTATTAATTGAATTCCAAAGGGTTGCAAAAGAATGGACATTGATTTATACTAATGAAAAATGAAAAAACCCCACCATGTTTTCTGAACAGTTAGTTTTTGATAGGGAAATAGGGAGAACCATTCAAATCCCGCGAAGAAGAAAAATCTCTTTTTAGTTTCAAACTCTCTACCCAATTCCTGTAAATTCAAATGGGAAATGAAATGACTGGACAGGAGGGGAAGGGAGGGGAGGAGCAAGGGACGATGGTAATCCACAAACTAGAAAGTTAGTTTGAGTCACTGAGCTGAGTAGCAGGGGTAATCCTCTGTGTAGTGGCTGCCCCGCCGATTTTGCTGGTGCTCTGGGAACTGGCAAATCACACCACTCCTGGTGGGCAGGCCAGCGGGAGAGCTTTTTGGCCAAAGATGAAAGCACCTCTGTCCCTGACATCTGAGTGTTTGCTCTTAAGATGCAAGGAAGAACAGAAAATAACATACTTTGGTTTCTTTGCTTTTTCATGCTTGCTTTGCTTCAACTCCATTTTTTCCAGGCTGCTTTTTAAAGGCATGAGTGCGTCCCCTCCGCCCCACCTCTTGCTCTTTGCATCGACATCACTGCTTTATTGTGTCGCAAGTGACTGGCATGGGATGTGGGTTTTGAAAATGTGTCACTGGAGGTGTGTAACCGCAATAGACTATGAGTGATTCAACAAGCAAAGCAGCAGACTGAGAATTTAAAGAGTCTTTCCAGCCCTAGCCAGTTTGGCTCAGTGGACAGAGCGTCGGCCTGCGGACCGAAGGGTCCCAGGTTCAATTCCGGTCAAGGGCACATGCCTGGATTGCGGGCTCTGTCTAACATGCAGGAGACAGCCAGTCAATGATTCTCTCTCATCATTGATGTTTCTCTCTCTCCCTTCCTCTCCCTTCCTCTCTGAAATCAATAAAAATATATTTTAAAAAAATAGTCTCTCCTTTCATTTCCTCTCCTACAGCAGATTTTGTGTGATTTTTGTCGAAGTCACCACCTTGCAGATGCTCAGTTTTGCCACTTGGCAAGACTAACCGGTTACAAATAAGGCAGCGCAACTGAGCAAGCTAAAGTGCAAAAAATAAAGTTAATGAGAATGTGAAATCTAGGCGATGCCTTACATATTAGGTTTAGAAAAAATATCTATCTGAAACAGGAGGGAGGACATCTAATCAGCCCTACCTTTTGGCATTGCTTTCACTTTAAATGGAATCAAACCGTCTGGGTTTAGGAAATGAAACTTAATAGGAATTCTCTTTCCCATTTTTATTCACCAGAGGGAAAGATATAGTTGGTTTTGAATTAAATTCAGACTTCTAAGAGATATAACAGGCCATTGTGTGGGGAAATGTAATATTGAGGTAACTGCAAAACAGTGTCTATGCTATTTTGCTATATGGATGACAGAAAAAAAAAACACTAGAAAAATGTAGTTTTAATGAAATGTAGCTGAAAGATTGCTTTCAGAGTATTTAGTATTCTCAGATATTAGTTCAGACAATACAGGCCAAGCTATACCAGCCCCAGGTCAGATTATCCAGTGGATGTCAGTAAGTTCTGTGTAAATTATTTATCTGTAAAAGGCAGATAACACATTTGCTTCTTAAATTTAGGATCGGAGCTTTCTTATTTTCCCTCCTTTACGTAAAATCAAGGAAGAAAAAAAAGTCTCCCACCTCTAACCCTCTCCTGTTTCACATGCCAGATAAATTAGTGGCTATTAAGAACCCATTCTTAAAAAAAAAAAAAAGGAACCTGTTCTACATTTAATGTGGTTAGTTAAGTGGTCTAATACCCCCAGTTATTCAGTTAGTCACAGGCAGTCAGGTGGGGACTTGTTAGTGGAGTCAGAGAAGTGGTAACCTGATTAGCCAGTTGCTTTCTGAGGCTATTGGCTGATATACTGAGTGGGGGGCAGTTTTTCGAGGTGAGGATGAGCTCCAGGAAGACCGTAGGAATCCCAAAGGTGTCCTTTAGAACTTTACCCTAACAGATAATGCCCTTCAGCCCCATTGACAGTCTCATCAACACATCGAACTTGCACCATCTTCTCCTGTATGGAACAACAGCAGAGATAGCCAGGTGTCTATGGACCAGGTTTCCAATCAGCCTATTTGTTAACATCGCCCAGGGCCAATCTGATGTCTTTTTCCACTTGAGGCTTACAGCGAGAAGGGTCAGCGGTCCAAGTGTGGTGCCTACCTTTGCAGTTTGGCCAATGGTAGGTTCCTCGGGTCTATAGACATAGAAGGGACGACTGCACCAAGGGGATTTTGTTTTAAATGCCGGAAGCCAATGACTATGTTATTGAGAGAGCCTTGAACTGTGCAGAGAGTGAAGTTACCTTGACTTGGCCCCTTTTTCATCCTCCTCCTGCCCCTGCCCCAGATACCTGCTCAGTCAGAGCAGTGCCACAGTGGTATTCTCTCCTCAGCCTCCCAGCCTTCCAGCCTTCCAGACTTGGGTCCTTAGGGGTTCTCCAGGGAGGGAACAATCAGGGGCACAGAGGGGCTCCTGTTTGCTCCCTCTGCTAAACATGTTAGAACAATGCCCATTGTCCTTACCTGTAGGTTGGGATTGGTGCAAAGGTTCCTGAAGCTGGAGGCCATTGGTTCTCTTTGGTTCATCTGCTCATATGCTGCCACCTAGTGGTTCCTTGTCCGTTAGCACCCTGTGTAAAATGAAGGGGACCTGATGGACAGTTCAGTATTGCCTTTTATCTCTTTTCTATTTTTCTCCCAGACCTAAGTCTTCCCCTTTTCTTACCTCTTTTTACAGCGCATACACAAAAGGCTTCATCGTTTTTTACTCCTGGGTCAGAACATCTGGAAATGAAGAGCTGGCATAGGATCTTTTGAGAAACATGGAATCCACTGACAACGTTCCCGTGTGCTCCCCGGTTTCTCTCGTTGGATGGTGTGAAGTGAATGTCTTTCTGCAGGGCTGTGATATGGTTGTCACAGAGGTGAGGAAGGCTACCGCCCATCCAGGACTGCTCTGGATAGGCAGTTTCAGAGATAAATTTTCTTTTTTTTCCTTTTTATTTTTTCAATTACAATTGATATTCAGTATTATTCTGTATTAGCTTCAGATGTACAGCATAGTGGTTAGACAATCATGTGCTTTACAGAGTGGTCCCCCGCCCCATATTTTAAGTATCCACCTGCCCCATATGTAGTTATTATGATGTTATTGACTATATTCCCTATGCTGTAATGTACATGAAAGAAAATTTCTTTGGCTGCTCAGTTGCCCATTTTCCAAAATTTCTTGTGTAGATAGTCAGGCAATAATAACAGCTAACCCTTATTGAGGAGTTACTATGTGCCCATCATTGTTTTAAGTACATTAGCATGTGTTTTTCTTTTAATCGCCCTAATGACCTGGTGAGAGGGAGTATACCTCTTCTAAGGTGAGGAAATTGAAGCATAAAAGGTCAAGTAACTTGCTCTTGGGAACATATGCAGTAAATGGGGAACTGGGGTTTACTCCCAGGCTGCCTGGTTCCAGAGTTTATGTTCTTAATAACTCTGTTTTGCTGCCTCTTCAAGGTACAGATAACCTGAGTGCTAGGTACAGGCACCAGGAACAGGAACAGGGCTGTGTATACACAGCCCTCTTCAAAGTTCTTGCTTGGCCCCTACCTAGGACTTGCTACCATACAGGACTCCGTTGGGTAGTTAACTGAGGGGGAAAGGGAACTCTCCAATGTGCTGACTTCAAGGACTTTCTTCTAGCCCCGTCTCATTTCAGAGAGATTCAGCACATAAGAAAAACAACCAAGGAGGTAACCAAAGGACGTCTGAGAGGTCAAGCAGGCAGGCCTAGGTTCCAGAGATGCTCCTACCCCGAAAGACAACTGCAAGTCCCCTTCTCTCTCTGGGCTTTTGTTTTCTCTCTGGCTATCCCTTCCTTCTTTGTATGGAGTTGGCAAGAATGCCCAGAACCAGCATTTTGATGCCATTACAAAAGAAACTCAGCACCATCACACATGGCCAGGAGCCAAATCAGAAATTTATTTGTGCTTTTCAAATCAGACAAAACAAGCAGAGACTCCCTTCTCCAAAGGAAAACCTTCGACAGGAGGTTTCCTTCTCTCTCGCCTTCTCCGTGACAAGCCTGTGGGAAGGGCGGACGTGGCTGGGCGGGGATGTTTAGAGATGGAATGAGCTGTGACAAAGCAGGCGTAGTAACAGGTCTGCTGACTATGCCTCTTCCCACTTGTGCTTCGATGGTTTACAGTTACTAACAGGTGTCAGAGACGTGGGTGTTGGTGGGGTAGCAGAGGTGGGAAGTGGGAGTTCTTGATGATCAGTTTCTTCATAAAGGCAGGCTAGAGAGAAGGATACATGTCCTACAGGAGGAAAAACACATACATTTGCATGTCTGATTTAAAATATAGAAGGCATAAAAGGGCACAGAGTAAAAAGTGTCTCCCTGTCTCACAGTCCTTGGAGGCAACCAGTGTTAGCATTTTCTTTTCCTTCCAGAGCATCTCATCTATCTATATAAAACCCTAATATGCAAAAAGACCAAATGGCAGAATGACTGGTGGGAAGACTGGTCACTATGACATGCACTAACCACCAGGGGGCAGATGCTCAATGCAGGAGCTGCTCCCAGCCTGCAGGCCCCAACCAGCGGCGGGGGCTGGCAAGCGGGTGGTGCCAGGCCAAGGCGGGTGCAAGTGGGGCCCCCAATCACCCCACCAGTTGCCCCATAGATTGACCCTGATCACTGGCCAGGCCTAGGGACCATACCGGTGCACGAATTTCATGTACCAGGCCTCTAGTACATTTATAAGCAATTGGAAACTTCCTTTTTACATGAGTGGAGTAAGTTAGGCCTACCTTTCTTTGCTACTTTTTAAATGTTTTATTTACCAACATATTTTAGAATGTATTCCATATCAATGCAGAGAATTTCTTTTTTCTTTTTTACTGTTGCATAGTATTCGATTCTATGAATGTACTACAGTTATTTGGCTAGTTCTCTATTGAACATTTAGTTTATTTCCAATGGTTTGTTATTACAAACAAATAACCTTGTGTGACGAACATTTTGCGTGTGTGCAAGTGTAGCTGTAGGATAAACTCCTAGATGTGGAATTGTTGGGTCAAAGAAAATGAGGAGATAAACAACTTTGTCATTAAATAAATCAGTCAAACTTGTGACTCTGCTTAGATTTGAGAGAAAAATTCCAACCCTTCTACATTCATGGCCAGGAAATGGAGCCCTCATTGGGAAAGTCATGAAGTCACACCTGTGCGACAGGTCTGCGCTGGTGCTTTACGGTTGTACAAGGGCATCTGAAAGTAAGATCTATCCTTATGTATTTTCCTAAAAGAATCCACCTGGTCTGGAAGATTCCAAGGACAGTTTGTATTACTGTCACACATGTCATCCCTCACCCCCAGCAATAAAATCGGCTCCCATTTCAGGCCGGAAGGTGGAGCTAGTGACATCATGCTAGCTTTGGGTGCCCCCTATCACCATCCTAATACTAAACAAAACCCATTCCATGCCAAAGCGATTGCAACATTGCCTTACCCAAAGCAAGCACTTACCCAACTATTTTAAAATATGATCTGGTTCTTGCTCATAAAATGCAAGCCATATTCTTTATTACCTAAAAGTTAATTTATGTTCCCTAGGAATCCTCATACTGGGCTCCTAATCTTGGCCAATCATATTGTAATACATGGGCATTTGGGGGAAATAGTGCCATGCCTGGATTTGCGAGCTGGGATCTAGACCCATGCTTGTGGCACAGATTCCTAGTTGTCCCCAATATCCATTCGCCCCTTTTTATTTTATGAATGAACCCATCTTCCACTTTTAAGCTAGACACAATAAAGCTTTCTTTGCAGCTTTGTCTTCCTGTCTGTGTGTCTAAGTTCTGGCCAAAGGAATGTAAGCAGGAGTGGTAAGTGCAACATCTGTGAAGTGTCCTTAAAAGGGGAAGGTGTGCCCTTTTCCTTTTATTTTATGTTTCCTGCTGGGTAGGACACAGGCATGATAGTTGGAGCTGGAACATCCATCTTAGACCATGAGGTAACCTTAGGAATGTTGGCCACACACAGTGGAGCAAAAACAAAAAACAACAACAAAAAAGCAAGGTACCTGGGACCTAGTTACCTTGTATTACTTACCTCTGGGTTTTTACAGAAGAGAAAAATAAATTTCCATGTTAATCAAATCAGTTATTTTGAGTTTTCTGTCACATGTAGTTGAACTTAATCATAACTGACACAGTCCCCTAATTTAGCAAAAACAATTCCAGAATCATCATCTTTCAGTGGTGAATTATTAGCATCACCTTTGGAAATGAAGCAAAGCTACTTCACTGGCAACTCTCATCCTTCACAGAGAAACAAAGGCATGGCCAACACATTCATTGGCAATAGTTCGCATACCTGGGCTTCATCTTTCTTCTACTTCAAAGGCAGTTGTGAGGTACTCCTTTGGAACAATCCCAATGAGGCTGTTCAGTTCTCCTACCCACCAGCCATACATGTTATGCTCCTGAAAAATGAAGAGAGAATGGTTTCAGTTGGAATTTGGCCATGCTTCAGGTAATCTCTTATGGTGACTGCATGGGAGATTCTGTGGGGTGGTTAACACCCTTGATGGGATTATTAAATTTAAAGAAGTCATCTAGAGGAGGAAAGCAAACTGTTTTCATTTTGCCATCTTCCTGTCTACATTGTAAACTTAGCACCTTTGATGCCTTGCTGAATGTAAAGACCTTCCTTCCTTCCTTCCTTCCTTCCTTCCTTCCTTCCTTCCTTCCTCCCTCCCCCCTCCTTCCCTTTCCTTCCTTCCTTCCTTCCTTCCTTCCTTCCTTCCTTCCTTCCTTCCTTCCTTCCTCCCTCCCTCCCCCCCTCCCTCCCTTCTCTTTCTTTCTTTCTTTCTTTCTTTCTTTCTTTCTTTCTTTCTTTCTTTCTTTCTTTCTTTCTTTCTTTCTTTCTTTCTTCCTTCCTTCCTTCCTTCCTTCCTTCCTTCCTTCCTTCCTTCCTTCCTTCCTTCCTTCCTTCCTTCCTTCCTTCCTTCCTTCCTTCTTTTCTTTTCTTTTCTTTTCTTTCTTTCTTTCTTTCTTTCTTTCTTTCTTTCTTTCTTTCTTTCTTTCTTTCTTTCTTTCTTTCCCATAGAAAGTTGGACACACCCTAAAATGCCAGAACACTACAAATATTCAGGGAGTCAGGTCATAGTTCAAATCAATATTTACCAAGCATCTTCTATGTGCAAAGTGCTGTTTGAGTTCCCAAGAGATGTATAATGATGAATCAGAACACTGCTTGCTCCCTGGGAGCTTATAGCAGAGAGTAATGGGCTATGGAGTCAGACAGACTGGGATCTAATCCCCACTTGGTCATTTAGTAGCCATATGACCTTAAGTTCTCCTAGCTTTAACTTCCTCTTCTGTAAGAGCGGGGAGACTATCACCCCTCCCCTATGTGGTGGGGACATAAGTGACGCCACAGAAGTAAAAACAATGAATTCAAAGTAACTGATACGTCGTAGGTGCTGTAAACATTAGAGATGGGAGGTTGACAGGTACATTAATAATTACAGGCAGGCTAAGCGATTGAGCATCAACCCAGGAACCAAGAGGTCCTCAGGCCAGGGCACATGCCCGGGTTGAGGTTAATGTGGTTGTTTTCCAGGGTTCTGTCCTGCCTTCTGACTTGATGCACTTTCCTTGAGCAATCTTATATACCTCTGTGGTTTAGCTACTAATATCTGTGCAAATGACTCACAACCATAGCTCCCGCCCAGATCTAAATGATGGATTCCCAATACCCAAGTGTATGCCAAGCTGCTCACACTCAATATATCCTAAATTTAACCCATCACCCTGCTTCTATTTCCATTCCCACCCCCAAACTTTCTATCCCTCCTGTTTCCTCTATCTCAGGACATGGCACCACTATGGACTCAGTTACTCAAGCCAGAAACCCGAGAGTCATTTCCAATTTCACCCTCCTTTTCCAATCAGCCCTTGAGTCCTGTCAGTTCTCTTTCCAAAATGTTACTGGGATCCACTCACTTCTCTCCATGCCCATTGACAATATTCTAGAGTCATGTCACAGTCGTCTCTCAGGAGGACTATAGAAATAACCTCCAAATTGGTGTCTGTATCTCCATTCTCACTGTCCTCCAATCTAGTCTTCATTCTGCAGCCAGAATCCTTCTGAAATGTCACTGCCCTGCTCAAAACCTTTCAGTGAGTTCCCACTGCCTATTTATTGCCAACTTCTTAACAAGGTGGACAAGGCCCTGCATGACCTGTTCCCGATCACTGCCTAGCACTTTCACTCACCCCCTAAGTCTAGTGGACCCTTAGTCAAACAGAACTTGTCTCAGCTGCTCCCATGGCTACACCCTCTCTCATCTTGGAGCCTTTCCTCTGCCGTTAGCTTCTACTTCCCTTCTCCCTCTCATGGGCTCACTCCTAAGCAGCTCTCAGATCTCAATTCCTGTGTCTTTCTAGATTCTCTAGAAACCTCTCCTTGCCATTCACTCTCTGACTACGTGGGGGCCCTCTGACTATGTGGTCCACAGGGCTGTGCCCTACGCTTCCCTGGACATGAGCTCATCATGTTGTCTTGTATCGGTCTGCTTTTGCCTCAGTGCCAGTCACTAGGTGGGGAGTTTTGTGAGAGCTGGGACCTTGTTGGTTTTGTGTGCTGTTGTATTCCCAGCACTCAGTGTGGTACCCAGCACAGAATGGGGCCAAAAAAAAACACCCACTTGTTAAATGAGGTTATGAAGAAATGAAGGGAGCAGTGGGGATTTGTACTCTCAGTTGAGCAGATTTAGTTACAACTAACTACAAACTATTCTCCTGGTGATTGAACTGGTTGTGGCAGGAAGAGAGCAACTGCCTTTGGAGACATTTTCCCCAAATGGCTCCCTAAGTACCATGAAGACAGACTCAAATGGCATAAGAAGTGAGACCTTTGAGTTGGCCCTAAAAGGAACAGAGAATTATCTTTAAAAATCAGTCTGAAATAAATGAATGTGTCTACTGCCTCTCCCCACCAGACCTTCTTCCCTTCCCCCCCAACCCCCCCTAAGCCAACTCCCCTACAGTCTGCACTGCCTTATGGTAAATTACCCAGAATTCCTTAGCCTGTGCTGTTAGAACATTTTAAAGCTCCTATCGGTACAAGTTATGTTCCGGTCCACCTCCCAACACTTAGGGCAGTTTCTGCCATAAGTTTTCTTGCAGTATTGTCTTGTGTTAGCATGTCACAGCAATGGCCATGTCTACGGGGCCTTGTTGCAAAGGGTAAACACATCCTGTGTTGTCTTCTCTCATTGGGACTCATAAAAACTCTAGCTTTAGTTCTTCTGTTATCTCACAGGTGGGGAGGGCATGATGCCTGACAGTCTTTTGATCACGGCCAGCTTGCTTAAACATGTGTGGAGAGTGGCTTTCTACCTACCAGATGCTGTCATCTTCATCACCCGAGGGGCTCAGAGAGGACTCTCTCTCCGTAGGGACTATTCCCGACTCCCGACTCTGACATCGCCCTTTAGCCTAATGCCAGGAGTAGGACCAGGCCTGGGGAAGGTGCACCGTCAACTCGAAGAGGGTGCAAACAGGACGCAGATGAGGCACGCAGGACACCTGCCAAGACCAGGCTCCCAGTCACCGTGCTCTTGCTCGAGGGGAACACTGACCCTGTCAGTCACAGATGTGGCAGCCTCACCACAGTGGTGAGAACTGAAATGAGTGAAGTCAACTCTCTGCCCTTCAAAACAGAAATGCAGGCAGAAGTGTAAGGAGGAAGGCAGAGTCTCAGAGACCATATGTATCCTGCTGTGGGAGCCTCGGAGCTTAATCAAAGCACCTACAGGTCCTGAGGTCTGACTGTCTTTTCCAGATTTCATCCCTTGGCTGGATACCCGAAAAGGGCTGCAGGGCTGAGATGTTTAAAGCATGAATGGAGCATTTCTAGCCTTCTCTTTCACTGCCCCCCCCCCATGCTTTGCTCCAGCCCAGTCTGAACACCACGAGGTATTTTAAAATAATTTCTACTTTGATGAATTGCTGGGGAGTCCACAATTGCTCATAATCAAAGGGAGAAAAATGCAAATGAGATCCGGCCGAGAACTATCACCACCAAACGTTTATTTCACTGCACAGTGCCAAAAAGAATTAAAACAACATTAAACTCACAGCAATCATGTTTAAGCCCTCGTTTCCAAGTGCCAAATTGCACCACTCTGGATCATACAGATGTTCGTTAATTATGCTAATTTTTATTAAACTATTAAAATGGAGAGAGTCCTGGCTCAGCCAGGCAGACCCCAGCTCTGAATGAACTCTGCTCTTGTCTAGAGGTGTTAATTTACTGCATTTTTTTTATTAAGTTGCTGATTCTTGGATTAGTTTTGGGATGGCAGAGAGGCCTGAATTCTTGGGATCAACATTTCAAATAAAGTTTGACTGCTTTTTGCCCAGATGTTTGGAAAGACAAGAAAAATGTGGAGACATTTCTGGAAGACCTCAAATACTCAATATGGGGATACATACCTACAGGTGACAATGTCAGGGAATCAGAATTACAAAGGCTCCCCATGCTGTAACTCTATAAACACTGTGTATGGTAGAGCTAAAATGTTAATTATACAAAACCGTTAATTGAAGATGCTTTAGATAAGAATATAAAAAGCTATTTAAAAAATCCTTCACATCAGGGCTTGCTTCTTGCCACAGTCTTTTAAGAAGACTTTCACTCGAAAATAGTACAATGTGTGGTCTGTTCTCGTCATTAGTATCTCTAGGCTTGATGAAACATCTGTTCCCCTCAACATCAACTCTGCCTCACCTCACTGACCCCCCCAAATGAAGGAGTCTTAAAAAGGAGGGTTGGCTACTTGAAGTCCATTATCTGGATGGAGAAGCCACTGGCCTGGGTGAGCAGAGCATTGAGTGACCTGACATCGACACAGCCCTCACCAACAGCAACCATCAGAAGTGTTGATGGGGGATTGCACACTGCCACCAATGGATTTATGCTGCTAATCTCCATCCACAAGGAAAAAACAACCCTACCAAACCTGCCATAAAAAGAACAGCAAATTCTATAAACAAAAAGCAGTATGGCCACCAACCACGGGCGCGGCGCACAGCTGGACTCTGCCTCCAGTGGTTTCCTATTGCTGTTTACGGCTTCAAGACTATCATGGACCTCCTCGGTGCTCCTCCTGTCACAGGGCCCTGAGTCCCTGTGTGGGGCTGCAAATACCCTGTCAGTAGGTGTCAGGGGATATCAGGGGGGAAACCAGCAGGCGCCTATCATAAGCCTTAAAAGAGATTAAATACCCCTACTCCATGATTGCTACATTTTAATTTCTCTCCTCCCCGCTGCTTCCTATTTGTATAAGCTCTTCCATGGCTCCCCTGGAGTAGCACAGACATGACCTGAAATGACCAGCCTGTCTTGGATGAGAATTCAATTTCTAGGCTCAGTGACTCCTAGGCTGTTCCAACAACAGGAAGTCTCCATCCTCTAGGACACAGATTCGTAAGCTGGAGCCTCTGAGCCCCTGGCCTGGCCTGTCCGTGGACGGACGTGAAGGAATCTTTGAACTCCTTGAAACCGGTGTAGAATTTGGTGTGCATGTGTACACGTGTCTTGTCCCTGGGGTGCGGCCCAGATCTTTGATCAGATTCTCAAAGGATTTATAAACCTGCTACAGTTTACAAACCAGTGCTCTAGGGCAGCGGTCGCCAACCGATGGTCCTCGGACCGCTGGTGGTCCGTGAGGTCCGAAAGGTTGGCGACCGCTGCTCTAGGGGGAAAACGCGATGATCTTGATGGCCAGGATCTGTACTTTGGCCCAGTGTGGCCACCTTCACCTCCCTCCCTCTTTTTATTTTTTTTTAATAAAGTATTTTAAAAATATATATTTCATTATTGATTTCAGAGAAGAAGAGAGAAGGAGAGAGAGATAGAAACATCAATGATTGATCAGCTGCCTCCTGCACAACCCCTACTGGGGATCAAGCCCACAACCCAGGCATGTGCCCTTGGCCGGAATGGAACCTGGGACCCTTCCGTCCGCAGGCTGACGCTCTATCCACCGAGCCAAGCCGGCTAGGGCCTCCCTCCCTCTTTTGAAAAAATACAATGAAAGGAAATCAAGAATCCCTGTTCCTGCTGCTGGGTTTCCTATGCTTCAGCCTCCAGCTGCAGACTCTGTTTCTTCCTGAAATGCTGACCAAGCCTGCTTATCCCTTCGAAAGCACCACCGCTTTCACCGTGACTTAGAAGTTGTGGTGTCTTCCCATAGCTTCCATTCAGACGCACATGAGGGCGTGGGGAACCAGCTGCTTGCCACAGCCAGTTCCCCCTGAGAACGTTCCTAATAGAAATGTTCTCTCTTCACATTGAATTGGGCTTTAGACAAGCCTCCGTGGGACAAGATTCCCAGAAAAATGTCTCAGACTTTTGTTCTTTTAACCGTCAAAGTTCACTATATCTGCGCTTGTAAACAACAGGATTCCTCTTCAAGAGGACAATCAATCAGCCCCTAACATGAAAGATCAATAAATGCTTGATAAATGTATGGGAAAGGCCAGTCAATCACAGAATTATTTGTTTATGATTGCTTATTTCTCTACGAGGGCTTGTGCATCATACATTATCATCAGTAAAGATGGGGAGTTTGAATTCCTCGGTGGAGTAGATTGTAATATTCCAGGGCCAGCCGAAAACATCATATTTCTACTCTGGATTGGCCCACAATTTCTCTACTCTTAAAATCCAGCTTTGGAAATGTAATGCCTTCTGAGGCTATCATAAATGATTAAATAAATGGAGGGCTCTAACTCAGCACCCTTCCTACTGCTGAGAAAAACAAGACTGGACAGGAATTGCTCACCAAAGACAAACAGGTGCCTGCTTTTCAGCACAAGTGGTTTCGTGAAGAGATTTTGCAGAAGGATAAAGGAAGCGGTCAGCTGGGTGGACAGTGGGTTAGTGGTGTTGAAACCTGTGAAGAGCTCAGCGCTCAGGGCTTGGCTGAAACCTTGGCGGCCTCTCCAGACGATTTCACACTGTGTTTTGAGTTGCTGGCCATCATTTTCTCTCTCCTCCATTATTCAGAGTTTTGGTCTATGAATCATACAAATGAATCACGAAATTTGCCTCAATTGACCCAGTGTATTGTTACATTTCAGAGAATTTGCTAACCTGGAGGTCGATGGGCCTGGATTCGGGGTAGTGCGGGAAAGGTACGTGAGTGTAAGAAAGGGGACATGGAAAGGTTGGGTGGTCAGTGAGAGCCATTGGGGGCGGGGGGGGGGGGGAGGGTACAGAGCAACAATTCTACAAAGCTCACTCCCTGGCCAAGTGTTCCGAGGAGAAGAGGGATGGGTCAGCTAGATGGAAGGTCCAAGAGCACTCCAGAGCAAGGGACCATCCAGCCTCCAGTCTGAAGCTGATGTCCTGCAAGGGGTATGGGTGGATGACGGTCAAGTCAAGGCCAGGGAGGTGTGCAGGACCTGTGTACAAACTGGACACTGTTGGGGATGGAAGGGTGGGCAAAACGCATGGTGTGCATGACAGAAAAATCATGAGCTGTGAAGGGAAGAGGGAGGGTGGACCGGGGCTGCAAGGAAAGAGGAACAAGGAAGAAACCCACAACTTGAACTTGGCCTGAAGAACAGAGAAAAGAGAAAGGGAAGGGAAACACTTTGCAGTTGACAGACAGCAAGGTGCCAAGTGCAGAATTCAGGAACAATAGAGACAGCACCATTTTGGAGCTGATAGGATTGTGATGCCATGTGAGACCTGCGTATTAATATGTATTCCATAAACTGTGCAGCTCGCAGCTCTGAGCCGCTCTGCTTTGCTCTGACCGCAGTACCAGCCTCAGGCACCACAACACAATTTGGAAACAATGTGACGGAAATGTTTAATCTGCTCGGCCCATCTGTGCTGCGTATTTCTCCAGCTCTCCCTGAGAGAGGCGCCTTGAATCTCCACATTGCCTTTAATATTCTCCTAAATCACCTCCCCACTGCACTTCAAGGGCCATTGCTACAATATCACAGGTTCATCTAAAGTGCAATGGGGAGGGGGCTGGGGAGGAGGCACAGGCCGGGATATTTTTTATTTTAAAATAATTTCCAGAGATGGTCTTTTCTGCTTCCTTTAAAAAAAAGGAGAAAAGTTATTCTACTGTTGCCGTAAGGTTATTGAGGTTGTTTGGTGCAAAACAGGGTAGGATAGAGTGGAATCATTCTCCAAAGAATTATTTTTATTAATCTCGATTCCCTCAATTGGACACGGGAGGGGGTGAGCAGATGCTCGTCCCTCTTATCTCTGTTTCTCGCACCTTGCGAGGGTGATCTGTTCATTTGGGGCTGGTGCCTCTTTGCTTTACGCTGTCTGCATCGGGTATGGGTTTGACCCTGCCCTACTCTAAACAAAGCCATCTTGTTCAGCACAGGTACACCTTTAGTCTCTGGCCAACATGCCCGCATCAGAAAGGGACACCGTCTGCATTATTTATTTTAGCTTAAAATCTTAGGTTTTTCTCTCTTTCAGTACAGATGTGGAGTGTCAGATTTCTGCTCCCTTTCCCTCACTTGATTTTGCCAGATTCTGTGATTTGGGGTTTTAGACTATAGGAAGGAAGCTTGGAGTAGGTTTCGGAGAATGAGGGGACGACAAGTCACCACGTTCCAGACCTTAGACAAATGGAAGAGAGTTGCACATCAGGAAAATTAGGATTCCTTTCGCTTTGTGAATTAAAGAAATGAATAATTTAATCCTCAAGATTGTTCCGGCGAGGGAAAGGCAACGTCCCAGTTGCGGAGCCCTACGGCCTGTCGGTGTGTTACATCATCTGCACACATAGGCGTTTCCATGACAACCGCTTATAGCTTCATTTCCTGGATCCCTCTAGGGGGTGTCACAGCCAGATCCACCTGCTTTTCACCCTACCCTCCGTGGGGTCATGGTAAGGTCGCCAGAATAAATGAACGCGGGTACTAATGATCTGTTTACTGCTGTTTATGCTCTGTGTGTGTCAGGGGCACGCACATTTAGAGAGCTCATTATGGTTGCAATTAGAATGCACCATCGCTAGATATTTAACTCCTTTTTCTTTTAAATTAGCATTTTAATAACATTCTTAGAGCAGAGAAACAAAATGACCATTTTTCACGGACAAACTTGTAGCTGTAGGTGCAACTTTAATGGCAAAGTTGTGAAGGGGAAAGAAGGGAGGAAAAAAAAAAAAAAAGGCCATTTTTACTACTTTCACCCTCCTTCTTACCAAAAGGATATTTTTATTTGCTTTCTAACACACTCAATTTCCTAAATTTGTGTTGAATCCAATTATTTTGGGTGGTTTAAAGCACCGTACTCTTGTTGGACGGAAATTAGCAGCGATTGAAATTAACTTTCTAGGTGACCTGTGAAAGGGGCTAAAATAATTACAAGTGTGTATAAGAAACCCCTTCTCCAAAAGAACCTGCCGTAGGATCAGGCTGTGGTCAAATGATAATATTACTGGAATATCTTTACACAATAATCGCAGGGGCTATTTTCTTTAAAACGGTGATTGCAATTTTGTTTCTATTTTATAATCCTCAGGATTATTTTATGGAGGAGCAACGATGACAAAAAAAACATCATTATAGACAGGACAAATATTAAGCAGGAAGAATGAAAATAACACCACATCATTTCCCATTTAAAAATGGCACGATCTCGGAGTATCAAAAAGCAGGAGAGATAGAACAGGAAAGATACCGTGTAGAGGCCCACGGGGTCAGAATGTGCCATAAGGCGTTGCTTTTTCGGAACCAGCCAGCACCCTCGCTAGGTGTTTATAGGTGCTCTGTTTGCGGGAAGTACAGTGAGAAATAACAATTTGAATGTTTCGATTATCTTTCGCAGTCCATTCCATTTTCATTATTTATTTCCTATAAACCGGGACCTTGCTGAACATAATTCTGCAGACAAGGAGCTGGAAGGGACAGCCGATGTGAACGAGGAGATAGATGGTGGGTGCGTGTAAGATAGATGCTATGCGTTTATGAAAAAGAGCAGTCTGTCTGCATGCGAACATCCACCAGGTAGAGCGAGTGTGTACGCGGAGGCTGGTATTTATGGGTGGGGGAAAAGAGTGTAAGGAAGATCGTATGGGAACAAGCACGCCGAGCCTGAAAAGGGTTTGCTTTCTTTCCTTATCCTCTTGGAACCCACGCCCAGGTTCCGTTAAGATGTCCCCTGCTTGCGGTGGCTCCTGCGATACCTCACAAGCCTTTCCATGACAACAGTCGGGGGATTTCACAGTTAGAAGACTCAGGAGGTCAATAGTTGAAAAGCGAGAGTTAGAAAGAGACTTATTTATGGAGATCCAAACAATCCCACTGAAAAAGCCCTGATAGAAAGAGGAAAAAAATTTAAAGACGCAGCAGGAAGAAGAAAAAAAAAGCCTTTGTAAAGATGCAGGTTTAAAATGTTTATGCTTTTGAATTAGCCTATTTGCACCTTAGAATCTGCCGTTTCATAAATAAAATACGGGTGGCATAGACTATAATTTGGTGATAGCTACCCCAGGACATGTCTAGATGCACTTCTGTTATTTTAATTAAATACTGCATTATGGTTTGTGACAACTACATAGCTACAGCGTAAATGAATTCAGAATTAAAGTGTTACTTAGGCATCCAGTAATTTTTGTTTCATTCCCCAGTTTTACAGAGCAAATAGCTATAAAATCAAGATGTTGGTTCATTTACAGATGGGGCAGGATTGTTGTTGCTGTTTTTTTTCTCCTTAATCCTCACGCACAAAAAGAAGACAGAGCTGAGTCTGGCTCCCAACACTCTTAGCTTATGAGCCACCACATCACAAAGAAAAACACAGCCTCTTGACGATAATGTGAATGCTGAATATTAATTGCTGGTATTATGCTTATCTTTCTAGCCGGGTCTGTCTTTTCATAATTATTCTGATGGGCTGCAGTCTTGCATTGCCAGGAGATTTTTCCTCCTCTAACAGTTAGAAACCTATTGTATTTTATTTAAAAAATAATCTTCAAGTTCAGTGCTCCTTGGAAGTTTTTTGTATCCGGAACCCTTCCCAAATACAAAATATTAGTGGGAAGAGAGAAGCCGCTGAAGCTCTTTGCTGAAAAGATGACGCACGCTTCTGCATCTAAAAGAAAATATATTTTTCATTCTAGCAATATTAACGTTTCCTTAATGAAGCTGGAGAGGGTGTTACAATCTGATATAATCAGTTGGTTAGTTTAAATGTCACGTCACTAGCAAATCATAAGAAAGGTAGAGAATATTATCATCTAACAGGCACAGATTTTCACACAAAATTAATATGGTAGAGTAAAAAGATTTTTGTTCAAATCTGAGCGTGTAATTGTATCATTACTGTGTCATATGTCAGGATGAAAGATTTTAAAGAACAAGTTTTCTGAAACCATTGTCTTATTTCTAGTTTGATAGGCAATATAATCTTTTTATTAGCCTTAAATACCACAGGTCTGGCAATGTCTGCTAATCCCAGCTTTTCTGTGTTCTCACCCATTACCCCAAACCCCTTACTGCTAATCCTATAACCTCATTTGCAATGAGGTTATAATTTGCTTCAATATTTTGCTAGTTTGGTTGGAGAGCTGACTGCATACACTACCAAGAAACACTGGCAGGCAGAGGTTTGGCGGGGGGAGGGGGGGTTTGCTGAGTTCCTTTTGAGGAAATAATTACACAGAAACAAAGCTTTTGTGACTCCTTTTAAACAGAGCATCTCCCCGAAATGCCATGCAGCCTCCCTGGCAGATTAGTGAGGAGTTCATTACTAAATCTCTGTCTAACACACGTGCGGTTGACTCTGGAGGAGCCGCTTGTTATAACACTGGCAGCGGGAAATGGAGGGAATGTCACCGTTAAAGACACAAATTTCCCCCATAATATATTCGAATGGAAACCTCTGAATCCAATACTACATGGGCATATCTAATAAATTCACAATATTTCAGCCTCAACAGCCTTCACCGGTTAGTTTTAAAGATTTATGTGGTAAAAAATTACTCAGTGATGAATATGGTTTATTCTGTGCAGTATTGGAGGTATAAGGAATTAAACTACCGTCTTTAACAGTGAATTTATTATTACCTCTGTCAAAAGACGAAGACTTTAACAGCACTTGTTATAAATTCACTGCAAAATAAATGGCTGGAATTTTTTTTTTTTTTTTTTTTTTTTTACGCTGGAGTTTGGAAAGCATCGGGCTGTTCTGAGCATGAACCTAAACCTGCCACGGCTTATATGGTTCTAGGTAAACATTTCTGTCCGGGCCTCAGTTAATTATTTGCTCTGGGACTTTCCACCTGACTGAAAGGTGTGTGTGTGTGAGTGTGAGTGTGTGTGAGTGTGTGTGTGTGTGTGAGTGTGTGTGTGTGTGTGTAGAAAGTGAAAGGTCCCACCCAGGACGACAGTTTAGGAGTAAGGAGATTAAACTGCAAAATGCCAATTTTATTCTCTTTTTAAATAAATGGGTTTTATAATAAATGGCCAGGTTTGGAGGATACAGTTGATACGCAGTTTGGCCTCTTATTAGCAGGTTTACATGCATGCATCTGCACACACACACACACACACACACACACCCTCTCCCTTTTGTCCTCTCTTGGAATGGGTGTCCCCTCATTTATAAAAATTACCTGGAAGGAATGAGGCTGCCAGGGTTTGTTCTAGATGATTGGTTCCTGTCTGGGGGAAAGGAATGGCCTCGACTGAATCTGACCGGTGTGTGACCGTTGCCTTCCAGCTGACCCCAAATCCCATTCCCATCCTCCGAACTCTATAGCCTCCCATAGGGGTTATTAATGAGAGAAAACACCATCATCATCATCATCTTCGTCATCACAGCACAGTGTTGACCTGCTTGTTAACATGAAATGGGGTGGTGGGGACAGCTTCTGCTTCTCTTTCTTATCATCATAAATAAGAACGGGTATTTTCCGATGGTATCCCCCCCTACCCGCCCCCTTTGGTAAGGTCAGAGGTGAATAATAGCTCTTTGACAAGCATTGATCAGTTTCATCACACTGTTTGGGCAGCCAGCCCCCAGGCCTAGATTCTCCCTACTTACTACCCACGAATCGCCTCCCCCATAACCTCCCCCATCCCCCACGCTGCCGAGCAGAGGCTAATGGTGCCTGAGGAGGTCCTAAGTGGACACTAGATGTCACCAAACACCTCCTTTCCCTCAGAGCCCTGACATTAAAAACAAAACACACACACCCACCCACACACCCTTTCATTAAAGCAATCGAAGGAATTAACTTATCTGTTTTTATGAGGGTTCTTGTCACATTCAACTAAGCACACTTAAAAGAGGAAGGATTGCTGCGTTCAGATAATTTTTACAACATACAAATCTCTTTTGGAAGGGCTGGGGGTCAAGGGAGGGAGAAGGTCTACGCGCTTTAAGGAGTCCTTTGAGGGAGTAGGCGGAGAACCCCGGGCTTTCAGAAGCCCGTTATCACAGACAGGGAGTTCCGTTACCGTAGACCAGGTGTGCGGGACAGGCCTGCTGCATGCGGATCGCAAGGAGCTGGGGTTGGAGCTGGGGTTCGGCCTGAGTGTAAGTGGCTCCAACCCAGTGCTGGGAGCTAAATGTCACTCAGGGCGACAAAATCGGGCCACCCTCGTGCACATAAAGCCCATGGCCACCTCGCAGCATCACGTGTTAGATGTGAAACTTGGCCTCGCCTACGAGAGGCCCTGTTTCCATATCAACCGCACCAGCAGAGAAGGCGACCGAAGTTGGCGTGTTTGGGCCACCAGAGTGTCTTCCCACCCCAGCTAAGCTGCCACGTCAGCGTAACCCGTATGCGCTGCCCAACTTGTTGCTGCACGGCTGATTTCCGTGGGGACGAGTAGCTGGACAAATCGCGGGAGCAGCCTAAGGCCAACTCAGGAGGCACACAACGTAAGCCCAAGAGAGGCAGCCTGCTGACTTGGTTTACCTTAAATCCAAGACATCATTCAGGGACCGCCTGTCCTTTCTAGCCAATTGAGAAGGAGTTTCTCTCCTGTTCTCTCTTTAATTCACCCTTACCTGCTGGACAGCTCAGGTCACCGCTATATACGACTTCCGGAAAAGGAGGCTTAATCTTTAAATGGGCATGTAAGTTACCTTGCCTAGTGTTACGAGCATTTTTATAACGTAGGAAAAGGGTTTTCTAGCGAGAGACCTTGGAGCCAGGAAGACAGAGTCACGCCTCTGAAAGCCGGGACCTGTGACTTGTCTTATCCAGACTGAGGCTTCTTACCTCCCCTTTCCCCACTTACAATCCATGCCCACAGCAGAGCTGGTCCCCAGAAGGGCCTTCCGATCCCCACATAAGAGAAACGAAGCCAGAACACAGTGCTACTGCACGGAGGGTGATTCGGCACCTGCCCTGTCATGCCTGGTGCCCAGGCTGAATGGATTTTTGGAGTACACCTGTTGTTGAACCCCTGCCAAGTACTGATGGCCACTAACCCCCAAATCACTTTTCCCCGCTGTTGATGTTTGGAATGTCAGACAGGACTGAGCAGCAGCCGGCGTGTATTTCAAACACAGCAGATGGATTTTTATATTAGCTCCTATTTCATGTTCAGGCAGGGCGACCGCCACACTAAAACCGCAGCCTCAGTGCTGCCGAGTGGCTTCTGTGAGATTAATTCTGTGAAATTAATTGGGACAAGATTGAAAAGGAAATTAAAATGCAGCTGAGTGAACAGGCCTTTCAAACACCTTTTTCCCTGCTCTATTCAAACTTGCATTCTGCCATGGTCGCAGGCATCGTGGGGAGTAATTTACGAGAGGCAGGCTCCCAGGAGCCATCGGTTACGTCTGAGGGAACCCGCACAAGCGCCACAATCTGGAGGCACTGAAGAGCGCTAGACACCCCGCTGCGGCCTGAGCTGCGCCCCTCTGCACCCGGTGGAAGCTGAGCTCAGTCCCTGCGTCGTCGGAAAGAGTTCTTCAGAACTAACTGGGTCCAGAAGGAATGAAGGAACGTCAGCATCGCTGGGTGCACAGATCTGCGTCGTTACTAAAATCTCCCTTTAATATATTTTAAGGCCCAAATTGGAAGCCAGTGAATTAAGTGGGCATGAAACGGCATGGGGCTGAGGACTGTATGGATGTGTTAGGGACGGGTCAGCGGGAGTCCTGCTGACGAGGCCACTGGCCACTGTTTCAGAGCTTGGATACACGGCTCCGGCCTCTCCTCAGAGGAGAAGTTTGAGCCGTTTCTGTCAGTGATGAAATCTCAGGCCGGAAATGACATGGTGGATTTCCACGTCGGCCTCTGCACTTTTTTTTATTTCTACGTGAGAACATTTTGTGCTTTTGAGCATCTCCATGAAGAGATCTTGGCTGGACAGGCTACCCTTTTCCCTCTCTCAATTCACCAATAGTTTATTGAACTGCTCGCTGTATCCAACAGTGACCCAAAAAGTTTGTTAGTGGAAAAGGGGGGTTGATAGTTACCAGTTCCTAGATGCCAGGCATTCTCCAATGTCAGCATCACAACACCCAATGAATAGAAATTAGCCCCATTTTTGCAGACGGGGAGACTGAGGAGTAACCAGATTCAGTGACTTGGCTCAAGGTCACATAAGTAACCCATCTGCTACCGACTTGCTTCCCTAAGAATAGAACAGGTGACTGGGCGTTTGGTTTCTATGGGGTACATCTTTCTTACCCAGCCAGTCTTCCTCTCTGGATTTTTTAAAAAAGAGTAAATAACTCTTTGGATCCTTTCTGCCCTAAGGCCCTAGGTCTTAACAACCTTTCCTGGCCCCCTGAGATTCTAGAATTCAAGGTTGGGTCATATGTGGGCAACTATTAAGAAACAGTAGGGGGCAGCATGACCCTAAGAATAAAGCTGTATCTCTCTCTCCCTCCCCCACAACCCCCCTCACTTCCAACTCACTTCCCTATCGTGGGGCCATTTCTGTTATCCAACCATCCCCTTCAAAATATTTCTTTTATCCTATAATGAGAGGGGGGTGGGGAACCAGATACATTTATGATGGCCAAACACAAAAGAGCTCATAATTGGAAATTTTTGTTCACTTAATCTGAATAAATACATTTGTGTGTGTGTGTGTGGAATTTCTTTAGTAGTAGTTTTGCAGTATCAGGTAATGTTTGAGGTGGAAGGAATCTTAGAGGTCATCCAACAGAACTCCCTCGTTTGACAGGCCAGGAAACTGGTCTAGGTTAGCTGAGCTGCACCCGGCGAGTCTTTCTTGTCTTGCATTTCTCAGGGAAACAGGCTTATTCAGGTTCCTAAACAGCTGGCCTTTCTTGCCCGACACAGGTTCTACTGGCCAGAGAGAAAGTAAAATGGAGATTTCTAGAACTGTTTTTCTGGACTAACCTCAACTTGGGCCAATTTTGTTCCTCCTGGCTGCAGACTGTAACTGACGCCAACAAAGGAAGCCAGCTGGCGCTAAAGTGGAATGAGTTTAGGATCCATATGGGAGAAAATTCCAGAGACAAGGAATTACCGAACACCTGAGTAGACAGACAGTTGGGAATGGTAGCGGAATCTCCTTTTCTATCTGTCTGAATCCGTTAATTTGGATTTCTTCGAGGCAAGGGAATGGATTGGGTGGCCTTTTAAGGTTCCTTCCTGTGCAAGGACTCATTGAGTTAGGTCATATAATAAAGGTAAATCCAATCCCAAAGGCTCCCCAAGCCAATGTTAACGGGAATGAAGCTTTATGAGGGAAACTTCAGTGGCGCTTCTAGTTTCTCATTTCCTCCTCTGCCGTGCAGAAATTAGCAACATGGAGATAGAAGGGGGGAAAGCTGGGTTGGCTTTTGGGGAAAGAAAGGTGCTACTACAATGGTAAGGGATGAAATGGATGCATGACCTTTCAAAGATGGAGAAGGAAGCCTGATAGAGCCAGGGCAGTAAGGTATTTTCACTGAATTAAATTATGGCAGGTTAGCTTTTTTTTTTTTTAATGGAAGAAGGGAAGGAAGATTGGTTAAAAAGAATCACAGGTCGGGGAGGTTCCCAGGTTCTTTGGTATCTCTTAAAAACACAACAGCCATGGTAACTAACTACAGACAGCTTCTTACTGCTGGGCAAGTCACCACACAGCCACTTCTAAATGGAGGAAAGGGACCCCCAGTGAGAAGCCATTAACAAAGGCAAAAGACATGCAAAACAAACAAAATAATCATGACTGGGAGAGAGGGCCAGCAGACAGTCTGGCTCTGTTCTCCCACCTCCTGCTGCAGGCACCTCAGACAATGTAAACAGTTAATTTGTTCACCTGCAGGCTCTGGGCAAACAGAGGCCTGGTCACACCTGAGTGGATAACTCGATTACCCCTATAATGCCAGCGTGGTAATGTACACAAATTCTATTACACGCAGACCTCGCTTTCGGGCATCTGAAATACCTATCAGGGCAACGTCCACTCCCTTCTTTGCTCCCAATTTATTCTTGGTGTAGTAGAGCTGCACGGGAATGGCACTCGGGGGTGGTGAGTTAGGACTCTGGAAGAAAACACTAGAAGATTGTCACCTCACTCCGCAGGGCTCTTGCAGGCCTCCTACTCGCTTGAAAAGAGTGAGGTCTGAATGTGGTCCTGGGTCCGAGGGGCCTCGCGGGAACCACGGAAAGGTACCTTGGGTCAGCCTGGTGTTTCCTAAGGGGCTTGTGGTATATTTAAAGTGACACAAACCTTTAGATAAACAGCAAATGATGGGTTAGTGACACAGTGGGTTTTCAATATTGCTTTATGGAATCCATATACTCATCAATTAAAGAGCAAATTGTGCCTATTTCAAAAATGTGTTTGTAGATCTTGATTGACCTCAGAGAGAGAGAGAGAGAGACAGAGAGAGAGAGAGAGAGAGAGAGAGAGAGAGAGAGAGAGAGAGAGAACTTTGTAAACAACAATAAACATTTAAAAATTATTAATTTGAGAGAGAGAAACATCGACCGGGGATTAAACCCACAATCTGGGTATGTGCTCTGAATCAAACCCACCACCTTTTGGTGTGCAGGATGACACTCCAAACCAACGGAGCCACAATAGCCAGGGCAAGAGAAAGAACTTTTAAATAAGTTTTTTTTTTTTTTGGGGGGGGGACACCTAGTTCCTTAGTCCATCTATACAGAATGTGTAGTATTTAATGCTACTGATTCCTCAGTAGCCCATCAGTTCTGAATCTTTTTCACATAGGTGATGGATCTATAATAATCTGTCCTTTTTTCTCCCCCAATTCTTTTATGATCAGCAACACTATTTGTGAGATGATTAGCTGGGGCTAGAGGTTAACTTTGTGGCTGAGGAAGAGAATAAAGTTAGCTGGCCTTTGTGGGGTTTGATTCACTATCTTGGTCTTATCAGCACTTGCTCAAACCAATTGAGCTAGCTAGCTCTGACTCCTCCCTCCACACATAATTATATTACAGTCTTGTTTATCTATAAATGAAACAAGGCATCTGATCTAGCCAGAATGGTTTTAAGAGTATTATATGATAATAAATTATGTACATAGTGATGACCTTTTAAATATCACAAGACCCTAAAAAGATCAGATTTTGATTGGCATAGCTTTAGTATTATGTCTACCTTGTTGTATTTTTAAACTTGAAAATTGGTTCCTGGGTCTGAATTTTCAATTAAAATTTTCCCTCAGAATTATAAACCAATGGGAATTTATGTGTGAGGCAGCCACGTAATATGCACAAGAGAAGTGTATGACACGGAATAATTCTGGTTATGGTGACTACACCATCAAGAGTGAAAAAATAAACTTTTGATCCAGGCCCCACACTCGGTGTCTTTACCTTGCTCAGAATGCGGATGAGGTCACCCCGCTGGAAGGACAGTTCGTCTGGCTGGTCACCATGGCAATCCCATAAGCCCTGGTAATAACTGGCATAGTCCACTGATCAAAGAGAGGAGAAATCGAAGTTAAAAAGACTCCGTCTTTTCCCATAGAGCCCACATTTTTGCTGCCAATGGAAACCAGGGCTCTAGCTTGCCCCTAGGAAGCCCAAGACTCAGGGTGGCCGGGATGAGATACCGCTAAATACTCAGCATGAGCAAAGGACTGTGGGAGAGGGAGATCATTAACTAACATTAAATATTTACAGATCACCCTTCGTCGGATGCTGTTCAATAATAGGATAAATATATTCGTTTATTAACAAAAGAAAACCAGGCAGGTAATTTTTCACTTGGCCTGTACGTAAGCAGCACCAAGCGATTTCCTGCTAGACTTCCTTGATCCAGGGCGTCTACACCATCAGTGCTTCTCTTCATGATGCGTTGAAAGGAATGGGGTAAGTCTCTGACTTCCTGTTTACAAGAGAGGCTGAGTCAACCAGCCCGTGTCTGCATCACAGTCTCACATGTTGGCCTCCTCTGTTACAGAGGAACTTCATCCTGGACACTTCCCACCCAGGTACCATAGGAGGCAATCACCAATAAATACGGAAACAAATAGCTCAGTCTTTAAGTGGAACCAAGGGGGTGTCTCATCCATTACAACTAAATTCTGGGTGGGCTGGCCCTTTTCCAGCATCTCATTTGTAGATCCTGAACATGTCTGCCAAGATTTATCTGCCAGCCCTCGAGGGAACAGAAACCAAAGTGATCTGCATTAAAAATGAAAGCAACTCAAGACGACAAACCAAGCTTTAGAAGCAGCTGGAGAGATTTACTGAGCTTCTCAGCAAAACTAGATGGCAGTGATGCCACAGGACAGCCATCGATTCTTAACGATGAAGAATTTGTATTGATCTTCTTCTACCCGGAAAGGTTAAACACTAGAGTACAAAGTGGGAGAGGATCTGGGGATTTGAATGGCGGGAGAGCGAATGCCCACTAGGCCAGCGATAATGTGGCAACGCTCCCCGTTCCTCAGGATGCTGTGTATGAGAGCTTTAAGCAAAGCACCCACCAAAGGTGAAACTCCTCTCATTGGGAGTCAGGAGTCCTGGGTTTTCATTAAAATTTAAGTGATTTTTGGGGACCCTATTTTTTTTTTTTTTTTTTACCAGTTTCCATCTTTCTCTTCATTTGCCTTGAGCCTCCCTTGAGGAGTAATGGTGCCAGTCGCTGAGGGTGGGAATAGATGTGGGGCAGTGGGGGCGGGGGGGCGGGGAACATAGGCCCTGGCTATATTTCCCTTTTTTCTGCTTGTTATTAACTTAGGAGCAATTCAAATAATAAAGGCACAGGGGAACAACACCCCTATATATGTCTCTGGAAAAGAACTTTAGTAGGAAGCTTAACGCACACAAAAACGGAGGTGGTCCAGAGCTATTCAGGGAAGGCTCAGAGATTACAAACAGAAGTAAAAATGTTAACCACATAGAAACGCAGGCTTGTTTTCTTCCCACAGAAAATGGTTTGTATATGCAGTAGACAACAGAGGGCAGCAAACAAGACAACTACGCCGGAAATATTCTGCCACAGTTCGGAATATTTTGGGAAGAAACAATACTTTGGGATAAAAATGCTAATTTTTGAAAGGACAAGGTATATATTTCTTGGATATCAGTGCAGGAAATAATAGAGAGATATCAGTCCCTGGAAAGTGAAAGCAGTTGGAATGGAGTTGATTAATCACCCAGAGAGTTTGACTAAACTTAGGGATAAAAAGTATATTGACATCAATATAACATGGTAGAGAAAATTTATAAAAGTAGATTTTTAAAGCGATGATATATCCAAATGGTAAGACTGACAACATTATCTTGGCTTTTTCTGGCCTAACAGATGGTCATTGCAGGGTACTGCTCCCCACATGCCTGGATGTGGGGTAGCGCCTAAGCCTATGAGTGCCTTTTGGGTATATATGTAAAAAAAAAAAAATGATATTGAGGATATAAGGCATCTGGGGAGAACACCTGAAAAAAGACCTATTCTAAAAGCACAATAGATCAGACAGAGAAAGGAAGAAGTTAGGAGGAAAAGGAAAACCTTCCAAGAAAAAAAAAGAAAGAAAATGCCTTCAGTTCTTTACAAGCTGAAGGCCAAAGAAGATAGAGCTCAGGAATCCAGGAGATAGGTCAGCCTAGTCCAGGAACTGGAATCGTCAGACCCACGACAAAAAACAACAAACAAACAACAAACCAAAAAACTCTGAAAAATAAGCAGAATGAAAGGCTAAACATGAGGAAAAGGTTAGACTTGCTATTTGGACAGTATTCTGGTATTAAGGAAATCAGGGAGGAGGAACACCTTAACGGGACAAGATTGGACTCACTATTGCCAACTCCCTGTATAACATATGTGTGGTTTGCATTCATGCGTAAGAGTGTACACAGCTTCACTGCATCCATTCCTCAACATTCAACAACCATGCACACAGCACCTACTAAGTGCCAGGGACTCTGCTAGATGCTGGGAATTCCACATTGGCCACATTTGGTCTTCGTCCTCAGGCCTACCATCCAGCCCGGAGGCAGCACTCTGAGATCAGAAATGGTGCAGCATTCTGACCACTTAATTAACTCAAAACATTCTCATTCTCATTTTGAGGACATTATTCCATCTAATTATTTTTTTTCCAGTCTGTCCATTTGGAATGAAAAACAAAAGAATAAAGCCAGTAATGCCAGTATTTCTCAATACCTCTCAAAAAAAAAATGTAACTCTGCACTAAATAAAGCCTGGTAATTCAAAAGCAAAGCACTAATATATTCAGCATAAAACAGACAGAGGACCTAGAGCAATAATGACAACACTAATAACTAAAACAGTTATAACAATTAACAACAATTACAATGATGGAGAAGCTAATGGGTATGATCACGGCTTTTAAATTGCTAGCAGAGCTGAGGAATTTTGCTAGAGAAAAAAGAGGGGGGGGGGGCCGGCAGCATCTTATTTTCTTTATCTCATGTAAGAGAAGCTAAGCTCCAGTAAACAAAATGTCATAGAAAAAAGAGCAAATACTCAATTCAAAAAAAAAGAAAGAAATAAGAGCAACAGACCAAGTTAAAAAAAAATATTGTTTTTCTCTCTTTTCTAGGTATTTACTGCAAAGCATTTGTCATTCCACACCTAGTTCTTCATAACCAGTGATAGTAAGTTCTCCTGTAACGGAAACGAGCCTCTATGATGTGGACAGCCCTAAGGTGAAAGGACCAGGACCCCTTTCTGCCTTCCTTAGGGACAGCAGAACGTGACTATGTTCCTTCCAGAGTTCATAGGTTACCTCGGGCTTTTGTTTGGGGGACGTTGGGTGGTTCCGGAACTCAAGCTGCGACCAAGAGAAAGAGGCTAAAGGCAGGTCCATCTGTGTTTACGTTTTCTTGATGAGCAAAAGGACTGTGCCAGCAAGGCCTGGCATTGGGTACAACTACGTAACGAATTATAGAAAAGAGAAGCAGAATGAGAAGACACATAAAGCCAGTCCTTGCTAGAGCCTAGGTTGGTAAGACTTGGACAAAGAAGGCCAAAGCAGTGGCCCATTGGAAAGGACTTGAAGAGGCCACTATGTTCAGTCCATTAAAGCAGCCTCCGTCTGATACCATGTTAACTAATTCAGAAGGAAACGCATGAAAAACTGTGCCAAGCTCATTGACTATGACTCAGAACAGGAAGAGCAACTGACCAATACCATTTGCTTGGTTTTATAACTCTTTAATCTTGACTTTTGAAGTTATGATCCTTAATGTTATAACTATGATCTTGAAGTGAGGACACTCACAGATCTAGATTCTCATCTCCCGTGCTCCTTTTATTGGGCCAGAATTGTAGCTGGCTGATAATTAACTCATGTTTGGTCTTGGGAAATAAGTTTCAAAAAGTAAGAGCTGCAAATACCTCTGTGGCTTCCCTCTGTTTCTTTTGTGGAATAGTTCGCCCCACTGGCGGGCACCAAAGTGAACAGAATGCCTCAGGGATGGAATGCTCATCAGTGACCATTTTTCTGTCCTGCAGAAACTGTTAAACATGGGCTCCTCCTTAGCTGAGTTCGCCCACCATTTCAGAGTGAAAATAAACTGTTTCAGGATCTCCCTTGGTCAGAGGTTTGATGTATCTAAGGATGATTTGTGTCGCCGTCTCTGCTTTTTATTTATTTATTATTATTATTACTAGAGGCCTGGTGCATGAAATTCGTGCATGGGTAGCATCCCTAGGCCTGGCCAGTGATCAGGACCTATCGGGGCCTTCCAGCTGCTGGCTGGAGCCTTCCTTCCCCGGCCGCTGGCTGCGGGCTGGGGCCTTCCTTCGATCTGCACTGCCCCCTCGTGGTCAGCACACATCATAGCGAGAGATCAAACTCCCGGTCTCCTGGTCGAACTCTCAAGGGAACAATTTGCATATTAGGCTTTTATATATATAGATTTTTGTTAATCCTCATCTGAGGATATTTTTCCATTGATTTTTAGGGAGAGTGAAAAAGAGAGGGAAAGAAAGAGAGAAACAGCAATGTGGGAGAAACACATCAATTGGTTGTCTCCTGCATGAGCCCAGACCAGGCCAGGGAAGAGCCTGCAACCAAGGTATGTGCCATTGACTGGAATTGAACCCAGGACCCTCTGGTCTGTAGGCCAACCACTGAGCCCAATCACCTAGGGCTCCATCCCTGCTTTTCATTTGACATGGCAACCCAAGCAAATGGCCAGTAGTTTTCATATAAACAACACAGAATGAGCTGTATTTCTGGTTACCTGGACACTGCCTTCTCATGATAGGAAAGGGAGATAAACTCATCACTGAAGACACTTAGTGTTAGCCTGTTAGGCTGATGGGTTAGAATTTAGTGAACATCTGAGGTGTTGAAGAGTCACTCATTAAAATAACCCTGTTACTAACAGTCATGCTGTAAACCAAGCTCTTTATAGATTGGACAATCAATACTACAAGGCTGTGATAGATTTTCTAGGTAACAGAATAAAATAAAAGAAATTACGTCTTCCAGGGCCATTAACACCCAATAAGGATAAACTGAATTCCTTTTCCCCTCCTCTTCTGATACGATCTAGTTGGGCTTTTAAAATGTTAGCAATTCCATTAGGGGAAAGCGCAGCATTGGGGGGGGTGGGGGTGGGGAGGTGGGGAGTGTGTCCCTGGAATGGTAGAGAAAACGGGTTTTAAAGGTAACCCTGCTAACCACAGTCTCTTTTAGGAAAAAAGACTTTTTTCCCCCCTCAAAAGGCATGTGTCACCTGAGAAAAAAACGAAATGAACCAAACTTGTGTAGCGTGTAAAACGAAGCAAGCCCAACTTGTGTAGCTTGTCTAGTACATGGGCTCTCACATTGTCACAGAGTCCCGTGCCTTTCACAGGCTTCCAGTGGGGCTGCCTACCCTTCCTCCGGACCTTCCGATTTAACTGTTATAACACTAAGCGATGGCATTTGGATGTTACATATGTGTTGCTGTTGCTACAGCCCCTTTGGAGAAAAGGCACTCTATAAATTTAATAAATAAATAAGTAAACACAAATAATAAAAATTCCTGCCTCAGATTCTGCAGAGAGCGCGAAAAGCCCTCCTCTGTTTTTTCTTTTTTTAATCACCAAGTCACCAATCATTATAACTGGTGGGAAGTATAAACCATAGAAACATATTTAGAGCTCACGACACATTAACAACACCTATTTTGGAGGCAGGAAGCATGAAGAATAAAAGAATACTTGGATTATAGCTGCTGAAACAGGAAATAAATCTCCCTCAACCCTGCCCCTCCCCACCCCCAAATAGAACCTTATAAAGAGAGGCAGAAGGAGGAAGTGAGATGAAGGAGGAGTCTGAGATGGAGTTTTTAGACTTTTGCCAGAAGCCTGCTGCTTCCTGGATGAGGTTTACTATCAAGTTGGCCATAGGGAGCTTCCAGGTCTCCCACCCGCGCTGCCCACATGAAGTGTTTCCTTCCTGCTCCGGTGATGGAAACTAGAGGAGAAAAGGCGTACGTGGGGCCCGGGCTGGTCAGGAAACAGATTTTCTGTTGGAAGTCTGTAGGCAAGTGGGAAACAGGAGGGGGACAGGTCTCAGAATGGACTAAGTCACGTGTTGTTACGAGGCACTTCCTTGAAGCTACGCTAACACCCCTGCCTCATACTCCTCCGTTCTTTCTTTCTCTCCTGCTTTGGCACATGACTCTGCGGTCTCTTCTCCCCCTTGGGAGAAGTTGGATATTTATGAAGTTGGGTCCTTCACTAAAACCTGGTACATATTCGCTTTCTGTAGGGAATGAGGCAAGGAAAGGGGTTTTGCTGAATGGATAAGGAGGAGAAGAAAAGTCACAAGGAAAGGCAGAGAGAAGAGAAAGAGGAAAAAAAAATTGGAAGAGAGAATTGGAGAGGGAGCAGGGAGGGGAAGAAGAAAATAATTCCTAGGCTTAAGACTCATAGAATCTCTAAGAAAAAAAAAATCAGCCACAATTCAGGCTTTGCTGATGGGACGAAATGTCCTTGAGGTGGCCCTTGCCTCACACATTCCTTTACCGACGATGACAGAATAGGCCCTCGGTCCACTTAAGGAGGCTTTCGAGGGGCACCTGACCTTAGAAAGGATGGGCTCACTAAGAGCCTGAAGCACGGTTAACAGTCCGAGATGAATCAGATGTAATTTTGTATTCAACAAACCTGTTACATATTCATTTCCAAATGTGCCTGGAATCTGACCGGGCCATCAGGAGTCAGCATCACCAAGCAATGCTATCCTTCAGCCCACGTTCACTTTTCAGGTCTGACACATTTCCATTCCCCTCTGAACTTGCAATCTCCGGGCCTCTCGGGGAGGGGACATGTCCATTCTCTCCGTCCTCAATCCTCCGATCTCTTCGAGATGAGGCAATTCTATTTCCCCTGTACTGATTTCAGAAATACTGATAGGAAAAAATAAATATCTGGCTTGGCTTCCTCCTTCTCTAGGATAAATCCTAACTGTTCTGGGAACATTAATTAAAATGAATGGGTGGCTGCTTTTAGAGGTAAGATATTTCCCTCTGCAGTCATCTTATTTGGGACTTTTGAGATCGACACACCAGTATCTTCTTAATTAGTGAGTCCTGTAATATAAGGAAGGCGCTTTCTCTGGCCGGAAGCCCAGTGTCCTACCCAGGGCCTGTACACGTATGGAGCTCTCATACCTCTTTTTTGTCCAGTGCCACTCTCATCCTCTTCTAGGTCGAGATCTTCATCTGAGGGGACACACATCGTCAGCATTAGCAGTTAATAGTCTTGTGTTTTTTATACCTCTGAACTTATCACGCTCTCTTCCTTAAGGAAATAATTACCATGTTCTTTTTTTTTTAAATCACCTCTTACCTTCAAACAGGCCCTCTCCTTCTTCCCTCCCTGTTCATTCATTCACAAACATTTTAAAGTGCTTACTATAAGCAAGCACTGCACTAGGAACCGGACAGGCCTGGCAGGATCCCTGGCAATCCACTGGATTATTGAGGTGCCTATCACTAAGTCCTAGTCCTTTTCCTAAAATCCCATTGCTTCTCCCCTTCTGGAATTCTCTTCAAAATGTAGCATCTCCATGTGAATGTCCAGACTTTGTGTGTGTGTGTGTGTGTGTGTGTGTGTGTGTGTGTGTGTATGTGTGGTGGGGGGGGTGCGGGGAGGGGGCCTGCACACACACAAGCATGTGATGCTGAGCACGTGTTTAAAACCTCGGTGATCAATGAGTCCTTAATGTATCAGGCTGTGTCCAGCTGTAACAAAAGCTGGTCATGTGCATAAATTTACGTTCCTAGTCCTTGCGGCTTGTCGTTATCTTTCTACTGGTCTTCTTCAGCCTGCCTCGTTCACTAGAGTGTAAGCTCCTGACGGCAGTTGGAATGGTCTTTGAATTAATTGCTACACGTACACAATGGGTTCTAAGTCACTGCTATTGTCTGAGTCCAGTCAGGTGTTTCCATGGTCAAAGTCACAACACGATTGGCCTGTGTTTCTGATCCTCATTAGCCTGTTTCATCTCAGACCTCATACTACCTGATAACATTGGGCCTTTATAAAGAAAACATGCGTCCTTACACACACACACACACACACACACACACACACACACACACACTGAATGGGGCATAATAAGTAACATTTTGAGGGCTGAACACTTAAGTTTCTCCTGTCTACATTTCCTTTCCTTTCTTCTTCTGGGTCTTAGGGCACTCACCTCTCTTGTTTCCCCATAGTTATGCCACTGAATGGAACTTTTTTGAGGAGATGGCTTTTTAAAAATATAAGGTTTATAGGGCAATATGAATTCTGATATGTCAGACTGTGGGAAATAAACTCTAAGCTCATAAGTAAGAAGAACTAGCATAAACATATTTTAGACCATTAAAGAAATAATTGGTTTCACATACAAAATGATACAATTTCCTGGCAAAAATAAAAAAGGAAGGGATCGATACTCTGGAGAAATAAGTAACCTGTTATCAAGGTAAAAAATTTATATATATATATATATACACACACACACACACACATACATAATTTACCCTACAAGATACTTTTCTCAATTCTTCTTATCTCCATGTATGACCAAGTAGCAGAACTTTCCTAGTGCCACCTGTAGTGCTCCCCACACCCCGCCATTAGGAAAAAAGATGTGAGATATTGGAAGAGTGAAATCAAATATTAGAAATAGATGGTGACAAAATAAGTCACGTTAAACATCATTCTTTGCACACTGACTTATTACTTGCCCACTTCCTTCCTTCTCTGCTGTGATGCTCTTGCTTTTTGACGCGGGACTAATGTCACAGGATTGAAAACAACGCTTAGAAGAAGAGTTGGTACACCCTCGGTGTTAGAGATACACAATAATTTGGACAGAGAGCAGCTCTTTTGCTGCTATCAGGCAACTCAGTCACAAAGCTCAATAATCTGCTGTGCTTAGGCACTTTTGCAGAGCGCGTTTATCCTACCTCTGCTCTCTGTGCACAGATGTCTCTTCCTCCCAATTCTAATCAATGTAAATTGGGTCAGATCTCCGCTGTGAATTACAAATTGGATCCGAAGTTGGAGGGTCACCGTGCCTGCTACTCCACCTTCTTCCCACCACCATTAGATGGGAAGCTACACCGAAGATCTTTTCTAAATAAATCAGACTTTATTGTAAAACTCGGCCACTGACGAGACATAATCTCATTAGCATTGATTTTAAAATAAATTATTGAAAGTGGCTTGCCTGCTCTTTGCATTTGTAAAATAGGAGAATGTAAATGTATTTGCAATGATAAAAATGAAAACTAAAATTTGATTCCTTTATCCTTTCGGGCAACAGCACTTAATCTAGTCATGAAACGAGAATGGAAAAAATAAAAATCTGTTCTGTGCGGTTCCATTCCAGACCAGATATTCTGATTCCCATTGTGCCGTGGAGTCACCGAGAAAGCAAGCAGGAAGCTGGCCCTAGATCTTCTGTATCATTCCCCACCATGGCTGAGCTCTGCGGTGACGGGTGTGAAGGGGGAAGCTCCCATCCCCACCTCTGTCCTATCTAACGCTGTCCTTCCCAGGTGGCTGAAAGTGGGCTCAAGTCAAGAAGCCCCGCTGCTGATGTGAGAAGCTGGGTGCTGTGTCTCTGTGGCTTTTTCAGCGAGTCTGGGGGTCCCATCCCACAGCGAAGGAAAGTGCCCTTCACAGCTGGTAGTGAAGGTCACACCTCTTAGCACCTTCCCTCCTTCAACGAAATCAAATTGCTACGTTTTGAACCCCCAAACCAAGAAAACTGATGATATGGCAGCAGGAGTATATGCTCACAGAAGAGAGTGGGTTAAACTGCCCAATTTCTCATTTTTATTCATCTGTCAGGTGAGGTTTTAATTTAAAAGATATTATTTAAAAATATTTTTTTTAGGCTAAAGACCTTATTGTACTTCTTTAGAAGAATACGACTAGGCATTTTAGCATTACATCTACTGAAATACATCTTCATTTAAGAGAGAATTAAAATGTATGTGCTAGCTCAACTTTAAACAGTGGTAGATGATAATGGTCCTGGCTCTTAACAGGGCATATGGGACCCCAACCTTACATAGGTTTTAAACAAATTAACCTCCAAAGATTATTGTCCACTTATTACATTAAATGCTCTACTTGATTCCCAAATATCTCATCTCAACTGGGAAAACAGTTGAGGAAGATCCTGTTAACGGTGTGAACATGTCAGAGAACCACGGGGCGTCACAAATGAGCACCAGTATCCAGAGAGTTGATTTCAATCAACGCTCTTGGCACAATGTCAGGGACGCTGATGAGAGGCTGAAAGGAACGGGACGCCGACGCCACTTTGGAGGCACGGAGAGGAGCCAGCTTCCCATGACACCTGGCTCCTTCCGGAAGTGCCGCCCTGACACTGGCCCAACCGACGCAGAGGGAAAAACATTCAAAAAATGACTAGGTCCGAAAGAGGGAGCTCATTTCCCCCAAACAAAGCAAAGTGGCAGAAACTCAAAAAAAAACACCAGCGGGATCAAGGTGCATCCAGATGTCAAGGTGCTCTGGTGACAGATGCAACAGAAATGCAGCCAGCCTCGGAGTGCAAAGGGAGCACGCGGAAAAGCAGAAACAGGAACCACTCCGCAGCGTGCACATCCATGTTATAAATCCGTGCACGCGATTGCACCTCTTTAGACAGCATGGATAATGCGAGCAGGATGCTAATAGCCCACGTAATTCTCTGGTGTGTGTTTGGTAATCTCAACGGTTACCTTAAAATATCTGCATCCCATCTCTGTGCTGTGGTCTTGATGTACAAGATAT
This sequence comes from Myotis daubentonii, assembly GCF_963259705.1. Classification (NCBI taxonomy): domain Eukaryota; kingdom Metazoa; phylum Chordata; class Mammalia; order Chiroptera; family Vespertilionidae; genus Myotis; species Myotis daubentonii. Next base: position 47,516,366 of record NC_081855.1, on the reverse strand, counting down.
TAAGCTCAATTTCTGCTAACTGCGATACTTGGAACGCTCTGAACTCGATTTCACAGGTAATAATTGAGCACCTACTAATTGGGGGAAGAAAGACCTGGAGACACATCCCTGCGCTAAGGGCTGACACAGAACTCAGTCCCAGCTGGGTCACCGAGGAGACACGTTTGAGCACCTTGTGTCGGGTTTCATCAGACGGGATCAGGGGGGCGTTATTCTAGTGAGAAGACAACGGCCTGATTCCGGTTTTGGCGCTGGCCAACCAGCTCTGTGTGGCTGGGACCCAGTGCGCTCGGAAGTGACAGAGACAAGGCCAGGGAGCTCAGAGGGAGCTTGATGCCAGGGCCGACTCTTCTCCGATGTCCTCCCTCCCCCCCACCAGCAGTGCTGCGTTTCTATGAAATTGGAATCCGCTTTCTTCATAATCTTTGTACTTTTGGTGTCTGCCTTTTTCTTTCCTTAGACCTCCTATGATCACTGCTTCCCCTTCCTGTGGGTTTGGACAACGGTACAGAGGGGAAAATAATTCCACCGAATGCTTGTTTCCATTAGAGTCAAATTAAAAAAACACCACCACCCACCAAACCCAGTTATATGCTTTATTCTAATGCAATCCGGTTTCTGAGTCTATAATAACCCTCGGGGGCAGTGCAGGCAGCACTGGAATGTGCACAGACATTCCCAGGGAAGGCTCTTTGTCTCTCTTTCTGTTTGCTCTCCTGAAATCTCTCTAGAGAACACAGCCGGATTCTGTTGCCGCTGCAGCTGCGGCAAGGCCCTAGTTATTATAGCTCTTCAATGGTCTCAGGCGCCTGGCTGGATTCTGGCATCGGGGCCAGACAGAGAGAAACCTGATAAAAGTTGTCCTTTTATGGGATCTGGAATCAGGGAACTGGGCCTGTGCTAGCCTGTGAAATAATCTCAGGGAGGGGTGAGAGCGGGCTCAGAAAAAGCCAGCCATTTCCCACATATTGCTTTAGCATTTCTTTGTGGTAGTTCCCTGCAGTTTAATCGACTGCAAATGAGATCTTAAAAATCAAGGGCCCCCATATGCTCAACATGGATGTTCAGAACTCCCACCGGATACCAACCTGGAAACCATATGATCCGGGGTGAACGTTTCCGTGGTTTTGGCTGAAAACCTCACGTGCTCTGGTTTTCTCTCATGGGAAGGAGGTTGCGTACCATGTAGCAAATGCTAATTATCCTGCGATTAACGTGAGGTCGTGCCTTTCATTGGGGGACCTATACGTAATTTTGATTAGGAAAACGTGCTTTTGTATGGCCTTGGTGTATGTTACAGGCACTTTTCTTTCTACCTGGAAAACAAGCCCACGGAGGGGGATCTCACTTATAAGGCCTCCAACACAGAGACCATGAGGCTGGTGTAAGGCCCCATCCCAAAGAGGAGGGAGACAGAACCACCAATGCTAAATCGTCGCCACAAAGCTCACCGACTTATTATAATGAGACGAATGTGAGCGGTGCACTATCGATGGTATGCGATGTTAGCACAATCCAACGCTGCTGTCGGCTGTCCCTCCACCCAGCACCTGTCCTCGCCATGAGCACGGGCCGGAGCAGAAGGTGTGCACCGCGTTCCACCTGCTCAGGGTTTGCAGTGTCGCCTGCTTCCTACCTGGCGCTGACGATGTCCAGCGGGACTGTCTCAGGTCTGGTTGGTGGAGGTGGGGAACCAGCCACCCCTCAACTTCTCAAGGAAGAAACACTTGCTATTTAAATACCATCAAATTAGCAATAGGCAGCATTTATTGAGTGCTCGCTGTATGCCAGGGCTCTGCCATACACATCGAGTCTAGACTTCTCATGGCGTCCCGCTTTGATAGCTACTATTCTTACCCCCATTCTACACACGGGAAAGCCACACAGGGAAAGGGCGAATAGCTCGCTTCAGGCCTCACAGCTAGCAGGTGGCAGAGCAGGTCCAACCCAACTCAGAGCCAGTACTTTTTTATTTTTTAATATATTTCTTATTAGAGAGGAAGGGAGAGGGAGAGAGAGATAGAAACATCAGTGATGAGAGAGAATCATTGATCGGCTGCCTCCTGCATGTCTCTTACTGGGGATCGAGCCCACAACCCGGACATGTGCCCTTGGCCGGAATCGAACCTGGGACCCTTCAGTCCGCAGGCCGACGCTCTATCCACTGAGCCAAACCAGCGAGGGCCAGAGCCAGTACTTGCGTCTGAGATACCATGCTGCCTCTCACATGCTGCTGCTTGGTAGGTGGTGATGGGGGATGCCGGCAGAGGGGAGACAATGGTGGGCCCCCCACTTTCCCTCTCAGTTCCTCCAGGACTGGTAGTGTGGCACATGTAAAAATAACAGCGATTTCAGAAGCAACAATCTGATTGGGGTAGATGGAGACTTATGGCGGAGATATGCCTAGTATAGTTAAGTGCCAATATATTGTCACCTCTAATGCCATCTCTGATAACTGTGATGGATGGAAAGAGGCTTTTGGGAAAGAACCTGTTCGCTGCGTCCAGCGCTGTCCTTTGGAAACTTATCGACAAGTCAGCTACCGTCTCCCTCACCCGCAGAAAGAGACCCTGGTGCTCCCTCACACTACAGCGCAGCTGTCCTCACTCCCGAGGGACACTTGTGAGCAGAGGGTAGGTGGCTTTTCTTGAGCAAGCAGACCAGTCTCCATGCCCTTGGAGTCCACGCCACATCCAGACTGGTGCCATTTTTGGGGGAAGGCCCTGGTAGCTGGGCAGTGCCACACTGGCGAAGGGTAGGAATTTCAAAGGCAGCAGAAGGATGATGGTTAAGAAGTCAATCATACATTCACTGGCCCACCTGGGGTAAGGTGATGAGCCAAAACTCATCTTCTTTTCTGAGGTTTCTGTCCCTTAACTCTTCTTTGCTCCCCCTCTCTGACCATCAGCCCCCTCCTCCCTGGCCCCTTTGAGAACTAAACACGGTGCATGGAAAGGCCCTTCCTTGCTCCCTGGAGGCTGAGTGACTCTGGGAGGTTTTCTCCGAGAGCTCCTCCACAGCTGTAACCCAAAGTAGAGCGTCACCCGGATATCTCCCCAAGCCTGGGCGGGAGTGAGTGGAAAATGAGCTCACCAGGAAGACTCTGGCCAAGTTGGGGAGTACATCTCCTTTTAGGGAGCGCTGTGAATTAGATCCATTTCTGCACCCTGCTGTTGCGATGGAGCAGACTGAAAGGGAAGATTCTCAGAGGAGCTGTGTTTTAATGTAGCAATTTGATTCAATTTTCCACTCTATAAAATTACCCATCACTGCTCGTTGCTTTCTAACAGACACCTTCACTCTTAATTTAACAATCCTATCGAATTCTGCCAGGGAAATTGGAAAAATTTATCACCTGTGAAATTTTATTTTCCTTTGGTTGTATCTGTTTTTGTAAAACTTCATTAACGACGATGACTTGCTGAGGAAATTATCATTTTTTTTTTTTTTAACTTCAGACACAAGAAATGGCTCGACCTCAACCAAGATATCATTTGCATAATAAAACACAACAAAAAGGCTGGGGGAGTTGGGACTGGCAGAGGCTGGAAGTGCTAGGAGAAGAAGTAGGCTTTGCTGGGTGGCTGGCGGGTGGGTGGGTGAGGTCCCAGCGAGGAAAAAACGTGTGGCCACAGCCCTGATCCTTGACTCAGGAAGCAATGACGTGGCTTCTCCCCCAGGGGAGGGACAAACGCAGCGTTGACAGGGTTCGACCCTGGTCTTAGGAAGCTCTGAAATACAAGGTACTTACTCAGGGTGCTTTTTAGCAACCAACCTTGCCTTCAGGGGATCCACTGTCAGACTCCCCTTCGTTCCTAAGTTTATCTGGGATTGAAGTTTACATTGTTATAAATTCAGGCTTAACTTGAATTTCTCAGCAGAGCCTGGCAAATTTCCACAGGAGCCATCTTTCTGAATGGACTTGAAGATTCAGCATTCCTGCCGTCTAACTACCTCACAATTAAAAGGCTCCGGCTTCGGTTCTCTACAGTCTGACCCCCACTGTGCTCTGCACTGTTCAACAGCTGCTGTCATCCCCACAGGAAGGGGCTCTGCAGAAGCAGTGATGACTCTACATTTTTTTGAGATGCCAGTGATCATGCCTTTGGCAGGGAAGAAATATGGACCAGTCGACCTGCTGTAAGGGTGGGCAGGGGGGACACGTGAGGGTTATCTGTAAGAGGCACAACTGGACTCAGGGTATATCTGAACGAAGTAATAAGGAGTTGTGCTCCCTCGGGGCTTTCCTGGGTTACAGAAAAGGTTTGTCAGCATTTATCTAGATTCCTTCAGACTTTTACTCTATCCATCACTTGGAGGCAACTTTCCATTATTCTCACAATTCTCACAGAAAAGAAGTTGAAATGAGTTTTGATGATCCACCCCCAAACTCACAGTAAACCAATGAAAGCCAACATAAATACTCTTAGCTCTTTCACTTGGTTGACATGTGGAATAAATTACTTCGCGTGGGACAGATGAAAGACCCTCCCTGGTCAATTCATCTTGCTCCCAGAGCAAGGGAGAGCTTCTAATCACGGAAGCTTCTCTACATGCTCTCCTTTAGAGACTTGGCTTCCTCTGGAGTTTCCAGAGTTTATATTCTTCTACCAGGTCAGGAGTTTCTGAAGCTCGAGGAAGATAATCAGAAGATGAAGTTTCTCACCTGGTAAGACTTCGTAAATATCTTCTTCTTCTTCTTCTTTCTCCTCTGAGGGCTGTTTTAGTCCTAGACTCCCAGGCAAGATAATGGGTCTGCGCTGGGGACCAGAATTTTGGGAGTCGAGGCCATCGATATCATCATACATCTCGTCCTCTCCCTCCTCCTCTTCCTCCTCTTCACATGGAATGGTTAAGGAACTCAGATCTGCCAAGGTAGAGATGAGAATGAATCAAGTTAGGGACAAAAAGAAAAGAATAAGGCAGGGGAGGAAAGAGGGAGAAGGAGGAGGCGGACTGAGAATAAAACATGTCAAAAGAAAATGAAACGCTAGGTTAAGTGCTATTATTTCTAATGTGGGCCTTGGTGGCAGGAAATCTACAGAAAAGGCCAGACTAGCACTGCATCAGGTTTAAACCATCAACATAAATCCTTCCTTGCAATAAAGCTTGATCAGGATGAAGCAGCCCTGGAAAGTATGGGTGTGCGAATGAGCGCACGAGGTACAGGGAAGAAAATAGGCCAGAAGAGGAAATGCCAGCAGGCCACGCACTGCTCGTCAAGTAGAAAACTGGAAGGGTGAGTGATGGCCTGTGGCTCTCCGGGGTGCACAGAGCTGGGGGAATGACGGTGGCTTCCGTAGGGCCTCGGAGCGGTCAGAAGCTCATCTCCCCCATGATCTCGCTGCAGAATTTCAGACAAGCTGTTGGTAGAGAAAGGCAAAAGTGGGAGAGGAACAGAAAGCGGGAATATGGAAAAAATATAACAGCAATACAAGACCAAATGGAACGGCTTAGTGTTGTGGTTACCATGTCCTTTTGCAACTGTACAGTCTGGCTGACCTTAAAGTGGGTCACGGCATAGGAGATGCTGAGCCATTACACAGCACTGGGGAGCGCAGGGCAGGGGAGGGAGATTGGATTTTTATTTTAATAGGGAACTGGGAAGGTTCGTTCTCTGATGTGTAGTACAGAGTGCTCTCCGGAACCCTGCTGAGGGACCTCTGCAGGATGGGCGAGTGCCGTCAGGGTCCTCTAGGGAAGGAAAGGATGGAGAGACATCCGATGTTCATTTCAAAACACAATAAAACGGTTTGGCTTGATTAGGCTTTTAATAAAGATTTTGAAACAATTTCCATCTGAATTCTGGTGCCACCTCATATGGGGAAGGGATCAAAGACACATTTGTGGCTTAAACCATATGTTATTATTTTGTTTGTTTTAAAATAAAATGGAATGAATAATTTCTTCAATGTGGAATTCTGAAAGTACCACAGGGTACAGCTCAATAAAGCTGCTTTGAGTTTTATTGAGGTTTACACACTTAGGGGTATATTACATGCATAAATCTAAGGCACCTAGATGAGAGTGTACCCTGTAGTCTCGCCATCAATGCTCATGTTTGCCTAGTTCCAGTCTATTATACGTGATGCTCTTGGTAGAGGCAATAGTTTGTTTTTGTGATAGCAAAAGCATAAACTGAGTAAAACAGGCAATTCTTGTAATTAAAGCTCTGGTGCTTCCTTCTTTTTATCAACAATAAAATCTTATAGCAGATTAAAAAAAACAACACAGAGATGAAAGGTTTGATGCTTTTAGGTTGACGTACTTCTCCCGAGGTTGTGGGCCATATACAAAGTTGATGTTTCTGTCTGTGGAGTCAGGGTCCTGCCATGATGTACACCATTGTGAGGGTCATCTGAAGGTTGGCTACTTCTACCTGCCAGGCCACTCCCAGACAAGGCCTCCTGGGCCACAGTCATTGCTGTGCCTGCAGGCTGGCCAGCAGAGGGTACTCTAAGAGTAGCCACTTAACATCTTCAGGTAGGACTCTTCCAGTCATAAAGCAAGGAGCATTTTATTGTGGGCTGGGGGTAGCGATTTGTTTTTAATGTCCAATGTTGTTGAAGGCCACCTAGTTGAGTTTAGGTTTTTTCTTCCTACTAAGACCAAAACAAGAAGATTTTGGATCTAAATTGCATCTAGATGACTTAAGTTTGATATCATGAAACACGAAACTGAGCTGAGCTGGTTATCAACATCTCCTTTTCTAGTGATTATGAATATTACAGACTTGTCTATAGGTAGGTGGATGAGCTAGAAAGATATCATCTCCAGGTTGATGGTTTCTTTATCTTCTCATTTATATAGGGCTCAATTTGTTATTATAATGTAAGGCAGTGGTTCTCAACCTTCTGGCCTTTTCAATACAGTTCCTCATGTTGTGACCCAACCATCAAATGATTTTCGTTGCTACTTCATAACTGTCATGTTGCTACTGTTATGGATCGTCAGGATGGTCTTAGGCGACCCCTGTGAAAGGGTCGTTCGACCGCCAAAGGGGTCGCAACCCACAGGTTGAGAACCGCTGATATAAGGGATGTGGTAGGGAAGGTAAAAGGGGGAACAGGTAGAAAGAAACACATATTGAAGCCTGTGGATTATATTTATGCCATAGAACTGCAACTGCAAACCCACTCAAGTACTGTTTCTATAATAATGATACTTACCCTTTAACAAGAAACTTATTTGATCCACCCAGTCTCTGGCTTCAGCAGGATTAGTAGCTGTAAACTAGAGAAAAATTAGTGAGTTAATTTATCACTTTCACTAAAATTTCCATGAATCCTATTGGGGGGTTCACGGTGGGGGGAACTTGTGAGTCATGTTATAGAGTCATGTTGAAAGCTTAGGACTGTCTGCTTGCTTAATATTTTGAAAAAAGACCAAAATACTCAAAGTGATTTTTCCCTTTAGCAATTTTGTATATCCAATGTTGACAGCTATTTGAGTCCAGAATTCATGTCCATGTGTATTCATTTGATTACCTATTCATTCATCAGACATTTATTTAATAAACGTTTACAGGAAAAAAGCAACCCCAAATTCCTGACTTCAAAGAATAATGCATCAGTTATGGAGACAACATACACACTTGAAGTGGAAACATTATAAAGTAGGAGCATTTGATAACAGCTGGTTGTTGAGAGGACACAGGGAGCATTGTTGCCTAGGATAAGCAGGGAAACTGTTGAGGTAATGCTGTTCTGCTTGGATTTTAAAAGGAGTTGTTGAAAACTGGCGGAGGGAGTTGACAGTTTAGGAAGGGAAAACCATGTGCAAAAGATTAGGAATGAGACCATCGCATATGGCGAAGGTAGGCAGATAAACTTGACTGGAGAACAATAACCGATGAAGCTAACAGGTTGAGGGCCAGAGAAGAGTTGATGAAACTAGGAGTGCAGACTTAAAATGTAGGCAATAGGAAGCCACTGCAAATTCTAGCAAAAGGAATGGGAGACTCACTAGTTGTGTATAGAAGGGATGGAAATAGGGAGAAATTGGAGATGGAAGACCAACTGGAAGGCTATTTAACTAATCCTCTGGGTGAAGGGATAAGGACTTAACTATTGTGATGGCTGTGGGAATAAATAAGAAGGGGAAGATCCGAAGGATATTGTAGAAGAAGAATCCACAGACCATGATAATGACCTGGATTCAATGGGCCAAAGAAAAGAAGTAAACAAACTCTGCATTCTGATTCACGAAACAGGCCAGTCCGGCATCAATCCTGAGTAATTTTTTACTTTAAATGAATCAACTCGAAATGAATGTTCCTGAAAACATTTTTATTATCTGGCCATTAGGGGAAGACAAAGATATGTGCTGTATACGAAACCTACATTCCTGCTTAGTACCTATTAATAGACATTGTCATTCTTGGTTTCTTAAAAACACATTTGTATAAAAAAATGTCTAGGGAAATGGATTTAGATTTGTCATATAAATTTTATCTGAATAAGGCACTATCAGCGCTGAATAATAAAAATAACTTAGAAACATACCCAGTGCATACATCTGTGTTATATATATATATCTATAAATGATTCTATAGAAAAGTTTAAATTAAAAAAATTTGAAATCATATAATGAAGACCTAGGTCATTTAACAAAACAAGGGTTAAGATACTGTAGAAACATAAAAGGATGAATGTTGACAAAAACTTGGAGTCAAAGGTTTATATAAGTGGTTAATATTAACCTTAGCATGGTTTTTCTCTTTTTCACAAGTTAGTTAAAGGTTTTCTAAACTGTTGTCATAAAATTGTGATAAAATAAAAATTATCAATAAGATGGAAAGAATATGTATATACAGATGCACAAATACATTTTTTGTTGAAAATCACTATATTCTCATAGTCAGACATTTTTTATTGCTTAAAAAATTTTGTAATAGGCTATAAATGCATTACATATCATATCAAAATATATTAAAAATGAATACAGTGAAGAATAAATCTTTCTTACCCCCACCTAGGTCTACTCCCTCAGTTATCACTATTACTATTCAGTAATCATTGTCACCAATATCTTAGGAATCATCCAAAGAGATGCAGTGCATCTACACACAGGAAGATTATTTTGGATAGCAAGATGAATATGGGAAAATAAAGTAGTTTTCACTCGACAGTCAGATTTTTCTTTTTCTGGATTTCATGGAAAAAAGTGAAGATAATCCATTGCAAAATAGAACGGGAATTAAAGCCATGAAATTAGAGGCTCTGAATGAGGAATTGGATTGTGTGCTGCAATAGATGACAAGACTCTCACCTATGGAGTAAGACCAAGGAGAGGAGGGATGAAGCGATAGAAGCCAGGCGGAGGCAGTATCTAGGATGAGAGTGGCAGCCGACAGGAGAGAGAAGGGAGGGCATAACACAGCAAAGATGTCGACCTGTCAAGAAAGAAGGTCTGAGTAGAAAATGAGCAGGTAACAGAGAAAGGATGAAACCCAGCATAGCAACCACGGCTCACATGCAACATGGAAGGAACCTGCAACATGAAGGAGGACCACCATCCATCTCCTTGGTTCATCCTACCTCATAGCTGCGCCTATCCTGGGAGGTCAGTTCAAAGCAGGATTCTTTCTTGGAGTCTTTTCGCAGGTAGGGGGCCAGCCGTACGCTGTAGCCCTTAATGAGAAAGGTCCCTTTGGGCTGCTTGCCTGCAAGACAGGAAAGCTCTCTGTACCCCTAGAGAGAGACGCAACTGCCAAGGGAAGGCATCTTCTCCGGTATGTAAAATAAAAGCACAGAAGCAGATGTTACACCCCTGAGGAACCACATGAGTCAAGGAAAGGTTTTTAGGGAAGCTTAAGGAGAGGCTACTGCGACAGCGAGGCAGACATCGCTGCCAAGCTAGGGAAATGCTACAGGAAAGGTTATGTTGCCAAAGGAGCACAACGGAGACAGAGAATTTATTAGAATGTTAAGAGATCTATAATAACAGAAAGAAGGAATTATTACAGCAGGGAGAGCGTGACTGTAAACGTGAGGCTCTTGAAGGCTGTTATAGAAATGAAACATGATTATCAGGTCCAACAGAGCTCACATTTGAGGGGAGGGATAGCAGCGCAGGGGGCATTCTAAGTTCCCAGGATCTCCTCCTATGCCCTATGCAGCCTGTGGGCTAAACTGTTCTCCCCCTCCTTCTGGCCGGGTGGGGATTTATGCTAGAGGGAGAGTAATTAAAACTCAGTATTTTATCCTCCTTCCAAGAGGTCACATTGGGAAGTAGCAGAGTAATGTTGAATATCATCAGATGTTGAGGAAGGAGATAAAAGGCGAAAGACCCGACGTGAAAGGAAGGAGACAGGATCCTGCCTGTCACTCCCTTGAAAAAAATATTAGAAACAGGAGGGGAAGAAGTGGTTCCCAAGAATTCTGTGTCTTCATGATGTGTTCAGGCAGAATGCATAGGACAGGCACCATAGTGTCTGGGTGATGCTCTGTGTTCTGTATCATGTGGAATGAATTGCTCAATAAGGACATTTTGATGATGATGATGAGGAGGAGGATGGCAGTGGACTGACAATAATTAAAAGAAAAGAAAAAGATTCTGTCCTTCCCCGGTTAAAAAAAATACGCAAACACTCTGTATTTACTAAGAAAACGTCTTGGGCACCATAAGAAGTAACTGGCGAGGAGGGAGCCATGCAACAGTGCTTTCTGACACCGGAATCTTTTTTGTTAAAGTATCTCTCCTTGTTCTAACTGGCCACTAAAATGTTTTGTTGTTTCTCCGGTCACCAGGTTTTATTTCACCCTGACAGCAAAATGGTCAATAAAAGTCTCCTAGTCTCTCGCTCCTGTTCTCTCGCTCACCTTGAGTGTAAAGGATTCTGAACGAATGAACACGATACTTGGCTTTCTATTCAGATATGCCAACCGCTTGTTTAAATGCAAGGGGAAGGATGAACATTTTCACAAAGACCTACATGTTGTATTAGTTTGAAGGTTTAAAGTAAGAAAATCACCCCTGGCTGGCTTGTAAGCCAAGAATCCGGGGAGAAATTGGGGTCGCTGGATTTGAGAGTGGGCTGGAGTTTGGGTAGGGGACTTGTTACTCAGCTTTTGGGGTATGCTGCTATCATTTCTAAGCAGGGCTTCACACTTTACCCCTAGATGGAAAGGCCCTGAAAAATCTGAGATGGTGAACCCAAGATGAAGGTCAGTGATACGTGCAGTAGTAGGCAGAGAGGCAAGGTGAGACAATTGCCTCGAAGCTCGAGGGCAAGTCTTAAGGATTCCAAGTCATTTAGCAAAACTGCAGTCCTTTCTGCTACCTTAGTGCCAAAGGTGCAGGAAGATCAAAGGCAATGGGGTAAAATCTGATTATGTCTTAGACTGGATATCCAGGCATTGGGGGAGGAATAAGCCTGGGAAAGAAGGGAGAGTGGAGAAACAGGAAATGATCTGAAGGAAAAGGAAGAATTTACTCTGGGTCATTGGCCTCTGTACCAAGGCCACAGAGCAGAAGGAAACCCGCCTCCCCCCCCCCGCCCCCCCCAAAGAATTGATGTTCTGCTTTACTTCGTCTCCCTCTTGCTTTGTAGGATTACTCCTGGGACTGCCTGGCTCTGTACGAGGATATCCTGTTTGAAAGTTTGCATTCACCTAAAATGGTAATTTTTAGCTTGTGTAGCTTTGTGGCTGCCTCCAATCTGTGCTTATATTTTCTATTCCTTCTCATGAATTAAGCAACTGTGTTGAGCATGGATGGGAGTTCTTCTAGGGATAGCTTATGAGTGTTGTGCTTGATTGAGTCAGTGGTGGCTGATTAAGAAGCTGCTCTGGCCTGAGTCAACACTTTGCTGCGGCTGCCATCTGCCTGAAGGGTGTCTCTTGGGCACAGCGACCATTTGGGTCCCAACACTCCATGGCTCCAGGGGTGTCCACTGGATTACTTCCCAGGAGTCCATAGGATAAAGTTTGAAACATGTTCTTAGAGAGTTTGGACTTGAAGGTTCTATTTCTGGGCCGTTGGTCAGCTGTTTAAATCCTTCTCAGAGTTAATTTATTTTCAAATTTTAATTACATTATTAAGAGTTTGAGGTTATTTTTTTTTAATGCCAAAGTGTTCAACCTTGATAATGTTATTAGTCACAATAAAAGATAAGGCTTCGACATGCTGACCACAAGATCCTAGTGTTTATGGGGACATCAATTCTAAATTGGCATCTGAGTGTTTGGTGATAGGCAAGGTATTATTTACTCAAGCCTGTTCCTTTCCCAAGCAGGTCCCTTTGTGGGTGTTAGTTAAGGATTGCTGTCTTGAGATCCAAGTGCTTGAGAGTTTACGAAGTGTTTGCATCCAGGAGTGAGACGCTGCTGTGCACATGAAGAACACTTACTTTTCTCATTAGCGTAGTAGCAGAAGAGGCCTCTGCTGACAACACACCATCTCTTCTGCCACTCCGATCCAAAGAAACTGGGATCTGAACGGCACAGCAGTCAGGGACATAAATTCAGGTAACTACAATCACCGAAGAGTCCGTAAAATCTAACCACACACAGTCCAGTGTATTGTTGTTTTATTTCCCAGGTTAATGGACTGGAAAACCCTCCCGTTCACTCCCACAGGTTATCCCATATTGACTCAGGGTCCAGAGGACTTGCGCAGTCAGAGGTCCAAGTTCTAAACAGGGTTTGCCGGCTCTGACCCCTGACAGCTGCCTATCTTCCTTTATTTCAGCTTCAGATCTTACCCTGTACTTTTCAAATTCTCCATGGTATCTTTATGTGTTGCCTTTTAGCAAACCAAAATGATGCTCTAGGTCAGTGGTTCTCAACCTTCCTAATGCCGCGACCCTTTAATACAGTTCCTCATGTTGTGGCGACCCCCAGCCATAAAATTATTTTCGTTGCTACCTCATAACTATAATCAGATACTTATAATGTAAGTATCTGATATGCAGGATGTATTTTCATTGTTACAAATTGAACATAATTAAAGCATAGTGACTAATCACAAGAACAATATGTAATTACATATGTGTTTTCCGATGGTCTTAGGCGACCCCTGTGAAAGGGTTGTTCGACCCCCAAAGGGGTCGCGACCCACAGGTTGATAACCGCTGCTCTAGGCAACATAGTTTCATTCTTCATGGGAGTGCACTGAGAGATGAGAACAAGAATAGCATTCATTTGTTCATTCAACAAGCATTTATTAAGCACCTATTGTATACCAGGTGAGCAAGGCAGAGCCAGTCCCTTTCCTGATGAAGCTCACAACCTGCTGAGGATTTGGGGCCATCTCTGTTTAGCCTACACACCGACTTCTTTCCTTCCCTTCCTCTTGCCTTCCACCTACTTAACACAGTCTTGGGCCCAGAGAAGACACCTGCTGTGCCAGCCCTCTTTTTCCTCATTTCCCTTCCCTTCCTGGAATGCTCTGAGATCGGTGGGTCTGATCATTACCTTTACTTTTCTTCTCCAAGTATCCTTGCTTGATGATGTTATCAAGCTCTTGAGCTCCTCTTGGGAAGTCTTCCATTCCTAAAAGGAACAACAGCAAAATGCTTTATTGAAACCTGACAGAATTTTCATTTATTTAGGCTGCTTTCGATAGTCTACGTTAACGAAGGGGTACAGAAGAACAACTGCTTAAACACAGCACAAAATAAAACAACTTCTAAATGACTGGGGAAAAAACGTAAATTTTCTTTCTTACCAAGTATATCTAAGGCTAAAATCACTTAAAATGATCTAAACATACATTCGTTTGTGCACGGGGAGGTAGCCTAAATATGTATTCATTGGCCAGAAAAGGACTCCAGAGAATGAAGAATGAGCTGTGGATATAAGCTCCACATTGGTTAATCCACATTGAGATAATCAACAGTCAAATGAAGAGCCACCAGCACAGACAAGCCTGAATGAGTGAGAGTTCACCATGAACACAGTCACCTCAGGAGCAATAAACACACTTTTTTTTTTTTTTTTAAGCAAACAGCCACCTTAGTGAACATACATTTTCTTAAGTTCATACAAAGAAGGGTTATGCAAGCTGAACTTGGCAATGACTGCCAAATCCTGATTTTGGCCAAGTATGGGAAGGAGCCTAAGAATGGTGGAAGCTTTTATGAAGAGAAGATCCTGGAACTGACACCAGCCTTTATTTATTTTTATTTTTTTAAAATATATTTTATTGATTTTTTTGCAGAGAGGAAGGGGGAGGGATAGAGATTAGAAACATCGATCAGCCACCTCCTGCACACCCCCTACTGGGGATGTGCCTGCAACCAAGGTACATGCCCTTGACCGCAATCAAACCTGGGACCCCTCGGTCTGCAGGCCGATGCTCTATCCACTGAGCCAAACCGGTTAGGGCTGACACCAGCCTTTATTTGCATGCTGCTAACATTCCTAGTTTTCGGTTAGCCTGGTGAGGTACAAATTTATTGAAAAGTCAAGATCCTGATTCATCTTCCACCATCGGAGTTTATACTTATTTTATAGAAGGGAGGGGCAAAGAACAGAGACAAAGAGGAAGAAATTTACTCCTCAAAAAATAAAGTGAGCCCTGGCTGGATGGCTCAGTTAGTTGCAGGCACTTTACCTAGGTTATCAGTTCGATCCCTGGTTGGGGTGTGTACAAGAGGCAATTAATTGCTGTTTCTCTCTTTCCCTCTCCCTTCCTCTCTCTCTAAAATCAATAAACATATCCTCGGGTGAGGATAAAAAAGAAGAAACACAACAACAACCCCCCCCCAAAAAAAAACTCTTTAAAAAATATAATTCTATATTTCTTAATTAGGAGAAATAAAAGGAGTGGGTGAGTGTAGTCCTAATATGTATTCTTTTAGTCCCCAAACCCAATTCTCTTTTCGTTTGCCTTAAAATATTTAGAAAGCAAACAGAACACAAACCAAAGTAAGGCACAGCCTATGCAATATCTTGAGACTGTTGGGTGGAATACTTTTTTTCAACGACACGATTTTTAAAAATATCTCCTACAATAACTAACTTTTATTCAGTGATGGCTACTTTGCTCAGTGCTTTACGTACTGTTTGTTTAAAAACAACATTTTCAGACAATGCCAAATGTAGCTAAAATTACCACTTGCTTCTAAGCTGTCCCAAGCTTAGTTTTAAACACATGAATCAGAAGAGCTTCTCTTTTTTTTCTTTTTTAGTATGTCTAAATGCCTATTTGTCCACGTTGCCAACTTCCTTGTTTACGGACTGTTCGGATTTGTGTGTTTTACAGTTAGCAAACTCCGTGGCTGCTCTAAATCCTCCCAGAGGAGTCTCAGGGTGCACGCACGAGATTAACAGCAACAAAGGAAAATTCGTTTGTCTAGGACCCTTTCATTTCTCCCACCTCTCTGAAAATTCTATTATCTCTTTGAAGATGCTCTCCAAGAAAACAGAAACAGATCCTACTGAGGATGGGGTGAGGAGCCGTACGCCTGAGAAGGCCCTTTGGAGCAGAGCCTATCCTCTCTGCGGTGCGATCAAAAAATTGCTCCTAGAGGCCTAAACATTAAATGAAAAAACACAGGAGATAAGGAAGACAGGGTCACCTAAGCTTGAAGTATCCATCTCTTTATCCCATGGGTTTCCCCTACCTTTTCCTTTTTTTCTTTTAAGGTCTTGTTAAACTTGAGAGACACAGCTACCTGTTAAAGATGCGGAGAGTCTGAATCATAAAAGACACGTTAAACGTTCTATTAGACTCCAAACCTCCTTTTAAAAATGCAAATCTCAATGCCATTTTATGGAACATCTATAATTATGAAAATGGGAAGACAGTGCCTTGTGTGCGGGGAGAGTCTGTGAGTATGAATATTACATTAATGTGCCCACACCAGCTCACTGATCCTGCTGGCAGGAGCATAAAAAATGCTTGAGTGAAACTTTTATTTAGATGTTAAGACTCCAGGCCCCAGCGGGGTGACGGAGACAGTCCCTGCGAGTTGCCATCAGAGAGAGAGCTTGAATTGAATTACCCAGGGGGGAAGGAAGTAGTGATGAGCACTGCTTCGCTTATTTAATTTCATTTACTTTCAGTACATTATCAGCATGAGGCTTTTCTCTCCCCACCAACCGAAACCCAGGAATGCCGCCACCAAGAAAACAAAGACATCATGCAGCAGAGATGCTTGCACTTCAAGTCGCCGATTCTGGGAGACGAGAGACAGCACCGTCACCGCCTTCCCTCCCCAACGTCACACCTGGCGTTCTACAATCGGGCACTGAATGAGTTGCTGAATTTCCTCTCTTGGTCCTTTACCAACAAGATTCTGAAGAGTAACAGCTGGAAATTGCAGTATTTTATAAGATGTGTGAGGTTGCTTTCTTATTAGAGGGACTCTGTATTGATGAACTCTCTTGCCTGGTTTCTCCTGTGGGAAGTGGGAAACACGGGCTTACAGGTGACGTTTGGAATGGCTATGGAAAAAAATGAGGAAACCAAATAAAATCAATCTCTATTCTTTTGATCGTTTTCCATGTGGCAGGGCGCTGTACAATAACAGAGTTGTTCTCGATGTAAAGTTGACTGTGAGCTCTATTTCATCAGCTCCATGGCTTATCAGATAAATATAGACCAGCGGTTCTCAACCTGTGGGTCGCGACCCCTTTGGTAGTTGAAATGACCCTTTCACAGGGGTCACCTAAGACCATCCTGCATATCAGATATTTACATTACAACATGAGGAACTGTATTTAAAGGGCCAGAAGGTTGAGAACCACTGATCTAGACAACCAAAGTGGGGCGCCACTGTGGCAATCAAGCCGAGATCTCCTCTTTCAGTGTCAGTTCAGGGTCCTACTGATGGAGAATTGATTACCCTGAGGGTGCACACGTTAGCCCCCGTCCTGGGGTGATAAGACAGGGGGAGTCTTGTAGGTCTGAATTGACACCTACTGGCAAGTGAACAGATCTGCAGAGTTACTTAATGCAGAATACAAGTATGTAAATGCCTTGCAGGAAGATAATAAAAATAGGAAGAAGCCATAAATAATTGCTATTTTAAGGCAGAAACATTTATATTTAAATATGCAATTTTTTAAAAATTGAGGGTTTTTTTTTGTTCATTACCTGAAAAAAGATAAGAAATGATTTAGATTTATTGGGAATGAATGGCCCTCTTGGATAAACCTTAGGGTGTATCACATTATATCAGCATAAAACAGAATTACATTAGTGTCATAATCTCTCTCTACCACGACACTTAACGAAAACTGTCAGAACAGCCTATAGAAAGAAAAGATTCACTTAGCTGAATGATGGGGGGCCATACAGATAAGATCAACCGAGCAGCGTGTTACCCAGAAGTGATGGCCGCCCAACTTCCATGGCAGATAAAGATAAAAGAAATTCCCAGACATGCTTCTCTCCTCACCCAGATTCCTTTAAACCCCGTATCCCACCCTTCCCCAACTCTGCAATAAAAAAAACGACAGAGTGGGATTCCATCTCTCAGTGCGAAACATGACTCCTCACTCAGCTACTCACAGCAACAACAAGGGGGACCCTTTCGCGTGTGATACATTTCCATAAAACAGCCAATAAAAAAGACTCGGGAGCTTATGTGAGTCACGGCCTATTTAGCCAGCTGCGTTCTAGCCCACTGAGAAAAGAGAACTGGAGAAATCAGTTGGCAACACCACAGCACAAGGCTGATAGTACAGGAGGCCACACCATTTCCACTGCGAAAAGGCTGCCGCGCCTGCGGGACAAACCAGGTGCTTGCGAACTTCATTATACGTAGCTGGTTTGGTCTCTTGCTAGCTCAACTGAAACGAAAATCGGTAATTAAAAAGAAGAAGAAGATTTTGTTCAAGTCCCCACCTTAAATGATGGACTTCTCCTCCCATCCTCCCCTTTCCTTTGAATTCAAGTTCTTCTCAATTGTTTGGAGAAAAGGGACCGAACGAACTCCATCCAGCCTGTAGACCGATAGCTTCCGGGGGTGAATTTCAGGCAGGGTGACGTTTACCGTGGGCCTTCACTCAGGTGCCCATGGGAAAGGACCCGGGGAGCTGGGGGGAGGAGGTGGGAGAAAATCTAATATTTGAAGGCTGGGAACGGTCACGTTCCATTTGCAAGTCCACTTCACTTACAGATCGCTGGCGTGCGTGCACTGCAGACAAGTGACAAACACACACTTCGCAGTGTTTCGAAGGCACAAAAAGGGGAACGGGCAGGTGGGGTGCGTGGATAGTATTCTCCTGTTTGTGGATCCTAAATCTGTTCATGAAACCCTCTTCCTTGTATTTCGTTTCTCTGGCCTTCTTTAGTAAGTTCATTACTGTTTTGCCTTAGCTTCTTGCATTGCTGGGTTACTTTTTGCCTTTTTCCTCAATTTTCAGGAATCCTATATAATAAAAGCCCAGCGACCATAAGGATGTAATGACCAGAATGACCACTCGACCAGTTGCTATAAGGTGCATTGACCACCTCTCAGTCCCTCCCTCCCCGGCCTGCAGGCTCCGATTGCCGGATGGCGAATGGGGAACTGGGTGGGTGGTGGCGGGGTGGGATTGGGGACTGGCGAGGGGAACCGGGTGGGTGGCGGCGGCAGGGCAGGACTGGGGACTGGCGAGCGAGCAGAAGGCGGCCCTGTTCGCAGGCTAGACCTAGGGAGCCTACCCGCACACGATTTCACGTGCTGGGCCTCTAGTCAGTCAATAAATGACAGCTTGGTGTCTGCCAAGCAGTGTCCTGTCATTTTGCTTCACTTATTAAGGAGCTTAGACCAACACACATGCGGTGAAAAATTCTAAACCATTAATAATAGACTTAGGATCTAAAAGTTTCAAAGATATAGAAACCACTCAGCTTGAATTTCACGGAGAAATGTATTGAATCGCAGATGAAAGGAAAGGAGCGAACAGAATGTGCTTAATCAAGTTCTTTAACAAGCTGTGACATAAGAAGCTAGGAAACAAAACAGGCGCAGTTGGAGCTAGACTGACGGACATCTGCGAATGGTAGAAATAACACATTTGTAGGTAGCAAACCAACGCAGAAGATGGCATTCAGGAGATCCTGATGGATTCTGATTGCCCCTCCAATTATTTCAGGTCTTAAAAAAAATCTATTAATCCAGGTAACAGACCAAACAGTGTTAAAAAAATCTGTGGGAGAGATCTTGTTATACTGAAGATAAAGAGAATACATGACAGATTCTAGGCCAGTAGTACTAAGAAAGAAAAGCAGATCATTGAACCAAATGATTATAACTCGCCTATCTGCATATCTTAATAACAATGGTAAAAAATAAAGAACAAGTTTTTAATCCACACTTTAACGTCTCATTTGAGCTCCGTGATAACCCTGTGAGGACACCATCAGCTCTACTGTAGAGACTGGGAAACGGAAGCGCAGTGAAACGAAGGGACTTGCCGAAGGTTGCTTGGCTACCAAAGCCCATGAGCCTTCCACCACCCTGAGCTTCACTTGAGGGGACACACTCAGAAAAGGCTGAGGCAAGATAGGGTCTTCCCACCTCACGCTCCCACAAAAGAGACCCCACTTCAATATGGAAAAAGAAACAGACCGATGTATGGTTATTCTCATACTTGATGTCAAAAATTACTTTAAGATCTTGTATTGCTTATTTACTTTTTAAAGTGCCGGCTGATTTATCTGTGGAATTGCTTTCTAGGGCGAGGCTGTGTGAAATGCAAGAGGTCAACAGATACGCAGAGCAAAATAAAAGAATGATAATGTAACCGAAGGATACGCAGGGCAAAGAAAATACAAGCGGAAGCAACCTGGAGCTCTCTAAAAAATGCCGCTTGGTCACCAAAGTTTGTAAAACCTCTTCTGACACAGAGTGAGATCTAGAGAAATGAAGCCCTGTTGCAGCAGAGGGCTTGCACAGGCACCTTGGACCTGATTTGCTTACTCTTTAAGGAAGATGCATTGGTTAAAAAAGAAAGAAAAAAGTTAAGCCAAATATCCAAGTTGGATTCTTTTCATAAAACACTCAATCAGTAATGCCAAGCTGCAAGGCAACATACCGAAACCATGAATATTCATGGAGGATGAAGGCTCTAGTTCCAACAAAGAGAACCACACTAAGTGAATAGGGTTGTGGCCTTAGAAGTCTCCAAGGTCTTCACTCTCAGTGGGCTTTTGCTTATAAAATGACAGGATTAGAAGAAAGTCTTTCCGACTCTAGGCACGATAACTTCTACAACTCTACGTCCAGCACCTTAGTCAATGGTAAGAATGGCATCTGGTGGGTGTAAATACTAGTAGTTAATCGTAAAGCATAACTAATCCTATATAATAAAAGCCTAATATGCTAAGTGTCCGGTCATCCATTCAACCAATCAAAGTGTAATATGCTAATGATATGCTAAGGCTGCTCACCTGCTCGTTATGACATGCACTGACCACCAGGGGACAGACAGTCAACCAGGTGACCAGTCGCTATGACATGCACTGACCACCAGGGCGCAGACGCTCCGACCAGTAGGTTAGCTTGCTGCTGGGGTCCAGCCGATTGGGACTGAGCAAGACAGGCCGGACACGCCCTGGAGCCCTCCTGTGGTCCTTCCCCAGCTGGCCAACCTCCTGTGTCCCTCCCCAGCCCCGATCGTGCACCAGTGGGATCCCTCGGCCTGGCCTGTGCCCTCTCACAATCCGGGCTGAGAACCCTGCCCCGAGTGCATGAATTTCATGCACCAGGACTCTAGTTCAATATAATAATCATTGATTCTCAATCATGGTATATGACGCAGTGGTATCTTTTGATTAGTTTAAGGTGTTGAGTTAAAGGGTGGAGATTTTGGATACTTTACTTTTAGAATAAGAACCCTTCCCTAAAATATACATATTATAAACTCTAAGGAGTTTGGTGCTAATGATTTAATTTCTTGAAGCCAAAAGAAAAGCTGCCACTGGGAAATCTGGTCCCTTTCATAGAGGGCAAAGCAATTCATTATTCGTATACCTGTTTCTTTACTTATTTATTACTATTATTGTTGTGACTCCTCAACCGAGGATATTTTTCCATTGATGTGTAGGGAGAGTGAAAGAGAGAGGGGAAGACAGAGAGAAACATTGATGCGAGAGGCATCTATTGGTTGCCTCCTGCACCAGCTCCTACTGGGGCCTGGGCCAGGGAGGAGCCTGCAGCCAAGGAATGTGCCCTTGACCAGAATCGAATCCAGGACCCTTTGGTCCGCAGGCTGGCACTCTAGCCATTGAGCAAAACCGGCCGGGACCGTATACCTGTTTCTTTATCCCTAAAGGCACAGTACGCACAGTAGGTGCCCAATAAATGTTTGTTAAACTGAACTGAAACCACTTCTAGCCTAATGGGACTTGTGATCTAAGAAGGCAATATGGGAGTGAATATTTGTTAGATAAATCATTTTTACCCAAGCCACAAACAGCAATTTCTGTTCTGCTGTATATTCACTCTTTTAATCTTAAGGTTGGTAATGTGAAATAAGAAATTAAAGAAGGGAAAGAAAGGAAGCGTTAGACAAGAGAGCGAGGAGGATGTGGGGAGTGCGGAAGTCAGGATGAGTAACAGTGGTACTGAGAACGATAGGAGGAGGGCTGGGAGGATTTGGGGGGAAATTTTAGGAAAAAAGACTATGGACCCCAATTGCAGAGAACTAAATTTCTGAGCCTATTTCACAGCCTCAGTAAGACACCAATTCTATTCCCCTCAGACCTTATGTATCTTCAGGAAAGCATCAGAGGAGGGGGTTCAGACGAAGCCCTAAATGGGCAAAGGGCTCAGCCAAACTCCGACAACTGAAACGAATAACTGAATACTCTTCAGAAAAACAGCTGTTGATAGCAATTGCTGAGCTGCAGACCTCGAGTGGCTGAGAACTTGATCTCTTCTCATGGCGTTGCCCCAGCCTTATCCTTTTATTTCTCTTTGAGCCCACACAGGTACATTTATTTGCATCCTGTATGCAAATATCCTACGTGTGTCTGAGCACTTAACCGTGTTGCCGGTGAAGACAATGTGGGGACCAGTGTACCAGAATCCTGGCGTCTCTATTTTAGTTACTCTCCAAACCAAAAGGAGAATGATAATAATTCTATCTTCCGCCTGTCTCTCTAGTTAAAGACATTCAGATATCATCAGAGCACTGCATGAAAAACAAAACAAAACAAAAACTGTTAAAGCAAACAAAGCAGAAAATAAAAAAGAAGACGCGGGAACTAATTATCGTGATTCTCCGGGGGTATTTCAGGGTGGGTGATCTAATGAGAGCTTGCCTACCCCATCAGGAAGAGCTTGATGGGAATGCAATGCCCTTAGCCATGTGGCTTTGACCTGGCATGTGTCATCTACTGGACAAAGTGCCACTCCCCAACCAGACCTCACTCCCAGCCGGCTCCCGGGTGTCCCTGTGCAGCAGTATGGAATCGGAGACAGAAAAATGAAGGCTCTCATAAGGAACCTGAGGGCATTTGAGATTTAAAAATCTTACTTGATTCTTCTGTTTCATTTGACAGAACTCAAGTCTGAAGTAAGTCGAACTTTGCAAGGAAAAAAAATCAGAGAGGGGAAAATGAGGGTGATGTATCTAGACCCAAAAGTTTCCAACCAAATCGAGTCTGTAATTGCAAAATAAAAACACTAAATCTCAATATCTATTTGCACAGCTCATTAACCAAGGGCTCACACTCAGCAAATGGAAACACACACACACACACACACACACACACACAAACCACCCAAAAAAAGAAAAAGAAAAAAAAAAAGACTTCAGTACCAAGTACATTTGGAAAGTTACTATGGAGACCGTCCATCCCTAGGATCTGAACTAGGCCCTGTCACGATCTGGTAGGCTGCTGTCAGATGCATCTGTCTGTCTGTCTTTATTGCTGACTTAGAAAGTAGCCAATCGGATGAGGCAAAGTATCTTTTGTCGCACAGTGCTGAAGAGAGAGAGCGAGAGCGAGAGAAAGTGAGAGGGAGAGGGAGAGAGAGAGAGAGAGAGAGAGAGAGAGAGAGAGAGCGCATTCTTTTCCCCATTGAGCATTCTGAACATTATGGCAGGCACCCGACCTGCTCTGCTACTGGGACGACATGATTTACAATGTGAAAAGGGAAAACCTAAATCACCACGTAATGAAAACATTAAAGTTAATGCATCACAAGTGAGGAATTTATTACCATTAACTCCAATAAACAGTTATAAAACACTCGTCCTTTCCTGTCCAAGCGCAGGGACACAGACACTGGACTTCATTAAGCTCAACTTTCTTTTCTTCTCCACTAGACCAGTCATGTGTGTTTGAACCAACCACCATTTATTGTTAAGTGGACTGGCTCATTTTCCAGGGCTGTAGGAAGCTGAAGGCACATCCATTTTGCTTCACGGTGCTTGGTACAGACGGATGAAATAGCCAAGTTTAGAAGACACGCAGCTCTGTATTTCTATATACGTTTATTTAAAAGTCCCTACAATGTATGTCTGATGAAAGTAGAGTAGCTCTTCTGAGCAGCCCTTTGCAGAGGCAGGTATATAAGTAATAATGCCTGGCCGGGAGGGTGGCATATTGGATGCCAACGCACGTCAGGTACGTTTAGCTGAATAATTTTTCCCTCGTTATTGTTTGGCATAGAACCTTAGGAGCCTGGGATGGAAACCCATTTCCTTCCAACATTTCTCTCTGTCATAGGGGCAGACCAGTTTATGATCTTACAGTTGTTCATGAACAAAAGAGACGGCACATATTGGATGGCTAAGGTAGACTGGTTCCGGATTCATTTGTTTTACGGGGGGGAAAAAAGAGTGAAAGTCTCTTTGGGAAGTCAACTCTAATTGTGGAATTGCCTGGGTGTTACAAAGCAGACGGGAGAGGCAGCACGAAATGCAAGCTTCTCTGGCCGAATAGTTAGAAGAGTGACAACGAAAATAGTAACTCTTCACAGTCAGATAGCACTTTACTTAGTATTTGTAAGATGCTTTCCTTTATGGCACCTCCTTGATTCTGATACAGACACAAAGCCCTCCACAGTCTGGCCTTCAGAAGTTGGAACTGAGGCTGTGAGGGAAAGGGACTTTCTCACACAGTTGGGGGAAAAGAATCAGGCATAAACTCAGCTTTTTTTTTTTTTAAAGTTCCAAATTCAGTACTTTTTTTTTTTGGCGAAACCATGCTATACACACATTTTCCATAATGAATAATGTTGTAGTCATAACCATAATGTAAACTCAAGCTGAAGAATGGTTTAATTCTAGAATTTTCAGTCCAAATTTCGTGGATTTAGGTCCCAGTCATGCCAGACGGAGCCTGAGAGCTGTCCAGGATGTTAACCCTGCAGTGGGGCCTGATCTTTGGCACGGTCAGATAAGAGGTGGGTACCTGGGTGACCCTCCGGTCTGAGGTTCTCAGGAATGTTTAACCCCACCTGCTGGGTCTCTCAGGGGCCAAACTGCACAGAACATCTGAAAGGAGAGCAGCCCTGGTGCAGAGTCTGAGCTGCGTATCCTGCCTCGCCGAAGTTAAAATTTCCATATGTCGGAGCAACTGCCAAAAGGTGACATAATTGAAGAAGGTAGTAATACTTGTCAAGGAAATTCTTCTAAGTATTATTTCATCCCTTATTTGAGCGTCTCCGTAAGGTACCGACATGAAGTACCCTTCGATGGAGAGGTGACAGGGCTCTCCAGCAGTGATGGAGCAAGACCTGCAACTCATTTTACTGCTGGGGAAACTAAAGCCCAACCAGCTAGACTGTGTGACTCACCCAATGATGTCACTACGTGACTCACTCAGGGGTGTCATGATGTAACATCACCCAAGGTAATGTGACTAATTTGTTGCAGAGTGGAGAAGAGAAATAGGGTTTTCTGACTCTAGTTCAGAATAATATTACTTCTCCCCCGATAGCTAGGTAACCCTGCTACAGGGGGTTTAATTTATGCGGGGAAAGGTCCCAAATCTTGGGACACACAGTCCAGTGCAGAGTGAGAAGCGTCCTGAAAGAGGTGATTTAAATAATAGCCTATGCCCTGAATACGGAGGCCCCCGCCCTCCTTGCTGCTCGGTTATAAGGACCTCAGTGGTCGTGTATGAATGGCAGCACCAGCAGATTCATGGATCCTTTTCTGGAAAAAATGAATAGCCTCAGAGAAAAGACTTACAGTTACTAACTTTTGGGAGAAACCAAGCAAAATGGTTGGGTCCCCCCGCACCTCCAGAGGGATGAGAAGACACCATGTCCATGAAATAGGATATTTATAAAGGAACAATCAGAGAACAAAAGACGGAAATGAAATTCATTATAGCCAAAATTAAAAACAAAATCAATAGATGAGTTGGAGGATGAATTGAGGCAATCTTAAATAAATAAGACAAAAAGATCAAGAAAAAGCAAACAAAACAGAAAAGATAAAAATATTGGCTCCGTGGTTGAGCATTGACCTATGAACCAGGAGGTCACGGTTCGATTCCTGGTCAGGGAACATGCCCAGGTTATGGGTTTGATCCTCAGTAGGGGGCGTGCAGGAGGCAGCTGATCACTGATTCTCATCATTGATGTTTCTATCTCTCTTTCTCCCTTTCTCTCTGAAATCAATAAAAAAAAGTTGGAACATAGAGAATAAAAGGTGGGAAATAATGCAAAAAACTACAATTTCTTGCTCTGGCCAGTGTTCTCAGTGATTAGAGCACTGGTCTGAGGACTGAAGGGTCGTGGGTTTGATTCCCTGTCAAGGGCAAGTACCTGGCTTGCAGGTTTGATCCCTGGTCCTGGTGGAGGTGCATGTGGGAGGCAACCAGTTGATGTTTCTGTCTCACATCGATGTTTCTGTCTCTCTCTCTCCCCCTCCCTCCCTCTTCCTCTTTCTCTAAAAATCAATGGAAACAATATCCTCGGGTGAGTATTAACAAAACAACAAAAAAGCAGAAAAACCAGTACACTTTCTCAAAATGAGGGATATGAGTCTTCTGATTGAAAAGGCTCGCTATGCACCCAGCACATGAATGAAAAGTGACTCACACCTTTGTAATCACTATGAAATTTCAGAACACAATGGATAATGAGAAGCTCATAAAAGCTTCTGAATCAGAAGAAAAGATTGGGTCCTAGACAAAGAATCAAAAAGCTAGAAGTGCCCTAGTTGGTTTGGCTCAGTGGATAGGGCATCGGCCTGAGGACTGAAGGATCCCAGGTTTGATTCTGGTCAAAGGGCACGTACCTCGGTTGCGGGCTTGATCCCCGGCCCCATTTGGGGGGCGTGCGGGAGGCAACCAATTGATGTGTCTCTCTCACATTGATGTTTCTCTCTCTGTGTCTCTCCCCCTCCCTTCTACTCTCTCTGATAATCAATGGGAAAAATATCTTTAGGTGAGGATCAACAAAAATAAATAAGTAAATTAAAAAAAAGCTGGAAACCAATGAAGCAAAGCTTTCCAAATTCTAAGGGGAAATGATTTCCATTACAATTTTTTACACCCAAACTATCCATCAAGGGTGACGGTAGACTAAGGAGGTGTTCAGACATGTATAGTCCCAAGAAATTTACCTCCGAGGCAGCCCTTCTCAGGGCACCACCAGAGAATGTGTGCCACCAAAATGGGTCCCGCCAAGAAAGAAGGTAACATTGGATCGAGGCGTGACTCTGACAACGGGAAGAGATGAAGGGACGTCCCGAGTGTCAGCTGGCCTCCAGGGCAGCCAGCCCAGCGTGGGGAGGAGGACAGAGGTCTCCAGGAGAGCTGTTCCCAAAACAGAACGAACGGCTAGATCCTCTGTTGTGTTTGACCACGTGGAAAATAGAGAGACGAATGTCACAATCCTGTTGAAAAGTTTGGGAAGCATTAGAGATGGTGACTTAGAAAACTAATCAAGTGAAAAAGCCACGGCATTTGCCAGCTCTAGAAAAAACAGGAAATAAAATTTAATTACAGAAGTTTATGGGGATTGGCAGTAAATACAGTTTACATAGTTAAAATCATGTAAACCCTAAAATGAAACTAACTAAAAATTATGATATAATTATGTTGGGAAGATGAAGGGAGAAGTGAGGGTCGGGATGAGATAAGAGTAGTAAATTCTCCTCTGCCATTATATGAAATCAATAGATAATGTCTGAAAGTGTTAAATTAAAAAAAAAATCTGTGTAATAATATTATTTAGAAATGTGGAAGTACACACCAGAATTGATGAAAGCATTGAAAGGGGTTGTCCCGGGAGAGCAGTACTCTGGTATTGGGAAGTGATGACTGCTTGTAGTACTATATGTTTTGTGTGTGTGTGTGTGTGTGTGTGTATGTGTGTGTTAATCCTCACCTGAGGCTATATTTTTTCCATTGATTTTTAGAGAGAGTGGGAGGGAAGAATGGAGGGAGATATATATATATAGAGAGAAACATTGATGTGAGAGAGACACATCAATTGATTGCCTCCCACATGTACCCCAACCTGGGTCAGGGATCAAACCTGCAACCTAGGTATGTGCCCTTGACCAGGAATCAAACCCTTGACCCTTCGGTGCATGGGCTGACGCTAACCACTGAGATCACCGGCCAGCACACTACTACTTGATTTTTAAAAACTATATATCTACATTATTTTGACAAAAATAAAAAACAATTAGAAAGTGGAAAAGTGTCATTTTACAACTATTTTACCACCAAGCCATCTGCGTCCATATTTACATAATGATGTCCATTCTGAGTGGCTAAACATAACAAAATTCCTAAACTTGATGTGAAGGGTTTAAAGCAAATGAATCCAGAAAAGAAAGGTGAAGTCAGTGTAGAATAAAGAGAAACAATTTTATTAAAAACACTTTCACAAAGCCATATTTGAATTAGGTGTTGTTTTAAGAATATTTTAATAATCTGCTGTCCTTGCGCAATTTTGAAATTCATTTGCAATGTTGTATTTTGTTTGACCAGAGGTTTAATTCTGCTTACCCTCTTCCTACATTGCAAGGGGACCCACAAAAACAGGGGGGATCTGTTTTATTTCACAAGTAACCAAGGGTATGTAATAATCTCATGATGAATTTTGTGGTCAGAAGCCCAGGATATAAACTTGGGTTGCAATTTACAAAATAGTATTATAGCACTGCGCGTGACCAGAACTGGATAAAGTACCTGCAGATAAAATCATATCCGGAAAAATTTATTTGGCGCCTACCGTGCAGGAAGCGTTGTGCCGGAGGAGGGGCACGGAATTCCTAGGACGTCCTAGAAAGATGACTTCAGATCAGTGCAAAGACACAGAGAGCACAGACATGATTTTAATTTATAGGGTTGGAGAGGTACAAGGCCATAAAACAAGACACCTGTTGTCCTGCATTTATGTTAAAGGTTTCGCCTTTTTAAAAAATAATCAGAAACACATAATCATTATTCTTGACATAAATTGCATTGTAGATTGGGGGTGGAAATCATGTTTTAAGAATAGGAAGGGAGGAGAAGTAAAACCAACTGCGTGTAATTTTTCAAGTGGAAACAAGAGCAATATGAAGATATATGTGTGTCAGGCCCAGTGGTAGAGGCGGAAGGCTATGCTCTCTTACCTCTTATGGTGTCACTCCTCTGACCTCCACCATTTGAAATGCTTTGATTCCACCTTGCCCAAGGGACCCGTGAGCACGGGGAGAAGGGATGAAGGATGCCCATGCCTGACCTCACCTTTACATTGTCCAACGACTGGAGGTATAAATCAGTTTCCCCCCTTGAAGACCCGAGTGTCGGAAGCTCATGTGAAAGGCTGGAAATATTAAATGATGTCCCTGAGGGTTTTACTGTTACTCAGTTTTCTCCTGTAACGGGGAGAGCTGTTCACATGAAGGACACGCTCCCCCAGGACCTCAATTTGTATATAAAATGAAGTATGAAACTCCAACAACTTCTTGTCACTTGGGAAAGAAAATAAACAATTAGGGGAGGTGGCACTGTCCTGTTAACGTTTCAGTGGTTTCTCTGTCTGTTCCCGGAGCGCAGTGAAGGCCAACGATGGTGTGAGGACACCCCCATTCCAAATCCTATTTCCGGGGTAATAAAGCTGCAATGGTGAAAAAAATCTCCATAGACAATTTAAGGTGGTTTTGCAAAAACAAAACTCTTGCCCTAACTGGTTTGGCTCAGGGGATAGAGCGTTGGCCTGCAGACTAAAGGGTCCCAGGTTCGATTCCGGTCAAGGGCATGTACCTTGGTTGCGGGCACATCTCCAGTGGGGGGGTGTGCAAGAGGCAGCTGATCGATGTTTCTCTCTCATCGATGTTTCTAACTCTCTATCCATCTCCCTTCCTCTCTGTAAAAAATCAAAAAAATATATTTTAAAAAAACAAAACTCTTCCTTTTATCCTACTTAGCAGAGGGAGTGTGCTAATAATTAGAACTGAGGATCAAGTGCCTCGATGCCAGGGTTCCATTTCTAGTTCATCACTGTGATTTTGGGCTGTATCTGAACCTTCCAGGTTCTCTCTGCAGGAACTTTTTTTTAAACCTATAGACTATTAAATCTTCTAATACACGTTGATTCATGAATCCTGACCACTACCTCTATAGTAGTGGTTTTCAACCTTCTGGCCCTTTAAATACAGTTCCTCATGTTGTGACCCAACCATAAAATTATTTTCGTTGCTACTTCATAACTGTAATGTTGCTACTGTTATGAATTGTAATGTAAATATCTGATATGCAGGATGGTCATGAAAGGGTCGTTCAACTGCCAAAGGGGTCGCGACCCACAAGTTGAGAACCGCTGCTCTATAGTAAGAAAATTATCTGTAGTAAGAAAATGATCATTTGTTTCTCTTGATGGAGAATTAAAGGGACTTGCTCAAGTCTCCCAGTTAGTAAGTGGACAAGGCAGGAACCGAAGTAAAGAATCCCCATGCCAATCCTTAGCATCTATCTCTTAGCACCGCTCAATCCTTTCCCCTCCTCTTTCCACCAAAGATTTGAAGTACTGCTGCTACATAAGGAATAGATTCCCTATTATAGAAATTTTACTACACATTTGTATAGAGCTTCAAACATTTTAGTTCGGCTTTTAGAATAGCCCTAACGAGGTAGGTTTGACAGAACCTGGAATGAGAGGATAAAAATAAGAAGGAACAGCTTAAACAATTGAGAAGAAAAGCCAGTGAAATATTAAGGATTACCTAAGACATTGTAGGATCTTAATTATACGCCAGGTTTGTAAAAGATAGCCAGGTGTAAGAATATTGATCAGCCTGCCCGTTTCTGGGCTTATAATAGAGCACTGATCTCTAAATGACCCTCTGCTTTGTGTTCTAAGATCATATTCCAGGCATGAAAAGATATTCAGAATGGTGTAATGCGCTCTTTTAACACACGCTCCCTCGCCATCGAACTATGGTTGAATTAGGGATGAATGACATTGCTTCTCTAGAGGCAAGAGAAAGTGTGGACTGATGGAGATTCCAAACAGCATATGAGATAAAATGGGGGCATACGTTTGTGTCCCTCCTCCTACCCCGGCCCCCTAGAAGCCTAATCTTCTAAAAACAAGTAGAATTGGTGCTGCTTAAATAGTGTGTGAGTAAGGGAACTGGAAAGGGTCCTTCTTCCACAGTATCTTCTCAACTGACCTCCTTAATTCCTGAAAGTCCACCACTGGGAGGAGCCCATTCCCTAATATGAGAGCATTATTTCCTGTTGAATTACAAATGCCTTTTGGGAGAGGTAGTCCATTAAAGCGAGGCATTCTCACCCACAGAGTGGTAACCAACTGGTGCACCGCAGATCACTGGGAGGGAGAGGCCCAAAGTCCGAGCTCTTCCAGGGATAAGGCACAGCCATTTATAACCAAGCAGTAGGCCACTGAACAGAGATAACGGACAGAAGCTTGTCCAGCCGTGACTCTTACCCACGAGGTGTGCGTGGTTGACGATGCTGCACCGAGCCACCCGTCATTGGTTCTTGATTCTGGCTGCACTCCAGAATCACCTAGAAAATGCAGATACCTGGGCCGCACCCTAGAGAGGCGGAATCAGGAGCATCTGGGAGTGGAGCTGAGATACTGACTTTTACACAGCTCTATGGACGCTTCAGCGAGGGTTGGGAATCACAGCACCTCAGCGTGCATCTGTAGATAAGGTCTTCTCCACCTGATGGCTGGCAGGTGGGCTTTGGTGAGCTGGGCCTCCAGGTGCGGGGAGGGGCTGGGCACTGAGCACCAGCATAGGTGGTGAGAGGCAAGGGAGGTGCCCTACGGACAAAGTAACCAAAGGTGACCTGGAAAAGAGCCAGGACAACTTGCCTACATCTCAATTCTGGCAAACTACTTAGGAGTATTATTACCAAGATTTGGAGAAACAGCATGGATCTATGAAAGTCAGGACTTTTGCAGAACACCGTTTAAGAAATGCCAGGGGAATTATTATCTGTGTTCACTTAACGTAGGTTTATTTCATCATTTCAAATGTTGTAGTCTTTTCATGACTATAGTATCTTTTCCCCATCCCATTCTTTTTCTGTCTTTTCTTTTTTGTTGTTTTTTTGTTAATCCTCACCTGAAGAAATTGTTTCCATTGCTTCTTCAGAGAGAGTGGAAGAGAGGGAGGAAGGGAAGGGGGGGAGGGGAGGAGAGAGAAAGAGAGAGAGAGAGAGAGAGAGAGAGAGAGAGAGAGAGAGAGAAACATTGATGTGAGAGAGCCACATTGACTGCTTACCTCCTGCATGCACCCCAACCAGGGGGATGCGGGGGGGCGGGGGGAGGGAGCAAACCCACAACCCAGGTACATACCCTTGACTGAGAATTGAACCTGAGACCCTTCGATCTGCAGGCTGATGCTCTAACCACTGAGAATACTGGCCAGGGCCCATCCCCTTCTTTTTAGTCACCCCCTCCCTCCCTAAGACTTAATCCTGCTCAGAAGGCCGGGGAGGGTTGGGGGGAGGGGTAAGAGATCAACCAAAGGACTTGTATGCATGCATATGAGCATAACCAATGGACACAGACACTGGGGGGGGGTATGGGAGGCCGGGGGAAGGTCAAGGGGGGCAGGAAAGGAGACATATGTAGTACTCTTTGTAATATTTTAAGCAATAAAACAAACAAACAAAAAAGACTTAATCCTGCTCAGCTTGTCCTTGGCTTTCCTTCTAAGGGAGTCCTTACCAGGTGAGTCAGGGTTAGTTCGGCCAGTGCCAGTGAAAACCCCAAAGAACAGAGGCCTTAACAGAACAGAAGATAATTCCTCTCTCGTGTGTAAGAAGACTGGAGGGAGGCAGCCTGGAGATGGGAGGACACTCCGTGTACTCAGGCTCCTTCTCTCTTGCCTCCACCACCTTTAGCAGGCGGTTTCTTCCTCATGTCCAATCGCTCCAGCTGCAGCAGGAAGGTGAAAAGGGGCAGAGAAGAGAGCACTACGCGCCCCCCAGCAGCTTAAGGGCACTTGTGTGTGACCCTAGAAGTGAAGTCACACGGTTAAATGTAGTTGGCAGGGAGGCGAGGAGGCCGGGAGTCGTTCTGGGCAGCCGTGAGACCATCTCGAAATGCAGAAGAGGGAGACGGCATACCGGGGACTAGCTAGCTGTCTCAGCCACACCAGGAACTGTGCACACAGCTGAACAAGTGCTGGCAGTCACCTTATGAACCTGGAGTCCCCCCGGAAAGGGAGCAAATGAGTGCAGTAAGAGAAGGCTGCTTAATTCCAGGTGTTGGGTAATTGGTGGTGATTAGAGCAACGTGTTTTCCACTAATGAAGAGTGAGAATTTGCCGAAAGTAGTTATCTGTGGCCCAAGAGTCATAACAGAGGCCTCAAATAAATGAAGTGCTTGGTTTCTCTTTTGAAAGCTTGCTTCCTCCCGGAATTACGTGATTCCAGAATTCCACCTCTTGCCTTAACGAAGGGCTGGAACGCGAGCCTTCTTGCCCGGGCCCCGAGAGTCAACTTCCGTCTCTGTCAGGAGTGGAACGGACGCTAGAGACCATGGATTTCCACACTAGCGGCTCGGACTGACAGTGCTAACTAGGAGAAATGCTAATACTTATTTCACACAAATTCTGCTTAGCTGTGCTTAGGAAAAGATTCTGATCAATGAAAAGGTGTACTTTCTCCTGACTCTTCCAAGTATATAACTCTAAGGCTACCGATATGTCAGTACTAACAAGACCAAGGTCATAGGTGTTCTCCATAGACAGACTGATTGGTATGCAGAGTACAATCCTGTTCCATGTCTAGGGGATTTCTCCTCTGTCCCTGGCTAGCTGCTCTGAATGAACACATGCTTCTCAGAAGGGGGACTGAGTAGGAAGGAGTAGGTGTCTGTGCTGTTGGGAAAATCCTGTGCAGGCCCTTATCTCTGTACAAAGAGGAGCGCAAAGTAATTTGGATATGAACTGGTCCCACCAACAACTGGCCATCCTACTCTTAGGAGACTATGATCCCAAAGTCTGGAAATGGAACTGTGACATCAGAAATGGGAAGAGAAAGCTAGAGTGGGCAAGAACGCAATTGTCATATTCAGAGTTCTTCATTTTCTGCTTCATACTTGATCCAGGACACCAGATTCTGTCTCCCATTAAAAAAAAATATTTTTATTGAATTCAGAGAGGAAGGGAGAGAGAGAGAGAAACATCAATGATGAGAGAGAATCATTGATTGGCTGCCTCCTGCATGCCCCCTACTGGGATCGAGCCTGCAACCCGGGCATGTGACCTCCTGGTTCATAGGTCGACGCTCAACCACTGAGCCACTGTGGCCTCTGTCTCCCATTTTTAACCCCACATCAGTGCTCCCCACCCCATTGTGCAGTAGAAGAAAATCATCTGCAAAACAGGAATAAATTTGCTACTGCCTTTCCTTGTTCTAGATAGAAATGTCATTTCTCACCACAGGAAGAACTCCCACCGCCCCCACCTCCCACTCTCCAACCCCTTGTAAAAAATCTGTCAGTCTGTCCACACAACCTGGAGAACAAAAATTTTGTTTTTTAATCCCTCGGTGAACAAATGAGCTCAGCACCTGCACAGCACTCAAGGGTGGCCGGCCCTCATCTGACTCTGAGCCGGCTGCGGCTCTTGAGGAGAGAAAGTAAAAATGATTGATTCAACATCTTAATTAAGATAAACAAACATAGAGGAACATCAAATAATGGACCTGACAGTTTGAAACAAACTGAAAGCACAGCTTAGTATTTCATAGAAGGAAAAGTGTTTGATGTGAGGATGGCAGTTTAATAATTTGTAAATATCACTGGCTTGGTATTATAGCTAATCCAAATATTTTTATTTCTCATCATCAGTTACCCTCTGCTGATGGCTTGTCCTCTTCACCTTACAGCTTCCACCCTGCAGCCTTGGACAGGGGTGGAGGGAGAGGAAGAGAAAGGGTCACAGGTTCTCTGTGGAATGTGAATTCCATTGCCAACTTCCTTTCTACTCTCTGACTCCAACAGTCCCTGGAAAACACCCCTGGCCAGCCCAGAGGAGTCACTCCCCTTTTCTTCACTTCCCCTAAAAAGTGTCAAAATTTATCCATTAGTGCTTTCCATTAGCTTCTGCCTGTTTAACTAATTAAGAACGTCTGAGCGTCCCCCTCATTCCTAAAATGTAAAGAAATGGGGAAATGGAACAACCATACTAACTATACTGCCCCTACAATGCTGTTTTTTATCATAATGAAGTAGTTAGCGATAGATGTATACCATAAAATGTGCTTTAATGCTCTAATGCCCTACAGAGAAGGGTGGCAGGAGGTGGGGGTGGGGGGTGGGGGGAGTTTAACAGCATCCTTGTTCATGCCCGTGTCTCCCACCACGATACCCTCTGGCGCGTCCTGAAGATGAGCAGGAAGTTGTGTGACAATCATAAAAAGATGAGTGTGGGAACCTCTCTGTTGGCCAGAGAGTTGTGTTTTAGTTCTTGTGAAAAAAGAAAAGAAAAGAGAAAAAGGATCCAGAGAAAATTGAGGCAGTTTCACCAATTTTTTTGAATTTCCAAGGGTGCAAGTCTGAACATAGCTCTGTGAAAGCAGAGCCGAAGACTACCATTGGGCGGACAGACGCGTTGGGCTTCTTTAAAAGTGTGTAAAAAGGGAAGGGTGAGGAAGCAGGTCCGCAGCCAGATAGACATCTGGATTCAGGACATGGCCGCTCCCTCGTGGCTTTCCCATTCTTTCTGCAGAGATTCTTATCAGCAGATTTTTTATTTTATTTTTAATTTTATTATTATTATTTTTTTTACTGTTCTCACATGATACCGCGTCCAGGCCAGAGACCACACTGGGTGGGTGGGAGAGGCAGGGCCCTGTGGATGGAAGCTGCAGTTCTGAGGCTTCTCCACAGGGAAGCAGTATGAGATCAGGATTTAGATAAAGGTGGCCCCAGCCCATCAGCCTCCCCTGGTTCTGAGTTGAGACACTTACCTATTCTTTCCTCCCACTGTGGACGAGATGAGTACCCACAGGGCCAGCTCACCTTTCAGGGGGGCCCCTGAGCCTAACTACGGTTCCCCACAGAGTCCTTCACTCCCAGGTCTGTTTCTCGGAACTGAAACAATTGGCTCTCACAATACTGCTTTGTCGATTCCATCTCTGGCTCTGCCCTGTCTGCAGGATGCCACACGGACTAGGGTGCCCTCTGTTCTGAGAGGGCCTTATCTGAAGTGTTGGGCTCACATCACTGCCGCAGAGAGGAAAGCTGCCAGGCATGCGTTTTCCTCGGCGGCCTACCTTCTGGCAGCCTCTCAATGGTTAGGTAACCCTTAACATTTCTCCGAAAGGGGCCAGTTCCGCCTTTGGCACGCTGAAGAAAATGGTGCCAGCGACAACTCTGATTTTGTTGAGTTATAGGAAGCAATACAACATTATGGGGAAAAAAACTCCTAAAATAGAGAGTTTACAAGTTAGGTTCTACCTTGACAATCTCCCACGGATATATTGTGTGTTAACAGTAAAGCCACTCCTTATCTTCCTTGCATACAAAATAGAAAGAACATCTAACACATTTCTGTTAATCCTCACCCAAGGATATTCTCCCATTGATTTTTAGAGAGAGTGGAAGGGAGGGGGAGAGAGAGAGAAACATCGATGTGAGAGAGACACATGGACTGGGTGCCTCCCGCACATGCCCCTACCAGGGCCGGGGATCGAGCCTGGAACCGAGGTACATGCCCTTGACCAGAATTGAACCCCAGGGCCCTTCCGTCTGCAGGCTGACATTCTACCCACTGAGTCACACTGGCCAGGGCTGAAATACTTCAGAACTTAAACGTGTTTGCCAAGTTTGAGAAGGGTGGGTGATATTGACTTCTTCACATTTGATCTCATTCCCCCCCACCTTCTAGTCTCTCCAAACCATTTTCAGACCCTCTAAATCAGTTACCTTTCTTGGAGGGACAATCAATAGAAAACAGGTAGGCAGCATACAGAAAAGACCTGTCTTTTCTGGCCTTCCAAAGACTTTGCCCCCCACACAGGTTGAAGCAAGCATGGACAGAAGAGTTTCTGAATGCATCTGGTAGGGCTGCGCTCTGATGGGACTGGCTGCAGAAGTCCTAGACCAGTGGTTCTCAACCTTCCTCATGCCGCGACCCTTTAATACAGCTCCTCGTGTTGCGGTGACCCCCAATTTCATTGTTACAAATTGAACATAATGAAAACATAGTGATTAATCACAAAAACAATATGTAATTATAGATGTGTTTTCCGATGGTCTTAGGCAACCCCTGTGAAAGGGTCGTTCGGCCCCCAAAGGGGTCGCGACCCACAGGTTGAGAACCGCTGTCCTAGATAAAAGCTGTAGTTGGCTAGCTTCAGCCCTCTGGGACATAAATTGGGCCAGGGAGGTAGAAACTGAGACGCATATAAACAAAATGGAGTATGCAAATAAAATAGTCAATTCTCTTCCCCGCATTTAATCTCCAAAAGATAAGATAACCAACTAGTCGTGGGAAGAATGCTACCCACATAATACCAGGCTATTTTAATTTTTCATAAAGTGCAATAGTGTGCAGTTATCGTTATAGAAGCCATGCTCCCTCTCTTCTGACCTAATACGACCGGAATTTTTAGGAGGTTTAGGTGATGCTACGTCCAAGTGAGTTTAATGTCAAGGTTAGGTGCTGCTGCTAGGGTCTGTGACCCATGATTTTGTGTCTGTCTAGAAAAGGTTAGGCAAAGGTAAAAGCAAGATGGAGCCCACTGAAACCTCTCTTATCAAAGGGAAACTTGTTAAAGGAAGATTTTAACAGCTCACTCACTACCTTGGAGGCCAATAAAAGCACCCAAACTGATTATTAGAACATGATCTGAGGTTAGAAAAAGGGCTCCGGTGCTGACTGATTGGAAAGCTATTAGAAATAAATAAAAAAAAGCTACTTTATGTGAAAGGGCGGGTCACAGCGTGGGAGTGTCTGAAAAGCCATAGGGGCGCTGGTCACATTGATCACAGCATCAGCGAATGCTTTGTGCGTGGCTGGTGTTTGCAGGTCTTTTGTATGAGACGGTTTTAGATGAACTGATTTCACAGAAGGTAGTAAGTGTCACTTTGTGTTAATACACATGCTGTCTACCTTTGGGATCAAATTTGGTGCAGGGCACAAGTGAAATGAGTTTGGTGGCCTCAAGCAAGGCTAACACCGATAGTTATCCTTAAACAAAATCACAAATCATTTGCTGGCAGCTGGAATCAGAGACCTGGAGCTGAGACCGCAAGAGTGGTACAGGTCAGCAGGAAGAGTCAGGCAGGAAACTGACCATCATTTCGGGGTCTCCAGCCTGCCTGCCGCTCAGGCTACCAGCCAATCCTTCTCACCCATAAACACGAACATTCACAGTGATTTTATGACCTCTCGTTGCCTGCCAAACCCAACATCAATGTCTCCAACAACATTGCATGAAACCTCCCCGTATCTAAGTCCTTATCATTCAGTCAATTCCAATAATAGTAATTTTGTAGTCGCTATGAAAAGGAGTCTTATAAGGGAAAGAATGCACGTTCCCATAGCCAAATAATGAAACTTGCCTGTTCCAGTGAATTCTAAATAGAAACCTGCTTGCTCTCTCCCTCCACTCAGGGAAGGGCTTCTGTGCTACTCTGGTGAAACACAGGATTGTAAAACAATGACTGTGTAAATGCCATCTATAGAGATCTCAGACCGGGAAGGGCACATTTTCTTGTGACTCTGTGTCAAAAGTGTAGTTTCATCAGAGGACAGGAGGCAAAAGAAAAGGCAATCAATACTTGGGCCTCCGGTATCTGAACTGAGAAAGAAAATCATTATCCTGTTACCTTTACTGTGCCACGATGCTTGAAATACTGCACCTTGTTTCCATAACAATCCAATATTTTGGGGGGTTACAGATTTTAAAAAACCTCTCACGGGGGGTAGCCAAGTGAAATCAGAACATAAAGCAGAAAGGAATGTACACACACACACATCTTACGGTGGGAACTAGAGAAAAGCAGATTGGGAAAAAGTTAACCTTTTGAAAAAAATATAATAATCCATTTTCTGATTTGTATTTGTCTAATAGCATATGTTTAATTTTTGAGTTTCCAGAATTATCAATAAAGGGTTCCTTGTTTCTAAGTTTTGG
This sequence comes from Myotis daubentonii, assembly GCF_963259705.1. NCBI lineage: Eukaryota > Metazoa > Chordata > Mammalia > Chiroptera > Vespertilionidae > Myotis > Myotis daubentonii. Next base: position 47,477,888 of record NC_081855.1, on the reverse strand, counting down.
GCAGAACACACAGATTTCCGATAGGTAAGAATCCCCTCAATATTAGTAAAGTTATTTGGCTAGCCTTTGCATCTCTGTTTTTTATTGAAAAACTAGAGGCCCTGTGCACTGTGGGGGGGGGGGGGAGTGGAGGGGGAGTCTTTCAGCCCGGCCCATGCCCTTTAGCAGTCCGTGAGCCCTTGGGGGATGTCCAACTGACGGCTTAGGCCTGCTCCGAGGGGGTGGGAAGGGCTTTCGCCACCACCACTGAACTCGCCAGCTGTCAGCCCAGCTTGTGGCTGAGCAGCATTCCCCTTGTTGGAGTGCAATGACCACCAGGGTGCAGCTCCTGCATTGAGCGTCTGCCCCCTGGTGGTCAGTGCACATCATAGGGACCAGGTGTTCTGCTGTTTGGTCAATTTGCATATTATCCGTTTATTATATAGGATTTGTTCCATTGTTAAAAAACTAAATGAAACCAAGGTGGGAAGTATGTGGAGTTTGACATTTGATTTAAAGTTAGCTGTACTATTCACTTCTCACTGGCAAAAAACTGGTCACTGAACTTGAATTTCTTGCTAACAAAAGGAGAGGAGTTATTATTCACAAAGCTTTTAAAAACTCTTTTTTTAAAAAAATATATTTTATTGATTTTTTACAGAGAGGAAGGGAGAGGGATAGAGAGTTAGAAACATCGATGAGAGAGAAACATCGACCAGCTGCCTCCTGCACACTCCCCACCGGGGATGTGCCCGCAACCAAGGTACATGTCCTTGACCGGAATCGAACCTGGGACCCTTCAGTCCGCAGGCCGACGCTCTATCCACTGAGCCAAACCGGTTTCGGCTAAAAACTCTTATGTGTCCAGCTTTAAGCACTGCACCAATTCTGTGTAACTGCTTCTGCCATGACTGTTTGTTGGTTAGTCTTTTCAAAACACTTCAAGACAATTAACCTTCCCCTCTCTAGATTTCAGCATAAAATTTAAAACTCTGAATATATATTATGGAGAATAGGATCATTCAGTCATATGTATGTTGAAAACACAAGTATAGTGGCTCTTAACCTAACTTTTGTACTTTTGTGGGTTGGTATCATAACCCAGTTATTTAAATTCTGCCTTTTTCTCTTTGAATTGTTATTGATGAGATTAATATTACATAGCCTCAGAGCCATGACCTGTGTTTCTAGGTTGTCTGCTGCAGCCCCATGATGAGCTAAGTGGGGCCTTAATAAACAAGAAAAGGTTATTATGGCTGCACGCAGTATGTCCCAGTCTGCTCTTGCTACAATCTCCAACAGCCACAGATAACAGTTCAAAGTCATGCAAATGAAGACTGCAACTACAACTTTTGCTCCACACCTTGTGGATATTCCTGTGATTCATTGGCAAAAGAACAACAGCCCTAGGAAAAAAAGATGTTCTCAGAGACCTAATTCATCTGGGCAGCAATTCTTACCCTCAAGAATTGCTAAAATCAAGAAAAACTGACAATAGCAAGTGTCAGTGAGGTGGGGAGCAACTGAAATTTTCACATACTGTTGGTGGGAGTGTAAATTGGTACAAACCTTTTGAAAAACTATTTGGCGGAATCTATTAGAGCTGAGCCCTCTGAGCCAGCAATTCCGCTCCTAGATATATACCCAACAGAAACATCAACATAATTTGCACCAAAGGACAAGTAGAGGAATGTTTACAGCAGCATTATTCGTACTATCTCCAAAGTAGAAACAACCCAAATGTCTGCTTACAATAGAGTAAGATAAATGAATAAGTTAAATACCATACAGTAATGAAAGAACTACTGCTACATGCAAAAACATGGGTGATTCTTACAAATATAATGCTGAATGAAAGAATTCAGACACACAATAGTTTATATTGTATGACTCTGTTAAAATGAAGTACAAATATAGGCAAAATTAATCTGGTGATAGAAGTCAGAATAGTAGTTACTTCTGGGGAGATAACAATTGGGAAGGGGCACAGAGAGAAGCTTTTGGGGTGCTGGTAATGATCTATATCTTGATTTGGGTGGAGATACATGAGTGTGCTCACTTTGTTTAAAAAATCATTGAGTTCTATGCTTATGACTTGGGCATTTTTTTCTGTATATACTAGAGGCCCAGTGCACGACATTTGTGCACTGGGGGATGGGTCCCTCAGCATGGCCTGTGCCCTCTTGCAGTCCTGGACCCTTTGGGGGATGTCCGACTGCTGGCTTAGGTCCACTCCCTGCACAGAGTAACAGGTGAGCACCTTCCTCATAAAACATGCACTGTACAGCACTTGATGGTGTAAGCCTAGTCACCACTTAGCCTTAAGAGCTCCAGACTAACAAAACACAATTTTTGTTAGCCATGCCTATGTATTTCTCTAAAACTTTTTTTTTTAATAACTGTGCAGTTAATTCAATCCAGGAGAAACTGCCTTAGTCATTCTTCCTTTGTTTCTTAGTATTTCAAAAGTTTAAAAAGGCATTAAATAAATAACACAGACAACTTTTTGTTAATTTTCTTATTGCAGTATATCATCCTATATAATAAAGGGCTAATATGCAAATAGACCGAATGGCAGAAGGATCGGTCACTATGACCTGTACTGACCGCCAGGGGGCAGTCGCTTAATGCAGGAGCTGCCCCCTGGTAGTCAGTAAGCTACCAGGGTCACAAAATCCCTTGAGATGTCTTTTGAGCAATATTCTTCAGTTCAACAGTGGAATGGTAGAATAGTTTAAAAAGCTCCTCTTCACAGAGCTTAGTAAAATGCCTGGTAAGAGTAGGTGTTAAAAAATATTAGCCCCACTGTATTATTGGTAATAATATTTACAGACAGCACTGAAAGTTTTAGCTCACTTACTGACAGGAAAACAGCTGTGACTCAGTTTCTCTCTCTGTAAATCTCTGTGGCCTTCTTCTCCTGATGGCAAAGGAAGGAGAAAGCCCACTTGGTTAACATCTATAAATTGTAGTGATTTTCTGATAAGATATGGTATGTGAATGTAAAGAATTATTATAATAAACCCACCAACTGCAACAGTGATGTCAAAAATATCAACTTAAATGGTAACTTGGAATTCAACACTGCTCAGGAATTAAGCTGCTACAGGCACCCGAGGTGTTGAGAAGTGGAGGGACTCACGAAAGGGCCCTTAGGGAGGGAAGCTGAGCTAAAAGGAGATGAGTCTAGAGCTGTGGTCGGCAACCGCGGCTCGCGAGCCACATGCGGCTCTTTGGCCCCTTCAGTGTGGCTCTTCCACAAGATACCTCGTGCGGGCGCGCACGGACAGTGCGACTGAAACTTCGTGGCCCATGAGCAGAAGTTGGTATTTTGTGGAAGAGCCGGTATTTTGTGGAAGAGCCACACTGAAGGGGCCAAAGAGCCGCATGTGGCTCGCGAGCCGCGGCTTGCCGAGCCTCAGTTTGCCGACCACTGGTCTAGAGGAAACCCTTAGCAAATGTGATGAAAACGTTTTCTCAAGCAGATGCAAGTCAATAGTAGTTTTAGCTATCATTTAGAGTTTTCTAATGTTTTCTCCCCATTGATTATCTTCCTTCATATTCCCATACTCTTTCTGCCACCAAGAAAAACCCTTAACTGCCTTGGTTTATTTTGGCGGGGGTGGGGGGTGGGGGGTCAGTGGCTGAGAAATCTACTTAGCTAAAATAGGAGATGCCGGGAGCCGGTCCATGCTTGCTGTTTCAAGGGACCTGGCATATATGGCATACTGTTCTTAATATGTTTGCTCACCTTCTTGGCACTATGTGTTTTAACCAAGGTCTCTGAGAAAGGTTGTTTCCCCAGGTAGGGATTTTCCCCTGAAGTCAGGGAGGGAATAAAACCTCTCAACTAAGTGCCAGGCGGGTAATTAATCCCTTTAACTATGAACAATCATGCTTAAACTACATAATCTTTTCTCCCTGGAATGGAGATAAGAAACGCCCTAACCTTTGTAATAGAGATTGATAGGATTGAATCAACTGGTATAAATACAGTTGTAACAAGACAGAAAGACTCAGAACTTAGAACAGAATCAAGAAGACAGAACCTACACGGAGCCTGGAGACAGAAGAACTTCGCTGGAGAGAGCATGCCGGAGGATCCTGGAGAGGGACTGGCCTCAGAGCCTAGAGACAGAGCCTAGCGGGAGAACATGGCAAGGGATCCTGGACTGAACCTGACTATAGAACATGGCAAGAGAACCTGACTAGAACCTGGTGACTGGACCTGGCTGGAGAAGCTGGACAGAACCTGGCTGGAGATTCTAAGCAGACAGAATTCAGAAGACAGAAAGACACAGAACTTAGAACACAGGGCTTGGAAGACAGGACCAAGAGAGACAGAGCCTAGGCACAGAACCTACACAGAACGTCCTCTAGAGACAGAAGAACTTCGCTGGAGATCCAGAGCAGAACCTCTCTGGAGATCCAGACCAGAACTTGGCTGGAGATCCTGAACAGAACTTGGCTGGAGATCCAGACCAGAACTTGGCTGGAGATCCGGGCTAGGCTGCTGATCAACTGAACCCTGTCTCCGTGTCCTTCCTTCTTCGCCGACTCCGTCTACACCTTTGGGGACCCCTGGACCTGCTGGGGTTGGACCCCGGCAAGGAGATGCATATCAAAGGATATTTTTAATGCTTCCTCTCGAAAGGTGCATGGTTTGAAATCAAGCTCCTCAATGTGAAAGTGCTACTAGGTTTTTAGCTCAATTCCCATGTGGTTTTGGAGATATTGGCATTCTAAAAATTGCTGACTCTTGGTTGGTAAATGGAAACTGAGTTACAGCAACTAAGGTCTAAAGAATCAGAAATAGATTTATGCATCATGAAGACCTATGCAAGAGAAATAATTACAGTATGTAGAAATTTAAGGTCCTTCCAATTTCAGGTTTTGAACTTCTCCAGAGTGGCTTTCTGGCTCAACCAGAGTATAGGTGCTGTTATATGCAACACTGCAGTTCTCTGAGTTATATGACCAGCCCCTTATCTTCTGGACACTGACCTAGTAACTATTAATCTACATTATATACTGCACAGTATATGGCAATGTCATTTTGGCATGTACCTACGAGGTGCTGAAAGCTGAAGTGTGGGCCAAATGTCCTGTGTGCATACAATATCTATACTAGAGGCCCAGTGCACGAATTCATGCACAGGTGGGGTCCCTCGAGCTGGCTGGCAATATGGCTGGCGATCGGGGACGGCCGGTCCGGGGGAAGGCCCGCAGGAGGTTGGCTGGCCAAGGCCGGTTGTCTGCGGAAGCATACTGACAACCAGGGGGCAGCTCCTGAGTTGAGCATCTGCCCCCTGGTGGTCAGTGCATCATTATAGCGACTGGTCGTCCGGTCATGTGGTCGACTGGGCATAACAGTCTCTTAGGCTTTTATATATATAGATAAGCCAGGCCACAGAACCTTGAAATCAGTCTAAGAAATAAATTTCTGCAAATTTCCACAAATCTAGAAGAACTATCACAAATATTTGTTCTATGAGTACAAGTGCTATGCTAGAGACGGAGAAGAGCAGCTGGCCTTGTGTGGTAATCTGTGTATCTGAAATGGGTAATAACGTCAGAAAGGATATGATTAAGTACTAAAATAAACATTTAAAGTTCAGAGGCGGTGGTGCTCACAGACTGTGGAGAAGGGAACCCTGTGGGAGATAGCAGAGAGAGGGAAGGATGATGAACTTTCTAGACAGGGAAACAGCATTGGCAAGGGCTTGGAAGTCATGCTGAGTATGACATGTCCTTGGCCAACAGGAACTTGAATGAAGCCTAGAGCTTTTCTTGGATGTACAGGTGTTGTGCATTCTATAAAGTAAACTTGGCATTTATTCTGAGTTTAGGATGAGCAATGAAAGGCTTCAAAGGTCAAGCTAAGAGGTTCCAATGATTTAGTTTTCCTTTCAGTTATGCCGTGTCATTGGGAGTTTTCAGTCAGGAAAGGACATGATAAAACCAGTGTTTTCTAGCAATGGAGGTGATTTACATATAGTTGTTCTACAATTATTCTCCCATTGACTGAGCTATTCAGTTTTTCAAACAGAATAATACTTCCTTTCTTTTAAAAGCATTATTTTGTATTCGCTTCTGGTGGACAGCATATTAGTTAGATAATCATATACTTGATGAAGTGTTCCTCTGCAGAATAATAATTCTTAATAAATAAATTAGTTCTTGCCTTTGATTCTTTCTGGAACAATATGGCTTATCTATATCTAGTTAATGGGTAAAAAATGTTTTCAAATTAAAAATTTTCCCATACTTTTCTCTTATAGCTTGTGTTATTTTTTTAATCACTTTTCTATATATAGCCCCAAACAAAACAAAACAAAATTTGTAAATTAATATATTAAAAGAAATTTTTGGAGATTGTACTGATTGTGCTTAGTTCAGTGGTCTTGTTTGGGAGAGAAAGGAGATGTTGAAAGTTTATATTGCAACATAGAAAATGGCCATAATTTATGTTGGTAGAATTGTTTATGTAAAGGGATTAAACATATTTAATGAGGTTTTGCCAAGTCTATTAAAACACATTGGGAATTACTGCTTTTATGTATCCACATTTGAATCTACTCAATATCAATAGTTTTGAAAAGAACTATAGGGAACATTGTCTCTACCACTCAGGAATTTGTAATTTAAATGGGAGAGCAGTCTGTTATGGCTTCTGGCTGAATCATGGTAAGCCTGGAATAGTACTTGGACATAAATTCTCTAAAATAAAATAGTATATTTCCATATGCTTTCCCCTCACTAACAGTTAAAGTTAAATGGGACTGAGTGAGTTAAGGCCTGCTACACAGAAGCTCTCTGAATGCTTAGTTCTTGGCACACCCAATAGGTGCTTAATAAATATTTTATAAATCAACAAACTAAAGGATTTAATATAGCAGGGAGTCAGAGATTTTAGGTCCTAATATTGATTTTTGCCATTTATTTACCAGATAGATTTGGGTATGTAGCTTTCCTGTGCTCATTTTTTTCTTCTATGAAATCAAGGTGATAACACTTCTTTTACATAAATGTGGTGATGCTTGAGATACTGTGTGCAAAATGATTTGTACTCCTTGGAAGAAAGGGGTCTTACAAATAGAAGGCATTGTTCAGGTTACCCACACCACCCAAATTTAATTTGTACCACATGGACTATGTGGAAGGCCCATGACCTCAGTAATGAAAGCTGCTGAGTCTCTGATGCCCATGGTAAGAAGCTTTTTCTCCTCGTTTTTCTGGTTGCGAGAGAGTGACTGCTCTTTCCCCTGCCTGCCTGTTCTGACTACGATGCACTTATTTTCTTCAGCCTCATCCCCGTTTCTCATTAGGCAGACTAACATGAGCCAGTCCTTTAAGCTGGAGAGGGTAGAAGGTGCACACATCTGAAAGGACAGTCATAAGGGCCCTTAACTTAAGAATGAGGAGTTGAGAGAGACGGTTAAAGAACACCGGCTAGGACGTGCGAGAAAAGACAGATCAATCCCAACGATTCATCATGCCAGGAGTTGTCCAAATAATCAAAGGTATCAGCCAGTGTGATGTATAGCTGATGTCACTTGGCGAGACCCTTAACAAGGCAGCTAGTACAACAGCTGCTGCTGGTCAGTGAGTATCACAGCACATGCCAGGCCAGGGCAGGGGAACACAGACCATCCATCATCGACCCAACCTAATGGCTCGGCTTATTAGTAAACATTCTCTGTGGCTGACAGCCTGTAATGGTACAGGATGTTCCCCTAATGTCCCCCAAATAAACTGACCCACCTGACAGATGTGTGAAATCTCTGGTCCCTCTTCAAATTCTCTAGGTAAGTATAATTTCTTCTATTTTATCGATAGAGGCAAGAGTGAGTCTTTAGGAAGAATAAGAAAGGGGGGATATGTATGAAGCACCCACTTAGCAAATGCATTCATAATCTATTCTTCCTTCAAGATGGTTTTTCTCTTCTTACCGTAAATCAGGAAAGTGACAGTGTATGTCGACATACACGCATTATTCCATAGGCACTACTGTAGGTAAGTTTCATCTATATCTCTCCCTACTATGGATCAGAAATTCCCAGAGTGGAAATAAAATCCACTCTCTGTACTAAAGATACCTAAGTCTACTTTAACTACATTATGTTCTTGGAGGGGCTAGCTTAATGGACTAAGTATGAGGTTTGAAATATCTAGACTTCCTGGAACCACAGGTTCAATTCCCAGCTGTATTGGCTTAGTCCTCCAGTCTTCATTGGCAGATAAATTAAGATACTGAGAAGCTTACTGTGCACAGATCTCTTAGATGAGTTGTAGCAACCCATAATCTCATCTCGTTTTTAAATAATTGACATTAAATTCAATTCTGGTGTTTTTGACCTTGTTGAGAAATTTTGAATAATATGCATGGTAAATCTGATGCTGATCACTCAAAAGGGATATACCATTTAGGGCGACAGTGCATCCTCCCCCAAGTATGGGACCTTCTTAAGCATCTGGGTTTTGAAATGGGCAGGCTGTTATAATTCCAATGACTTCTTCCTAACCCTTCTTTTGTTTGCCTGAATTTGAGCTACCCGTCTGGCCTTTCCTTCAATGTATCTTTCTCTTGGCCTGGCCTTGGCTTACCTCTCTAGTTTTGGCCATTGACCTTGCTTTGAATTTTGGCACAGGATAATTCTTCAAACCCTAATTAATAACTTGGATTCTGAATTTTCCCCTACTCTGACTTCCTAGATTGGTATGATCTCTCAAGTCTTACTTTGGTGTTTGTGCATGGAGAGGGAATATGGTATAATTGAAAAAGCCCTGACTTGGAAGAAATTGAGACAGTTTCCTCAACCACCCCTATCCATTCTTTGTCCCGTGTTCTAGTACCAGCATTGCTACTAAGTGGTTCTATAATAATGGGCAAGTCATTTGAACTATCTGCATTTTGATCTGTAAAATCGGTGGGCTGGGCCTCATGAGTACATGGCTCCTTCTCAGTTCTAAGATTCTCAGATCCTCCTTTGTTTCTACCTAGACCACTGCCATCTTGGCTTCAGTTCAATAAAGAAAGGGACTGGAAAACATTTTACATCCTAAATTTTATGTATCATCATCATCATCATCATCATCATCATCATCGCTAATAAATGCTGATTGAGCATTGAACACTCTTATGTTAATAGTTTTAGAATTTTATATAATGCAGGGGCTATTGGCACTTTGAAAATTTATGTCAAGTGAGAGGAGACTCGCTAACATAGCCTCAAAGAGAAATGTATTTTGTTGTTGTTTTGTTTTGAGGACTAAAAGAAGTGAAGTTTACTGGTCAGTAGAGTAATGGTAAAGAGCATGGACTCTGGAACCAAATGGTCTGTTCTGAGTCCAGGTTCCACACTTACTAGCTATGATACTTGAGCAAATTTCTGTCTGTGCCTCGGTTTTCCCATCTGTAAGATGGGGTAATAATATCTACCCTATAAAAGTTGTTACAAGGATAAAATGAGTTGCTGTTTGAGAAGTGTTTAGAACTGTGCCTGACACACAGTAAGTAAGCACTATATAAATGTTGGTTAAATAAAGAAAAATACTGGAGTTAAATTCTGTCAATAATTTCAAAGTATATTTTTATGTACACCTTAGCATTAAGGAGTAGCAAAGATATTATGACCCATATTTAATATCTAGAATTAAGTTTTAGGATTATGTGTATAGAAACATTGATATGATTCAATATCATTAAAATTGTTGGAACCATCATCATATAAGTAGTGTGTGTGTGTGAGAGAGAGAGAGAGAAAGAGAGGGGGAGGGGAGAGAGCAGGGGGAAGGAAAAAGAAGGGGAGGGAAGGAAAGGAAAGGGAGAAATCTTCCTAACTCATGAAGGAAAAGTCTGTCTACAAATTACTTTAAAATTTTTTCGCTGGTGTATTGTGTCTAGCTCAAGGACAGGATATAGAACATTTGTGTTGTTAATAAACCTCCCATAGAGAGCACTGACACTTCAATAGCCCTAAATGTTTCCTGACATCTGGCTAGAGCTAGTAACAGATGCTTCTATAGGTTGGTTTCTGCTTTGGGAGCATCAGTCAGATACTGCTGCAGGACTGTGTTAGATTCTCAAATCATATCCAATATGTAGACAAAGGTAGGCATAATTTAAACCTTGAACTAGGTACTGAGCAAGGACTGAGTAAACAGTCTGGCTAACATTTATGAGACTCCACTTATGTGCCTGCTGTTGTACTAAGTGATTTACATGTGTCAACGCATTCAGTTCTTATAACAACCATATGAGGCAGATACTCTCCCATTTGACAGATGAAGAAACCGAGGCATAGAGAGATTAAGACACTTGTCTGGGTTACACAGCTAGTGAACTTCAGAGATCATAGTCCTGGCTTTTGGCTTATTGGCTGGGGTTTAAGGCCAGGTTTTAGGCATTTTAATAAATTGGAGAACTAGGCACCATAGATCTGGACTGAAGGGGAGACGAGTGTGGTGGGATTCCTAATGGCAAGAAAAACAGTTTATTTCTTCCAGGCATGCTGTAGGCTCCCGATAAGCATGTGGAAAGTATGACTACTCCTTTTAGTTTGGGAGTTCTGAAGTTTTAATATGAAAATTTTATTTTATTTTGTTTTTTATGATGTAAGTTTGGAAATGCAGAGAATGATGACCATCAGTTGTCTGGAAGGATCAACTGAATAGGCAAAAATAAACTTTTTTGGTATTGTCATAAAACATTCAGTTTTTACTCAGAGGTTCAGCACATCACCATGACTTACTCCCCCCCGCCCCGCCCCCTTAATCCTGAGTATGTATTTTGCCTGTTGCTGAACACCAAGATTACCCTCCCCAATGAAAACACCAGGGAGACATTTTAACCTAAACACTATTCTTCAGATTCACGAAATCCAATAGCAACTCTTTCACCTCTGGGCTATTTCAAACCAAGCGCTAATGACCAAAGACCATGCCTCATCCTGTGCTTGGGTGGAGAACTCTGGGAAATGTGTCTTGGGCTCTGTCCAGTTTGTAGTGGAAAATGAACACGTCACAAAACTTTGTTTCAAGATTTGCCTCCTTGCTGCCAGGCTCTGTGGGAAGGGCAGACCCTCCAGGCTCAGACCCAGAACTCAAAAACCCTTCTTACTTTTCAACAACGCCCCTGAGGGCTGGAATGTAGGTCAGGCACACTTGTCTCGCTGTGGCCACTACGGGGCTGTCTGCTCTGGGGCTAAAAAAAGATGCTGATTTCCTGGAATATCTGCCCTCCGATTTTTACAGGAATAAGCTTCATTAAATTAAAAAGAATAAACCAGGCAATTTTCTTGTTGAAACCTGTTTCTTAGAACTTGCTGTCCGCCCGGGAGCCTTCCAGGATGTCTAGTTACATCCATGCCAGGTTAGGGCATTAGCCAAGTTTTGTTTTGTGTTAAATCGGAAGGTCTCTTTCTACAGATTCTTCCCGAACTGCTGGATGGGGACAGATAAGATTATACCCAGAAAAAGAATGATTTGCTGATTGACTACTTGAAACAAACACACAATATATACAAACAAGATAATCATCTCTTAAATTTGTTCTATGAATGAATAAACATACACAGAGAACTTTAAGATCCTAAATCTTTATCGGACAAAGACATATCAAAATGGAATCGGATAGAGGCATAGTAAAATACTCACTTGACTGATCCTCGTATAAAATACACTTGTGTAGGCCCTGGCCAGGTGGCTCAGTTGGTTAGAGCATCATCCCGATATGCAAAAGTTGCAGGTTTGATCCCCAGTCAGGGCACATATAAGAATCAACCAATACGTGCACAAATAAGTGGAACAACAAACCGACATTTCTCTCTCTAAAAATCAATGTAAATATAAAAAATACACTTGTATAAAGAAGACATTGTGTAGTCCTTGATGACAACCAAGCGTCTTACAAATCTTCTCTCCTGTAATCCTCATGATGTAGGATGCAGATGTGATGTAGATGATGAGGAAAGAAGGCACCGGCATTTTAAGTAACATACACAGGTCTCACACCAGTTAAAAGATAGATGCAGGTAGGGTTTAGGACTCTAAACCCTTCAGGGTTCGTAAGTTAGTGTGCACAGCGGTTTTCAGATCAGGTGCACTGGCAACACCTGGCACCTTAAAGATAAACTTTCCAGGGCCTCACCCCTGTTCTCAGAATGCATTTCTGGTTGAGGTAATCAGAAATACACATTTAAAGACAGACCCTCCTAAATGATTCGATCATGCAGCCATGCTTGAGAGGCATCTTGCACAGTAAGGGTTCTCTCAGACCAATTTCACACCGTTATTCGAGAAACAACTAATAATGCAGTGGGGCTGATTGCAATAACTGTTGTAAAGCACGCGCTCTACCCCACCCCCCAAAACCCAGCACGCTGAAGAAAGATGGCTGAGGGAAAACAGGAAAACCCAGGTGCAGAAAGAAAAAGCAAATTAACAACCAGCATAATTTGAGGAAGGGGACTACATGAATACTTTACATCGATGAGAGAATTTCAGAAATCAATTGAGGACTATTTAAGAAAGCAAGAAATTTTAGCCTGAGACATAACAATCCCCCAATATTTGAAGGGCTGTCCCACAGAAACTGGGAATAGTGGGAATACTAGGACCTGTGAGCAGAAGCAAATAGACGGAAGGTTAGTTTAGGTTCAGCGTCAGGAAGATCCTGCAGGTCCCGAGAGCTGTCCCCTCCCCAGCCCTGAGGAGAAAGGGTGGCCACGAGGAAGGAAGCCCCACCTCACTGTAGGGCTCAGCAGTGACTATAGGACCTCACGTTAACAGAGTTCTACACTGATTGGGGAGTTGGCTTTATCCTCTATAGTTCCTTATTTTCTCTACACTCTCCTATCATTCTTCTCAAAATATCCATGTAGAATAAACAAAGCAATACATCGCTGATACGGATTTCACAGCCAGAGGGATGGAATCAAGAAGCCGAGGTGAGTTGCCACAAGTGATGCTCTTGCTCAGCAAAGCTGAGAACAGATCTGTCCTTCCTGGCCTCCCTCCCTCTTGTCCCTTCTTGCCCTGCCCTATAGACCACGTAGGTCAGTGGTTCTCAACCTTCTGGCCCTTTCAATACAGTTCCTCATGTTGTGACCCCACCATAAAATTATTTTCGTTGCTACTTCATAACGGTCATGTTGCTACTGTGATGAATCGTCATGTAAATATCTGATATGCAGGATGGTCTTAGGCGACCCCTGTGAAAGGGTCGTTCGACCGCCAAAGGGGTCGCGACCCACAGGCTGAGAACCGCTGACTTAGGTGCTCTTAGGAGACCCTAAGCATGACGGAATACAGCCTCAAAGCTTCTATTTTAGGTCCATCACCTTGGGCATCCCCCCAGAACTGAATTGAAACCCGTGGGAATGGAACCCAGGAATCTGTAAGCACAGCCTGCTGGGGCATCACCATTGTAGACTTTTTTCTATCTGAAATAGAGGACAGGAAATCGGATAACCGTGTGTTGCATATACTGGTCTTTGTAATGGCTGGTAGATTTCTATGAGACCATAAACATCACCTGGTGAGGATCTTTCCATAAAACGTTTCATCGCCCTTGCTTTATATTTACATAGGCACAAATATTTATATAACGATCATACATTTATGTATTTACAGAAGTAGCAGATGGCTGTAAAGGGGATGCGGATGTATTTGTCATCGGTAAGGGCTCCCTGTGTATTTTACGGGCCTGGGTAAATGTCAACTATTACCCAAATGCAAGCAGCATGGAGCGTATGGATATGGAAATAGTACAGGGTTAGAAAAAAAAAATTCCCTGCCCTTCCCATAGGCTCTGAGTAAGTATCCCACTGGATTAACTGGAGTCCACTTGATTGCTACAGTTTCAATAGCTTGTTCAGACATCGATCGCTGTCATGTCACTAGGAGAAAAGGATTAATAATAGGGTGCTCAGGTTGGCTCAATACTGCTGATAGTGCCTGACAAAAGACCGCTAGTCGGACTCCCTGGGGACACTGCCTGCATAGAAAGCTACAAGCAACATCATTCAGGATTCTGCAGAATAATGATTAACTCCAGAACTTCCGCTTACAAAACCCAACCAACAGTTTTTTGTTATTTCCAAGGAAACTCACTCCCTGATTTTCCTTTTCTTAGGTTCACAGGTGACCCAGAGCCAGATTCCCTGGCCTGGCGGATACCCACAACCGTGACTGTGTCCTTGTGCATGTCATTGTGCCTTACTGTCAAGAGATTCGTGTTTGCCTTTCTCGATCATGGGAGACAGTAAGAGGCGAAGACTAGAGAAGCTTAGTTTGGTGGCTGCTTCCTGAGTAAATTTTGTGGAATAAATGCTCCACCTCCACTGGGAAGTCTGCAGCAGGTGTGGCCAGGAGGTGTCACCATCTGGGGAGGCCTCCAGTAATGGACAGTCCATGGAAAAGGAACGCCATTTCAACTACAGAAAATTAAACTGCGCTCCTTCCTAATGGGGCTCAATGTTAAATTGGAATGAAGAGGAAGGAGGCTATTAAGAGGAAACAGTGATGGCTCTTCATGTAAAAGAAAATGAAAGAACTGCGATGCTAGGGTGTGTGGTTTCGATGGTCTGTGTCTTCCCTGTTCAGCCACGTTTTGGAGAAAGGGACTAGAAAGAAGGGGACTTCTAGTAAAAACAAAAACAGTTCGTAATTTAAACAGATCAGATATAATCCTATCGAATTTAAGCCCAGGTTTTCTATCTGGCTCCCCCAGCATCCTTACATGACAAGAGGTCCAAATTGTTGGGCTGTTCGTTTTTGGCAGTGAAAAAGGTCTTAAGGGCATTGATCTCCATAGCTGGCAATTTAATAACTATATGACTTCTAATTCAAGTGCATTTAGATAATTTTCTGAGTTTTCATAACAGTTTTATTTATTTATGCTTTCATGCCTTTTCTCTTAAGAGCTTAAGATGCTGGTTATTTTACATTATACATCCAGATACGAGGATTAAAAAGGCATTGGGTGCCATATTGCTGTCTCCGATGATAGCTCCACTAAAAATAACACCATTAACTTGATGTCAGCACTCAGCTTGTTCTTATATATAGGTTTCTTAAAAATATCCAGACTACTTTAATTAGAACTACAGACTATTTTAATTATTCCTAAAAGACTGAGTATACTCCACTGACTACAGTAAATATATGAGATAGAAGGCAGTTCTCTAGGAACTTATATATGCTAATGACTATGTTCTTTAGTCACATTCATGGGAAGATGTTCAGGATGAAGTTGGTACAGGGTTACACATGGACAATTGCTAAGATAACTACAGTTGCTAAGAGGCTACATGTCACCAAGCCATTATCAGAAATGCAACATTTTGAGATTTAAGCTAAATATGTTGCTTAGTGCAACTCAATTGTAATGGGATCCAATACAACCCTGTAAACCTTTATTCAGCTTCTGTTATGTGTTAGGTAATGTTCAGAGATCCCTGGAAGAAATAAATTTAACTTCCAAGGAGTTATGTTTCTGGTAAGAAAGACAGGCAAATGAATAACACAATAGACATGATGAATAAAAAGCAAAATTATAGACATATGCATTAATACAAAACAGATTAAGGAGATGAGTAGTGGTGTGATATGGAAGAATATGTATCAATTTTGATATCATGCTGGCCTTGGTTTAAATCCTAGATCTTTCAGTTGCTTGCCATAAGCTTTGGAGAAAATATTGTAACTTTTTAGCCTTGGCTTAGCTTTTGAGAATAGGGATAATGCTTACTTTGAAATGCTTTGTGAGGCTTAAGACTTATAAAAGTATCAAACATAGTTCCTGGCATGACTATCCTAACAAGAGCTCAAGAAATATTCATTCATTCATTCATTCATTCATTCTCTCTCTCTCTCTCTCTCTCTCTCTCTCTCTCTCTCTCTCTCTCTCTTTCTGTGCGTGTGTGTGTGTGTGAAGGTGTCACAGAGGAGACAAAGATAGAGTTGGGTTTAGAAGGAGGAATAGGAATTCTCTAAGAATAAAGGAGTAACAATATTTGGAAAGAACAAAGATGTAAAAAGTGGGGACCATCTGGTATTGCTGATATATGAAAGGGGCAATGAGCAGCAAAGGGAGATGAAGCTAAGGAGGTGGCATTGATCTACAAAGAAATTGAAAAATCAACAAAAATGTATATTCTTGAGGAGTGTCACAGAATATGTGACCATGGAGTACTAAGCATCATGACAGTTGTAGGTTTATAAAGTAACAGACTGTCTTGACTTGCCATGTAACTATGAAGTTTGAACAGAGTCTCAAAAGTTAGCTTTCATTTTTCTAGTGAGTTCATCAATGTTGCTCAGAGATTTTATTTAGTAGCAAACTTTAGAGCAAAATCAACTACAACAAAACTCTGCAATGCAGAATGCTAAGGTAACAACAGCTGAATACCCAAGATGCTACTGGACAATGTGCTAAATTGGGATAAGCATGATCAGAGAGATATTTAATTGCCCATAAATCACAGCTTTTAGTAGTGCAGCAAAACCGAGGGTAGCTAGGAATGTTGATATTCACTTCCCAACCTGAGAACATAATTGCAAATGTAAGATGATATTTAATTGCCCAAAATAACGTTACCCAGAGGCAAGTCTCACATGTACTTGGACCAGAAATCATAGTTCTTGCCCTTGCTTTATCCTATATAATAAAAGCCTAATATGCAAATAGACCAAATGGTGGAACGACTGGTCACTATGACACGCACTGACCACCAGGGGGCAGACGTTCAATGCTGGCGAGTGCAGTGGTGGTGGTGGGAGCCTCTCCCACCTCCACAGCAGCGCTAAGGATGCTAAGGATTAGGCTCACTCCCCATGGGCCCATCAGTCGGATATCCCCTGAGGGCTCCCGGACTGTGAGAGGGTGCAGGCCCGGCTGAGGGGCACCCACCCCCCATTGAGTGCACAAATTTCGTGCACCGGGCCTCTAGTTCATTATAATCCTATAGTCAAAACACACCAGAACATATAAGAAGACCTGAGTTTATTATAATAGTCTGGTATGTAGCTCAAGGGGCCACACATCTTTTTTTTTTATGGCTTAGGATGATTTATTGATTTAAGAGAGAAACCATCCCAAGCTTTTGGATGGCGCTTTGCACACAATTTGAAGGATAAAATTCACATGGACCCACTAGAAACCATGTTCAGCCTTTTAAAAATAGATACAATGGCATGGGATGATGGTATTCTTTCAAAGTCAGGGACAATACAGTCAACCATAGAGTTAGCAAGGTTCAATCAAGCTCTTTAAAGTTGAGAATGTGGATGTTCCTTTATTTATTCAATAAACCTACACTGAGCACCCTCAAAGCTTTAGGTTCTGGAAAGACAAAAAGGAATAAGATAATTTCCCTCAAGGAACCCAGTCGAGAGAAGAAGGAGTCAGAATGGAACCTAATAATTAGAATACAGATTGTCATTTGTATTAATGCTTCTACCAAATTCCAAAGAATCACAGAAGAGAGTAATTAACTCTTCCCAAACCTTGGATGTTGCATTACTGTTATTGGAATACACCGTATGCAGAGGCTTATGCACATAGTGATTCTCAGTAAATATTCATTGAATCAATGAGTAAAAAGCAACAAAGTCCCAATATCAATTTCTCTATAATATTGAGGTATTTAATCACTTATTGAGATCAAAGAATACAACAAGCATGGAGTGTGATTTTGGCAATCTACAAAATGTTATGGGACCATGGAAGATGTTTGCCAATGGAGGAGGAGGAACAAATAGGGAACTATGTTTGGTCCAGGAACCACCGGGAACCACCTGAATACACTTTTGTGTATCTGTAGACATAGGGTGCCTATAGAGGAGTAGTAGGAGATGAGGCCAGGTGGTCAAATAATAATACTTAACACTGTCAAGTGCTTACTACATGGGAGACACTTTATACACTTATATCATGCAATATTCAAACCAACATTAAGAGGTACGTACTATTACTATATTTTACAGATAAAGGAACTTGAATTCAGTGAGGATAAGCAACTCACCCAGGATTATATATCAATTAAATCATGAAGCTGGATTTCAAATCCAGCTCTTTCTGATTCCAGAGACCATCTACTGAACTAGCATTAGTTCATCTCCTATATTAAAAAGATATTTGTTGTGCCTTAACCACTTCAGGCTCCCAAATACAATAAGAGAACATTATAAAGTTTCAGAACTGTAGTAAAACGAGAAAAATAAGAACTACCAAGTGTGTTTTTTGTGTTTTGTTTTTTTATCAGCTGGAAGGTGACCATAATGGCCCAACAAAGAAAACCAAGACTAAGGCAAGAGAATGAATGAAGAGAAGGGATGGTTTTAAGAGACACTAAGGAGGTAGAGTCAGTGGGCCATGTGCAGGAGAGAGAGAATACAAGATGATGCCCACATTTCTGAACTATAACAATTTGAAGGGTGGATCCTCTTGTATAAGATTTTGTATACAGGAAGAGGAGTGAGTTGATAATGAGGGAAAAGTCAGGTAATGAGTTCAGTTCAGACACATTTTGATCAGATGAACATGATTTTAAAATTTTGAACCTATCTCAACAAGCTTCTGAGAAAATTTATGTAATATGTATAATCATGAGACTTGACATAGGTTTAATACTCAAGGCCTAAAAATAGGTTTTGCCACATGCAGTAAACATGTTTTAGTAACTGGACAAAATTCATCTTAGGCGCAGGTGTGGGGCTTCATCACGTGACTACTATTACGTTGTGAACGCCATCACCCGTCATTAAGTTGAATCAGAGAAATGTGAGTGAACTGGCAACATGCTTGGGAGGCTAGCAGGTTATGTTGGACCTATCAGAAAGACTGAAGCAATGATTACAAAGTGCGTTGAGGTCTTCAAATGAAAGATACCCAGAAGAAGGTAGCATTAATGTCAACTATAAAAATGGAGAGAGAGGTATCCTTAGTTACCCAGAAAAGCCTGTAGATAAAAAAAAAAAGACAATGACTTAGTGACTCAGAAATAGATACACCTGATATTATTCTTAAATTTCTATGAGAGTAAGTAGTAACAGAGCAAATACATCCTTTAAAAATATGATCACTCGTGGTGACAGCAGCTTCCTAAAGACAGAGATGAATTTAACACAATATCCATCTCCGGACAATGACATTCACATTCCCTGCTCACGCCACCCCAATTAAAGGGAAAGAATCTCGACCTGACAATCTGCCCTTCAGTATCCCAGACCCGGGCCGAGGGCAGATCTAGTGACCTCCTCCTGAATAAAAAGGGGAAGGGGATTGGGCAGTAAATTCTGTCCTGGCGAACATGAGCCCAGCAGTAAATCGGAATCCTCTCCGTGCCCTCTTTATTATCACATTCACAGCATGAAGTTATGAGCTTCCTCGCAGCTCCTGCTATAAAAATGTGATGGATGGTAGGGGAACCTCAGGGAGTTAATCTATTCTTCCATTAAATTTTACTTTAATTGGTCTGTGAGTCAATCAGAAACTCACTAGACAGTGAATTAAGAAAGAAAAGAATGAAATAGAAAAAGAGCTTTCTTTTGCAGTTACTGTATTATAATGCAGGATTATTCTTCCATTGAAAGAAAAGGGAGACCATTGGTCCATACAAATAATCCCTGGCCCTGTAAAGAAAATGAAAGAAAAACAGGCAGCCATGAATCCTGCTCACTGGTGACATTAATACATATGACATTTACACACACTCACCCATACCCCACCCAGAAAAAAATCAGGCTTCTTAGGCCTCCTCCACCTGCACCTGCACCGCCACCACCAGTAATTAGTGAGAGAGAGAGAGAGAGAGAGAGAGAGAGAGAGAGAGAGAGAGAGAATATGAATCGCTGCCTCTAGGAAAATTAACACAAAGAACAATAAGCTGTTAAGAATCGCTATTATCAGTAACATAACTCTGTAGGTACAAAGAAGGTAGCTGCTAAAGACCAAGGATGGATCAGCTGAAATTTTCATGGGTTCAGTTAGTAAATGTTTGTGCAGTGTTTAAGGCTATAATGGGCTCTGATAAAGATTCTCAGAATCTAATAATGGCCTCTCTGGACTTCTTGTCTAATTAGTGGAATAAGGAGAGCGAGCCAGCTTGGAACTGAGCATTGCTGGAGATGAGGAAGAGGGGGGATAAAAAGCCGAAGCTGAAAGAAAAATAAACCAGAGTGAAGCAGAAGAAAAACAAGAGCAGCCAGGGCTTTAACAACGGTGCTCCCGAGCTGACAACTGAAGTTTATGCCTTGAAATATATGATAATAAGGTTTTATGGGAATGAGCCCCAGGGACCCAAATGCCTCTCTGTAAACAACGGACTTCAGGGAAAAGACAAGGTTTGAATAATGTACTCAGTCTCCATTCACGATAAAAAAAAAAAAAAAAGGCGAAAGGCTGCGAAGACAGGAAATAACTCCCTTTATTCTAACTGTAGAACCCTGAGTTGCAGCAAATGCCCTCTGAGGGCAAAGACAATTGACAACCAGTGTAAAAATACAGTTGTCCCATGTTAAGAAAAGGAATTTAAGCCGCAGCTGCCTCAAAAAACCCGAGGTTGTATGAGAAGAACCTAGTAAAGTGCTTGCTGCCAGTCCACCCTGAACACATGGGCAATATATGTCCAGAAATCAAATGGTTTATTGTGCAGTGTGGTTCCAGCGGAATTATTGGAGCCACCTCAGAGTGACCGAATCCCTGAAGCGTGTACCATTTATCTCCAGCGTTGCAAAGGGTTAAACCTGAAAGGGCTGCCTGTTTCCACTGATCCACATCTCAGGCCAGGTTACCCAGAGGGATATTACCAGCTGAACTCCATACATGGCATGATGATTTCCTTTGGAGACGAGGGTCAGGTAAAGCTCAAAGGTAGCCTTAAGCAAGTCCTCAATGATCCAAGTCCCCAGTGTATACTGAGACTAAATCAGGTTGCCTTTAAAATTCTTCATCCTCAAAGACAACAGCTCTGTCCTCTTTCTATACATGTAAAGCCACGAGACAGTAAAGTGCTGTTTCTACAGGCATTAGTTCCACCTTATATATTAAAAAGGTATTTGTTGTGCCCTAATCACTCCAAGTCCGGGACCATAAGGGACCTGGTTTCTTGGTGGGAGGCTATGGTGTGAAAGGTTACTTAGTTATCACTAGCCTCTGGCCATGCTGCAATGCCACACATGGGGCTCCTCAAACAGGAAGTCAAAGCCGGGCCTGACCCCTGGATGAACTCGGTGCATTTTCGGGCCAGGGGCCTGATGAATCTCCAGGGACAGTGCTGCTCTGTGCCTCTGTGTCCGTATGTGAGTGTTTGCTCCTCCGTGTGCATGTGTGGAGGTGGGTGGTACTGAAGGGAAGGAGGGTGTGAAGGTTCTGGATAATTATGAAAATTAGATCCTTTACAGCAGGCTTCAAGCTCAATTTGGGCTGACAGCTCATGAACAGATCATCTGAAGTCTTAATAGGCCAATGCTGGTTCAATAGTTGTGTGGTTAAATCATGCACATTTGTGCCACAGCTGACACAGACAGCAGACCCATATGCCTCAGAGGGATCATGGGGATGAGTCTATATTTAACATTCTTCCTCTCCGGGGAAGGCTGAACAAAGCAAAACAAAACACATCTAAAATCATGGCGGTGACTTCTGCCAGCCAAAGACATACCCCTTTATTCTTTCTTACTATAAAATATCTACTAGTACCAATGATACATGATTAATAAAGCCATGCTAACTATACTTGATATTGACATCTTTTTGAAATATTTCTGAATTCAGCAATAAACAGATACTATCTTCCAAACTGCCTATATTCAAAACCAACCGGCTGGATGAGGTTGGGAATTTTTTTAAAAAAAACTTTTTAGTTACCTGTCCCCCAAAGCACTGACTCTCTTGCTTTCCATTCTCTGGTATTAGCTTTGTAAAATGATGTCAAGATATCCAGGCCTCTGACACATCCTGAATTCTGAAAGAATGTGTTTCCTGAGTATTGCTGACAATGGGCTTAGTACTAAAGGGGTTAACGAGGCGGAGCAAGGCAGCATTTCCTGTGGGAAGGAGAACCGAGTCCAGCAACATTGGAATCATTTTCTTGTGTTTTCTCTGTGTTTGCAGCAGTGGCTTGTCTTTGCAGCTTCGCATGGGGGAGAGGATAAAGCAGGATTGCTAACCTGCCCAGCAGCTGGCTTCCAGCAGGGAGAGGGGCTCATCCGCCTCACCCCTCAGGCTTCTTTAACTGAATTAGCCGTATTAAGTGCCTCGGTAGCCCAGGGAATGAATGTCGTCGATCAGTGCCCGGGAAGGCATGTTTGGAGGGTATAATTCTGCCGGAGGAGAATGGACTCCCCGGCACATGGGCCTAAACTGCAGAGTAACAGAGCCCTAAATCTCCAGTTGCAGATTTACAGCCTCCATTCTCCTCCTTTACTGCAAATACAATCCGGCAGTAATGGTCTAACACAGCAACACCATCACCAACTGGCTGATGGCTCGCATAAAAGCAATGTCAACCAAAAACTATGAGTTTATAAAAGGGAACAAACCCTCAACAGTGACAAGAACATGAAACCCATTAACAATTTAAACACTCTCCATTTTTTATTTCCTACCTTGAAGCTATTATTGCTGATAGAAAGCTTCTCAGTGGAATTAACCACTGCAAGGAAGGGTTAGGAAGCTAGTTCAACCCCTAAGACAGGAGGTTATGTGGTTTGAACCATTTGATGGTACGGTTTGAACCTTATTGAAAAGAATGCCACCTGGTAACCTGTAACTCAAAAGAAGATCCCAGAAAATTGCAGGTGTGATAGCGTCTCCCCTAATAGGCCTGTCGCATTATTCTCCGAGATCACACTGAATAAACGTGGTTGGGCTTGGGCTTGCTGGTCTACTGAACATGCCAAGATTTGGATCTGTGTGGTAGGAGGAATGGTAGAATACTTTTTTTTTTTTGGAGGGCCTTGCATAAAAATCAAGGATCAAATCTTGGCATTATGATATTCAGTGTTAATATGAGGTTTTATTTCAGTGATTGCTCTAATTCCTTGAAGGGACATTGCCACCAGAATAGTTCCAAGTTGTGGATTGGCTATACCTGGGCTACGATGTGAAATGTAACTCCTCACACCTTCCAGTGTTTAGGTAACCACTTACAAAGTTTATAACTAATTTGACCAACTTAACTACAGGACTCTCCTATTTTAAAAAAACATTACCATGGAATTCTCTAGAGGAAAATGCGTAAGTAAGCCATAGTGTTCCCTACTCTTCACCAGTGAAAATGAAGACAGGACCTTAAGGAGGTATAGAAGCCCATTATTGGGCGATTTACCCTCCAACAAAAATTTTCCCTTTGTTCTTTAAATCAGACAAACCAAACGGCAACAACAAAGTCATTCCTTTTGTAATTTTGAGCTTTATGTATATGTAATTTGGTAAACAATTCACCTTTTAGAAATAGGATCTTAGCACTGAAATGAAAAGAAACCTTGTTTTTGCTCTGTTGAATATGGTCACATATATCTACACAAATAGTGCCAATGAAGTTAAAGCTCCTGATTTACATATATTGTGCTAATTATTTGAGCAATTTAACATAAAATTTAATCTGTACTAATGGGCCTGAGGGAAGTACAAATAAAACTGAGGAATACTTAGTTTGCAGTAAAACGAATACCATCAATATATATAAAAACACCGGTTTCAGTGATACACAAGATATTGTATTGTAAACATATTCCCATAGTTTTGGTACTTTATTTTTTTATTTTTTGTTAATCCTCACCCAAGGATATTTTTCCATTGATTTTTAGAGAGATTGGAAGGGAGGGGGAGAGACACAGAGAGAGAAACATCAAAGTGAGAGAAACACACTGATTGGTTGCCTCTTGGGTTGAGCCAGCAACTGAGGTACATGCCCTTGACCCGAATTGAACCGGGGAACTCTTCAGTCCGCAGGCCGATGCTCTAGCCACGGAGCCAAACCAGCCAGGCCTTGGCCCTTTAAAATGTGTTACCTCACAAAGGAATATCAATCAACCTGCAGGTTCTCTTAACATGGGCTGGTTTTAAGAAAGGAATCATGTCATGCTGCTTTTGTTACAGGTACATAGATTTTGAACTGAGCAGACATTGCACCTGTTGGTTAAGTGTCTCCTCCTCCAAGAAGAAGAAAGAAAAGACATTGAGGAGAGGAAAATCAGAGAAGTTAAACAAAAGAAGCAAAGAACTAACAAAATAAAAGTCATTTTTCCCCCTAGTGGGCAAGGAAATCAAACTACAGTAATTCTTGTTATAATAGTGTTAGAAAATGGTTAGCCTTAATGCCTGGTAACGATGAGAGCTAATATGGTGCTGCTTTCAGTGTGTATAACATTTAAGGAAGTAGCAGTATGCATGGCAGTTTTCTGGCCCTATACAATCAACTCCAATAAAGCCTTTTCTCTAGCTCGAGTCATAACCATAAATACTACTCATCCCCACATTCCAGTAACAAAGTCCTTCCTTCCTCCCGCATCCCTAAACAAAGGGGACAACAGTGTGTTCTGTGGGAACATCTTGAAATAAGATATCGCTCCCCAAATGGAAGGAAGTCACAGGGGAGATTGACGCCATAAAGGCAGTTCCATCCTATTGAAACGCCAGCAGATGGGGTCATAAACATTTCCTTCTCCCCTTGCTAACAGCCACGAGTCAGCTTCATCTTTATCTTTATCTTTATCTTCCTGTCAGGTCATAAATACCTCTCACTCAAGCCTCATGCACAGCTGGGCCATGCCAGGCAAGTTTACTTCCTGTTAAGGGTTCATTTCGACAAACATTTAGAAGTAAGTCGGGGAAGAAAACTGAAAACTTTGCTGATGGCACACAGTCCGTAGCGCCGTCAAGGAAGCTTGGGAACCTCAAAGAAGGGGTTTGGTCAGGCAAGGAAATGACCAGGCCGCCCACAAAAAGCATGAAGATCCACTTCGGAGAAGATGATGTTTTTACAGGGAAAAATGGCTCCAGTAGTTAGTTAAACATTACACTGAGTGGCCAGATTATTATGACCGGCCAGATTATGATGACCACCCCATCAGTACAATGAAGTGAATGAGTTATGTAAATAATAATAATAATTAATAATAATAATAATAAAACCTTGAGAAGTATTTGCTTAGGAAGTTTTCAATATTCAGTATTTTTGGAAGTGTCAATGAAGTACTGATGGGGTGGTCATCATAATCTGGCCGGTCATAATAATCTGGCCATTCAGTGTATACTTGTTACAAACAAACAAAAGAACTAAATAGTGACAATGGCTTTGTGTTTTCTTCCAGGACCTCCAAAATGCCGAATGGGTCCTTTCCATTTGTTCTTGGTTCTGGAAAGTGGACCATAACGCTACCTGATGGGAAGAGAAGATTTCCGGGAGTAGTGACTCCATACAAAGTCCTTGCTCAGCCAGAGGCTGGAGGAAGAATGCACCCCCCTGTGCTTCACAGAATTTGGGCACATGGAGGCGGCGTCACTTTCTGACTGTCCTTTCTTCAAGGGGAGCAGCTTGATACTGGGGGAGACCATTTGCCCGAGGGACTCCTGGCAGGTCCAAAGTTGTGGAATCTAAAATGGTAGGAACCTGGAAGATAGTGGGCATCTTCTTCCTCGACTTGGCTGGAGCAACTGCCCTCCTGAATTTCTGGGATATTTGTGCTTTTTAAATATGACTGTAGTCTTTAGAAACACAACCCACACTCTGATTTTTTTTAAAGCCAACTTTTTTATGAACACATTCTGACAAAATTAAGTCAGTCTTCTTAAAAATGATAGTGACAGGCGGCTGTTGATTATAAGTTGTTGTTTACTCAGACTGGAGTTGGGTAAAAGCACACTCATTATACTTTGGGAATGGATGCTCTGTACCGGCTTATATTACTCAATCTTTTGATTTTTACATGTGTTTTTAGATACTGTGTAACTTAGAGAGAGAAAAATGAAGGTAGTTTGACTTCCAGCCCTGACACTTCACCAGCTGTGTAACCTTAGGAAAGTTACTTAACCTCTCTGTGCCTCAGTTTTCTCACCCATCCTTCAAGGCCGGAATCAAACCTACAAAACGTATACAATTCACAGTCCCTTTTTTATTTTATTTTTAAAAAGTATACTTTTGTTTATTTCAGAGGGAAAGGGAGGGGGAGAGAGAGATAGAAACATCCAGCCCGCAACCCGGACATGTTCCGTGACTGGGAAGTGAACCGTGACCTCTGGGTTTATAGGTCAACGCTCAACCACTGAGCCACACCAGCCTGGAAACAATCCCTTTTTAAATCATTGCTTTATTTTTACTAAAATCTATTTTAAAGTCATATTTTATGTGCATCTAATTTCCTACCCATAGGATTTCATAAGTTTCCTTTTTTATTCCATTTCAGTATATCTTTCCTTCATTGTATCCAAATTATTTTTCTTCATATTCCTTTTCTCATTGGGTATTTTGAAGATAAAATAAACTAACCTACATAAATCACGTAGAATAGAGCCTGGAACATTGGAGGGGCTTAGAATTAAGTTGCATGCATACAAAATAGAAGGCTTATGTAATAAAGTAATCTGGATGGCATCTGAAGCAAAGGATATCAGTGGCATTCTTTTTTTTTCTTTTCATTAAAAAAATAATTCATTATTATTGAAAGTATTTCATATGTCCCCCTTTTCCCCCCATTGACCCCCTCCAGCCCACCTCTGCCCCCCCATCTCCCTCCCCCACCCCAGGCCTTCAGCACCCTATTGTCTGTGTTCATGGTTTATGCATATATGCATACAAGGTCTTTGGTTGATTACCGCCCATCCACTCACCCTCCCCGACCTTTCCTCTGAGATTCTTCACTCTGTTCCATGCGTTGAGTCTCTTGATCCACTGTTCATGAGTTTATTTTGTTACTTAAATTCCACATACGAGTGTGATCATGTGATACTTGTCTTTCTCTGACTGACTTATCTCACTTAGCTTGATACTCTCCAGGTCCCTCCATACTGTCTCAGAGTAAGAGATTCTTCTTCTTTTTCTTCTTCTTCTTCTTTTTTTTTTTTACTGCTGGATAGTATTCCATGGTATAAATGTACCACAGCTTTTTTATCCACTTATCTACTGATGGGCACTTGGTCTATTTCTAGATCTTAGTTATTGTAAATTGTGCTGCTATGAACATAGGGGTGCATACATTCTTTCTGATTGGTGCTTCGGGTTTCTTAGGATATATTCCTAGAAGTGGGATCACTGGGAAAGGATATCAGTGACAGTCTTTTTTTTTTAAAATATATTTTATCGATTTTTTACAGTGAGGAAGGGAGAGAGATAGAGAGTTAGAAACATCGATGAGAGAGAAACATCGATCAGCCGCCTCCTGCACATCTCCCACTGGGGATGTGCCCGCAACCCAGGTACATGCCCTTGACCGGAATCGAACCTAGGACCTTTCAGTCCGCAGGCTGACGCTCTAGCCACTGAGCCAAACCGGTTTCGGCGACAGTCTTAAATAGCTTCAACTAAGCTGAATATTAGGCCTCAGACTGGCATTCAAAGTTTTTCACAAGTTAGGCTGACTTACCTTTACAGTTCTCTCTCTTATCATCCGTCTACAATTAAAAATCCCCGTTAGACGGCACTACTTGGTGCTTCCTGAGCACATCTGCATTTTCCCACACCTACGCCTTTGTAGATGTAGCCCTTCACTCTGGAATCTACCATTCCCACTTTTATCCTCCCAAACCTCCCACCTCAACTTGTTGAAATCATAGCATCGCCGAGATTCTCGCGTTCAAACAATAAGGCTCTATTTTACTTTTCTATCCATCCTTCAAGGCCTGACTCAAATGTAGCCACTTCATAAACTATGGCGTTTCGGAGCTGGAAGAGCTTTAGAGACCAAAAGGTCTACTTTCTTTTACTGAGGCTGGGAGGGTTAAGTGATTTGCCCAAAGACACCGAGCTGTAGCTCAGACTACAACTTGGCTTCCTAACTGTGTAGAGATCTCTGAGAGCAAATTGCTGAACCTCTTGGTCCTCCTCATCACTCTCAGCTGGACCTGACTGGCCTTGGAGTTGCTAGAGTACCTACAGCACTTATCACATAGCATTTGAATGGCTTTTAGATACTGTGTACATGGCTGGGTACAGGTCTTACCTCTCAGCATTGCCTCATTCACCTTTGACACCTCCATTTCTATCCCCAGAGGGCTCAGAACAGAGCCTATCACCAGGAGGCACTCAGTACATATTTGAATTAACATATGAATGAATGTTACAAAGGAAGGAGGTAAAAAGCCTTCCCATTGCATTGCCTCGTATCTTTCATCCTCTCAAAGTTCTTTTTAAACCAAATCAATTCCAGGGCACAATAAAGAAATACATCCCTGTTTGCAGAGAAGCTAACAGAAATTAAGCACCATTATACTTGATACGAATGCACTATTCACTTTCTTCATGGAAGTTTCTGAGCCCTGGTGTGCATTTCACTATGAAGTGTACACAGGAAATCGTGGCCCAGTCCTTTACCAACGAAGTAGGGGACCAAACCCTCCCTCCCAATTGGCCACAAAATATTGGGAAGAACTATGCACAACACCACTAGAGAGCTATTACCTAAGCACCACGAGAGCACATATGTGGCAGGAAGGCAAACGGGACACACACACACACACACACACACACACACACACACACACACAGGGTGTAGCCACCCTTAGGGAGGCTAAGGATGTAGTAGTTCCCAGAGGAAGCTGCCGGTGTCATGTAGCGTGTCTTATGCTGTCTCTTCTGTGCACGTCCAATTTGCAAACTAAGCCCAATATTGCTGATTTGTTTACCTCTGTCACTCATTTTCTTTACTAAGCGATTTAAGGGTAACCTCTGCCTTCCTTATTAAAGTTTGACTAAAAACTATAATATGTGCACTTTTTCAGCTGGGGACAGCACTAACCACAATACATGAACTGTTTTTAATTTTTCAAAGTGCTTTTATAGATCTCTTTCCATCCTTCCTCACCCCTCCCACCCCCACCCCCCCCCCGCAAAAAACTTAGGAGGAAAGTGTCAAGTGCTAACCAGATACCATAGATGTATGTGTGGTGTATAACAGACATCCATCAATTTTGCAAACTTGTTCTACTTTATTTCTGGAATCTCTTTTCATGAACTTCCCCAAAGGAGGAAAGGCATATCTCTATTACAATACCCTCTTTATTTTCTTTATCACACTAATCACAATCTGTAATTATTTTATTTATTGATTTACTTGATTATTGCTATTCCCCAATAAGATACAAACCCCACGAGGATAGGAACCTTGTCTACCTTGTTCTTTTATTGTAAGCTCTAAGTAAAAAATAGCCAAATAAATAAATGAATGAATGATCAGCAATACTATTTCTATTAAGGCAAACAGGTCATAATGATAAAAGAGGCCAACGAATAGACCTTCCAGTGTCTAACTAATGAGCTGTGTTTTTACTCATTTATTCTTCCAAGAAGGATGGTCTGCAAGGAACAAGTGGTCCAAATTTTTAGTTTTGTCAATCCTTCACCAAAAAATTAGTGAGTGTGTTCTCTGTATAGGGTATGTATCAAGAACTGCAGGTGAGCCCGGCCGGCGTAGCTCAGTGGTTGAGTGTCGACTTACTAACCAGGAGGTCACGGTTTGATTCCCTGTCAGGGCACATGCCTGGTTTGTGGGTTCGATCCCCAGTGGGGGCCATGCAGGAGGCAGCCAATCAATGATTCTCTCTCCTCATTAATGTTTCTCTCTCTCACTTTCCCTTCCTCTCTGAAATAAATAAAATATATTAAAAATAAAAAAGAATTGCAGGTGATAAGAAGTTTACGATACAATCCTTTTCCCCCAAGGAGCTCATGACAATGATAAGGCAGCAAAGACAAATTTAGAGTAAGTGATGCATGTGTTCTCAGAGAAAGGAGAAACACCTTCAATTGGAGTGATCAGGAAAGACTGCCTGGAGGTGGTGAGATTTTAAGTTTAAGAGAAGTTGAATGTCTATCCATGGAAAGGGCTCACTAGAGGGCCTTTAAAAAAGATCCTCTAACTTTATTATGCCTCAACATACCCCACATTTAGGTAATTTAATTACAGAAGAGAAATACTAAGATCCTCCAATAGACTGTAGCTGTCAATTCGAAATAGTTCTAATAGACTATTGGGCAGACCCCCATAGCAGATTTTTAATGGCTTTATGTATATTTAATTGCATTCACTTGGTCTAGCTCTCTCAGCTTCGGTCCCATTAGAATTTAAAAGGTCAAGTTTCAAAAGCCTAAAAAGATGATTTAGAATAGAAATGCCAACTTAACCTTAACCATAGCTAAACTAATGCTGTAATAAAAATAGAATTGAAAATCGTACCTTGTATAAGATATATGAGCGAAACAAGAATATTAAAACTTTATAATTATTTCCTGAGGTTATCTTTTAAAAAAACTAGGATTTTACTAAAATTTAAAAACCACAATTTGAATTTTACTAAAAATTATGGCTCCCTGATAACCGTTGACATATATTGCTTATCTGGGAGAGCACAGAGGCCCCATAAGCGAGTGAGAAGGGAGGAAAGGTAGACCTAATAACATGGAAAGGGAGCAATCTTTTGAAAATGACATAGATTTGTTACAGCTCTGAAGGGTAAGAGAGGACCTTAGGAGCATTTTCCAAAGCTTGCTATTTGGAGCTGTAGCTTTTTACCTGGAGCATCCTACCCGCAGCCTCTCACCTTCTCTGATGCTGCCATTTAAACAACTCCTACCTTTTCTCGCATAAGCATTCCCTGGCTACAATTTTATGATATATTTTATATGAAAATGACTTCAAACTGTTATAATCTATTATTATTTTAAGGGTGATATCTTTTTTCTTCCTGCCTCACGAAGAGAGATTAAAAAAACACAACTGCCCCTTATAACTAACTGAAAAGTCAGAAATTAGCCTAAATATGCAATTCTTTCCTTTTTAAAAAATATAGTTTCTTGGTATTATTATTTAAAAATCACCATTCTTTATTTTTATAATCATCTCTGTTATATTACTCCATCTAGCAGGAATTATAGTTCCATTTCTGATACTTCCACACCTGCAGATATATAGGGGATTAAAAAGTGGATTAAAAAATGTCACCATAAAGTAAGCAAAGTCCTGAGGGAAATGGCTTGGGAGACAAGTAACGTAGTATAAACGGAAGGTGCCAAATGGTAATAAAACCAAAATGGGGGAATCATGAAAATAAAATAACTGTGCATTAAAAATATATTTGGACCAGCTCCTCTGTGCTGGTGTTTTGTAATATTAACTGTTTAAACCTGCCTAAAACGAGAGCTTCGAGTTCTCAAAACCCTTTAATTCGGTTAAACATCCGCTATCCTGAAAGGGCTCCACAGAATCCCATAAAACATTATTTATCTGTGTGCGTTAACTGCACGATACTGTAATTTCCAGAATAAATGCTGGGTGTAAATTGTTGTTTATGTTGGATCCTGACTGTCTTTACGAGAAACAAAGTGAAAACGGAATCTTCACAGCTTTATTTCTTCCGTTAAAGTCTATTCTGCAGCAGGAAACATGCCTAGTGGAGTTTCTTAATGAACACTTATACAGCCTGTTGGTTAAAACCAAGTGTATAGAATCACCTCCAAATGCACACCCCCTTCCACTCCATATTCTTTTCATTTAAAGCAAGTTAAATCAAAGGGAAAGTAGCACCATTCACATTGTTATAGTTAAGGGTCTGTCAGCATTTTTTATGCAAAACCTTGCTGTCACAAGTTTATAACTTGGAAGGGACAAGAGGAAGAAGAAAAAGAGAGAGAGAAAAAAAGAAGAAGAAGAACCTTAATACTGAGCAGCTTGGCCTGGAAATGAATTTTTATTTATCTTTAATGACTTTTAAAGTTCATCTTGGGGCAAAAGAAATGGACATCCTAGTGATTTAAGACATTTATTTAATTCAGATTTTTCTTGGGTTTCAAAAAGCAAAACCAAACCAGCTTTCAAAGGCATACTAGCTATAAAATTGATTAAAACATAAAAATTTCTATGTACTTGGATTTTCTAAAGGTTATTAAATAATAGAAATTCCATTGTATCACCACCCACCTCCTGTCACACACACAACACACACACAAGAATCTCTCCCAACCCCCAGCTATTTTTTTGCAATTGTAAACTCATGTAAGGAAAAGTTAAGAGGGTTTCAAAGTCAAATATGGATAGGATTGTGTCAAATTTCAAAATTCTCTTTTTTATTCTTTTCCTGAACACTTGGTATTTTTTTTCCCTCCCAAAGCACTATTGCTAAATTCTAAATAGGGCTGAAGAGCCTTTCTCTGTATGCATAATGGATTTATTTAACATTTCTTCTGGGAAAGAAATAACTGCACAGATTTTAAGCCCAAGAATTTACTATGCCTGTGCCGCAGCTGCCCTTACCTGATAAAACTGTGATGATTCTTTCTGAACCATTATGACTTATCAGGTCAGTGACCAACAAACTATAAAATAGATTCTAACAGCCCCCAAAGGGTTGGTACAGACTCTTGAGTAAATAATATATGTAAGAGAGGAGGGAAGAGAGAGAGAGAGAGAGAGAGAGAGAGAGAGAGAGAGAGAGAGAGAGAGAGAGAGAGAGAGAAACAGAGAGAGAAATAAAGAGGGGACACATGCATGAGTGATGTCGTTAGTTTAGTTGATATAGGGCAGGAAGACAGGATCTTTGATTTTAATCCTGGTTTTCTCACTCAGCAGCACTTCTTGAGACCAAAAGTCAGAGGAGGAGCAGCGCTGTTTTTAGCAAGAGCAGGGGGCCCGTGGCAGCCCTATCCGCTTTTCTGGAATATGCTGTTTTGTCCCGGATTTGATAGAAGCCACGAACTAGTTGTTACTTTGCCTGTAGGATTTACAAGTATATCTGAAAAGGCAGCCCCTGACTCCTGGGAAAATCTACCAATCTTCATAATGAACTCTAAGAGAAGGAATACAAGGACGCAGCATTTCCATTTTAGTGTTGTGTTCTACTTAAGACCTTAATGAATAGAGCTGCTATTCAAATAAGTTTACATCGGGTTTAAAGGAATTCAAGGAAACCTTAACAATAAAATTAGAATATCACGATAAAAATGGCCAGAGCTCGAAGACAGTATGTGTGTGCGTGGGCGCGCATTCATGTGTGTACAGACCCAGCCACTTACGTACAACCACAGCCAATAAGAGAGGAACTTTGATCTATATACTGTACTTAAGGCAAGTTTCCCTAATTGCATCAGCTTCCCTGGAGGTCTCTGCTGCTTTATTGCTGGAGTAGATGCTATACACCTTCTCTCCAGTTTAATGGCTGAGTAAGGATTGTATTTGCTTTTCTTGAAAACTGGATACAAATTGTTGCTTAGGTTTTAAGACCACAGATTGAGCGGCTTCAGGCTGGTCCCCAGGGAGGACATATCACTGTGGTCCTCTGGTCACTCCTCACTTAAAGAACTGCAACATGAAGTACTCATGGTAAATTTCTGGTTGTAAGCCATTTGAAATAAATCGAAGGCTCTGGATCTTTACCTCTCTGGAGATTTGCAAGGTCAGAGTAGAAAGAGAGAGGCCCGAGGCTGAGACATGGGTGAAATGGTTCCTTCAAGCCCCACTGAGCTCCTGGGTCCAATGAGACTCGTATGTGTCTCAGTCTGAAACTTTAAAGACTGAACTATTTTTTTTTCTGGGTCAGAACTTGGGTCTTCAAGCTGTGTCAAGGCCAAGAATGCAATAGAAAGGGGAGGGAGCAGGAGGAAGGAAAGATAAATGTAAGAACTGGGGTGGTTTTCCTGAGGTGAGTGTGGGATGTTTGCCAAACAACCAACACGATGCCTGACTCAAGATGGTGCTAGCAGTTTCATGAGCAATGGCTTCATTTTCCTCTAAGATTACGCAAGTGGCAGTTCTTGGTGTGGTTTTGTAGAGATCATGTTATGGTTGTTGTTGTCTCCAAGGGGAACCAGTTTAGGGATAGGTTAGGATGGCTACAGGAGACTTCTCTTAGGCATGGGTGCTGGACTCAACTCTTTCTACCTGAGTGCCCTCTAATGGGTCCTCTTCTTCTAAATCAGTGGTCGGCAAACTCATTAGTCAACAGAGCCAAATATCAACAGCACAACGATTGAAATTTCTTTTGAGAGCCAAATTTTTTAAACTTAAACTATATAGGTAGGTACATTGTTATTAACTTAATTAGGCTTAGGAAGAGCCACACTCAAGGGGCCAAAGAGCCGCATGTGTCTCGCGAGCCGCAGTTTGCCGACCACGGTTCTAAATGACTGTGAAAGGGACCAGGGCTATTCTGCCTCACACCTTCCCTATCTCTCCTGAGAGATCAAGAGATGCCTTAGCTGCCACGGAGAGGAGGCACAGGGGCAGAGTTCAGATAAACTTCTGATAAAGTGCCATAGCAAACCCCTCATCAGAAGGTAGGAAAGGTCACACAGTAAAAAAAAAAAAAAAAAAGAAGAAGAAGAAGAAAATATAATTGCTTTCTTATGAGGAAAATATTATGAGTTCTTCCCCTTTTTCAGCTTTTATGGAAGGAGATTCTGCCAGTTCCTTCAGAAAAAAATAAGAAAAAGTAGTTTTAAAATGAGATTATGCACCTTCAGGGTGCCATTAGGAAGTTTTACTGTACTGAGATGACATGAAAGCTCTGGAATTAATATCCCTGAGATGCTTCAAACCTGCAATAGCAATTATTGTACTACGTGTCCCTGGATAAATAATAGGGCCATTCAACTAATTAGCTTCAATGATTTCAGCTCCCTGTAAATTCTCTCTCACTCGGCTATAAAAATAACACTAGGAAAACTTTTGGTAAGAGAAACTTCTTCCAGGGAATGTTTTCTTTTCTCTTCCCCCCTTCGGTTCATGACTCACAACGCATAAAACAACTTTCACTCCTAATCACCAGGCTAGAGTGGAACATGTGAAATTTGCACAATATTAATTGCCATTTTCTGCTACTGAACATACTGATTGAACTCGCTACTTCATGCCTTCCGCTTAAGTGTAAACATCTTGAGAAATGAACCCCAGCTTCTTGATACACAGTATTAGCACCATGTGTGCACGAATAGAGTATAAACCCCAAGTGTACGTGAGCAACGCCTTTGTTTTCCTCTAAATGCATACATATCTGATTGAAGATAAAAGCAAGACTTACTTGTACCCACACTTCAGTACATGATCACCACGCTATCTTAGAGAATTTAGACAACACTCTAGCTCATAGAACATGAATTCACTCTTTCATATGTATTAAGTGCCTACTAAATGCAAGAGTGCCCACGAAATATGGTAGTTTCTTCCATACGTTTTCCTGGAAGAAAAGTAGATTTACTTAACATTGGTATTACACCTCTTTAAAGTGACAAGGATTCTCCTATACCTCTAAAAATACCATCAAATTCTAGAAATCCAAAGCAATGGATGTGAACGCCAATACTGCAAGCAAACACAATTCAAACATCACTGAGGTATGACGCCAAGAGGCCTGGGTTTTCTTAGAGTTTGAGGTTTTTGTTTTGTTTTGTTTTTCCTCTGGGTAAGCTGCTGTGATTTCTTCTTTCCTTTCATTGAATTTCTCTACACATTAATATGACACAGAAGCTCCTCCCTGGATGAGCTTGTACTCCCCTTTCAAATGCTGAACGTCATCATAGCAGTGGGACCTAGTGTGAGATGGATGGCGATACGCTTCATCCTTGGTGAAGAAATGAAGAGGAAAAGAGTCTAAAACCTCTTCTTGGGCTTATCTTTTTGTTTTTTAATTAACAGAATATAATTAAAATTAAAGCCAGACAAAATGACTGGATCTTAAATCAGAATTATGTCAAACAGTAGAGACTGCAGTCATCTGTTTGCACTCATTAGTGGTGACCTGCACTACTTTCTGGGTCTCCCATTTCGCTTCACTCCTTACAGGCAAACTCTTTTTTAATTTCTTAGCCACATAAAAAGGATTCTTTTCATTTTTTTAGCAATCGTTATGTAAATACAGATGTCCTGCACATTAGAATGAGGAATACGGTAATAGATTTTAAAAAAAATCATGGCCTGCCTATGAAGCATTGTGTGTAATTTATTAAATTCAAGACAATTCCCCTAAAATTGGTAATTATGTAATCTGGCAAAAAGTTGAATGTTAAAAATTTCCCTAGCTTAAGCAAAATGTGGCCAGAGATGACAGTTTTTGTTATACAACTATCCCACGTTATTCAAACATCCTAGTCCCCCGACCTCAAAATCTATACCCTAAGAGCTACGTAGGAGGTTTGTAACATCAGCCCTCATAATTTTCCTTTGAAGAGATCTGCAGCCTCAGCTTATGAGAAATGCAGTCGGTCCACCCTGAGAGAATATAAGTCATAACGTTTGTTTTGGAAATCTATTTTATCCAATATTTCTCAATGAAATAAATTGTATAAATGAAATAAAACTGACACCGCAATATTTACTAAATCGCTACCGTCTGCTCTCTGCTTAACACTATGACTCTCATTGGCTTCTCCTTCTTTTCAGTTTAGCAGGCAAAGGAGCGAAAGAAAAAGGCTTCTGCAAGGAGTGCGTTTTTAAATCAATACAAATAGGGTTATAAAATAGCCAGACTTAGCATGGTTTTCTCCTTACTTGTTACCCCTATGCATTTGTCACTTTCCTCATGCCCATGTGTATCCTTCAGTTTACCAAAATTTGTGTGTGTGAATGCATGTGTGTGTGAGGCGTTCACACATGGAATTAAGTGAAAAAGGTCCAGGGAACAGAGGACAAGAGAAAAATTCAAGGGAATTAATCTCATAGAAATAATATTGATGGTCTGATATTACAGGACGAAAATGGGAAAAATGATAAGAAGAACATTCACAGTTGAAAGTGATTATCAATGAGGATTAAATGAAGATGAAAACACTTAGCAAAAAAATAAAAAAATTAGTATCAAGTGTGCACATAAAAAGGACATAAAAATATTTTCAGGGTCCCATAACAGTGTATGTTTCTTTCAGTCTGTGGCTTGACACCATTAGACGTTTGCACTGATGATGAAGGAAGAAACTAAGCCTCTATCAGCATCCCAGTCCCCCTGTTTTCCAGGAGAGCTGTGAGGAGACAGTGTTCTCAAAGCCTCACGAAGAGAGATCCCCCTGCATTCTTGGGAGACGCTACGATTCGTGGGACAGGAGGAGCGATCTAGTCATCACTGCTCAGAAAGTCTTCCAAAGGATAATGCCTATGATATGAGGGAGGGAGGATAAAAATGGGCAGGAGGCTCTGAGGGCTCCTCTGGCAACTGGAGGTGGGGAAGGAAGGAGCCAAGCTATAAATAAAAAATACTTCTAGAAATGGTATGTGGTTGATGCATTATTAATGATTGTGAAATATATCTCAATATGGAGGGGAGTAGCCACATCTCAAGACGGAATAGAGCCAAGATCATAAACACTTGGTCCAAATACTGCTGGCAGTCTTGTGATTTTAGAAGGATTCAAAATACCCTCTGAAGTGAAAATGGTTTTATTAAGTGTTTATAAATTTACTTGATTAAGCACAGGGATGATACTCAAGAACTGATATGTAATAAAGAGATGAACACCCCCCCCCCAGGATATTGTTTTGACCATCTCAATGTTTAAAACTACCACTAATAACTATGAAAGCCTAACATATTGTAGTTTAAAAAATATGTTGTTGTATTTTAAAATCTGTATCTTAAAGCATTTTAAAACGAGTCTCGTTGTCTAATGAGTCTGGAAAATACTGTAGCTTGTTGCAGGTCATGGAACTCAAGGATGCCTGACTTCATATTCCTCGTTTTAACCACTAGTTGTATCGTACGTAGCCTCTGTTAATGTATTCCGGGGCTCAAAAATGTTTGCCGTTTCATATTCATCTGCATTTGCAAATATGTATCCAAATAATATTTAGCCATTTTACTACACACACAAATCCTACATGTGCAGCTATGTAAGAAGCTATCATAATTATAACAGTGAAGTAGATTATGGCTAAAGATTAACAAAACAGGTGACAGATGGTCACAAACTTAAGATTTATAACTTTAACATGTAGTTTCACTTAGAGGGATCTATCTGAGGTCCACCTGTGGATATTGATAAAATTTGCTAGGAAGCCATGAGGGGAAGAGGAGGAGTAGGTTAGTATTCTCTTTTCTTTGCTCTTCCATTTTCTTTCTCTCTTTCTTTTTCTTTCTCTCTTTCTTTCTCTTTCTTTCTTTCTTTCTTTCTTTCTTTCTTTCTTTCTTTCTTTCTTTCTTTCTTTCTTCCTTCCTTCCTTCCCTCCCTCCCTCCCTCCCTCCCTCCCTCCCTCCCTCCCTCCCTCCCTCCCTCCCTTCCTTCCTTCCTTCCTTCCTTCCTTCCTTCCTTCCTTCCTTCTTTCCTTTCTTTTTTGCTATCTAGAAGGGAGATTTAGTCCTGCTGCCTGAATTTGAGGGTCTCTCACACTGCTCATCTGAACAATCAATTTTTACTGCTGTAGAAGATAATAATGGTAATAACACTATAGAAAAAACTACCTTGACCCATAACTGTAACTTATTACCGTCTTTTAAAATATAACTGTAGTATATGGAGCTTCTTCGTTTCTTGAAGCAGAAAAGAAGCTGACAGTTGGAGCCTCTGCAGCTGTCTATATATCTCCTGAATGTATGCAAAAGGCTGATCTGCTCACAAAGGGAGCTGCTTTGGGTGTGGGCCACATGCGCGAGAACAGTGACCCAGCACTAGACATTTGCTGAGGACAGTGGTCCCCTTTGGCCTGCCTGCCTATTCACTCCAAGTGCCAGCAAAAAGCTCTGTCACTATGACATGCTAGTGCTTCTGCATCCTACACGAGGACAGTCACGATCCCTGGCCACTTGCAGGGATGCTCTTATAGAATAAATGGCCAGCAATCCCACCAGGGCATCCTCTGACCATGCTTTTGATACTGAAATTTCAAAGCTCGCTGTTTACTCGAAGAACAAACCATACACAAAGCCTCAATGTGTTGTTCCACTGCACTTATCAAGGAGAAAATAGAAAGCTTTATTTAACCCTACTGCACAGATTTCCACATGTTTAACAAGAACTTACCTGGTTTCTATGTTATGTGAAGGATTGCCTTTATAAGACAAATTATATTCCAGACACTTTCAAATGAAGCAGATTCACCAAGCACACCATTTATCTTCGGATCTGGAAGCCTTCCTTAAAGCATGACTTTGCACCAAAGGAGTTTTAATGCCACTCCATTCTGAAATGCACTGCATACTAACAAAATTTATATACGTTCCCGGGGCTGTTAAGGAAACTTGAATGACTTGCAGTTTCTCTAGATGATATTTTTAAAAAATCTTAAAAAGGGTGAGCAGCATACGAATGAAAACAAATTACAGTAGAAGTTGTTTAAAAGTACAAGCACAATACTGCTTATGTACAAGCCAGGGAACATGCAGCAAAGATTTGTTTTACTTCTCTTCAACCACCATTCTAGTCACTGAACATAAACAACCATAAAGTTACAGCTGCTTTTAAAACGTCACTTAGGGACAAACTGTATAGATGGGAAATGAGATAGTACTGAATGGTTTCAGAAAAAGACCAGCCCTATACTCTGAGCTGTCAGTTCTGCATTCATGAGAAATAATACAGTATTTCTCATCACAAATCATATATGTTCCCCTATGAAGATGAATACACACACAATATGATCCAAATGATTTTTCAGATTAAGAATAGTTAACTAACACTTTCCAAAATGTTCTTAAAAATTGAGTCTAGTTACCTAGTATGAAAATTGAGAAAAATGAGGTAGTGAAGTTTGGGATATAATTAAAATTTTAGGCAGCTGCTTGAATGGCTATAATTTTTTTTTAATAATGGGAGACTCTATAGAGCCTGCTGCAAAATGACTCAAGCTAGGGATTCCCGTTAAATATGCTAAGACGGGGCAATATACTTTTAGTAGGCTGAATAAAAGGTAAAATAACCTGTATTTAAAAAGTGCATAACAATGTCAAATCTTTAAGCTTCCATCCAGAGGATTTGCAATAAAATGAAATCATTAGGCAAAGAGTGGTCACTGCTATGATGAGAAGAAAAAATAATTCAAAATTCTCATACCTATTATTATATTAGAATAGTTCACTTTCTTCTCTACATAATAACACTGGGCATTAAAGAGCCATTTACACATACCTTATTATTATGTACGAAATTACAAGTACACAGTGCCGGATAACTCATCTCTCTACATTAAATAGGAGCATGCATTGTTTTTTAAAATGTCTGTCTTTACAATGTGCTAGGTAACAGCCTCCACAGCATAATCACAAATGCATTATATGATATGCTTTATAAGAAGTTATTAAGGATTATGACTATAGCAACGTAAACCTAATATAAATGTGAATAAAGCATTTAGAAATGGTATTTTCACTTAGACTGTTACCTGGATAATTTGCAGCAATGCAATTATCATAGGAGAAGACATACCACACTTAAAGAAAAAGTCATTTCCACGAAGGTTAGTAAAAACCCTATAATGTAGGTATTTTTCTAGCAATTTCACAGAACCCATGCCTTTAAAAACATGAGAAGAATCCACAATGCCACCTACAGTATTCTCAACAGTAATCTCGTCTTGCAGGGGGGAAAAAAAATCAGCTTTATTTGAAAAGCCAGGTGCATGTAAATTTCCAAACTGCAAGTAGGTGGCAGTGGAGACATTTCTGGAGAATTTCTCTCAGTTGGAAATGGAAAAGGAGGAAAAAACCTCCTTAAAAACAAGTTACAGACATACTAAAATAAACAGTGTCCTGACATGTAACCTCCCATAGTAGACCACTATTAAGAAATAACAAAATATTTGTCTTTTGGGACCAAAAGCCTACCAATCCCTTAATGAAGACATCCATAGCACAGAGAGTGAGCAGCATGGGTGACAAAATTAGAGAGAAATGGAAAGAGAGAAGGGTTGGATAATTGTTTCCCACAAAGCTCAGAGTAAGAACCTAGGAATCTGATGTAGACAAGAAACTCTGAGGATGCCAGCATGAAATACATAAATTTAAAACTAGTAAGTCAGCATTTTAAGAAGCTATTAAGAAATCTCCTCTTTGAATGTAAACTCAAGAGGAATGTGAATGAGTTCATTAAGACCTGGTCTTTAATGAAGACTATCAATTGAGCCCATCAAAAAACTGTGTACAACAAGAGGCTATTAAACAATGCAGACATATTTAAAGTGTGCTCAACTCTAAACAAACACTAGAAACATTAGAATAAAACCACCTGAATTGTCTTTCAAGGTTAATGAGTTGGCAGTTAGATTCATTCCGTTCTCAAGTTTACCTGCAAAGATAAGCAGGGTCATTAAGTTGTATTATCAATTTAACTAATTGATTTGACTTGTGGAGATCATATTAGAAACTGGAATGTGCCCAAGAATAAACTGTGTGTGTGTGTGTGTGTGTGTGTGTGTGTGTGTGTGTGTGTGTGAGAGAAAGACAGGTAAATGGATTATAAGAGGAAAAAAGAAAGTTAATGATGTAATCCATATCAGAATCACCAGGTGAAAAGAAAGGAAAACAAGTGTCCAGATCAAAGCCTTTTTACACATGTTATCTCAAATCAGCTTTTCTCCTGGCTTTAATTGGTTAACCATGCAGTTAACCACAAAGGCAACCAAGAAGTCAGGGGAAACCAAAGACCTGGTGAAAACAAATGTCACATTCTCAATACTACTGGTCCCTTTGCCTGGAACATTCTTCTTCTATTCAACTTCTAGGACTCCATTCGAAACCCGCCTACTCCAAAATGCCGTTCAGAATCCCCCGTATGGCATTAAACTCTCCCTTTCCTACAGAATTAAAAGAAACACACTTCTATTTCAGTAATGATCACCGTCTAGTATGAGCATTATGATATCTGTGTTTGGGTTTGGAGGAGCCCAAGTTTGGAAGTCTCAGGAGCCATTCCTTGACAATTACTGGAAAATGCTGGTGTCATGCTCTCCAAGGGGACAATGCTTCATGTGTGTTTATCTGAATGAGCTGAAAGGATTATGTGAAATCATCTCTCAAAATACGACTTGTTTCAAAGTTGTGCAGAGTGAGAATTCTGTGTTCTACTGACCACGAGAAGGGCAGCTTGCTCTGCACAGACCCTGATGCAGCTGTAGGAAGAACTGTGGCACCAAACTAAACTCTCTCCTTAGGCCCATGCAGGAGATGCCAGCAGTGCACACCCGAGAATCATTCGCGCACTAGCCTCGCAGGAACAGTAGGGGGTGCTTCACTGTTGAGGATACTGGTGGAGGGTGAGCTCACTGTGATGGGTGGAGCCTGCAGAAAACCTTGCGTCATTGCTTTGGTGACCTTTTAAATGTAAGCGGCAGGGGACAGAAGAGGGATCTGGCAGCAGTCCTCAGGAGCCTGGGGTGGAAGGAAATGTAAAAAGTATAAAAGCAAGGGTCGGCCTGAACCCAGAATTCTCAGATGAAGGGAGAAGTTCTTAAACTGAATTAATAGGGTTTGCTACTTAGATTTTCCATTATCAAAAGAGATTTGGTGTGGTCCTTCTCCACCCTTCTGTTCCTTCCTCCTTGTGACATTAGGGGTTACTTTTGTTTTATGGTGGGGGGGAGGAAATCTCATACACAATGAAAGAATATTGAAAAAATTCTGTAAAAGCTCCCCGGAGAGAGTAAAATCTCTGGAAGGCATTCTCTCTCTCTCTCTCTCTCTCTCTCTCTCTCTCTCTCTCTCTCTCAGAAAGGCGTTGGATCAATTTCATTTTTCTCCAGGTAGTGCATAAAACTCAGTGCCAGGCTATGTAAGTACAACCAAGTTTCGCTAAGGCTTCATTTCTTGCTGCCAAAGACCTGCAACTTCTAATTGACTGAAATACTGAACATATCGAGACATTAATGCTCCAAACAACTAACAATATTAGGAGTGTGCTGTATCTGCAGAAGGCGGAGGGCCTAGCAGAAGTGTCAGAGCCTCTCACCTGGGAGGGTCTCTGAGAAACATCTACCTTCAGGACAGCCCTCAACCAGGAGGATAGAAAAAGACATTTAAGAAGAAGGAACCTTTGAGTTGGCTCCAAACCAGTACGTTTCTAGTAGTCTTACTAGATACAAAGAGATCATCAAGTGACCTTGCTAAAGGCATTTATTAAAATTGGACCAGGATGCATATTTAAGAATGGCAGAAAACACTAGCACAGCTTCAGAATAAAAACAGCACATGTTTTGTTTTGTTGGGTTTTTTTTTTTTTGGAATACTGTAGTTTTGGATTATCTTAATCCATAAAACTTTGCTAT
Source organism: Myotis daubentonii (assembly GCF_963259705.1). NCBI lineage: Eukaryota > Metazoa > Chordata > Mammalia > Chiroptera > Vespertilionidae > Myotis > Myotis daubentonii. The sequence continues at coordinate 47,434,517 of NC_081855.1, read as the reverse complement.
TCACTGTATTGGGCAACAGTGACATTGTATTTTAGTTTATTTTATTATAAGTATTATTATAGTATGTTTTGGTTTGAGGAGTAAAAGAAACAAGTATATCATAATACTATTGCATGAAAATTTCATTTTCCTATTCTATTGTGTACTTAGAATTTCTTAGCCTGTTTTAACCGCCCCCCCACCCTCCAAAAAACCCACACACCCAGATTTTGTGAACATATAATTTATGAGTCAATGCCAAAATAAGGGTGGCAAATCTCTCAGTCACAGACATAATCTTCAGAAGATGGTACTTAATTATTCACCCTGTGGATTTTCTGTGCTTGCCTGTCCCTTCTCCTCTCCCATTGCACACAAACACTTTTAGAAAGTGGGCAGACAAAAGAAGTAGAAGAAATGAAACTCAAACTGGATGATTTGACTTCTAACATCACTTTGAAATGTAGTAGACAAAGAAAAAGAATCTGAAGTGAAAAGATAAATAACAATTGGTATGAAGTAAAATTCAAGAACACGTTCATTTCAAAACAATATTCCATGTACAATTCCCCCCCCCCCTAATGCCTTTTAAAAAGTTTTGGTAAACTAATTGTGGCTAGGATGTCTCAAACGAACACAGTAAATAGATTTACATTTCAAAAATTTACCTATTTAAAACATTTAAATTTTATTTACTATTGACTTTTAGGTGGACCCTTCAACAAAGTAAGATCTTGTCATTAACTACCAGCAGGTGGTGGTATTCACAAACAGGGTACAAGAAATACGCAAGCGCTGTGAATATAACCAATATCTGGTTCAGATTTATGAATCATGGACTTAAAAACATTTTTGAGTTATCAGTACTCTGCAGCCACTTCCACTCTCATCTATTCCATATGAATGTGGAAAGTTGGAAGTTACCTTAAAATATCTGCCTGTAGAAAGTTTCAGATTATCAGATCTCTTTATAACAGAGAAATTTTTATTTTTATTTTTAAACATTTAAACTTTCTAAATAACAAAGTACTTCAAACAAGCACAAATATCTAGACTCTTCCAATATTTTGGGAGCGTCTAGGTTTAAAATCTGGCCTATTGTCTATTCGGGGCCGGCCTGTATCAAGAAGGAGCACGGACTGTATCCGTCAGCCCAGCTAACCTGAGCCATGCTGAATGGCAGGCAGTGTGTACACACCGTTGCTAGGGAGAAAATATGCCCGTTCTTGTCTCCAAAACGAAAACTCCCAGGTTTCAGAGGATACAGAAGCAACAAGAGGCAGTGAACTCCAGCCATCAAGTCAACCGCTCCAGGGGCTTTAGGACCAGGCTGAAATTATTTGGTTTTGACCGCCAGATGACCTCCACTGCTGCCCAGTCTGATGGACAGTCGGACCATTAGTTCTTTTAACACACATTCTTTCCCTGAAACACAGACAGCACTCTGCGTTCGCACAGAGCAAGAGAAGAGAGCAAACGAAAGCGCCTGAAAGGGAGAGACAGAGATGTACATCCGTAGAGAACCTTCTACACCAGCTGCGACCCTTCTACTGGTCTGCGGCCTGGGGCTAGAGGAATTCATCCTGAGCAGAGAGACATCAGGTTATTTTTCCAAAGATCCAACTTGAAAATCTGACTCTAGAATATAATGAGGGAGGTTTATATCTCACATATGTCCAAAACAAAAACATGGGAATGCTTAAAACGGATTTTTTTTTTGTATTTTCTAAAGTAATGTGATTTCTAGCTTGAAAATCAGCAATGCTATTTTTTTTTAAAAAATATACATATCAGAAATGAAAACATCTTTTTATGTCCCTCCTAATGTTAGTTAAGGGTTTATGCAAAATTGCTTTCCATTATATATTACCCAGTTTTTTTGGTAACTCACTTAAGGAGTATAATTCCCAGGCCACATCGTTGTGGTATTGAGATTCAAAATACATTTTAGATGCTTTTTTTTTGGTATGTATGTTTTGATGTGTGTGAATAAGCAATAACTTTTGGTCTTATTATTTTTGCAAAACAAACAAGGGGCTAAACTTTGCTCTTAAACAACCTATTAATTCAAAGCAAAACTGAAAAGCACAAAGATTGTACTCCCAGAAGATTCATCAAAAATACTGAACTTTGCCAGGAAGGAAGGAGAGAAAGGAGAGTAAAAAAGGAAATTTAGGTGGAGGGTACATTTTTCTATAGGTGGATGTGTCTACCTTTATTTTTTTTTGTTTCCATCTTTAAATAAGGCAAAGTTAAACTCATATTTATTCAGATATAGAACACACACACACACACACACACACACACACACACACACACACATCCTCTTTCTATCTCCATTTTCCTGTGGCTTGGCTGACGGAATTGTGCTTGTCCCCAGCCCCTTCCGATTTTCCTCTTGGGATAAGTGATGAGCTATGCTGCAGTAAACGAGGAAACATCTGTTTGACTTTCCGAAGCTGGCATGGGGAGCTGAAGTCTGAATCACAAATGCCACTTTCACAAACAGGTCTCCCACAGGAACCGTGCTAAAAACATGACTCTATTGGGGTGAATCGCGGCTCCAGTGAGTGATGGGTAAAGCTGCTCTCCTCTGCAGCTATTTGAAACAATACACACTTGGAAAAAAAAAAAAAGGATTTGTGTGTGGTGGATTTAATGGATCCCAATCTGTTCAAGAGAAAAAGTACCTGTATCCAGTTTTAATTTGGAAAGTTAGTTCATATTCAAGCCCCGAAGACACTACAATGAAGTTTGCTTCTAACAAATTCGGAGTCTTTTATTAGCAATAAACCTATGAAACCATGGTGTGTGGTTACTCTATATTTAGAAAAGGCACACAAAAAAAATCTCAAATTATTTTTTAAGCATATTGACATGGTAGTTAAAAAAAAATCAGCACACTGTTTTCACCTTTTATTTTATTATAGTGTTGTTGCCATCAGCAACAGTGCAAATAACTTAGGAACATCACCCTGGCTAGAGGTGTGTCTAACTCACCTGGACTGTAACGATTTCACTTTTTTTTTTTTTCAAACGAGGGAGTTGCATCTGACCAAAGGCAAACTCCTGTGGCAGGTGGGACATACTGCTGGCCATACTCCCAAATGCCTCTTCCATTAGAATCTTACCATCTGTACATCTTTTTAGATTGTTCAAGTTTTCAGTTAGGCTTATTTTTTTAAAACCTCTTTTCTTTAGTTTAGTGATTTTTCTCTTTATGAAAAATGACTGCTTGCTGTTTGATTCCTCTCTGGGGATATTTACTCATCTCTCTCTTGAACAGGGCTCCCATTTCCTTGTCAGCACTTGATTTGCCTGACATCATCGTGCGATTATTAACCTGTGAGTGAGCTGGAAATATTTTAGAGGCAATCTGAAAGAGAAACAAAACTAAAAACCAACTCAGTCTTTTCAAACGATTTACCAAGATAATACATTTTATAAGATATCATCAGACGGGTCTTAATGTAAATGATAGATGGATGCAAACATCGTGCTGCATCTTTCCATTTAGCTCTCAAAGGCAGAGAGCATTGGTGCCAGAAAGGAGTTCCTCTATTATTAAAGGTAGTTGCCAGCTATCAGAACAGATGGATGGTTGTTGCCTGTAAGATACTAATTATGCTATGTACATCAATGAATGCGGTTTCGAAACTGTTACTGCAAGAATCAGGTCTGTATATGAAAATCAACTAAATTTTTAAAATTCTGTTTTTTTATTATTCCTTTTAAAAAGAATTCGAAATATTTCTACCTTATAATTACTAGTGAGAATTCTTAGGTGGAAATGTTCAAATATACATGAAATTTTCCTTCTTTCTGTGAATATGACTAAGACTAAACATGCTTTCACTGCTCTAAGGAAAGCCCTAATAGAGCATAGCAAATGATAGAATTAGCACATTGAATATTATCTTAGCATAAAAAATGTGATGGATAGCAATTGAAAGCTTATTTTTTTCCAAATCTGTTTTCCACGCCCTCCCTTTACTCAGGGCTCCGAATGCTCCTACAGTATCTAGGATCTTCTTTAGATAAAATTTCAACTTTTGAATTATGAATACTAATAAGCCTTTCCTAGGATAAAATGACATTCAACCAAAGTACTTGTATGCATGCATATAAGCATAACCAATGGACACAGACACCAGGAGAGTGAGGGCATGAGCAGCGGGGTGGAGGGGCAGTGGGGGAATAAGGATACATACGTAATACCTTAATCAATAAAGAAAATTTTAAAAAATTTAAAAAATGAAATTAAGACACGAGTAGATATATAAGTTATTAGGCCTTAGAAAGAAAAAACAAAAGTAGATACTTCTCAACATACATAATTTAACCTAAACTATACCTCAATTTTACTTCATTTTCACAGGCAGAAAATACCGTTAAACCTAGGAACAGTAGTTCGAGAATTCTTCTAAAATCAATTTTAATGAAACACACACACACACACACACACACACACACTTTAATGTTGAACATGCCCATTTAATCAACAATTTTGGCTCGAAGATGACATGATCAGCATTTACACTTAGACCAACCACCTGGTACTAATACACACTTTGTATGTAAGTCCTTAGGTCGACACCCAATTTACTGACCTATATTAATCATTAATATAAAATGGTATTTTTCCAAACGTCACTTATTTTTCTAATGCAGGGGTATGAATACTGAGTTTTAGCTCCATTTGCTATGATTAAAATGAATTGTGATTAATTAATTGCTTACAAAATCATTTGCTCTATTTCTATTCTTTGCCCATTTGGTCTTAAGTAAAGCCCTAATAGAGCATAGCAAGTGATAGAATTTCCATGGGAAAAGTTTAGGAACTCCCTTAGGAAGGGTAATTATGAAGCCAAAGGCAGAGAGGACTGACCAAATAGTTATCAATAGGTATATGGAGAGAAGGGAGAGATGGGAAGGCACATCATTTCTTGAATGATTACATAGAGGCTGTTTCTGAGCACCTTTACATCAATACGTCATGTGTGTATTATGCCCATTTGATAGGTGAGAAAACTTAAGATCAGAGAATTTAAATGCCTTCCCTGAGATCATACAGGTAGTCCATGTAATAATCATTTCAGGGTTTGGAATACTTTACAAAATTAATCTTATAAAATACTTGAAAGACAGACATTCCTCTCTAGAGTTCCAAAAAAAGAAGACTTGAAGAGGTCTCCAACCTAATATAATAAGCTAATAATAAGAATTCGAAGAGGTTTTCTACCTTTCCTCTTCCACCAGATTTTCTGCTTGGAAATGCTGCATTTTCATCGAGAGAAAAAGCCTCCTTTTTTAAAACCCTACATCCCCTTACTGCTGCTTCATCCCTTATCACTTCACTATACTGCTTCATCTGCTTGTCACCTCCATGATTTTCTTAACCATAGGTTTTTGGCTCCCACCTGCAAGGCTACTCTAAATCTCTTCTTTCAAAGTACCCAGTGACCCACTAATTGCCAAACCCCAATGACTTCTCAGTACTTATTCTGTTTGATCTCTCTGCAGTATGTGATATATTTTCTCCCTGGGTCTTCTTCTACTTTTCTGATATTGTTTTAGGGCCTCCTTGCTAGCTCCTCTGCCCGCTTCTTCCTATGTTGGCGCCTCCCAGGGTATTATTCTGGTCCTCTTGTTTTCTTCCTCTATAGTCTTTCCCTGGGTGACGTATCTCCTGGGCTTTAATTCTCAGCTTTAATAGAATGGGTCTTCCTCATCCCTGAAAATTCTTTCACTTAAAGTTCTGAAACTATAGTTCTAAATTGCAAGTGGGTAACCCCTTGAACTTGAATGATGAATTTGTTTTTGGACATTATTCCGTCAGGATTCTTAGCTGCAAGGCAGACACTGTCTCAAGGTCGGAGTCAGGGGAACTCCCGAGGGCCCTGGGACAGGAACCACGACAAACATCCTGCAATGCACCTATAGATGCTGCTGCTGCGCATGTGCATCACTTGATCAAGATGCAAAGTCTTCAAGGAGAGAGTTGTCCAAATCCTGTGGTTGGACACCGACAGCATTGAATTTGGCTGAAGAAGGGTCTGGTAGTGGAGGGGGACCACTACCTCTTACTAATACCACACATGATAGAAGATCACACAAAAAGGATCAGAGAGTTTATAGGGAGAAAAGGAGTTGATTACAGATGGCCAAACAATGAAAAATGCCTACCACAAAGTACTCAAGTTGATTGGTCCCCAATGTTTTACAAGATACAGTTTAAACTATCAACAGGAGGTGACGGAAGTGGATCAACACAGGAGGAATATTCATATTTTTCACAACTAACCCTAATATACCTTCCCAGACATTCTCTCTATGTATTCTCAAACGTAGTGTTTTCATACAACTTGCCTTTGTTTTCCTGATATTTATCTTTCTACGGCCCTACTTTCCTTCTTTATTTGGTTAAAGCTTACTCATCCTTCAAGAGTCAGCTAAATGTCACCTCCTCTATGAAGTCTTCCCTGATTCCCTTGGGCAGAATTAATTTATTTTGTTCTTCCTCCACTTAGGACTTCTCTGAAAACACAATAAATCTCAATGATTAGGGTGAGCTGTACACATCTGTTTTCCATTGGATTATTAGTTCCTTGAAGGCAGGGATTGGATCTTATTCATCTTTATATATTTAGAGTCTACATCAGTAAGCACATTTTAAGGAAGAATTAGGAAGCAGAAGAGGTGATGTTGCCATAATGATGAGGTCTCTTAACTCATGGTTCACGTTTTTCAACTTAATTTCTTTTGTTCCACACACCATACTTTCCTAATCATTTCAAATGAAACAGTCTATAGAGTTCTAGGTCAACTTCACACTGGGTCAGGTAACTTTTCTTATTCTTTAGCCGAAGGAAGAGGAGAGTAATGTTCCCATTGCTCTTCACAACTAAGGTGTCATCAGTACTTTCAGAGGTCTTACAAGCAATTCAATTTTGCTTAATTGATAAATGTTTCTTTCAGAAGCACAGAGTGAGCTAGTTGCATTCATTTCTCTGTATCTTAGACACTGGGCTTAAAACTAAGAACTCTAAAATACCTTATACAGTAAGTACATTGAGATCTTTATGTGACAGCTTTTAGATGGAAGATATTATCTCTAACAATGGATATAGTGTCTGTGGTTATGAATCAGTTTCCTTATGGTAAAAAATGCTTCTATGAAATGTCTGCAAAATAATCCTATATAATAAAAGGGTAATATGCAAATTTACCCTAATGGCAGAATGACCAGAACAGCCGCTCAAACAGTCACTATGAGGTGCACTGACCACCTCTCGGTTCCTTTTCCTGGCCAGTAGGCTCCCATCAACTGATGGCAAACAGGGAACTGGGAGTGGGTAGCGGGGGATATAGGTGATGCCAGGCCAAGGGCCCCACCCCGCCAGTCGCCCCACACATGGCGGGGGCGGTGACTGGCAGTAGGGGCGGAGCCAGCGAGCAGATGGGAATGGCCAACCTCTCAGTCCCTCCCTGCAGCCGTCAGGCTCTGATTGCCCCATGGTGAACAGGGAACCAGGCAGCCAGGGAAGATGGCCCCGATTGCAGGCCAGGCCTAGGGACTGGACCATACCCATGCATGAATTTCATGCACTGGGCCTCTAGTATGGTCAATAAACATCATAGGCACAAAAGGAAATTTAAGTTTCTCTTTCACGTTATGGAAATTATCCCAATTGCATAATAAATTTTTCAAATTCTAATTAACACATTGTTTGCGGGTAGTTTTTATAGCGCGCTAACAGGTGGCGCGGGCCATTTTTGCTAATTTTTTGCGCAAATGGCAACATTCAGTAAAATTACGATAACTTTAGTTTACGTATTTATACGTTACCCGCATTCTACCGCTAGTCTATAAAAAATGTATTAATACGTGTCCCGCGCTCTACTACACCGGTAGAACGTATAAATACGTAAAACGTATAAATACGTTTCCCGCATACAATGTGTTAAGAAAATGATTATGATTATCCAAAAGTTTGGAAAATAAAATACAATCAGAAGACCAAATTTTAAAGGAAACTGTTATTGAGTTAAATTTATCAAGTGGACATTCAGTAATAGCTGAGTATTAAAGTTGCATTTCTAGAAAACTAGATATTTCATACCTAATGTGTGTTTTAGGCAGGCCACAAAACCTTAAAGTGACAAACCTTCTGTCATTTGTGAATAGTCTAATTGCTCTGTACTGAAATTAAATATTAAAGAAGGTCTGATTTACATGATGAGTATATGAAGCATTTTGTTAAGAAGCCAGTTTAAAAGACTCAACGTCTGAAGATGTTGAATTGATTTCCTTTTGGTTGATTCTGACCATATTCTACAATCAAAAGCTTTTTTGATTTTTTCCCCTGTTTCTTGGATATGTTTCAAGAAAATGGGAATTTGGGGATTTAGATTGGCCACTCAAAACAAGTAGTCAGATTTTAACAAAGGTGACAGAAAAGTACTTCTCATGGGGAAAAAAGGGATGTTTCATCAGCTTTATTTGTTATAAGAGAAATTATCAATAGGTAGTGGTGTTTATATCCGTAACCTAAATGCTGTGGGAAACTATTAAGCACCATCTACATTCTCTAAAGGAGAGTTATGCTTTGGGGTTGTATTATGTTCCTAAAATGTTTTCTAGCATAGGAATCGAACTCAAAGCCACACACACTCCTATTTATCCTTCCAGATATAACATAGTCACTGTCATTACGAAGTTTCTCTGACATGCCAAACACAATGCTAATCACTCTCTCATTTCGGACCTATTACAATACATTTTACCATTTTAAATCACTTTCTTGTATCTCTATCCTCCATTAGACATTGAGCTCATCCTAGGCCGAGACCAGGTCCTTTCATTTTGTATTCTCAGCACTTGCACTGTGCCTCACACACAGTACCTCCTCAATAAACGTTAATTGAATGAGTGAATAAATGAAAACACAAATTTTATGTATAAATCCTAGTACAACAGTAGCCAAGAGGAGTGACATGAAGGACGAGAAAAGGATGAAATCATGCAAAGTCTTTTGGATGTATTAGTGATATTGACTCTGATTCTAAAGATAAGAGAAATCATTGAATAATGGCAGCATGGTGATTATATTAAAAGAAGCTCAGAGTGAATTTGGGGATTGCAGTTGGATGATGAGTAGTTCAAATGACAAATGGTAGTGGCTTGGGCTTGGGCAGAGCTGATGGGGATAGAGAGTAATGGATGTATCAAGAAAAACATTTAACAGGCAGAGCTGATAGGATTTGGTGAGTGCTGGATGTTTGGGTGGGGTGAGCGAGAGAGCTGGTCAAAGAAGATTGCACCATTTACCAGGACAAAGTAGAAGAGGCACGGGTTTGGGGCAGAGGAGGAAAGTTGAGTCTGAGGTTCTGGTGAGATATCCATGTGTTACTCTGAGGGAGAAGCTATTTCTATTCTCCCTCGACACACAAGGACAACTGAGGCTGAGGTTGTTGGCACAACTCGTCAACTGGCAGAGCCAGGAGTCAGCCCCACATCTGCCTCCAGAATCTTTGCTGTTAACCCCCAGGCCACGCAGCATTATAATCCTTTGTTTAAAGAAAGCACCGATACACAGGAAGCAGAGTTGCAATTCTGACTTTCCTCTTCCTGACGCCCAAGTGTATCTCAACGGAGGCAACCTTGCTGGAGGGCGAGGCCACTTAGCTTCCAAAGCAAGGCAGTGGTCTTTGTAAAGCCTTGCTTTCCATACACATACCGGCCTAAACAGATGGCGGTGAAGCCACAGGGCACCAGAGAAAGACAGTGAGCAGGGGGCGGAAAAAAGGGGAGAATCCTCAGGGCACTGGTAGAAGTGCAAAGGTCTTGTTCAGGTGAAAGAAAATGTGTAATAAAATTCACCGGTTCAGCTGAACAGGTAATTACAGAGTTAATAAAACAAGAATTCCTGACACAATAGATTCTAACACTGCCATGGGTGTCATAGTCACCAAGTGACTTTTTAGTTTGCTGGTCATTGATCCACTAGACACTAACAGCTCCAATCGGATCAATGCAGAATAACATATGAGAAGGACTTTTGCATGTTAAAAATCTACTGGAAATTTTACATGAATGAGTTCATTATCTGGGTAATGTGACCTGTGTCCAAATGATACATGTGGCCCATTTGTCAGGTTTCCTTTTAATGGCAAAAAAAAAAAGGAATTTTTTTCTAAAAGCTTAATTATGTGAGAAATTCCACTGCCGAGAAATTGAAGCCACTTGGGTGCCATGAATGTGTAAACATGTTAATTTGAGAGCTGTGATACCTAAAGAGGTACATTTCATCTCACTCTCCCAGCCTCCCTTTTCCCCACAGGGTCACCTCACTCCCTCCTCCTTTGCTAGGGCCAGGCAACACTGTTCTGGGGTCTTCCTCTCTTTGTAGCCTTGGCCAGCTCCACTTTCTCTGAATCCTTCTCTCCTGCACTTACAGTTCCTTTTAAAAGCTTGTCTGCTAGGGCCAATATTTAACCCAGGATCCCTCTTGCTATCTTTATCTGCCTGGGACTCTGTTATATGGTTTTAGCAGAAGAGAGTAAATAGGTAAGAGAATATATAGTGGTTGGCAAAAGTGGGTTTACAGCTGTTAATATGGAAAATAATACAATTAATAAATAATGATACAAGAATAAACTGTGTTTCATGTACTCACAACTGTAAACCGACCTTTGCCCACCCCTGCATATATCTAGTTGTCAAAATTCATCAAAACGTATAAAGAATTTTATTTTACGTAAATTATATCTCAAAAATATTCAAAATCAAATATATAAAATACATTTTCTAGAGCCCTTTTTTATTTGTCTGGCTTCCATGAACAAGCCTATTGTTATAGCTCTATGTCAGCTGTCCTTCTTGAATCAAGTGATATATGAGCTCTTTGCCACATGTACATACAGGGTGGGGCAAAAGAGCTGTGAGTATGCAAAACACAGAGTTTACTCTTGTATTATTATTTATTAATGATTGTATTATTTTCCATATGAACAGCCATAAACATACTGTTACCCCATCCTGTATATTTGACAAACATATAAATATGTATAACGACTACATATATGTAATTGTATAATCATTACCAAATCAAGATAGAGAATATTTCCAAAAAGTTTCCATGTGCCTCTCTGCAGTCCATCCACTCCCTCCCACCCCTGGCAACCCTTGATCTATATTTTTGTGTATAGTTTTGCTTTTTAAAACAATGTTCTATAAATGAAATAATATGGTACCTAATCTTTTATGTCTGGCTTTCTTCAATTAGCATAAAACATTTGAGATTCATCCATGTTGTTATATGTATCAGTAGTTTATCATTTATATGGCTGAATAGTATTTCATTATGTGGATATACCAATTTTTTTTTATCCACTTACTAGGTGATGAATATTTGGGTTATTTTCAGTTTGGGATTATAGTGAAGGAAGCTGCTATAAACACTCAAACCAGAACCTGTGTTCAGACCTAGGCAGTCTAGATATACAGTTCACATTTTTTAAGTGTTCCACGCCAATGGTGCCCAATGAACCACTAAGCTCTTTGCCATCATCATGGCACCCCTTTTTTATGTTCTTTTGATTTCTCCTGGTGCCTGTATTGCTCCTCAAGTAGAGACTGCCTGATACCACATCAAGCACCACACAGTTAGCTGGTAAGCAGAAGCAGCATGCTTTAAAAATTTTAGTAGCCAGTGTGGCTCAGCGTTTGAGTGTCAACCTATGAACCAAGAGGTCACGGTGCGATTCCAGGTCAGGGCACTTGCCCAGGCTGTGGGCTTGATCCCCAGTTGGGGGTGTGTAGGAGGCAGCCGATCAATTATTTTCTCTCATCATTGATGTTTCTATTTCTCCTTCTCCCTTCCTCTCTGAAATCAATAAAAATATATTTTAAAAGTATAAAAAATTGTGCTTTAGAGAAAGCCCTTTGTATACCCAAACTAATTAAGGAAATTTATTTATAAGGAAACCCTCTAATTCAGGTATCTTTAAAGGGAGGACTTAGAAAATAAGAAATCAACATTCTCGCCACCATTTAGTGGTCCATGGTTTAAGTTCTAACATGGTGCTTAAAACTTCTTACCCATCAGTGTTGACCCAATATAATTTATTATCTTTGGAACAGCATACATTTATTGTAAAAACAATGGGAAAATATCTGCCAATGATGTGACTTTATATTGTTTAGAAAAACAATAATAAAAGCCAAACTTATAAAATAAATATTCCTAGTCTATGGATAGGTAAGACAACCTTTAAAAGATTTCTAGTTTATTGTAGGAATATATTTTAGCACTGTAATAATAAAATAACCTGAAGAATAATAGCCAAGTACAATGAAATATTCTAGAATTTAAAAAATTACAGAAGCATATACTTTATTCTTTGTGCACCAAAGGATAAGAATCCCAAGTAATACAACTTTGTCTCAGCTAACAACTATCATTTAGAAAATTCTTACGTTTTTTCCCCCTGGTCAAACTGTACATAATTCCTCTTCTTATATTTTCTTATTTATTAGATTAAAATTATTATTAAAAATTTCAAACATGTACAAGTATAGAGAAAATGGTATAATAAACCTCCTGTACCTATCACCCAGCTTAATAATTATCATCTCTTGGCCAATCCTGTCTCTTCTATCTCCCATTCACTCCTCACCTCCACCCAAATGATGTCTTTATTTTTTTAAAAAAAACCTTTTTAACTTTGAAATAATTTTTGATTTTAAAAAAAGTGTCTAAAATATTACAGAGTTCCTTTAATCCTTCATCAGCTCCCCCAATACTAGCATATTACAAAACCACAGTGTAACCACCCATACCCATAAACTGCTTTTATTTTTCTGTAAGAAAAACTGCTCAATTTTTGTGCTCCTTTGCTGAATGCAAATCCACTCATTTGAGGGAACAATAACTATAAAACACCATCCACCCTTAGCAATTTTGTAATTCCTTGTAATTATTTTCTTAATTTGGCCAGAAAAGAGCAAGTACATTAAGATCTCTGAAATAGCCATAAACTAATGAAATTTTTAGTTAACAAGATGTTTGGGAGAGTCAAGCTCCTATTTTAGGGACATAATATGATCTAATAATTATTCAAACACAGAAATACCAATAAAGTTCTGGCCTAGACACATTGGCTGTTTCTAAAATATAGATAATTACAATGTCAAGAGACTCCTGATCTGAGTTCCCGGTAGGATGTTCAGGGGCAAATGCGCTTCCCTTGCCACCCAGAATTCCACTGCTAATTATGAAATGTAATAAGTTATTCAAGTCATCAAATATGTGGGATTCTTGGTCTGAGGACCTTGCAGGGGTAATCTTTCCTGGATTTTCTACCAATAATTAGTAGACCCTTAAGAGCCAGCAGGGTTGGCATGCTTCTCCTATTTGTAGCTCCAGCAAATAAGTTGAACTAGGTCAAGAAACACCGCCGAGGCCATGTGGGAGCTCGCTATGTTGTCAAGGTCATCAAAATAATTACCTATCTTAAGCAACTTGAGAATGACTCAAAGCAGCATTAACAACAGTGAAGAATAAAAAGTTTAGTGTCTTTAGACAAAAATACATAACCGCTGAGAGAATACAAGGAAAAGTTGTGATTAGGGTGGGATACGACAGAGAACTGGAGAAAGGTTCCTAAGGGGAAGATGTGTTTAAAATTGTATCTTAAATTTAAGAGCAGGCTGCCCTAACCGGTTTGGCTCAGTGGATAGAGTTTCGCCCTGCGGACTGAAGGGTCCCAGGTTCGATTCTGGCCAAGGGCATGTACCTTGGTTGCGGGCACATCCCCAGTAGGGGGTATGCAGGAGGCAGCTGATCGTTGTTTCTAACTCTCTATCCTTCTCCCTCCTCTTTGTAAAAAAAAAATCAATAAAATATATATTTAAAAAAAATCTAAGAGCAGGCGACTAAGGCAACATAACAGAGCGGTTAAAGCAAGGTTAGCTCTGGAGTCAGATTGCTTGGGCTCAACTCACAGTGCAACTCCCTCGTGCTCTGTGCGTTATTTAACCCTTTCAAATCGAGCTTGACTAAAGATGCTTACCTTAACCACTGCCAGCTACAGATGCAACAGGCTCGGGCCAATGAGAACCACACAGAGGAGATCGAGTGTTTGCTGACTGGCTGGCTGACTGATATTTCACCCTAACGGAGATGTGGGGGCAGGCAAGGGTGGAGTCTCATTGGCTCTTGGACACTCATCCGCAGTTACAAGTAAGGGCTGGTTACAAGCTGCTGCTCCCCATCATTTCCCTCAGGCGGGGTAGTCACTTAGGTGTCAGGAGAACAATGTGCTCTCAGTTTGCCTAACTGGCCCTCCTGCCTGGGTTCCTTGTGCCTAGTTAGTTCCCCATGGGCGTGGCTCCGGCTAGGGCCGGAAGGGGGACTCCAGCCAGCCTGCTTCTGCGAGACTGGACTCCACTTCCCTCCCGTCCCCCATAAACTCTCGGTGAACGTCGACTCTCACCTGCCATTCTTTCAGCGCCCTGATGACTCATTCTGCTTTGATGCCATTCCCTGCCTAGCCCTCTTAGGCTGAATGCTTTGGATGTAACTTCGAAATTGTTTGCTTCTCTTAAACTCAGTTCACAGGAAAACCAGCTGCTTCCTCCGTTTCACATCCTGAAATCTTCCTTTACCTCTTCTTCTGGTTCCTGCTTCTACTTAGCCAAACCCCGCAGGGTCCCTTCTCCTAGACCTAGGGGGAGCTACCAACCTGTTGACAGGCCAACCCTACACACCATTTATGACAAACATGTATTGTTGTTATGATTTTTACCGAGGAGATCCTTTTATAATGTTTTTTTTAAAAAGTGGGTTACAAATAGAACTGCTAATAAAGGTAAGTAGTAATTTGTAAAGATCAGTTTCTTTCAAGACATTCTATACCAAATGGAAATTTTATGGTGAGTTTGGAACATTGAAACAGGCCACTCATGCGTAGCTGTCAGGACATGCAGAAAAATTGTTTGCCGCCTTAGCAAAGGTTATTTATGAAATGGCATTCCTTCCAGTTTACTCAGAGGCAGGGAGCCTACGGTGGGCTCTGCCAGTTCTGAAGATGGTGATCTGTGAAGGAGGCTTAGCTGTGAGGACATAGGTGACGTCTATGTTCAGGTGAGCTCTATCACCTGGTTCAGAAATAGCTTCTGAAAAACACAACTGGCACATTGTGGGGGGAAAGACACTTATATTTGAGCTGTCCCTTTTCTATAAGTAACTGAGGGATTCAAATATTCTGTGATAATTTCACTCTACCTTACCCTAGAGGACATATTTTAGCAGTCCTAGAAGCTTAGAAATCTTACAGAAAATTAAACTTTAGCCAAGTCTGGGCAAACCTGGCTTTCATGGGCTGCCAAAGAATCTGGCACAGACATACATGACATGACTGAAAGCACCTGGGTTTTGTTCACAATTTAACAGAGTTCCCCCACAGTAGTCATTAAACTCTGATCAGGTTACCAGATCTGAGGTTTTCGGCATCAGATGCCAGGCAGCACACAGTGAAATTCTTAGTTGCTGGAGATTTATGGCAGTCATATCGAAAGACAGGAAGGTATGGATTAGCCTACAAAGCAATTAAATGGAGAGTTCTCTCACAGGAAGCCTGAGGCCTCTCCTGACAAAGAGAGAAGGCCATTTTTCAAAACGCCTTTGGTATTTTCACGCTGTAAGTTCTCCAAATCTTCACAGCCATCTCTAAATATTCTGTGGGGTATTTTCTCAATGGTCCGGGTGTTATTATAGATGAGGAAAGAAACAGCAAAATATTTGAGCTATTTCCATCCCGCCTGGCATGGCTCAGTGGTTACAGTGTTGGCCTGTGCACTGGAGGGTCGTAAGTTCGATTTCTGGTCAAGGGCACGCACCTGGGTTGCAGGTTTGATCCCCAGCCCTGGTCAGGGCATGTGCGAGAGGCAACCAATCAATGTGTCTCTTACATTGATGTTGTTCTCTCTCTTTCTCATTCCCCCGCCCGTCTACTCTCTCTAAAAATCTATGGGAAAAATATCCTCAGGTGAGGATTAACAATAAATAAATAAATAAATAAATAAATAAATAAATAAATAAATAAAAATATTTGAGCTATTCCTGAATGAGCAGTGACTAAGATGGGAGAGTTGATTTTAGGAGAGGTTCAGAAGACATTTCTACAACTGTCCCTTTTCTCTTCCAGATGTATTGATATATAATCAACACGTAAGTTGTGTAAACTTAAGGTATACAAAGTGTTGATTTGATACGCATATATTGCAAAATGATTACCTCCGTAGCTTTTGCTAACACCCCCGTCACATCACATAATTTCCATTTCTCCCTTGTTGTGAGAACGTAAGTTCTACTTTCTTAGCCATTTTCAGGTACATGACACGGTACTGTTAACCACAATCACAATGCTGTGCATTAGATCCCCGGAACCTGGTCATCTTCTAACTGGAAGTTTGTAGCCTTTGACTAACATCTCCCCATGTCTGCTATTCCACAGCCCCTGGTAACCACCATTCTACTCTGTTTCTATGAATTGGACATTTTAGCACATGTAAGGTATTATATGTGTAAGCGTTTGTCTTAATCTGACATATTTCACTTCGCATAAATCCCTCAAATTTCATTCATGTTGTCTCAAATGGCAGGTTTCCTTCTTTGACATGGCTGAGTAATATTCCTCTGTGTGTGTGTGTAAAATCTTTTATCCATTTATCCATTATGAACACCTAGGTTATTTCCATATCTTGGCTATTGTGAATAATGCTGTAATAAACATGAGTGCAGATATATCTTCAAGATAAGGTTTTCATTTCCTTTGGATATATGTCCAGAAGTGGGATCGCTGAATCCTACGGTAGCTCTATTTTTAAATGTTTGGCGGAACCTCTATATTGTTCCCCATAGTGCCTACACCAATTTAAATTCCCAGTAACAGTGCACCAGGGCTCCCTTTTCTCCACATCCTTGCCAGCACTTTATCTCTTGTCTTTTTTATGATAGCCATTCCAACAAGTGTGAGGTGATAGCTCATTGTGTTTTTTCCATTGTTGTTAATTCTTATTGGAGGATATTTTTTTTTCATTGCTTCTTCAGAGAGAGTGAAAGGAAGTAGGGAGGGGAAGAGAGAGAAATATCGATGTGAGAGGGCCACATTGACTGGTTGCCTCCTAAAAATGCCCCAACTGGGTGTGGGGAGCAAACCCACAACCCAGGCATGTGCCCTTGACTGGGGATTGAACCCACAACTCTCCAGTCTGTGGGCTGGTGTTCTAACCACTGAGAACACCAGCCGGGGCCTCATTGTGGTTTTGACTTGCATTTCCCTGATGATTAATGTTGTGCATTTTCTCATGTACCTGTTGGCCATTTGTATGTCTTCTATGGAAAAATGTCTATTCAGTTCCTTTGCCCATTTTTAAATTGGATAGTTTGTAGTTGTTGTTATTGAGTAGTATGAGTTCTTTATATATTTTGGATATTAACCCCTTATCAGATATATGGTTTTCAGATAAAGTCTAAATGAATTAAAGATTTAAACATATGACCTGAAACCATAAAACTCCTAGAAGAAAACAGGGGGAAATCTCCTTAATGTTGAACTTGGCAACAATTTTTTGGGATATGACACTAAAAACACAAGCAATAAAAGCAAAAACCAATAAATGGGACTACATTAAACACCTATACTTCTTTACAGAATATCAACTCCTTTTGCTGGTCACGCTGGGTCTAGAGAGAAAAAGGGAGCCCCTATGCCAGGATTTCCCATGAGCCCTTTTTGATCCTTTGGCCTTACACTAGTTCTATAATTTTATTGTTCATCGTTTTCTCCATCAGAAATCATAAAAGCCATTAAGAGCAACTGTATGGTGAGAATAGAACACAGGAATTCAGAACGTCGTTCCTCATTCTGTTCCTCATCTTCTCAGACATCTATCTGCTTTTGGAATGAGATGTAAGTTAACATTCTTGCTGTGCCACAGCTGAGTTTTGGAAAAGTTACTTAACCTTTCTGATTCTTAGTTTCCTCATCTGTGAAATGGGGATAATACTATCTGGATTTCAGAATTAGTATGAGAGTTAAAACGAGGTATTATATGGAAAGCAGAGAGTACACTCTCAACAAACGTTTGCAATTTTAATTTTTGATTGTAGTTACTTAGTTAGGATAAAAGTCTCTTAATAGGTGGGGGAGGCTACTTCAAATGCTCAGTGGAAGAAGGGAATATATAAACAATAAGAGAAATCTCCCATTTTATGGAGAGAATTTGTTGCACGATGCTAAATTTTAGGTATTTTTGAGTGTAGGACTATTGTTAGGCCATTGTAGGGAAGTTGTTTCAATTATATAGGGAGGCATGTAAGAAATTTAAAGCCTGGGATACATCATAAGACTTATTTTCATAACCTTCAATGAAAGGTGTTATGAAAGTATAAATTATACATTTTCACTTTTATAATTATACTTAAACTACCTACTCCCAGATTTCATTATGTAATTCTTCAGACTTAACTTTGTTTCCTTTATAAAGCAATGTGCCATAAAAAGCCTTCTGTAAAAGAAATCATTACTAATCACATATTTACTATATAAAGAGAAAATGCCTCCCTAAATATTCATATTTATATTGCCACATTAGCTACTCTGAAATTGTTATTGGACAAAACTGATCATGTATTCAAGGCAGGTAAAATATTTATAAACGTTATTCAAATTACCCATATTCAGAGACTTTGTAAAATCTTTTTCAAATAAGTTTTTCTGTAAAAATTCAGAAATATATTCATAGTCATTGAATTTTTGTACACATTGTGGGTCATTTGCCTCCAATTCTGGCTCAGAAGGGGGCGGGGGTTATGCAAACAATTTTTACCCCCAAATTCTCTCCACATCCTGCAACATTTTTACAAGAAAGTTCTCCACAATATCGCCATTGCAATGGCATAAGTACTACTTTCCAAATGGCACATGTAGGAGCTCTAAATATCTGAACTAGAAAAACAAAGATAAAGTCTATGAATTCAGCCCAGAGGCAAACAGCCAACTAGGACTTACTGAATGGATAGCCACATAAGCATTCAAAAGGCACACACTATCTAAAGCCAACACCTACAACATCCCCATAATGAACACACACTTCCTTAAGAGCAAGCGTTCTTTGGGGCTTGAAATCAGTTTAATAACTGCCCTACCACTTTTTTTATAATTTCTCTTCATAACACTCATCTTAATTTGCTAGATAATTTTAATTATTTCATCAAAGTCACTTTGGAAGTCATACCAGTGTCACAACTACAACACAGGAGTGGCTCATACCACCTGGCTCCACACTTTCACTGCCTATAGTCCACAACATTCCCCAAACCTACAGATTTCACAATAATAAAAGAAAATGAAAAATAGATATTCAATAGGCAACTTACACTTTAAGAGAATGAGAGGGTAGTTGCATTTATTGTGTAGAAACAAAAGTACAACTATAATAATTTATTTGAAGATTCTAACTAAAAGAGAATATACAAAATATAAAAATTGAAAATGTGAAAGAAAGTGATATATATGATTACTACTAATAATATGGGATAATGGTGAAATTCAAAGCAGACACAGTTCCTATGAGCCACAGAAATTTTTGGTATGAGAAGAAAAAATGAAATATATTCTAAAAAACAAAAATACCAATATACAGCACACTTTCATAGAAGTATCTCAGTATATGCAGTTCTGTCTACCAACTACTAAAGCGGAGCTAAATTGATTATTCTATTTTTTTAAATCAGTTATCAGTTGGGTAAATGCGCCTCTGATTATAGGAATCATTAGCCTATCAATCAAATACCAGCCAGCTGCATACAGGATCTCAGACAAGATACCAGCTTGTATATCAACATATATATACAAACTCAAGTGGAAAAGGAAGTCTACCTTACAATGCATATTCTGAACTGTCCACAATAAATATTTGACACAACCAAAATGTTTTAACATACTCCACACCTTACTACCGGCATGATAAAAGCATATAATAGAACAATTCAAAGTAGAGAAAACTTGAACTTTAAAGCTAAGCCATACACTTATATTTAAAAAAAATGTAAAAAGTAAAAACATGAACGGACTCAGGAGGAACTTGGTATATCTTTAATTACTGTGTATTTAGTAACAGTGGTCTTTAATTTGACAAATACTCAATTCTCTTACAGATTATTTGCTAGTCTGTCTGATTTCTATGAATTCCTGGGAGAGTATAAGCCAAGTGGTAGCATTTAATGAAGACGTGTTTTGATTGATTATCTCTCAGTGATCTGTCCGACATACAGTGAGTTATGAAAGTCATCAATAATTTCCCCTTAAGCAATAACTCCACTTAAAAAGTTATTTTTAAAGGGCTTATCAAATTATAACTCTTATCAAAAACAATGAAGCGCGCTCTAAGGTTGTATCAAAATCATGACTGACTACTAGGTTGAAAATATATGTTAGTACTTGATGCAGATGGCTAAGGTATCTTAGCTAACTTGTTATAACTATGTCTACCTAAAGGCAAGTAACAGGAATGCAGGTAAATAGCACAAAACAGTGATTTTAAGAAAATGCAAAAATGATATATACATATAAAATAAAAGTATATAAACTTGTGCAGCGTATAGCAATACAGCTACTTGTAATGTAACATGAATAGTATGGCTTCAGGCAATTGAATAGAGAAGTGAAGCTGAACGCAGCTATACCCACCAAATGGCAAATGTGACACCTGATAATGTAAAACAGAGGCATCCCCGGGGTGCCATGTAAAATTATTATAAAGTGGTGAAATAACAATATAAAGTTAATTTTATTAAAATTAACAATAGTTCCCATCAGCACGAAACAATCTATATTCAAAATTAAAACAGTAGGGATGTTTATCCACTCAAGCATTCTGATAGGCTAAATATTGTTGACTGTTAAAAGAAATAAAGTTTCCAAGCTTCTTTTTTTCTTATACATTCATAAAATCTCATTCTTATGAGAAAGACCATATTCAAAGGCTTGAAATTAAAAGCATGTTTCCTCATGAAACTTAGTATATCTGGCATGTTGCTATAGAAATAGAGCAGTTTACTACTTAAAAAAATTCTTGGGAATAAAACAAAAGTGCCACGAAAATGTGATGATTTGATCAAATTCTGCACAGCACTTTTCAAGTACAATGAATAGAGATAGCTTAGATTCATAATTTCATGGTATTGTCTAAATCTTGATGCTTGCTGATATCTACCACTTTCTGTGTGCAGAACTGGCCTGCATACACTTGCCAGCTGTGAGGTTTGTGTTAAGTAAAAAAACCAATTTTTAGTCTCTAAATATAATATTGAGAGAGTTTTCTTCATTACAAAAAAATACAAGCTCATTGTCGAAAAAAATTAAAATAAAGAAGAGTGCAAAGAAAGAGTAAATACTATCCCTAATATTATGTTATAACCTGTAGCCATTAGTACTTCGGAACACATCCTTTCAGTAATTTTTAAATGCAGCAATAAGCATATATATTTTTTATTCTTAATATTTAAGAATTTAAAATTCATATTACAAAATGAATTTTACCTTTTCACCAAAACTAAAGGAATATTTCACAGCGTGTACTGCGTTTCATCCAAAGAGTAGCTGAGTTATACGATAAACTACTTCTGGTGAAGAACTGAACATTAGTTTAAAATTCAGGAGTTAATTAGTCAATGGCACCATGGAGTAGGGTGAGGAATATAATCTCTGGATTGAGATGCTTTTGATATTAGGGGACAAAAGGATTATTTTATGAGATCCCAAAATTTTGAGGAACTTCCTATATTTTAGACATTTGGAAAATCTGTTTTATGTGTTTGGAAATCTAAAACCACTAAATATACTCTGATAAATAACCCAATACAAGGTTAGTTTTATGTCCTTGATATTTATAACCCAGAAAACATGGATTATATAAGGTAGAGCAAGGGACAATTTAAGAATTAGTTATAATTAAAGATAATATGCTTAAAATTTTTTTGATTGATTTGAGAGAGAAACGGGGAGGAGAGAGAAATATCGATTTTTTGTTCCACTTATTTATGCATTTATTGGTTGCTTCTTGTATGTACCCTGACTATAGATTGAACCCACAACCTTGGCATATCGGGATGATGTTCTAATCAACTGAGCTACCTGGCCAAAGCCATTATCAAAGGAAAGCAACCAAATCATAAAAAATTTATGTAACACTATTACATTTAATTTAAGCCAAGAAAATCTAAGCTTACACGAACTCATTCTAACTCTAACACTGGCCACTGAGTTGAGGATGAAACAACAGATACCTTATCAGTTAACTCACTAGAAATTTCATATGGATCAATGAAGTTGATAAACAAGAACTTTTGCAGCCTCTTTTTTTATTCCTAGATTGCCTCTTTTATGTTTTAAGGGAAAAAGCAAATCTTACACCTGCACACTCTATTTTAGCACTCTCTCTCCCATATCTTCTTATATCATATATCATGTGTTGCCCCTTCCCAGGAATGTAAACTCCATGAGGGCAGGGTTTTTACATGGATGTATCCCCAGTGCCTAGAACAGTACTTGGCCCGTAGTAGGTGCCCAATGAACATCTGTTGAATAAATGAATGAGTTTTCTCCAATTGGGTAGAGTTAGCAGAAATCAATTTAAGTCTTCAAAAAAATAAAAAGGGAATGTATTTTCCAAGACATTAAATATACTTCTCAGAACTTGGGTTTCTCTTACTTTGGGAGCACACAATTTTGTAACTTTTGGTCTTCTTTCTAGGGTTATTTTGATAACAGTAATTACCAGAGCTTACTTCACTGAAAATTTGTGAATTCATTTTTTAAAATTTCAGAAAACACCATTTTTTTTGCTGTTGCCACTGATGCTAGAACAAAAAAATGACTCCCCTGTCTCTTTCTTGTAAAAAATACAGTACTAACCACACAAATCCAGGTAGCTGCCTCATCAATTCTCATTTATTCTACCTCATCTATTCTCCGGCGAAGGACACTCTGTCTCATATATTCCTATTGAACAATAGAACCGTTCTGAAAAATTTGCGTACTAGCAATTAAACCATTTTGCAGTTTGCAAACAGTAATGCAGATTCCAGTGATAAGATGAGTGAGCAGGATGCAAGAACACCTTAACGATCACCTGCCACACTTGTGTTGGAGGTGCTCCATGGCTGTTTACCCCTTCTGCCATCTGGCTCTGTAGATATAATAACAATTATTCCATCGAGGTGTGTAGCTCCCTAAATCATATTAATATACAATGATTCCACTAGTCTTATAGGAGTTGATGTCTTTGTGTGCTCCCATTTAACCTGGGTAATGCGCTAAAACAAGTCTGCCTCATCATTAAGAATTGATTTTTTATTTATGTGAATGTCACTGGCAATCCCATGATATCCCTTTGTAATTCAGTTGAACAGGACTGCAAGCTAGCGTTAATCTATTTTTATGGCATATCTTTAAAAATTTGCAACATCTTGCTACATTTGGATATTTATATAGAGATTTGTGTTCCCGCAGAAAGCTGTTGTTAGCTTTGGAGATCTATTTCATATAGCAATAGGGCAAGTATCTAATATACTTCATTAGCTATCTTATATCAGATAAGGGTTTATTTCCTTAAATTATTTAACCTTGGTAGAACCTACTAAGATCACATAAATTACAGATACACTAATGAAAATCATTAGTTAGCCTATTTTAAAAAAACCCACAACAACCAACAGGAATAAAATAAAAACAGTTAAAAATCAGCCCTTTGGAAACATGTTATGAAAACAACTTGGTGAATTTACCATGATCACCCATTTCTTAATGTTGCCATTGGTCACTTATTATTTAGACATTGACATCAACAACTGTCCAAAGGTGTTAGTATTTGTAAAAAAGTCATATTGCTTTTTTTTTGGCTAATGCAAAATCTGATTTCAAAAGTTATAGTTACAAGTATTTATAAATTGCCTTAATAACTTTTGCTAATTTAAAAATATTATAATAAAAATAATAAGCAGTTATAAAGAGAAGAAAAATGTTTTAAAATGCTGAGAACAAACAGCACATGGCCAAAATTACACTTTAAGTCTATTTTTTCCTGAGAGTACTTACAGGATCATTAAATAATGACCTCATGGCTAAGTTCTGTCAGAACTTCATAGTTGGGTGAGTATCAAAAAGTCCATAATACTGTTAAGAAAGCAATAGTGAGCTTCTTCCAAAAATTACAGAATTTGGGATGTGGAAAGATTATGGTGTGTTATATCTGAGGTTCTCGCCCACTTTAGACTGCTGTTTTAAAGGTAGAATTGCTCCTATGTTAGTGAGAGTTTATAATATATAATTAGTGATACAGCAACTCTTAAGGAAGTTGAACAAGTTTCAGGATTTTTAAAGAAATGAGGCAATACTTCTTCAGATCTAAAAGATTTTGCAGAAGAACGTCACTGCAAACTATAAACTACTGTAAGATTCTTGGCCTAGAAAAAGTGTCTTGTGCTTTGCATGGATTATGTGGACAATTAAAAAACAACAACACCCGGGCAAATTCAGGATTCCAACTTGAAAGGTATGTCGGAAAACTTAATTAAGGGCTCACACTTAAGAAATGAACATTCATAAAAGCTGCATTTGAGTTAGAAGTGTGAGTCTATGTAGTTTTCAATGTAATCCACTAAGTCCTGTACTCCTGAAACTGTAATTTTTTTACAAATATGTTTCCTAAGAGCTGTGTAAATTATATTCTTTATGTATTGTAATGTTATAAATAACAAAGAAGCAACTATGTGCTTTTGTATTCAATAAGTAAGCATTTAATGCTCAGATATGTTCACTAAAGATAGTTTCACAAAAAAGCGGGGGACGTGTTTCTGTGCTCTTCGGAACTAGGTGGAGAGCAATTATCAGGAATAATACATGTGTCAGCTTTTGAGTACAGTATTGCTTCTAAACATTATTAAAAAAAAACACTCCACGAAGATGATAAAAGGTGGATTAATCACCTAAATGCCTATAAATTGAGATTTAAGGTCAGAGATATTTCCTTCACCCACCCTGTTGTCACATACGGGGTTGGCTGGTCACACATCATGTCCTGGTGCGTACAAGGTATGCACTGTGGTTCAGAGTTAATATTGGGGAACTGGTTTGGAGGACTCACAATTCAGGTTTTAAAACATAATAATGGTAGTGTCTACACACTATTCTAATGATTCTAATGGCTTTATTTTCATTAAAATAATTCTTTATTTTTAGGAATGAGACAAATAAAGAGGGAACGTAGGGTCCGTCTGAAATCTACTTCAGGGCTCACCTCAATCGGGTGCACCGTGAATGCTGTGACAATGACATTCACAATAGCATTGCTTCTGGGTCCTGCTATAATTTGCTCTCTATGATTGTCCCTTTAAACAAAAAGCTCTGCACTCAGCATGCAAAGAAGTTAGAAGTGGGGAAAGGAGGGGCACCCTCACATATAAGAGGAGAGAGAGGAAAAAACTGCAGATCAATCATTTATAATTAACAAAAATCCGATTGGTGCTTTAAATAGAGATCAATGTGTTCCAGGCTGCCTGGATTGTGGGGATGTATTCACCTTCTCGTAACTCTCCAAGCAAGCTGTCACACCTACAGAATCACCATTTGTTTTCTTAACAAAGCTTCAGGGGGCGCCAGGCTCTCATTGAAATTTCATTAATCTAATGGAGTAAAGTCCTATAGAAAAAAATCAAATTCTCGTTGGACGAGATGCTACCTGGGAAAGATAACCTCTGTTTGAACTCTCAGACTCCGATCGCTCTGCTATTAGTCTGAGGAAACAGACAGCAACAACGCTGATTACAGCCACCGGCCTCAACAATTTTTTTTTCTAACTAGCAATTTCAAGTGCCAAGTGCCACAGTGTCAGCTAAAGAAACACAACTGCGGGTTTTCTGCAGAGGGAAATGGTTCTGAAATGTCACTGAATAGCTCACCAAGGACGCCAATCTACGACAACAGAGGCATAAGCATATAGGAGCAAGGGCCCACACATCCTCCTTTCACAGGTATGTTATTTACATGCATGTCATTTGTGAAACCCACAGATATTCAATTCAGGATTCTCACAGAAGTCTGCACCGAAATCTGTTTAGAAAGCAACGGCGAGATTTCCCCAAAAGTCATAGAATTTTGGGTAGGGGGAGATTGTGAAATGGTATACGCATAAGTAGATGCCCTACATGGTAGATGACGATCTTCAAGTTTCCAAGACAACAATTATAACTGTTACTTAGTGATCATATTTCAGCATCACCTCCATGTAATTTACTTTACAAGTTTGCAAATGTGGCCCAAATGTGTGCATGTCAATGTGCAGTGGCAACAAGACCTTTGAGAGAAAAATATGGAATGCTGATTCATCAAAATTTCTCCTAGGAATGTCCACATGGCTCATGTGACACTCAGCAAGAGTATAGGGTGGTAGACATAGGCATAATGAAAGGGCCAACGTGACTAGGCTGCATCTGTGCCAAACTAAAATAGCTTTCCATATTGCTTGGCTTTCCCTATTTAAATGTCTATTTAAAAACAAATTAAAATGACTAGCAGACCAGTGACTTGAGGTACCCTGTATAAGAGTCCAAAGAGAAAATGAAACAACCTGTAGAAAACCCTCCACTAAGCCCCTACATGAATACTGTGCTGCACAAGGAGCGACTGGGCAAAGGGAAGTAGACTTCAACCAGGTGAGATCACAGTCAAGTTCACCACTGCTTTCTGGTTTCACCTACTCCTAAGTCTAGAAGTGACTGTGCAATCCTCCCTCGTGTTAAAGGAGAAAACAAATCTTACTTTAAAATAAAAAACCAAACCAAAACAAAATTGAAAAAATTCTGAGCTCATCTTCCAGATAATATTTTCATTTTGCGATAAATGTGCTGTTTTTCACCTAGCTCACATAAAGCTCACTTCAGGTCAGGCAATATCTTCTGTCTCCAAAGCACTTCACAGGAGTGAGTCACATCCTCTTACTTATGTTTTTCCATTTCTCTGGTTATGGGTAGACATTTTTCTACTTGGGATAGATTTAATATTTTTCTTCTGGTCTAAATTTATCCATAAAGACGTAGCTTCTGTTCATACATGATTCCTCTAATTTCCTGTCTGAGATCCACCTGTAGAATTATACGTACTTCCTGCTCTCCACCTACATCCTGTTTAGAGATGCCACTGAGAATATATCAATTTTTTTTAATTTTAAGCAACAGGAAAATGGGTAAATAACACATTTGTGTGTCTGTGTATATGTGCTATATATATATAAACACATAATGTATGCAAATCTATACACACACAAAAGTTAGTTTACTCAAGTTCAGGTTATTAAAATTGATCCTGGGAACAAAATAATACACCTTTTCTAGGCATTCATCCCTACAATAGAGACAGAGAAAGAAGGATTGTGAGAGGGAGACACACACATTCAGATGAGCCTTCAGGGAATTGTATGAACTTTTGAACCAGAGGCGGAGAGCCAGAGCCCAGCCTGTTCCCACTTTAATAAACATTTTTTTCTTCAATTAATTAAGGTTTGGAAAGAAAAAAAATCCACAGAAGAGAAGTAATTTAACATGCAACGCATACTTTGCAGATGGATCCTACCTTCAGATGCTTATTAAATCTATGCATGATTGCGCTGGAGAAAATTAATTGCATTGTTTCTTGCTATTCAAAAGGGGGCTGCAAACAGCTCAAAAATAAAAAGGAAAATAAAGCAAGATTATTGTTGTTGTTTTAAAAACACACACACACAACAGCTACAGTATAAAAGGAATACTTCAAAGTCCCAATACCCACAATTGGCATAAGAGCACAAAAGATTTCTTTAAAATTTGTTTGATATTTGAAAATACTGTGTATGTTGCCAGAATACATATAAGTTTGTATACTTTAAGTTTACTAGTAGTCTACTCTAACTAAAATTTCCTACCCAGTGGCATTTGAACTATTCGATTAAGTGGTGAGTTTCTGTCCAAATCCTGCTGTGAAGAAAGACTTACATCAGCAGTCAGTACACACTGCCACACATTCCTTGTATCTTGGTTAGCTGGTCTTCTCTCCATTCTAGTCTTTGGAAAAAATGATACATTCTTAGATTTGGGGGAGAAAAAAATACACTACTATCATAAAATATTCAGAATGTAAGTAATCATTTGCATTTTTATCAGCTTTAATTATTATTTTTAAAATACATTTTTATTGATTTCAAAGAGAAAGGGAGAAAGAGGGAGAGACAGAAACATCAATGATGAGAGAGAATCATTGATTGGCTGCCTCCTGCACGCCCCACACTGGGGATGGAGCCCACAACCCTGATCAGGAATCGAACTGTGACCTTCTGGTTCATAGGTCGATGCTCAACCACTGAGCCACACCAGCTGGGCAGCTTTAATTATTTTTTAAAAAGCACAGAAGCTTCAGAAACTCAAGCCGTTTTTCTTTTTGCCGTTTCTGAAGTCCTGCTAGTGGAAATTGAACTGTAACCTCTCTGTTAGATTGTCCTGAAAACTACCTCCATCAAACGTGAAAGGACCACTCTCTGTCTCAGGAGTCACAAGAGTTATTAACTTTCTTAACTCACTCATTTCCAGATTTAAAAATAATCCTTGTATTACTTCATTACAGATGTTTCTTTTGATGCGACCCACCCTGTTGTTGACTAAAAACATTTCACTTAAGAACTCCTGGATGTATTCGATTCCATGACTCAAATAGATGGAGGCTGGGTTTTATTCTTCATCCCACTCCAAATAGATACATCAGTCTCTCTAACCCCTGGTTAATGTGTATAACTATTTTAAAGTATTTATCATGACAAGTGTGTTGAGTGTAACAAACGAAGGACATGTCATAAATGAAATCGTCTGATGTACAACAGAGTTCTTAAGATATGGGTTAAAACATAGATATATTAACATTGGGATTCGCTTACACAGTGTCCTTCCCCAGCAGCTCTCCAAGAACAATATGCATTACTTCATACATAATTACAGATATTATTGTCCCTAGTTAGAGTGGGGCAAAACAAGGTCTTACGGTGAGACAGGTAGAACAAAACTTTTAAGACAAGTATTCAACTTTTATCCCCTTGCTCTAACTTTTAGAATCAGACCCACCACCCTATTAGAACATCAAGCAAATACAAGTAGGGTCTCATCAACTTTCAAAAACATAGCTGCTTTAGAGAAAAATATATGCCATCACGAGAAACTCAGCTCAAAACCTAGCCCAAGCCTTGTGCTGCTAGAGTTTTCCTAAATGTGACCTAAAAAAGGTATAGTACCTATTTTATAGGTTCTTAAAGAGGACACACAGAAATATATGGATTGGACCTATAGAACTTCACCATTACTAAGTTTAACTAAGGTATTAAAACCAGGCCAGATGCAGAAATTTTTGCAGCCTTTCTTAAATCAATCCACATTGATATGTATGAAATGCCTGAATAATACAGGTGGGGAAAAGCCCAAGAAGGGAGATTTCTTAGTTCAAGGCACCTGAATTCATTTCCTGCCCCAGAAAGATCTCTTCTTCTGTTTGCTATACCGCAACCTTGAGCAGCCACTCCATAGGGCTGACTGCAGCCAAATATACACCTGACCTGTCTTTTTACTCCAGATTGTCTAGTTATTCCCATATTTACCTTTTAAGTTTCCTCTGCAATTGACAACCCTCCCCATCTCAAAAATGGGGTATTGGAAATGAAAGTCCTGTATGTCAGTCATCCCTCCCTAATTGGTCATCTCAAGTTCTCAGACGTCCTCGAAAGAACCTGTCACATTGCGCTGCTCTATTATCTTTCTGCAAAGTTCCAGGATGAGCACCGACAAGCAACTAGTAGGAATCGGTTGGCAAAGCAGTTTTGGTAGCCCGAATGCCTCAGACTCTGCTTGGACCAATTCTGATGGAGTATATGGAAGGGGTTATCAAAATCCAGATTCCAAAAGCACAGAATAATTCTAGGAAAGTAGATAGTTAGATTCACTTTCCACAATCTAAGAGTTTCGTCTAAGTTTCAGACTTTAAGATACTTACTTTCTAAGTAAGAATAGTTTTAAAAAATTAAAACCCTTTATTGACTTAGCCTTTACATTTCTCACAGACCTTAAAATAAATACACCATTCTCTTGAAGCAGAACTCACTGATGACTGGGGAATTAGATTCAAGCAAGATACTATCCTTTGATTTAGCAAATCTCTGTATTAATTTAGTACATTGGATCCTCTTTTGCTGAAAGAGTTAAACTCCCTCTATAAGGTAAAGAGCTTAATCACTCTTGGATGAGATATTTTTTCTATTTTCCAATGCAATTACTCTTTGTCTTAAATCTAATTGAATTCACTTTCTATGTTAGTGGGGGAAGGGTGTGGGTAGGAGAGATGCAGCATTGGTTAGAAGACAAATCATGTGAATTGTAGACTTTTCAAAATAGAGGATATTTTAAAGACAAAAAAATTTGATAAAAATGTTTAAATATTCAGTGGTGTGGTGTGGGTAGGGGCGTTTTGGGCCGTCAGGAACAGGATTTTGCATATGGAGAATATCAGGGACATGGCATCAGGAACATTCATATTTATAATTTATAAAGTATCTTTGGATTCTCTGGATGAAAAGGACCATTTAAATATGAACATTTTCATTTCATGTGGGTGATCATAGGGTGTTGACAACTAAGCATAAGCATGTCTCAGTAGGCAAAGGGAAATAAACTCTTCGGTGGATTTCGTTTTTCTGCCATTTTCTCTTCTCTGAGTTGTAACATACACACTTGAGCATGTCCTAGTTGACGGCCTCTTTTCCCTGTTCTAAAGTTCCTGTCTCTGTAATTTATCTTTGTAGTGTCAGTGTGCTGTCCAGCATTTGCCTTTGTACTCATAAGCTATATTGAAGGAAGTAAACATTTATCTTGGATTTATCTGGTCCAGTGTTTTCTACCTTCAGTATTTCTGTTGTCTAAGGGAGGAAAACCTCCAGATATCAGGGAAGGAGGAGAAAGGGAGGTTGTCACTCTGTGACATGGTAAGAAACACCATAGAACAAGAGACTGCTCTTATCCCAAGGTTCTCTGAAGGTTTTTAGGATATGACAAGTTCATATATATATAATTTGGTGCTGGGCCACAACCACATTTTTTTTGGGGGGGGGGTCAATTTCATGAACACTTATTGAATATCTAATATGTGTTAAAATCTGTAAGAAATATAAAACTAATTAAGACACAACCTCTGCCCTCTGGGAGCTCACAGTCTGTTAGAGAAACCAGCACATGTAAGTAATATAATGCAAGGCAAGTGGTGGCAACAGCTATAATATAATAGAGTTATTGGTCAATTAAACTGCAAGACAGGAAGATGTTGAGTCTAACTTGGGACACCTAGGAAGCCATGTCGAGAAGAGTTTGAAGGATTAGTGAGATGCGGGTGGCTGGAGAGGGTGGGAAAGGCATTCCAGGTGGAAGACACAGGGCTGGGTTTGGGGAATGATGAATAATCCCGTGAGGCCAAAGTTTAGGGCAGAGTTTCAAGTGTAGAAGGTAAGAGGAAAGGTAGGTTCAGAACTATGACTCATATTTGAGCTCATAGGCAAGATCATGAAGCTGCAGTGTCACCAGACAACAGTTCTCAATGATGAGTGTTCCTTGCTTATTAGTATCCCCACTGTGTGCTCAAGAGGTTCTGACGTCACTGGTCCAGTTCCTTCCTAGGAGGGCTCTGCCACCCTCCGAGAAGTGTCGTAGCCTTTTGTGGTACAGTTTGGGGAGCGTGAGGAGAATGCGATGGCAGTTCAAAAGGACAGAGGTCACTCAGATAAAATAGTAGAGGACAGAGAGCAGAGAAGCACGCTCCACTCCGTACTGCTCAGCATCGGGAGAGGCAGGGCAGAATGGTACGTTTGGGAGAGTTCTGGGCTAGGACAGCAAGAGGCTCTGGGGAGTTGTGAGGATTTTGAGGAGGGGAAAGTTGTCTTATAAATTATACTTCAGGTATTTGGGGGGACTGAAATGCTTACTCTTAATGTCCTTCTGTGAATGTGGAATCTTTTCAGGACTGGGTCTTGGTGTCAACAGGGATCACAGGTAAGCCAAGATTCAGGGCAACTCAGCAAGAAATCATATGTGACTTTTCATGGACTAAAGGC
This sequence comes from Myotis daubentonii, assembly GCF_963259705.1. Lineage (NCBI taxonomy): Eukaryota > Metazoa > Chordata > Mammalia > Chiroptera > Vespertilionidae > Myotis > Myotis daubentonii. The sequence continues at coordinate 47,402,302 of NC_081855.1, read as the reverse complement.
TATGGCTCACATTACACCAAGAGAAAGCGATGACGGCTGAGCCTGAAAATGAAGTTGGATTAGGAGCTTTTACCATTTTATTCCTCCATGAATTCTCCATTTAATGTTTAATATTTGTTTAATGGATTGAGCTGGTTCACGCTGTATATTAATTACTTTTTAGCAGTTATTCTTCTTTTCGTGATTCTATTCTATTTCTATAGTGCCTCCCTATACTTCCACTCTCCATTTTCCCCCAAGTCCTGGTCCAATCCCTACTCCATATTCTTTACTCTCAGCAAATGGCTTTGCACTCCTCTCCCTTCAAGTAAAAATATCTCTGCATCTTTACCCCTTTCTATTCGTTAACTCTTTATGCTTAGAGAGTAAGTGCCTTGCCTTTTAGCTAAGACTAATTCTTGAATAGTATTATCTGATCCACTTCTACCCTTTCTAGGACTTGAGGCTACCCACATCTTCTCTTTTTAGATTGATTCATTTTCATCTGCTGGAAAATCTGCGCAGATTTGCTTTTTCCTAAAACAAAACAAGCAAAGAAGTTCCTCTTCCCCACTAACCACTTATCCCTCCCCTTCTTTCCATCAACCAACTTTTTAAAAGTAGTTCATACCCAAAGCCTCTAGTTTCTCACATTCACTCACCCCAGAATCCCTAACATCAGGTTTCGACTTCCACTTTAGCAAAGCACTTCTTGTTTTGTTTCCCTCCATTCCCACCATCCTTGCCTCCAATGTCCATATCTAAACACTTGTAAACACAAAGGGGCCATTGTCAATTATTCACCTTTATAATCCTTCAGCACCTAGTATTATGCTTTTCGTATGGTAGAGAATCCATGAGTATTTTAATTGAATCTGAATTTCTTCAACCTTCCTCATAACCCACATGACTCCTGATCTTCTTCCACCATGTTAGGAACCTAACAATGGGCTGAGATGCTTTTTCTAATGGGTTTGGAGAATTAGGAAATATTGCATTATTTGAAAACAAAATTATTTTTAAATTCTCATGTACCATGAAGTATGGTGAAAATTATTTTATCTTGTTGCTAAAATATACAAAACCAACAGTATATACTGAACATGAAATGTATATCATGGTGATCAATGGTAGTGATCAACAATTTAAAAATGAAGAATCCGAGACACCCTGACTTGCCAAACTTATTAAGTGGCTCCTGTTGACCCAAACACAAACCACCACAATGTAATAATATCTGATATTATTCAATATCTATATTTCCTGCGCATTTTCACAGAAAGTTCTACAGATGGCTGAGACACAATATACACTAACATGTAATCAGGAATTGAGCCAGTCACTACTAAAATATTGATATGATATCTATCTATCTATCTATCTATCTATCTATCTATCTATCTATTTATCTATCAAAGGCAACCAACCAGAATGATGGAATGACCAGAATGACCAGATGCTATGATGTGTACTGCGGGGGCCAACCCTCACCCCACTGATTAGGGGTGGGGCTGGCCAGCCAACCTCTTGCGCCCCCTCCCACCAGCCCGCCCGATTGACCCCCATTGAGGCGGGCTGGCTAGACCCCACCCATGCATGAATTCATGTATCGGGCCTCTAGTCTTTAATAAATATGCTTCTTTTTTGCATTGGGTACAAGAGCACATATTCTTACTTCAGATTCAGATGCATAAGAATAATCAATGGGATATAGGGACACTGTTTTTACTTCCATATTTCCCTTGGTGCCATATATATATATACATATATGTATGTATATGGAATTTCACTAACAGGAAGTGGAGGGCCCTTCTCCCATCTCTCATAAACTCCATTTCACTGAGAAACTTTAGGAGCAATGAGGAACAGCTCAAGTGTCACACAACTTCTTTCACACAGGTGTATACTGAGGTTACCCTGCCACTTCTCTACCCTATATTGCTATTCAGCTTATTGCAAGCAATGTGAAATGCCCAAGAAAGCCAGCTATATTGGCTTGTTATACAGTTGTTTACTTGCAGCATTCCTTTGGGGTGGTGCTACCCACCAAAAATGTAAAGAAGCCATGCGTTTCTCTGGGGCATTCTAATGCTCAGTCAAAATCCACCATCTCTGTCACTATTTGGTTCAACAGTTCAGCTCAGTAAACACTCTGGGAGCATTTACCCTGTGAGAGGCATTGTGTCAGGCCTTCTAGGAGCCAGAGTCCAGTGGGGACGGATTTGTAAACACAGAATTCTAATATAATGTCGGCAGTGACTTCAAGAAGTCACATCTTAGGGATTAAAAAAAAGAGAGTGGACTCTGTTTGGGGCAATTCTATATTTTAAGATTTTAAAACTTAAAATATATTTGAAGGTTTGTGTTTTTTTAAACATAGGTAGTAGGTTCTTTTATATATATATATATATATATATATATATATATATATATATATATATGTGTGTGTGTGTGTGTGTGTGTGTGTGTGTGTGTGTATCAGAGAGGAATGGGGAGGGAGAGAGAGATAGAAACATCAATGATGAGAGAAATTCATTGACTGGCTGCCTCCTGCACATCCCCTACTGGGATTGAGCCTGCAACCCGGGCTTGTGCCCTGACTGGGAATCGAACCTGGGATCTCTTGGTCCATGGGACGATGCCCAATCCACTTAGCTATCACAGCCAGGCTGTATTTGAAGTTTTTAAAGATTATTTAAACGCTAACAAAATAAACAAGTACAAACTAAAAGACAAAAACATTGACTAGCCTACTCAGTGAACAGATTATTCTCAAAATAAAGTTCTTCAATGACAACAAAATCTTTCTATACAAGCAAAATATGGCAAGGGCCAAGAAATATGAAAGAATCTCACTATAGCTAGTAACTTTAAATTTGTCTTTTGGTTATGCTAAGAAGTTACCAGGTGGTGGGCGATCTGGTGCCACTGTCCTGTGACACTGTTTAAGGGGATAGGATCTCCTTGTTATGCTACTGTTTTCCCTTTTTAAGGCTTTTCCCTGGATGTTTTCCTAGATAAAATAATATCTTATCTCATCCCCTTCAAATACCCTATAAATAGCCTTTACATCGATGCCCATGTAATCTGAAAAATAATATTCTAGAGTCTTAGAAATATAAATAGATGAGCATTTTACTCGAAAAGAGCTCTTTATTCATCTGGTCTCACTACAGCTCTATGAGCAAAGCTGTTGAGTGAGTACTCCAAGATCATATGGAACACACATAAAGGAAGAGGACTACTTTCCTGCATGTACTTCTAATTTTGTGGCTACAGAACCATCTTATATCAAAAAACTATATGTTCTAATATTAGTTTTCTGAAGAAGAAGAAGAAGAAAAAAAGACACAGGCTTGGGAAAAACCTTTGAAACTTTGATTTCAATGGCCATTCCTGAGAAGGAAATGCAGCCCCCTATAGTTATCATACCTAGGATACACAGAAGGTTGTTAGCTAATAAGGGATATTTTTGCCATCTATGAAATAAATTGCGAATGTTTGGGCAACTATGAGGCATACAGCTCAGCAGACTACGTAGGAGTTTGAAGACTAAGTTGGTAACTAAGGATAATATGTACAAACATCATGATATGAGAGAGACATTATATTTTGTTTTTATCACATCACCTCAACAGACACTAAGGAAACAGAAGTAAACTCTGGAATGGCTGAGAGTTTTAAGAGCTAAAACAAAGCCCTAACACCGGTTTGGCTCAGTGGATAGAGCGTCAGCCTGTGGACTGAAGGGTCCCAGGTTCGATTCCGGTTAAGGGCTTGTACTTTGGTTGCAGGCACATCCTCTGTAGGGGGTGTGCAGGAGGCAGCTGATCGATGTTTCTAACTCTCTATTCCTCTCTATAAAAAAAAATCAATAAAATATATTTTTTTTAAAAAAGAGCTAAAAGAAAGAGTAAAAGTTTTAAATTCACAATCGGCCATATTACTTGGTTTTAAAGGGAGAGATGATTTGCTACATCTATCATAATACCAAAGTGTCATAGAACTAAAGCAGTTTTGAGTTAAGCCTATGGACCCCTGCAAAACACATATTTTAGGCCCTAACTGGTTTGGCTCAGTGGATAGAGCGTCGGCCTGTGGACTGAAAGGTCTCAGGTTCGATTCCGGTCAGGGGCACGTGCCTTGGTTGTGGGCACATCCCCAGTGGGAGGTGTGCAGGAGACAGCTGATCGGTGTTTCTCTCTCATCGATGTTTCTAACTCTCTATACCTCTCTCTTCCTCTCTGTAAAAAATCAATAAAATATATATTTTAAAAAAACACATATTTTAGGTACTGATGAAATTTACAGAAATTTTTGTATATGAAAATTTAGAAAAATCAAAATTTTACATACAGAAAAGGAAAAAAGGCCTCTAACGTGTCCAGTTCCTAACTCTATCATACTAGAGGCCCGGTGCATGAATTTGTGCCCGGGTGGTTTCTGGCCAACACACCCTGATCGGGGAGGGGGGAACCAATCAGGGGTGGGGCTGGCCGGGGGGAGGGGCCATGGGTGGTTGGCGGGCCAGCCCCGCCCCCCTGGTCAAACTCCCAGTCGAAGGGACAATTTTCATATTAGCCTTTTATTATATAGGATAAGACATTTTGGAAAGGATTCCTTTGAATAATAGCTAGGACAATAAAGAAAGCCTACATGAGCAAAGGGTAAACATCTGGGGAAATGATGGCAGGTTCTTACCTTCAGCTGCAGAAGGTGATGTGGAAGTTGTAGGAAGTAGTATAGAATTGTGGACAAGACAGAGACAAACTTAGCATTTTATCTAAAAAGCAGAGCAAGTGGGCTTCCACTGCATCATAAGGGACTCAAGCTAGATATCAGACTACAATCCTGATAACAACAGTCATTAACAAAAAAATTCTTCCTCAAAATATCAATTAAACAAAGATAATTCATTCTTCTGAGATAGTTTAGATACAGTCTTTTCCAAACAAAACACATGGGCAGGCTTCGTTTTCCAAGGCAGCTTTTAATTCTTTAATTACATATATTGAATTCAGAATGGTTATCCTACTAGCTAGAAAGTCATTGAATAGCCTGGTCAGTGTGGTTCAGTGGTTGAGTGTTGACCTATGGACCAGGAGGTCATGGTTTGATTCCCCGTCAGGACACATGCCCAGGTTTTGTGCTCAATCTCCAGTAAGGGGTCATGCAGGAGGCAGCCAATCAATGATTCTTGCTCATCATTGATGTTTCTATCTCTTTCTCCCTCTCCCTTCTTCTCTGAAATCAATAAAAATATATATTTTTAAAAACAATCACTGAATAGTATTTTGAATAGTGGCAATTTTAGAGATCATTTAGTCCAACTCAAAGGCAGTAAAGTTAGTGCGGTGTAGAGGCTGGCAACTATGACCCATAGGCCCAATCCAACCCACCATGTTTTTCAGGGCCTGCGAGCTTACAATTTTATTTTTTTACATTATTAAATAACTGGAGAGAAAAATAAAATAAAATTTCATGACACATGAAAATTATATGGAATTCTAATTTCAGGGACTATAAAAGAAGTTTTAATGGAACACGGTCACATTTGTTTATTTACATATTATCTATTGGTAGTATATTGGCACGGTCGTCACCTGAGACTACAAGGTCCAAAAATCCTAAGAGACATACTATTTAGTCCCTTTCAGAAAAAGTTTGCTGACCCCTGGTGCAGTGCATGAAGCACATTAGATCTAAAGCTAGACTACTTGGGTATGATCCTGGGAAAGATAGTGTGCCTCTGTTTTCTGATCTGTAAACTGAGGACAATAATACTGACCTGATAGGATTGTTGTGAGAATTACGTGAAAGTGCTTGAGCCTGGTATAAAGCAAGAATTTGGTATCGGTTAGATATTTTTATTATTATACATGAGAAAAACTGTGGCCCACCAAGATAATGTGACTTCAAAGGGTCAAGGAATTTGCTAGAGGCAAACTAGGAGAATTTCCTGGTTCTCCTTGCCTACACTATATTGTCGTTCTTATATTTTATATTGCCTGACAAAGAAAAACATTCTTGTGATATTTTGGTTGCTGTTTTTAAACTACCCCAAGGCCACTCTAAATGAGGACTTCAGTTTCATCAGACTGGTCTCCAATCAATCCTGTTACCTGTAGTTGTCCAAAGGCAACTTGTAAAACATTTGCTATTTTCAGGTCTCCACCTCAAACTTTTAGAAATTAAGATTTTTTTAATACTTTCTAAAAAGGACACTAGAAGTCCCTTGCAAATCAAAACTGACAAGTCTGTGTGTGTGTGTGTGTGTGTGTGTGTGTGTGTATTTTTACTGCACAACTTCAGAAACAAATAATTGAGGCATGCATATGAACCCCAGGATGAGGGATAGCAGATTCATCTATGAGCATTCAAGGATATTTGCTATTCCTGGTATAATATAGGCCATTTTCACTGGTTATTTTTCTCCTTATCAACTCTTGCAGAATACCAACACTATTCCAGGTTCTGCTTATTCTGTGAAACCTCTTAAACTTAGCAGAATGTTTGTTTACTAGCCCTGGACAACCACCTTTTTAGAGACTTTCTTCATAAGAGGCCTTTCTCCATTAAATCCACCCCCAAATGGTCACTTCATTATGCCATGTTTCCTTGTCAGTTGGTATACAATTTTAAACAATATACATTTGTCACTGCTGTCTCATTGTTCTCCAGTTTTTCTCTTTCTATGTAATAACCTCCTATCTTGCCACAAAACTAGGATTCCTTAAGGCCAGGCATACACTTTTTTTTTTTTTTTAATCACCATAGTATTTAGTTCAAGTTACCTACATGGCAGTCATTCAGCAGATGCTTCTTGCATTAATAAATGAATGACTACAAATACATCCCATGAACGTAATTTTAACTTTAGAGATGAATAAATAACACCTTTAAACTACCACCAAGATAGTGAAATAATAATTTGTTAGTACATGGATTTAAAGATTAATCATCCAAATTAAGACAAAGCAGAAACATAAAAGTTCCTTAATTAAGATGACTATAATCCACAACAGAGAGATTAACTCTAGGTCCATAATGCTTACTCCTTTCAGATACATTAGCTCTATGACATTAGAAAATGTTAGATCTGATGTGGATACTGTGGGCATTGGAAAAACCTAATCTAAGTATTTTTTTTTTAAATCTACCTATAAAGAATTATGTTGCAACCCCACACAAGTATAATTTTTATCTGCATGTGTAACATACCTATAGCAACACTGCTTAATATATGAGTATGTGAAGTATATTTTACTATAATAGTAGATAAGCAAACTGAATGTGTCTCAGGAAGGGGTCTTTTCCATTAATTTTATAAAGGCATTCATTTCAAACTTTCATTAACATCTGACAAGCAAGCTGCAAAAGCTTTGCTTAGAGCTTGGGTTAGAGGCAAAATGCATTTTGGCAAAACTATTCCAAGATTACACTCACTGGCTGTTCGAGAACATACTAATTTGTTTTGTTTTATTTGGAGTGTGGAGAAAAGAGAGAGAAAGGGAGAGAAGAGTCATGGACCCTACTTTATGGTTGCCATGGAGGCAAGGTCAGCCTTCCACACTTGGATCTACCAGCAGAGTTCAGACAGGTCAACGTGTGACCGGCTCAGGCCCCGGGGTTAAAAGTTCAAGCAGCGATGGAAAAACCAATATGTCCACGCAGAGTATGCTGTACAATTTATTTCAATTTACATCAAGCCATGCATATAAAATTTAGATAAATTCCATTCAAATCTGATGTTGCCTGACACACAATGTATGCAAACAGATGTCTGTGGGGCTTTTGCTGTGCTTTAGAAAACAACATTAAATTTAAAAATATGTCTCTGGGATTTCTTTATTGAATTACAAAATGAACATAATTTTAACTTAAATGTTTTCATTCTTTTCTTCCATTTTTTTTTTGTGTGTGTGTGTGGGGGGGGGATCTTAATAATTTCTCGGTTCTCAATCTACTCTATGTCATATTAAAGAGGATAATGTATATTTACAACTACAGTGCCGGGAGCCGGTGTAGCTTCAGTGTTATTGTAGTTATACATTCTATTTATATCCCTTACCACTTTCCACAAATATTTAGTGATTGATATTTGTGATTTACCTCTGGCTTCTACCCTCATCTTCTTTCGACTCAAACAGAACTGGGTCCTAGAAGCTGCTGGGTCATCTTCCAGCCACAAGGTGGCTCCCCCCACCCCTTCTCATGAACCAAAAGGGTGCTGCCAATGGACTAGGATTCAGAGGCTAATTATGACCCATAAATACTGTATTTTTATTGTGAATTGAATGGATCACAACCCAGGCCCTGGTACAATAAGATAAAATGCAAATTGGTCTTTAGAAAGAGGAGAAAGCAAAAGACCTTCGTGTCCTGCCTAATTTCTCTTTACTCATCCTTCCAAGGGTACAACTGACTAACCTTAGCGCAAAAGGAGGAAAATAATGAAACGCTCTAAAGGAACCTGCTTTTGTTGCCAGAGAACAGAGTCACAGACTAGACAAGGCCAAACTTTAAGAAAAGCATACAGCATATTCTCATCAAACTGGAACTCACATTTGGAGTTAGAAAGGGGTTTGGATTTTATGGTTCTGGTAACTTCCCCACAAGGAAGTTTTCATGAGGACTTTGCAGCACTTTCTTAGAAGTCCCGCACCTTGTCGGAGAATAGATGAAGAACAGTGACCTCAAGTATTGCACAGCTTTAAAAGAACTAAAAATATTACATATTTACTTACTGCTGCTTTAAGAAACAGGGTATATTTCACAAATGTAATTTTTACAGAAAACATCATAATTTTCTACAGATGAAAGAGGCATAGAGACAAATCACTCGTCTGGTTACATGGAAGTTCTTTCCAAAAGTCCGAGTCTTAATTTCTCACTTTTTCCACGTTCCGTTCCAGGGAGAAGCTATTTGGGCAAGTTTCATTTTCCTCATCTGTAAAAGGGAGTTTCATAACCCTCATGGAATTTTTGTCAGAATTAAATGTGTTAATCTATTTAAAGCCCTCATAAGAGGCCTTGGTACATAATAAGAGCCATATAAATGCTTGCTATTATTATAGTAATAATAATAATTTTTTTGAGCTCAGTACCTCCTTGTTTGCAAGTACTTTGTGCCACAATCATTTGGGGGGTGGGGGAGAAGGAGGGAGAACTTACATGGATTCTGTAAAGACATGGAGAGTATCATTTTTCTAGCTACCTAAATGCTCTGATAGAAGTAAGTTGTCTAGGCTTTTCCTCCTCAAGAACTTTAAAAAAACATACAAGCATTTCTTCCCAATTCATACTATTACTTAAAGAAACTGTTGATTTCAAAATCTCAAGCTTGTTTTAGATACTACTTTAGTAAATGCATCATTTTATTAAAACAATCACATGCAGTGGTTTTTATAACTTGGTTACAATATTGCTGTAAATGTTTTCCTTTTCATTTTTCACTAAAATGAAATAGTGGCTAAGAATATAAAAAAGTCTTCAGGATCTAACTCATGCCAGACTATAACTTTGTTAAGCCTCTTGTTAAACTTAGAACATATGAATTGCTTGCTTCTAAAGTAAATAAACATTTTTTAATTCCCTGGTAAGCACCCTCTTGACAATTCTCTAACAAATTTTCCAAGGGTATAAATGATATCCTTGATTTAAGGGGGCCTACAGTAATTCACCCATGAGCAAAAGTTTATGTGGACGTAAAATCCTGCATTCACATAAATCCTTATTTGTATAAGAAAGGATTTGTATACATACATGTAAATACATATGTACTTGTCAGTATGTATATATACATATATGTCCTTATATACCTTCCACATATATTCTAAATAGATGGAAATACATATTTAGAGACCAGGTAAGATAAGGAAATCAATTTTAATACTCAAGGAAAGGAGTACAACATTTTTTAATACCGCTATACTGTCATGTAACCTGTTATTCTTTATTATCTCTGTCAGCTACTACCCAGTGCCTAGTAGACAAATGCTAGTCCTAGTCCTGGCCATTTAGTTCTATTTCAAACCTAACTCTTTAGAATTGCTTGAAAATGCTGTCCTGACATGTTGGCCTTGCACCGTTGAGTGAGGGTGGAATAAGGTGAGGTGGAAGAGAATCCTTATGCAGACAATTCAGCACCTTTTTTTGAGGGAAGCCTGCCTTGGTTTTTCTGAAACATGCACCAATACAACGTCAAAAGACCACGTTTGCATTCTGAGCAATATAGATGTGTTACCAGAAGTGGTGTCTTTTGTTGCCAGGAGCAGTTTTCGCTGCATGCATCAACTCTCACTATATTCTTAGCCACTATTTCTTTTATGCCAGTTGCAGACATCAGTTAACAGAACCCCTTAAAGAACAGATGTACTGGAGAAATGCATCAATTTGTGTGTGGTGTGTGTGTTTTTTTTTGTTGTTGTTGTTACAGTTTGGGGGTGTCTGTCCTATGGGTTTTCTAGCCAAAGGCTTATATGTTTCCCAAGAGAAATTTACTTTCATGAGAGGAGAAAATGGAGGCAAATCACTACTGTTAGACCCTGAAGTCAGAGATGCTGGTTTGTTTCCTGCTATACATGTGAAGGAAAAGCCCACCGTTACAGAAACAGTTGTGTTTCAACCCATCTCTCATTCTTTCCCAGTGTGAAAAATTACAAACGAAACCAAATTTTTCTCTGTCAATAGCATGTGCATGATTACAGCTGTTCATATTTTCACTCTAATGAAGGGCTGCACATTTAATTGTAAGATTTATTAGGCACTGTACATTGCTGAGTACATGCAAAAACAGTTAATTGACATCTAAAATGCTGGTTGTTTATTCTGACGTTAACGATCATATTTCTTAATTTGAAACAAAAAGCATTTGGGGAAAATGCATTTTGTCCCCCTCTAAATACGAAATTAATAAATCCAATGTAAGAAATAAAAAGGGCTGGGGGGAAAAAATGTTGATTTATAATTGTGAGGCTGGGGAAAAATAAAGATGCTTAAAAAAAAAAAAAGAAGTCCATAATCTCCCATTCTGCTGGAAACAAGAGAGTTGATTGCCAGCTTTGTTTGATTTCACAGAGATCTCATACGAGGCTGGGTTCATAAACAGGTGAAATGATGGAGTTTATTGCAACGCACATCAACACTGAAACTAAATAACTGTGTTGCCATCTCAGTCCCGCTGAAAGACGGATGGTAAACTTGACCTGCCGCTGGTACTATCCGATTGCCATTTTTTATTCCCCCTTCGCTGCCCCCCCAGGCTGAGCCACGTTGAGTAAATGCATGTGCACGGTCAGGTCAGGCCCCGGGATCGGGTGAAACTCGGTTCACATTTGCATACAGGCGGAGCCTCACAATGAAAGCCCATCTGTTCCCGTCTCGGAGTACAAATCGAATGTCACCCAACTCACTGCAAACGACAGCAGCATGGCCATTAGATGGAGGAACACTCGGCTCAGGTTACGGATATGGAACTGCTGATTTGGGTTTAAATACCTGATAACTGAAGACTTTTCATTATATGTGAACAAAGAATGAACTTTGAACTGCTCAGGAGATACCCTCTCCCCACACTGGGCACCCTTAGTTCTACCCATTGCTAATACTTAACTGCTATATTCCCCACTGTTTCTATTTCTGTATAAAAATTAGCCTGGCTGAATGTCACTATGTCCTAAATAATTGCTTTTTTTTTTTTTTGGAAGAAGGGAGGGTAAGAGGTGGAGCAGCAAGAGATGTTGTAAATAGAAAATGAACTCTGAACTCTATACGCCCTCAAAGGTCATTAATATCATGCCAATGTTGTTCCTTGAACTTCTACATTTTACCAGGGTGGAAATTTTAGTTGCTAGAGTTTAGCCTCTTATCCCTCCCTTCCAAACCCATTCAGTCAAGCGAGGCACCTGTCTCTTCTTCACTCACAGGCCTGTTTATTCCAAAACAGTTTATCCCAAAATAGCTTATCGATCACGATCTGTGTCAGAGATTATATTTTTGTTAAATTCTGGCAAGTATCTTAGAGTTTACAGACAGAAATCCCATAAATTCTGACACAAAAAGATCGAGTTATTTAAGAAGTAACCCCATGATAATAAGCCCACCCAAGCGATGAACATGATAGATACAAGGAAATTTATTAGCAAAAATATGGGTAGTGTTTTCATCAAATGCCTTCTTTTCCCATTTTATGGCAAGAATCTACTTCCATGAAAATTTTTCTAAGGAGGACCCAAACATCTGAGATTTGGTTATTGTGTTTATGATTGAAATATTTCTGTCTTCTGGTACACGAATCACATTTAATATTAAAATACTATTTCAGTGATTAGCCTAGTTTGTTTGAGCCTCAGTGCATGTGTGGGTGCAGGCCCACACACATAACTCCACTGTTGAGTAGATAAAACAGACTGGCTAGTTTTTCTTTTACCAGCTATGCTTCTTGGTTTCCAGTCAGTAATGGTGTCACTTTATGAATTGCAAACGTAATATCCAATTGGGTGAAAAACATATTTTGAAAATGTCTGCAAGGACTTTCTTGATTTGATCTAATTATATACTTTTTTTCTTGCATCTATTTCTCTTTCTTAAAACACTCACTAAAACAATCTTATAGAATTTAATGTATTGAAGTAACACATGGAATCCAGAGTATTTAAAGGCCATTGGGTTTTAAAGGCCAGGTCTCCTCAGCCAGAGTTTTTTTTAGCACTATGTGAAAGGATGTTCTTATTGTTTGTCCTTTAAAAATAATACCAGGGTAAAGAAAAGATTTGAGGGCTTTTTCTTTTTTCATCCCATGCAAGAGTTTACGGTCAACCTTAATGGAAGTTCTACATGCACTAAAAGGGAGAATAGACCCTTTGTTTCAGAAGAATGACCAAGACAAGGGTGAATTTTGGTTCCACTTTGTCAAGTTTAAGGGGAAATTGAATTCAGGAAGGAGGGGGGGTCGGCGAGAGAGAAAGAGAGAGAGAGAGAGAGAGAGAGAGAGAGAGAGAGAGAGAGAGAGAGAGAAGAGACAGCCCAACTTTCTTAGATGTCTTCTTATTACCTCTAATCTTAAAATATTTTATTATCTTGTAAATGAGTCAAGAATTTACATTAGGGGACACATGGCCATGCGATCTCGTGGAGATGGGCTCTTCATTTGCACTCCATGCAGCTGGGTGCCTTGTGTGTGATCAGCAACAACACAGAAGAAACCAACAAGCAGGAAATAGAATGCTAGAGTTTTTCTTTCTGTCCATGTCAGGAGAAAATATCCCATTAAGGAGGTGTAACTGCTTTAATTCTATATCCCTGAAGGGTTTTGAATGATAAAGATTCTGCTTATTTAAAAAAATAATAAAATAATTTGTTTATAGAAATATGGGTAGCTTGGTTCCTTATTATGCAGTATTTGGGGGTGGGGGTGTGTGTGTGGTGTGAACAGGAACCGAACCTTGAACTTAATTTCCCCTTTGAACTCATGACCTTTGACAAGATTCCCCATGCGTTCCCCTTCAGACAAATTTCATCACAATTATAGTCCCTTCCACTTGAGTTAAAGATATATAATCATTGATTTGACCTAATTACCTGATACATCCCTTTCTTTGCAAGGTGAAAGCTAAATGTGTGAACAGAAGCTGACCCGTGAAGTCCTGATATCCAATTTTTATTCTAATTATCATAAAACACTTTTAGTCTTACTCTATTTTTCTCAAGTTTTCTTTTGGCCCCTTCCCTGAACCCACTATTCCTTCAAATTCAACAATGCCCCCTAGGTTTCAAGCTGCTTGGCAACAGACCTTTAAATGCATTATGCACTACATGTTCCATGTGTCATTTTTAAACAAAAAACGAAAGACTGACTCTGCATTAGAAAGTTGTCACTAACCCCTCTCTTTCATGAAAAAGTCTTCTGAGGAGACAAAAGAGTGGAAACTAGAAAGTTCCCACAAGGTTCTGAAATTATCTGACTTCTCAGCATTCATCTACTATGATTCAGACTTTCTCCTAATAATTTACAAACTTTGGGTGATAGAGCAGACACAGGCAATGTCAATAGAGTTAGTATAATCAATTTAAACTATGGGGGAATTGTGTGGTGTGGTTTTTTTTAAAGGAAATGTGTATATGTGTGTGTGGGGGGAGGGGGGAGGCAGGGGGTGTCTGCTAAGTTTACTGCAACAAATCCGAAATACTTTAATTAAAAAGCTTAAATTATGAAATACATTCTTAAAAATTAAATAGGTGCTTTAAAAACAAAACTAGAGTTGATGGAAACTATATTTACTTTAAAAATGAACTGTATTTTTCTCTACCACAAGTTACAATTTTTAAAGGAATAAACTGAGACTGCAGCGTTTTCAATATCTTATCTTAGACAATTAAAAAATAAAGATGAATTGCAAAAAATTAGACAGCAAAACATAAGCAAAGAAGAGATTATTTTCACTTTTTTATGTCATAGTTTATATTCCAGGGCATCGTGCTCTCTCAGAAATGAAACGACAGTCAATGTTCCTTTATGTCATGTTTGCGTCATATCACTCCAAATGTTCATAGGCATTACAGGTGGGAGGGGACAAAAGGCTTGGAAAGAACACGCCTATGAAGTCACATCACCTGTTCTTTTTTGTGGAGCTACTTGTGTCCTCTCTCACAATAATTAAACAATACAAAAGTGACCCTTCCTCTGACCACCACGGTGGACCAGCATCCTGAGTTTTATTCTCAGCAATTAGTTTTAATTATACGTTAACCCGAAGCCCTAAGCAAACAGGAAAGAAAATAAAAGTATGTGGGCAAACTTTCTGAGTAGGAAATTATTACAGTGTGCACTGAGGCAAATCTTTAAAAGATTAACATTTTATGATGTCAAGTGCAGCCAGGGTTGAACAGACATTACAAAATAAGCTGGAAGGTTCCCACGGTGCTGGGCCATTAGGTATTCTCTAAAGGGAACAGGTCAAATATGCTACCTCCCTTCACTTATAAAAGCACAAATTTCAAAGAACTCTGAAGAATTCTTGAAAAATGCCTGATTTCTACTCCCACTTCTGTCCAGGGCCTGAGGCATGGCCAAAGAAACATACAAGAGTGTCACAAAACTTCCCCGATGAAAGTAAAGTCACATCATTTATTTATAAAAACACTGCCTCTAATTTTTGTTTGGCTATCGTAAGGACCTTTACCAATATATATTAATATTGGCATACCAGGCAACCCTCCAGGAAACAGAGAAAAATGGGGTACCTATTCCGTGACAGAAATCATGGATTTGGCATTATTCGGAACCTCAAGATAGTTCAATGTCAAAAATAGATGGATAGCAAAACATAACTAAAGGGAACTGTGCTCATTTGCAGGTCAGAATTCTAGGCCTGAAAAGTAAATAAAAAATATGCACTCATATAATAAGTTTAGAATTGGCATGAACAGGAGTAGAAATGTTAGTGTAGAGTGTTCAGAAAAAAAGGACAAATTGGGGGGGGGGTACTGTGAAATGATCCTCTGCAGTTGAGATTCTTAATGTGGTATCCGAACACCCTGAAATGATATGCAAATGTGCGTGTGTGCTTGCCTGTGCGTGCTCATTTTTATGGCAAGAAGAAACACTGCTCCATAGTGATAAGGAAAGGAATAAAAGCAACAAAAAATGATTATTACAATTTCCCAGGGAAACATGTTGGAAGCCAACTCACAGTCACCATCATCTCTCACTCAGAACAGTGGTTTTCAAACTTTTGAAAATCGATTGCCCCAGTTGTAAATTTCTATTAGACACAAAATATATGTATATTAATTTATAAATTATATACATATGCTACTATGAATGCATTAATATTAGAAAAGCTTAATTTTACACACACACACACACACACACACACAAACACACACACACGCGCGCGCGCTACTACTTTCTTCCCATCTCTTGTGGACCATCTCGTGTATCTCACTCTGGTCTCTCCTCTCCTCCACTCCTATGCCCCTTATAATAAATTCTACAAAGAGTAATTAGAGAAATCTTTTAGAAATATAAATTATATCCTGCTAACCTTTTGTTAAGATTTACTAATTGGCATGATATGCAAAATAAAATCCAAATACCTT
Source organism: Myotis daubentonii (assembly GCF_963259705.1). NCBI lineage: Eukaryota > Metazoa > Chordata > Mammalia > Chiroptera > Vespertilionidae > Myotis > Myotis daubentonii. Next base: position 47,386,222 of record NC_081855.1, on the reverse strand, counting down.
CCTAGAGCTCACAAGGCCCTCCAGAATTTTCTCCTTTCTGCCTCTTAAACCTCATTTCCTCGCTCTGTGTCACCCATTTAGCTCTAGCCAGACAGGTTTCTTAACTATCCCTTAAAATCTCTGAGATAGTTTCCACCTCAAGGCCTTGGCTTCTGCTGTTCCTCTGCCTGGAATGCTCCTACTTCAGATTGCTGCATGGCTTGAGCTCTCACTTCATTCAGGTCTCTGTTCAAAGGCCTCCTCTGGGCATCCTGTCTCAGAGTCCTACTGCCACCCTTTCTTAGACATTTCCTCTCTCTCTCTCTCTCTCTCTCTCTCTCTCTCTCTCTCTCTCTCTCTCTTTCTCTCTCTCCTCACCCAAGAATATTTTTCCATTGATTTTTAGAGAGAGTGGAAGAAAGAGGGAAAGACAGAGAGAAATATCGATGTGAGAGAAACACATTGATTGGCTGCCTCCTGCACGCACCCAGACCAGGGCCTGGGCAGGGAAGGAGCCTACAACCGAGGCATGTGCCCTTGACAGGAATCAAACCCAGGACCTTTCAGTCCGCAGGCTGACGCTCTATCCTATGAACCAAACGGGGTTAGGGATCTTAGTTATTTTTTATCTCTGTGTCCTCCAGTCTTTTTTTTTGTTTTGTTTTGTTTCAGTGTATTTCCCATGACCTGGGATTGTACTATATATCTTCCCCAGTAAAATATAAGCTCCATCTGGCTAGAGGTTTTGTCAGTTTCATCTCTGTGTCCTCAACATCCTAGTCTAAGATCTAGCACACAGTAGGTATTCAATGATGAATGAATGAAAAATAGTCGAAGCAAACAGACATTCCACTGCTGTTCATTTTAAAATGAACTTTAAGAGATGTGTTCACAAAACAGAAGCCACCACACCTAAATGAACTATCAGTTACACTATTAACTAAAAAATCAGCTTTCTCTTTTCTCAATTTCCCTAACACTAAAATATATCTTTCTTATTATACCTATTACTGTTTCTTTTGTACCATGCTTATTTGCATACTGATCTACTCGCACTAGTAGCCTTTGTTAGAAAAATCCCTAGCTAACCCTCTATCTTACCCCTCACCGCATCCAACATGTAGCAGGTGCCCAGCACTGGATTATGGGTGGAGCTGACAGTCAAATCCTGCCATGACAAAGTGAGGTTCAGCTGCTCGTGCAGGAGTGAAGGGTGCCAGCCCCTCGGAGCCACCCTGAATGATAATCCCCGACTCCACACTCAGATGGATGTTCATGGGAAGTCATCTGTTGACAAGGCTGAATAAAGAAAAAAGACTCACACTGGAAATGAATCTATGAAAAATCACCAATTCCTTGCATGATAATGGAGGAAAACACTACCCCAATGTTGATGAAATAACGATGAACACAAATAGTAACTAAACTTAAGTTACTAGGTGACCTTCATTTCTTTTTCAGAGGTCAATTTCCAAACAGAAGTAGAAATATCACAAATATGACACTTTAAATAATAATGCGTAGCACATATACTGTAACTTAAATTCTTAATTTTATTCAATACAGTATATGTGTTAAGCATTATTATTTTAAGGATGATAACATTAAAGTGCTCAAAGATTCAGACTAAGCAAAGTATAATTATATACTTAGGACAATAGGCTGGACATATAAAATGCCCATAAAAATCTCCTTTTGAAAGAAATTCAAATATAATTGGACATGAATAATTTTCATGTACCAAAAATTAGATAAAACTTGCAAACAAATGGTAATAAGCAAGTGACTTAATACTTCTGCATCTTAGTACCATTATCTACAAATTAAAGGAATTGAAATAATTTCTCCTGGTATTTTTTAATTTTATTCATTATAATTATTATAATTATATGTAATATATTATTATGTAATATATTATTATGTAATATATACCTTCCTATGGCTTAAAAGGAGAGTCATATAATATAATAATTATATTATAACAATTCAAATAAGAATCTAGGTAGGTTTCTCAGGATGCTAAGTGTGTTTTATGCTTACTAATGACCAAGACCAGAACAATATTAAGCTCTCATAAAATATTAACTTAGAAGGTATCATAGAAATCTACAAATACAAAGAAGAATTCAAAGCATAGAGTAGAAATAGAATCTGAAGTACCTCAAGGATAAAACAAAATGGAATTCAATCAAGAAAAAATTGCAATCAACAGGTCCGGGAGAGAAATACTACAAAATACCAGTGCCAATAAAAAAGGAAGTTTTAAAAAGCATGGTGCTGTAAAGATCTCATGGCAACAGAGAAGGGCAAATGAGCTCCCAGTGTGACACACAAGCAAAAACAGGGATTTTTAGATTTCGCATACAGCACCATACTTCACAATGGCCTGGGAAGGCGTTCGTGTCTCCATATTCTTATGCAGGAACTGCCACATTGAAACAGCCCACTGGTTCATCATCTTTCTTGGCCATGCTGCCCTGACAATGAACAGATGTTTCCGAGGAGAGCTCTACTCTCACCAGCCCAAATCCAATAAGACACCTAATGGTGCAATTCTATATCAAGAACATCATTTCTTTTTGACCTCGGATGGCAATTATCTCCTACCCAAAGCAGGGGGCTGGCTCACTCTGATTTCATGCTGGGTAGCCCACTTACGAGGTCCCACTTAAAATTACACCAAGGCTGCTGCTGTCTTCATCCACTTGGCTTTTGTGACACACTCAGCTCCTTTCACAATTTCCTGTCACCACGATCAGTATTAGGTTCTCAGGGGTTTGGAATTAGGTAGATATAATACAAAGGGTTGTATTGGTACTACTAATTGATGCTTTAAAAATCGTTGCTTTCTTAAAAGTGAAAGTTTTCCATTATTACCTTCAATGTTCCCAAGACTTGAGTATTCCCAATTTAATATAAATGCTTATCTTGGAGGGGAACCAAAAAAGAAGACACAAACCTTTAATGTTTGCACAAGACCATCAACAACAGAAAGGCAAGAACAACTTTTTAACAGAAATTATCTTGGACAAATGTTTCCTGGACTTCGTTGTTGATGGTTCTCTGACAGAGTGAGAAAAATAAAAGAAACAGACTGGAATGGCAAAAGGCAGGCAGGCAACCAGGAGTGTGGAACTAGAGCTGTTGTCTCAGGAATTTCCAGTCCCCTGTAGGTTTAAATGTCCATTACAGAAGCACTACCTCATGCATCCCAAGGTCCTCTCCTCTAACCTCCAGAGGAACCCTCTTTGAGAAAGATCTTCACCTGCCATACCATTTCCATATCCCTGGAGCAGACAATTTAAGAGCAAGACCGAGAATAATATTTAAGTTAATATGGAAGAATAGGTGACACCTTTTCCCCTCTGGGCAAATAATGACAAACTCAGAGAAGCCGATAATTTTCTCCGTCAGTGTATTCTGGACGTAAGAAACGCCAGCAGATCATGGGGGTCAATGATGATGCTCCACAACTTGATCAGAATAGTTATATTCAAATTCCGAATATTGTTTTTGAGATGGTTCTTCTCTTTCAATAAAAATCTGAAGATTTGAAGCCTTTATGATGAAGCTTATTACTAAGTGTCTAAAATGTGCTTTATTTAGCCCTAACTGGTTTGGCTCAGTGGACAGAGGGTCAGCCCGCAGAGTGAAGGGTCCCAGGTTCAGTTCTGGTCAAGGGCATGTAACTTGGTTGCAGGCTCAATCCCCAGTAGGGGGTGTGCTGGAGGCAGCTGATCGATGTATCTCTCTCATTGATGTTTCTAACTCTCTATCCCTCTCCCTTCCTCTCTGTAAAATCAATAAAATATATTTTAAAATAAATAAATGAAGTGTGCTTTATCTAAAAACTCTCTACCAAATGGACAAATAACCCAAGGTCTTCTAGTAATCAACTGGTGAAAAAACTGAGCAGAATTATTGGATGTTTCATGAGATAAGAGATACAAAGGCACACAGATAACCCAGGAACAAAAAATCAAGCCAAAAGGAAAAAAGAATGAGTTTCCTATCAATGATGTAGATTATAACAGGAAATAGTCTCTCACAAACCACAAATAACCAAGTAATAATTTAAGAATACATCATCAGGAAAAACTTGGCCTTAAGCATGAACTGAATAATCTCTCTGCATACCTTAAAAAGCCTCTAAATCAATTCTGAGAGCTAAATAAATCAATAATATTCCCTTAATCTGATATTTTTAGACAAGTATGTCCTTCAAAAGTAAAATTTCTTTTATTGTGCTGGAAATAAAGTTGCTATGAAAAACCCAGAGCATGGTAGAAATTCGCAGTTCCTAGCACACACTTATAAATGTTAAATAAAAATAAATTATTTGGACTGAACTTTGTAACTCCTAAAAATAGTAACAGTTACTGTAGTATAGAAAAGAAAGTATGCTTTTCTCTAAAATCTTTTTAAGGCAAAAGATATACAGAAACAAAATGAATGCGAACTTTAGCAAAAGAAAAAGCATTTCTTCTTATCAATAATAATGGGAGTTAAAAGAGCCATAATAAAACATGGTATTGTATACTTGAAAGTTGCTGAGAGCAAGGCATTCTCACCACACACACACACACACACACACACACACACACACACACACACACACACGAGAGATAGTTAAGTGAGATGATGAATGTGTTAATTATCTTGATCTTGGTAAACGTTCCACAATGTATATGCATATGAAATCATCAAACTGTACACTTCAAAATATATGCAATTATATTTGTCAATTATTCCTCAATAAAGTTGGGGGAAAGAGCAATAATAAATACAATTCATAGATACTTAAAAACTCATTCAACTGTTATCATGCTGGCCAGGGAGGAGTAGAAGGCAGTGATTACTGAACTCATTACAAGTCTAATGTTTTCTACTTCTAGTGGAAATCTGTGTATTTAAGCTCAGGCTACCCGAGCCAATAGCAGGCATCCAGAAAATGAAAATCTTAGCATGTGAGGTCTCAGAATTTTTCCAGTTTTTTTTTAAAGAATGTCATACTAATCACTGAAATAGTTAACAGTCTAAACAGAATGAAGGGGGGAAAAAGCAAGGGACTTGGATAATCAATAATCTAACCAGACTGTAGAAGGAGCTATCCTGTTAGTACATGTTTTCCATCTACCCAAGAGCAGAGAATGGTCCTTCAAGAAATCATTTTGGGCAATTCCTTACATTCCTAGATCGAAATACGTAACTCATTCAAGATAGATGGCTAGCCATCCAAATTTAAAAGATTTTCAAGGAACAATATTCCACAGTGATCTTTGGCGCCCAGTTCATCCTCCTGTTTCATCATTTTTAAAGGTAAAGTGCTCTCTCTAATGCATTGCTCTCCTTTCCCCCTCTGCCCACGAGATGCAAAGGTCCTGACCACTGCTCACCAACACCATGGCAAGAGCCTCCTTCCCTTGTCTCTACTGTTCTCTTCCTCCCAAAACATAGACCTGATCATGTCCATTCATGATTAATTTTTTTCATAGCTGCCTACCTCCTACAAAACCAAGTTTAAACGGTCTTCCCGGTCCACACCCAAACTATTTTCCAGCTTCTTCTGCTTCGATCTGAGCGGCACATGCTCCAGCCAGGCCACCTGCTGAACTCTATCCAAGAAAGTCTCTCTATATTCTCACTCATGTTTCATTATCTGCCTGGAATTACCTTTTCTTCATTTTTAACTGTTGGCTGTACTTCAAGGTCCACTACCTTCCTGAATTTTCTGTAGAATTTCCCACTCAAGATAAATCTTATATTCTTTTGTTCTCTTAGGACCTTACCTAATTACCATATTCTACTTTCATTACAATTTCACCTAAGTCTATTGGTAAGCCTCTCGAGGGCAGGGTTAGTCTTGCTCTCTCTCCTTTATTTCTTGGCATAAAGCTTGCACAAGAAGGCACTCATATGTTTGCTGAATTATGCATATTTGTATATGCATATTTATTTAGACTTCTTCCATTTGAAATGTTCTTTAAGGAGGGGGCAAATTAGTACAGTCTATAATAACGGGAAGTTTACTAATAACTACACTCACAGTGTAATAGAGAGAGAGGCCTGGGTATTTACTAGTAGGTTCTTCTCACTTTGCTACTTATTGGCTATGGCCAGGGCAAGTCACAACATCTTTGAGCAAATGGCTACTCTATCCCTAGGCAACAAGTGGGATTCCAGGAGGGAAGAAGGGAAAGGTGCAGAAGGAAAGGTGGAAACAATAGGGATGAAGGGCCTTCTCAGCGTTTTTATTGTGGAAGGTGTACTCTCTCTAACGATTTCACCTCACCCCTTGATGGCCAGAACTATGTAGCTACCTTCCTGCAGGTCTGTCTGAGGAGACACGTGTTTTCAGCCAGACACATGGCCATTGTGAACAAAATCAGGGCTCTATAAGTAAGAAATAAAGTGAAATGGATGCTGATACACAATTAAGAGAGCCTGTGACAACTTAGAAGAGGGGAGATGGTGGAATCACTATGTTTTCAGATACCAGTAAAACCAAGCTAAGGGGCGGGGGGGGGGGGGGAGTCAAGTTAATGTGAACAAATTGCAGAAAAACCTCCCCAGACTGCGTCAATCACTGGGTGGAGAAATGGCGGATGAGTTCCCAGTGTAGCTAATGTTTTGTTTAGTACAGGGAAAATAGACAAGAAATGTGACTCACAGAATCCAAATTATACTTAATGCATTGTGGACATTCAACAATTAAAACCAAAGAGAAATTTCTCACTTAGATAATTAGAAAGCGGTTTTTAGACAAGGATGTCCTTGGAGACATTTGCCTAATGGCCTGCTCTGGACAAACAGGGCACAGAATTGGAGGCATTATGATAGAGAGCACTGTGACCTTTGTTTTTAAATGTTTTTCTTTTAAAAATAGTTTAACAAGCATTTATGGAGTAGTCCTATCTGAAAAGCACCGTGCCAGAAGAACAACCTGAAGCTGAATGAGGCGTTTTCACGACCTTCACAAGAGATTATGATGAAGAGGGAGAAACATACGAAGGCCGAGACCAAAAAGGAGGATTGAAAGGGATGATGGTGAGTGAGGGTAGATCCCAAATGGGACCCTGGGTTCTGGGATGTTTGCTGCTCTAACTCTGCCCTAGAGACAGGATGGGGGAGTCTTCCCAGGCCTGGTTGGCATATTTTATAAGGACACCCATCCCTTTACAAACACAGGCTATGGGTGTTGTTTGCTCCCTATATGTACTCATGTCACTGTGGACTCTCATGTATCTATCCTCAGCTGCTATTTGATACTTATTTAATCTCACAACAAGAGCACACTCATGAAAAAAAAAGACCTTTCATTTAAAAAAGCAACATGCTTAAACCAGCAAAGTTAGGAAATACAGAAAAGCGTGGAAAGAAACACACCATAATCCCATAACCCAGAAAAAAAAACACTATTAACATTTTGGTATATGCCCTTTCCATACTGTTTTTGTACCCTGCCTTTTTCCCTTTAATATATCAGGAACATTTTCTCATGACAATAATGACTATACGACTTGACAACATGATTTTTAATGGTTGTACCGCAGCTCATCATATGGTATGCCGCAATTTATTAAACCAATTCCATGTAATTAGACGTGTAGGTGGCTTCCAATGACTTAATGTTCTAGGAACAACATTGGCTTATTTCCTTAGAATAAATTCTTAGTGAAACTTCTGGGCCCACGGCTCTGCACACTTTCAAGATTTTTGAAAAAGAACTTTCACTGTTTATTTTTACTATAAAACAACACATTTCATTATATAAAATTCAGAAATAAAAGCATGCCCCAAATTTTGGTGAAAAACATTATAGTCTCTCTATGTACACATATACATATATTTCAAAACTGGGAGCTTGCTATATTTGCTTACATTTTCATGTAATAAGATATGAACATCTTTCCATAATCATAAAATATTCTCCTACAAACATCACTTTTAATGGTTGCATATATCCATTGTATGGTAGTAGCTTAGATATTTAACTTGTTTCCAATTTTGTGCTTTTATAAACAAGTCTGCAATAGATATCCTTAAACATCATTATGTATATTAATTTTTTAAAGTACATTTAAAGTTGAATTGCTAAGTCAAAGGGCATTTATAACTAAGGTTTTTGTTATATTTTCCCCCAATTTCTCTCTGGAAAAATAGTACCTAGCAATATACCCACCTGCAGTTGTGGCCACTTCCTACTCTTTTGCCCAACACTGATTATTTTTACTTATTGCTACCTAACACTCGTCAGCCTGATAAATTCCTGCTGATCTTTTAGGACATAATTAAAATATCACCTCCTCTGAGAGGCCTTCCTTGATCTCCAGTTTCCTTTCCAGGTGTAGTCATTATTCCCTCCAATGTGCTCTCATAATACAATTTATGTTCCTCCTTTTTAGTGCTTACTACACCATAGTCAAATCGCTCATTCAAATGTTGTCTTTCCAACTAGTCTATATGCTTCTTAGAGACAGGGCTATATTATTCATTGCTATAGTCCCAGTGTCTGTCTGTGTCTGACACACTCTAGGCACCAACAAATATTTGCTGGGTGAATGTGTGATTAATGTCAGAACCTCCCATGTTTTCCTACAGGAAATGCTGCAAGCTTGTTTTCAGATTTCAATTCTTTGTTGTTGGTGTTAATTCCTACCTGAGGATATTTTTTTCCATTGGTTTTCAGAGAGAGTAGAAGGAAGGAAGAGAGGAAGGGAGGGAGGGATACAGGGAGGAAGGAAGAGAGAAACATTGATGTGAGAGAGACAAATTGGTTGCCTCCCACACCCTGGCCAGGGCTGGGGATTGAACCTACAACCCAAGTACATGCCCTTGACTGGGAATTGAACCCAAGACCCTTCGGTGCAAGGTCGATGCTCTAACCACTGGGAACACCAACCAGGGATCAGATTTCAATTCTTGATACAATGTGCTGTACAAGAATCCATAGGTGTTAAAAGAAAAACAGGAAGTGTCCAAGACTTCAAACGTTTAATCCAGTAGGAAGTGTTCATAGGCACAGTAATCTTTATGGGAGGGAAAACGAAGTATATATTTCCAAACTTAGACCTTTTATTTCAGAATGCTTGACAAAAAGAGCTCTACACAGTATTTACTAGTAGAAGCAAGAAACTCTTAATATTATAAATAACGTTCATTTTAAAGGGGAAATTGCTCATTAATGCACACAAACACACTTTGCAGTGTCAAAAATACACATACGCACCCCATCTTTTTATGCAAACAAACCAGGTCTACAATTTCCAACCAAGTAGAATGGGGGAAACTTAAAAAGTTATGTTATATTGATGTCATAACACTCTGAAATCTTTCCAAGGGTGTAAAGCATCAATAATTCCACTTTTATTATAAACAACCAAAAAGATCTTTGTACATACATCTTGCTCTTGCTAGAACTGTCCCGATAATGGAGGGAAATACATTTGTTTATTTTAGCATGGGCCAGACTAATTAGGATGCCTGTCAAAATCTTCCTGTCCCATATTATTCTTGAAACTTTGATAAATTCATTTGTTTCAAAGCTAGCAAAACAGGATAAAAACAAAAGGAACTATCATAGCCTATGGGAAACTCGACAGGTCAAATGGTTCAGGCTCTTCAATCTTCTGGAGCTTTGGAATTGATTGGAAATAGCATCTGTAAGGTTGCCATCTCTCATTGAAAAATTTTCCCCCTGCAAACTCAGCACCCCTGTGAGTTAAGAACTGATTTTGTTTTAAATGGTTTATCTAGACCAACTTCAAACACTGGGACAGTATAGTTCACAGTATATGTGCATTCATTTTATGTCCAAAATTTTTCTTATTTTTAAATGTTTGTTTTCATGCTTATATTGATTGTAGATCAGAATCCAGAGCAGGACATTAATAACATATCCAATAATTTCTCCTCGCTGTTTTTTCCCTAGGTTTACCCTTGTACCAATCACCATAAACTTGAGCATTATCAAGATTTACAGAATACTAGGAACTTATTATAAGGCTCTTCAATCCAAAATATTTTCTTTCCAATGGACCATTTTAAGGGATGATCACAAGATGTGCGATAAGAAAACTGAATGGGGAAAGGGTTTATGGCCATTCAGAATGAACCGTTAGGGTCAACACACAAAAGAGCAATTGCTGTTTATTTTTTTATTTTTTAAAACATATTTTATTGATTTTTTTACAGAGAGGAAGAGAGAGGGATAGAGAGTTAGAAACATCGATCAGCTGCCTCCTGCACACCTCCTACTGGGAATGTGCCCGCAACTAAGGAACATGCCCTTGACCGGAATCGAACCTGGGACCTTTCAGTCTGCAGGCCGACGCTCTATCCACTGAGCCAAACCGGTTAGGGCTGTTGTTTATTTTTAAAATGGTTTAAATATGTATCTTCCAAAGTAATTGCTAAATATTAAGCCAATGGAACATTCTTTCAATGTAAGTCAAAAAACTAAGTGATAGACGAGAAAATAAACCATAGTTTTCAGATTTGGATTCTAATATATCTAAATCTTATTTTTTTATTTTCCTTTTAAAAATACTGCCCATGTAAACACTTGTTTTCTTATAAATCTCTTTTAATCTACATGTTGCCCCTCATCCCTTATTTTTCCTTATAATTTATCTGTTGAAAAAAGTGGGGTATGCAATTGGTAGTTTCCCTATGTCCACATTTTGGTAATTACATACTCCCAAGACAGTTGGGCATGTTCTTCTGTCCTGTTTTTCTCGCAAATTTGTAGTTAGACCCAAAGGCTTGATGACTCATGTTTGAGGTTTTTGTGCCTCAGTTTCCTAATTTGAAAAGTGGAAACCCACACATGAAAGTATTACAGCTCACTGGGATACTGCAGAGGGAGCTGAAGGCTGAAAAACCACCATGACGAGAGTATGGTCAGAGAACTCAGACCCTGCAATGGCCCACCTTCTATCTGGGTTCCGACTCTACTACATGTGTGATTCCAGATAAATCTCAGGCTCAGTTTCCTCACCAATCGGACAAGAATACCTACCACTAACCTCACAAGATAGCTGAGAGGGTCAAATGGGTTGATGCATTCAAACAGGATATTTCTTTAACTGTAAAGTGCTATGAATGTGTACAAATTAGTGACAGGGGCTTAAATACTTTTACAATGAAAAAGATATTTTAATGTTTGGAGAATTAATTTCTTGAGAACGGTTAGATAAGGCACTGATTCGAAACAAGGAGATGACCTATATGACTTAGCAAATACTTGTAAAGTATTTATTTTACAAATACTTGTAAAATAATGACAATCTCCCAGCCCCGCCCCAGAAACTTACAGCCCTACGACTCAGGAGCTCTGTGAGTTCTGTGGGATGAGAGCCTTATAAGCTTCTACCATACACAAACATCACAGTACCATTTAAACAACTCACACTAAAGCTACTCATCAAAATGTCGAGAAATGATTTACAGCAATTGAATACTGGGGGGGGAAATGCTGGTTTTTATTTACCTTTCAATCTGTGCAAATCCATTAACTATGGATTCTAATGCTCTTCTTCAAAGCACTCCCCTCCACATCCTGTTTTCTCCGACTTCTCACATAAATTTAGTTGAGGGCCCTCTGCTGCTTCACCTACCTCACATTTCTGACCTTTTCCTCAGCCACAGTCTGTGCCTGAGCCATTCTTTCTTCCCTCCCTTGCCCACCTAACTTCTATCCTATACATCTTTCAAGAAGTGTTTGAGCCCGACTGGCGTGGCTTAGTGGTTGAGTATCCACCTATGAACCAGGAGGTCACGGTTCAATTTCCCGTCAGGGCACATGCCTGGGTTGTGGGCTCGTTCCCCAGAAGGGTCGTGCAGGAGGCAGCCGATCAGTGATTCTCTCCCATTGATGTTTCTATCTCTCTCTACCTCGCTCTTCCTATCTGAAATTTTTAAAAAAAATTTAAAGAAGTTTTTGAAACACTATTTCCAGGTTGTCTTGATTATCTAGTTAAGAAGTTGTCATTTTTCTAGAGCTGCACTCTCTAATATGGTAGCGATTAGCTACATGTGGCTATAGATTTTAAAGTCATATACTTTATTCTTTAAATTTATTGGGGTGACATTGGTTAATAGAATCATTTAGGTTTCAAGTCTACATTTTATGATACATGATCTGCATATTGCATTGTGTGCCCACCACCCAGAGTAAATATATGTTTAAATTAAAATATCTTGATAGCCACATATTCAAGTGCTTAGCAGCTCTAAATGGTAGAGGCCATTCTACTGAACAGTACCGTTATTCTAGAACGTCTTCATCATTGCAGAAAGTTCTGTTGGGCAGCACTGTGTGAGACCCCCTTGTCCTGCCCCTTTTCTACACCATCTTGGAAGACAATAGGGTGCAGTGGAAGTGATATGAGCTTTGAAATTAGCCATCCTTTAGCTTTCGAATATTAGCCTTCAAAGGTGACTACATGAAATTGTGTAAGTGCCTGGCACAAAGGCTGCCAGAGGGTAGGTGCTCAATTAATGGTAGCCATTGTTAATACACTACTGCTTTCCCAGGTAACGCTGGAGTCTCCAATTTCCCCTTTTAGCAGTGTACACAAGGACACAAGTAATCCGAAGGAGTGGCAACAAAGGTTACTTCCTTTTCTCTGAGACTGTGTGGCATTTTGGGAAGATTATGGGCTTCTGATTAATAGAAACTTGTTCCAACCCTCCTCTGCCTCTTTATTAGCTGAGGACCTTGGGCAAATGAACCTCTCTGGTATTCCGTTTCTTCCTCTGTATGGGAATAATAATACCTGCACTGCACAGTGGTAATGGTAATTACGGATAATGTATGTAAAACACTATGGCTGGCATGTGGTAGGCATTCCATAAATTTATTATAGAAAGCAGGTACTATTAATTAACCTTATAGAGTGCCATGTATTCAGCATAGTTAGATGCTAAGTGATTGTAGCTGTTGGTAATGAAGGACAGTACAGTAAATCTTTTGTGGGATGGTGTTACGCATTGTTTAAACACTTCTCCCTAAATAGGGCTTCCTCTGGTATTGCTAGAATGCAGCTAACCTAAAGTTCTTCTCTATGGCATTAACAATTCCACTCATAATAGTTCTCTTAAATTTCTATGATGTGTGGGAGGTGGGGTGGGGGGAGGGGAATCAGGGTTTAATTTACCACCACACAGTAGTTTTTACTATTATAAAAGCATTTATGGGATGGTGTGCTGGGTTGGAATGGCAAAGATTGGCATACAGAACTGTCTCATCACTGTCACCAAGGCTGCAGCTTAAAATTGTGCCCATAGAGCAAGTCTGAAATTTCCGCCTTCAGAGCATAATCCAAAAACATTTTTTTCTATTTAAAAAACAGCGATAAAATGGATGCATGAGAAATTGGAGGCTGGGGGAAGGGGAAGGGAAGTATCTGCATCCTCAGTCCCTCTTACACAGTCATGTAGCCAGGAGAAGGACACACAAGAACCGAGACTCTCTTGCATCTAGTAGTGGGTACACCTTAAGTGACAACACATCTCAAGGAGTTGTGCTATTTGTTTGAGTTGTCTTGTTCCTTCATCTGTTAGAATGCTGTGGGTCTTTCTAAAATATCCTTGGGGGAGGAAGTGGGGAGTGGTGATTCACCAATTTAGTATCCAGACAGAGAGAGGGAGGGAGGGAGAGAGAGAGAGAGAGAGAGAGAGAGAGAGAGAGAGAGAGAGAGGTGACCAAGTACCAGATAAAGAGAGCTATGAGTTCAATAACCAGGATTATCCCATGGCAAGGATTCTGTTCTCGTGAAGCACGATTCCTTTATCTCTCAGAGACAATCAACCTTTAGCCAGAGGAGTGTAACCTTAAAACCTCATAACTCAATTTAACATAGTGTTAAAGTTTGGGGGGATATTTGTCAGTGCTGAGGCTGATATAATCAGTCCGAGGGACCCTAGAACAAAGAGCAGTGGGTGAAGAGCATGTCACCTCTGAGCACATTCGTTTCCTTGATGAACAAGGAGCTATTAGCTGCAGAGAAAGCATTATCTAGGTGAAGAATGAGGCCGATTGTTTAGCTGCTTCTCCTGAAATTGTGGAGTTGAACATAGGGTCCCAGTGAGTGAAGGAGCAGTTTTTGTTACTGCGGTGTTGAGGATTAAAAAAAAAAAAGTTTAATTTGGGAGGGAATATAGACACATAGCTCTTCTTCAACAGCAACCAGAAATCATTTTGAGACCTCTCTCTCTCTCTCTCTCTCTCTCTCTCTCTCTCTCTCTCTCTCTCTCTCTCCCCTCTACTCTTACCTCATTAAATCAAAACAGTTTTAAAATATTCAATCATTTAAGACTTCTAAAAATCCAGTTGTGTTAAATGCTAGCTTTTATGCAAAAGTCAAGAAGGACTAGTTAATAAGACATCTAAGGAAAGAGATAATATACTCATTGAGCATGTGGCTTTTCGAAGGACAGGGACTCTCTTCAAAATTTTATTCTCAATAAATTATAAACTTTAATTGTGAAATTCTATACAAAACATTATCTCTAAATTCATATTCCCAATAAAATTGTTTAGTATTTTGAGTCTCTTCACCTTGCTTTAAATTAATCATTTCTTTTACTAACTCTAAGTAGAAATGTAATCATTATAGATTAATGCATAATTTTTGTTTTTTTAAAACTACAAATATTTTAAGATGATATTTGTTAATTTAAAAATGTTTTTTCTTTAATTATACTATTCAGAAGTTTATTATATTATGACAGCTTTAAATAACAGATAACATTTATAAAAAATCACAATATTAATTCTTCTCTGAATGCAGGTTTTCTGGCTTTAGATATAAAACTTTATTCTTATTTTTGCTGAATAGGCTTATTTTTATCATTTCTTTTTACATGTTTTCTGGATATGCTGGACTACGGACTGATAATTTAAGTTAGCATCTTAGAAATCCAGGAACTTTTCTACAACAAACTCATTAAAATATATTTCAGAATCTGACTCAGACAACAACATAAAATGTCTGCTTTTATCATTTAAAAAATGACCAGCATATTTCATTTTAAAGGGATAGTAAAAGTTCCTTAATCAAAAACTTCTCAGGGGTCTTTTGCCACATGGATTTACTGCAAACCGGCTGTATCTGCCGGGCCAGTAAACCTGCCAGCCCACTTCAGTCAATACCTCACACGGAGATGCCTCATTGAAAAAATCTTCCTGATCGGGTAAATATTATAGGATATATTCTTTTCTAACCCTGCAGATATAGCTTTCATGGAGACATTTATGAGAGCTGAAAGGATTGAGGGGAAAATAAAACCCATACGGCTTTTTAGGTTTTTAAAATTTTTCTTTATTGGAATTTCAATAATTCATTTAGCAGAGTGTGCAAAAAATTTCATAGAAATCTTTTCTTAATTTTACACCTTTGCCATGTATTGAAAATCATACCCAGCATGCTCTTATATCACTTGGACTGAAAAACAGAGTATGTTCGAATTATTGTGAGTGATAAACCTGAGTAAGAGTTTAAAGAACATTATAACTAAAGCAGATAGATCTCAATTTTTGCCTACTCTGCGTAGGAAAAGTAAACTTAGAGTTGTGAAACTTTCTACCTAGGTCTGGCTTCTACAGTGCTAGACTAGGGTCTTGGCAAGTTCTGCACAGTGATTCATACTGTAACAGTCATAACTGGTATACACAGTATTTCATACATAAATGATCATAAATGAGCTGTAAAATGTGCCCTAATTACTAACTCAACTTCTAGAATTTACCAAATCATCACTTGTGCAGTTTCAGTGATTTCTCCTTAACAAAATTCTTAAAGCAAACAAATAAAAAGTATATAAGAAACAACAAAAATGCTGATGGACACAATCAGATACAAAAAGTAAACATCCTAAAGGTTTATAAATGTATGTACCTTCACAAGTTAGTTCCCATGTGTTTTTGCTCGATCTATTTAATGGAATAATCTAGCTTTCCTAACTGAACTGGAACTAATACCAACTTTTCCAACATTTGTTCTAATTTTTTGGACCAAATATTCAAAGTCATTCATGTGTCTATTTTCCTCTCTCAATCAGACAAAGCTAAAACTTATTTATAGCTGAAAAATGTCTTTCCACTGCTAAGACAAGCTATCTGTATTGTCTCTTAACACTAAACAAAACACAACTTTAAAAAAGTGTAAATGTTTAGAATTAGATTATATTACAATTTGATCATTTATCCATGGAACAAATATAAAAGCAGTAAGTAGCTGCTTTTTAGAAAAACAGGCTTTGAACAAGTCAATAAAGCAGTAAAAAGTTTTTCCTGTTTGGCTCCTTTTTCATGTGTCTCCTCTTAAATGAAAAGGGAATTTTAATGAATTCCAAATTAAGGGGAAACACTTAAAAAATAACACTATCATATTAAAAGAAATGTGTTATTTTTAAAGAAGCAAACATGCAAAAGATTCCACGTGAAGAGCTCCCTGAATGGTTCTGCTGTTCCTTAGGTAAATTCAGAAAGATGCTTGCTTTATAGCTGAAGGCATTTACACATACAGAGTGATAAAGCAAGGAAGAAAGAAGTAATCTGCCTTACTTTCAGGTTCAGAGATATGATAAAGAAGATAATATTTACAATAAGACATTTAATAAGAATGTAGTTTCCCAGGAAAACCTCTCCTATCCTATACTTTGACAACAACCCATGACACTCCGACAAGACCCTCTGATAGTTCCCTATAGCTACAAAAGCCAAACTTTACAAACACTTTCTATATTATACCTTATTAACTATAATTATCCAAGAAATTGGTTATTATAATTTCCCTAATCTTAATGCTAAAATAAAGAATACAAACTCTTAAACTGATTAATAAGTTTGGGTTAATAAATTATTCTAAAATGAATCTTTTCCCAATAGCCACATAAAGACATATCTCTAAGTAAGAAAGCTATGTTTCAGAGAGTTTTGTGCAAATACATACACCTAGTTTAAAGTCAGTAGTCAAAGAATGTGTATCCAACAGCAGTTGTAATTTTTGGCTGATCTAACTGACTGAAATATAAATAACACAGGTATAATAACTAAGGGCCATTTTCTGCTCTTTACTCATTTAAGAATGTTCCAAATTTTTATGAACGTCCACAATTTAGTCTGTCTCATCAAAAGTGCAGCCTTTACATGAAAGAAAAAATCAGATCCAGTATTTTCCTGAGAAACTTGACATAGATCAGGAAATCAGGGTGTGTAAGACTGTCTAAACTGATTACAAATAAATCTTGAAAACATTATGTCAAATTATTGCTTTTTAAAAAGTATAAAAATGAGGCTATTCCTACAAAGATGCATAAATGCTTTGTTACTAAGAGGTTTCACCTTTAGACTTGTTAATTTTTGTCTTCATATGTTCAGAGGAATATCAATACTAAAAATTAATAAATGGCTGAGATTAAAATCTTATTCACATACCTTAAGGGAAAAGCACATAAATGGAATTCATTTCCCTATTTTAAAAAAATAACAATTATCTCTTCAAGTGGGAGAGAAAAAGAGAATCAGTCAAAATTAGCAGTTTTGTATTTAATATTTAAATCATTACAATATTCTCACTCATTTCACCTGTACCCAACCCCTTTTCATTTTGTTCTGCTATGTCTATGTCATTATTCACTTGCAATTCCTCAATCATTATAATTTTCAATATTCCCTTTTGGAAAAACTTAATATCTATGTATGGTGCCAGGTGGGTACTGGAAATATTGGGAGGAACACGTTGTAAAGTATTTGATTGACTAACCACTATGCTGTACAACTGAAACTAATACAAAATAAAATTGACTGTAAACTGTAAAAATAAAAAGCACGATCTCAAATTTATTTCTAAAGTTCTCAGAATTGCCAACTAGGACCTCATATTTTCATTAGAATGTGACTTGAGCATGAAGGCAATCTACCTTAACCATTATTTAAGTTTTTCTTCGTAGCTTTAAAAAATAACTACTTAGGGAAAATGTCTAATTTTAATCTCTTCCTGAACTGTCCTGTGAGGCATATTAATAGCAACTTTTCACTGGTTCTTTTCTATAGACCAACTAATTCTAACACAGAAGTGTTACTTTTAGTGGTCTCCTAGAAAAGCAAACATAATTTTGTGCTACCCGTGGAAAGTTTTCCCATAAGCAATACACACTAACTTATTTGCATGTCAGTTCAGTCTTCCCTTCAGCTGTTTGCTACTTACTAAACGATTATGAGTATCTGAAATGCATTCACCATAGAAGGAATGCTACAATAATAAATTACAAAACTGGCAAAATTAGTATGTTATTGGAGATATAGAATATCTGTTTAGATGTCAGAAATGCTAAAATATCCATTTATAATGGCAAAAAAGTACCTGTAATTTTGGTTTAATACTCATATCCAAGTGTCCCTTATTTACCTATTTAGGAAGAGAAAACCCTCAAGATTATGGCTTTACTTTATTTGTCCTCCTGATTTGTGTAATAAGAATATACTGAAATGATGGTTGTAAGAAAGTAATATCTTTTTGGTTTTAGAGCATTAATAATATAAAAGAACAGGAACTTCTCATATCTGAGTGTGTATACACTTGGAGATATATGCATATAATTTTTAAATTCTTGGATTCAATTCCTATGGTCACATGCTGAGAACTTGTATACCTTAACCTTCCTCTTCAACTAAAAACCTAGAAAAGCCCAAGAGTAGTATTTACTTTTACCACAAGAGGGGGCTAGAGAATTCTGATCTCTTCTAAGGTCTATAAAACCCTCTTAACTGCTACTTTATAGACATTCAATTACAACAGGCCATAATACATTAAGGCTTTAAAATACACATATATCCCAACATATGCCAAAGCAAGCACTACACTGGCATGCCCACCAGATGATCACCAATGCCAACATCAAATAAACACTTAGGCATCTTCTAGTGGGTTATTATATGAGATTTTATGTTTTTGCATTTCCCTCCCAAAAGGCAGCTCTCCCTTGGAATGGAAAATATCAAGGAGTGTGATAAAATACCCAAGGATTGGACAGTATGACAGGGGCAGAGTGAGGTAAGGATTAGGAGAACTGAAATTTATGTAGTTTGAAAAAGTGAAAGGCTCTGGGGATAAGTGTTCACAGTCTTTAAATACCTTCTAAAGGTAACAATATAAATGAATTAGGGGAATTATTCAGTCTCAGAAGATGGTATAGAAAAGAGCAATGGCCTGAAACTAAGGAAGGAAAAGTTTAGATTAGACATGAAGAATAAATTAGTAATAATAGTTGGGCGGGAACAATGTCCTGCCAAGGAAGGATAGAAAGCACAATCGCTATATTTGATAATTAATTAAATGAGATATTAGTAAGAATGATGGGAATTCATTAGAAGAGCTAGATTAGATAACTCAAGTGATTCTTTTTCCCTAAGCTGTGACAATCTCTAGGCCCAACTATGTTCTTAGGCATTCATAAATGTCTTTCAATGATGATAATGATCATTTATAGAGAGAGAGGAGAGCTCATGCACCCAGTTAACCCTATGTTCTGTTGATTAAAACAAAATCTGGAGTATTATTATGAAATAACATAATTATAAAGTTAACCATGACAATTATGTTTATCTTTTGGAGCATTCTATTAAAATATACTGAACCATATAAGCTATATCCTAACAGTTTACAGAAATGTGTCTGCCAATCGGATAAGGCTCCTATAGTGAAAACTTTCCATCAAGGAACAATTCCCTCATAAATTGCAATTTTACAGGCCGGAGAAACCACTCTGTATCATCTTTCTTTCCCACTAGACCACGTATTTGGGTTTAAGCTACATAGGACCCGGGGTAAACAGGCTGTCACTCAAAGTCAGAAAGGCAGTCGCCAGGGGTGGGCAAACTTTTTGACTCGAGGGCCACAATGGGTTCTTAAACTGGACCGGAGGGCCGGAACAAAAGCATGGATGGAGTGTTCGTGTGAACTAATATAAATTCAAAGTAAACATCATTACATAAAAGGGTACGGTCTTTTTTTTTTTTTTTTTTAATTTTATTCATTTCAAACGGGCCGGATCCAGCCCGCGGGCCATAGTTTGCCCACAGCTGGCTCTAGACCATAAGTGTAAGACGGGTTGTGGATTCAACAATCTCTCCCTTGTAGGCCATATTAGTAGGTGCTTCAGCATTATTTTAAACAGTATTATTAATATTTACCTTCTTTTTGAAAAGTCAGAGTTCTATGGTAGGCAGAAAGAATTTATGGCTAGTGGAAAACAGAAAGAGATCGCCAAAGCATGGAGAGTTGAAAGCAATATATATAGATATAGATATAGATATAGATATAGATATAGATATTACGTGTAAATATATATTTATATAAATTAAGTGTCTGTATCTATATGTTTGGCCTGAAAATTCGTTTAAAAATATTTTTATTGATATTTAGAGATAGAGAAAAGGAGGAGAGAGAGAGAAAAACGTTGATGTGAGAGCAAAACACCAATCGGCTGCTTCCTGCATGTCCCCTACTGGGGACTGAGCCCACAACCCGGGCAGGTGCCCTGACCTGGAATCTGAACTGGCAACCTTTCTGTGCAAGGGCTGGCCTGAAAATTCTTAAACAAAATTATTTCATATTTAAGTGAATATTGAACTTTGAGGTAAAAATGGTCAACAGATTTGAAGCTTGAGGAAGGATGGTCTGGGGTTAAAATTATAACTAGGAATCCAGAACTCTAGAACTTTAGACATGATTGCTGCAGGTAAGGCAGCTAACCCTTAGATAATTCAGTGTTCATCTATTAGGCAGGTGCTACGTTTAATTGTAATGCATTTATAGATTCTAAGAACACAGTATATATATGATTTTCTAATAAACAAAGATATATAACCTCACCCCACCTCTGACTTATTTATATACCAATCGGGTAAATCGGTTACATTAGCAACCAAAACACTGCATGTCATTTCCCCACCACTGTATTGACCACACTAACACCTCCAATAATCATATACTAGAATGTCCATATTACCATTAAATTTGCTGACTAGTTTAGAATTTGGGGAGAAACAGAGAGAATACTTGAGGCAGTATGAAAAAGCTTAATCTCATCAGCCAAGTCACTCACTTAAAAACCAACTGTTTGCACTTAAAAAATTTACTGCTAATTATAGTGGAAGCTCAATAAATCTTTGACCTTTCAAAGAATGGACTTTTTGCTCATCCTCCTAGTCTGGAAGACTTCTAAAAACACTTTGGCCATAGCACAGGTCAAATATTATCTTGACTTTCTTCCAAACTACTATAAGTCCAACCAAGTGTGTTTGTTTGTTTTTCTGAAAATTCTGTCCCTGATAATCAGCACTGGATTATGTACCAGGTACTTTGTTGTGGAAGTGTCTAATCGTCACATTAGGATTATTAACTCACTAGATTATGTACTCACTAAGGAAAGGAATCATACTTTGTTTCTCTTTGTATCCTTGAAACAGCCTCTAAACTCATGATTAACTAAGGGCATTCAATACAGTTATTCAGTTATAAAGTCTTCATGGGCAGTACATTAAAATCTATAGCAGACAAAAGAGGTAACTATTAGTCCTATGTCAAATCGATTCAGGAGCTAATTTTATGTTATTCATAATTATAATTGTTAGCATTTATGGAGCCCTTTGAAGTTCTTTATAAAATGGACTGTTCCCAAATTATTCTGGGAAGAGGCTAAGAACATTCACAGGCCAAAGAGACACACGTGTTTGAAGAACTTGACAAAAACTTTCAAGAAATAGATTCAGAGCCACGATCAGGCCTCCTGCAAAACCGTTTGGATCTGCACCGAAAAGCGTGCTGAGAGCATGCAGGTGAGGAAACGAACATCGCTAGCCATAGGACCTAGCACTGAGCCTCTAAAATTTAGTTTTCTCTTTTGCCAGGCCCCTAACTTCTTGTGAGAAAAAAAAATAAAATTTCGTTTTCTCAAACAAACTCATGGACATGGACAACAGTGTGTTACCTCCTAGGGGGTGGGGGAATGGGGAGGGAGAAGAGGTATAGGGGGATAAATAGCGATAGATGGATACTTGACTTGTGGTAGTGAACACACAATACAGTATACAGATGATGTGTGGTAGAATTGTGCACCTGAAACCTGTATCATTTGGTTAACCAGTGTCACTCCTATAAATTCAATAAAAAAGGAAAAATAAAATTTAGTTTCCTCTTTGGTAGAACAGAGATCAGATTAGGTGATTACCAAGCCTCTTCCAGCTCTGAAACACCATGAGTCTATGTACAAACGTGCGTTAAATTTGCCAAGAATTTGTCCTGGTGAAAGAAGCATTATGGAAGCATCCAGCCATCATCATATGTGAGAGGGTTTTGCTGGGCACTGGATGGGAGGTTAGAGTTTAAACAGGAACCAACAGCGCAACGTGCTGGGCTGAAGAATGAAAAATGGGCAGGTCACAGACAGATAATTGTTATTGTTTTTTTATTCTTCACAAAACATGTATGCTCCTTGGTAATCATTTGTTTAAGTTATATAAATTACTGTTAACTTTGAAACCCAGTTTGTCATCTTCATCGGTGATTTATACCAGATTACATAAACGACATGATGTCTTCGATCCAATAAGACATTTATCTTCATGAAGGAGCCACCGCAATCCTAGTGACAGCTTACTTACCCTTATCACGGCTAACTCAACACGGAGTCCTTAGTTTCTAACCATGATCTGAAATCGGAGGGGCTCACCTGGAGCCAACGGAAACTTGTTCAGAAATTCACCACGCTCATGGAAGTATGTGTTTTACAGCAGAATTTGTTCTTTGGCCCCCAAATCACAGACATGGAAACAAAGTTTTGTGTTTCTTCACAATGTGCAGTCTAAACACACATAAATTCCATCAGGGTGGACGGGAATCATGTGCTTTTATTAAAGAAAAATATACCTGTGAGCAACAAAGATGAAAGCAACTGTCTAAAGAATAAATAGAAAATGAGATACATGCTTCTTGGATGTATGAGCATCTGCACATACGTTTATTTATATATTTACATATGGACAGAGACTATCTTGAGTCACTTTCATTATCTTCATATCAGAGAACAAAAGGGAACTAAAAGCTTTAAGTATGTTCTCATAATTTATGTCATTAAAACAGACATACACACACTCAAAGAAAGTAATGCGCTTGGCTCTATCAGTGAGAAGGAAGCAAATCGCTTCCTCCTTTTAGGCCATTAACTCTTCTAACGTACTAGGGAACCAGTGATGGAGCCTGCAAGGGGTGCCTTTAACATTCCAAATAGAGCAGCCCTGGATACACACATGCTTCTCCAAAGTTGTCAGCGGGATTCGGCGTGAGTTTTACCTGATCAGTGAGGCCACTCACCACCAGTCACTGCATCATTAATTTATATACCTCAGTAAACACTATAAGAAATACAGTTTATTTACTCTGTGAAGCAATGTAATTTATACACTAAAATCACGCCTTATATACGACTCACAGCAACGGGTGTCCCAAACTGGCTTATAAACAAACATCTTTTATACTCATTGCGTATCAAGTCTATCAGGGGGTGCTATGGGTAGACTTAGATAGCAAGACTTGCTTAATAAGTGGAAACTCTAGGGATAGGATTCCAGCTCAGTAAGAGGAAACCTTAAAAAAACAATTAGAGCTCTTTATGAGTATCTAATAACACGACCTTGAAAATGTAAAACAAAACATGAAAAAATGGATTACTCTACCGCTGTAATTGGAGATTTTAACACAACCCTTTCAGCAGATAAAAGAAAAGCTAAGATATAAAAGACCTGAAGAATAATATTTACAAGCCTAAAAATAATAAGAGTGTATTCAATAAATACTTTGGGAGCACACACAACCCATAAGCATAAACTGATCATTATTAGGCCACAAAAGATGTCTCAATAAGATCCAAAGAATCTAAATAATATACTAGTAAACTATGTTCTTAGACTAGAATGTAATAAAATTAGAAGTCAATATTAAAAAGGTTTAAAAATCCCTAGAAACTAAAACAAAACAAAAACCAGGAAAAATACACACACATGCAAAAATGCTTCCAAATAGCATGTAGGTTAAAAAGGATATCATAGCCCAGCTGGATTCATGCATCGGTGGGGTCCCTCGGCCTGACCTGCACCCTCTTGCAATCCAGGACCCCTTGGGGGATGTCGGAGAGTCAGTTTCAGCCTGATCCCTGCAGGCCAGGCCGAGGGACCCCACCGGTGTGTCCGGCCCATCTGGCCCAGTCCCAATGGGCCAGACCCCAGCAGCAAGCTAATCTGCTGGTCGGAGCGTCTATCCCCTAGTGGTCAGTGTGCATATCATAGCGGCTGGTCAAATGGTCGAATGAATGGTCAGACACTTAGCATATTAGGCTTTTTTAATAGGATTGTAAATTTCATCTCTTATAAAATGTTTTTCTTTTTCTTCCAGAAGGAGACACTATACCCTATTTATAGAATAATTTCTTTCCCCAATCCATCTTTTTAAAAATGTATGTACAGAGGGGTTATTCATTGTACTAATAAAATAAGTTTACGGACACACTAAAATCCAGTGTATATTTTGGACCATGAAAGCAATGGGCTTCGTAGCTGGCTGACTCTTGTAAAGTTATTGTATTCCGCATTTCATACTAAATTTTTTTCCTTCAATATGGTAGAAAGTGTGCCTCCCTAGGTTTAGAAATCTAAATGTTATTACTTGTTAGCAAGTTTTCATTTCCAATGGGGGGGGGCTATGCGCTTGTTTGAGGGCATTTACAAAGGAAAAGAAGAAGGAATTGTGAGGAGGTGGCAACATGCTCTCATTTTTATGCATGGTTTAGCCTGTAACCTTGGTTTTCATTTTTCGCTGTGCACCTGGCCAGGTTTCTATATTCTTCCAGATCTCTTTGTAGTTCTCACAAAAGCATGTCCCAAACATGACACACACCACGGTTACTGCTTCTCATCACTGAAACTATGGGCAGATGGGTCAGACCTTATGTCCTTTTATAACTGAACCTTTAGGACACTAGTTGGAGGTGGAAGGCAACAAAAACGAAATATTTTAGCAGTGTCCTTTGATTATCTAATAAAGGTAAGATTCCAGAAGCCTAAAATAATGGCACTACAAAGAAAGTTAAAGTATCTTTTTTAAAAAAGGATGCCCTTAAAAAAAAATAAAAGCAGCCCTAACCGGTTTGGCTCAGTGGATAGAGCGTCAGCCTGTGGACTCAAGGGTCCCAGGTTCGATTCCGGTCAAGGGCATGTACCTTGGTTGCGGGCACATCCCCAGTAGGGAGTGTGCAGGAGGCAGCTGATCGATGTTTCTCTCTCATTGATGTTTCTAACTCTCTATCCCTCTCCCTTCTTCTCTGTAAAAAGTCAATAAAATATATTAAAAAAAATAAAAGCAGATACAATTTTAAAAAAGGATGCCCTTAACTATCTCACCAGCAACTGAAGATACCGACTTTATATTTGTTTGTCTACTTATGAATAGTGTCTTTTCCCAATGAGATGGTAAGTGCCATGAGGAGAGGGACTGTGTCTGATTTTTTTAATTGCATATTTCACTCACAACTTAGCACACTGACTTGCTAGTGCCTTATCTCTAAATAAGTGTTTGTAGAAATAATGAATAAGTAGTGTGCCAAGCATTACTGTTCTCTATGATGGTAAACTCTAGTTAAGCAGGGTACACTTACTTAAAACTTTAACATCTTTCTAACCTTCTCTTTAATTTCACAGAAAATGTATACACCTTTATTTTTCAGGGGAAGGAAACAAACATGTACTGTGTTCATTATTTATCAAGTACTCAGGCATGTACTAGAATCAATGCCTTATAGAAACTCATATTTAAACATTATTTCACCATCCTACAATTAAGTTTTTAACACGTATAAACAAATATATTCTTACCTCTACCATTGACTCTGCCTCTTTGGGAATTCTTTTAACTTTTATGCACAGAATTAAAAATAAAAATCTATTAAGTAAGAATTTAACATTACTAACATAGTTAACTCCTCTGTTATGGGGAACCATTATAGAATTCTCCTCCTTGGAGCTTTCCAGATAATAGAAAAATGTCAACATGATTTTTTTTTAAGTTTTATTAAATTTATTTGGGTGACATTGGCTAATAGGATCATATAGGTTTCAAGTGTACATTTCTATGATACCATATCTGTATATTGTACTGTGTGCCCCTCACCCAAAGTCAAATCATCTTCCATCATCATATATTAGGTCCCCTCCTCACCCCAATACCCCTTTCCCTCTGGTAACCACCACTTTGTTGTCTGGCCACACTCAATTTTTTTAAACTTCAACTATTTTTAATGAAAATATTTCCAAACATGCGATGTGTTTGGTATAGTCTTAACCAAAATGTCTGGAACACGAACCCATCTTTTTGGATAAGTTAGATGAGGATAATAGTAAGGATAGTGGAGTGGTTAATAACAGAGATTCTAGAACCGGACTTTGTAAGTATAAATTCTGGCACTTAAACAAGTCAACTTCCCTTGGTACCAGCTCCCTTATCTGGAAAATAAAGATAAATCCTAATATCTACCTCTTAGGGCTGTTCTGAGGCTTAAATAATGATACGCTCGAAGTGCTTAGAAAACAGATACAAGGCTCGATAAATGCTAGCTAGAAAGTTCCACTTTGTTCAGGTACTGAGCTCTTAGAGAGTTTGAGCTGCTTCTCTCTACAATACAGAACGTCCCCGGATAGCTTTTTTAAAGTTTCCATGTAAATTTTGTTTTAATTATAAATTTTGTTTTCTATATAAATTTTTAATTGTTTTTCTGTTTCTTACCTCAATGTTATTTGCTTATAGCTCAATTGATGCCTTGACAGTACCCCTTCTTCTAATTTGATGCTTCACTCACTGTGGGCTGAGAAATCAGCGAAGGCCGCAGGGGCTCTCCCAAATATAAGGTACATAAGTGTTAGCACAGGACTCAGGAACACCTACTTCTACTTAGAGGCTCGCTCACTGTGTTTTCAGCTGTGTTTGGGAAAGTTGGGAATACCAAATAAGTGACTTATGGATGAACAAGGTACTATTGTTCTAATTCTGTCAAGCGTTAGACTAATCAAAAACAAATGAAAGCGTTTTTTTTTTAATGTTTTGCACTGTTAATTTTCTTCAATTATTAATCAGCTACTAATGTAATTATTAAGCTCTCAATCCAAACAATGTTTTTAGTGTCATACCTGAATACAGATCTCACCTTACAGGGCCCAATTTCTAAAACGCGCATATTACTAATTGTGCTAGTTTATAAAGCTCAAACAAAATAAAATGTTTCTGTGTGATTGAATCCATAGTGGAGGTTATCAAGTCAATGCAAAGGAGAAAATAAGAATCACCAAAAGAGCTAAATGAAATAAGAATTCATGAATGAATTGAAAATAGAAGGGAATACAGAGATTAAGAACACTTGGAAAATGCCGAAGTCATAGGGAAATTTGGAATAAAAATAAATTGAAAGATTACGGACTAATAAAGAGAAATAAGGAATAATTTACCAACTTTACTCCCAACTCCTAAGTGAGTAATAAGCTTCCAATTTAATATTCAGTTTAGCAGCATCTCTACCTTTTCCCTCCACTGGGAAGGCACAAGAGAGACTTTGATAAGATAACCATGTGCATCAGTGATGATCAAACCTTCTGTTCAAGTGGCCAGATGCCAGAGAGGCACAGCGAACTCCCACCCTTGGGATAGCTGAGTCTGAGCCAGAAACTGGCAGCCACCAAGCCAACGTTTTTATATTCATGTATCTTAAAAATTCATCTACATTTGGCATCCGACTCTATTACACAGCAATGTGTTTTAATATAAAGATAGTATTTATAACAGTTGAATTATTTAAATCCTCCCATTCCTAAATCTCCAAGTAAAATTGATGCTCCAAAAAGATTTGCACTATGGTTCATGTGGCTTCCCCTTGAACAACACCAATATGGTCGGGCATGTGAAAAGAATGGGTAAAAATGATATCTTATTATAATATGATGAGCTTAAAATTTCAAATAATCAACAATAAATCAATAATCCAATAACCATAAAATGAAAGCGCTAATTCTCATGCAACTCTATGAAGCTAAAAAAATCTGAAAGAATGGTAAATTGGGCCCTCCCGTCTTAAAATGCCCTCTTAGCTTTTGAGCTACAGTTCTTATAAAAAGATCAATAATGATGTCTTCCTGCTTCAATGTGGAATTAGTGTTTTCCTAAATACATTAACTTCAGAAGTATTGAATTACCAGGAGGCCCAGCACCACAACGAAACAAATAGTTGTTCTTTGCAAGCTAGTGATTATCAATTCAGAGAACCCACACCGAAGGCTGCTTGAGTCAAATGACAGAGGGCCAAGACACCAGGATAAAAAATAACCAAGTGTGATGAGCCAAAATCCAGAAAAATGACACTCACCCTCATCCTGATAATCTGGCAAAAAAGGTGCATCTGAGGTGAGAGAAGGGCCATGAATTCCACTGTGATTATCATCGGAGCTGTCCTGTCCAAGGTAATTTTCAGCTTGGTCTCCCCCTGAGGGACAAAAAAAGGAAAAAAAGTAAGGTCATACTTTGGGCAACTTTATAAAGGTCTTTGTATATTTCTTCTGGTATTCACATAAAAAGATATAGCAAGAGCTATATCTTGATGGACATGGCCACTATCCATTAACATATGAGAAACAGATAAATAAGTTCAAAAACCAACTTACCTGGATGGGAAGTTTTCCATTCAACTACTCTCTAACTAGAGCTTAGTAGCTGTTAGCTTAGGGTGGGGAGACCTCTTATCACCAGAGAAAAGCTTCTCCACCACACTTACAATGAAAATATAGCAATATAAATATGTACCCACATATACCATATCTCCATTAATTATGACCTTGATCATGAATGCCTCTTTCTCTTTATATTTCCAAATGAAATAGAATAAATTACACAAAGGGTTAACCTTCCATGTGTAATATAATGGAGCAAGGGCAATATGCTTTCCTGTTCTGAAAAATAAGAGAAGTAAAAATATAGAGAACCTGGCCTTTGCCGGATTCTATTCCAATTTCAATCGCTACTTGTTTTGCATTCTTAAGAAAGTTCTCTCTTTATAATTCTAGTTTACAGCCTATGCAACCAACCTCTTAGGAATTCTAAAAGCCCTAAGAAGGTAATATTTGTTCTGTAAAATGGCTTTGATGAAAGGTAATGTATATACAATACTGAATTATGCAATTAAAACAATGCTAATCTCTTTTGGGTGTTTTCAACATACATTGGATTATATTTTGTAGAAGTGGCCCATGCTATTATGATACTTTAAAAGGTTCAGGCGGAAGATGTTAGCTCATTCAGGAACCGGAAGAAAAGGCTCTGCATTGCAAATGGCTTTCCTTAAAATCCCCTAAACAGAGGTACAGTCTGCTGATAAAAGGACACCAACAGCTGCTCAGTTCATTTCACAAACATGAAAAGGGGATTTTCAACTGAATTTAATATTATTTCAAATACTAATTTCCAAAGGAAATCACCAATGCTAATCTCAGTAAACACTGTAGAGTTTTGGCCCTGGATTTCAACTAGGGAGCAGTGAAACCAAACAACCTACATAGAATCTGTATTGCTTCACTTTAAAGGTTTATTTCCTACAATTAAACTAGAAGGATAGGGAGGGTATAAAATGATAAAAAGAGAATGGCTGAGCACACGATACAGTATGTAGATGATGTTTTATTGAGTTGTACACTTGAAACCTGTATAGTTTTATTATCCAATGTCACCCCAATAAATTCAACAACAACAACAACAAAAGAATAGCAGCCTGGCTGGGATGGCTCAGTTGGTTAGGCGTCTGTGCACCTGGAAGTTGCCGGTTCAATTTCCTGTCAAGGGCATATGCCCGGGTTGCAGGCCTGGTCCCTGGTAGGGGGCGTGCAGGAGGCAGCCTATTGATGTTGTGCTTTTTTATGGGTGCTTCTCTCTCCCTCTCCCTCGCCCTTCCTTTCTCTCTAAAAATCAATAAACTATTCTTTCTTTTTTTTTTTTTTTTAAAGGATGGCTGTAGCCTTCTCCTTCCATAAATTAGATGATCATATCTAGACTCTTCTATGATCAAGGTAGATGTTCATAACTGAGCAGAACACCTGCAGATATAGGACTTCAGAAATAAACTGTGGAGTTTATTGTGGAGAAGAAAAGTAAAATTAAAAAGAAAAGCAAACAACATTTCATATAACAGTCGCTGGCCAGAGCCACAAGAAATGCTTGCCTTTATTAGGTTACTGATCAGGATAGAAAGCTTATGATTATGCTTAAAGTATCACTATGAAAATTCCATTATAACCAGAAAAAATCTCAAATACTAGACTGAGGATTAACTACGCAAACTTTGCATCAATGCAAATCCACTGAAATTATATTATCAACATGATCTAAATAGACTGACTGGCAGGTAACCTGAAAGTGAGCTGTGAAATTAAAGCAATTGAAAAATTTTGAGCTAAACCAAATTCAATTTTTAAAAAAATAAATAGTTTGGGTTGCCATGCAACGTTTAACATTTGTAGGATAGACTGAACATTATTTATCAACTAACATCCTAGACACAGTTTTCTGCTTGCTTCAGAAATTTGACAAATCTACTCTCTTATACGTTCTAGCATCCCAGGTTTTACTTTTTTTAAAATAAGCAGATCAGGTAGGGTTTTGCTTTGCTTTGTGGCTTTTTAATGATCTTTTTATTTTGGAATAATTTAGATTTATTATAAGTATTTCAAAGATAGTAAAGAGAATTCCGGTATACCTTCACCCAGTTTCTCCAAATGTCAACTAAGTATGTAACTAGGGTATATCTGTCAAAGCCAAGAATTTAACATTAGTACATCACTGTTAACTACAGACTTTATTTAGATCTCCCCAGTTTTCCCATTAATATCCTTTTTCTGTTCCAGGAGCTACTCCAATTGCATTTAGAGCTCCCATTTAAAAAATATACATTTTTATTGCTTTCAGAGAGGAAGGAAGAGGGGGAGAGAGATAGAGACATCGATGAGAGAGAATCACTGACTGGCCACCCGCTGCATGCCCCGCACTGTGGACTGAGCTGCCGCAACCCGGGCACATGCCCCCACCAGGAATTGAATTGTGACCTCCTGGTTCATAGGTATATGCTTAACCACTGAGCCACAATGTCAGGGCTAGAGCTTCCATTTTTAAAGTCTTACTCAAAATACCGGCCTGGACTTGGCATCTGATTTACCAACTTCCGATGGAAGAGTCACTTCCACATGATTCGTATGGTTTCTGAACATAGTTCCCCAAGGTGGGCTTTTAACAGCCAAATACAAGACCATGCCTCCATAAAGCATTCAACAACAAAGGTACACAATGCGGCAAAAACAGAGCTGGGGTCAGTATTAAAAATGGTTGCGGTGGGGGAAGTATTTGAAAATACGTTTTTACATCCAAGCAGAATTAGTTCCTGATGATGGAGATGTTGCTGTAAGTGTTTTTAATGTTATATCAAGTGGCCCGACTCCCTTGGGCGTACACCGAAAAAGCCTTTAACACCATATAAATAGACACTCCCATGTAATTAAAATGATTACAGGGTCAGCTTTAGCTCAAGCGGTTACTTCGGATTCTGCTTGTTGCAGACACATAAAATGATTACAACTACTCAAGATGCATGGGTGAAAAGTTTTATAGAAGAACCAGCAATTACCGTGGTCATTTTGGATGTGTTTAAGTTCATAACATCATTTTTTGTTAAAAACATAACCGCGAGTGATCTCTGGATTCATCTACAGCTCTGATAGTCGCAGCTCCAAGTGGCCACTACGAGAGTCCAGTGGGATCCGACATAAATGATCACAAACTATAGTGACAGACATTTCCACTCCAGCAGCTCTCCAATTAGGGCCAGAACTCCATCTGCTTAGAGTGGCTTTCTCACAAGCAACAACCCTTGCCACTAGAGACACACTTTCCCATTGCAACTCACTCAGAATCAATGTATTTCTATACAGACATATATATTCTAACGCACAGTATCTCCATTCATCACATCCACTACCTCCAGTCCCTTTTCTTTGTATTTCTAAACAAGATCTGGGGGAACTATATCAAGGGTTCACCTGCTATTAGCTGATAATTTGCTCCTTCATCCTAAGTGTCATAAGAATTGGGCGCTAGATACACTCCTTAGTACATTCAATGTCAGGCTCTCCACTGAGTATTGTGCTGAGGGGCCTATAAGGGGGATATTTCTCTATTGTTCTTTCCTGAGAGTCAAACTCAATTTCATTCATGCCCCACAGAGTGATAAGTTGGGAATTTCTTAGGGATTGGAGCAGAAAGATAAAGTCACTTTGTGTTAGGTGGAAGGTAATTATTCGCTAGGGTTTCTGTGCGATTTGTTTTTATCCCCTGTGTTTTCATTAACAGTTAATGAGTTCTCCACCACCCCTCTCCCCTTAATTCTAAAACAATAGCTTGGACACTAGAAGTTGGATTTTTCTGCCATGGATTCAACCAGCTGTTGCTGCTCCATAAACTTTATGGAGAAGTGAATTAAACTGCTAAAACCTTTCATTTCCTAATTCAATTCCAAATAAAACAGGGAGGAAAATGAACCATGATGATGTTCCCCTTGTAACTATTTTGACTCACAACAAACTCATCTGATCCTAAACTTACAGGTACTATTTAGGGACAAAAACAGGCCATAATGACAATTTTACCAAAGAAATGAGAAGGAAATGAAAAAAAAAAAAAGACAGAAAGTAGTATGAGCATAACAAATAACGCGAAAATAACAAATAAAACATAAACATGTTTGCTTATTCAATATGTAAAGTCTCAGTGATTTTTTTCATGTAAGTATAAAGTCATCATCTTTTACTTCTCTTCTGACTAACTGTGAGTGGTATTATTAAGGCCTTTTCACATCTGCAACCAACTGTTTATACAGTATGGTTACAAGCTTTGCAGGGTTTGCTATTACTTCATCAAGCATCTTTGGGTAATACAAGGAAATTGAAATTAATATAAAATTGTCTGCAATTTTTTGTTTTTATTGTTGCTGTTGGAAGGGAACACATGACTTCTGACTCCAGTTAATATTTAAGAACCTGTGAGACATACAGCTCTGCCTTTAAACTAATCAGTCCTACATAAAATGCTATCACTAAAGGTCCTTGATCCAAATCCAGTTAGTTTTCATGCTTGATAGCATTAGTACGGCCAGATTTTCACTGACCAATTTAATAGTGATGCAGTTCCCAAAGCTGAACTATGGTAAGATTAGCAAAACGGCAGCTTATTATTCCTTATTGCAACCATTGACCTAAATTATTGGATATAACACCAACTAAAAAAATATGTGGGGTACACATGTGTCCATATGTGTGAAACGTTACTCACATGTAAATATATTATGGAGCACATTTGCAACACCAAAGCTAAAGTTCTGTCAGCACTTCCATTATAAATTACAGACCCTTTTGCACATACTCATGCATTGGAAAATATATGGTGTTCCCCCACAAAACATCTTAGAGGCTTCACTGGTTTCTAAATACACATTTGGATTTGCGTGGTTAGTTCTTGTGATTAATCCATATGCAGTGAAGGTCTCAAATTCTTCTCTGTTCTATACAGTCTGACTTCCTGCCCCATCTCTCTTTTTTTCTCTCCTCCATGTAGCCATAACTCAATGTATAAATGTTCTCCCCCCTCCACCCCCCCCCCCCCACCAAGGCCCTAGCAGTGAGTGCAATGGTACTGAATGTCATTAGATCTTCAGAACAAATGATGGGCCAGGTAAAGAAGGTTCCCATTTATCATTCTTTTTATAAGTTGCTCCAACTAGATCTTGAGTGGACAGGAAATATATCGAGCCTAAAGCTAAGTTTTTAACGTAGAGTACCGTTAACTGATCATAGAATCCTGCTAAGAATAACAAACCTCTGGCTTCAGGGATGCCATTTGCAGAGAGAAGCACAATCTAAAGGATCAGAAATGGAACCAAACTGCGCAGACACTTATAGCACCATCACTACACCACCTGTGAATCCAATAACCAAAAGGGCAGCACAGCTTAATAATATTCCCAAAGTGAACTACAGTGGCCAGTGGTGGGTTGTTCGGGAAGATGCCTGTGGGAGCCCATTGAAAAGTTCTTCCCCCCCACCCCCCTCTCCTTCAAGAAAATGGTCCTTTGTAATGCAGTTTTTCCTTTTGACCAGTAGGGTGGGCTGCAGTGTGTAGCATCATCCTAGTTCTTAAAAAAGAAAACAGGGAAAAAAAAAATAAGGTAGGCACCATGGGAACAAACCCTTCTGCTCTCCCCCACCCCCCTAAAAAAGCTGAGGGTTTTTTTTTAACCCTTCTTAGGTTTCACATAAAGGCATAACTCCTGGACATTAATGAACGGGAGGGCTGGCAGCAACAAATATAAACCAAATAATTGTATACGTGACAACACACACTTCATAACGCAGATTACAGCCTGTCAGCAATCATTCTGGCTTTACGCTAACACATTCCATCTACCACCGTTATTGTTCAACTGCTACTAAAATGGGACCTGCTGAGTTAGTATATTTTCAATAATAATGGCGTTTGACAGAATTCAAAACATGTAAACGTAGGTATTTGCTAGTATGTGGCTGAATATACTGTAAAATGAATGCATTTACCATATCACAACCAGGCCAGCATAACCTGGGATTATTGGGTCATAGTTCTGTTTTCCTTGGACTGCTATATTTTTAGTGTTTTATTTTTTGCTATAAAGATATTTAATGGAACTTCCAACGTATTTTGACTTAGAGGAGAAAGTCAACTATAGTAATTATGATAAAAATATAATAGCTTACCGAGCCCCTACTGGCTACAGGCTCTGGGTCAAGACTTTCCGTGTGCTATCTCATCTAATTCTCAAAATAATCCTGTGATATATTATTATCTCAAAGCTGCAGAAAAAGAAGATGAGACACAGAGATTAAATAGCTTCCCCAATGCCACATAAGTGACTCACAAGTGGCAGAGCCAGGCTTTGACCCTGCCTTGTCTGATGACTAACCTCTTGTTCTAGCCCACTGAGCTGCACAGTCTCCAACTCTGCATGCTTTATACATTATGGTCATTACTCAAGGGCAAAGCATACTGAATGACGTGGATTTGTGCTATAAATTACTATTTTCTTACTTCAGTAAAGTAAATCTATAATCAAAAATATAAATTATTATAAGTAGTAGTCATCGCAGTAATCACATTAGGCATGGAACTGATAGACAAGGCCGAACGTGGCCAGTGATTTGTTCAAGAGGGAGTTCGCCCTATTCAAAGGCTCAAACTTACTGCAGTAGTATTGTTGCAGCGATTTTTTTTAAAATGCCACTTTGGGGTATGAATTTCATGCTTACAAAATTTAACACAACTACTTTGGGTTTAGTCAGCAAAACAGATTAAATAGTTTCCTGCATCTCCTGTTTGATTGTATTGGATCCTAGGTATTTTGACCTCGCTTCACATAAAATGAACCATGTTCCGCACCCAAATATAGTTTTGACCTGGCGTAGTTACAGAATGTATTTCCTTTCCAGCACTATCATGCTTTAACTCTCTCAGTAGGAAAATAGGTTGAAAACACACAATCCCACATAAATATAGTAATTTTATTACTATTGGTTCATCTTGCTCTCTCTTCTCTTCTTTTTCTTTTTCCCAAATGACAAGTTGTAGTAAGACCTTGGCATCCACTTATAGTCCTGATGCATTCTAGGGTCATTTGTACCAACATTACTTCTTTTTAAGAAAAACTGTAAGGCCAGTTGGATTCCAATATCTTCTGCTAAAGAAGAATGGGACTACATGATGTACATGCGATGAATAGATATAAGAACAATTTTCCAAACACCCAAGGAGTAAAAATAAAACAACATATAATAAAGGATGATTTACAGGTTAGATTAGCAGACCTGAAACATGTAAAACATCTTTTAACATACTGCATAAAAGGAGAGTTTTCTTTGTAATATAGACCTCCAAGATCACTAAGGGTGTAATGGCAACAGGTGACAAGATTCGGCCTCTCCGTACCCCAATCCCACCTTAACCAAGGACTCCTGTTCATGTATGAAAATAACATGTGTGTAACCACATGTAGGTAACAACAATATCAACAACTAACACTTCTCACCATCTGCAATTCTGCTCAGTGTTTGGTCCCTTTTGAAACAGAAGAGTATCCCCTTATTTTTAAAATCTGTTTTTCCTTTTCTATTGGGGTATCACTAACACAAGTAAAGTGCACAAACCTTGAGGGCAAGTAATATTACTTTTTAAGTTTTGGAAAATACCTTTTATGATTATTATTTTAATCAATATAAGTGTATTTTATTAATCAACTAGAGAGGCTCAGGGCATTAAATTTGTGCACTCGGGGGGGTGGTCCCTCAGCCCAGCCTGCACCCTCGTGCAGTTCGGGAGCCTTTGGGGGACTTCTGACTAACGGCTTAGGCCCACTAGGGAGCAGGCCTAAGCTGCCAGTCAGACATCCTTAGCGCTGCCGCGGAGGCAGGAGAGGCTCCCACCATGCCACTGTGCTCGCCAGCTGTGAGCCCGGCTTCTGGCTGAGCGGCACTCCCCCTGTGGGAGCACACTGACCACCAGGGGGCAGCTCCTGCGTTGAGCATCTGCCCCCTGGTGGTCAGTGAGTGTCATAGTGACCGGTTGTTCTGCCGTTCAGTCAATTTGCATATTAGCCTTTTATTATATCGGATAGGATTTGTCACTTTGGGTTGCCAGCTCCAACAAGATATACCAACATGGATTCATGGTGATCACAGATGGTGTCTATTCAATTTAGGAAAGTATCTTTTAGAGATGAATTGTGATCAAGAACTTTTCAGGCTGGAAAGTGTGTGTTAAATACACATCAGCTGACAAGGACAGATAGGTTCAAAGTTTCCACTATTTGCCTCACAAGAGTCAGCAGTAGCTGGGAGCTTTATTTTACACATCATATAAATCCCCTTCTCCATAACTAAGTAATTCCTTTCCTGTTTTAGATCCTTCAGCCATCCTGGTACCCAATAACTAGTAAACAAGTTTCTGAGAGAAGTATGTGGTGATGGGAAGCATAGTGAAAAATTAATGCATTATAAGAATTGGGCTCAACTATCACATTATTTAGCCTCCAAATATCAAACAAATTCACTGGCTTTCAAGGGCTTAACTTATATAAAAAAACAATGTAAGCAGAAAACCAAAAAAAAAAAAATTGTATTTAAACTAGCCACACATTTTTCTTAACATTTTGTGTCCAGAACATGAAAATTCATTAGAAGCAGAATTCCTGAGATAGATAAATTCTTAACGCCAAAATTCTCTGTTCAGAAACTGTACTCGTTACCTGATTTTCTGTGTTGCTCTAGGGATAATATTATCTAAGAGAAATATTTTTGTATTTTTTTCTCAACAAAATTTCCCAAAGCTTATCAAAAACACTTAAAGTAGTCATTAATTTACCAATTACTTGATTTTTGTTTGCCATCTACATCAAGACAAGAATCAGATTTTCTATCAACATTTAGATACCACATAAGGAAAAAATACTGAGGGTAAAAAAAGGTATTTTTTAATCAGTTACCATGAGCATTATATGATACTATTTTATTTTAAAATTCACTTTTAAGTGATATGTCAAGGCAACATACTATATACTGCTGGTTCTCAAAAACTAAGCAACAGAGATTGCTGCTAGTTTATACCATTATTATAATGGTATAAATTATGTTAGAACCATTAATGGAATGCTGCATAGTGTTTAGAAGAACATAACACATATAGTATATATTTGTAACATGGAAAGCTGTCTCCAAGGCATACTGCTAAGTGAAAAGAGCAATTTGGACAAACATTGTATAGTGTGTGTGTGCCCGCATGCTTGCTTTCATTTGTGTGTGGAATATTTTTGGAATATATTAACAGTGGTAACCTCTATTGATAGGTTACCAGTATGAATACAAGAGTCTTGCCCATAAATTCATATGTAAAAATTAATAAATAAGTAAAGGAGGGAAAAAATTTGAATGAATATAAAATTATCAAATCATGATTCTACTGGAAAAAAAGCTCACTCCTGTGTCAAATCAAGATTTTTTTGTAAGTTTCTTCATTAGTTAAGCGTGCCCAGAGCAAAACTTTCAAATGTTACAAGAAGACATATAATGAAAGCTCATCTTCCCTTCCTTCTTTTGGTTCTTCTCTCCAGAGGTAACCATGGTGGCGTTTCTTGGGCGTTCTACGAACTTTCTACCTAATGCTCTGTGTGGTATATCTTTTTAAAATAACAAAAAACAAAAACAACAACAAATGGTAGACTTGTCCTGTTCTGTCACCGGCTTTTTCTCCTAATCATTTATCTTTAAGGTTGCTCTAAATCAGCACATATAGATTTACTAGTATCTCATTTTAGCAAATTTTAGTACAAAATATGTGCATATGGTAAAAATTCAAGTAGTACCAAAGGAAATAAATAATGAACATTCTCTCTTATATTCATACTGGTAACCTATCAATAGAGGTTACGACTGTTAATATATTCCAAAAATATTCCATACACAAATGAAAGCAAGCATGCAGGCACACACACACTATACAATGTTTGTCCAAATTGCTCTTTTCACTTAGCAGTATGCCTTGGAGACAGATTTCCATGTTACAAATATATACTATATGTGTTATGTTCTTCTAAACACTATGCAGCATTCCATTAATGGTTGTAACGTAATTTATTTAACTAGTCCTCTACTGCTGCACATTTAGGAGTCTTTGCTATTCCAAACAATGTATAATAAACATCCTTATACATAATATATTGTGTAGGGAATACAGAAGGCAGACGCATCTGATTCCAATAATTTCTTCTTTCACCCCCATGAAAGTCAGTTATTTTTCTTATTTCTCAATATAATCTACTTCAAGGTAGGACATTTACAAAGGACATAAAAATTGTAGAAAATGTTAAAAAGAATAAAAAAGTGAGTCTTTTGATTTAAAATCTGTCTTTGACAGTAGTTGCAAAAGTATATTAATTTAAAAACATAGTTGGGTGAAGGGGGGCAAAGGGTGAGAAAATAGGGAATATCTGTAATACGGTCAACAATAAAAAAAAAAAAAAACCCAACCAGTAGATGTATAGGAAGTAAAATATTTGAAAAGGTATTAAAGTCAATAATTAACTTCAAAAACCATTTTTTGTGTGTGTTCACTTTCTACAGATTAATTTGTATAAAATGGAGCAAATAAAGAAAGGGGGAAAGGCCTAAAGGAAGTCAAGTCACAAAAGCAGCTGTCAAGATTGTTGATGCTAAAAGGTTGGGCTAAAGCCAAAGGCAGGAGTATTTGTCCTGTGTACATTTCCCCCTGTTAAATCCCCAAAAGACATAGAAAGCATTCTGGAAGATTTCTTTTTTAAAAGCAGCATAGGTTAGGACATTCTAGGTTCATAACCAACACTTGTGTTTATAAAATATTAGCATTCCAGGAATAGTGATAGAAAGATACTTAACAATAAATTACAAATACTGTAAATTCGGACTTTTTCTTACATTTGCAAACACGTCATAAATTTGAGCTGTGTTTCTTTGTATAAACCCTACTTACAACTGTGCTAAAACCTTTTGGCATAAATGC
The DNA here is from genome assembly GCF_963259705.1 of Myotis daubentonii. Classification (NCBI taxonomy): domain Eukaryota; kingdom Metazoa; phylum Chordata; class Mammalia; order Chiroptera; family Vespertilionidae; genus Myotis; species Myotis daubentonii. The sequence continues at coordinate 47,346,497 of NC_081855.1, read as the reverse complement.
AAAGAGTATTTTCATAAATAAACTTAGTAAAATCACTGTACACTCCATTAATTCAAAAACACTTCTCTTCAACTTCAAAGGGAAACCCTTCTCTCTCCTTTTTAGTGCAAAGATGGTGTTTCTTTGCTGCTTTAATGGGTTGCTTCTTGTAGTTGTCATAACTACATGCTCCAAGTATGTGATAGTAAGAGATGAGAAGTTAAGTGACATCCATGCTTCAATTCAACATGTCTCAGACATTACAGAGCAATAAGCTCATAAATCTAAGCTCTGAAGGGCCTACCAATAAAAATTCTGCATATACATCCTGTAAATGCAAACCTCAAAAATATGTACATGGTGACTTACATGGTGCTACCTCAAGGTTCAGCTGAAATGAATACATTTTATGAAAAGATATGTGAAATATATATTGTCTAAGTTCCATACATGGATTTACTTGCCCAGCTCTACTTTGAAACATAAAAATGATACTTGCTAGCCCAGCCAGTGTGGTTCAGTGATTGAGCATCAACCTATGAACCTAGGAGGTCATGGGTTCGATTCCCAGTCAGGGTACATACCCGGGTTGTGGGTTTGATCCCCAGTGTGGGGCATGCAGGAGGCAGCCTCTCAATGATTCTCTCTCATCATTGATGTTTCTATCTCCCTCTCCCTTCTTCTCTGAAATCAATAAAAATGTATTTTTTAAAAGTCTAAGAAAAATAAAATAATAATACTTGCTAGCACTTTAGTAAGTGCTAACCAAGTGGCAAGCCCTCCTTGTGCGTTCATCTCATTAAAACTCATTACACCATTTATTGAAGAGACTTTCTTGACTCCATTGTATACTCTTGCCTCCTTTGTCAAATATTAATTGAGCAAAATGACTTGGGTCAATTTCTGGGTTCTCTGTTCTGTTCTGTTGGTCTACTTGTATATGTCTGTTCTTGTGCCAGTACCAGGCAGTTTTGAGAACAGTGGCTTTGTAGTATAGCTTAATATCTGGTATTGTGATCCCTCCAACTTTGTTCTTTCTCAAGATTGCTGCAGCTGTTTGGGGTCTTTTTTTATTCCAGGTGAACTTTTGGAGAGTTTGTTCTAGGTCTTTGAAGTATGCCGTTGGTTTTTTAATGGGGATTGCACTAAATCTATAGATAGCTTTGGGTAGTATGGACATTTTAATGATGTTGATTCTACCAATCCATGAACACAGTATATTCTTCCATTTGTTTATGTCTTCCTCTATCTCTTTTTTCAGCGTCCTGTAATTTTCTGAGTACAGGTCCTTTACCTCCTTGGTTAAATTTATTCCTAGGTACCTTAATTTTTTTTTGTTGCAATGGTAAATGGGATTATTTTTTTAGTTTCTATTTTTGTGAGTTCATTATTGGTGTATAAAAAATCCATAGATTTCTGGATGTTAATTTTGTATCCTGCTACATTGCCGAACTCATTTACTAATTCTAGCAGTTTTTTGATGGAGTCTTTAGGGTTTTACAATATCATGTCATCTGCGAATAATGACAATTTTACTTCTTCTTTTCCAATTTGACGCCTTTTATTTCTTCGTGTCTGATCACTATGGCTAGCACTTCCAGTACTATGTTGAACAGGAGTGGTGAAAGTGGGTATCCTGTCTTGTTCCTGTTCTTAGGGGAAATGGTTTTAGTTTTTGCCCGTTGCGTATAATGTTGGCTGTAGGTTTGTCATATAAGGCTTTTAACATGTTGAGGTATGATCCCTCTATTCCCACTTTGCTGAGAGTTTTTATCAGGAAAGGGTGTTGTATTTTGTCAAATGCCTTTTCTGTATCAATTGATATGATTATGTGACTCTTGTCTCTCAATTCAATAAATGGTGTTGGGAAAATTGGAAAGATACATGCAAAAAAATGAAACTAGACCACCAACTTACACCATACATAAAAATAAATTCAAAATGGATAAAGGACTTAAATGTAAGATGGGAAACCATAAAAATCTTAGAAGAAGCCATAGGCAGCAAAGTAGCAGACACTTGTCGTAGCAATATCTTTACAGATACAGCTCCTAGGGCAATGGAAACTAAGAAGAAAATAAACAAATGGGACCACATCAAAATAAAAAGCTTCTGCACAGCAAAAGAAACCATCAACAAAACAATAAGAAAGCCCACTGCATGGTAGAATGTATTTGTCAGTGTTATCTCTGATAAGGGTTAGTCTCCAAAATTTATAGGGAGCTCATACAACTTAACAAAAGGAAGATAAACAATCCAATAAAAAAAATGGACACTTTTCGAAAGAGGACATACAGAAGGCCACAAGACATATGAAAACATGCTCAAAGTCACTAATCATTCGAGAGATGCAAATCAAAACAACAATGAGGTACCATCTCACACCTGTCAGAATGGCTATCATCAACAAATCAACAAACAACAAGTGCTGGTGAGGATGCGGATAAAAAGGAACCCTCCTGCACTGCTGGTGGGAATGCAGACTGGTGCAGCCACTGTGGAAAACAGTATGGCGTTTCCTCAAAAAATTAAAAATGGAACTTCCATTTGACCCAGTAATCCCAATTCTAGGAATATATTCCAAGAAAACAGAAACACCAATCAGAAAGGATATATGTATCCCTATGTTCATAGCAGCCCAATTTATAATAGCTAAGATTTGGAAACAGCCTAAGTGCACATCAGCAGATGAGTGCATTAGAAAACTGTGGTACATCTACACAACGGAATACTATGCTGCTGTAAAAAAGAAGGCATTCTTACCATTTGCAACAGCATGGATGGAACTGGAGAGCATTATGCTAAGCAAAATAAGCCAGTCAGAGAAAGATAAATATCACATGATCTCACTCATTTGTGGAATACAGTGAACAACATAAACTGATGAACACAAATAGAACCAGAGTCATAGAAGCATTGAATAGACTGTCCAACCTATGAGGAAAGGTGGGGGATGAGGGGGTAGGAGATCAACCAAAGGACTTGTATGCCTGCATATGAGCATTTCCAATAGACACAGATGGGGGTGGGGGTAGGGGCATGTGCTGGGGGGTAGGGGCAGCCTGGGAGAGGTCAATGGGGGGAAAAGGAGACTTATGTAATACTTTAAACAATAAAGAATTTAAATTAATAAAAAAAAACCACCTCATTACAACTCATACATAGTAACTGTGAAGTAGATATCATTAGCAAGAATTTGTAAATGAGGAGGTTATGTCGCTTGCTGTATCTCATAGAGCTTGTTAAGTAGAGGAGTCAGGATTCAAATCTAGGTCTGACTTCAAAGCTCATGCTCTTTCATCACAAAACATTAAACTTGAAACAACAGTATATTTTTTTAAAAAAAAACAGCTAACTACTTTATATATTTTGTGTTCAAGATACATAAAGTATCTTATGCATTAATGCATGAGGTCTCACAATAGAAATAAAAGAATAATGGCACATTTTTTTTATTAACACGTTAAGCGCCCAGCCTGTTTTGTCTTCCGGATGGAAAGTATAGTGCCTGTCACTGGTGACTGACTGGGCGCTTAACGTGTTAATCTCAACCTGGATTTCTCTCTGCTTTTATCTTTGCATTATGGATAATTTTAAACATGTATAAAAGTAGGCAAAACTGTATAATAAGCCCCCAGGTACACATACTCCAGCTTCAACAAGTCAATTTATGATCCAACTTGTTTTATCTACAACTCCACCTCAAAATTTCTCTCCCCTCCTGAGTTATTTTGAATAATATGTCAGCCAAGTACCACTTTATCTTTAAATATCACAGCAAATCTCTTCTAAGATAAAGACTCTTTTTAAAAACATAAGCACAAAGCATTGTCACACCTAAAAAATTAACAGTAGATTCTTTTTAAAAATTTTTTTCCTTTTTGTTGGATTTATTGGGGTGACAATGCTTTACAAAATTATACAGGCTTCAGGTGCACAATTCCACAACACATCATCTGTACCCTGTACTGTGTGTTCCCCACCCAAGTCAAGCCTCCTTGCATCACCATTTATTGCCCCTAACCCTTCCTCCATCTCCTCTTTAATATAAAATATCCAGTCAGTGTTAAAATTTCTAATTCTCTGATAGATATCACTTTTTATAGTGATACATCTCTTTTAATCTATAGTTAATGTGGCTTTATAGTAATATTTACCTTACTCCACTGTGCACTATTTGCTTTTGGCAAGCTATATTTTTAGGGATAAATTTGCTTTGACAAGAGATATAGGCTTGCGATTTCAATATATATATTTTAATGGTCACAGAATGAAAATTTTTCATATTGAAATATACTGAATAACTTTCTCAGAAACCCTCTATGCCAGAGGTTCTCAACCTGTGGGTCGCAACCCCTTTGGCGGTCGAATGACCCTTTCACAGGGGTTGCCTAAGACCGTCCTGCATATCAGATATTTACATGACGATTCATAACAGTAGCAACATTACAGTTATGAAGTAGCATCGAAAATAATTTTATGGTTGGGTCACCACATGAGGAACTGTATTTAAAGGGCCAGAAGGTTGAGAACCACTGCTGCTAACCATGCAGAATCTTCAAGTTGGCAAGAAATTTCCCTGGCCCACGTTTACCACTATCAAAAATGTAATATGAGTGATCACTGGACCAACAAAATAGGATTTTGTTATACACATTTACAACATTTTCAGTCTCCTTAAAATTTTTATTTAAATATTGTGTCATTTGCTTTAGACTCTGGGTCCATGGTGGCAATTTTTCTAATACGTGTGAAGATGGTTTTATTGCAATGAAATTTAAATTACAACTGGAAATAATTAACTTATTTTACAAAAGGGGAAACTCAACTAAATGACATAAACCAGTTTTCTCAAGCGATAAAATGATATTGTGGTCATATGTAAAGGGAAAAACTAATATTATTGTTTAGACATCTGAACGATCATTTTTTTCTTAGATGTCTGATTAGTGAAATGGTAAAAGTTCCATGGCAAAGATTCCAATGAGTTTTCTTTGCAACTTTAAGTGAAAAATTAAGTGGATGAAAGTTCTAAAGTAAGCATGACTTGAAATATCAAGGGAATCTATGTCTTATTAAAAATAAAAGTAAGGTGCCCTGGCCATTATGGCTCAGTGGGTTGGGCGTCATCCCATGCACTGAGAGGTCACTGGTTCGATTCTCGGTCAGGGCACATGCTTGGGTTGCAGGCTCGATCCCTGGGGGGCCTGCAGGAGGCGGCCGATCCATGTTCTGCTCTCACACCGATGTTTGTTTGTTTTTATTGTCTAAAGTTTTACGTATGTCTCCTTTTCCCCCAATTGACGCCCCCAGCCGATGTTTTTTTTCCTCTCTCTGCCCCCTTCCTCTCTCTCTAAAAATCAATAAAAATATTTTAAAAAATAAAAAGGCTTTCCCATGTTCTCCAATCATATTTGAGCTCATTAAAAGAGCTCTTTCATTCATGTCCCTTCTACATTAAAGTAATAAATATTTGGATTATGCTTTATTTTCTCTATGTTTCATTCTTTTCTTAATGAACATAATTCAGGAAGTTGACAGTGGACCAATAAGAAAATCTGGGTGGAAATATGAGGGGGAAAGAATTACCATTAATACTATCATACATTCAACTAAATTTTCCTACTGTTTAGTATGTGTAGGTACTGTGCTTAGGGCTTACACATATTGCAACTAGTCCTCATAACAACCCTGCGATGAGGCAATACGATATCGCCATGGAGAGCAGGGGTTCTGGAACTACTAATCAGTACAGGTGTCTTATTAGGGTGATGAAAATGTTCTAAAATTAATAGTGGTAATAGTTACACAAACTCAGTGACTATACTAAGAACCACTGACATACACTTTAAAAGGGTGAATTTTATGGTATATGAATTCTATCTCAATAAATGGTTTCTATATATTTAAATGTGTGCTACAGAATTACACTGACCAAGTCGGAATCCTTGAGAGGCACGATCTTAAACAAGTCTCTTAACCTCTCTGTGCCTCAGTTTTCCAAATCTGTCGATGGGCATATTAATAGCACCTACTTCGTAGGGATGTTCTGAGGGTTAAATACGATAATACATGTAAAGGACTTAGCACAATGCCTGGTGCAATCCCTGTTTTATAGATAAGAAAGCTGAGGATCAGAGAAATTTAGCAACTTGCTAAGGTCGAATGTCCTTTAGCTAAACAGTGCAGTAGGGCTTTGAACCCAGGTCTGTCAAGCCTCACCCCCCACGCTCTTTCTGTCAAGCATGTTCTTTTCCAGAACAGGAATAAGACTCTCCCTAATGCTATTCAGTGGTTACTCCTCCAGCGCATTAGACCATGGGATTGAATGGAAAACCTGGGATTGATAAGAAAAACGTTGCTTGCCATCCTTCTCCATGTCTGGGCAAGCATCTTTCTTTAAAGGTTCCTCTTGCAGCACATGGTACCGAATCATCACCATAAACCTATGTTTAAATATGTGCTACCAAAGGGCGTTATAAATAAGGGACCTTTTCTAATTAAGGACCATTTTCCTTCCAGGCACCAGACTCCGGTTTAGTCCAAATACCCTGAAGAACACACGGGTGTATTTTGTGTGCAGAGTTAACAAAATTCACCCATCATCTTCCTTCACCAGTGATGGCGAACCTATGACACGCGTGTCAGAGGTGACACGCGAACTCATTTTTTTTGGTTGATTTTTCTTTGTTCAATGGCATTTAAATATATAAAATAAATATCAAAAAAATACATCTTTGTTTTACTATGGTTGCAAATATCAAAAAATTTTCCATATGTGACACGGCACCAGAGTTAAGTTAGGGTTTTTCAAAATGCTGACACGCCGAGCTCAAAAGGTTCGCCGTCACTGTCCTACACAGAAGATCCGGCCACAGATACAAATGCTAGGAGAGTCTGGGGCTATCATTTCTGTCCCTTCTCACTCCCTTCCCAACACTACCTCGTCTTCCAGGGCCGTAACAATTCTTCCGCTAGCTGGGCTCTTTCTTACATATTCCTTTTCTTTGTGCAATCCTAAATTGACCTAGAGACCCTCCTATAGACCTGTACCCACCCGCTGCACCAGTTTCTGAAGCGCACAGTGAACTAAGACCTGATCAGAAGGACTTCCAGGTAAAGGACATTCTCCCTCCCCCGCCCCAAAAGCGTGTCTTAGGGAAGAGCAGGGCTGTGGGCAGAACAACGGGTTTTGCTACTTGATCTTCCTTTACATGTACTAGTATTTCCACATAAGCAAAGACTTTGCTACATATGTTCAACCACTGCCAATAGGTAAACAGTCTTCTGTTCCAAATAAACTCTTTTTTTCAATAAGAGAGAGAGGCTGTGTAGAGGTTGCCCTGTGCTGGAAGAGGACTGCCATGCCACTATTATTAGCATCTGGTAAGATGGGCCCTTTGTCTTTTTAGCTCCAGATAGTCTCCTGTGTTAAGTTCCAAAATTATGTTTTCTTCTCAACATATTATTATACCACATCTCTGACACTAATTCTTTATTTCTCCTTTAGGTAATTAATTCTACCCTCGCAGTTCCATTCATTTCTGCCAGTGCACATTCATGTTCCGGCCCCTGTGGATTTTGGTTAACATCTGTTAAACCCTGAACTGTAGGGCCATTCCCTGAATAGCATATTCACATTTTGCCTTCATATAATTTTCTATTCTCAACCTATGTTTTTGCCATAAATGTTTTAGGACAGTGAGATATATAGTAACCACACATCATATTATTCAAAATACTATAAATAGTATGACTTTAAGTTACAAGAATTAAGAAGCTTTAGAAATATAATATTTTCATTTGTTAAAGTTGGCTTGAAAAAAAACTTGAAATACATGAAAACAAAGTATGAGCTAGGAAAATTAAAATTTTAATAAAAGTAGTATCATCATGCACAACTTAAATTTCTTTAAGGCATGACTGTTCACTGAGATGAGATATAGTGACAGTAAAAGAATAAGGAGTAGGGGAAAGTTTACAATTGGTTAAAAAGTTATAGCGCAAAAACAGCTCATAAAGTAGTTGCAAATTTGGTCTATTCCTTTCGGTGATTATCTGAGAAAATAAAAATCTCGACTTCTAATAAGGTAAGATCATTAACATTCACAAGGATGTTTCTGACATTCTCAACCAGAGTACTGAAAAGAAGGAAAGCCTATACTTTAAAGACATCCCCTCAAACTGGTTGAATTCAGAAAAAAAAAATATTCTAATTTTGAACCTTTTAAAAATGTGTTCCAATCCTGTCCTTTTTTTTTCTTCTCTTTAATCTTGCACACAGCTGTCTGTTGTACTTTTTAGAATCATGCCAGCTGCTGGGTTCATCAAGCAAAGGCAGGAAAACAATGGTTTGAAAGTAATTAGATGCTCTGAGGCTGCAGTGAGGCTCATATTAAAATGTGATAACACTGTTCTAGTGGGAATTTCAACACTGCTCCATTTCTGACATTTCTCTTCTGCCAGACAGGCAGGCTGTGGAGAAGAGCACCGTGATCGGGGAGGTAACACACTGGAATTTATTTCTGGAGCAAATGAAGGATTAGCCGCGTTGGAGCCCTCCCAAGGTTTTTAGGGTGGACTTGGCTACCATCTTATTTGAATGCTTGTGGATCCTGTTGGCCTCTAACAAAGCTCAAGATATAATAGCATATTATAGTTTTAGTTCTATAAAATAATCTAGCACCAATCCACTCAGACAGAGGAAGCGTCAAAGACCCTTGTTGCTAAAAAGCAGGGCAGGGGGGCCCAGCAGGATGAAGGTTAATTAAACACTCCACTAACTTTCCTCAGAAATGGCTAATGCCACTCCGTGGAGAAGCGTTTATAGACGAGACAGAAGGAAACAATACCGTCTCCACCTTCTTAGGGTAAAACCATAAATGGTCAGAGTACTCACCTTGGGGCTGAAAATCCCAGTAGTACCTGAAAAACAAGAAAAAGAATGGAGATGAGTCAAGCCTGGATTTCTCAATCTGGGTTGGCATATGGTAGCTATAGCACCCAGTCCAGAAAGCTTGCTAAATAGTCGGTAACTAGCCAAAGCTACTACCCACTTTGACAAGAACCCAAGGGACTTGGAAGAGCCTCAAAGGCTTGAAAGCGGCATTTAACTCACTGTAACTCCTTAGATAACTTTGACCACATTGCTGGAGATGTCCTAAGAGGTTTGCTAGCCATGGGCCAGGGTTTCTCATAGGAGCTTACAGACTCTGAGCAGGACAATTCTTTGTTTGTGACAACCTGTCTCCTGTATTATAGGACAACCAGCATCACTGGTCCTGGATATCAAATGTCAGTGGCACCTCTAACACATCCCCCTCCCCCCGCCCCCGCCCCCGCCCCACAACACATCCTCAAATACTTCTGGACCTAAATTCTTCTTAATTTTATAGGTCAAGCATGAGCAACTGACAAGGTCATCAAACAGTTTAGTATCTGAGCCAAGTTTGAGGCTCTTGAAGCCTGCCATCTCCTTTTTTATTTGGGGAAATGATTGGCAAAACTGACAACCCTTAAAGCCTTAAAACTAATGAAACAGCAGTGGTAGGAAGGATCATTTTTAAGTCACTTATTTGGAATCTAAATTGCATCCCCTCCCTCCAAAACAATGTTATATATGGTGGCTACCCACAAAAGTCTATTGTATTTTGGATCCCATTTCCTCCTGCCTTCACAGGAAGCTTACATTATTTCTATATTGATTTTCTCTTGTATATAATCAACCTCTTCCTCTCAATTTCGCACTTTCCATCAGCATTTTGTTAATATAAAAATAAAGCAAACCTTCCCTCACCCTCTTCATATCCCTCCATCTTGGCTGTCCTCTTTTCCCTCACATCACAGTGAAATTTTCAAAAGTTTGTCTACAGTCTATCTCTTTATTTCCTCACCTCTCACTCATTTCTCAACATAGTCCAATCTCGCTTACAATCACCACATGTTATTTCTTGCTGTGGTCATAGTGACCCTCCCATACCACTAAGTAGAGTGAATAATTCTTATCTTCATCTTGACCTCCCAAGAGTTTATATGTGCATATGAGCATTTCCCCCTTGGCTAGAGAGTCACAGTTTTATCGAATTCTTAAAAGAATCCATTATCCGCCTCCCGCACCCCCCAAAAAAGACTAACAGAAGGGCATAGGTGATTATTGTGTATCTTCCAGTACATACGTGACTGAAATAAGGTGTGACCACTTTAGGGAGAAACATTAGCCCAGTGAGTATCTAGGTTATTTGTTAATAAGATAAAAATTCAGAAAGTGGAGAGGAAGGAATCAGTGGGGCGGATGTTGCCATAATCCAGTAATGAACCCGTGGGAAATGATCAGAGATGAGGAAGAGAAGATGGAGAAGGAACCTCATGCTTGGCTTTTCTTCTTCCTTTCCTTTCCCAGAACAGTTCTGGACTGGCAGCCAGGTGAAGGGAAATGTAAGATGGCAGGGAAAGTGAAAGACAGCGTTGCCAGCTGCAGTGGGAAAGAAAAGAGGGAAGAAGAGGAGAAAGGGGTGGAAAATGTGAAGCTGTAACATCCCGGAAGGCGCCCATGTGGATGTAGGGACATGCAAACAGGAGCTGGCGTGACGGGTCAGTCTCCACCCAGCAGACAATGCAGCTCCACACTGAACCTGCTGGCCACTGTGAAGAGTTTTCCATAAAACTCCTTTCTGTAAAATACAGCTAATCAAGCTAATCATAAAAGGGCTGAGCAGTCTGTCATCTTCCCCTTCTATTTTCCATCTTCTTTTGAGGCACCACCCAAGCCCTTGATTCCAATCATTAACCAGCCTCTAATTCAATATAAATAGAAATTAGGGTGCGAGCATATGAGCGCATGCGCACGTGTGTGCGTGTGTGTGTGTGTGTGTGCACGCACCTGCACTCCTCTCTCCAAAATGCTAATGGCGACAGCAGGAACTTCGCTAACCGATGTTCTCATGTATCACCCACAAATAACCCTAGTGATGCAACAGCAGTTAAAAGGCCAACTCGTGGCAAATTGTTAAGTAGGTAAAATATGCTTTTCATGATTTCAGCCTCTTCTTTTGTCCTCTCACCTCCATAAGCCCCACTCCAACTCACACACATATTTTCAGTCCCCTCCTCTACCTACATAACGTGCCCCTGGCCTTCCGATTTCTCTGGTTAGTTAGAAAGATGTTTTAAGTTCGCATATACTAAGAGTATTGCTTCTGCCAATAGCTGTGACTTAAGAAGGCTGATTATAAAAAAAGATTAGATTTAACAGTATCAAATACAGTAGGTTTATCTTGATGTTAAAAATCAGAATCTGCTTTATTCTTGATAATACTGTAATTAAATATTTCTGTCAATAAAAATCATATGTAGAACTGAAATGAGATGACATGAAGTGGAATGTTAGTTCCCTTATTTTTCAGAAGTTATAAAATTATCCTGTTACCCTACCTTTTTTCCCTCTCCTCTTACTCTAAGTATTAATTAGCACACACACACACAGTTCACAGAGGTTACTTTTAAAAGGCAAGGCCAAACGGTGAGCAACCTCATCCCTCACTGGAGGAGCCATGGATTACTCTCTGCTGGACACACTTAAGGCCTTGATCTTGTCTTGTTAAACATATCGTGTGGGTTGCCTTCATCACATTCTCTGGAAAGATGATTCCACACCAGCGAATTCTACACTCTTTAGGTGGCATTTAGTCAAATCCTGCCAAAATCTTCTAATTCTTATCCTTCACTTTGAAAACAATTATCCCTTAGCCAGAGACCCCAACAAGTCTGAAACTAAAAGTTTTGAACCCAGATGCAAAGACCACATTAGAAGTATATGAAAGAAAAAGCATACACACACACACACACAGTTGTGTTTATCCTAAAAGTCTCTGAGAATTCCATATCAGGCCTGTGCATATAGATGACAGATGCTTCTTTAATCTTCTCTTTGAAGCTTTGGCTTCTATGTGAAAGGGAGGCTATCACTCCTCTATAATAGTCATATTCAACATTATCAGGTCCATGCAAATAAGATTTGAAACTAGGAAAAGATGAGTACAAAATGAGCAGAGAGAAAATGCTAAAACCATATTGATGATTATTATTTTCACATTCAATCAAAATAAATACATTTTTTTCTTGTGCTTCCAAAAATGAAAATGAAAGAATAAAAGTCCACAACATTAAGTTTACTCTACAAAATAGTCTTGAACATTTAGGGTTAAACATTATATGCAAGGCAAAGTTTGTGATACATGTTTTAAATTAAACAGGTTTCAATTAAACATTAATTTATTTTTATTATTAAAGTATAGTTGACACAATATTATAGTAGTTGCAGGTGTACAACATAATTACTTAATATTTATATATGTACCTTATGAAGTGTTTAACATGATAAGTAGAGTAACCATCTGTCCTTTTACAGAGTTATTACAATATTATTGACTATATTTCCTATGCTGTACATTACATTCCTATGACTTATTTATTTTACAACTGGAAGTTTGTATTTTTCAATCCCCTTCATCTTTTCACCCTTCCTTCAATCCCCTTTAATTGCACTTTAGTTTAAGGAAAGGTACAACAAATAAATTGAACCCACTGTATTGACGGAATCTTGATGAGCCCCAGCCCATCAAGATTATGATAATAATAACAATGTTAAGATGTTTTGAACACATTGTTGGACACTGTTCTAAGCAGTTCTCTTATATTAACTCACTCCCCCTTCAACTCTAACTGTATTATTATGTTCATTTTCTAAATGAGGAAACTGAGGCATCAAGAGGTGAGATAACTTGCCCATAATCACACAGCTAGTAAATAAGGCTAACACGTTACCAATCCTAGCAACTAGTTCCAGAACAGGCACTCTAATAATAAATTAAGGAGGTAAAACAAACAACTGTGACTATCCTCATATTGGAAATATCTAGGAAGAAAAATAATTATATTTCCTAACTATAATTTAAAAATTAGCACATTCAGTATTTAATATAAACATTGATATATATATATACATATATATATATATATATATATATATATATATATATATATATATATATATATATATATATATCATGTGTTATTTTATTTAATTTTCATCACAACCCTAGGAGGTCAGTACTATTATTATCCCCATTTTATAGATAAGAAAACTGAGACTCAGGAAGGTCAAGGAACTTGACCAAAAATCATGTAGCTATTAAGTGACAGAACCAAGATTTGAACCCAGGTCTACTTGCTTCCAGAGCACAAGCTCTTAAATCCCATGTTAACTATTTTTCAATTAGCTGTAATATTTTTTTTAAAAAAACAGTATTAAGAGAAAGTATAATTGTTTTGTTAGACAACCTATTCTCAGAGAGTACACAGATCCGAGGTCTTTAACTTGAAGTCAGTCCATAGTTGAGCTTTGGGAAATAAACATTATGTTCTCTTACTCCCTAAAATTATAAGTGAAAGGTAATATATGCTTTCTTTTCCCTTGAAAAAGAGTCCAAAAACTTCATTAGATTTCTGAAATATATCAATAACTCTCTCCCTCCAACATGAGAAGACCCTCTGGGTTAGATGAATAAGGTTGTAATGGCATTATAACACTAGATCTATAGAAAGGCCAAATTCTGTACTGTTATAAATCTAGAACATCTAGATGAAAAAATTTTGCAACTAAGGTATTAAAAGGGTTATTTTATCTGTCACTTATGTAAATTTAAAACTCATCAGATATTCCCTGCTACCTGGTAGACAAAATCAAATCTCTTCTTGCTGTCTTAAGGATGTCTAAATTTAAGGTTCAGTTTTTGTACCAAAACAGTGGTGCCTTCTAAATGGATAGGCAGTCTGCAATACTCAATGTTCAGAGACATCTTCTATTTCCCTCTTGACCATCTCTATTCTCTGGTAATGGCTGTTTCCAAACAGACTGTAAAGACTAATACTGAATATTATTCTGGCATTAGAAATGGAATCTTAGAACTCAAATGGACACCTGGTTGAGTAGCGCTTCAACGGCAAATTGATAAGAGTACGAAAACCCTTGCACTTGATCTTAAGCAGTGAGCCATGTGGTAGAGACTGATTTATGTCCAAGGAAATGGGCTTTCTGAACAATGCTAATCGTCTGTACACTGTAGATATTTCCTATAATCTATTTTCTCATTTGAGAAGATTTTACCTGATTTCAAATCGTCTTTCTACCTGTGTTCCATCCTACCTTGCAGAAGGCCTGGGCGAGTGGCAAGGGTACTATGGCCAATGACACTCAAGAACAGAAATGGGAAAAGAGCACCATCTGGTGGAAGCCTCTGGTGGAGGCATCAGAGGCCTGGGACCCAGGGGTTGGGATACCTGCCTTAGAAACAGTTGGGAAGGAATAGGTAAGGTCCCTGTAGGGGAGCTGGTGCCCCTCTCGCCCCAGTTCCTTTAATTTATCAAAAGTGTAAGATCCAGTGCCTGCCTACAAGAAGCTTACAATCTAGTCTAAATTATGAGATATTTACACATGAAGAGATGCCAATCTAAGATAGTAAATAACAAACACGATGGTAATAATAGACAATACACATTTAACTGAATAGAAGAACCTGTCAAAAAAAGTTTCTGTGTTCTTTTTTGAAATGTAACATTTCTGTAGTCTTGAGTCTATAGCCACACATTTAAAAAACCTACTCCAGAAGGCAACATAATGTTCTCTTACTTACAAACTTGAAGTCACAATTAATCTTTTACTAAATGCCAAACAAGCAAAATTATCTGATGTTGACAGTATTACCCATGACTAAGAATTTTTTTGAAGTCTATTCCAAGACACTGAAAAAAGTAATAAAATTTAAAAAGAAATAAAGCCCTATTTCCCACAAGAATCTTTTATAACACTTTTACTACATAAAATCCCTGCTATTGTCAATTGAACATCCGCTCTGATGCTAACAGTAAGAAATCTGGGGGCTCTTCTTTTTTAAAAATATATATTTTTATTGATTTCAGAGAGGAAAGGAGAGGGAGAGAGAGGTAGAAACATCAATGATGAGAGAATCATCAATCATCTGCCTCCTGAATGCCCCCACCGGGGACTGAGCCCACAACCCAGGCATGTGCCCTGACCGGGAATCGAACCGTGACCTCCTGGTTCACAGATCAAGGCTCAACCACTGAGCCACTCACTCTGGGTGGGTGGGGAGCTCTTCTTGATTAGTCCGTGATTATGCTCTTCCGCTCAACACTGGGAACCAACATTCTAATATTCCTTCCTCTCCGCTCTAGCATTGGGACTGCAAATTCTGGTTATATGTCTACACGATACCCATACTCCCTGTATCAAACATAACTCAATGAACTACTTTTAAAATGCTAGCCAGGTCCCCTGTGGCACAATAAAGGACCTTAAATGTCAGGCCAGAGTTTAGATTTTTTTTCTTCCTTTCTGCAGATAAACGGGAGCAACTGAAGGGCTGGTTGGTTGGTTTGCTTGTTTTTATGGACAGGGAATGGTGTCTGTTGAGATAAATCTAGCAGAAATGTGCAGCCTGGCTGGGAGGGAGAGGTGCCAGAAGGCAGTTCAGGAAGCTCCTGAAGATCAAGAGAACCGGCAAGAGATTTGACAATAGACTTGGAGGCAGGTCGGGAATAGAGCATCAAGACAAATGTCAGAGATATCTTTTGTTTCCAAACTTGTCTATTGGAGAAAACAAAGCAACCCTCACATACGAAGAACTCCAGCTGGTTACCATACTTTAAACTGCATTATCTTTTTGTTTTATTTTTGTTGTTTTCTTTTTTGCTTGCTTCAGGTTAATAGCTACTCTTGGCCCACAGAGACCTCCTAATTATCTGATTAGTGAATAACAGATATTTGTATGGCTCTGTGAGTGTGGCCATATACTCACTGGATTTTACAGCTGGAAGGACACTGAAGGTCATTTAACCCAGCCCCTGGCTTTACAGGTGAGAAAAATGAAGCATGGAGAGATTATCTGATTGCACCATCGAAGTTTAAAAGTCCACACTGTGGAGCTACCACCATTTATCTTGTGCAGAATCAGAGGCAGGTTTGAAAACGTGATATTCATTTTAAAATTCTTTTGATATTTTCTGTGTTATTAACATGATCACATTATTCATCTGAGAGCAAATGTTACAGACAAAAAAAAAATTAAGCTGGAATGGTTCTTAGAACTCATCTAGGCAGGGTGGATTTCTCAACATTAACATGCCAACATACCCTCTGTATCTCAAGTTAGGAAGGCTGCATTCATTCTCTCAAACATGAATAAATCTTCATACTTTGCCAGATATTTCTGTGAGGGTATGAAAGCACAGAAAGCCTGAACTGTGAGTCAGTTTGGCTGGAATTTTCAAATTGTGCAGTGATGTGATTGGCCCAAAACATGCGCAAGGTAAAAATTGGGGCTAGAAGAACCCAGGTCTGGCCAATGCCAGACCTGTCTCACTGCCTGCAGATAAGGATTGCTAAGGGTGGATCTGGGATCAATAGTAAAAGATGCCTAGCAGGAGCAAGTTTGGGGGGAGGGGGAGTCCCAGAGAGGCCAGGCTCAGGATGCAGAGGGGACCTAGGTTCATCGGAGCAGGTGGCAGAGGCCCAAAACAGACATGTTTGAGGAGGGAATAGGGCTGGATTCTGAGTTGGGTCCAACCTGAAACCCTCTGTTTTATCTTGTGAAGTAGGCTATGCTGTCATGTAAGAATGCAAAGTGATATGATGATGACAGTTATGGACTTGAGGGGAAATCAACATTGAGGAAAATTGGAAAGCTTGCTGATATGGGGCATCCTATATAATAAAAGGCTAATATGCAAATTGTCCGCTCGACTGGAGTTTGACCGGGAGTTCGACCAGGAGTTTAGCCAGGGGGCAGGGCCGGCTGGCGAACCTCCCACGTCCCCTCCCCTCCGGCCAGCCCAGCCTGATCAGCCCCAGTCAGGGCCGGCCAGACCCCACCCGTGCACAAATTCATGCACCGGGCCTCTAGCATAATATAACCTTGAGGCATTATTAAGGGTTCAATTAAGGTTGGTGACTAAGATTTACTGTCAATCCAATTGTATAATTTTGCTCCAGCACTGATACCTAGCTGCTCAGGTATAAGAGCATAAAGGTGGATAGTTGAATTGATCCAAGGTTAGGATTTTTTTAGGCTTGTGGGATAAAACGACAAGAGAGTAAGAGAAGACTGGAGGTTCATGTCATGGAGTTCAGGCTGGCCAGGGAAGAAACAAATGGCCAAAGACTTAACTATGGTATCTGCACATATTAAATACTTTTAACAACCAATTAAAATATCAAAAACAAAAGGTATTATTACTCTACTCTTCTCTCTCAAGACCATCCTTTGTTCCACGAGTTACAAACCTTCCCTACCCTCATATTCCTTGTTTCAGTGGTTGACATCTTCATACACCACCAACTGAAACTTACGAATAATCCTTTTACTTCGTTTTCTGTTTCTATGTATACACCCAATCAATCACCAAGACCTGTAGATTCTACTCCCTTAATACTTTTTAATTTATCTCCTTCCATCTCTACAGCCACTGAATTCATTCAAGCCCTCAGAATGCCTCACCCAGATCAATGTAACATCCTAATTGGTCTGCCTTCCATTTTGCTCCTCTCTAACCCATTCTCCTCAATGATTATGGAGAAGGAAGTGGAAGTGACCTTGAAGAGCAAAGTCTTTGCAGCCAGGTCTGTGTTAGGGTCTCAGATCCTCCATCTTTGGGCTGTGAGAAGTTAGCTGCCACCTTGTTTCCTCATCTTTAAAATAGAAATGATAATCATACCTGCCTCGTATGGCTCTTGGGAGGACTGAGATAATGCAAGAACTGAGACTAGGTCTGGCTCCTGGCAGGCCTTCAATAAATGTCAGCTGCTATGTCATTAGCACCATCATTATTCTAATGGCCTAAGGTACAAACCTTGTCTTATTATTCCCCTGCTTGAAGCCCAGTCCCTAGGTCCTCCTCTGCTCTGCTCACCCTCCTGCTGTTACAGGTCACTGCTCTATCTGCCAGCACACTTTCCCCTTTGTGCCCTGTCTTCTCTTAGGGAACCCTTGGTGGTCCTTTGAGGCTCAGTTCACTCTCCAGTTTTAGGTGCTCCCACAGCACATTTGTACACACCTCTCAGCAACACCTAAAATAGGTACTAAAATGTTCTTGTGTCTCTATGTGACTGAGCTCTCAAGGGCCAGTGGCACAGGCTTATGCTCAATAAATGCTTGCTAAATAAGTAACTGACGGTGAGAAACAGAAGGGCCGGCTGAGTTCAGCATGGGGTGCATTTCAGGGAGGGATAGGAGACAAGGCTGAAAAGGCAGGCAGAAGGCAAGGCTCTCCCAGCAATGCAATAGGGTGTGGATTTCATCCCAAAGAGAAATACCTTCCTTTTCCTCTAAATTACTCACACAAAGGCAAACTGGGGGGTGGGGGGGGGGGAGAAAATCAAAGGAAAAGAAGAAAAAAAAGCAAGTAGAGAAAAATAAAAATAAGAAAGCTTTGTTGAATTAAAATCTTCATCCCAATGAAGAATTATCCCCCCTCACTCACCCTCCCCCAAAATATGGCTTCAAAGACTAGCCACAAAATGACCGGCAAAAAATATACTTCAAAAGACACGACTGAATACACATCACAGTGGCAAGAATCCAATATATAAATACAATCAATTTGTTTCCTCATTAAAAGCTTTCATGAAGAAAATGATTTAATACAAATGCTAAAGCTACTGACATAGATTAATTGAAAAATAACAACAGAATCCTAATTAAAGACATAATATTATTTCACTCATACTACACCAAAATCTGAATAGATATATAAAAATAAAATCCAGAAAGTAGGCTTCTACTGGTAACCACTCTAAGAGCTACAATGGATTACTGAAGATAATAATAATAATAAACCTCCTACCTTTATGTGTATACTTTCTTCCAGTTAAGAACCAAGATGTATACAAATTCAGAAATCATTTTTAATGTATTTCACAGTTTAGCCCTCAACTTGATTTTTTTTCCTAATTGTACAAGATTAGATACTAAAATATCATTCTTTCCCATTTATTTTGTTGTACAATACCTAGAGTAGTCATCATTCAGCCTTTACATGGAGGTACTCAATTATTAAAATTATAAAGAATGGAACTGAATTTCATCGGAAGGCCAATAACTATAGGACCAGTACTATGTCTAGATTAATACATGTCAGGGCGTCACCTGCAGTTCAACTACAATCAACAGGCCAACCCTAGGACTCACCTGACTCATTGTAGGACCAGGGCTTCAGGTTATATCCCACTTCAAGGGACTTTCCAGCATTAGAAATGTCTCTACATGTTGCCTTTCCATAGGAACTCAAACAAGACAGCAGGCAAACATCAGGCCAAGGGAAGGACCAAGACCATTTGCTACTGACCATATCCCCATCATGCACTCTAGGAGCTAATTAAGTTGAAATGTTGTCAGCTACTTGCTGGTAAAATGTTCCTGTCAATTATCCCCAATCACATTGGGGAGACCTCACCACCCAAACCAGCAGCTTCTACTCACACTTCCTAGTCAAGCCCTTCTTCTGTCTCCTTTACTGTTAAAAACTCAGTTGAAAATCAAAGTAGCTTCTTACCACATCCCCGCCCCCCCCCATCATAAGAGGGTCTTTTGATAAAGATTTTTACATATACTTGTCTGATTTTAAGAATCTCCTGGAGCCCTTATTGAAACATGAATTCTTGCCTGGCTGGTGTGGCTTGGTGGTTGAGCATCGACCCATGAACCAAGAGGTCACTGTTTTGATTCCTGGTCAGGGCACATGACTGGGTTGCGGGCTCCATCCCCAGTAGTGGGTGTGCAGGAGGCAGCAGAATGCTCTTTCTCTCTCACCAATGTTTCTATTTCTCTCTCCCTCTCCCTTCCTCTCTTTCTAAAAATCAATAAAAAAATTTTAAAACATGAATTCTCAGGGTCCACTCAGACCTACTAAATTCGTATCTCCAGGATAGGGACCTAGAAATCTGTATTTTTAACAAGATCCCCAGGTAATTCACATGATGGGGCAAGTTTAGAAAATACGATAAAGGATATGGGTCTTTTACCAACAGTTTCCCTGTTAGGAGAATTCTAGACAGGCAGCCCCCAGTTCAAGTACAGACTGTGTCCCATCTCTAGCTGTTTGGACCTTGGAATCATTTTTTTTTTGTTTTGTTAGTAAAACAAAGTAATGGATATTGGTAACTTTTAGGGGCCAGCTTTAAAAACGTATGAAATCTTGTTAACAGATTTGAAGTATAGTAAATACAATCTTTCATTTATAAACCAACCACATTTCAAAAGTTGAAGCATAAAGTCAGGTCTTTAGAATGTATTTTCCTATAGACATTAAGTTCTAAGAAGTGGTTAGGTTTCCTGGACGTCCACAAAGGTTTATTAAGTCCAAATCAAGAGTTAGGATTGGATTCCCAGTCAAGGGGACGTTCTTGGGTTTGCAGGTTTGATCCCAGCCCTGGTCAGGCCACATGCAGGAGGCAACCAATGGATGTGTCTCTCTGACACAGATGTTTCTTTCTCTCTCTCCTCCCCCTCCGTCCTTCCTTTCCACTCTCTCTAGAAATCAATAGAAAAAATATCCTTGGGTGAGGTTTAACAAAACAAACAAAAAAAACCCCACAAAACAAACAAAAAAAACCATTCCTTTCAACTCACGGCCAAGCCAAGATGCCATCTTATCCATGAAGGACTCTCACAGCCCACCAACCATTCTTTCTCTGGATTTTACAGTACAATCTATATGTCCCTCTACTAAAACTTTAGCCACCATATATCTTGAATTATCGTTTTTGTGCATGCTTTTCCTTTCCATCCGGTTATACATTTCTTGGGAATACTTTTTGGGCATCTAGTATGTGATGTGCATTATATTAGGCACTTTATATGTATAGCAACAATTGTACAAGGTGGGTGGATTGTATAAGTATTTGGTTTACCTGGCTCAAAAATAAGTTATAGGAGGACTGAAATCTGTGCCATGTTCACACAAAAATGCTTTGCATATAGTATATGCTCAATAAAGATTTGTTGAATGAATGAATGAAGTTGCATTATTCACTCTTTATGAAGAAATGGAGCCTCAGTAAGAGTGCTGCCCAGCAGTCATTGGGATTCAAAACTCATTCCAGAACCTAATAGCTATGTAATCTTGAGCAAGCTGATCACCTCTCTGAGCATCAGTTTTCTCATCTGTTAAATGGGGATCATAACACACCTGTTGTAAGAATTATATGAGATAATGTGTATACAGCTCTTGACACTGGGCCCAGTACATGGTACATGTGTGATGAATGTTAGCTGTGACTGTTATTCTTAAGTTGCAGAGATAAGGCCCTTATTCTTCCTAAGGAAAAGGGTCCTTTATTGCTTTTATAAACTTCCGTGTATATATTGCCTATAATCAAGGTTCAACCAAACATTTCAGACCTTCTAGAGAAGAAATCTGTGGGCAGTGGGCTCCGTGCTGGCTCTGTCCCTGAGTCTGGCCACTCACTTGAAAAACAAGGGTATGTCTTATGTGTCTTATATGTCTTGATCATAGGCATTGTGCTCAACATGGAGTAAACAAATAGCCAATACATTTGTTAAGTAAATTAACTGCTTCCGGTTTGTAATCCTCACCCTGCTTTTAGTTGATTCCATTTCTCTTTATGACCAACATAAAAATCAATTAAGGTGACTGATGTTTTGAGAAGGAGGAAGTGAATGGTTTTCTCCAACACCATCACTTTGGAAAACTAATCCCACAAATACAAATATTTTACTAACATTATCTACACACAGAGTGTTGATAATCCTTTTCTAATAAAGGATTCATTCTGAGTCAATTCAGTGCAGCTCAAAGGGAAAAAAATCTAAGAAATGGAAGTTGTTTCCAGTCACTGATACCTCATCTAATGCAGACCTTGAGAATAAACTTCCTTTATCTAAAAAATATATATATACACACACACACATATTTTAGAAAAATCATCATAAATTATTTTGAGGACTGCTGTACTTCATATGGATCAAAACAATTTTATTTTCATGTGTGTGTATATAGTATGTGTGTGTTTCATAAAATCCCTCCAAATACAGCTGGGTTTTTTTTTGTTTTTTTGTTTTTGCACAGAAGTGACTCAATTAAAACCTAAGTCTTCTTTCCATATCTCTTTTCCCCTAAGTCCCAACTCCTTTCCTACCTAGAAAACAAATCATCTTGGTTCTTAAATCCCTGACCCTTAAAAAAATTTTTTTTACTGATTTATTTTAGAAAGAGAAAAAGGAAGAGAGGGAGAGCGAGAGGGAGAGCGAGAGCGAGAGCGAGAGCGAGAGAGAGAGAGAGAGAGAGAGAGAGAGAGAGAGATTTTTGTTGTTCCACTTATTCATGCATTCATTGTTTGATTGTTGGAAGTAGTGCCCTAACTGGGGATCAAACCCATAACCTTGGCATATTGGGATGCTGCTCTAATCAACCGAGCTACCCAGCCAGGGCCATCCCTGCCCCCTTTTAAAACAGGAAATGCTCTGATATCTGTAACTTATAATTAAATACATATTCACTGTAGAGAGTTAGAAAATACAAATAAACAAAAAGGAGAAATTAAAAATCACTCAAACTCCACTTGCTAGAGACGGCCATCATTAACATTTTGGTGATTTCCCCCCACCACCACCACCCACCCCCCCCTCCACCCCCCGCCAGGCATTTTTCTCTGTGAGATTTTATATACACATTTAACCATTTTTAAAAACTTACAGTATATCTTATTATTCTACATCAATAACTCTTCTACAGGATGAATGATTAAACTATCTTTAAAAAAAAAAAGTTTACCCTTTCAACAAAATGGAGGAGCAGAATAATGAAATGGAGAAACTTGAGGCAAAGAACCAGAAAAGAGAATTTTAGAATGCTCTGAGAAAGACTTTATGAAGGCTAACGTTTAGTCAGTGACAAAGGGATCAGAAAGGAGAAGACAAACTGCGGACGAAGAGCCAACAGGCTTGATGCTGGTTTGGGGAGTGAAGAGAGGTGTCAGGAGTGACTCCCAGGATTCTGCCTTGGGAGACTGGACCTAGGAGCAGCACACAGACTGTAGGAGAGCATAATGTAAAATAACGCATTCAACTCTGAATACGCAGTAAGTTAAGATGCCAGTACTTCTGGCTACAAGGGACAGAAAACCTGACTGACAAAAGCTTAAACAAGTAGAAGTTTATTTTTTTCTTCAACAGATGATTCCAGGGTTGATGCTGGGGCCCACCAATGGCATGAAGGGCCTAAGCTCTTCCCATATTTCTGCTCTAACACTTTAAAGCAGAGTACTCATTTTTTTAAATTTCTTTATTGATTAAGGTATTACATGTGTCCTTATCTCCCCATTGACCCCCTACCCCCCTGCCCCCCGCCACTAAAGCAGAGTACTCTTAAGGTAGCTACTGCATTTCAACATATTGCTGTCTCCCAAGCATAAGACTATGAAAGGCTACCTGAAGTCCCCTTTCATTTCTTTGGCCAAAGATTTCAGATCACGATTCATCGCTAGGCTGGCAGGGTTCCATGGCCAAGGAAGAATAGAGGCTGGCTGCTGGGTAGGCATCCAGCAGGGTCTGCCCCAGCTTCGTGAAGTCTGAGGTATCTTTAAGACACCCAGATTAGCTATCTAATATGCTGTCTGGTGCCTTGGAGAGAGAACTACAGTTGAGTGGTAGGATGGGGAGTCATCCATGTATAGAGGAAGCTGTTGAGTTATGGACATGCACGCATTTGCTTAAGAAGAATGTGGTGAGAAAAGAGGCAAGCTTCAGAGACAATAGTGAAGAGGGCAGGGCAGAAAATGAGCTCAAGAAAGAGCTTTTTTAAGAAAAAAGAATATAGATCAGACAGTTACTTAAAGAAAGAAGAAAAATTAGGAGAGACTATTATCATGGGAATTAACAGGGAGAGGGTGTGTTGGTTTGTTTTTTTAACTTTTTGAGGAAAGGGGAGCTATTAACAGTGTCACATGCTGCAGAGAGACAAATTAAGACAAAGACTAAACAGTGTTACTTGCATGTGGGTATGAGAGAGTTACGTGCTAGAAACAGAGCCTGCTATGTCATTAGCACCATCATTATTCTAATGGCCTAAGGTACAAACCTTGTCTTATTATTCCCCTGCTTGAACCCCAGTCCCTAGGTCCTCCTCTGCTCTGCTCTAGGCGACTGAGGAGTAACCACAGAGGAGGAAAATAGAAATGGCTAGTCTAGGCTTTTATTTTAAGAAGTTTGTCTGTAAAAAAGGAAAAGAAAAGAGAAGAAAAGGCAAGAAGAAAGAAAGAACAGGCCATGCTCCTTCTTCGTCATAATTAGACATGTCATCTGCAGTCACTGTACTGAAGTCTAAAAGAAGATTCCAACTATTTTTTTTTTGTTTTGCTTGTTTATAATGTTCCAACAAAAAATTTTCCCATAAGTCTAAGAATTTAAATCTTCCATTAAGCACTAAGTTACAACAGACAATGGCCATTTCTACATCTAATCCTTTCTGTCCTGGATTCTTTGCAAAATTAAAAGTAAACTGGTAAAAATCCGGGGAGGGGACGGGGGCAGAGACAGGAGAGTAGCTAGAGGGAATCACTGTGCAGGATGTAATGTTTTTATTAATATGAGAAGACATCTGAGCATATTTATATGATGAATGGAGAGATGTAATAGAGAAGGAAAAGCTGAAAGACAGGATGTCTGGGGGCAGTGGTAATAGTGGAATGAAGATGACAATTGCAAGCCAGTGCTTCAGTCCTCAGACAGTGTGAGGAGGGACTCTGAACTCAAAAGATGACAGAGGGACGGAGAATGGGAAAGCCACGCAGACAAATCTCAACAGGGGAGAGGTTTTGGACAAGATTGAATAGCAAAAGTCTAAAAGTGGCAGCAAGGAGCTTGAAGAGTGCCAACGGCACTTCTGGGAAATGAGCAAATCCTATTTAAGGTTACTTCAAGCAAAACAGTATCCTGCAGAAGAGCTATGTTTTACTTAGGCAGAGATGGGGAAAAGAGGTTGAGGATACAGTAAAATTTGATTATAAAGCACATAGATTCTAGGAAACACAGGGGAAAGGATTAGAAGAGAGGTCTTTGGGAAAGATGAGAGATGGTGGAGACAAGGAAGTACAAAGCTGAATAGGAAGGATGATGACCGAAGACAGAGGGCTGAGGCTGGGGAACAAAAATGGCTGGAATGACTGGCATCCATACTCTAACAGAATTCTAATACATGGCCTGCAGTCTTGTGACCTTTTATCACAAAAATGAGAGAAATGTTATCATAGGAGACATTTGAAGAAATAGACATGATCTTTATAGATGACTCTGGCCCCTCTAATGTTCAGTAAAAAGAATACTATTTCTGGAAAAGAATATGTGGGGCTGGCTACAGAACAGTAAATTTCCTAATAAAGAGGGTCCTTCTTTTAAGTTTTAGCCTAGGACCTAAAAACACATTTGTAACAGTTCATTCACTCAACTCACATTATTGAGCTCATACCACATGCCAGCACCATGCTAGACTTTTTCTTTAATGAATATAAGACCATTCATGCCTTTGAAGAGTTTATAATCTTCAGAGATATGTATTCAGTTCTGAGAAACTGAATTTAAAATGAACTTGAAAGTATGTGTTAGAGCCCTCGCTGGTTTTGCTCAGTTGGAGCGTCAGCCCGAACTGAAGGGTTGCAGTTCAATTCCTGGCCAAGGGCACATACCTGGGTTGCAGGCTTGATCCCCTTGGTTGGGGCACATGCAGGAGGCAACAACTCAATGTGTCTCTCTTACATTGATGTTTCTTTCTCTCTCTCTCTCCCTCTTCCCTCCCCTCCCCCCATTCCACTCTATCTAAAAAAAAAAAAAAAAATCAATGGAAGAAATATCCTCAGGTGAGGATTTTTTTAAAAGTGTGTGTTACAGCAGTCTTTTCAAATGTTAATGCTCATCTTACTTAATAATAGACAAACATGTAAATTAACCATCCCTCCACTACGGTCACCAACCAATCAGGAGAGTATGCAAATTAACCCAACCAAGATGACGGTTAATTTGCATACGTAGGGGCAAAGCGGCAGAGTGAAGACTGAAGGCTCCGTCTGGAGCTGTGAAGACTAAAGGCTCCGTCCAGAGCGAAGGCCTGGGTCCCAGGTGCCGGAGGAAAACCGGTGCCGGCAGCCAGGGGAAGGGAAGGCCTATTGCACGAATCTCTTTGTGCAATGGGCCTCTAGTCCAATCTAATAAAAGAGTAATATGCAAATTAACCATCACTTTGCAATAAAGATGGCAGCGCCCACAGCCAATAAGGAGGGAATATGCACATTGACATGACAAGGCGAGAGGCGGAAGGTGGCCAGGGGAAGGAAGGCCTATTCTTGCACGAATCTTCATGCATTGGGCCTCTAGTATGGAATAATGTTTGGATCTTATTAAAATGCAGATTTTGATTCAGTAGGTCTGATTCAATGAAGCCTGAGAGTACACATTTCTAACAAGTTTCCAGGTGATGTTGGTATTGCTGGTCCATGGCCACGCTTGGAGTATCAAGGAGCTAAAGACTCTAGCCTAAAAGATTCCTTTGCTTTACCTTTTCTATTGCACTGACCTGTAAAATCCTGAGAATCTTTCCTCTTTTCCTTGCTAACTCTCCAATCCATTTATTTTTCTAATAAAAAAGGGTGGAGGGGGTAGAAAACCTCAAAAAAGGGAGAGGGCTTTTTCTTCTAGCTACACACACTGCTTTCATGAACACGTCAAGCATCTACCTCATGTGATTAAATACTTCTGTGGAACCTCTAATATTTCAAACAGGGCACCTAGCTATTCAGTAAAAGAAGGAGAGATTGGGAACAGCAATTAATTCTAGGGATGCCATATGGCAGTATAGAACACTGGCTGGAACCTGAAAACTCAATTTCATAACAGTCTTACTTATTCTGAATTTTAATCATTATAGGATCAGCAAACATATGCCTACCAACCTGCTCCATTTACACAAAATTCTAAAGAATAATCGCACATTCAAAAATACTGGTTTTTCCCAAATGGACTTAAAATTTCTTTCATACCAGATTCTCCAAATAAAGTAGCTGCTGACAGTTGCAGTTTAATTTCTCGGTTAAAAGAAATCTTCAAACAGTTCTTTTCATGAATAGTATTGCTTGCTTTCTTACCACTTTCATCGTCAGCTCACCATTTTGCACAAGTCTAATTTTCTCTGGTTCTGGATTTCTCTGCCCCCACGGGGGCTGGTTCAGGGGCCAGCCCTCCTGTCCCTGTGAACTCCGCCATTCCACCATATTTTCTCCATTTCACCTCTCTCCAGAATGGAGACATTATCATTTTCAACACATACTCCATCCCTGTCCTCTTAGAGCTAAGATACTTTCATCTCCTGGACATCTAATAACTTCAAGATAAGGACAGAAAAATCAGTTCTTGTTCTGTGAACTTTTGTCTCCGGTGCTTGAGAGACTATCCTAATATCCCCTGAACATGTTTTAGTGATAACATTTACTGCACTAGGGCCAAAATGATTTTCTGCCACTTTCAATTCTAGTTCAATAAAAGAATAAGAGCTTTGTTTCTAACCTCTGTCATTTTTAATACCATAAAATGATTTAAAAAATGTAAAATTGAGTTCCATTTCCTACTGGAGTACCAATCTCATATTAGCTTTCCTTTTATCAAATTTATGAGAAAAGTCAGAAATTGCCTTTCCTTTAAAAAAAAACAAAATTTCAGGATCTCCTGGGCAGAATGTTTGAATTAAATTTCAGCTCTCAATAATTGCTGGCCTGGAAGTTTTAAAGACGTATAAAAGTTGGCTACATAAAGTTAGTTATGTCAGAAATAACAAACTGGAAGATTACCCCTTAGTCACACTTATCCAAAAATAATATTATTCCTAGAAAATTATCATCCTAAAATAATCACAAACGTGTTTATTACATTTCCAAATTGAGGAAGTCTATGGTTTTCTGAAACCACAGTGAATGAAATCTATGGTTTCTGAACTGCCAAGTGAAACAAGTAATGTTTTGGCAACCTTGTAGCATTATGAAAATTTTCAAATATGCATAAGAGGTAAAAAGAGGATGCCGAAACCGGTTTGGCTTGGTGGATAGAGCGTCGGCCTGCGGACCGAAGGGTCCCGGGTTTGATTCCAGTCAGGGGCATGTACCTGGGTTGCGGGCACATCCCCAGTGGGAGATGTGCAGGAGGCAGCTGATCTATGTTTCTCTCTCATCGATGTTTCTGACTATCTATCTCTCTCCCTTCCTCTCTGTAAAAAAATCAGTAAAATATATTTTTTAAAAAAAGAGGTAAAAAGAGGAATACAACCTAGACTCTATGATTCACATGTTGCGATATTTGCTTTGTTACATATTTATTCATCCACTTTATTTTTTGATGCATTCCAAAATAAATTGCAGACATCAGTACACTCCAACCCTAAGCATTCCAGCACACATATATAATTAACTAAACTTCAAAATTTAGCTATAGTTCTTTTAAGCCAATAACCTTTTGAAAGATGCCAATTCGTTCTTTTTTCAATGACTTGGCTAAGCAAACTAAGCAACCAATTGGTAGTTCTACATTCTAAATCCTAATCTTGTATTAATTCTGTTACTTTGAGTCATTTCTTATATCTCAGTTCTCTCATTAACAAAGGAACAAAGGCACTTGGCAGACATGGTGGAAGGCCTCAATCACCAAACTGCGGAGTGGACTTTGTGGTTATGGCAGAATTCACTAATGAGACACTCACTACCATAATTTAGGAACTAGCTAATGGGAGGTTATGTGGGTAGGCAATTTTCTGTAAATTATAATGAGAATCTCAAAAAGGCTCACAAATTTGAGGGAGCTTGAGTTTGAACATTCAATGACCATGCATCTTACACAAGCCGCTATGTGTCTATAATAAAATAATTTGAAGTTGGACTACTGGAGCCTGAGTCACTCCAAGTGGGAATTTCATAACAAAGCACTAGGATCAGATTGGAGTTTTCTTGGCTTTACAAAGCCACGGAATTCCTGGTTTGTAAACTCCTTATTAGCACCTACAGTAAGAGCTGCCGCAGGGATGGCTGCCCTTTCCTTTATAAACTGTTCGTTCCCCTACACTAATTTTTTTTCTTTCAGAAGATTGGCCCTGGAAGGGGCATCCTTTGAAGCTTGAAGAATCAAAACTACAGCAAAACACTGCTGGGAGTTCTGAAAGAAATATGAAGAAACTAAACTGGACCTGGGGCGATCGGCTGAGATCTTCCCAAACGGGTCAGCAGTTGGTCCATAAAATATTCCAATTGCCAAGGAGGCGGTGACATCTTGTGTAAATCAAAAACTAAAACCCTAAGATATCTCATTTCCATTTTAAATGCATGGGGGTTAAATATGGGTACCCAGCGCTGGAGAAGTTCCTGTGGGATTGATTTTTTTCTGTCTTCTCTGAGCTCTTTGCTGAGCGTGATAAGTAGGACTGCATTTCATTACCAACCCTGCTAGCACTGCACTTCAGGGAGACTGGATGAGGCTGCACAGTGGGAGAGAAGATCCGGCTTCCAAAGAAGAAATGATTCACATGGTGTGATTATAAAAACCAGTTTTATACCCAACTCGTTTTCAACAGAATCATGAAATAAAATAAAGTCCTAAGGAAATGAAATTTCCTGAATCACTTTTCAAATTAAAAAAAACACATGTAGTGATACCATAAAAGAAATCAAACCAAGGTTTCAAGGTGTGGGTGGTCGTGCTTGCCATGGGTGTGGGTGTGTGTGTGTGTGTGTGTGTGTGTGTGTGAAAATAATTCCAAACATGTTTGGGGAAGACAACTTAAAAAGAAAATGTAAGATCATCGTTAGGGAAATCTTCAATGGAATCAGCCAGTGTTATAGAAATAACATCAGAACAAAGAGTTGGGCTCCTGACAGCTGACCCAACTCTTGCATTTCTCTCCTCTTTGCTCCAGTTTCACTGTAACACAGGAAGTGGAGACAGGATGGGTCTGTATCAGAAATAAGAGAAAACAAGCAAATTAGAGCAAACCACAACCAGAAGACCCTGCGCCACAGGTTCCCGGAGACCCACAAATAGATTGACATGGACAGGCATTTTTTATTGGCTTTCAATAAGCAGAGAAAATACTACACCGCTGGCACAAAAAACTAGTTCCAGACCACATGAGACTGAAAATCAAGGCCAAAGCCAAGGGTGGTAAAATAAAGACGGTCATGTTATATAAATTATCTTTCCACACAATATATGAAATAAGAGCCTCCATTTATAGACAAGTAGAAAAGCTTCATGTATTAAAAAACTGACACAGGATTTCCTGAGACCTTCCAAGACAAATTCACATTGAGCAGGTAATAGGAATGTGCCCATGTGATAATGAGAGCTATAATTCTATCAGGAGTACAGCAAATTTCAGTGCCCTAACTATATGGCTGAAGAGCCGTGCTCAGCTTATTATCCTAACAGGTTAGTCCAACCTGAAGGGTGCGAGCTCAGTTACCTGCCTATCTCCTGTGTCACATTTCAAAACGCTCTGCACTCTTGAGAGAACATATTCTCTTTAAAGGGCTCAACACTGAGAATTTTTAACAAAAGGTTTTGAAAGGAACAAATTTATTCATCCAGGCTTTTTTTAAAATCCACCTATCACTTAGCATAAAAAATACGGAACTATCTTTATAAACAGAGTTACTTACATAAAATGCTTATTTTATAGGATACCCAAAGGGAGAAGCTTCTGCCCATTAATGCCACCACAACAGGCCAGTGTAAAAGAAAAAAAAAAAGGATCAACTTAATCTTGGAACTGGTACCAAATTCAAGAGACCCACACAAGTGAAAGAATAAACAAAATACTAATCATGAATTTAAAAGGAGAGTTGTACATTTCAAGGCTGCTTTGAAAGGACAGGAGACTTGCTATGAAAGAACACAATAAGATCTTCCATTTCAGGTTAAACCAAGAGGCCAACAGCAGTTAATATCATTATCAGCCTCACCTGCAGAGCATTTTCATTTTAAAAAATAAATAAATATAACCCCTTTCTCCCAGATAAATATATCTCCAAAAATCTTGAACACAATTGCAAATCTCAACATACTCCCAGCAGATAATAGAAAACTAGTACAGGAATCTATATATATAAAAGCCAAGCGACTGGAAAGCCAGATGCACACTGTGGCTGGCCCACTGGCCCAATCAGGGGTGGGGGGTGGTGGCTCCTCCCCCCTGCTGGCCCCGCCCCAATCAGGGGCTCCTGCAGCCCCTCTTCCCTACTGGCCCGGCCCGCTATGCCCCCATCGGGTGGGCTGGCCGGACCCACCTGTGCACGAATTTGTGCACCAGGCCTCTAGTTTGACATAAAATTGACCAGTTGAGAGCCGCCAAGTGGTTGCGAGTTTTTGTTTTCTTTCTTGGTTTAAGGATAGGAGGAAGGGATAGGCCTAAAAAAGGAACAAATGGATTTTTAACTGTCAGGATGTGGTCAAATTATTGTGATAACTTTTGAGCCTTTTCAGAGCTCTTTAAACTTTGATAAATGGTACAATTACCTCCTACTCTTTTTTTCTTTTTCTGTGTTGGCACTGAAACGCCAGTACACGTAGCAACATGAATAGGAAGAGATGTTATAGCCACATATCTAAACTTGCGAGTAACACAAATGTACGAACAGCACATTATATATTCCTTCTCTTTGTTTTTTGCTTTGTTTTAATATATTTTATTGATTTTTTACAGAGAAGAAGGAAGGGGATAGAGCGTTAGAAACATAGATGGGAGAGTAATATCGATGAGCTGCCTCCTGCACACCTACTACTAGGGATGTGCCCGCAACCAAGGTACATGCTCTTGACCGGAATCGAACCTGGGACCCCTCAGTCTGCAGGCTGACGCTCTATCCACTGAGCCAAACCGGTTAGGGTTACATTCGTTCTCTTGATAAGCACACTCCATTTTGTTTTGGGGTTTTTAAGCTCAATAACCAGCACTTGGGAAAAGTAAAACTCTCTATGTAACTAATGGTAATGATGTTTTACAGTACTTATACTACTTTGAAAGTCTTGTTCCCAAAACTTGTATCAGACTCCTTGGCTTTCTTCCTATAATACAAAGACATCTGAATGATATATCCTAAACTAAATCCTGTTTTAGAGCTAAATCCATGCTAATCTGAAAAAACAACAACTTGGAGTTCCCAAAGAAAACTAGAATTACTTTTATAGTATTTGTACTCGTGTATAATGTTTCATGCAGAGCTATATACTAACCACCCACAATGAGACATGTTCAAGATACTCTTCAACCTGTACTTTAAATGTCTTGGGTTTTGTGCCATAATCCTGTTACATAAAGTTATTTCTTTATTTCTTTCCTTTCCAATATGCTATCATCAATCTACCTGTCTCTCTTTGGAACTCCTTTAAGTTTCACAAAAGGAAATAATACTCCAGTTTGTTTCCATTGGCTCTGGCTTTCACTTCCAACAGGGAGCATAAAGGACTACTTATTCCAAAGTAGGCCATTGAGAGAGAATGTATCCCTAATGATATTCTATTTTCTTCATCCCTTCCCCAACTCTGAAAGTATTTTTGCTGTCAGATGGCTTCCCCCGAATCAAACTTAAGAAACGCTCGACTGTTTCTCCAAATGCATAAGAACACCACCAAGCATTTGAGTGTAGATGATGGCTGCTTCATTCCAGGTGCCTCACATCTGGTGCTGATCCTGCAGTGACCACTGTAATGAAGCAGGAGGAGCCTCTGCCTGGCTTTCATCCTAATCATTCTCTAAAGAGCTCAATGAAAACTTGGACGAGGAACATGAAAGCCGTTAGTTTTTAGGGAGAAGGTTTAAATGAGGAGGCAGTTTGAAGGAGAGCAATAAACATCACAGCTCAGGATATAAAATACCACAACAGGGCTTCATTTCCGTGGAATCACAGACTGCCATCCGTTTTTTATTTTGTCTTACGTGGAAAACATTATCCTGCATTGGTAACACCTTGAAGCCCAAAAACTCATATGTAGGTAAAGGTAACAGATATGAATTTATTTTTTGTTTTCAAGTCTGGGAGAGGAGAGGCTAACTACACTACTAGTGCTGACAAACAAATGAGCACGTGGAGGAAACACAAACCCCTGGAATATTATTGCTTTAATATGGCAAAGATAAAACTTTTTTTAATGACTTTCAATAATTCTTTTCATGTTACTCAGCATCTAAATCTCAAGTTTGATGACTTCCAAATTTCTTTTCACACCCAGCTTCTGCGGGTCACACAACAAAAGTAAATGTGGCTGGCGTTGTACAAGCTTTTGGTGCTTTCAAACCAACTGGTGTTAATACATATAAATGCAAAACAGGGACTAGAAAGGCAATATGGCTGAAGAAGAGGAATCAGTAAAACAAGGGTTACATTAACAGGATAATGACTGAATGGGTGGCCATAAGGCGACTTTAAACAGCTTGCCACAGGAAAGCTTCATTTTCCATTTTCTTGTACAGTATCTAATTTCTGGCTCCTCATTTCCTCCGTGATCTGATAAGTATGAAATTCTAAATAAAGTGTCATCTTTCTTGCAACAAATCAATGAACAGAAAGCTCCCGTCAGCAATGCAGATGTTTCCTAAAGCTCCTGCTGATCATTTCCTGAATGTCTATCCCACAAACCACACAGCATGTTCTTTGAGAACAAGGAAGCCTCTTTGCCCCATAACACATACAGCGTCTATGTGTGTATGTGTGGGTGTGTGCACTTAAAAGGAGGACTAAGAAGTAATATGCAACTGATAACAAGTCACCACAAAAATCACCTTTTGTTACCAATTTCAGATTGAAATTCAGCCCTTTCCAAATGCCATGGTACAAATATGGAAAAGGAGAATTCCTACTCATTGCATATTTGTCCCTACAGATGAAATAAAATTGTTTTGCATCCCCTATTACAGATTTACACCAGTTGTACCTCCATATACAAATTCTATTTTGGACATCCTTCTCCCTGTGATATAATTTAAAATAATTCCACCCAAAAAAGAAACAGAAAAAAATTTTTAAGAAAATAATCCCACCTTGATTCCTCCTGCTATCCTTATACAAAGGTCAACTTTGTATTATTTTTTTAAAAATATATTTTATTGATTTTTTACAGAGAGGAAGGGAGAGGAATAGAGAGTTAGAAACATCGATGAGAGAGAAACATCGATCAGCTGCCTCCTGCACATCCCTCACTGGGGATGTGCCCGCAACCAAGGTACATGCCCTTGACCAGAATCGAACCTGGGACCCTTCAGTCCGCAGGCCGATGCTCTATCCACTGAGCCAAACCGGTTAGGGCAACTTTGTATTATTAAAAAAATAAAAATTCTATGGGTTTCTAACTAAGCCTTCAGGTTCACAGCTAAGCCTGGGCTTATCTGTGTATATAAAAGCCTAAGTGACCAGAACGACCAGAACAACTGGTCTCTATGACGCGCACTGACTACCAGCGGACAGATGCTCAACACAGGAGCTGCCCCCGGATGGTCAGTGCGCTCCCACAGCCAACCTCCCCGAGCCGGCCAACCTCCCATGTGTTCTCTCCCCACAGCCAGCAGGCCCCAGGCTGGGACAGGGAACTGGGGGTGGGTGGCGGCTGATGCGGCCCCTTTCCCAGGGGGGCCGAGGGCCAGCACCCTCCTTGGGGCTGGTGGCCAACCTCCCGTGCCAGCAGGCCCTGATCAGCCCGCTGCCCACCTGTTGTGGTGGCAGCGTGGTGGTGAGAGAAGGAGAAGGGAGTGAAGGAGGAGGGAGTGGAGGAAAGGGAACTGCATGGTGGCGGGGTGCCAATGATGGCGGAGTCAGCGTCCAGCGTCTGTTCCTTTTGTGCCTGGCCCGGTGACCATCACCTCCTCTCCGGCCCAGCCCTGATTGGCCTGGCTCTGATTGGCCCTGATCACCAGCCAAGCCTAGAGACCCCACCCTTGCACAAATTTCATGCACCGGGCCTCTAGTCTCCTAATAAAGGAACATTATGGGAGCGTTTGTTTTAAACATTCTTCCAGCCTACCAAATGTTATAATATTTTCACTTTTCAAAAAGCTCCCATCTTCTGCATTCTGTTAGTTTCAATTATTCAGGGCAACCCAGGCTGATAATTACACAGTCCCCAGTCACTGAGTAAAAGTGATGCTTAATTAGCCAGCAGGAAAGATCGATTAAGATCCAGCAGGGCATCTTGTGAGGTTCTCTCACATTCCTGGAGGGAATAGATTCTGGCTGTGCCCTTTGAAAGGATAAAACTCCCCGCTTCTCAGGAGTTTCAGTGAGGTTTCTAAAGTAGATGCTAAGATCGGTCAGCCACACAAATTAACTCCCAATTATAACCCTGCAGATGCTCTGCCTTTTCTAAGAGTACTCAGATCAAACATTCCGAGTCACATCGCCACCAGGTTGGAAAAGGCTTAAAGTAATGCTCACTTATCCTCAGCTCTCTTTCAGTTTCCACATTTCAAGTAAGACCTGGGTGAGAAGTATATTGGAAAGGAAAGTTTTTGTTTCTTCCTCCCTGACACAGGTGTATGCATCTGTCAGATGCTCACATTCTAAAAGGCACACATTAGGTGTGAGCCTCTTACTAAAAAATCTTAATGAGCATGATATTCCAACCCAGTCTGAGACTAAAACATTCCAATGTAGTCAAAGAATCAACTAGGTAAGTCTGGGTTTACGTTTTTTGTTTTTTTTTGTTTTTTTTTAGGGAAGGAGACGTGGAAGTAAAATCAGGACTAAAAATCATAGTGAAAATTAATTATCTCACAGTGCCTAACATCTTCCCTTTAGTAACGCGGACAAGCACAAATGTTTACCTTGTCACACATTTTGCAAAAGTGTTCAATAAAGACCAATATAGTCTAAAGCTAAAAGCAGAATTATTATCTTAAGACACATAATTAGCAAACTATTTCTATTTTGGTAAGCTCTACTAATTATACCTGCCTAGTTCCAATTCAATTCAGTAAACATTTATTAAGCTTCATGGGAACGATGAACTTACCTTGCATTTAAATAAAATAAATGTACATATACACACAAAAAAAAATAATATTCATTAAGCCTCTACCAAGTATACAGAACTATGGTTGGTAGGTCTTATCTTGTTAATTTATACACTACTAAAGTAGATTTTACTGATTATATACTGTTTTAAACTTATGAGGAAGAAGAATGGAACCATTTATACAAACCTAGTTTTTATTTGCTGAAAACCCCGAAGAATATGGTCTCTGTGGTCCCTTGCAATAGCACTGAGGTTCTCATTCCTCAAATCTTCCGCCAGAAACTCCTCAGCATCTAAAAGAAGAGGAAAGTAGATCAGCTAAAAAGAAGTACTAAAGGAAAAAGAGGAAAATCTGAAGAATTTAGAAATGGATATTATTTTCTCTTTAAAAACTTTAAAGTTGCAGAACAATGTGAATGCGCTTAATGCCACAGACCTGTACACTTAATAATGGTTACAATGGTAAATTTTGTTATGTAGAGTTTACCAGAATAAAAAATAAAACTTTCTATATGCCTATAAGTGACACCTTTTGATAATCCAAGACATTGCTATAAATTTAGGAAGTTAGTGCATATATTAACAACAAGAAAACACTATTTTCTAAATGACTTTAAAGGAATATTTAAGTAGCAATTATCATTGATGGCAGAGGATGGACTGTCATTTTCATAAACATCTAAATATTACAAATAATTCCTGGAAGGTCACAGAAATACCAATAAATAAAGCTGAAGTAGAAAAACAGAGCAGAACAGCAAACTCAAGAACAAAAGGGCAGGCATTCACAGAAGAAACATTAATTAGCAGCTGCATCATCAATGAAAATGACAATGCAGCCAAGTGAAGGAACCCACACGGAAAAGAAAAATGTGCCTAAGAGAAGGAAACGGCAACTCATGTGAGCACACATTATAAAACAGGAACATGGTAGAAAGATAGAATATGAAACAAATCATGTTATGTCGAAAGAAATTGGGGGGCACCTATAAATTTTCAAAGACAAAATACATTGATAATGATTACAATTGTCAGAAATACTAGCTACACACTTTATTACACATAAAATGGTTATCATCCCTAAAAAAGCATATAAATAATATAGTTAAAATTTCCCACCTCCAAAAATAGTGCCTGTAATATGAAACTGTACCATATATACTATCAAAATAATGTTTGAATTTATACAGTTGGGCCACTGTATAATAATCTGTTTATATTCTTAAAAATCTGTTTTATATTCACAGCATTAAAAGTCACCAAACAAAATTCTAGGTAGTCATCATCAACATTTTTGATGAGGTATAAAGTTCTAAAAATTAAAATTTTCCCAGAGGACCACCATCAACTTCAATACCCTGCATCACATCTATTGTATATATCCGTGGTTGGCAAACCGTGGCTCGCGAGCCACATGCGGCTCTTTGGTCCCTTGAGTGTGGCTCTTCCACAAAATACCACGTGCGGGCGCGCACGTACAGTGTGATTGAAACTTAGTGACCCATGTGCAGAAGTCGGTATTTTGTGGAAGAGCCACACTCAAGGGGTCAAAGAGCCGCATGTGGCTCGCGAGCCGTGGTTTGCCGAGCCACAGTTTGCCGACCACTGGATATGTCATTTAGTAGGTTCTTCCAAGGTCCTATGAAGACTAAAGAATGAGGAAATGGGAAGTTGAATTAAAAGGTTAAAATAAATGGTACCCCAAATTTAATTAATGTAACACACCATATTAACAGAAAAAAAATCACATGATCATCTCAACAGATACAGAAAAAAAAAAAACTGGGCAAATTTCGATAGCTCTTCATGATAAAAATCACTCAACAAACTAGGAATAGAAGAACATTTTTCAACCTGATAAAGAGCATCTACAAAATCCCCACAGCTAAGATCATACTTAATAGTAAAAGGCTGAATACCTTCTCCCTGTTCCCAAGGTCAGGAACAAGACAAGAATGTCTGCTCTCACCATTTATACTAGTCATTGTACTGGTGCTAGCCAGGGAAGTTATGCAAGAAAATGAAGTTTAAAAAGTCTAGATTATATAGGAAGAAATAAAACTATCTCTACTTTTGGATTTTATGATCTTGTATCTATATAGAAAACCTTCTGGGTGCATGCAACAGACTGACAGATCTCAGAGGCAAGGGAAGTGGAGGGAATGGGAAGAGATTAACCAAAGAACTTATATGCATACTAGAGGCCCGGTGCACGATTCGTACATGGGTGGGGTCCCTCGGCCTGGCCAGCCATGAGAAGGGGCCACAGGAGGTTGGCTGTGGGAGCACACTGACCACCAGGGGGCAGCTCCTGCATTGAGTATCTGCCCCCTGGTGGTCATTGTACGTCATAGCGACTGGTCTTTCAGTCGTTCAGTAGTAACAGTCGCTTAGGCTTTTATATAGAGAGATATGCAGAGCCCATGGACACAGACAATAGTGTGGTGAAGGTCAGGGACTGGGTGGAGGGGGGCAAAGGCAGGGAAAATGGGGGACATCTTTAATACTGTCATTTTAGCCTATGCCAATCCTTTTGCATACAAAATCTTAAATGTATAATGCCAATATAGACAAAAATTTGTGCCACCCTTCTCTTAGAAATGTGAGTTCTGCTTTAGTAGTTCAAATACTTTCACAAAATATCCCCTCTAGGAATACTCTGATTGGTGTTTGGTTGATGGAATTGTTTTCAGCAGCACTGGCTGTTCATCCTGCCTCCATATAGAAGGTTGATTGAAGCAAAACAACATTTGCAACTGTTCAGGAACACCAACAACTTTTTTCCTTTCAATGTATCAGGAGCATTACTTAGAAAATAGATGGAGGCAAACTTGGAAAATGTGACCCATAAGACATCATTCTCCAAATAAACAGAATAGCCTTGCAAATGGACAGGGTCAGAGATTCGGGAGTATGTCAGAGACGTTCACCAGTCTACAAAGCCTAGTGATCTTGGGTGCATCCTGCTAAGTCAGAATCTTTTCAGCCAGCCTCCAATCCTGCAGTGCTGTTTCCCAGGGATGTGAAGAACAGATCATGTCTAGTGTTCCACATACTCTCTGTTCCCTTAGCCTTCTCTCTTCCTTTCCTATCTTCTTATTCTATGACTAGAGGTCCGGTGCATGAATTCGTGCATGGGTGGGGTCCGGCCGGTCCACCCCAATTGGGGTCGGGGGTCGATCAGGGGCAGGGCTGGCCAGGGGGAGGGGCCGAGGGCAGTTGGCTGGCTGGCCCCGCCCCTTGGTTGAACTCCCGGTCAAACTCCAGGTCGAGGGGACAATTTGCATATTAGCCTTTTATTATATAGGATTATTTGCTGGAATAAGTAAGCTGCCTGGAAACTGAGGAATCTATGTTCTAGGACAGCTGTGAATTATAATAGGAAGATGCATCTTTGCCAGAGCTGTGCTTACCTTTTAAATATGGGACTTAACCCTTTGCGGTCGTATTAAATTTGGACATGGGTGTTGTACTGGTCAGAATTAATTTCCACTGAAAGAGCAGTGATATATAATATGCAAGATTATGAAGGATAAACAAGATTTATTAATTCTTTTTTGGAACTACATCAGTACTAGTAGAATCACTACAAACATTATCACTTTCTATGTCAGAGTCAGTATTCAAGGTGCCAAAATAAAACTCTTCATCGTTACTTTCAGATTCGCAGTACACTTCTTTCGGTAACTTTCTTTTTGCCATTTTGGAGTATTATTTTGAAATATCTTAACAAGCGAGAATGCCTAATTACATTTAAACGTAATTTGTAAAGCTTTATTTGAAATTCTGCGAAGTATCTCCGAAGCTTGTCAATTTCTTCACTCTCAAAAGGCGACTGACTCGCCACGGTGTTTTGCATGGCAAGTGTGGAACGACCGCGTTTGTTTATATTGAGTTTCGATATCTCCGATTTGTCGGGGAAATGTTTTGGTTCGTGACAAGGTCGCTTAGACACTTAAGAGCTTTCAGAGAAATTATGAACTGATACATGAATGAATAGAGTTAAGATTCGTACGGTTCCTTGCTGTGGTGGCTGAGAGTAGACAAACGACCGCAAAGGGTTAAAATCGTTGTTTATTACTTTTAGTACAAAATACTGTATATTGCTACAAGGCAGCCTTCCAGAATAATCTTTCACCTCTGTCCCTCTTGTCCCTAACTTTTATGTTCTGCCCTCCAAGTTGAAATTATTTCAGTCTCTCTGAGATCTGTCACCTCAAGACCTTTGCACATGTTCCCATGTTTGTACCATTCTTTTTTTTTTTTTAATCTTCACCCGAGGATACATCTTTTTTTAGAGAGAGTG
This sequence comes from Myotis daubentonii, assembly GCF_963259705.1. Lineage (NCBI taxonomy): Eukaryota > Metazoa > Chordata > Mammalia > Chiroptera > Vespertilionidae > Myotis > Myotis daubentonii. Next base: position 47,306,093 of record NC_081855.1, on the reverse strand, counting down.
GAAAGGAGGGAGGAGGGAGAAGGGAGAGGGGGAAGGAGAGGGGAGAGAGAGAGAGAAACATTGATGTGAGAGAGAACACTGATGGGCTGCCCTCCACATGTGCCCCAACCAGGAACTGAACCCACAACCCAGGTACATGCCCTGACCAAGAATCGAACCTGCAACCTTTTGGTATACAGGGCGATGCTCCAACCAACTGGGCCACACCAGCCAAGGCTATAGTAAGTCCTGAAGTTGAGTCCTCCAACTTTGTTTCTCCTCTTTCTTCTTCTCCTCTTCCTTTTTCTTTAGTATTGTATTAAAAATATACTGTGAGAATCTTTGAGTTCCTTAAATTTTCTTCATGAATATTATTTTTAAATGGCTATATATTCATTATATGGATCTATGGTCTAACCAATATTAAGTGGAAAACCTCAGAACATTTGGTATCTAATTTTTGTAAATGAAGATAGAAGGTCACGTTAGAGAATAAAAACAGAAAGAGTGGTGGGACTGTAAGTAATTATAATTTTCTTCCTTGTATCAGTTTCTGTATTTTGCAAATTTTCTACAATGAGCAGTAATACCTTTTTTTTTTATATTAGAAGTAACGGTAAAATATGTTTGTGTCTGTAAGTCTGAGAAATACATTTTCTTCCTTTCCCCTCTCAATCTATCTAAATACTATAATAGTATTCAGAAACATTTGCACCATAATTTACTACCTGTACTTATGCTTACTACATTAATATACTGGGAGGAGGAGTCCAGGGTAGTGATTAAGAGCTCAGACTCTGGAGTAAGATTACCTGGATCCATATCTTGGCTGCACCACTTGCTAAGTGTGTAAGCTGGGAGCAGGTTTCTTAATTTTAGTTTTCTCATGCAGAAAATGAAATAGTAGTATCTACCTCATAGGTAACCCAAGGTCTCCTGAGGTGAGGTGACATGATGTTTATATTAGAAAACATTTTGTTCTAAAAAGGTTGGCCACTTAAAAGAAAACCCATCAGATAGAGGGTGAGCTTGGTTAAATAAGGGAGGTGATCTATTGAGGGGCCTTTCAAAGTTTCTGCCCGGTACAGTGGTGAGTAGTGTGTTCTGAGCTGTACTGCTCAGGCACCTTTCGGATTGCATTCACTGTGAATAGCATCATCTTTTAACCTGAAGGGCAGATGTATTATGTATTGGTCTGTAAATTTTCTTCCCTTAATATATTTATAACGTTCCAATATCAGGTTATATTGGCTTCATAAAATAAATTGAAAAGTGTCTGCTCTATTCTATTTTCTGTGATAGTTTGTGTAAGAATTGTATTACTTCTACCTTAAATGTTTAATAGAATTTACTTGTGAAATCATTGGGGCCTGACTTTTCTTTCTAGAAAGGTTTTTTAAAACTACACATTCTATTTCTTTTATAGACATAGGAGTATTTGGATTTTGTATTTTATTTTGTGTATATTTGGTGAGTTGTGCTTTTCAAGGGATTTATTGGTTTAATCTAAGTTATTAAATTTATTGGCAAAAAGATGTTGATACTATTCCCTTATTCTTTTAACTTCTGTGAGGTTTTTAATAATATCCCTTCTTCATTCCTGATATTGGTAATTTTTGTTTTCTATTTTTTCCTTTCATGAATCTTGATAAATCTGTTAGGGGTTTATCAAATTTATTGGCCTTTTAGAAGAACCAACCAGTGTTTTTTCTGCTTTCTATTTAATTGATTCTTGCTCTTATCTTTATTATTTTCTTTTTTTGACTTGGGATTTAATTTGATTTTCTTTTTCTAGTTTCTTAAGGTGAAAACTTAGATCATTGATTTTAAACCTTATTTCTCTAACATGAGCATTTAAAACTACACATTTCCCTTAAGCATTGAAATCTACAAATTCTACAAATTTGGGTATGCTTTATTTTATAATTCAACTTGAAATATTCAATTTGTTCAAAGAAGAATATTTCTTCTTTGATTTATGTTATTTCAAATTATAGATATCTCCTTATTATTGATTGCTAACAATTCTTTTGTGGTCCGGGAATATACTCTGAAAGGTTTTAGATTTTTGGCATTTATTAAGACTTATTTTATGGCCTAGAACAGCGGTTCTCAATCTGTGGGTCACAACCCCTTTGGGGGGTCGAACGACCCTTTCACAGGGGTCGCCTAAATACATCCTGCATATCAGATATTTACATTATGATTCATAACAGAAGCAAAATTACAGTTATGAAGTAGCAACGAAAATAATTTTATGGTTGGGGGTCACCACAACATGAGGAACTGTATTAAAGGGTCGCGGCATTAGGAAGGTTGAGAACCACTGGCCTAGAATAAGGTATATCTTGGTGAACATTCCTTGTACACTTAGAAATATGTATTCTATAGTTGTTGGACATATCATTCCATGGATCTAAATTAGGTCAAAGTGGTTGATAGTGTTCAGATCCTCTATCTCCTTAATGATTATTTGTCTAGTTGTTCTATTAGCTTCTGAGGGAGGGTGGTAAAGTTCCCCACTATAACTGTGGATATGTCTTTTTAATCACTTCAGTTCTGTTGGACTTTGCTTCAACTATTTTGAAGCTCTGTTATTATGTGCACACAAATTTATGACTGTTTTATCTTCCTTATGACTTGGCCCTTTTATCATTATGAAATATCCCTCTTTATCTCTGATAATACTCCCTGTCTTGAAGTCTACTTTGTCTGACATTAAGATAGCCATTCCAACTTCCTCATGCTTACTGTTTGCATACTATATAATTTCCATTATTTTATTTTCATCCTATCTGTTTTTTTATGGAAGTACTAGAGGCCTGGTGCACAAAATTCATGCACTCAGGGGGTCCCTCAGCCAGGCCTGCACCCTCTCGCAGTCTGGAAGCCCTTAGGGGATGTCTGAGTGATGACTTAGGCCCACTCCCCAGAGAGAGCGGGCCTAAGCCAGCAGTCAGACATCCTTAATGCTGCCATGGAGGCAGGAGAGGTTCCCGCCGCTGCTACTATGCTTGCCATCTGTGAGCCCGGCTTCTGGCTGAGCAGTGCTCCCCCTATGGAAGCGCACTGACCACCAGGCAGCAGCTCCTGTATTGAGTGTCTTCCCCCTGGTGGTCAGTGCGCATCATAGCGACCAGTCATTCCACCATTCGGTCGATTTGCATATTCGCCTTTTATTATATAGGATGTCACTTGTAGACAGAATATAATGGGGTTTTGCATTTTTATTAGTCAGACATTCTCTGCTTTATAATTGGAGTGTTTAGTTCATTTACATGGAACATAACTATTGTTATGGATGGATTTAGGGTCTTCCATTTACCTATTTGTTTTCCAATGTCACATTTTCTTGGTACACTTGCCTTTAAAATAATCAAATGCTTTTTAGTACTTTAATTCCTTTATTTTTAAAAATGTACCTCTTTATTTTCTGTGTTAGTGTTTCTCCAGTGATTACAGTGTGCTCCTTATCACAGTCCACTTAGAGTATCTTATCACTAAAGAATATCTTACTCCCCTTTCTCCATCCTCTCTTCTATTTTTGTCATATTTTTTACATGTATCTATGTTATAAACTATACCATGCAGTGTTTATCTGTGCTTTAAACTGCCAGTTATCTTTTGAAGGAATTAAGAAGAAGAGGAAAAAAATGATAATGCTTTCTTTAAATTATTGACAGTATTATAGATGGCCCCCATTGTCCCTACCTTTGCCCCTCCACCCAGTCTCTGGCAGTATTACAGGTCCTCTGGTCCTCTCTTTAGTAAGAAGAAGTCCCCAAGTATTTGAAAATATCCTCTAAGTGTGAATGGTTGTCCTGGTTGGGCCTGAGCAGAGAAATATCCATTCTCTCATTGCTGCTAATTTTATTGTCATTTTACTCCAACAATCCTCTGCTGGCTTCTGACATCATTCCTCACCCCCTCCCCTTACCACAGCACCTCTAAGTCTGTTGGCAGCCCTACTTTCAATGGCAGAGGGAGTTGAAGGTGAGAAGGGAGGACAGGAAGAGAAGGAGCTAAGGAGAGGAAATTCTATTCTTTCCCTCTGGGTCCTTCCACTGGTTCTCACCTCCCACCTTGGTGAGGCCACATTCTTGCTCTCATTCTGGACCTTTAAATGCTCTCTTCCCTAATCCTTAGAACCCCAACCTGGCTCATACCCAGCTCCTCACTCCTTTCCCAGCCCTGCCCATTGGAGTCACTCCCCAGTCACAAATACCATTGGAGCTTGGAGTTAGGAAACAGGTAGAGAAAGGATGGGCTCCCATGGAGTGACCCATGTTTCAGGTCAGAAAGAATTTCTGTAATCCCAAATTGGATGATCATCCCCCATCAAAATATTATGTTTATAGTCCTCTCTTTCCGACACAATACTCACAAGATGGGAATCAACTTTAAAAACATGATGCTTTTTCCCATAAAAACATCATCCTATAAAAAAAACACCTAAATAAATATTGGGAAACTATCTATTCACTAATGGAAGAAAGAGGAGGGGGAGGGGGAGGGGGAGGGAGAGGGAGAGGAGGAGGAGGAGGAGAAGGAGAAGGAGAAGAAGAAAATCTACTTCAGCCTCATCTTTACTTAAATTTTCAATGATACTTCATTCTGAACACTTTGAAGGAGTTAAAGCCTTAAAGACCAGACATCACCCCTCCAGGTTGGAGATGGTCCTCTGTCAGGAGGGGGGTTAGAAAAGGGTTGTTGGGATTATGGAGAAGAAGAGAGGGAGATGAAAGAGAGGAGGGACTCCCAGGGGCCTTCTGTTTGGATTGATGATGGTAGGCAGGCAGTAAAGACCTGTTGGCATAATCCTGAAGTCTTCCATGAGTGAACTGCTAACAGTAAGGCATCCTTTCTAGTAACAGACTGTGCCTACCCACCATGACATGCCCAGTAAACCACGCTTGCTAAACCACAATAATCTCCACCATGGAAATACTAATAGAAACCACATTTTATTCTAGATATCTGAGTATTCTGAACATTAAATTAAACATCACATAGATTGGCTGCCTCCTTTATGCACTCCCACCAGGGCAGGAAACAAACCTGCAACCCAGGTTCGTGCCCTGAACCAGAAATCAAACCCAAGACCCTTTAGTACATGGGCTGATGCTCTAACCACTGAGAAACACCAGCCAGAGCCATGTATTTTATTTTTAATTACAAAAATAACTCATGAATATATTTTTATTATAGAATAATTGCACAACATCTCACATTGATATTTCTCTCTATCTGAAAGTAATGGAAAAATATCATTGGGTGAGGATTAAAAATAATTATAATAATAATCCTATATAATAAAAGGCTAATATGCAAATTGTCCCCTCAACCAGAAGTTCGACCAGGAGTTCGGCCAGGGGATGGGGCCGGCCAACTGCCAACAGTCCCTCCCCCTGGCCGGCCCCACCCCTGATCGGCCCCCACACCCTGATTAGGGGCATCCAAGGCCCCTCCCCTGACCAGCCCCCGCCCGATTTGCCCCAATAGGGGCTGGCCTACTGGACCCTACCTGTGCACAAATTCATGCACCGGGCCTCTAGTAAATTAAATAAAATATATGGACCATAACATCCACCAGAATGTGTAAAAATAAAAAGACTGCAACACCAACTGCTGGTGAGGGTATGGAGCAATGAGAGCTCTCGTACACTGCTGGTGGGAGTATAAAATAAGTAGAATCACTTTGGAAACCTGTTTAGAGTTTCTAGTAAAATTAACCACAGGCCTTTCCTATGACCCAGTAATGCTACTGCTAGATAGTTATCCAAGAGAAATGAGTGCTCATGTCCACAAAGCATGTTATACAAGAAATGTTCATAGCAGCTGCATTCATGATAACCCCAAGCTGAAAACTCCAACGTCCACCAGCAGAAGAATGGGTAAACTGTGGGATATTCAGACAACAGAATATTACTTAATAAAAAGGATAAAACTGATACACAGAACAACATGGATAACTCTTAAAAAACACACATTATGTTGAGGACAGACAAAAAAGAGATCATACTGATTGTATGAAGTTCCAGAACTGGAAAGGAAAGTTTCTAGGATCGTAGTAATGTTTGTGTCTTGATCTAGTCAGTAGTCACGCAGGTATATACTATATATTAAAATCATCCTTCTGTAACATTTAAGATTTGTGCATCGTATATACATATATCAAACTTTCATAAAAATACTGGGAAGGAAGGAAGGAAGGAAGGAAGGAAGGAAGGAAGGAAGGAAGGAAGGAAGGAAGGAAGGGAGGAAGGAAGGAATGAAAAAAATGATACATGAAGAAGCTCACAAAAAAAGTTATCAGAAAGGGAATCTATTTTAAAGGGACTGTGACTTTAAGGAGGTTTATTACAATGCAGTTAACAGATATTTTCTGTAGCTAAGTACCCTGGCATACTTTCATGCTGGATTATGTGTACCTTAATTCTAATTCATACTACTGGTTCAACTAAGTATAAATATGTGCCATTGGTTACTTTTTAGTAAAGCTCCTATTAGGTGAATAAAAATTTTTACTTCTCTATAACAAACGAGTATTAGAATGTCCACAATGTTAGAAGAAGACCCTAGATGAGAATTTAAGTAATTCATAAACGATTTTATTAAAGCCATCAGCCTTCAGGAAAGCTTGCTCTCTGGATGCTAAGACCACTCTGTTCCTGAGCCCACATCTGTCCTATCTTCTATGAAAAGCTGAATAGTAAAATTAAACAGTGGAACTCAAAGACTCCAAACCAGAAAAGCCATCTGTTATAATCACCTAACCTATAATGCAGCACTGACAAACCGGAAAAGCAAGCAATGAACTTGGAAACACAGGGGAAATAAATATGAATAAATGTAGCAGAAATTATAGGGTTTCTGTAGGGTGTAATGGTTTATAATGTGAAAAAATTAGATCTGCGGTAGTTATGTCAGTATGTTAAGATTCTCAGATGACGGTAAAACTTGAAACTTAGCTTATTTTTCCTATATTTAAAATGATTAAAAATTGGTTAAGTATTACACTTACATAAATGAGGTAAAAATGTTATTATCTTAATAGCTGGCACTAGAATTCCTCTTAGGGAGAGAACTGTCGTTGTTTGGAAAAGTAACTTGTTTCTCTATGTGTGGGTGTAACCTAAACAACTAAACATATAGATACACTGTCTTTTCACATGGCAATGGGAAAAAAAATATTTTTTAAAACTTTGCTCCAGATAGGATAAAGGGGACAGTGCCCATGAGAAGGTGTAAGGCTGGGAACCACATTAGGTGAAGGGTCAGAGGGTCCTCTCTGATGACTGGGGTGGCAAAGGGGCATTGAGGCAGAGGAAGGTCTAATATTCACACTGAAATCATTTGCATCCCAGCAATAAAAACCCCTCCTCCCACATCCTGTACCCCTAAATCCCTAGTGATGTCTTCTGCACTCACAGGGACTTCATGTGGGCAGGCTTTTGTGGAATTCGAGGACAAGGATATGTCTAGGCTATCGTTTTTCAACCTTGGCACAACCGCCGTTTGGGGCTGGGTAATTCTTTGCTGTGGGGATTGTCCTATGTAGGAAGTTTGGCGGCGTCCATGGCCTCTACCCACTAGATGCCAGAAGTACCTTTCCCAGTTGTGACAATGAAAAATGTCTTCATGTGCTGCCAGAAGTCCCCTGAGAAACAAAATTACCCCAATTAGGAACCACTAATTTAGGTCTACACAACCCAGAACAGAGAGAGCCTGGGGCGGGGAGGTGGGGTGGGCTAGAGGGGGTCAATGAGGGAAGAGAGAGAGGGAGAGAGAGAGAGAGAGAGAGAGAGAGAGAGAGAGAGAGAGAGAGAGAGAGAGAATACTTTCAACAATAAAGATTTTTTTAAATCAAGCAAAAAAAAAAAAAATACTGGAAGCAGCCAAAACACAAGTCACAAAGGCCCCACCTAAAGGTTTCGGTACTGTGTTCATTCAGACATACCTTCTTTTACCCATATCTCAATGCCAACAAACTTGGTTACCTAATGTTCCCGTAGCACTAGGAATAGAGATACAGTGAGCGCAGTGCAAAGTGACAAAAATAAAAATATAAAACAGGCATAGACATTCACAAAGCAATCCAGGTGCAATTATGGCAGAAACGTCCCTGAGCAACTCAATATATTTCTGAAAGTCTGATAATTCACTGTTAACAACTCTGAGTTAAGGTGCTCGGAACACGGACTGGTTGGTTGAGGAAGCGAGAAAAAATGATCACAAATGTTTATAACAAAAAAGTTGGAGAGCTTAAAGAGAACAACCTCCGCTTTCCAGAGCAAGGCAAGCCTGTGAGTTCCACAGAGCTGGAGTTTTTCTATGTTAATAGGATTTTATGGTTGGCTGCATCGACCAATACAAATCTGGAGAACAATCTGGAAGGAAATGATTAATGATTGCTTCTTTCCAGGGAAGTTTAAAAATAAGTAACCATAGGCATGTCAGAATCAGCACTAACACAGCAATTGCTACTAAATGCAGCCAGGTTGTGGCTGTTATTTTGGCTTTAATCCATATTCCAAGCAGGATGTAGGTACTTTGTCGGTAGTTGGGCCCTGCTAGCTATTAGGGTAAAGTCAGTAGGTCCCATTCCATCACACAAAATTACACTGTGAACCGAATAAATATTTACTCTCGGTCCTTCATACTTGCCTCTTGTGCTTCTGACTTCGAAAGCCAGGCTAGGAAGACAGGCAAGAAACTGATTACGTTTATATCTGTGGAACAAAGATTATGCAAACTGCCAGCACCCCATTGTTTTTGGTTTCAGCATGGCTATCACAAAACAAAAACAAAAAGATAACCTCTGTGTCTGAAGCCTGATTATTTGAAAACAGACCTGAATATTTCCTCCGCTTTCCATAAGGCAGTACCCGCCTTCATGTCACTTATCTAGAAGATACTTATTTGCTGATAGGGACTAGTTACTATTTCTATATGAGAGCTTGACAGAGTCTATCTGAGGAAGCGGTTTCCTGAGTTAGTCTAGAAGCCTCCCCCTGCTTTAACATTTACCAAAAGCCCAAGAAAACATTACAAAAAAAAAATTCCACACACCCTAAGGGCTAAGAAGAGAAAAATATCATCACAATCTTGGTTAATGGCCCCTTAGCACTCTGATCTCTCTAAGCTTCTATTTGTCTTTTGTTTGTTCCTTTTCCTTTTAAATAACCTTCCTGGCTGCTTTCTCCTGATTACAAAAGCAATACATGGTCATTATCACAGTTCAAACAATTCGAAGATGTATGAAGTATAATTAATAATCCCTCTCCCTCTCCCGCCCTCTCACATCCCTCCCAAGGAAACCAATGTTAACAGCTGGGTGGAGATGCTTTCTTACTTCTTTCTAGGCTTGCATAAACATACATAACATAAAGGCTGTGGGTGTTTTGTTTTTTGGGGGGAGAGGGGTATTTTATTTTCAGGTATATATATATATATAATTGTACACCTTGCTTCTTAGTCTTAAAAATCTGTTATATGCCCTAGCCTAGCCGGTTTGGCTCACTGGATAGAATGTCGGCCTGCGGACTGAGGGGTCCCAGGTTCGATTCCGGTCAGGGGCATGTACCTTGGTTGCAGGCACATCCCCCGTGGGGGGTGTGCAGGAGGCAGCTGATCAATGTTTCTCTCTCATTGATGTTTCTAACTCTCTATCCCTCTCCCTTCCTCTCTGTGAGGAATCAGTGAAATACATTAAAAAAAATCTGTTATGGATACTTTCCAAATATATATATATATCACATCCTTTTTAATAGCTACAAAATATTCCATAAGATGAGTCATTCATTCATATAATCTCCCCACATTCCCCAACTCATGGACATTTAGGATGCATTCTCTTTTTTAAAAAATGTTTTTATTGATTTCAGAGAGAGGAAGTAGAAGGAAAGAAGGATAGAAACATCAATGATGAGAGAGAATCCATCGATTAGCTGCTTCCTGCATGCCCCACACTGAGGATCGAGCCTCCAACCTGGGCATATGCCCTGACCTGGAATTGAATCGAGATCTCCGGGTTCATGGGCCAATGCTCAACCCCTGAGCCACACCGGCTGGGCTAGGATGTATTCTTATATACACTTCATGTCCTTTAATTTCAGTAACACAGATCCCTAAAAGTGGAGTTTCTGGGTTGAATGAAACATTTTCAAATGTTCAAAATTTTAACCTTAAAGAAAAATTAATTTTAGACTTTGAGTTTCTGCTCCCTTCTTCACTGTGTATAATTTTGGCATTAACCTTTCACAATGCTTTGCATATTTTATTTTTTAAAGGCATCCACATTATGTCAAAAACACCCCTGTCATTTATGCTCATGTAGCTATAAATAAGTAAATGCTTATGTTATGGCTGTGATGACCAGCATTAAATCACTGTGCAAATGCTTACGCCTTGGTTTATGAAGGTAGTAATTCATTGTGGAAACTCCACCCCCACAGCCATGTGGCAGCACTAACCTGACAGCCCTCTCACCTTGTGACTCCCTCCACTGAGTGACGATATAGAGATCAGGATCTAAATGTCAATTGTCAACCTTAAAATATGTGTGGGTAGCCCTAACCGGTTTGGCTCAGTGGATAGAGCATCAGCCTGTGGACCGAAAGGCCCCAGGTTCGATTCTGGTCAAGGGCATGTACCTTGGTTGCAGGCACATCCCCAGTAGGGGGTGTGCAGGAGGCAGCTGATTGATGTTTCTCTCTCATCGATGTTTCTAACTCTCTATCCCTCTCCCTTCCTCTCTGAAATCCATAAAGATATATATATTTTTTAAATGTGTGGGCGGGGGAGAGCAAGTAAACAGCAACATATGCTAAATTGATAGCCATTAGAGTTTCTAATACACACAAATTATGTGTGGTACAATGAGTAATTCTGTTGGGTCTATACCAGAGACAGTATTTCATAAAAAACAAAACCTGTAACCAATACGTGGCTATGATTCCATGAACCTTCCTAAAACAAACTCTTTAAACATTTTTTTCAATAGAATTATTGGTTGAATCCCACCTTTGCAGTGTTTTCTCTGCTTCAGATTCAGACTCTAATTGCAATTAATCTCCATTCATACCCTGCTCTACTTGTCAGCAAAGGTTCTGCTTTAGAAGGAGATCTGAAGACTTCAATTAAAACCAGTCAGCTAACAAGAAAATAATCTAAGCTAAAGGAAGGTGGCAGGTGCAGAAATGAGTTGTTTACAAAGTGTCAGTTGTGAACAATAAAGAACTGCACATCAAAAATGCGGAAGGAGTGAGTTTCATGGCACGTCTCCGAAAATAAAAAGGCATTTTCTACCGAGGCTGCACACAAAATGGGAATACGGTTTAACAAGCTTGTAAAATCGGTTTCCTCTCATCAAATGACAGATAGTACCAGTCAAAGGAATCACTCTGCATCTTTAAGTGTAAATGCAAGGGCAGAACTAAAGTTTGCCAACAGTTCTTTCTCTCCTGGAAACCAGATGCTTACAGCCTTGCTTTACACATCTAATAGCAAACCAAAGGGAAGGCTGAGGGGCTTCTCCCTAGACCCCCAGATAATGTTCCTTCACCCTGCAAACACTTTTCTCCTCTGAAATGTTACCTTCACTCAGGTCACAGATTTTGGGAAGGTCGCCTCAGGAGAAATACCTAGTTGACAGATTTTGCACAGAAACAATGCCGAATGGAAACAGTGCTACAGAGACCAAAAAGGACTTGCCAAATATTTGATTAGGAGGCATTTATACCAAGATAACAAGGTAATGGAGATGTAAAACCAATTAAATTGAGAGAAACTGGGAGGGGGGGGGGTGGAATACTGCTTGCCAAAAGTATGACCTGCCCAAAGCAGGCCATCTGTTAAATATGTGTCAGAAATGCCACTGAGATGCCAAAAGGCTTAATTCTGAGCCGTTTCCTCCTGGGACCCTGATGCCAGCACAGATTCCAGGCCTCTTTGTCAGGAAGGTCAGTTACAGGAAAGCAAGTTACTTTCCCCAGAAAAAGTGGGAACGGAGCAGATGCTATTTGCCCATTAGCAAACAGTCTCTTTGGAGTGTTGGGAGGATGTGTTGAGTGTTAGTGACCGTGGCCTGAACTCTTCTTCAAAGGACGGCTCTTAGGCCCTAGAGTTTGCAGGTGAACACGCCACAGGCGGCACATCTAGAACAGGAAGTCCTGTAACACCGAGTGAGGGCCAGCAAACCTGGGTGCGGATCCTGAGACCCCAGACGTCTGCAGGCCGGTGAAGGGAGGCCAGGTGTTTCTGCGCTGACACAACTCACACTCACCCGCACGCCTGGGCCGCAGGAGCCCAGGAGCCCGGCGCAGCCCCCCTGGGAGCCTCAAGGAGCTCTACGCAGGGGGGCGAGGGTTTTCTGTGGGTGATGACAGTGACCTGGGCTGGGGAGGGGGAGGACACAAGCCTTTGGACCTGCAGGAGTCCAGAGGAGAAAGGATGGAGAGCAGGCCAGGTGGCCAGGGTGTGTGTGTGTGTGAAAGGGACAGGCTGGAGAGCAGGCCAGGTGGCCAGGGTGTGTGTGTGTGTGTGTGTGTGTGAAAGGGACAGGCTGGAGAGCAGGCCAGGTGGCCAGGGTGTGTGTGTGTGTGTGTGTGTGTGTGTGTGTGTGTGTGTGTGTGAAAGGGACAGGCTGGAGAGCAGGCCAGGTGGCCAGGGTGTGTGTGTGTGTGTGTGTGTGTGTGTGTGTGAAAGGGACAGACTGGAGAGCAGGCCAGGTGGCCAGGGTGGGTGTGTGGGTGTGTGGGGGGGAGAAGGGGCGGGGGCGGCAGGAACCTGGCCTGAGGTTTGTCAGAAGCTGGGGGTTAAGTGGAGGGGTAGCGACGCCCTGAGAAAGAAAAAAGCAAACAGAAGGTGGACCTGAGGGGAATGAAAGCCCACGGGGCGGAAGTATGAGCCCGTGCTTTGCAGGTGGAAGACTCCAGAAGCCTGGAGGTCCTAGAGGTGATGGGCGCTGCAGCTGAGCAGAAAGCCCAGCCGTGGGAGACGCGGGCATCCGGCGCCTTCCGCTCAGCGCTGGAGGGAGCTGCCCGCGGGCCAGGGCGTTACCTGCCAGGAGCCAGCGGATCTCCTCGGGGAGGACGGCGGCGGCCTGCATTTGGCGGGGCGGTGGGCGGCCCGGTGCGGGGCGGGCGCGCGGGGAGGCGGCGGGCGGAGGCACCTGCACCCCGGGGCCCGCCGTCGCTGCGGGCGGAGCCGCCGGGCGGGGCCGCGCTCAGGAAGCGGCGCGCGCAGCGGGGGAGGGGGCGGCGCCCGGGGCGGCGGGGCGACACCTGTGCGCGGGGCGCGCGCCCTCCCACCTGCGCCCGGAGGGAGAAACGTGGGGGGCGCCTCACCCGGCGGGGCCCAGGCTGCGTCCTTTAGCCCCCCTCCCCCCCAAAAAACAAAAGGCTGACCGCGACTCCAAGGAACCTCGCCTCTTGGCACCCTGAGCACCCGACAGTTGCCTTCCAGGGGGAGGATGGAAAAACCACGTGCTGCCGGGAATGGGCGGGGTGGGGGAGGGGGACCGAGCAGGAGGGCAGAATCCGGGGAAGAGACGGTCCCCGCCAAGCCCAGGAGCCCGTAGTTCCCAAGCCGGGCCCCATGCGCACACCCAGAAGAGCGCAGAACCTTCCCTCTTTCGGGTTAGCCAGGATGTTGAAAGGGAACGACTGCACGTTCCCAATGAATAATCCAAAGCCACCAGCATCTGGGAGCATCAAAGCGATGCACACAGGGAGCTACAGTGTCCCTTCCTCCCTGGGCGGAAAGGATGTGAGGAAAGGAAGGGTGTGCCAGGGAGAAAGCCGAGGGCGAGGGGCACCCAGCCTTGTCCCTCCAGGAGCTGACCAAGGGCGGACAGTGAAGCGCAAGATCACAGAGGAGCGTTTCCGCCTCGTTCACAGCACAGCAGGTGTCAATGTCCTGGGGTGACACGCGCTGTCATCTTGCAGGCTGTTACCACCGGGGACAACTGGCAGACAGGATGGCTCTGTATGATTTCCCATAACTTCGGTGAATATGCAATCTCTCAAAAGAAAGAGGGGTGGTGGTTGTTGTGAAGTGCAGCAGGCCAAGTGCCAGAGGGAAGTTTAAAGTGTCATGGGTGTTAAAGGAGGGAGAAGAGTATAAGAGAAGGAGGGAAGTGCCACGTATGTGTGTTTCATGGTTCACGTGGCATTTGAGATGGACTCCGAACACCCCAGATTTTGAAGAGGTAGAAGGGCTTTCCAGGTGGAAGACCCAGAGCAAGCAAAGATGGGACAGCCTCCTGCTGGGGAATAGTTCGTAGGCCTCTCTGGCTGGGTGAAATACAGAAACTACGCTTGTGAAGAAAAATGGAAGCCCTATTGTGAAGGGACTTGAAAGTCAGAAGGAGGGTTTTGAACTCAATTGAGTGGCACTGGGGAGCCACTGACTAATTTTGAGCTGGGGGGTGGTGCCCTAACCTGGGCCCCTGTGCAGTGTGTGATCTCTCACATCTCACTCCACCTCTACCCTTTTCCTTCTTTGTGAAAATGGACTTTCTGTTCTCAGATTCTGCCTACTGAATATGCAGGAGGGGTTGAGAGTGGTAAGAGAGGACACAGGAAAAAGGTGGGTGAATCGGGGTTTACAGCCGCCTCAGGGAAGATGCCGATGGATGAAACCACAAATATGGGAACAGGAGCAGCATGGAGAAATTGTCCAGAGGGCTCATGCCTGCCTCCTGGCATGGTTTCCTCTCCAGAGACGGTCTCAGGATTTGGGGACTTGATCCTTTAAGGTGGGGGATAGGGGTGTGTGTGGGGGGGGGGGGGCGCGCGTCCGGCCCTTGGGTGGCATAAGGCCCACAGAATTATTTGGTCTGGCCCTGCCAAGGCAACTGCAGGTGGGCCTCGAAATTCAATAAATCTAGGAGCTTTTTTCATAGCAACTTACCTTTCTATTAAATGAATTCTATTAAGCGAATGATGTTATACGTATCCAAATGGCCCTGGGCAGAGAAAAAGGTTCCCACCCCTGCTTTAAAGGCTGCCGCAGCTTTGAGCATGTTTACAGGTCTAGGTCCTGCTATCTGAAGAGAAATGGTACCTTGATTTCAGGATCACATGACCCACTTGCAAGTTGCAGCAAATTTGGGGGGCCGGGGGGGGGGGCGGGAGGCTGGCAGGGGTCTCTGGGGAATCTGGTTCCTACCGTGGGAAAGTTAACATGCTGCCTCCTCCAGGCTTCAGAGCGAACGCCAGGCTCCTGATGGGACATGTTCACCACGCTCACTGCTCCTTCTATAAAACTGTAGCTGCTCTGAATCATTTTTGAGTACTTCTGACGTGTTAAAAAGCAAGGGAGGATATATTGGAACTTTCTGTACGATGATTGCAATTTTTCTCTAAATTTAAAACTGTTCTTAAAACAAGAAAAAAACACAACCACGCCACGGAAACAAAGTCCCTCCTGTGGGTAACCCCAGCCCTTGACCTTGCTTCCCCTCTCAGCAATGGAAGGAAATTGGACCACCACCCCCTCTTCTTCAAGGATATTTTTCAGATGCTAATATAGGCTACCAGTTAATGAGTTGTCTGATAAGGAGCAACAAACCCAGGTAATTGCACATCCTCTCAGGCCTCACTGCCTGTCATAGCTCACTCAGATGGAGAGATGCAGCAGAAACTCGTGGAGCAGCCATTCTCTGTCCATCCTAGGTGTTAGAGAGACAGGGGCGGAGGGAGGTGCGGAGCTGGAGAGTGTGCAGTGGGTGACTGGCAGATTCCAATACGGCATTGTCATGTTGCATCAAGGTTGCTCGTGGCAGACAGAAGCCTGCCTCCGCACAAGAGCGCAGCCCTCCCCGCCCCCCGCCCCCCCTTAATCATCCGAGGGCCCTGGTTCGGCAGTCAGCCTCACTCCTAATGACATTCTGTTAAATGGACAAATTCCTTTGAAGCCTTGTCCTTCTTTGAAATCCAATTTCGCAGGAAGCCACATCTGATTGGGGGTAGCCATGGAAACTACACGGAGGAGTCTTAGCGGAGGTGGAGAGAGGCAAGGCAAACTGTGATAGTCAAGAGTCCTTTACTGCTCTGTCGGAAATATCAAAGGGATCTGGAGAGGTTGGCAGCAGACGAGTCCCTGCCCGGGTCCTGTGCTGTGTGGCTGGGTACCATGTGGCTGTCATGAAAGTAAGCAGCCAGCTGTCTCCACACACAGGCAGGGGGATGGAGCAGCATACACAAATCCCAGGTCTATCTGCTTTCCTTTCCTTCCCCTCCCCCCAGCCCCAATTCCAGCAAGATCTTAGCATCCCCCTCTCAGCCGTCTGGCCTTTAAAGACAAACAACAAAAGAATGACAAGGTTAAAATACAAGGCCCTCGCAGATAAGGGGTCCTTCGGAGCAGAGGCCACAAAATTAATCAGAAATTCCTTGTAATTAGATAAGATAAGGGTATCTAAAGAGATGCAGAGCAGGCAGGAATGGAGTCTGGCAGCACAACGTGCAGAAAATATACTGCCTGGTCCACCAGGGCCCCTCGCATACTGTCAGCAGACAGAAGACACAGAAAACAGGGCCTCCGCCAGCCTCTGGGCTGCTTAGAGTTGCCATCTACATGTTCCCCTGCCAGGTGGGCACTCACTAAATATGCATCCATTGGGGTGTCTAGAGGGCTTAATCAGGAAGAAACAGAAGCATCTGGCACCCCGAATGGCATAGGGTAGGAACAACTGCAAGCAAAGCAGGGACCGGCTGGCATTGCTCTGCCTGGGCAACATGGGTCTAGAGAGGAGACTTCAGAGGGCAGGCTTTTGGGCTTTATTCTGAGCCGGCTATCGATCCCCGGCTGCTGGGTCATGACACACAGCAGAGCTGACGTCTGCCCTGTGGCTCTGCGGCCACTGCCTCTCAGCCCCTCAGTCCCAACCCCATCAACCGGGTTTATTGACTCTTTTATTGAAGATGCTGAGGCCTAATGAGGACAAGAGCGGCTCACTTCATTAAGGGCTATGGAAGGAGAGATGGTGCGTCCCGCCAATGCCCCAAACCAGGCTCCCTGCATGCGTTGCAAGGTCCCAGCAACCAAGCCTCATGCTACCCCAAGTCAGAGGAGACAGATACAAGATATTCCCTGGGGCCCATCACTTCAGTGGCCTTAATATGCAGGGTTTCCACAGCTTCCTTGCTCGGACGAAGTAGCTAACCTTTTGACTCAGGAGAGTCCTGTTATTTGAGTATTTACACAAATGAACTTCGATGGTCTCCCCTTCCAGCTCACACGCCTAGATCTCTCTGCACTAATACAACAAAACAAGCAGGTTCTCTTATCATATCAAGGAACATTCCCAAAGCAAGTTCTCAACAAGGCACAGGCTCCGAACAGAACTATTAAAATGCAAAAGAATCTTCAAGGTGATCAAATGTAAGATGAGGCACAGACCCAGTGCTCTGCCCAGGGCACCCAGCTCATCAGGGGCTACACGGGCATTCGAATCCTGCTGTTCTAACACTGGTCCAAAGCTCTTATGGAGCTGAACATCGGAGATGGATAATTACAGCCCAGGGATCACTGAGCAACTTGGGAAGCAATCATTGCTGGGCCCTCTTCAACTAAATTGTAACATGTCTTTCTTTGTTCTTTATCTTATCTTTCTATCAATACCCTTATTTTTTTCCCTATATTCTCCAATCACATTTTTAAAAAAATCTTTGCCTATTCCTGAGACCACATTAGACATCCCCCATGGGCACTGCTGAGCCCAGCAGAAGCCCTCAGGACCAGAGGTTGCTGACTCTGACATTCTCTGTCTTTGATTGGTTCTCTTGGGAATCTGAAGGGTAGGAGGGAGGGTGGCATGAAGAATGTGCCAGCTGCAGCCAGATGAGGCTGTGCACTCTGAGCGAGACGCGGGGGCAGTCTATGAGGTTAATTTGCACAAGAGGCAGGTGGGGCCAAGGTAAATTTTATAGGCTAGATATTTACGGACATGACAACTTTGGAAAACTATATAGAAGGAGTAACCATTTCTTTTGAGGTGGTTAAGGAGATTAAAGTAAATAATAGAGAATTTTCTAAGGTTGAACTGGATTTCGTTGGTTTCTTTTCATTTGTTATTTCAAAAGGTAAAAGTTTAAGTTCCCTAAGCCCTTCCTTTATTTCTGCCTCTGCCACCCTCCCCACCACCTCCACCAACGCCCCCCCCCCCCCACTTTACTACAGGTCTTAGAATTCAGGGTTAGGGTAATGGGATTCAAGGTGAGAGAAATAGCAGTTATTTAGAATCTGGTAGACATCTCTGGCCTGCCTGGTACACACACACACACACACACACACACACACACACGCTTTGGAGGTATACTCACACTAAGAGGAGCTGATGTAATCACCAATGTTCACAAATACCAACAGAAGCACTACCTGGATTCAGCAATAACACCAGCAATGGCTGATTACTGCAACGCAAGAAAGTTGGTACAAGTACCTTCCTCCTAATGGACATCTGTATGAAATAAGCTTTGGGTCCCCAAAATATGTCCTTTCCCTGTCTTCAGTATTATGTCCGTGTTCATTTTGGTTTTTATAAATGTCTGTTTCCAACATCTGCGGGCTTGGCTTCCAGCAGCATTTTCTATCAGCATAAACCATGTCTCTTTTATATACAAGACAACTCTTAGTCCTTGTTGTGTTGCTTTCAGGCTTCACTTTTCCTTCCGTTTTAAAGGATGCATCGCCCCGCCTCTCGATCTTCCACTAGAATGAATGGTCCCACCCTTTCCCACCACCCTTTGGATCTTGAGTCTCACATTCCTTTTCATGTTCAGTCTTTCCCTCTGTTTGCTAACATTCTTTGTCTCCTCAATACAAAAACAAAACAAAACATACAACCCCACTACCTTCTCCAAATCTCATCTTTTCTTCTTCTTTTCCTTCATCAGGTCTCATGTCCTTTCTTACTGTGTTCTCTTTGCTTGCCTGGCTTTGTACCATTGAAGTGACTCTCTCCCAAGGGCATCAGCACTCTCCTTCCTTCTCAGCTCTTCAGTATTTCCCAACCTCTGGGCAGCACTAAAGTGCCATTGACTACCTGGTCTTGCTTTAAGCACCCAACTTCCTTGGCACTCCCCTGTCCTGGTCTTCTTTCTGTCCTCTGAACTATTATTTCTCTGCCTCCTTCTTTGGTTCTCTCCATTTCATCTTCTAGTCTCAGGTACTCATGAGAGTTTTACATTTGCCTTTCACTTTCCCACTCCCTCCCCTTCTCTTTTTTCTCCTTGTTCTCTGAATCCTCAGTGGTTTCATTCTCTCACCAGTCCAACTTTCCCCTTAATGCAGTTTACTTTTCTAATTTATACCTGTGTCTCACATTTCCACCTGGATATCTGAACAAACCCACCAACTTCTTATTTCCTCTCCCCCTAATCCTTGTAATGGCAACAAAGCTAGTAAAAATGGCATGAATTTATGTGCCAAAAAAAAAAAAATGTGGATCTCAATTCTGCCTCATCCACCTTCCATCTCTAAGACTCTGGAAAGAGCTCTGTGAGCCTCAGTTTCCTCATCTGTAAATTAGAAATCATAATCCTTACCTTACCAGGTAGTTGCAAGAAAAATAAGATGGCATGCATATATAGTATATGGTATGTGCGCAGTACATTGTAAGAGTTCTAAAGGAATTGCTGTTCTCCAGAAATCCAAACTCAAACTGTAAGACTCATCTTGGACACTTCCTCATCTCCATTCCAACTCTCCACCGGTTTTACCTCTTCACAATGGCTTTTAAATGCTTATCCTCCTTTGCATCTGAGTGTCACCGCTTTGGGTTGGGTTCTCATTGTCTCTGTTGAGAAGTGATATTGAAATGGTTTCCACTCCAGTCTCTGGCATCCATGCCACCCTTCATCCAAGTTCCAGAATTCACATCCTAAATCATGGTCCTGACCCACAAAGAGATGATAGAGTATCGTGGCCCTAAAATCATACAGTCCAGAGCTCAAATTTGTCACTTGCCTGCTACGACCTTAACTGAGCAACGTATTGTCTCCATGCCTCGATTTCTGCATCCGTAAAATGGTAATACTTAACAGTGTTTTCCAGGTTGTTGTGAAAATTCAAAGAGCGAATATATATCATGTTTATAACTTCCTGCAGCATGATAGGTTCTTCCTAACTGTTAGCCATTATTATTATCTCTGCATTCCCTGCAACAACTAGCCTGTGGGAAGTGTTCAATAACTTTATATACTGAGTCATTCATAATCTCTCCCTTCATTCTCCTTGCTCACTAAAGATATATCTGAGAGTGACTGGCCAAGATATGGGTGTCATTGGTCTCCAAGGATGAGAATTTTTCCTTTTTATGAAAGTAACTTGCCTTTAAAGAGATAGAAGGAGTGGCCTTGGCTTCCTTGGCACCAGGCTCTAACAAATTGGGAGAATCAGCCTGCAGATTCTCCATGCCCACCTCCAAAGACCCCTCCCTGCCCTGTCTGTTCTGGAATATTTGCAGTATTCTCCAACCCACATGGGGAACACATTCATCTGGAAGGCATAAGGTATTAACTCCTCTTTTCACTCATTGTGGCAGAAACCAAGTTTCCACTATAAACACAGACTCCAGAAAGAGCCAATCAGAAAGCAGATTATATCCCAGGAGTCAGTAGCCTCTTTAGTCTGGAGGGCTGCCAGCAGGGCTAAACTCTACAGAAAGCAGTGGTGGGGGAGGGGAGGTAATGGGAAGGAGTGATGGCCTAGGGATAAAGCAAGCAAGCCAGACAGGAGGAAAAGAAGAATGTGAGTGAGAAACCAGATGAAAAATTGAAGAAATAGAAATAAAACATAAGGAGAAAATAAAGAGGTTTCCATGTTTTGAAGGATTAGGAACTAAATCAAATATATTCACTCTATTTCCCAATTGTAATTTCAGGATGTACCATGTTCCACCCCCAAGGACATCGAGAAGCTTCCGGGAGTGGCTGTACATTCTTAAAGAAAAGGGCCTTGTAGAGACTCAAGCCTTTATTGTCGGCTGCTGTACTTTTTAGCATATACACTATCCACACAATGACACGTTTTATTGAGTTATATGTGATATTCCGCATCGTAGAACTATTGATGCAGAATTTTCCTTTCCAGAGCTCAATATTCCAATCAAAGCCTGTTGCTGCACATCATTGAGGCCATCCACTTAATGACAAGTTGTAGGATGCATATTGCAGAATATTCATGTTCATTTTATGCTCACAGTGCTTAAAATCTCCTCTAAATAGCCTCTGCTCCCAGGCTATTAAGGTGCCCGTGTTATCTACACTCCATTCAATGGTGTGGAAATAATTGTCTTGAGAAAAAAAGAAAAAAAAAATTGATGGCCACAAGCCGAGTCAGCACTTGTGTTCTTTTCTTACTCCGTGGAATCAGGTGTTATTTACCTCTTCCAACACCTGGGACTCCTGATAAGTCACTCCCCTGGTAGCTTTTTCCAGGACAATGCTGTGGGGTCTTTGGACGAAGCAGGGATCCTTCATAATCCCCATTGTTATCAGCACAATTCACAGGGCTACCAGATGTGCAAAATCGAAACCACCAAAGACACTCAGGTAGAGGGGTTTCTCCGGCTCCATCTGGCCACTCTGAAATGTGCTCACGAGTTGGAGAAAGTATCGGAGAAAGAAGGGCTCCACTTAATGCCAGGCTCATCTACTTGTAAGAAGACGCTTGTATTTTTACAAAATGGGGGTGCTTTTTGATTCCCCCACATCTGCTATCCCAGCACCTCCATCCCCGAGCCCTTCTCCCTACAAACCTGGATCCACTAAAAGGGCCCGCCTGTTGGAGACAGGCAGGACCTTTCCTCCATCTCCTCCCTTCCTCTTATCTCTGGGATGAAGCGCCAGGATGCAGGCTGGTGAAGGAGAGCGATTACCCCTGGCAGCTGAGAGTTCAGCAACAGGGCTTGCGACTTTGCCTTTAAATATCAACCACACACACAGACAACACCCTGGCAGCACGAGAGGTTTCCATGGTGACAGAATGCAGGCCATGACCTCTGTAAATGTAATCAGAGCACTGGGATTGGTATGTGAGACAGGTTTAATTTCTCCTTCAGTGGAAGCTCTGTGGTCCAGGCCATACATAGGCTACCTAGGCTGACTGACAACCTGTTATCTTCGCCAGGGCAGCTCTGCAGATGGCAACCCCCTCTGCCCCAGAGCTGCTTCCTCCGCCGGCTGAGCAGGCTGCAGGACATAAAAGGTCGCTGGGAACTGGAACGGCAGTCGTATCAATACCTGGCCTTCCTGCCCATCATCCTCAGGCGGTACAGTTGTCCCTCATACAGGGAACAGCTGTGGCATGGTCCAATGAAAGCCAGACTAGGCACTCAGAAGATGGGCTGAGGTTTTCATCTCTGCTCTGCCACCAACAGTGTGACCTTGGGCAAGTCATTTAACCTCCACGTCTCAACATCTTCCACCAAGGAAGAAAATGCCCGGAAAAGATAAGGCTAAGGGCTTCCGAAGTTCCCAGGAGAAGATGGTACCCCGTTATTCTTAATGACCGTAGGTACTACAACCCCCAGTGGAATCCTGTCCTAGGAAGTGAGTTTCCATCTCATCGGTGCTGGTCACTAGGGCATCTAACCGTGATTCCATCTCTGTCGACAGAGTGTGCAGGGATTGCCCGGAGGGCCTCAGCAGGACTTCCTCACCTAACTCCTGAATTAGAAACAAAACCAGGATGCGATTTTTTCTGAGCTGCCCCAGAGTAGGAGACAGAGCTTTGCACTAAACTGATGGGAAACAGAAGTTCAGAGAGAAATGTAGCAATGTCCCCGTGACACGTTTTATAACTGGGACTTCAGAATCCCTCACCCTTTTCATCTATCCTCCATTAATCCTTCCCATCTGGCAATCATCGATTTGTTTTCTGCATCTATGTGTTTGTTTCTGTTTTATTTGTTCATTTATTTTGTTTTTTAGATTCCACCTATAAGTGTGAGGCGAACGTGATAACCACTACACTACGGAAACCGCTTAGATTCCACCTATAAGTGGAATCATGGGATATTTGCCTTTCTCTTCCTGACTTATTTCACTTAGCATAATTACCCTCTAGGACTAGGTCCATCCATGTTTTCACAAATGGCAAAATTTCCTTCTTTTTTTATGGCTGAGTAATAGTCTGTTGTATATAGGCACCACATCAATAATATTATAATAACTAGGCATGGTGTTAGATGGGTACTCGGCTTATCTGACCACTTTGTAAGTTATGTAAATGTCTAATCCAGGGGTCCTCAAACTTTTTAAACAGGGGGCCAGTTCACTGTCCCTCAGACCGTTGGAGGGCCGGACTATAGTTAAAAAAAAAAACTATGAACAAATTCCTATGCGCACTGCACATATCTTATTTTGAAGTAAAAAAACAAAACGGGAACAAATACAATATTTGTATTTGCATGTGGCCCGCAGGCCGTAGTTTGAGGACCCCTGGTCAAATCATTATGTTGTATACCTGAAACTAATATAATATTGTATGTAGTACATAATTATAATTGAATATTTTTTAAGTTTTTTTTTTTTTTTAAGAAAAAGAAATGTAGCAATGTCAAAGGAGAAACCCACAGCCTCTTTCCTTGAACTCTAGTCAGCCTCAGCAAAAAGCAGCTCTGGCCGTTTCAAAGCTGGCATCCTCGGATTGCATTTGCCAATTCACACGAGATGCTGGCAGACTTCAGTTACCAGTCACACTGCCTCTCTGACTTCTTTCATTGTTCCAATAGAGTGCTCCGGAAGAAATAACGAGGTTTGGACTAAGAAGAGATTCAGAGGGCTCTATGACACATTTCCCTTCCCAAAGGGAGCTGGTCCAACAGATTCTCCTTTTGGAATCCCAGCAAAGAATTTCAAAATTTCAGAACTGGGAGGGACTTCTGAAACCACATAACTTACAGGGGCCCAGACTGAAGAAGTGATGTGCCTGAGTTTCAGAAAATTAACGACCAAACCACAAGGGTGCCAGGGCCCCACCGGCTTAGCTGAGTGCTCATTTACCTCCTGGGTGCTTTTGAACTTCAAACTGAATCAGAGAGGAAGTGGGGGAGGATTCAAAAGTGGTTATTGAACATTAGAACCAGGAAATGGTGATTTGGCTGAATCTACAGATAAATAGCATTACCATTTCCTGTGTTAGCTGAGGCTAGAGGAGGGAAGATGGGGCAAGATTCTGGAGAAGACAATATGATAGCTAAGTGACAAGCCTGTGGGCTCCCACACAACTGTCCCCACTCAGTCCACGCTGTTTCTCTCAGCTCCCTGAGGGGAGCAAAGATCTGATTGTTCAGGATGTTTATTGGTTGGTGTCCAACATAGAATCATGAAATCAAAGATTAATGGAGTTTATAGGAACGCCAAGAGGATATCTAGTTTGGCATCCTGTCTTCCAGTGACTAAACCATCTGGGACAGGTAATTTGCTTCTCTTCCCTTTTTAACATCCGGAATTCCATGATCTCTAAGCACAACGACTTCCCAGCTTTTCCCCAGTATCTTTTTACAGTGTTTGATTACACAAGTGATAATGTACATCTTATAAGTAGCTCATTTCCCTTTGCCCACGCTTAGATCATCAATGTGGCAAACACCAAAGGCAAGTTCAATTCCCAGGGCTCACTGTGGATTTCAGACCAGAGTTGACACATGCAGCAAAATGCCTGGTGTTTCAAGAAGGAAGAGGAGGAGACCTGTCAGTCTAAGATGTTAATATTCCAGCTAATAGGATAACTCAAGGCAGGGCAGTCATATTGCTTAGAATCAAGGTTATGGGTTCAGTCCTCAGTTTCACAAGAAAAGGGAACAAAACACCACAAACCATTTCGTTTCTTTGAACTTCCATTAACCTTAACTACCAAATGGCCTTGGGTATGCCTTTAGTCACAAAGGGAACCAGGAACGCCAGTGTGGATTCTTTCTTTCATCTATTCGTTCAATATTTATTAAGCACCTACTATGTCCAAAGCACTAGAACACAGACATGTAGAGGCAGTAGAGCTGCTCTCAAGAAACATATGACCTGGTATTTGTTGACTGTTCTCATCCTCATGATTGGACCCCGACACACCACCTACAATGCTATATTAATATCATCTTTGTGCCAAATTACAATGTGATACTCTTTAGAGACCAAAATACTTGCCTGTTTAATGTTTCAGTATTAACTGAGCACCCAAAGATGTTTAGTGCCAAAACAGAGGCTCCCAAATAAATGCTCAATTAATGTTTCATGTGGACCTCAAGGTGCAGGCTAAGGTGTATCCTAAACAAACATCAGGATATGGTTTGAGGTATGTTATAAGGCCATCTGCTCCCAAATATCTTTTCCCGTCTGATGTGCCACAATGCTTAAAATTTTGCCATAAGGGCCTTAACTTTGAGTAAGGTATTGCCTCCAGCATGTCTAAGTGAAAAGGAGCATACTCAATCAATTTCATTTCAGCAGACATGAACTGAATACCTGGTATGTGCCAGGAACAGTGTGAGATAATAAAAATGCATAAATAAATAAGATAGGAATTACCTGGCAGGACTATCACGTTGCTACTTTCCCACTCTTTATCCCATTAATACACATCAGTTTATCAGATTAGTAGCTGTCCTGAGGGGCTGATGTAGGACATGGGCAGGTAAATTTTGATAGGACATGAAAGCAGGAAATGTCTAAGACACTGAACTTTACCCAAGAGAATTCAGGCCTGGGTGAATATTAACGCCAATTATAATGACTGTGTAACAAAGAAGTATGGAGAACAAAAGGGATCTGAAGGCAAGAAACTTTTATTTCACAATTTCTTCCCTAGGAATTCTGTCTGTGAAGTTGTGAAGAAGGAAAAAGTAATTCATGCTAGTTTGCTGAGAAAGAAACTGCATTTACATAACTTTTATTGCAATGTAGTTTTAATTACTCTATTTTTAAATATTTTTTAAAATACAATTTTATTGATTTCAAAGAGGAAGGGAGAGGGAAAGAGAAATAGAAACATCAGTGATGAGAGAGAATCATTGATTGGCTGCCTCCTACTGGGGATCAAACCCAGGCATTTGCCCTGACTGAGAATTGAACCTGTGACCGTCTGGTTCATAGGTTGATGCTCAACCACTGAGCCACACCCGCCAAGCTAACTGTTCTATTTTATTGTTAGTTATTACTGTTAATTTCTTACTGTGCCTGTTTTATAATTTAAATTTTATCATAGGTTTGTATAGGGAAACACATAGTATATAAGGGCTTAATACTATCCATTGTTTCAGGCATCCACTGGGGTCTTGGAATATATTCCCTGAAGATAAGGGAGGCTGCTGTACTCTATCATCTTCAGGTTCAGACTTCTTTCAATTTCTCAAATGAGTCACACCCTCTCCCACTTTCATTTTTCAGATGTGCTGTTCCCTCTCTCTGCAACACTCTTCCCTCTACACTCCATTCAGCTTCATGCTTCAAGTCTCACTTTAAACGGAAGTTCTTCTGGTAATCATCGTTGGCTTCCTAGGCTGGCTTGTTTCCCTCTCACACATTCCTGTAGCATTTAGGGCCTCTCTGCAATTATTTATCTACCACCTGTCTTCTCCCCCAATTGCAAGCTCCCTGAGGGTTCAGACCTTTCCTATCTTGTTCACCACTTTATCCCGCGTGCAGTGATGGCGAACCTATGACACGCGTGTCAGAGGTGACACACGAACTCATTTTTTTGGTTGAATTTTCTTTGTTAAATGGCATTTAAATATATAAAATAAATATCAAAAATATAAATCTTTGTTTTACTATGGTTGCAACTATCAAAAAATTTCTATATGTGACACAGCACCAGAGTTAAGTTAGGATTTTTCAAAATGCTGACACGCCGAGCTCAAAAGGTTCGCCATCACTGCCCTAGTGCAGAGTAGGTCCTCAACAAACACTTATTGAGGAAATGTTGCAAGGTAAGTCTATTGGGGTTTTTCTACTATTTTTTATTTTGAAATCATTGCCAACTTACCTAGATTCACCTATCGTTAACGTCTGCCACATTTGCTTTATTATTTTCTACTTAAGTAAATTCACATATTTTTTCCTGAGTCATTTGAGAGTAAGTTACAAACATCCTGGTCCTTTTTCCCTAAACACTTCAGTAGTATTCCTTAAGGATGAGGACATTCCCTTAAATAACGTCCGTCCGGTGCAGTTACCAAAATGAGGAAAGTTAATAAAGATACATGAGCTCCTTTTTTTTTTAAGCGAAGTTGAAAGCACTGGGAAGGGTGGGTTCAGGATTCAGTGCCTGCGTTCACAGGGTCACCTCCTTTCTCCTTCCTCTCTCTCTGCCCTTGTTCAGGGGACTCTTCAAAAACTGAACCTGGGGCCCTGACCGGTTTGGCCCAGTGGATAGAGCGTGGGCCTGTGGACTGAAGGGTCCCAGGTTTGATTCCGGTCAAGGGCATGTACCTTGGTTGCGGGCACATCCCCAGTAGGGGGTGTTCAGGAGGCAGCTGATCGATGTTTCTCTCTAACTCTCTATCCTCTCCCTTCCTCTCTGTAAAAAATCAATAAAATATATATTTTTAAATGAGCCTGGAGTCTGGAAGGCAGTGCCTTGCTGGTTGTGGCTGATGTTCCTTTTGTGCCTCCGTTGACGTCCCTAACTTCTCTGCCTCCACGTCCACAGCTCGCCTCACCTGGAGTCCTCGCCAGGCTGGGAGCCTCCTGGGCTGGATGGCTTTGTTCCACAAGGTTCCAGAAAGCGGGGGAAGCCCAGGGCACCGGAAGAGGAAGCTGGAGGGAAAGATAAGGCTCAGGAAGTGGGAAGATGGTCCCAGGGATTCATAATCAAACATGTGCATGTCAGGTCTCCGGGGAGGGGAGAAGACAAGCAGGGGCGGGGGACGGGGGCGGGGGGGGGGGCGAGCAAGGTTTGCACACCTTGGGTCCTGGGACCATCCTGCTCGCTGAGTGGAATACCAAACGATGGTGTCTCCGAGCTGCACTTCACCTCCGCCAGGCAATCGACAGGAGAAGCAGCGAGCGAGACCGACAGACTGTCACTGGCAAAATGAACTGTCACCTCCCATTTTTCAGAGGCGCGGCGGGATGAATTGCAGCCTTGAACCGCGCGGCCTGCTGCTGATTGAGTTCCGCTGTTTTCGAACCCCTTTGAACAAGGCGAGTTCATTTCAGACTGACGTCCCCCCCACCCCCCCCACCCCCCCACCCCCCTCCCGCTTATCAATTTAGGAGCCAGTGAAATTAACCGCTTCGAAGCTGATTTGTTCCCTCCTCCTGCTTGGAGTCCGCATCCAGAAAGGTCACCAAATCCATCTCTCTGGGCCCTGCTAGCATCATTCGCAGCTTGGGGGGGGGGGGGGGCGGGGGCTCAGAAGAGGAGACTGAGCCAAATGCACCGCAGCCCGAAAGTTTACGGAGGCCCCCTCACAGCCAGTGGCCCATGGCAGCGGGGTGACAAGCCAGACGTTCGCTAGCTCTGCATGGCCCACATCAGCTTCTCTCCCAAGAGACACAGCGGTTGAGGATTGGGTAGCTGAGGAAGGAGGTGCTACATGAAGACACCCTAAGTTTTCATCAGAAACCTCTCCGTGCGTTTAGCTTCATTGAATGTTTGTGTCCCACCAAATGCATATGTTGAAACGTGGGGCCTTCATCATGAGATTCATGTCCTTATAAGAGGAAAAGACGGAGATCTTTCCTTCTTGTCCATGTGAGGACACAGCAAGAGAATGAGTTGGCATTCTTGTTTTCATCCTAATGGTTTATTTATGTTGTTTTCATTGGGAACGTTGGGCCCTACACCTGAAGTAGGAAGGCCTAGTTTTCAAATCTAGTTCTATCTTCCCTAGCTATAGGACTTGGGCAAATTACTTAACTTATCCAAACCTCACTTTCCTCATCTATAAACCCACTCGGTTGTTAAAAAGTTCCAATAATTTCATGTATGTGTTATTAACTACAAATTATGTACGAATGCTGAGGTGTATTCATGTTAGTCGCAGCAATAACAACAAGAAGGGTATATGAGAATAAATGCTATGTGGTATCTCAAAATTTGATCCAGCAATTCCACTTCTAGGAATCTATCCTATAAAAATGTTCACATATGTGCAAAAGGGTGTATATGTGAGGAATTTCCCTGCAGCTTGTTGAAAAATTGCATGTAAGTTACATGTTGCCAATAGAGGATTGGATCCATAAATTATCACGCACATGTAATATACAACACCGCGCAGAAGTAAAAATAATAAGATAAAGCAAATACAAACTTTTATGGTTGTTATAGTCATGCATCAATGTCAACTTCTATAAATTAACAGGTGTGGATCTCATTAGATACTTGTGTCAAGAGGGATCATTGAAACATACATCCAGCTAAACCTTAGAGAAATAACCCAAGCTTTAAACAAAATGGGATCATCCCACATATAATGGTTACATTTTCATTTACTATATCTTGGGCATCTCTTTAGGTCAGTACTTTTTCACTTTTATAATTTTAAAAAATTGCCTAATGAAACATAGGCCATAGATTATAAAGATAGTTCTTTGGGTTAATTATTGGGAAAAGAAAGGAGATTGGTAGGTAGCTTAAGTATGTGTTCAGGAATACAAATGTATAGCATTCTCATAGAATAAGAGCAGCTTCTTATTATAAGTTGAAACAGCTTTAACCCAAGAATCAGACACCCAGCGCTCTCGTCCCAGCCCTGCTATTAACTTACAACATGACATCAACCAAATCACTTATCGGGGGCCCAGCTTCCACATCTGGGAAATGAACTTGTTAAAGTACATGTTCTCCAAGGTCCCTTCGAGCTGAAAATGTGATGGTTTTATGAAGTCACTTTTCAAAGATTCAATAAAGGATGTTTAGATATAATAATAGTCTGGTCATTTCTGGCACTAACAGGGAGACTTAAAACAGACCTTAAATCCTCAACTTACATGTAGAGCAGCACACTAAGTATTTTTTTTATTTAAATAAAAAGGTTCTTGCCCTCAAGAACCTTAAATTTAAAAAGAAAATAAGACGGTTAAATAGAAATACAGGAGTACCATGTTTTGCAAAAGGAATGTGCAAAGTGAGATCGTTCAGGTAGATCAGTGGGACTCAAATTTATGTTTCTAGAAGCCCCAAGGTTCCTCAGAGGGGTTCTGAAGTGGCCTCAGGGATTGGGCAAGAGAGGGAGGGAGTGATTGCTGCCACCTTCCCACCCCTGGCTTAATCAGAGTAGCTGTGTTCCTTGGTATCATGTATCTAAGAAATCTCAGAAAGACTTCTAAAGAAATAGGGCTGCAACAATAAAAGTTTAAAAACCACTGGCTTAGATGATTTCTAAAGCCCATTCCACCTTTAAGTTTTCACAATTTTATTGTCTAAGATGTACGTAAAATAAGTTTTTATATTCCGCATTCAGTTTTGCGTGTACACGGGAAATTAACTTTGTCAAGGTTAATGCTCCTGTAAAACAAATAATTATTTTGTAATATGAATAATGAACTCTAGATGTATCTATTTAACAGACTCAGGTTTTCCTGCCCTGCGTTTTCTGAATGTGAGGCACCTAATTACAAAAGAATTGGATGGGAACATGAGGCAGGCGAAGGGTTATAAAAAATGATTTGCAAGATCCCTGGGATACATGGAGAAGCTATTGGTTTCATCAGTGAGACCAAAGATACTGAACTAGAGCTGGACTTCCTGGGCTCCACCATTGAATTAGGTAATTTCTGTTCCATGGAACACTTCTCAGAAAATATATGGAAATTGCCACAATTGCTAACTGCTTTCCATGCACTATTTCATTCAATCCTCCCAATTCCATGAGATGGGTATTATTTTATCCCCATTTGACTAACAAGAAAACTGAAACCAAGGATGGTAAGTACTTTGCTTAAGGTCACAGAGCCAGGCAGGGTTCAACCCCAGAAGTGTGATAGCAAATCCCATGCCCTCAGCCACCGCAAGCTCTACTCCATGTTGCTATTGGCAACTCGCAGATGCTGGGCAGGCAGCTTGCCCTCCAACCACGGAGGAAGTCAAATGGAACTCAGCCTCTGATTCTTCCCTAAACTCATTTGGCCTCATTATCCAATCACAGAGAAGGTTTGCACTTCCCTTATCAGGGCTGGCCCTAGATAAAGATCAAGGTAGCTGCAGTTTGTTCACCCTCCCTCTTCCTGTATCAGCAGCTCTTTCTTCACACCGGGAAGAAAAGCATTCTCTTCCAGACCTGCTCTCTGCCTTCCAAACCGATAACTAGTGAGCTAACCTCACATGTAATAAGTGCTAATGAGGTTAGCTGGGGTTAATATATTAATGTATGGCTTCTTTTTATAATGTGTTTTTGCTTTAATTAGGAACAATTCCTTGACCTAATATTAGAGGCCATTTCTAATGGTGACTGCAACTTTGCCAGCATTCTGGGAGGGTGGGAGTTGGAAAATAATCAGCAGGAAGGTTTTAAGAACACCCATTTAAGAGCTCTTAAAACCATGTCATCCATCTTCCTTGTGTAGAAGAGTCAGAACTAAGATGGCAAAGCACACAGATACTAAAGCTAAGAGTATGTGTGGTCTATGCTGGCCATATGAGTTGGCCAAAGAAATAAACGTTGATCTACCTCAAATCAAACAAACTTCGATTTGTTCTCCCACTGATCTTCAAGTCAGATTAGGGTCACCTGCATGACCGAGTCTCCCAAGGAGAAAGGAGCCAGCACTGTGTTTGATTGGTATGGGACTAGGCTGTCAGCGATGGCAGGAGTCATCTAATAAGTCCCTTTCTCTGTACAGATGGAGAAATGGAGTCCCAGAGAGATAGTGCCTATTTAAGACCATGAAACCAAAGCCAGAAATGGAACTAAATACTTTATTTCCTTAACTTAGTCTATATTTCCTTGCTTTATAATCTATATATATAAAAGCCTAAGCAACCGTTTGACGGGTAGCTATGACACACACTGACCACCAGGGGGAAGACGCTCAATGCACAGGCATGGAAACATGGAACAGACTGATGGATCTCAGAGGGAAGTGGGGAGAGGGGAGGGCAGGAAGAGACGAACCAAACATGTTATATGCATACTAGAGGTCTGGTGCACTTGCACTGGCGGGGTCCCTTGGCCTGGCCTGTGGGGATAGGGCCAAAACCTGCAGTCCAACATCCCGCAAGGGTTCCTGAATTGTGAGAGGGTGCAGGCCAGGCCACGGGACCTCACTGGTGCACAAATCCATGCACCAGGCCTCTAGTTTATTTCTAAAGCACCATATACATCTTAGTTATTTGCCACAGCATTCAGTGACCTAAAGAATCTAACCCAATGCATGCATATAAGCCAAACCAATGGACATGGACAACAGGGGGATGAGAGCATGAGTGGGGTGGGGGGAGGATGGGGGTTAATGGGGGGGATGAGGACACATTTGTAATACCTTAACTAATAAAGAATCTAAAGATTAAAAAAAAAAAAGAATCTAACCCAAAGGAATGCCAGCTAAGGCTTCTGGACAGCCACAGAGAGCATCATCCAAACCTCAGAATAATGCATTTAATTAGTGGAACCCAATTCACAGCTAGAATCCTAGCTGGAAAATATTTAGCTTTCCAACTTCTGCAGTTAAAACAAAAACAAAAAAAAACCAGAAACCACCAAAACCTATGGGAACAGATACAAGTGCTAATTGATCTTATTCGGCATATTAGCTATTATATTTTTCAGAACCTTCTTAAACCTTTATCAAGTTGATAGAATTGGTATCTTGTTTAAATTTCTATTTATTTAATTATTAATAAAGATAAACTTTTAAAAATGTTTCTATTGGCCTCTCATTTACTTCTTTTATCAATTACTAGTTCTACTCCTTACCTGCTTTCCTTTGAGGGTATTTGTCTTAACTTTTTTTTTTTCTTCTTAGAGATTGATTCAACACTAAGGATATCAACCCATTAACCAAAGACAATTTTCAAAATGTCTAATTTTGCCAGGGGGTGGCCCTGACCTGACTAACCCAGCTGACGGTCCCTTTGTTGGGTATCACCTCAGTGCTTACATATTCAGTTTGTTCCTTAGAGACCAGCTTTATTTCGTGTGTGGACATGCCTTTTGTTTTCTCCCCACACTCTCGGCAGCAGAATCAAGTTTGTTTTGAGGGAAATAGGACCACTACAAAGCTCTGCAGATGGCATGGACAGACAAACACCAGTGGTCTGAGATGAAGGCGCAGAAGCCAGACAGTGGGTGGTCTCCCTTGTTCACAAGTACGATGAAGGTCGAATGCTGTGAGGTCAGTTAGTGAGATGGGTGGGGGATCAGATCCCAGAGGACAGGACACTG
Organism: Myotis daubentonii; assembly: GCF_963259705.1. NCBI lineage: Eukaryota > Metazoa > Chordata > Mammalia > Chiroptera > Vespertilionidae > Myotis > Myotis daubentonii. The sequence continues at coordinate 47,272,777 of NC_081855.1, read as the reverse complement.
CTGTTCAGGAAGACACTGTCACATCGCAAGTTGACAAAACACATCTAAGTGACCTTGATCTTCTTTTACACTTCCTGCCCAGGTAGGAGGATGTGGTCTGCTCTAGTCCAACTCTTTACAGTCGGAGAAACTGAACATCAAGCAGTGTGGCTGGTGAAGATCATATTAAGCAAAGTTTAAGCCAAGAGAGAACTGCGAAAATCTCTTCAGGGTCACTTCTTCCCCTTACCTCGGCCCCTCAGTGTTCCTCCTGCTAGATATCCCGTGTCTTCTTTCTAACCCTGTCTGCACGGAGCCCCCAAATATTTCACCCTCCAGGGTGAGGCCCTTTGTACTTTCCTAGGTCCCTATCCTGCTCAAAACTCTCATTCCCTCATGGGTCTGCAAACGAATCTTTTGAAAAAATGTTTTTATTGATTTCAGTGAGGAAGGGAGAGGGAGAGAGAGATAGAAACATCAATGATGAGAGAAAATCATTGACCAGCTGCCTCCTGCATGCCCCCTAATGGTGACTGAGCCTGAAACCCAGGGAATGTGTCCTGATCAGAATAGAACCGTGACCTCCTGGTTCGTAGGGTGACTGATGCTCAACCACTGAGCCACACCAGCCAGGCTGCACACTAATCTGACATGAATTCTAGCCAAGGTATTAATGACAGATAATGGCTATCCTCCTTCCAGACAGTATTTCCATTTTACTAGGAAATGGAACAGAAAATACCTGGCACCTTTGCCTCCTCTCTGTCCCTAGAAAACAGCTCCAAACTGTTACCAAGGCCTTCCCTGGTCATCTTGGACACAGCCTCAAAAGTCCTCAGGGCCCTGGGAAACCCCTACTAACCCGTTACGAGAGTTACCAACCATGTCAGATGAAGTCCATTTGCCAAGCCTCTCATTGAACAAGTATTTGTCCAGGAGTAAGGAGACTTGAATCCTACTTTAAAGCTTTGACATTACCTGGGTATTTGGCCCTAAACAAACTATTCAATATTTCCAGGTCTCAGTTTCCTTCTCCATAAAAATGAGAGAACAAACATTAGGATTGGCCATCTCTGAGTAATAGTTCATGATCCGCCAGAGACTCTCAAAGCCTGACCCCATAGCTCTCCAAGCTGGTCGCTGCTACCACCTACCTCTTCCCATTTTTGCATTGCTTCCTGCCAGGGGGAGGAAAATCACTCCCAACAGGGGCATCACCTTTCTATTGGGGGATTTTCCTGTCCCTAGAAGAGCCTGCGGGAATCATGTAAACCAGTTTTGGGGGCAACTGACAAGAAGCCAAATCTTGTGACACTTGGAGTTCAAGCACGTGCTTCAAGCAACCCAAGGGTCTGTCTTTGGCCAGCGGGGCAGAGCCTCCACACAAGATGCAGCAGGAATGGGTGTGACCGTCCAGCAGACACATCAAGTGGGGGAAAATCAGGTGTGCAGATAACGCTCTGTAAATGCCTATCTAATTCTCAATGCGCCGGGAAGGAATCTCGGAGATTAAATTAAGCTGTTAACCCTCTAGGCGCTCCTGTCGTTTATTGTTAAGGAATTAATAGGAACGTGGGAATGCAGATGGCCTGGCTGTCAGCTCGCAGAGGCGATTTTTCTGATCTCCACGGACGTTTCCAGCATCTTTCATTAAGCGCTCATGTACCAATTTGTCATTTTAACCGAGCAGGAAAGAAACTCCCACTGAACTCCCTAGCTCAGGTGCTGGGAGTAAAACCCTCCCCACCCTCCCAGGACATGGCCTGTAAAATTGCATGCATCCTCAAGGGTGGTGCGGCTTCTGGGGTTAGAGAGCGGCTTCTCAGGAGGCTGTAGAAGACACTGCTCTAGCAATCCTAAACAGAGCAGAGATGTAAAGCAACTTATTTCTTTTCTCTTGCTCAATCAAGCGCTCCTGGACTCAGACAGCGAGCTCAACGAGGGGAAGCGCCACCTACAGGAGAGAAAAGGCCCTGCAATCTGGTCTCGAGAATTCAAGGGCTTTGTGGCAGGGACCGACTGGGCATCCCTACTCCTTGTCATCAAGGTCCCTGCGGTTTATCAAATGCTTTCCTTGTGTCAGACGCTGTCCTAAGTGCTTGATATGTATGAACTCTTTTAAATTTCACAACAAGTCTATGAGGTCGGTGTTACCTCATGGGTGTTACTGCGGCTCCACAAGAGTAGCTTGCTCAGCCACACAGTTAAGGAGTGGGAAGCCAGGATCCCAATCCTCAAAGTCTGGCTCAGAGCCCGGACGCTCAACAGCGTCACGCTAAGACGCGTGTGGTGAAATGGTCAGACTCAGTCCCAACTCCACGCATGATTCACAGTGTAACTCAGGGCCAAGTATTTAATTCAATGGACCCTCAATTCTGCACCTTGGGATTCCCATATTTTTGAGACTCCCTGACTCACTTGGAGAGAAAATTGTTGATAAGGTCATCATAATCTTGTTCAATAAGAAGTGGGATGGGGGCCCTGGCTGGTGTGGCTCAGTTGGTTGCGCGTCCTCCTGTGCACCAAAGTATTGCCTGTTCGAGTCCTGGTCAGAGCACATGCCCAGGTTGCCCAGGATCCAGGTCCCTAGTCGGGTCTCTCACATTGATGTTTCTCACTACCTCTCTAAAATCAATTTTCTTTAAAAAAAAGTGGGAGGGGTAGAGATAGTAGAAATTGTGTAGCTCTCATCTTCTTCACTTTGTAGATGAGAATCAGAGAGGGAAGGGGCCCAACCATGGTTACACTCAGTGACAGGGCAAGAACTAGAGCCCAGGTTTCCTGACTCCCAGTCCTGTGCTTTGCCCCCATATGATACTCCCTCTTTCATCATAGCCCAGACCGGCTCTATACATAATAGAAAGTTAATCATATACAATATGGCTACAGAGGCTCCAAGTCCACCCTCTGACCAACACATGCTTTGTTTGTTTGTTTGTTTGTTTGTTTGTTTGTTTTAACCTGGGGGCTCTTATCTGAAATCCCACTATTAGTGACTCTTTTCTTTCACTAAGACTTTGATCTTATCCTCTCATGACCAATAAGGCTTTTACTGTTGACCATCATTCCATGTGTAGGTGATTGAGTTCTTTAGCAGTGCTGTTCAAAGTGTGGTCCACAGACAGCAGCCTCAGTGTCATCTGCATACTGTTGGAATTTGCAAATTCTAACAATATGCAGATGATTGACCTACACACCTACCAAGTCAGAACTACCTTGGTTCTCAAACTTCAGTGTGTGCGCTTAAGTTATTGCCTAAAGAACTTATTAAATACAGTTTTCATGGGACAATCCCTTCCTACCCCATCACCAGAGATTCTGACTCAGCAAGTCTGGGGAAGGGACCCAATAACATTTCTAACAAGTTCTCAGGTGATGCAGCTGCTGATGCCGTTGGGACTATACTTTGAGTAGTGCCTACAAAGTTTCTGGTGGCAGATATAGAGAGGGGAGAAGAAGGAGAAGCACCCTGGAATAAGAAGAGAGAGAAAGGTTATTATCAAGGGTGAAAGGGGTACCGCATACGAAACCTTGGTGTGAGATCTGCTGAGGTGTGGGTTCATAATTATGCCTGTGTCTTTACATTTGAATAAATTCAAATATTAGAGCCATTCATGGTTTAATACAATGCATAAATGTCCATAAGCTGAATTTATCTAGCTGTGATAAAATGGTTCTTGCCTCATCGTCTGCTGAGCTCGCCTGTCTCGGTTACAAATGGAAACCTCCCTGTCCCCTCTGACCATCAGTTACCTCTCCAATTTCATTCCAGAGTTAAGTGTACTGAGGCGGCAGACAAAGCTGGCCCAACGGCAGGAATACTGTTCCCTGATGGTATCAGAAGCTCTTCTGTATTTATTTTTGCTGTGTGACTGTCACTTGTATACAGATTCTGGTATTAAGACTTGGGTTGCCAATCACCCCCTTGGCACAGCTCTGGTGGAAAAGAAAAGGGGACTTCCGTAGCAACCAGACATCAAACATGAATTACATTGCCCTTGTGCCAAAAGAGGCATTTTTAAGAAATCATGTCTTCTTGTCCTCCTTTGCTATAGTTCAGGTAACCTGGTGCGCAGAGGAACCCGGAGAGATGACAATCTCTTCTATTTGTAAAGGCCACTTGTGAAGGAAACTCCATAGCCTCCCTGTGGTGTATGTTGTTGCTCAGTGGATTGTTGTTCAGCAAATATTCAGCCTCCCCCCTGCCCCTCCGTGGAGGGAGAAAACTTCCCCACTCCACAGATGATGGGTTTAGCCATGTGACTTGATTTGGCCAATGGAAAGTAAGCAGAGGGTTTAACTCCACTTGCTTAGTTTGGCTTGGCTTCTTCCGTTTCTCCTCTTGGCCATGAGAAGAGGGTGTCCCTGTCACTTTGGTCTGGGTCCCCAGAAGGAGAAGGTACATGGAGTAAACCTGAACAAGATTCACAACCTGGATCAGAGGCCCTAAACCCGTGAGCAAGAAATAAGTGTTGTGACCCCTGAGATTTTAGATTATTTGTTATACAGCGCTATTGTAGTCAACGTCACTGACACACTCCCTCAGGCACCTGTTCCACTGCAGTTTTGGCAGGAAATTCTTCACTGTGGCTAACCTGAATTCCTCATACATTAAGGTAAAGATCCATTCAATGTGTCTCTCAAAAAAATATTTGTTAAATAAATAAATAAATAAATAAATAAATAAATTCTAATAAGACATGTCGCTAGACCATATAAAGGACAAACAGTGGGGGGGGGGGGGGAAGCATGGGATTTACAATCTAAAAATCTGGCTCCAACATTATGATATCTGCAGTCCAAGCAAGGAGCCACTCGATGATGTCCTTGATTCTAAATAGCCTAAAAACATAGCTTGATTTGGTTAATATCTAAATGGCTCACAAAATAGAGATGTACTCAGGGAATTATTTGTTTTACAAAGTATTACGCGTGCTTGTCCTTGTTGGAGCTATTAGAGGGCAGGTCCCCTAGAAGTAGCTGTATCCTTCAGGAACCAGAGAGGTAGCGATGGGAGAGATAAGAATTTGGAGACCTGATTAAAATATTGTAGAATTCCTTTATGCTCTCTCAACTCTTTCTTAGTATTTATTGCAGTTTGTGATTATTTTATTCATTTGCCTGTTTTCCTTTCTTTTGTTAATCCTCACCCTAGAATATTTTTCAATTAATTTTGAGAGAAAGTTGAAGGGAGGGAAGGACAGTGAGAGAGAGAGAGAAACATCAGTGTGAGAGAGACACATCCATTGGTTGCCTCCTGCACGAGCCCCAACCAGGGCCAGGGATCGAACCTGGAACCCAGGTACAGGCTGCCTGTTTTCTTTTTTTTATTTGTCTTCCCCACTAGAAAGTGTCTCTATATGATCAGAATCAGTGCTCACCATGTTTACTGCTGGTCTCCAATACTCAGCAGACTCTGGCATGTCGCAGTAACTCAAAAAATATCTGTTGAATAAATAAATAAATTCTAATGAGGCATGTCACTAGACCACATAAGGGACAAACAGTGAAAAAAAAAAAAAGCATGGAATTTACAATCTAAAAAGCTGGCTCCAACATTATGTCATCTTAGATAGTTCAATAGGAACCTAATTAGGGAACTTTGAATAAAAACAAAAATAATAATAAGTCAATGGGGAGCCACTGAGGAATTTTGATCTGGGGAAGGACATGGTCAAGACAGCATCTCGGGATGATGTATCTAATTGCCAGGTTCAGGGATGGTTTAGCAGAGAGAGACCAGTTAGGAGGCAATTTCTAAGGGAGGTGATAAGGGCCCAAAGTGTGAGGTGACAACAGAAGTTAAAAGGAATGAGCTTGGGATGGAAAATTCAATAACCCTATCACCTGATATGAAAACGGGGCAGCACAGAGGGAGTGTCTAAGATAGCGCCATGATCTTATAGCTGGGTGGCTGAAAGAATACAAGTGCCCCCTTTCCATGAACAGAAACATGGACATTTGGACAAGGCCGACTGTGCTTGGGTGAGATGACAGGTTAATCTAGACAAAGAGAATCTTAGACAATGACTGGCTATCAAGCACAAACACCCAGCTCCCAGTTAGAAATTCAGGACTGCATCTTAAAATACATTTTTTTAAATTGATTTCAGAGAGGAAGGAAGAGGGAGGGAGAGAGAGAGATAGAAACATCAATGATGAGAGCGAATCATTGATCGGCTGCCTCCTGCATGCCCCCCATTGGGGATCAAGCCCCTTACCCAGGCATGTGCCCTGACTGGGCATTGAACCGTGGCCTCCTGGTTCATAGGTCGACGCTCATCTACTGAGCCACACCCGTGGGCAGGACTGCATCTTGAGAGAGAGATCAGAACTGGAAAACGGCACATAGGTAGTAGACTCATGGTAGTGATTGGTATCGGAAGAGAAAAGCCGAAGACTGAAGCCAGCCTAGTTAGAAGGGGCAGGAGGGGGGAAAGTGACTGGAAGGGAAAAGAGCCAACAGGATCAGCGAAGGGTCTCAGAGGCCCCGAAAAAGAGGGGTGTGGGAGGGTTTTGATGTCCGGCCCTGTCTCTCGTCGGAGCAGTGTTGGCTGTCAGACTTTGTGAAGCCTCTTTAGGAGTAAAGGGGAACATCCTTTAACCTGACTCCCTTGCCTCTAACCACCTGGGTGGCTGGGGGCCCCGGGCTTCGCAAGCCTTTGAAGAAAAAGACAAGAAAGGGAAGCTGGAGAAATGTAATCAATAACAACAAGCCTTGTTTTTTTCCACTTCATATGCAGGAAGCGATCCAGCGCTGTAGCTGGTGCTATGGGGGGTGTATTCTGGATGTTCAAAAGGTCATCTGGCATGGAGACAGGCTAAATTATGGCTGGAGTGTATGAATCTGAGGAGGTTCTCCATTAACATTTATTAGGAATTGTCATCGCTTCAACCCGAATGGGCCCCAGATGTGGAAACCCCGGCTGCCCCAGACTTCTCTTCCGGGCTGCAATCTCTCCTCTGATTTATTGTTATTAAACATGACCAGATTTTGTAGAGGGGAAAATTGAAGAAAGCAACACACACATGGGGAACTGTTGGGTGGAGGCTGCCAAGAGAAACAAACCATTTTATTACTTCTGGTGGCAGTGGGAGCACATGGAGATGCAAAGCATTATTATGAGACTGCATTGTGCCTCGTTCCTAAATCAAAAAGCTGCAGGCCCAGACTTCTGGGCCGTCTGTTTAAAGGGCAAGTGTCTTAACCCCGAGGCGAGAGAGGGGCATTTGAAGGTAATGAGAAATGCTAAGAATAAAGAGTCAGTTCTTAGAATTTTGGAAGCCATGGAAGGACCCTTTTCTTCACCATATCTCACCTTCCAGGGCATATGACTTCCTGGGAGTCAGTCACACCCACTGGATATTAGTCATTTGTCCTATCAATAATATTTAATCTCCCACTGTGCAACTATTGGGAGTAATTCCAAAAATCAAAGTTATCATCTATTTCATTTATTCACTCATTCAACAGAATTTTCTTAAGCACATACTCTGTATCAGGCATTGTCGTAGGTATTGAAGAAGTATTCATAAGGAAGAGAGACAAAGCCCAGGCTGTTGGGGAACTTACATACATCAGCACGGGAATTAAATACCAAAATACTGCCCACTACACCCAGAAGTGCATGCAAATGAAGGCAACATAAGGAAAGGATACTGCATTCGGAGCTGGGAAACCTGACTTGTTGTCTTGGCTCCACTCCCTAAGAGTCTTGCGGCCTTAGGTAAATTACTTAATTTCTTAAAAACTCAGTTCTTGCCCTGACTGGTTTGGCTCAGTGGATAGAGCATCGGCCTGCGGACTCAAGGGTCCCAGGTTCGATTCTGGTCAAGGGCATGTACCTTGGTTGCGGGCACATCCCCAGTAGCGGGTGTGCAGGAGGCAGCTGATCGATGTTTCTCTCTCATCGGTGTTTCTAACTCTCTATCCCTCTCCCTTCCTCTCTGTAAAAAATCAATAAAATACATTTTAAAAAAAACAAAAACAAAAACTCAGCTCTTGTTTGTACAAGGGTGGTAAACCTGCCTCGCCTTATCTCATAGGTTTGTTGCAAAAATTAAATGGGATAATGTCTTTGAATAGTTCCTTATAAATTGTAAATTACTCTCTGGTGTCCAATGTTTTTATGGCAGTGACAACCAAATAATGGTGCGGTGAGCGTTATGGGACAGCATGCTCACTGGACAGGAATCTGGAACTGTTTCCTCTTCTGCTTTCTCTTGGGGGGAAAAAGAGCAAGCAGGACTCTCCCCAGGCTGCTGGGCACATGTTCCTTGGGGAGTCTTTTACTAGTTTGGTCTGGATACCTGTGGCTGCTCTTACTAACAGGCCATCCCTGGGAAAGTCTCACTCAACCTTGCCTAGACCCACACATGGAAATTATCCTATGTGGGAATTGTAGTGAGCGAGTAAAGGTAATGAGGAACATCTTGAAAGGCAGTAGGTCTAATTACCTTGTTGTTGCATTGTTTCTTTTTCAAATTATCCAAGTTCTGAGGAGAAGGAATTGTGTTAAGCCATCTTGATCCATCCTATAGCTTTATATTCCTCGCCCACCCCAATGCACTTATTTCATATATTTATACCCACTAGCGCACACATCTGCATTATGTCTGAAATTAAAGATGATATTCCTAGAGTCAACCTTTCATATACAGGAAATTGGACTAAGTGTCCAGGGGCTGAGCCTGCAGCTGCTTCCTCCTGCTATGAGGGTGAGCACAAGGAGAGAAAGAAGTAGTCAGGGCAGGTTGTGGGAAATTAGGAATAGTCCCAATGGTTTCCTCCAGGGGAGGGGTCTGCCTTCGATGCTGGAGGTCTGCAAACACCTCTTTCTGCGTGGCCTGGGGAGAGGGGGAGGAGCAAGAACATAATTCTGGGATGTTGCTAGATAGTTGGTTTGTACAAGGAGGGTATTTTGGGAGAAGGGAAAAGGGGGAGGTAAGAAGTGAGAAGGGAAGGAATAAGGGGTGTTTTATAACTCTGATTTTCCCTTAACTAGACAAGCTTGGGGGCGGTTGAGGTGGGTATGGCCTAAGATCCTCTTACTCAGAAGGTGGTCCACAGGTCAGCAGCATCAGCATCACCTGGGATCTTAGGCCTCAACTCACACACACTGAGTCAGAAATTGCATTGTAATTCCTGGATGGTTAGTATGCTCATTTAGTTGTAGTAGCATGAGCTAGAACAGTGGTCGACAAACGACGGCTCGTGAGCCACATGCGGCTCTTTGGCCCCTTGAGTGTGGCTTTTCCTAAGCCTTAGGAGTTAATAACAATGTACCTACCTAAATAGTTTAAGTTTAAAAAATTTGGCTCTCAAAAGAAATTTCAATCGTTGTGCTGTTGATATTTGGCTTTGTTGACTAATGAGTTTGCTGACCACTGAGCTAGAACGATAGGATGAGAATGACTTCTTGCAATGAGCCACTGATCCACCTGTGCTGGATGATCTATCTCTCTGCCCTTCCAAATCCACTCTCCATCCTTCTCCTCCCCTGCTCTTGATGCAGGTGCTGGGAAGTGACCTTTATGAATTGCTTCAACAGGCTCCCTTGTCCTCTGACTTCTGGTTGGGTTCAATCAATGGTCAACGCTCAAGAAACAATGACTTTACCCAAAATTTTTTTTTAAAGGGGAACAGGAGGACACATTTATATCATGCAGCAAGTCACTGGAGAAGACTGAAGGCAGAAAGAACGTGCGATTGGGGTTTTGCCATCTGGACCTCAGGTTGACATTGACTATCCAGGGGTGAGCAAACTTTTTGACTCCAGGGCCACAATGGGTTCTTAAACTGGACTCAGAAGAAGGAGCTGCGGAGAGCAAGAGAACCCTCTGCTCTTTCGGCTCCGCGGGCCGGATGGAACAGCCGAACGGGCCGGATCCGGCCCGCGGGCCGTAGTTTGCCCACGGCTGGACTATGCTCTTCACCTAAAGGCCACAGCTCCTGTGGGGACCCTCTCCACAGCTCTCTCTAGATTCTGGCGGATACTTCTTCCCTAACCTTTCTGGCCTAGAGAGCCAATGGTTCCCCACTCTGGCTAATTTCACCAGCCCTTGTGGATTTCCCTGACCCCTGCCCATAGCTTGTAAATATGCTTTTAATAAACTATTCTCACACAAACCCTGATCAATTGCTCCATCTTGTTTCCACCAGAACCCCAATCAATATGGGGTCCTGGAGAAAAGACTCAGAAGGAGTTCTTGCTCATGGTTAGGGAATAGGACTAGGTGAGCACTTCCAACTTAAGAATCTTTGAGGTTGAAATAACCATTGTCAATCCAGCATACAATTATGAGATTCTCGTTTCTGGAATAGGAAAATATATCACAGGAGCACTTGGCATTTTCTCCACTATGGCTTGGCTTCTGTGCTACAGGCTACCTGTCTTCCTGTGCACGTGTGGGTCACAAAGGGGTGGACTGGAGCGGCTTCATTCTGTCCTGTGAGCACTGATTTTTTTTTAAATACAGGATTCCCAATTGAATTTCTTTTTTTTTATTGTTTATTTTTTTATTGATTGATGAAAGAGAGAGAAGTGTCCACTTGTTGTTCTACTTATTTATGCATTCATTGGTTGCTTCTTTCGATTTAAAAAAAAAATTTTTCCCTCACCTGAGGATATTTTTTCCATTGCTTTTCAGAGAGTGGAAGAGAATTATATAAAGTTATAATGAAATAAATTACATTTAAAGCAAAAATAATAAATACGAAAAACACACCCTTCCTAATTGCTTTGCTAAATCTTACTATAATCTAACTTTTGGAGGTTATTTATGTCTGTTGGTAGAAATACAATATAATGGCTTCCTAATTCTGCATGCAATTATATTATAATGATAGTTTGAAATCAGGCGTGGTGGGAATATTTACACCAAGGAAATTGGCAAATGCTACATATCAGAACAGAATTTTTCTTCTGGAGAACTGTTTGTTAAACACCACGGGGTTAGTCTGGCTGGAGACATGTATGGGAAGAAAGGGATCTTTTGAGATGGTCATGGTCATGGTCTTTTGACTTAGATACTTTTAGGGGGGATCCATATGCCCGGTTTCTGTGGAGAGAAAGCAAAGTGGAACAAACTTGGCATTTGATTAAAAATAAATTAAACAGAGGGGAAATGTTTTCTTTGGCTCCTTAGAGCAGGGTGAATTAAATAGGCCTTTTAGCATGTGAGGTATGGGATTAATAATAGCATACTTTTAATGGTACAATAGGGTTGTCTGTTTAAAAAATCTAGAAGTACCTTTATTATCTATCAAGTTTTTGTGTGATCAAGGAGAGAAACAATAGAGACACTCCTTCTTAAAGATAGAAAAACTGGGGCCCAGAGAGGTTAAGTGACTGTTTTAACCTCAGAAAACTGAGGCCCAAAGGGGCAACATGATACAGTACCCAGAGCCAGACACATGCAAATCCCTTCACTACCAGAGACCACTTGTGTGACCTTGAGCAAGTTGTTCACGTTTTCTGAGCCTCCATTTCATCTGTGGAAGGTTATAGAAAAATCAGTGAAAGAATGTGTGTAAATCACTAGATGCATGTGGTGGGTGCACCAAAAATAGTGATTTTGTAGGGACAGAGGATGAAGAGTTTATATTACACAACACAAACAACTGTAATGGGCACAATAGGTATCAGTATTTTTAGAACATCCACTGATCAATAAATACTCTGTTCTAGGCACTATTGCTGGGAATGTTATATTGATTACTTCACGTAGTCTTCACGGCAGCTCTGTGAGATCATATCATTATATTCAATTTAAAGATGTAGAAACTTAGGCTCAAAGAGTTTAAGAAACTTGCTCAAGTTCAACTAGGTGCTGAGTGAGAGAGATGAGATTTAGAGTCTCTCTTGACTCTAAATTCCACCTTCATTTCCCATACTATGCTGTCCCTCTGAGTCCTGGTTTTCTGGGGTAAATCCAGGCACCTAACCTCTCTGGATCCCAGCTCACACTTTCATCAACTGCTGGATTATGTTCTTCATCTGGCAGAGGCCTCGGGGCTGTGAAACCTCCATGCCATTATCAATCTTCTCCCCAGTTCAGAGGTCAGAGGTCAAGGATTCTGATTACTCCAGCACACCCTCCCCCACCTCTAGGATGATGCCAAATTTCCTTTGGGGTCAAGGAGTCACAAGTCTCTACTTCTGCAACATTCTTCAGAACATGGGCTCCCCACCCACAACTCATACCTGGCCTGGGGTGGACTGTTCATTAAGGGGCAGGCAGGGAGGAGGTGAAGCAAGAGAGCACAGAGATCCATCAAGGTGCTGTGCTGACAGGTGCACACACCTGCTTCTGAACAGAGGAGCTAGGGACTAGTGGGAATTTGCCTCACGGTAGAGGACTTTATCTGGAAAGGGAAGGGAGGATGGGGGGAGGGGGGTAAGAGAGAGAGATCGGATCACTCTAATTATACAGCTCTAAATCACAGAAGAACCTTGGCTCAAACATCCAAGTGGCAGAGGATGGATTTTTACCTCGACTCCCACTAATTTTCATTGATTTATGTGGCTTGAAAGCAATTATTTTTCTGCTTAGAGGTGGCCCTGCTCCTGCTACGGAGGCTCAGGACTCCTCTAAATGCTCTCACTGTGGAGAGGCAGGAGGCAGAGGTGGGTTTCGGGGCAAGAACTAAGTTTTCTACTTGTTTCAGTGGCTGACTGAGAGCCACAGGGCCTAATGGGAGCTGCTGGCCTACCTCCACCACCTCCCCACTCCTATCCCCAGGGCCCACCTGTTTCTGGTCACAGCTCCTTGAGTTTAACACTCCTGGCAGCTTAACACTCTGGTTTTTATGTGTGAGGCTGTAATATTTGGTGAGCTGTGAGATGAGGTGGGAGCATTTGCAACTGGCACTTGCGCTCTGGCCCTGCCCCATGATTCAGGCCAGTGGTGTGACAGAGTGAGGCCAGCCCTCCTCCCCACTCTGGCCCCCACCTGTGGCTATTTGGCATGATGTTCTTCCTTCATTTTCTCTTCTTCCCTGCGATCCCAGGTCTGCTAGATTCACATAGCTCTTGGCTTTTGAAAGGGAGTATTCAATTCTTACATTCCAAACCATCGGTTTAGTTAAACATTTTAAAGAGCAATTCTGAGTCCATCCAGGACCGCATTCCAAAAGGGGAGGGGTGGGTGTCAGGAGGGAGGCTTTCTAAATGTCATAGGCTTTGTAAAAATCTTGACTGATGATGGCAAACTGATGAGGAAGCCAATGGATTGACCAATGAGGGTCAAGTCTTCTTGTGAATTAAAGGCATAAGAAAGCAGCATGCAGACTTTGAAAACTCCAGTTCCTCTACCAGAGGCTCGTGATGAGTCGTTTGGGCCCCTCTGTTCCATTTCTCCAGGCCTGTGGTCACTAAGCCCTTCCTGCTTCCTCACCTGGCCCAGGGTCAGAGTTCAGGTTCCCACGGGTCCACGCAATCTCCACCTACAGTTGTAGTTTCTGCTCTGTCTTCTCTCCCTTTGGCCTTCTATTTGCAGCTGCTTTTCAGGAACAAAGTAAGTTTATTTTTATGGCAGGATAGAACGAGAAAATGGAACTGATTATTTTTATGGGGGTAGTGTTGAGTATAGATGGATAGAGAGCTTCTGAATAACATCATTAGCAGGAGATGACTCTGAATTAGATGCAGACCCAGCCTTCCAATACAACTGGAGCAGTGGAATCTCCTAATGTATCTTTAAAAATGGAGAGTGTTTTACATGTTTGCTGCTGTGGTGCCTAGAGAGGGTGGGATGGGTAAGAAAATGTCTGGATTCCTGGGGGACATGCAATGCAAATAAATAATTAGTTGTGAGGAAAGATTAAGTTCTTATAATAAAGATTCCCCAAATGCAGTGGACCAGAAGATAGAAGTTTGTTTTTCTCTGACAGAACAGCCTGAGTTCCAGGCAGGCAGGAGGCTTTTCTCCATGCTGTCATTCAGGGACCCAGGTTCCTTCTGTCTTGCTTTTCCATCATCCCCTATGGTGGCCTTTGTCTGCCTGATCCAAGCTAGACTGAGAGTACTCTCATGTTCTAGATCCCAGGAATAATAAAAAATGTAGAAGAGTCACACCCATTTCTTAAGGTCCCAGCCCATAAGTGGTCCATCTCCCTGCTGCTTACATTCTATTACTCAGAACTTATTCACGTGGCCATCCTAACTACAAGAGGGGACTGGGAAATATTTGTGTGAGCAGCCATATGCCCAACGGTTCAATTATTATAAAGGAAAGAAAGAATGGATTTTAAGATAATATCACTATACCAACCTGCATGTGGCCCCAAACCACCAAATAGAGGATCTTTATCTATAATAATAAAAGTGTAATATGCTAAATAGACCAGATGTCCTTCTGGACATCCTTCCGTCCTCCGGGACAAAGCCGGGGCTGCGAGGGAAGCCCGAGTCTCCGGTGCTAGAAGGAAGCCGATGCTGCCTTGAAAGATGAAGGGTATTTGATCCTTAGACAAGGACAAACAGGCAATGCTCGGTAGTCTCAAGCCTGAGGCAGACCAAATGTCGGCTTTTTCCAAACTCCTGGCCTCTCATTGAATATCCTAGAAACTGAACCTGCAGTTAGGTCTTCCTTGGCCATGATTTCCAAATGTCTTTGTCCATTGGGCTCATAGACATTCAATGTCTGAACTAGAACTCATCCAAGTTCCTCTGGGTCCAACATGTGCCTTTTACAGACGGGGAAACTGAGACCTAGAAGAAAAAAGTAACTTGCCAGAGGTGTCAGGGCTAATTCCTGGCAAAACCAGCACATTCATTTGAACATCCAGGCTCCAGGCCCATGATGCTCTCCTGGACTAAGACTTGGCCTTGCCTGCCACCTGTCAAGCCTTCAAAAGGGGAAGACTTCACCTGACTCGGTGCTGCCACAGCTAGAGCTGTCTCTTCTCCCCACTCCATTCCCACCCAGCTGGGCGAGCTTGCAGTTCCTCCAAAGCAGGGCCAGCCTGTCCTGAGCTGTAAGATGTATTAATCAATTTGATGAGGATGTTAAAGCTTTCTCTTTGCAACTAATTATGGCCTGATTTATAGGCCTGGCCTTGGTTTGATAGAGCTCTCCTCATGACAGGGATGAATGCGGTACTGGCATGGACCCTTTCATCCCTTCCATTTCTCTCTTCCTCCCTGCGCTTCCCCCTCCCTCCCTCCCACCTCTCCTGCCTCCTGACTCTGCTCTTGGCTCCCACAGGAACACCCTAATGACATGTTGACAAGCTGGTGAAGCATAGTTCCCTCTCTGTTGCATCTGCCTCTGGCACCACCATTCCCCTGTATTCTCTGACATGGGCAGATGGAGGCCCTGGCAGGCTCCAGCCACCACTCAGATGCTGAGCTAGAAGCTCTGTGCACACCTTTCTTCTGGAAACAGGCTAATAAAAATCTTCTGGGTTGACACAGCATCTTCCTTTCCAAACACTTCAAGAGCTTGTTGAAATTAACTTCATCCCCCAGTTCAGTTGGGGATGGATGGAGGGAGGCCTTCGTGTAAGTTTTATTCTGGTTATTTTACAGCTGGGAAACTTAAGGTAAAGAGATGAACTTACCTGCAGTTCCACACACAGTAGAACAATAAAGGTGAGAGATGGATTGGTGCCCTGACTTCCAGCTCCAAGATCTTCCCATAGCCGGGGTCCTTGAATCATCTTGCTATGCTGTTCCTAGGAACTCCTGCCTCCAGATTGGCTTCCTTGTACCTGCAGCAATTTGACAGAAGGGGAGCTCTCAGTATGCAATGATTTCCTAACCTTAGGCATGAGTGTCTCCGTGACGGTAGCATGCAAATAAGATATGCAACATGATATAAATAGGCATTTGGCACAAACAGTGTGTACGCCAGTACATGTGTACACAAAAGCCAGTCTCCTGCAGTCACACAGAGCGATAAGGAGCAACCCCAAGTAATCACCTCATTAGACTTGAAGGCCATAATAAAGTCACTTTCTACAGGCTCAGCAGGGTTCTATGGGAAGCTTCCCAGTATGAGGGTTTTTCCTTGCAGTCTGTGCCCTAAGTACTACAACCACTTCCCATAATGCTAGTGGAGAGACACCAAACCCATTATGTAATATTTCTATAATGCCTTTGTCTCTGCACGGTGCTAACTTAAACATAACCAGTGCACACACTTGAAATCTAAACTGAATCTGACCTGAGGCTTAACCTCACTTCTAATCCTAAATAACTTCCTAACCCTAACTCTAAACCTTATCTAAAAAAACCTTGTTTTTTCAAACCCAACTCAAAATCTAAACATAACCTGACCCCAGGACCAAATCCTAACTCTAACATAGTGCTAACATTAACCCTAATCCTTATCTTAACTCAGTGGTTCTCAACCAGGGGAAATCCACACCCCCATTCCAGGGATCATTTAATAACATCAGGAAATAGTTTTGGTTCCTACAATGGGGATAGGAGCAGATGCTATTAGAATCTAGTGGGTAAAGGCCAGGGTTGCTGCTAAATATTCTAAAAAGCACAGGACAGCCCCCCCCCCCAAATTATCCAGGCTCAAATGTCAGTTGTGCCAAGATTGAGAAACACTGCCCTAACCTTAACCTAACCTCAATTCTTAATTAAATGAATACAAACTCTATACAAACTCTAACTTTAAATATGAATTTAAATCTAATTTCCCAATCCTAACTCTAAACTAACTATAACCTAAACCTGAATCTAAACTCAAAATGTAAACCTAACTGAAACCCCAACTCAAAACTTATCCTAACCTAGACTCTAATTATAAGTCAAACCCAATCTGAACTCAATCCTCACAACATCCAAATGGGTGAGGGTTGTTAAGATGGTGAACCAGAACCTTGTCCTACTGCTACTTCCCTTGTTTTTTTATTCACACTCAACATGAGGTTGTTGAAACTTTTCTGGATTATGTAGGTCCTCCATTACAGTTCCTATCCTCTGTTATGGCCCTAACTCATCAACCCCCTCTCCCAGGAAAAGAAGAGATTAAAGGAGATGAAATTCAGACTCAGTTTAGCAGTTAGCTGCTGACCAAAATATCTCAGAGGACACTGATGAAGGAAGATGATTTTTAAAATGTATATTTTAGTTCTGTATATTAAAGCCTAAGCGACTGGCCAACTGGTCAACCCTTTGACTGTCCGACCGGTAGCTATGATGTGCACTGACCACCAGGGGGCAGACACTCGATGCAGGAGCTGCTGAGCTGCAGTGATTTGGCAGCTGCAGTTCTCAGGTGACACACCCAGAACCAAAGAGGAGGGAGCCCGATTCCAGGGTATGTCACCCGAGTACTGCTCTTTTGCAATCCGGGACCCCCTCGGGGGATATTGAAGAGCTGATTTCAGCTCGATCCCCGCAGGCCAGGCCGAGGGACCCCACTGGTGCATGAATCCGTACACAGGGCCTCTGGTTTATAAAAGGCTAATATGCTAAGTGTCCGACTGTTTAACCATTTGACCTTTCACCTGGTAGCTATGATGCGCACTGACCACCTGGGGGCAGATGCTCAATGCACAGGCATGGAAACATGGAACAGGATGATGAATCTCACAGGGAAGGGGTGAGGGGGAAGGCAGGAAGAGATTAACCAAAGATCTTATATGCATAGTAGAGGCCCAGTGCACGTATTCATGCACCAGTGGGGTCCCTGGCCTGGCCTGCGCCTTCTCACAATCCGGGACCCCTCAACTCCTCAGGGGATGTCGGACTACCGGTTTTGGCCCAATCCCTGCAGGCCAGGCAGAGGGACCCCACCAGAGCACAAATCCGTGCACCAGGCCTCTATTATATATATAAAATGAGATTGGGGGGGGGGGTCCTAAAAGTGGTGCTATTTAGTTGTAATATTCTCTTTTTTAATATTCTTTTAAATTAAGAAAAAAGTTTAAATCTCTCCTCCCACTTTATTTTTAACATATCATAAAAGCCAGTAAGTCAGGAAGTCTTTTTTCACTTGATAAATAAGGCACTAAAGTACAGAGATGTTGGGGATTTACCCAAAACCACACAGCAAGGCAGCAGAAAAGCCCAGCCAGACAGCTTGATTCATAATCGATTTCTATTCCGTTACCTTGCTTGTGATCTCAATTACTATGATCTCCCATTTCCCCGGATTTAGTGCAGATATCCAAGAATCCTCAACATTATTTTAGAATTTGGAATGACATCAGGAGTGTGCTCAGGGTTTAAGAAGGGGAAGTAGAGCCAGTTACACGTGTGGAATGAAGAGAATTGATCCAAATGCCTGAGCGCTCAATGACAAACACTGCTCAAAGCTGCAGTCCTTGAGTGGGATGGAGTGGGAGGTGGAGAGACGGTAACTAGGTAAGTCAAGCTATAAAACCCTGGAGAAGGGGACTTGGTGTCCGGTTGAAGAACTGACAGTTGACCATGTGAGAGGAACTGGCCCAGAGCCTCGGGAAGAGCAAAACAAAGTCCTGATTTCCCTACATCTTTCCTTATAGAAGGTCAGTGTCCCCTTTTTAGGCAAAAATGTTCCCAGGACTCTCCTTACCCATGTGGAATCTGGAGCCTTTTGTCCACAACTCCATGACCCTTGCAGAGGCTTATGACAGAGCAGTTCGCTCAGACGGACATCAACAAAGAAAGCAGTGAACCAGTGAGGGATGAGCGGGAACCCAGCACACACACAAAGGGTGGGCACGAGGAGGAGCTGGTTGGCAAGTGAATGAGTAACGGAGTCCTAGAATGCGGGGCAAACCAGACGTTTAGAGATCCAATGTAGAGAAAAGAGCACGGGGCTGGGGCCAGAAAACCCTATATTTGAATCTCATCTTTAATGCAGACTTTAGATGAGTCACTTCTCACAATGTCTCCATCTGGAAAACAAGAGGGTTGGACCAGAGCTGAAAGTCCCTCCCAACTTTGATATTCTAGAATTCCTGACTTCCTCAGTCGAAACCGCTCTGTGCACATCTTTTTCTAATTGTCTTCCCCCTGCACTGCCGAACAAGCCTGTCCCTCCCCACTGGGCACTTACTCATATGTGTGACATTGGCTTTGTTTTCAGGTGGGTAGAACGCCCTGGTTTCTTCCATCAGACATAAGCCTTTGAAAGATGAAGACTGTCTGGAACTCCTAGTTCTCAGAGCCTCCAGTATAGTCCTTCGTTGGCCAAATAGGCTCCATGAGGTCACCAGGCAGGGATGCCTGTCCTATCATGTGGCTTCCCCTGTGTTCCCGAAACTGTCCTTGCCCTGTCCCCAGGCCCCAGGGCCGCCTGGCCAGGGGCTGAGGACGCTGCAAGCCCTCCCCAACTGCGCGTGAACCCCTCCACCCCAAGGAGCTGATGTTTCTTGATGAGGCGCCTGGCTGCACTGAGTAGATGAAAAGCTGCCTTCACAGTGGAGTGAATTCCCTCAGACCCAGAGCAGCTGCTCCTCAAAGTCTCCAAAAACAAAACTCTTCATGAATAAATATTAGGGGAGAAATGTTCTCAAGAACAAAAGCAGACTTGAGGAAGTTATTGAAAGAAGTTGGGATCTTTCATCTCACAAAATATGTCACTTATGTGTCCCCCCGGCCTCTCCTTGCCAACCCCCCCTCCCATCCCACTGATCTGAAGCCACATCCTGCTTCCCTCTCACATGGAAACAGGCAGCACCTAGGAGATCATCTGCTCAGACTTTCCTTCAGAGGAAAAGAGAAACCACAGACAGCTGCCCTGTGGGCCCTGTTGCCAAATTCCAGCTCAGACCGGGGTCTCGATGACCTCATTGGTATCTGAGCTGGAACTCGGTTCTCCAGGGACAGAGGGGCTGCCAGCATCCCTGCAGTGTCCCTGGAAAGGAAGAGGCTGCGTGGTGGGTCCATGGCTGTGCCACACTTGGAGAGGTATGCCAAGATCTCCACCCAAGGGCTGAGCCCCTTGCCAGTTGGCAGCTTGGGTAAGTTCCTCCCTGCCGACACCACCTCCCCCTTCCCCCTCCCAAAAGCCCCTTGCTCTTCCAGTCAAAAGACACCTTAAGTTAGAGGCTCATTCCCTCTCATCTGGATTCCAACAGAAATGCCAATACCCTTGGGAGGAAAAGTGCTTCTGTGTGAATGAATGTCTCAGATCCTACACAGAGCAGTTCGGCTGACACAGAAGGCATGAGAGAACAGCAGGTCCCTCATGAGGCTCTGGAGTGAAGAGGTCAAAAGGTTCAAAGCTCCTCCAGGGTCAGCGCTGGAAGGGAGTCTTAGGCATCACTTAGAACTAAACCCTCAAGTTTCAGATGAGGAAACCAAGGCCCAGAGAGAGAAGACATCTTTTCCAGTGTCACCTGGCAAGAGAGCAGCAGAAACTAGAACTCAGGTCTCCTGACTCAGCCCTGTGCCAGCTGCAGAAAAAGAAAAGCCAGGCCGCTAAAGTAAACTTCGCCTGCTTCCCGGGTTTGGCCCTTTCCACGTCTCTGCCTTTGTACTCCTTGGTTCCGCTGGGAGTGATCTCTGTCCTTGGTTGTGAGCAGCTGCAAAGGGCACAGCTCTAGTTTTCTTCCCACAAGTGTAGCTTCTACTTTTCTAAGCGCTGCCCCCAATATACCCAACGTAACCACTCAGCTCCCCAGAGCCTCTCTATAGTGCCTTTTCTTTATCATTTCCTTCCCATTTACAAGGATATTGGTCAAACCTGCCCCGAGTGATGACTGGAAACACGACTGGAAGAAAGGGCCACTCCCTCCCGGGTACATGGATTGAGAACTCATGTAGGTCATTTTGAGGACCTTACAGAGGCCCTGGCATACGGTAGGAGCTCCATAAACACATGCTGGATGGATAAACATTGGTCTAATATATCACATATCTGTATGATTTTTCTTTAAACTCCCCAAGCATGGAGTTAAAAACAATATCTCTCCTCTTAGACAGGTTGACTCTGCAGCCAGAGGCATTATTTCCTGATTATACGAAAGCCCTCTAAGGGCAAATCACCTCCATGTTCTGTGAGCTCCAAAACTCCACCGGGGACCTTGCTTAATGATGACTTAGATCGGGGTTTCTCAATACGTACATTCTGAGACGGATAATTACTTGATTCGGGGAGCGAGGGCTGTCCAGTGCGCTGTAGGATTTTCAGCAGTATCTCCGGCCTCCCGGAGCCAGGAGCAACCCTCAGCCAGTTATGACAACTGAAAATGTCTTCAAACAACACCAAGGATCTGTGTTGAGCAGGTGGGTCGGGGGTAGGAAAAAGCACTCCCATTTGAGAACTACCGACTTACACTGAGGCAAAAGAAGAAGCAATTTCTCTATGTTTTACTGCCTTGCAGGAATGGAAAATATTTTTCTAGTACGGGAAAACTGGCATATTTATTAGATTAAGAACTGATGAGTAATGTACTTCTAATCCCCGGGGTCTCTCAGAATTGAAACTGAGAGCACTCCAGGTGAGATAATCCCTGCTGGGACAAAATTTCCCTGTCAGGTCACTGGGGTACAGAATGAGTGACAGAAGGAGGAAATGGAAAATTGTGAGGGCATGTCCCCACAGAAGTGACTGGAAATGGCAATTACTCTCCACTCCTCAGAAAGGACCTGCCAGTGCTCTCAACCTGAGATCGACTACATACGGCCCCTGTCATTGGATCCTACTTGACTGCAGAAACTGGAGACCAGAGAGGCTGAGTGACTTTTCTGATGTTGCACAGCACAGCACACAAAAATACCAGGACTTGAACTCCCTTTGAAGCTAAACATATGGCAGGACACGACGCACCCTCTGCTGCCCAGACCCTTTTCTTTTGTCTGCCCTAATCTGACTAGATCAGAAAGAGAGGAGAGAAGTATCTGGGGGTGATCTCTGCTTGGGGGTGGGGGTGGTGTGGGGGGACAGGACTGTTCACAACAGCAGGCAGTTTCCCAAGATGCTCTGGGTTGCTGGCATCTGAGCCCACTATCTCACTTTCTCCTTGCTGCGTGGAGATAAGCTATCGGCTTCTGCACAGGATCAACTGAGGAAGTGGGGGGAAGGGGGGGCCTTGGCGGCTGGCAGGAAAGGGCTGGCATCAAAAAAAAGCAAAGCATCCTGGGACAAAAACTGCTGACTGGGCTGTTAAGAAGAAGGGAGAAAAGGGAGAATTGAGGCAAGGGGAGAAAATGGGAAAGGGAAACAAGGGAATGGCAGAGAGACACCCCCCTCAAAAAAAGGGGGGGGGGGAACGCAGCAAAACAAAACATCAGGAGAGAGTTTTTCTCCTCTTCCTAGTAAAAATACAGTTTTTTTTTTAACTTGTAAGTAAGCCATTTTAAAATGCGCTTTTCTTCTGTCTTGGCCTTCAAAGAGTTAATGCAAACCAAATATTCTTCGAATTATCGCGATCCCATAAAGAATCAAGTCTTCAAGAGTGATTTAACGTGTGGCTTCAGGAACATCATTCAACTGTTCGGAGGCTTGATGCCCCCTTATTATTATTAAAAATAAAAAATGCAGAGATTACTCCAGCCGGCTCTACTCTACGGAGAGGCCTCATTGTCTAACTCACTAGAAGTGCTAAAGAGCTGCTCTTTCATCTGGAACTACCCGGGGAGAGATTTTCTTACCGTGAGCTTTTACATCCTCATTCATTTGAATTGGCGCTCTGGGAGCCAGGCAGGGAACAGGTATTTTTATCTTACTTTAATGGATAAGCAGTGGTATAACTAGTAAAAAAAAAAAAAAAAAAAAAAATCTCTTTTGTTACACTCCTCTGCGTACTCTGGAAAGGGCCCTGACTTTCTCCTTCGAGCTGTATTCTGAGGCTTAGCTGAGCCACCTAGCCTGGGGGGAGGGCTCCACAGGGCCCCTGCTCTTTGGAAAGGGGAGAAACCCACAAATTGGCAGAGAGGCCTCTGAGGCCCTCGGAAAGCTTGACTCAAGAGCCTCTCTCCTGAATCCAGCTGCCGAAGCCCCTGGAAGTTGTGTGGGTCACAGGCATTGGCTGCTCTGGTTTCAACACTGGGACTCAAGCAGGGGAGGCTACAGTCCATGACCCTCGGACAGAACCAGCCGGGATTGAGGTGGGAAGCAAATGCAGGATTAAAAATTCCCAGGCCTGTGCCCTTAGTGAGCAAGCAGAGTTACTTCCTCTTCCTGCTCTGTCTTATGTGCTCACTCACTCCAAGTTCCTCTTTCCTCAAAGACTCCTTTCCATTCCCTGGCGAGAGGCAGCCCTTTATGTAGACCCTTTTGCCAAGCCCACGCCCTCCAGGGGGGCTCCTGGTCCTCCAGGGGCCTGCTCGGGTTACACCTGCCCTTGAGCAATCCTTCCTTTACTTTGTTATCAGATCCCCAAGTGTGTGTGCAAGAACAGGACCCTGCATACACAGAAAGACAGCAGTAAATTAGAGGTGAGTTATATGTCTAGTGTAATGTATATGCTAGCGTGTAAGCTAACACCACGTGGATGACATCCTGAACGGCCCCTTGGGGCCTGAAATTCCCACTTTTAGGGAGCTGGTTTCAGCAGGTTTGAAGGGACGATGATTCCATCAGTCATGGGGCTGACTGCCCTGGGTTGTTATTCTTATGCCATGCCCATCACAGCCCTGACCCTAAGCCCCACCTCCCCAGGATAAAGACCAAGTTGGAGAGGGTGCCCCATGATGGTTCATCCAGAACCACCCTGCAATATCACTGTCCTGGTTGCTGTTGAAGCATCAGCTTCTCTGCTGTGACATCCAAAGGCAGGGACCTCCCACATGCTAAAGGGGAAGGAGGGTTCCAAGTTCAAGTGCGGGGCCATGGATAAAGAGAGGGAGAACCATCGAGCAGGAGGAGGCTTCCCCTCCTCCTTGGGAGGACACAAAACCACCGAGGAACAAAAAGAATTTCCTCCTTTCTCTACCCAAGATCCTCGCGGCCCCTCTGCCTTTCCTGATGTGGTCAACCACAGCGAGTTCCCTTGACCTTGCAGGAGTCCCCTGGGCCAGGCTAGAGCAACTGGCCACAACCCTAGGAAGTTCTCAGGGCAGGGAAAGAGTAGGAGCATCCAGGCCAAGGGTCCTCTGCAGCCCCTGCTGCAACTGGATGGGTCCCGCAGATGCCGGTCCCTGGCAAGATGGAGATGGTGCCTTCGCTCTTGGCAAATTCTTTGCAGGATGGGCAGTGAGCGTGAGAAAGAGAGAAACGGGAGGGCGGGGCGGGGGGATGAGGGGTGCCAGGAGAGCAGCGGGGCCAGGCCGGCCAAGCTGGAAGTGGGGGGGGGGGGGGGGACGCCTTGGTGCAGAGGCAGCCGCTAGGGTGCAGCTGTGGGCTGACGCCGCACAGGAGCCGGGGCGGGGCGGCCAGGAGATGGGCTGGCAGCAGCGCTGGCGAGGAGGTTTGGGTGTTGTGTTTCCACTGTAACTATAATTAGGCGGGTTCTGTGTTTATTTAGGCTGAGAGCTGTAAGATAAATGACAGCTTCGAAGATGCTTTTCAGCAGTTCATAAATCACCCACCGACGGGGCAGTTTGCGGCCGCCTCATCTCGGTTCTTCCTCGCACCCCCAGTCCCAGGGCTGAGGGCACACCCGGGAGCGCGCTTCCCATCGAGGGCAGGAGAGCAAGGGGGAAACGCCGGCGTCTGTCCTTCCCAAAGCTCCAGAGCCCCCGACTGGGGCGGGGGCAGCCGGGAAAGCTGCGGGGAGGTACGCGTCCTCGGGAGGTGGTCCCTGGGGCCCTTCGGGGCGCGGTTGACGGGCAGGCTTGCCCTGCTCTGGGAGAATACGGTCTCTAATCGCCTCTAATTCAAGCTCGCTTCTTTGTGCCTTACTGACACATCTGGAGATTTACAGAAGACGTGTGAGATGTATTTACAGTCCAGGGGACTTTACCCCCCCGCCTCCTATGACTGCGCCTCTCCTGGGGGCTCCTGGTGGAAGGTTCCATATCTTTTCCCACGGAGAGCACATTTCTGCAGAGGGGTCGTGAACAGCAGGCCGCCTCCCAAGGGGAGCTTGGAACCCCCTGGACACTGGGAAGCTGAAGACCTGGAGGGTCACCCACCCTGCCTCGCCTGGGCCAGGTCAGCTCCCTAAGCAAGAAGAGGGAGCAGATGTGGAGAGTTGAACACTGATCCTATCCAGCTTTGACTAGAAGCATGCAAACAGCATGCAGAGGCGATCCGCTCACCAGGGAAGTGAACACGGTCTGAAGCAGCCACCTTCCTGTGCAGAGGGTTTCAAGTCAAAGCAGGCCCTACAGGGTCTCTGGCCAGATATCAGGATGCTTCTCCCAGTTTGGAAACATAGATTGGGGGAAATTGGCCTTGTTTAAAATTAGCAGGTTAGCCCTAACCAGTTTGGCTCAGTGGATAGAGCGTCGGCCTGCGGACTCAAGGGTCCCAGGTTCGACTCCAGTCAAGAGCATGTACCTTGGCTGCAGGCACATGGGAGTGTGCAGGAGGCAGCTGACCAATGTTTCTAACTCTCTGTCCCTCTCCCTTCCTCTCTGTAAAAAATCAATAAAATATATTTTTTAAAAATAAAATAAAATAAAAATAGCAGGTTGATCTTCAGTAGCCAATAAGCCTCCATAACCTTCCTAGGAGGTCCATGCTACCAAACCTAAGTCATTCGTGGCTTGGGGAGGTCCGGCCAAACCATCAGGGGGAGAAAGGGATTCCTGGCTGCCAACATCAAAGTATTGCTGAAGTGAGGAGGAGTGCCCCACTGCTGCCCTGTCCCCCCTCCATCGTCCTCCCCAAGGGGTCTGTAGCAGGCCAGAGAACAAAGCCACCTTCCCGTGTGGGACACTGTACCCACTGATGCCAGGCACGATAGGCCCTGGTTCTGTAGATACCATCTGCACGTGGACCGCCTGAAGGTACCCAGCGAAGGAGTAAATGGGCCAGACACCAGGCTTCAGAGATTGGAAGATTATCTACTGACATTTCTGTTTGGAAGGGCATGTTCTTGCTCCCAGAAGGAAACCAAGCAAAAAGAGCAGATGCAGTGGAGCCAGTCCCCAGCTCAGGGCTCGGAGTGTTTATGCTAGTGTTTGCATCCTGGGAGCTCTATCAGAGTTGCATTCATCTATTCTTTTTAATCCTCACCTGAGGATATGTTTACTGATTTTAGAGAAAGAGGAAGGGAGAGAGAGAGGAACATCCATGTAAGACACATCAATTGGCTGCCTCCTGAATGAGCCCCGACTGGGGATCAAACCTGAAACCCTTTGGTGTACGGGACGACTCTCCATCCAACTGAGCCACCCAGCCAGGGCTCATCTATTCATGTACTAGGCACCTTCTCTGTGCCAGGCACCGTGCTAGGTGTTGGAAATTATAAAAAGAAAAGAAAAGAAAGACACAACCCCTTCTCCTTCCACTCTAGTGGAAGAGATGGGCATTAAAAACAAATCATAGCAAACAGCTGTAGTGGCTGATGTGCACAAAATAGGGTGGAGCTTGGTACCTACTTAACAACAACAAAAAATGGTTCCTTTTACAGCAAAAGAGTTCATTTCTCCCTAGTGCGTTATTGCTTAAATCTGTGTAAAATTATTTTTAAAAACTACAAAGCAATGACTAAGAACATGGACTCTACAGTGAGACATATTGAATTTGAATTTCAACGAGGCAGGTTGTTTAACTCCCTGGGCCTCTTCTATAAAATGGGAAGAATAATTGTTATTAGGCTTACCTCATAGGGTTATAGTAAAAATTAAGTGAGAGAATGCATATCAAAATGCCTGGAACATAGTAAGTGCTCAATAAATATTGGCAATAGGAAGGGAAGGAGGGTAAGACAGAAAAAAAATGAGAGAGAGAGAGAGAGAAACAGCTGTGTATGTTTCAGCTGGAAGGAAATAGAAGAAAATGCTCAGGTTCCCTAATAAGAGAGAAGCAACTCTTGCATAGCCACTGCCATCTTCTCCATAGTTTCAAAGTGTTTTATTGTGCGTTGGAAGGCCTTGTTTCTAATCCCAGCTCTTCTGTTAGCTAGTGATATGTTCTTGCTCAGTCCCTGAGCTTCAATTCCTTATTTGTACAAAGGAGAGGGTGAACTTCCTCCTACAGGCTTTTCACCTTTGACATTTTATATTTCTATTAAAAATGCACACAAGAGCCCTGGGCAGCGGGTAGAGCATAGGGCTGTGCACCAGATAATCTTGAGTTTGATTCCCAATCAAGGGCACGTACCTGGGTTGCAGGTCTAATCCCCGCTCGTGTGGGAGGCAACCAATCAATGTGCCACATCGATGTTTCTCTCTCCCTCCACTTCAACATTCTCTAAAAAAAAAAAAAATCAATGGAAAAAATACCCTCATTCCTTGGGTGAGGATAAAAAAAAAATGTTCACACAAAATTTGAACACTAATATGTATATCAATAATTTTACAAATCAATTAATAAAATGTATTGTGGCAACAGTGTCTAAGCAATGCTCTATTACTGATAAATGTTCTTTGTGACATTCAAAATGATGATATATTAGCAGCTGTCCTCAGTCCTGACAAATATCTTCATGACACTATCAACAGCACAGCGACCACATTGAGGCTCTAGCAATGTCAAGATTGAAGAGGTCAAATCTCCAAACCTGGAATCATTTTGGAAGCTTACCCCAGGCCCAGGCTACTCAGAAGAACTGAAATCTGCTGTCTTTTGTTCTGAGACCTGGATCTCTCTGGTTGATTCATCTTTATCCTTTCAACCCTCCTTGTTCATTCCATTTAATCAACTATATACTGAGTATTTCCCATGTGCCAGACACCCTGGCTAAATGCTTAAGATAGAAACAAATACTCCTTCCCTCAAGATGTTCATTGTCTTTTAAGTGGAGATACATGAAAACATATCAAATAAATGCAATAAAATGCTGTAAGTGCTGTGACAGAAGTCTGAGTAGGGGGCACCCGGGGAGGGACAAAGAGGAAGAAGTCAATTCTCTCCATTGACTACCCAATGCTCTACACATCCATGCTTGTTGGATAAGGGACTCAACCAGCCAATAGCCTGGAGTAGTAGATTTCAGTGAGCAGGATGACAGGAAGGGAAAGAAATCTTCTTACCCCAACAAAGCTCTGAGTCAGGCAAAACAATTACATTAAAGGAGGTAACAATGGAAATAGCTCTACTTTGGAGCTGGTAAGTCTTTCTTTCTGATCTAGCTCTTAGAAAATCCCAGATTTCCTGGCCAAAACAAGTTGAGCAGGGTAGGGAGGAGCAAAAGGAGGACTTTCTTCTAATCCTTGCCTCCCCAGATTGTTATGTGGAAGCAAAATAGTCACTGTGCTGGCTACTAACGAAGTTGGACGCGGATGAACCAAGCCTCTTTAATCTTTAGATGATCAAAGGCCACACTGCATCTTTTGCATCTGGGGCTCACTCCCTCTGTAGTTTAGGATCTGACACACACAGAGGAAGACAGAGTTATAGGTTTGTCTATCTTATGGCTCACAGATTTCACCAGACACCGAGAGGGCTGGATGAGAGCATATGGGTAAAACCGAACAACCAGCCCTACCCCTACTCAGGTAGAGGAGCCACAAATATGGGCCCTGCTCAGGGATAGTGAGGCGCGACAAGTTCCTCGTAAAAGACAGTGTGTTCCTTTTGCTTATATTTTGGTAAGGGATGCTAAAATGCTGCCAAACTTACTACTGGGATTCATCTTCATAGCCCAGATCATCAGAAAACTTCTTACAGAATAATCATTCAACCCTTCTCAGAGCTTTGCTTTATTTCTACTCTCTTGGAGAAGCAACGAAACCAAGGCGTTTCCTACTCAGCTCTGTGTCTGTTTAAATGCACTGAAATCCCCTGCCTGGTTGTTTAGGTTTTTCCCGTATCAACAATCTCAGAGAAAGCCTCAAGTTTTAGCCAACTTTTATAGGCAGATCCCAGTACAGTCACCCAGTAATCTCCTTCTGCTGACCCCTGGCTTCAAACTTGGCTTAGTCAATGCTCTTGACTTTTCTCACACTCCATGCTTCCAGTCGAGAAAATGCAGCAGGGTCTGTTTTCCAATGTAAGCATGTAAATTCCACACTCACCAGCTCCAGGCAGCTCCTGGCTCGGGTCCTACCCAGGAGACAGACACGGACAATGGAATTTGCTTTTTAAATCTGCCTTTCAGGTTACGAAGATGGTGCTCCTAATCCTTGTCAGGAAGACCTGTAATTTGTATGTTTCTCTCTGCTTGAGAGAGGAGTCCCAATGACCCAGAGCACTCCTTCACCAACGTGCCTTGGTAATCAACAGCTGAGAGCTCACGCTAACGCTAGGTAATTCTATTTGGCTCAACAAACATTTGTTGAGTGCCTACTAAATGCCACGCACTGTGACAGGTGCTGGCAATTACTGCTAACAGCCTGTGCGTGTGAAGCAGTTGGCCAGGGTTAGTGATGCTGTTAGGTGGCTGGAGAGAAGAGGACTGAAGGGAGAACTGAAGTTGTCATCATCACACTCTTTCAGAGACCATCTTACACATAAGAAAAACAGGCAGAAATGTAAAGAGATGAAGTGGCTGGGTAACTCATTGCGCTGAGTCAGCAGTTTGTCTCTCCTTCTGAATCATGGCATAGCAGACGGAGCTTAGGATCTAGAGTCAAAAGACCTGGGTTCAAATTCCAACTCCTCCACTTAGCTGTGTGAGCATGGGCAGGTTTCTTGACCTCTGAGCCTCAGTTTCCACTGATAAGAAATGGAGGTAATTGCTCTGCCTACCTCATAGATAAAAGAGAAATGAAATGAGATGATGTAATATGAACAAGTGCTTCTCAAATTATAATGTGCATATAAATCAGGTGGAGATCTTGCTAAATTGAAGACTCTGAGTTAATAGATATGGGTGGGCCTGAGACTCTGAACCTCTGACAAGCTCCCAAGTGATGCTGCTGAGGCTGGTCCCTGGGTCACACTTTGAGTCGAAGGCTATGGAATGTTTACTGGTCAAATAGTAAGGATGGTAATACCAATGAGCATCACCAGCTACGGAAACACCCAAAACTCATTCAGAATTCAATAGAGCCCTACTAAGAGCTGTGATAAGTAGCCACTGTGTGGGCAATGGGAGAAATGTATGGCATGTTTTGCTCACTTAACTGAAACCATTAGAGAATAATACCAATCCATCCAAACTCAGCAGCTAGGTCAAAAAGAAAAAATTGGAATGTTCCTATCTCCTTCAGTTAAAAATATTTACCCTGGATGTAAAACATTGAGATAAAAATTAAAAGGTCCTTGGTTTCGCTAGATCATATCCTCCACATTATAACTACCTTCTGCCAAATTCCCATAGAATCTCAAAACTGTTGGGATAGATATGCTTGAGATTTGTGTCGTCATATTCTCTCCAGTCCTGGGCTTGGCCCTTATCCTAGTGTTCGAACACTTTTTTGACATTGCCCCAATGAGAAACATATACCTCTCTTTCAGATGCCTTCAGAAAAGCCTTCTTAATTTTCCTAAGAATGACCACTTGCTCACACATTACTATTTAGTTAACCTTTGTATAACTCTTATGGGCTCATGGGGTTATCCTAGCAGTGTGCCACCTAGAAGAAATGAGCTTGAATCTGCTTGCCCCAATGACCTACAAAGAGATGGTCCATTTCTTAGAACCTGCATGGTCAGGTCTCCAAGGGCCAACACAAAGCATACAATTGAGGCAATTATTGAGATAAATAGGAGGGGAAATATTATAACAAAAAATTCCTGGTGGGAGGCAATGCTCCCAGATTTTAGTCTTATCTTTGCCACTGCCCTGCTGATCTGGGATGAGGCTTTCAACATCTCTAAACAAAATTGACTGGCTTATAATGTACATACTTCTTCTGTGGGAAGAGAAGTGGTAAAAAAACAAGAAAGCAAATACATTATTTTTTGTTTGCTTCAACAATAGGATTTTTTTTTCTCTCTAACAATTCTGGAAACTAGAAGTCCAAAGTCAAGGTATTGCCAGGGTTGGTTTCTTCTAAGGCAGTGGTTCTCAACCTTGGCTGCACATTAGAATCAGCTGGGAATCTTTTTAAAATTCTGATTTCTGGGCCCCATCCTCTGGAAATTCTGTTTCTTTGTTACTAATGTTGTGGCCCCACCCCATAACAAAGAAACAGAATTTCCGGAAGATGAGGTCCAGAAATCAGGATTTTAAAAAGATTCCCCGGTGATTCTAATGTGCAGCCAAGGTTGAGAACCACTGAATAAGGGCACTGGCTATATTGGATTAGGCCCTCCTTTACGTTAATTGCCTCTTTAAGGGAACTACCTACAAATACAGTCACACTCTGAGGTACCAGGGAACACGTTTTTTGAGTTAACATTCCCCCAGTGGCTGTTATCTGTATTTTTCTGACAGCTGCTAGTTTCCTGCTTCTATTTGGGCCTGGAGAGTTGGATTCGGCTGGAGCAAAGGGGAATCAAACAAGGTTCTAATCAGAGTTTCTGAGAGTCTGCTCCACCCGGAACTTCCCTGGAGAGCAACAGTCACTGGCCCAGGGCCTGCTCCACGCCTGTGGCTCCTTTCCTGGAGAAGGGAGGGCCAGGAGGAGTAAGTGGCGACAGTTTATCTGAAGCTGGCGCTGGGTTCATTAAGAGGCCTGGTGCAGTTTATCTGCTTCTTGTCCACAAGACTCAGCTGCTCTGAACACTGAGTCCAGGGCCTGTCACCATCCCAGTCCTCACGGGGGCATCAGGTTGGACGAGTGTGAAACAGAGCGTCCCCTCCCTCCCCCACCTCAATCTTCCCTTGTCTCCAACCGTCTGTCCTCAAGGGGTCAGAGAGGAGCTGCAATTGGAGGAATGAAGCGTGAAGGTCTTCTGTCAATGCTTCCTGCCCCCAGACAGTGAGGTCCTGGGAGCGGATTGGGCTGCTCCAATAGAGAAGCAGCCCAGACCTGGGCAGGAGGAGGTGAGGGAGAACAGCGACGTGGACTTACCTTTAATAAAGCCACCTTGCCTTGAATGTAGGGGACATTTTGAGTGGTCCTGTTTGTCTTTGTCTTTGTCATAGTCTAATGTCCAGGAGTGGGGCAAAATTCCTTGTTCCGGAAGAGGAGGTCCAGGGACTGTTAAACCTCTTAATGTCCACAGCAACTCAGTGGTGGAATCAGAATGGAGCACCGAGCTCCTGGGTCCTGGGCCAGCCCTCCCGGGACTGAAACCTGGGTAAGGGCCTCAGTCCTTGTTCTCCACTCAGCTGCCAATAGTACCACCAGTTCTGAAAGTGAAAATGCTCCAGACTCAACAGGATTATCTGCTAGCCAGGGACGTAGCGTCAATGCACCATCCACACGGTCCGGCCTGGTTCTCCAGGATCATCAGCACAACAGGTGTGTCTGCGGGGGCTTCCTGTCTGTGGATGAGCCCAATGTTCCTCCAGTGCAGAGGAGGGCGGTGGTTTGTCCACGCCACTCAAAGCGCCTGTCCCAGGAAGGGGGAGACACCTCCCTAGAGGGTCAGTGCTTTATTCAACTATTTGGAGTAGATTCCAAGAACTGAGATTATTAACTTTCTGCTTTACCCAGAAAATACCACTGTTAGACCTACTATTACGTATTATTTCCAAAGCGTTATTGACTTTTCCCGGGAAGGTGGAGGGCAGCAAGTGGATTTATCCAAGTCAGAGGGAAGCAGTTGTGTTCATGGAAATCTGCCTCTTCAAAACCCCAAAGGCTGTTGGGGGCCTGTGGACTCCGGCCTCTCCCCAAATTCAGCTTCACTGAGAGGTCAATTCACACTTACCCTTTGCTATCTGCTTTCCCTAACTCACCACCTACACTTGCTTCCTCACTCCAGGTTCAAGTACCAGGTGACAAGTACCAAGCTTGTCACCAAGTAAAACCAGACACCAATGTTCCTAAACACACATCAGTAGCCACGTAACTCTACACCTTCAGACTTGGCTACCCACAGTGGGTCTCTGGGCTTGGGGCCCTGGGACAGAGCTATCCTTTGTTTAAATCTCCGCTCTTCTTCAAATTGGCTGTATACTTAATCTCTCTAAGCCTCTGTTTCCTCATATATTAAATGGATACAATAAGAGTATTTACGTTTTGGGATTAAATGAGATCAAGTGCTTAGCACAGCGCTTGGGGGCGTGGTAAATACCCCGTAAATGTTAGTTATTATCATGAACCATCTCTTTATCTTCAGGAGCTTTTAGGCGTGGGTTTTCACACTCTGCATACCAACTCCCTCCTTCTAGAATGTGATGTCTGTCTCAGTGGACCTTTCTCTACACTGTCCCCATTCTTCATAAAACAAGGTTGTCCCTGATGTTTGCCAGCAGGTGCCCTTTCTCCCTCACTCTCCAGCAGGTAAAAAGGGCAGATGGTTATTATTTGGCTACCTATTTCCAAAATCTGCAAATAGAGAAAGAGCAAATGACCTGAGCACCAGATATCTGGAATCAAGGCCCACTTGACCTTCTCTCTAAACCCTCAGCAGCCCCTACCCCATTCAGCCCTGCTTCCCCATGGCCCGGGTGGGGGAATTCAGAGAGGTATGTAGGCCTGTAAGTGGCTCTCCTCAGCTCCTCAGAAAGCTGCTTATCAGGGAATGAAACACCGGCCCAAACTTGCCATGACAGCGGGAGCTGCCTGAGAAGAGAAGCTGAGATAAATGAAGAATCCTTCATCCCCGTCAGCGTGGGCCAGACAGAAACCAGGTGCGAGGCAGCGAGCCTTCATCTTTTGTAAACAATCTCCCATCGCCCACTGCAGCAGTTTGAGCCTGAGATGGGGATTAGAAGAACAGCTTCTGCAGGCCTGGGGCCTCTCAGCTGGACAGCAAGTTAAAGGGCACACCAGATAACTAGCTGCTGGGAAAGATGCTTGAGGAAACACAGCCATTCGTCAGCAGAGGGTTCGCTTGACCTGGCAGGAGAGAATCTGATATCTAAACAGTTCCCCGCGTCCCTGAAGCGCTCTGAAAGTTCTCCAGCTAAATATTTGATACCACACCAGATAACAGCCCAAGGCTCTTCCCACTAGTACGAGAAGGCTGCCACTAGAGAGGACTAGCCAGAGCAAGATTTGGCTGAAATCAGGCAAGGATTGAGGTGGAGCCACCCCCGTTTTGCTGGTTTTCGTGTCCTTTAACCTTGGCCAGTCCAATGACGGGAAAGACTTTGCCTGCCAAAGGTTAGTTCTGTGAATCCAGGAAGAGACATGGAACCTAAATCTCTTCCGAAGGCAATTGTCCCCGTCCCGAGTCCACTCTACCTGCTTCCCCACTTCTTTGATGGAAATTTTACTGGCAGGGACTGAAAGAAAGCCCATGACCCCTGCGCTTAGATGGTAACGGATGCCAGCTTCATGCACCTGAGATTACAAAACAGAGTTAAGTGCTTGAATCCCCTAAGGGAGGTGAGGACAGACAGGCCTGGCCAAATGGAAGAGCTTTTCTGTTTACAAGTCCTATTTTCCCAGCCGTGGGATAAGAATGTCTCCAATTCCATGTTCGGAGTTTCTTAGAAGTTGGTGAGAATGAAAGCACATTTCAGATAGCATTGCCTCCAAGAGAAGGGTGTCCCCCTCTGGCTGTAAGCTAGGAAATAGGAATTGAACTCTGGACAGACCCGAGTTCAAGTCTCTGCTCTGATATCTACTAAAGGCCTGATCTTGGGCAAGTTATGTGACCTCTCTAAGCTTCAGATTCCTCATCTGGAAAACAAGGACAGTAGTTCCTACTTACGGGGTGGTTGTGAGGATTAAATAGTGAGACGTAAAGATAGCACTTACCAGAGTACCTGCTGGATACAATAAACACTCAATAAAATGGCAGCCATTAAAAGAAGAGAAGACAGGAAAATCAGATTTATCTAAGAAGAGTTTCAAAGGTGCAGGATTTGAGCACAGGTTTTTTATTTTAACTTTTTATTATATAAAATTTCAAATATATATATGTATATATACTAATAAAAGGGTAATATGCTAATTAGACCAGGAGACCTTCAGGACGTCCTTCTGGACAAAGCCATGATGGCAGGGCTGAGGCAGAGGCAGTTAGGGGCAATAAGCCAGGAGGGGAGGGCAGTTGGGAGTGATCAGACCAGCGGAGGAGGCAGTTAGGAGTGAGCAGGCCAGCAGTGGGGGGCAGTTGGGGGTGAGAAGGCCGGCAGGGGGGGCAGTTGGGGGAGAGCAGGCCGGCAGGCAGAGTGGTTAGGGGCGATCAGGCAGGCAGGCAGGTGAGGGGTTAGGAGCCAGCGGTCCCAGATTGTGAGAGGGATGTCTGACTGCCAGTTTAGGCGTGATCCCACAGGCCTAAACATCCCCCGAGGAGTCCCAGATTGGAGAGGGTGCAGGCCGGGCTGAGGGACAACCCCCCCACACACACCCACACAAATTCCGTGCACCGGACCACTAGTATGAATATAATGGACTCTCATATACCCAACTGCAGCAACTATCAGTAAGGCCAATCTTATATTGTCCATACCCACCTACAAGAAATACAAGAAATAGTCTGTTTTAAGCTAGCTATTCTGGCCATAGGTATAGGTTATTTTGTTATAGGAGAGGGAACGTGGGAGTTTAAGTCTGAAAACATGTTCCACCCTTGATTAACTGTATGACCTTAGGCAGGTCACTTAATTCATTTGATTCTCAGTTTCTTCATCTGTAAAATAAACTTGAAAAGAATAATAACTTGCCATACCTATTTCACAGAGCTCTTATGTAGAGGACAGGAGATGCCTTATAAACAGAAGTGCTATGCAAACATCAATTGCTATTGCCCCATCTGTCACTGTATGTGGCACAAAGTATGTGCTCAACAAACATTTATTCAGGCTGTTGTTAAGTGCTAGGTCATGCCTAAGAAAAACCTGCTCTTCAATCTTAGGTTGCACCTCTGAGCCTACCTGGCCACATTACAAATGCTGTCACTAAGGCCCCTGAGCCAGAGATAGTGGATTACTCAGTGCGTCTCAGCCCCACTTTCAGAGAAGCCCCTCAGCGAGTACATCCTGTTGGACCAAGAGAGTCATTTGTCATAACTCACGTCCTTGTTCAATGTCAAAGCCTGGAACATGTCAACTCATGTCAAAAGTCTCCGGCGCTATATCTCTGTTAAGGTTCAGAGTGAGAATTACAGAGACAGTGGGCAAGACCTCAAAATTACATTTTGAAAAAGAAGCTGTCAAGAATGTAACCCAAATCACCCTTTCAAAAAACAGTTGGAGATAGGTCTTTGGCCCAGAATTTAAAGCTGTGAGAGGAAACCAGAGGGCATACCTGACCAAAAGGTTGGCCCTAAAGCTACTTTGGCTGTAGCTGGAGAGATGCTCTTTCTCTTGTTTTTCTTGCCTTAGAAGAGAATTTCAGAATTTCATCCTTGGCTCCACCTCTGCCTCCTTGTGGCCCGTGAAAACAATATTTTTTTCTGCTCAGCAGGGCAAAACCTCTTATTTCCGGCTGTCCTTTTCCCATCTCCTAGCTCCACACTGAAATCCTTGCTGTAGACAGATGTCCCCAGCAAGTTATTTTCTCACCACTGAGCCCTGGCTGTTCTGCGTCCCTGGAGCACATCAGGGCCAGAGCAGAAATGAAAGGACAGAGGCCGTGTCAGCTACACTGGGGTCCAGGTCACTGGTGAGCAGACTTTTTAATGAACATGGAGGCCAGGCCTTGAAAAAAAGGTCGGGGTTCACAGAAGGGCGAGGACAATATGTGTCTGGATTATTAAATCCTGAACGCACAGACATCGATATTCTTCCAATACCCGTTCCTCCCAGGAGCTCAGTGCTTCACTGAGCAGTCAGGACGCCTGAGATCCTAGAAACCTTGACAGAGGAGAATGAAGGACATCTGACAATTGGGTTATGTCTCAACAATTTCCCACCCTGACTCTCAAAGTTCCTGACGTCTCCCTTTTCCCAGAAAGAATATAAAGCCAACTTTTCAAAGTGCTTCCAGGAAAAGGATTTGGCCAAGATGGAAAGTCTTGCTCAGTAGTCCCCCCGGCCTTGTCCTTAATGTAACCATTCCCCTTATTCCCATTTGGTCACGCCTTTTGAGTTTTGAAGATCTTAATTTCCTGGTTCCAATTGGAATGAGGACTTTTTAACATTGCAAGCTGACGTATCTTGGAAGGAACATACTTCCTGATGGGAACCAGCCTTTATTTCTTCTACTTCAGAGTTGTTTTCTTTACTTGCTTCTAACAGCAAGACATAATCCACTTCTCTACGAAGCGGTGACGCCCATCTTTGGTGGTGGTTGTGGTTGAGCCAGCCCTGCAATATACTGATAGTCATATACTGATGCTTTCACACTTTGAGTAATAGGGTGTTGGTTGGGAAGCCCAGTTCAGTTTTAAACAGCTTTTATTATTAAAAAGTTCCTCCTATTCCTTTCCTAATTTCTCTTATAGAAGGAAAATGGCATGAATGGAAGCCTTTTCAAAAACCCCATGTGACATTCTTTGCGATCTTTGAAAATATCTATGTCTGCCCTTACTCTTTCTTCTCCATGCTCAGCACTTCCAGTTACTTTCTCATTGCCCTATACAGGGAGAGAATAATGAACTGGAAGTCAAAAGACTTGGGTTCAAGTCCTGGATCCACCAATTACCAGCTGTATAACCTTAGGAAAGTCATTTAACCACTCTAAGGTTCACTTTCTTTGTTCTGTAAAATGGAGATTAAATAGATATACCTTACCTACTGTTGAGAGGATTAAGTGAGATAATATGATACTACTGAAATACAAAGGATCATATGAGACTATTATTAACAATTATATGTCAACAAATTGAATAACCTAGATGTTATTATCAGTGGTCGGCAAACTGCGGCTCTCAAGCCACATGCGGCTCTTTGGCCCCTTGAGTGTGGCTCTTCCACAAAATACCACGTGCGGGTGCGCATGTACAATGCCTTGAAACTTCATGTCCCATGCACAGAAGTCGGTATTTTGTGGAAGAGCCACACTCAAGGGGCCAAAGAGCCGCATGTTTGCCGACCACTGACCTAGAAGAACTGTATAAATGACTAGAAACATACAACCTACCAAGACTATTCATGAAGAAACAAAAAATCTAAACAGATGATTAAGAAGTAATGGGATTGACTCAGTAATCAAAAATTTCCCAACAAAGAAAAGCTTCTCTGTTCACTCAAGCTGGACACTCCAGGCGTGCCCCTCCATGTGGGCTGTACACCCTCCTGTTGTAGTTGAGCCTTGATTGCTGATGGCACCTCAATGGGAGGTATTTACCACCAAGCTGATTAGTTGCAAGGACTGACTGTGACCACTGACCACCATGGAGGGTCAGCTGTGTGGGGGCCCACTCCACAGAGCAGGATTTACTACGGTGGGGCTCTGGTGCCTGCTGAGTAAACTCCTTGAGTATGTTGCTTGTGAAGGTGGTTGGGTGGTGCTTCCACATGGTATGAAGCTGTCCACCTGGGGTGCTGGCTCTGGGGCCTCCCAGGAGGCACAGGCCAAGGTCAGCCACCACCTGTTCTGCCTGGGGCAAGCCAGCATAAGATACAAAGTGATCTGCAGATAGCTGCTACTTCTGCTGGGCTTGGAGGTATCCAAGCAGGGCCAACCTGGGAATCAATGCTGGCTGCTGAGAGTGCCAGGCCTGGGGCCACTTAGTGAGAGGTTCAGGACTAGAAGAAAGAAGAAAATGTTATAGTCCTAATTGACTCTCTATTGGTGGTAACACCATGTAGGAGTTAATCTGGGTGTCTCAGAGGCTATTCCTCTGGTTTCTTCATGATATCATCATATCATATAATGAGCAGCTGAAGGATAAGGGGTTGTTTTACCTGGAATGGAAAAGAGTGAGGTGGGAAAGCATCGTGACTGTCTTCTGAAAGAATAGGAGCCAAGAGTAAAAGCTTCAGTAAAACAAATCTCATCTTAAATAAAGAAAAGCAGTCAAAGTGGTTTGAAGAAAACGCTGACCATCTCCGATGTGAGCTCCCTGTCTCCGATGATGGGTGGGTATCAATCAAAGGCTAGACAACCGCCTGGTGAAAACATCACAAAAAGGAGATTGGGCCAGATGATCTTCGTGGTCCCTTCCAATTCAGAGAGTCTAAGATGCTCTTAAAATATGGCACCTGGAAGTGAATGCAATGTAATAGATTGAGTTAGCAAGACAAATACCCTCCTTAATATAGTTATGTTATTTACATCTTAAATATCTTTATGTGATATGAGAAGAGAGAAAACAAAAAACTAAGTAAATTTGCTATATCTGTCAGCTGTTACTATTACACCATCTTTGCATACTGTTGGATCTGTCTCATCTTTCCTCTTATATTCATTCATTTATCTTCCCTATACATCATATATATTTACAAGATATATTTTTCCTAGGTACTAAGGATACAAAAATGAAAAGACATATAAACAAATGATAACAGCAGTGAGATAAGTGCCCAGCAGTGGGATATTAATGAGGCAAGGGCAAAGCAATCAAGGACAGAGATTCACTGTGTCGCCAGGGATGGCAAAAAGGATTCCTTGAAGAAGTGACATTTGAGCTGCATCGTGGAAGGTAAATAACGATTTTTCCAGACATAGAATGGGTAGAAAATCATTCAGAGAAATGGAAGAGCTTATTAGAAGTCAAGATAGAAAGAGTGCCATGTTGCCCTGACCAGTTTGACTTAGTGGACTGAAGGGTCCTAGGTTCGATTCCAGTCAAGGGCATGTACCGTGGTTGCGGGCACATCCCCAGTGGGAGATGTAGAGGAGGCAGCTGATCAATGTTTCTCTCTCATCAATGTTTCTAACCCTCTATCCCTCTCCCTTCCTCTCTGTAAAAAATCAATAAAATATACTTGAAAAAAAGAAAGAGTGCCATGTTTTGGAGGGACGAGTAACCAGGTAAGGCTGGATCTCAAGGAAGTATGAAAAGCCACCAATGTGTCACAATTCTAAGAGGAGGAAGAGGGAGGAAGAGAGAGAGATTTAAGCATGCAACCTCTTTTTTCCCTTCTTCCCACTTTTACAGCCCCCTTCTTAAGACCCAATATCTTTTCCATCTTCAAGCTGGTGACCTCACTGTAAGTTTTTAGTGTTTTCTCTCCTTCCAGTTATGCTTATATTTAAGAGGATTTGCAGATATAGCAACCTGGAGTTGGTCTCTTTTGGGTTGTACATTTCACATGTTTGATTCCTCAAAATACACTTCATCTACTCATTCTACCTTTTGATGGGCTTGTCTTGGATCTCCCATCAGGGGGCTCTCTACAAGCATGTCTTGTGTGGAGCACTCTGGTTCCTCCAATATTGTCTCCAATTAATTGAAATTCCTTTGTCCTCCATTTCTTTAGCTAACAAGCAAGGCTGATGATGGGAGGGATGAAAATGAGAGTAGAAGAGACTCATAGCCTTAACTTAACTTTATACAAAGAAATTTAATACCCCCCCCGCACACACACATTCTCACTACTATTTAATAATTTTAACTGATTCTCAGCAAAAAAGTTGATATTCCCTATGTGGGGGTGAGGGGGAGTACTGACTGGCTATGTGCAGACTAAGTGAAATACGGCATGCTTGAAGGCCCTTAGCTTGTAAAATTACCAAGACCCATTATTTCAGCACGCCGGCTCCAACACATGAAAAAAGCACTAGGAAGGTGCCTGGCTCCTGCCTTCCTATAAACTATTTAATTTGTTTGACACTTCTTACTGGGAAAAGCTCAGGTACAGGGATGCTGAAGTTGGATGAGGGCTAGGATCTCTAAATATGTTGAAAATGTTATCTGTTCTTTCTCAAATATGTCTCTCCCATTCGGGTATTTGCTCTGTGATAGCCTTTTACCTTGGCAGCCGCTGCGTCTCGGTGCCTTGTATTCCAGAACCGATAAGGAAGGGCGAGCTTCTCCTTACTTTGCTTACTGGGAGCACCTGGTGGTGACTTGGGCTGCGTGGCCTCACAACCAGTGCCCACCCACCTCCCCCTTGCTGTGCATGCCTTGCTCTCATCTAGGGAGCAGCAGGTAAGGGAAAGAAGAAAGTAAATAAGCTTTCTCTGAGGGATTCACACCCCACTCTCTCTAGTGATCTCCTCATCTGCAGACTTGGCAGATTCTTTACATCTGATCAAGGAAGGGCCTTTTTTGATGTTTCTGCATGTTCTCGATTTACTGCCCTGCTGCTGGGATATGATGAGATGCCCTTATCAGGAGCCCCTTCAGAGCTTTCCAGATGGGTTGCAAAGTCTGTGTATTTTTAAATAAACAGCAAGCAAGCCAGTCCCAGAATGTGGCTTCCTTGGGCTAAAGCAACATTTGCATGAAGCAGGAGAGTAGATGCCAGATCCAGGAGATCTACTGCCCCTAATCTGGCTCTGTGTCCCTCCTCTTTCCTCTCCCTGTCTCCTCTCATGTTAATTATACTGTCAGGACCACACTAGAGGCCTCCAGGAACCAGCTGAGTTATGGAATGGGAAGCTGCTCCTGGCCTCCAGGTTTCTGCCTTCCATCTGCCTTGTGCCTGGCTCTGCAGACCAGTGCTGGGAGGCTCACAGGTGGAAGAGATTGGAGATTTGGACTTTGATCTGCTTGTTCCTCAACATCTTTAAGCTTTGACCTATACATCTTCCATGACCAGGATCTTCAACACAGTGATGGGGAGAATATGGAGGGAAGCTGATTCATTTCAGAGCAGACACCTGAACTATGTGGAAAGCTTTTACTTTTTTATCTAGCCCTGTTTTATGACTCCCAGTACCTGGGGAATCGTAGCATCCGTATAAGAAGAATTTGGAAATATGTGTCCTCAATGAGAACCCTTCCCAAATTCACTTGAATACCCTCCTTCCCATTTCCCCAGGTTTGCTGTAATATACCAAGCCTGAACCTTTCAACTTCAAGATCAGTCACGTTCAAAGTGTTTACATCTTTCCAAACTTGGAGAAGACCACCCCACGTGGAAGATCCCTAAAGCAAAACCTTTCATCATGACCAAACCCTGGACCATTAGAGTTTTTCACAGAATCTGCAAGTCAACCAATATCTGACTTAGACTCTATTTTCAGGAAATAACAACCTTTAAGAGTTGCACAGAGAGGGATATTCCTTAGTTGAACCTGGTTGTCTTAAGTATCTGGGTAGTCTGCTTGATTTTCTCCTCCAAAAGGAAAAAGGCAGTGACCTAAGACCCTGAACAATGATTGGTGGTCTGATAGCGAGGGTGGAATTGGGGGTAGGATGAGGTGGGAGAGAGGCCATCATCTAAAATGCATTGCATATTTCAAATATGTGGACTTACGTATAAATTCTTGAGGGCCAGAGGCAGAAAAATGAAATGATATGTTGCTTTTCAGATATGTGATCTTGGACGCATTCGTTATTTTCTCTGAGCCTCAGGCTCCTCATATAAGGAGTAATGATCATAGTAACCTTCCAGAGATATGATGAAAAGTAAGAACTAATAGCAAAGTGCTATATAAATGTCAATAACAACAACAGTGGTAACAAAAATGAGAGCAGCTGCCACTGAGAAGGAAGGTCAGAGCCAAGCCCTGTGAACGGAGCAGTTGCTTGGACAACAATGATAAGGAGCAGAACTGGAGTAGCTGCTTAAGCCAAGATCATCTGTACTTCCTTCCCTTGAGATAGCAGGCCTCGCCTGCTCACCTGTCCACATTGTTTCTCTACTCGAATGCCCCCTTCCCTTCTCACAGCTTACACAGACTGCTCAGCAAATGTTTGCTCCCCACAAATAATGGCCAATCTGGTAGCTCTCTCCCTGAGCTTGGAGATTTGCGGGTTTATGGTATCAGTGACTGATGCAACACTAGAGGTCAAATGGATGGACACAATTTGCAAGAGAAAAGGGATGCCTTCCCTTATCACCAAACACTAGCCTGCCCTCTGTTCTTCCCTGCCCAAGCTATCCTGACTGTATCAACAGAAAGGTAGTGCTCACATCAAGGTCACTTCCACTCTACTTTGAATTGATCCAATTATACTTTGTGTTTTCTGTTTAGTTCTAGACACTTAATATTATGGAAAATATTAACTAAGGAAGGAAGACAGAATGAGGAAAGATCTGGAAATTGGGTCTTCAGAAAACAATTGAGGAATTTGAATGTGTGGCCCTAGAGAAGGGCCACAGAGGACAATTTCTTCAAATATTTGGAGGAGTGTTTTCTATCATTTAGAGAAGTCCAACATTGGAAGAATCTTCCTAATAGTGGTCCCCTATTGCTAGAGGTGTCTGAGCCTAGGATGTTGAAGTAAAGATAGGGTGAGGGTAGAAAGGACAAGGTCTTTACATTCTTTCCATCTCCAAGCTTTTAATCATTATGTTGTTTTGATTTGCCCCACCCTCATCCTCTAAGTCCATCTCCGGTTAGTGAGGTTGAGAAAAGCAAGACATTCCCAGCGATAGCTGGCGCACTGATATGTCTGGGGAAATTCACTTACCTGAAGGAGAAATCAAATGCTTTGGGGCTATTTTCAGGGGTTGCCTGGGGAAAGGCACAGAATAGAGTTCAGCAATTCAGATTCCTCAGCTCTATGAGCCAAGAAGCAGCTAGATGGTCACCAAAATATCCAAAGGCAATGTTGATCTGAAAGCTGGATTGGTATCTCATTACTGGGCAGGCGTTTCTTTCCACATCTGCCAAAAGCCAGGAGAAAGACACCTCTCCCTGCTGCTGGAAGCAGAGTAACCTACTCCTCTCCCTTAACAGAATTCCTTTAAGCCTGCAGGGTCACGGTGTGTATGGGGGCAGGGGTGTGGGGCAGGGAGAGTCCTTTCTCTTCAGGTGCACCTAGTATAGAAAGACCTACTATTCAGACCTGTCAGCGATTTGTGAGCTTTTCTCTCGTCTCTCCTAATCAAGGTTTTCAGAACCCACTGGAGAGCGGACCCTGTGGCTCAGGAAACCACTCCCAGCTCAAGGCTGAAGCAGGAAAGGGCTGAGTGAGACCCTATGTGACTTCAGGAAAACTGTCTGCATCTTGGTCCCTAACTCAGTAGAAAGAAGAGAATGGAAGAGTGCTCCTCCAGGCTTTCCCTGACCCAAGAGAAGAATCTGAACTATGTCTCAGCAACAGAGCAAATATTTACACTTGTCAGCAAAAATAAAATTGAAAACTAAACTGAAAATATCTGTGGGGGTCGGGGGAGGAGAGGGAACCAGGCCCTTTCTTGTTTTCCAGGGGAGGAATCTGACATTGGAAGCATCTCAGC
This sequence comes from Myotis daubentonii, assembly GCF_963259705.1. Lineage (NCBI taxonomy): Eukaryota > Metazoa > Chordata > Mammalia > Chiroptera > Vespertilionidae > Myotis > Myotis daubentonii. Next base: position 47,228,712 of record NC_081855.1, on the reverse strand, counting down.
ACCTGGTCAATGCAGAATACGTGAGAGCAAGAGGTTTATGTACTGATTCAATTCACTTCAGTCCTAGGATCCGGCTTCCCCACCCCCCACAGAGATTTGTGTACAAGAGAGCTGGAAGAAGAGAAAGGAAGAGTAGAGCCAAATTTGCTTTGAGCCCTAGCCAGTTTGGCTTACTGGATAGAGCGTCGGCCTGCAGACTGAAGGATCCCAGGTTCAATTCCGGTCAAGAGCACGTGTGTGCCGGGTTGCAGGCTCTATCCCCAGTAGGGGGCTTGCAGGAGGTGCCCGATAGATGATAATCTCTCATCGTTGATGTTTCTGTCTCTCTCTCCCTCTCCCTTTCTCTCTGAAATCAATAAAAATATATCTTTTTTAAAAAGTTGCTTTGAATATTTTCCAATCTTCTATATCCCTTTCACTTAGAAAGAATAAAGAGACCAAAAAAAAAAAAATAGACCTATATCTATTGCTGATAAACTCTCTTCTTATTCAAAAAGAGAAATTTTTAAAAACAGATTTCTTTTTCTTTAGAGTTTTTTAGAAAGAGAGGATCTGGGAAGACAAACTATTTTTGGTAGATTTATTTAATGCACATTTGAAAGTTTAATGTCTTTCAAAATTAGGTGAGGATGTTAAAGAACCCAAAGTTGGGACTGGTATTAGACTTTAACTGGATGATTTTTTTTAATTTTTGTATCTGTCCCATTGTTCTGCATTATTAAATTCTAAGGATAAACACAAGCTCTTTTTCTTTTTCCTACTCGCGGTAGAACGAGTCAGGTAAAGCATACCAAACTCTGGATCCAAATACCCAAATGAAAACCAGGAAAGCCAGCTTTCCAGATCTTTGGTATTCTGTGAAGAAAATGTAGATTAGTTATGTTTGGAATGTTTTGTTTGTTTAGTTTGCTGTGTCTTAATTTGTGCTTAGCCACATACCACCGAACACGGAGAGCTGATCCCTTTCTCAGCTCCTTTCATTTTCATTTCCATCCTGGGAATTCTGTAGAAATAGATTGAAGGATTTTTAGCAAAAGACCCTCTTACTTTTTATGTCTATATGGAGAACTCTTCTATTTTCCACTCGCACTGCTCGGAAGTTTTGTTTTGCACTACTTACAGCCAAAAGAAACGCGGAAGAGTGGAAGAGCAAGAGAAACTTTCCACGCAGGTAAGCTGCCTTGCTTTATTGAGTGGTTGCAGCCACGTCTGCAAAGCTGTGTTTTTGGTCGGGGTCACAGGTAACAATGCTTGTTTTTAGATAGGTCTGTAATTGTTGTAAGGGAGGCCAGCAGGCCTGCGGGAATGTGTCAAGGTGTGGATTTCAATGGGTTTGAAATGTTTGCACTGTAGGTGGGAGCCTGCAGGCCCGCTGACCCTTTCAAAGGCATCTCTGCAATCCCCCATGTCCATGCACCCAAACTGCTGAATTTGAATTGCTGAATGGAGACCCCATGCCGGATTCAGGACTTGCCCCACCCGACCCCACCCATCCTCCCGGGAAGACATTGGCCTCCTGGCTGCCTCGGACTCTTTCTAGCTTCAGCTCCCTGGGCAGGGTCTCCCCTGCTGAGCCCCAAAGGTGGGAATTAAAAATTGAGTTCCAGAAAATGACTGAGTCTGAATAGGACAGACACTGGAGGAACTGGTTGTCCAGATTTCACCTGTTCAGACTCCCCATCCAGAAAAGCAACAGCGCCTAGCAGAGGCTGCGGGCTGGACGAAAGGGGGGTGGGGGGAATCAAAGAACTCTGCCCAAAATGATTAGAGCCAGGCCCAGCACCCTCCAACCTTTGCTTTCCTTCAGGTTGCTGCTGAAGAATTCCCTCCCCCAACTTTGTTCTTTGGGTGGGGTGATCTAGAACTTTCACCCCAGGATGAAGTGTAGGGGAGACCAGACAGGTAACTCCCTTTTCCTCAACAGTCTCCCTTTCCTTTTCCTGCTTTAAGTTAGGATTCTGTTTCTGGGAGCAGGATCCGTGTGTGTAGATCTATGTGGGTAGGAATAAGCAACAGGATGACATCAATTCCCAACAATGTTCACTGACGGTAACTGGCCAGGCCAGCCTGGGCGATCTTCATCCGGGCTCTGAAACGTTCAAGGGGTGGCCTTCCTTGCCTTCGAGTTCCATTAGCATTGAAAGTAATGCTTCTTATGTCCCCCTTTCGACCCAAACAAATCCATGCGCTGCACTACCCTGCGTGAATTCGCTTTATTGGCCCTAGAAGGGGAAGACATCCCAAACATTTTTTTTTAAGATGAAAGGAAACCTTGGTCCATTCGCATATAAAGGACACTTGACTCTGCAGGGGGGGGGGGGCGGGGGGGGGGCAGCTGGGGGATGGAGCAGGCTTGTCAGTGACAGGAGCACCTCGCCTGGATCTCCCTGCAGAAGGATGGCTTCTCTGTCCCTTTTCTAGCGACCTTTCCACCAATCTAAACATCCAGCTGGGCCTTCAAATCCTTTACGTTCCCAAAGTTGAGTCTTTTCTTGAGTTTACACTTGTTAAAGGAGCCCAAACAAAACAAACAAACTAAAACTGTAGGCAACCCTGGGAGCACACTCGCCCTGAAGCTATCACTGCCTGAGACAAATACTTTTAACAAAGGGAAGGGAGGAGTAAAAGAAAATGCCTCCCAAACTCCTCCCATCTCTAACCCTACTTCCATTATCTTTATATTAATATTAATACATTGCCTCTGGTAAAACTCTTGGACTAATTGAACATCTGAAGCCCTCATCATTTTGGAGCACCATTTTGGGGATGTCTGGACAGGAGACTTTTGCGCCAACATTCATTTTTCCAACAAATATTTACTAAGCATCTACTATGTGCCAGGCATTGTTCAAGGCATTGGAAATTAAGCAATGAATAAAACAGACAAAAATCTCTGCCTTCATGGACCTTCCATTCTAGAATGTTAGGAGGCGAGAGACTGTTTTCACATATGGTTGCTGGAAACATACGTGTCACTTCTTTGCTGTATTAACTCTTTTGGTGTCTTTGGAAAGAGTCCAAACTATTACAAGTTTACCAACATAATCTGTAATACTAATAACATGCAGATAGATATGTGGCCCTTCACAGTCCTGGGTCATCTCCCCAAACCAATAATAGCATTTTAGCCAATCTCCATGTACCCCTTCCCCAAAAAGACAATCATTTGCTGAATCTTCTCTCCTCTGGGAGGCCCAGGCTGCTGGTCTAACAAGACTGGAGAGACCAGGGCATGACCCCATGACCAAGACCCTTCCCCCGCCCCACTGGCCTCAGCAATCCTCTGGACAGACTGCTAGCCAGGGCTGGGGGGTGGGAGCTGGCCAACCATTGCAGGGCTGAACTCTCCATGAACCAGGAAAGGATGGGGGTGGGGGAGGCCGAGCAGAGCTAGCAGGAACAGACCGAGGAGGAAGCAAGGCTTCTAGGCAAACCTCTCTGGCTGGATAAATATTGAGCCGCCTCATCTCCAAGGTGGGGATTGAAATGAGGCTGTCAAGCCAGAGTAAACTGAAGGGAGCTTTAGGCCTCAGAGGAGCAGAGGGTACATGTTTTGTAGGACTCCCTCCCTCCTAGGTTCCCCTTTAGGCAGAAAGAACTGCAAAGCTCAGAATTATCTGGACCCAGGCCAGTGAGTTTGAGAGCTTGAAGGAAATGGACTAGGGGTGGGGTGGGGTTTAGGGTGAGACTGAATTTAATTAGCTCTAACTAGGCCAGTAGACTATATGCAACCGGATGCTTCCCCCTACCTGTACCTCCATCCTAGACCAAGTTTAACATTCCTTCTTCCCTATGTCTTCTTCTATCCTCAGAGGAAAGAATGGCCAAGCTGCAGTGGTACAATTCAATTTGTATTAAAAACTGGGAAAGCAGGCCCAGAGAGGACACACAAGAGGCCCTTGGTAGAGAAAATTCTGGAAGCTCCTATAAAGTTCTTCTCTGGAGTATCTGATCCATTTATATGTTGATGAAGCGAAAAACAGTGGACAAGGACCAAGAGGTCTATCTCTGAGCTGAAGTCTACAGCTGCTTGAGCCTCTCTGTTTTTCCAGAAATGGGCATTAAATATTTTGCATCTCCAACTCCTGTCCTGCCCAAGACTCACTTTGATTATATAAAGCAAAAGCTGAAGCATCTGTGGTTGAGTCATGCAAAGAAGTCATGCAAGGAAGTCCTGAGAGCCAGGACTAAACCATCAGAAAAAAATCTGGCACAACTGCAGGGGGTGCCAATCTCATGCCCTACATGAGAATGTGCTGCCAGAGTTATGCAAGGAGGCTGTCCTGCCAAGAGCATGTCTCATTATGATACACTACTTACTGTAAACCAGTATTCTGTGGGACTACCTGGAACCTTTTCGTTCATAATTTATTCCCTCGCAGCAAGTTTCATGGTTATGATACCAGGTGGGTCTGTGGGTGCAGTGCAAGAGGACCAACACTGAGGGATATCTGCTTCCATCATGCCAAAAACAACTCAGGATGAAAAAGTAGTAGGAAAATGTCTTATGGGAATACATAAAACAGAAAATTTCTACCGAACACTGCCAGACAGCGTCCTAAGTGTTTCTGATACATCTCATTTATTCTTCAATGTCTTCCACTTTACATCCGAAGAAATGGACGCACAGGGAAGTTGAATAACTGGGTAAGCTCACCCAGCTAATAAGAGGGGGCACATTGATAACGAAGTTATACTTCAGAACCCTTGCCCCCACCACTCTAACTCAGGACCTCAAAGTGTCTGCCTTCAAGACTTCCTATCCATCCTCTCAACGGAGAAGGGAGGGCAAGAGTGTGGGGGGCTCAGGATAACGCTCCTCTTCTTCGGGCGGGCGAGTAGGCTGAGGCCTGAAGGGAAGGAAGGGGTCTCAACCCAGTCGAGGTGTTCTCAGCTGCTAAGAAGGAATCCCTTTTACCTGTCCTTGGCCTCATAACCTGTCTCTAGCTCCATACACCTAACTTGGGGTCAAACAAGATGTGAGAGTGCACTCACATCTCTAAGGACCAAGAAGCACTCTGGAATAGGTAAAGGACTATAGAAAAGGGAGAGGACGAGTCCCTTTGAGTAATAATAATAATTACTATTATTCTTATTATAGCTCACATGTATTTATTAGGGACTGCTCCAAGCATTTTGCACATATTAAGTTATTTAATATCAGCATCAACTTTATGAAATATGTACTATTATGATCTTCATTTTGTAGATAGTAAAACTGGGCCCAGGGAATTAGACAGCCTGCTCAAGGCTTGAGAGGCAGCGCTGGAAGGATTTGAAACCAGGTATCCGGGACATCTCCCCAACCCCTCGGCTGTCACCCGGAGGTGTCCCCAGCCTTCCCATCTGCACCCTCTTCCACTCCCCATCCCACCAAATCCCTTCCAGCAGCCCAGTGGTATTGGTGCAGAGAATGTTCATAACAAAGAAACCCACATTAAAAGTAAGGAGAACTTCAGGGGTTTTTAATTCTCTTTTTCTTGTCTCTTGTCCAGAAGATCAAAGGACCTCGCATTGGGAGAACAAACGCTAAAGGAAAAGGCAAATGAAAGAGGAAAAGTTCACACTTGGGGCTGAGAAACAGATGGTGCAGAGGGCTGGGTGGAGTGGAGGCTGGACTGTCCCCCCACTCAGACCGTCGGGGAGGGGCCAGGAGATGCTTGTCAAGGTTTCTGAAGAACCAAGGGGGGAAAAAATCTCTCAAGATTTTTACTTTCAAACCAGGAGATTTTTTTTGAATCTAGAAAAGGAAGGTGTAAGAGTGGAGGGAGGGCTTTCAATTTTTGCAGAAATGCACTTTGAGATGCCCTGGTGAATATGATTCCCTTCACCCCTTCAAGGCCTGAGAAACACCACCAGCCTGAAAGGCATGGAGGCGTCTCTGACTGGAAAGTTTAACAAAGACCATCAACTTAATTCAGCTGCAGCCAAATGTGTTTTTGTTTATTTGGTTGACCATTTTTTCCTTTGTCCTGTATGCTGGGGAAACACACAGTCATCTTTTCTTTCTCCAAATAAGTGCCTCCTGTGTAAACCAATCTGGGGCCTTAACTGCAAAGTGGGATTTTAGGAGAGAGCCATGTGGGATGGGGTCAGTAGCTTTGCACCTAAGGAGGTAGGAGGCTCATATTTATTGTGGATTATTTTGAGTTTGTGCCTCGGTTAACAGAGAATTGATTTGCCCCCTCACCCTTCCCTGGGGGAATCTGGTGGTTCCTTGCGCTGTGACCCAAAATCAAATGGGCAGCCTTCCCTTTCCTCCTGTCCCTTCCATCATGTCACCCTCCCCCAGGACCAGCCTGAGGCCCAGATCTACCATCCATGTGGCCCTGCTCTAACCACTGCTCCTCCCTGCTTTCCTGCCTACTGATCCAAAGTTGTAGGATCCACAATTACCCCAACCAGAAGGCTCTAGGGGAGTTTTGTTTCCACAGACACTCACTCTGTCCCCTCTGTCAAGGTGACCCTTTGGGGAAGCCAATCTTGATGGCAATTTCAATTAAATACAGAAAAGCAGTTAATAGATTTTTTTTTTGAAGATGGAGGACCAGGCAGGAGCCTCTGGGAAAGCTAGACTTCCTCTTGCTACACGCTCTCTTCCTCTGCAGCTGGGCTGTGCCATTCTTGCTAACATTGCCTCTCCTGTAATGGCACCAATTTCATTAGGAAGCAAATGCTGGGCATTTCATATACATGCTCTTAGTCCTCTTAGCTGTTAGTTCTCTTTGCTGCCTCTCTTCCTTTGAATCGTCAAAAATTAAATGGATGGGGTGGATAAGTGCCCCCCCACACACACACCCGGGTCCACTGCTGCCCCCACCAGCTGTCCTGGCTCGGGGGCATGTGGGCTCCCTGGGTAACCGGAATCAATAAAGCGGGTCTCTGGCGCCCAGAGCCCGCAGGCCCGGGTCATCTCAATGGCACTGAGGGGCCAGTGAGCGATGGAGGTTTGTTGACCATCTCGGAGCTTCCTGAGCCCCGGCCTCCCCACCCCCCACACCCCTCCCCGCAGCAGACCAAGGGGTTGTTGGTGGGACGGCCCTGGAGACAATAGCTGTCCCCGCGGGTGCTCTGTTGGCTTGTTTGGAAAGCCCAAAGGCGCTTGGAGGTAAAAAGGTCAGCTCCAGATCCGGACCTACCTCGGCCTCCTCCCCCACCCCCAGGCCCCTGGTCCTCCAACTTGCCCCCTTGGGGCCACCTTCCCCTTCTCCCACCCCCACTCGCCCTTTTTGAGGCCGCCTTCTTCCTGTGGCCCAGCACCAAAAACCCGGGGAGTTCACCTTCAACCCTGGGAGGATGGCACTGAGCTGGGAGGTTGGCACTTTGGAGGTGGGCCAGCTGAGGCTGAGTGTCCTAGGCTCTCTGGCTTCCAATGTCCGGACGGATGTCCTGGCTGGGTGGAAGAGAGCTGGGTTGGGGGCGACCATCCTCTGACTCTCTGGATGCCAGGCCCGGTCTGGGGGGTGAGGGTGGGGGAGGGGGAGTTGCCTTTGCCTCCCCCCCCTCGTCCTACCCTTTTTATACCCTTTTCTGTTTTCTCCAAAGAGCTCTCCTTTCCTGCCTTCCTCTCAGGACTTTCTCCCAACGATTTCCTCCCCATGCCCTTTCCGCCCATCTCTGTCTTGCTTCTTCCAATGACCCCGGGGACTGACATCTGTCAGACCTGGAGACCTGGTTCTGGTTCTGCTTTAGATCCACCCAGTTCTTTCCAGCCCAGCCAGGCTTGGCCAACTCTGTCTTTCCCTCTCCCCAGGATTCTTGGAGCAGAAAGCCTTCTCTACCCTGAGGTGGAGGAGCAGAAGCAGTCGGGAAGAAGGGAAAACACAGACTTTATTGCAATGAGGTAGTTGGAGGTACAGAGAGAACCCAGCTTGCTTGGGGCTCAGGTTTCCAGAAACTCGGGTGGTGCCCCCACGGTCTCCAAGGTTCAGAGAAATGCTTGCAGCTGCTAGGAGCTGTCAGGGCACCTGGGCCTCCCTGTTCTCCCCCAGAGAGTGGGGCGCCCAGGTGGAGATGGGGATGAGGGTCCTGGGTTTCCAGAAGGCAATAAATAGGGGAGGAACTAGTGGGGGCGCGCCTGCGCCTTCCTGGTGGAGACTTGCGGGGGTGGGGGGCAGGCCTCGCACAACATTCCAAAAGTCTCAGCAGAACCAAGTTCTGAAACACTTTGGTGGCTTAGAGATGAGATCGCTGGGAGGAGGAGTCAGGTCTCAGGAAACAACCTCTAGAGGCTGCATTAGTGCAATACAAATGTGGGGGGGGGCGGGTAATAGGGTTAGATGGGGGAGGGGGTGCTTTTTGGTCTGTCACAAGGCAGCTGGTGCTATTGTAAGGTCTGTGGTGATTGGAGAGAGTAAGCATTGGTGATAGGCCCGCACCCAAACACGTCCCACACAAGAAACTCCTAGGCCTTCTCTCCATCCCAGGCCTAGAAGGGGGAGTTGGGGCAGGGGTGAGTGCATGAGGACAGTCCTCGCAGCTCAAAGGCACTGAACTGAGCCAACCGAAGTTATGAGGGAAGCAGAATTCGGGGAATTCCGCTTGCTCCCACCCCACCCGGGCTGATCCCCAGATCAAAGGCGACAGGCAGCCCTTCCCTCCACATCTGGCAGGTTACAGGTCTCTCACGCCTCTGGTCCCATAGGGTCCCCAGCCACCAGCATCCCACCCAGACCGGAGGAAAGTGTTTCCCTGCTGCCCCCTAAGGCAGCTCCAAACTGGCGCCCCCCCCCCCCCGGCCGGCAGCCCAGGCCTGGGTTAGGGGGAGCAGAGGCGGAGGCGAGGGCTGGATGGCAGCGCTGGGGAGCCCCATCGGGTCGGAGGCTGAGCTCAGGAGGTGACGGAGCTGGGCGAGGCCTCCGGGGAGGTGCACGTGGACTGGTCGGAGGCGTCTCCCGTGGCCTCCTTGGAGCAGCCTGGAGGGGCTGGGGGCAGCCGGCCTCCCTCCCGCTCTCGCTTCTTCTGCTTCATGCGCCGGTTCTGGAACCAAATCTTGACCTGCGTCTCGTTGAGCTCCAGGGTGGCGGCGATCTCCACCCTCCGGGCCCGGCTCAGGTACTTGTTGAAATGGAACTCCTTCTCCAGCTCCGTCAGCTGCCGCGTCGTGAAGTTGGTGCGGAGGCCGCCGGCAGCGCCCAGGCCCAGCTCCGACACCTTTGCTAGGGGCGGGGCGGAGAAGGCACGTCAGTGAGCTCACCTTTCTCCTCGGCCCCACCCCACCCCCCACCCCTGGGCCACTCTGCACCCCCTTCACCATTCTGTCCCATTTCTGCTCTCAAAGTTCTCGTGGATCACCAGGCACACCCCACCCTCAAGGTGTTCTCCGGATCTGGAGCAACCTGCCCCACACTTCCATTCCCACCCCCCAGCCCGTTCGGCGCGCCAGGACCTGGGCTGTGCTAGGCACACAGATCAGGAAGTTGGGGGTGAGGGTGGAGACTTACTCTGGAGGGTAGACCCGCACTCACTCAGTGGGGTCCCCACGCGCGTCCTGAGACAGGCGGAGAGTGCTCTTACCTGCCTCTACCAGAGCGTCTCAGAGCAAGGAACCCAGCCTGGGCTCAGGACACCCCAGTGCAGGAGCAGCAGAGCGGCTTTGGGGCCCCGAGAGAGGGTGGCCACGCCTGAGCCCTACCTGTCTTGGGTGGGTTCCTCTTAACCTTCATCCAGTCGAACGTCCGGGCAGTGGGGGCGCTGGGTTCTGACGTGCTGGGCGATTCCTTGTCCTCGGAGAGGAGGTCAGCATAGGCCGGTGCAAAGCTCCCTCTCTGCTCGGTCCCGTAAGGGGGCTGTGGCGGAGGGTACGGTCCGGGGCCAGCTCCACCGGTTCCATAGCCGTCGGACAAGCCCCCTAGCTGGACCCCATAGCTCGAAGGATGGAAATAGCCTCCATCTCCTTCTGGTTGGCCCAGAGGGTAGTACTGAGAAGGCCCATAGCTGGGGCTGCAAGTTGCCGGGGGGTACCCCGAGGTCGCGGAGCTGGGGAAGGGCACCCCCAGTGCCGAAGGCGGCGGCTGGACGGGATAGCCTGAGTTCTGCTGAAGCTCGGGGCTGGGCAGCCCCCCACCATAGCGGGTCTCACTTGCGTAGCTGTCAACATCGGGAGCCGAGCTGGGGGGGAAGGAAGTAGGGGCGCTGTGGTGGGCGCTGTAGACGCTGGGTCCCCGGTTACAGAGTGGGTACTCTAAGAAGGAGTTCATCCTATTATAGTCCATGCGTGGAGGCCGCAGGAGGGTCGGCCCGTTTTGGGGAGACACCCTCTTGCCCTACAACCTTTCGGCAGTATGTCACAGCGCTGAAGCTTGCATCCATGGCCTGGGCCAGCTCTCCTGGGCCAGCGCTCCCCCAGGAAGCGGGTAGAGAGTGGGGGTGGAGGGGCGCATGTGATCTCTCCCAGGCCAATGGGCGCAGTGGGCCAGAGTTTGGCAGCCCCAGCGCCCATCCATCACCCCCCAATCATTAGCATGACAAAGACACTTCAATCACCCGCAGCCCATCCATCTGAGAGCGACGTGGAAGCGTCAAAAACATCTTTCTTCAAAGACTTTTGGAAAGAAGGGACCAGAGGGAGAGGGGGGTAAAGTTAGAGGAATATTGAAGACTTTCCTCCCCTCCCAACCCCCAAGACCTTCAATAGGCTCCTGGGTTATTAGATTTGGGCAAATTCAACCCAGCTGCCCCTCACTCTTCCCACACCCCAAAGGAGCCTTCCCCCCAAGGCTGTAGATGGGGAGGTAGGGAATCCAGCCTCCTTACGTTGCCCACAGCTCCCAGTCCCAGTTTCTTTCTCCCAGTTTGTCTAGGGGTGATGGGCTAGGACAGCCGGGTGAGGTATGTTATCTTGGGCCAAATGGATGACTGTGAGACTGTGAAAGAATAGGGTGCAAAAATACCTAAGGGTGTGAGGCAGGATCTAGAATCTAGAGTTTGAATTCATTATATGAAGGGTGGGAAACTGGCATTTCAGGGGAAAAAACAGGGCAGAAATGTGGAAGGAGGATGAGAAATGCCCCCATTTCTCTCTCCATCTCTCCACATAAATGCTCTCTCCTCATTCACGCATCCATTTTTCTCCCTCAGCCTCTCTTTATATTCCCTCTGTCTCAATCCATCTCTCTGTTCGTCCATCTCTCTCCATATTTATATTTGTTCCCTACCTATCCATCAACTCATCTCCCGAGATGTATTTATCCTCTCTCTAGCCATCCATAGCTGTAGCGGGCTCGCTCACTCAAACTCAGATAACTCCCTGTCTCTCTCCAGAGAGCCATAATGAGCTCCGAGCTCGGTGATGTTTACAGGTGAAGAGGAGGGAAATTTTATTCTTTTTTCGGAAGCATTTAAAACTAGTGTGGATCCTGAATTATTTAGTTCCCTCCTACCCTTGTCTCCCTCACCACCCTCCATATCTTCTCCCCACTGCCCAAAAGAATCCCAAGCCTCAAATCCATAAGCTCAATACCAATTACATCTTAAAGATTACTCAAATTTTCAATGAATTTTCTAGACTAGATCAAGGGCGTTTGCTCAGAGAATGGGAGATGCAGTGTGGAGTCTTGAGGCTCAGGAGTGGACTCTCCCCACTTTCTGCTCTTATGTGTCTGTTGGGTCAGGGATGGGGGAGGAGAGGAGAACAGGAAGTGCCCCCTTCACTCTCTTCAGACTGGGCTGGGACTGGAAGAGAAGCTCTTAGGTAGAGCCCATTGATTCTCCTCCTCCAGACTCTGAGGACAAGAGCTTGGTGCAATCCAACACCCACGCTCATTTGTAACCTGTCAGGGTGTCTGCCTGGCTGGAGGCCTGAGGCCGGGGCTAGGGCAAGTCCAGCAGGGCAAGAGTTCAGGGAGGGATCTTTGTAAACAATTGAGCTCAGGAAAGGAAGAGAAGCAGGTGGGACGGGTCCAGAGAGAAACCTCAAACTACTCAGGTTGCCCCACCCACAGAAAGGGCAGGGTGAGTACTCCTCACTCTGCAACAAACCCCAAAGTTATCTCTCAGTCTCCATTTTTCTGGTTCCCATTCCCCCTCGTTTTGCCTTTCCTCTACAGTCGCCTCTCCTGCTTTCTATTTTTATCCCCAGAATCACACACCGCCTTTCTCTTCTCTTACTGTGAGCCTTGCTTAGCCCCCAACCAAGAAAGACCTCAAAGCATTTCACAGGACCCTGCCCCTTTCCCTCCTCACATGTTACTTCGGACCCCTGCCTAGGACCAGGACAAGTTGGGGGAGGGGGGACAGCTGGTTACTTCTTTAAGAGAGATACAATAGGGGAGGTTGAGATAATGTTCACTGCCAAAGGGATGAGGGCAGACAAAGGAAAGGAGAACTGAGATGGGAGGCAGGGGTGGCCTGCAGAGAGCTTGAAGAGAAAAGGGTGTTGAGGTAAGGGCAAGCATATTTCTTTCTATTTCCCAGTAACTTTTTGGGTTTGTAGATGTTCCCAGCTTTTTCCTCTGACTTTAAGATGTTCTCCACAGTGGCCTTTGGAGAAGAAGGGTATGGGGAACTAGGGTTTCTCTTTTAACCCCAAATCTGAGCTAGGCCTAACCCCGAGCTAGGCCTGGCTGCCCTGCCTCTGAGAGACCTGAGTCTTCTCTTTCCACCTTTCCCTCAACCAGAGAGAACCTACTCACCTCATCCCTTGCCCTCTTAATTATGGGAGCAATCTGAGGTCTTGAGGAGGAAGTAAATTCCAAATCAGTTTAATAAAACAGCAGAAATCTGTGTGGGAGCTAGGGAAATGCAGTCTCCTGAGGCACTGCTGCTGGAGCCACCAGCAGCCCATTATTAATGACAAAAAGAGAAGGGGGTGGGGCAAAAGTGCCTCAAGTTATACTGTCAGTGATTGCTTTACCCCCAGCCCTCCAAAGTCACCATAATCTCCACTTCATCCCTGAGTCTTGCTTCCCTCTCTTGTGTAGCAGAAAGATGTAAACTTTTCCCAAAATTCCTGCTGGCTCTCCCAGCCCCAGCAGAAAGAACTGGGAGAAAAAAACAACTTGGCTTCCTAGGTTCCCAAGTCTCTTCCTCCTAGAAGGAAGATTCACCACCTGACCTGAGGAGAAAGTCTATGGAGCCTGGATTCCCCACTAATCCCACAGCTGAGTGCAAAACAAAACAAACAAGGACAAGTAATCCACAGCTGGACTAACCTATGGGCTCTAGGAGTTTCTGGTTGACCAAATGAGCTTCACCAGAGAAGGTCTGATGGTCCCAACACCCAAGTGAAATAAAGTTGATTTCCTCATTTCTATAATCTACTTAGATAAGACATATAGGAGAGCAAGGAGAACATAGGAATGCTGAGAACTGAAATTATGTTTGAGAGGTGCCAGTCCTTATCACACTGAGTGCGCAGACACGGGAACAATTCTAATCAGAAGGAGGATGTGTTAGAAGTTTACACTTGATTCTGGCCTTTCTGTGGAGGAAGTTGCTTTAGCCGGGGATTGGCGCGAGCAATTTGAACAGTTCTTTCCTTAGGTATTGACGTGCCTCTCTGCCTGCTCTCCTCAGTGCTCAGATCTTGAAGGCCAAGCCCAAGATCAAAGCTTGGAACTTAAGAATTAAAAAGATATTCAGGGTTCTAACTTTTTCTCTATAATTATTTCTCCTGTTTGTGGGCAGGATGGATTTAAATTCAGTGGTATTTCTTTCTTTCTTTTTTTTTAAAATATATTTTATTGATTTTTTACAGAGAGGAAGGGAGAGAGATAGAGAGCTAGAAACATCGATGAGAGAGAAACATCGATCAGCTGCCTCCTGCACATCTCCCACTGGGGATGTGCCTGCAACCCAGGTACATGCCCTTGACCGGAATCGAACCTGGGACCTTTCAGTCCGCAGGCAGACGCTCTATCCACTGAGCCAAACCGGTTTTGGCAGTGGTATATCTTTTAATGCAAGCTAATTAAATTGTCACAAATCTGGTCAAGAACCAGAGCCTATAGGTGGTGCATATTGTAATTCAAACACTACTAGTTTGGGGGCCAGGATACTTGCGTTCAAATTCTTGCTTGACCAGTTCTTAGCATTATGACCCTGGACAAGTTTTCCGGTTTCTGAGTCTCAGCCTCAGAGAAGAAGAATGTGTTTAATAGTACTTATTTCACCGCATTGTTAGTAATATTAAAGTAAACAAGAAAATATAAGCCATAGAGAACACTATACAGGTATGATATTAACATTACATGCACATTCTGAAATAGTATGAGTCAGTCTTCTGCTTTTTAATAAAACTAGCATATTAAAATATGGAAATATGTGATAGGAAAATAGCATATGTGCTATATTTTCATGTAACATATCATCATATATTATACAATATGTACTTTATCATATGCAAATTTCACTGAGAATTGTGACCGTTGGCTTTGTTTAGAAAAGGGATTTTTTTTTCTAAGCTGAAGACTTTTCTGATCATTGAAACCCAATATTATATAATCTATAAAGAACCCAAAGCATTAAAATTGCAGCTGAAGGTTTGAAGTTGGATATTAACAAGAACTTCCTGATCTTACAAATATTTGGAAAAAGTTTTCTAGGGAGGACGTTGTCTCTCTTCCTTGAGGGATTCACTTAGAAACGGTCCTTCCTGGGAGGTTAGACCTCACTTCTAGAATCTAGATAGACCAGCAGGATATAAACTTTCATCTGGATCGAAACATAAGTCAGAGAGTTGGGATCTTTCTAAAAGGAAGGATTAGAGCAGTGATGGCAAACCTATGACACACATGTCAGAGGTGACATGAGAACTCATTTTTTTGGTTGATTTTTCTTTGTTAAATGGCATTTAAATATATAAAATAAATATCAAAAATATGTCTTTGTTTTACTATGGTTGCAAATATCAAACAATTTCTATATGTGACACGGCACCAGAGTTAAGTTAGGGTTTTTCAAAATGCTGACACGCCGAGCTCAAAAGGTTCACCATCACTGAATTAGAGTGACAGGAAGAAGAACTGACATAACTTCCTACTGGTTTGGGTTCATCCAAGTGTGGTAGTTGTGGCCAAAATATCCACTTTGGAAACCTCCCCAAGTTCTGATGCAGCTGAATGTGTATCTGGATGACTGTCCAGACTGTTTTTTCTGTGGTGGTCAGAGAAGGTGTTAGCAGGATTCTTTCACTGTTGACTCTTCCTCAGAGGAGGAAGCAGTTGGTTAGCTGTCCTTCAGGCACTGAAGATCTGCCTCACCATTGAGTCTGGAGAGAGGATGCTGGGTGGGGGGCAGAAGAGCAGAGCTGAGCTGGAGAGGTCATTGGAGGATGGAGGCCATACCAACCACAGCAGGTAAAGAGGATGAGGACATGGGGCCCTACTTTCTGCAAACTGAGGAAATGTATTTGACTAGAGCACATTTCAAGAAGATGCACCATGGGGCCACTGAGTGCTCGTCAGAGACTTGGGGGGAAGGTGGGCAGGACAATTCAGCAGGGCTATTTAGGGAGGTCCAGCATTTGTACCAATGCTCTGGTGCTCTGGCAAGCAGATAAAATCTGAGGGGGACTTTTAAAGTGGAGTGCACCGTGTCAGAGAAGAAGTGTGGTGCCTGCCTCTTTTTGTATAAAACATCCTACTCTTTTCCAAACAAGGGTAAACATAACCAAATGTTGGGGAAGGCGGCAGCGGATGAAAGCCAGCGGAAAGCATGGCTAGGACACTCCTTAATATTCATACTTATTGACTACCTGGCATCTGGCACCCAGCACTGCATCCAATTACATGCTTGTTGAAAAGATTTCTCTCCTTACACATTTAAATAATGACTATGGGCACAATTTTGGTGTAAAGATACAAATTAAAATTTGCTAAAATGGCTCTACCGGATACTTGGGAGGTGGGCGATTGTCACCACCTCCATTTAAAAGCACACAGCACCAGCTACAATAAATATTTAATGTATCGTTTGTGAAGACTAACGAATATACTTTTGGCACATAATGTGCAGGACATTAGCGGCATTTAGCTCTTCCATTTATTTTACAGATAGAGAAACTGAGGTCTAGAAAGGAGAAGGGACTTGTCCAGGCATAAGTTACATTTTTTTAAATGACTCAGGGTTATCGTTATAATTCCTCAACCTAATGGCCCTTTGCTTTCACTATAATATTAATGAGCCATTCTTCTTCAAAGAATGACTCATCAAAGGCAGGGCAGACTGACAAGCAGCTTTGGGGATGGCACTGAAATATTCCCATTCCAACCACAGTCAATTTATGTCCAGTTTGTGCTGCAAGACCACTCACACTGGGTCCAGGCCTAAACAGGATGAGAAGTGATTACAGCCACTTGGCACAGCCACTGTCCTTTAACCTGCCACCACTGGGGAGCCCGCTGCCTTATCTGGGAAGCCCTCTTCTCCTTCCACCTCCATAGCCAACCAGGAAACTCAGACTAAAGAGGGTGACCCCAGTGATGAGACAAGGAAAAAAGAGCTAATTTGGAACACAGGTATCTTGAGTCCCAATTCTTCATGAATCCCAAATTGCCAGGCATTCCTTTGAATTTTAAAGTGGGTGGGGAGATTGAAAGCAGGAGTCATTTCCTTCTGAAAATGCATTGCCTCTTTGTTCTGCTGTGGTGGCATCAGAAATGGTGAGTTTTGTGAATAGAAGAAGAGAGAGAGAGAGAGAGAGAGAGAGAGAGAGAGAGAGAGAGAGAGAGAGAGAGAAATATCTGTGTGTTGCCTGTAAAAACAGTTCCAACTGCTCCCCAATAATCAACCAAGGGAAATGCTGAAACTCCCAATTTCCTTGGATTGACTGCTTTTCACCCTCAGGGCTCACTAAGTACCTAGAAGGAGACTGGTAGGTTGAGCCTTTGGCTGGACCCTCCTGGCTCCACACTCGCTCTGGCAGGCAGGAATCAGGTCTGCTGCAGCCTCAGGCAGGAGCTGAGACTTG
This sequence comes from Myotis daubentonii, assembly GCF_963259705.1. Taxonomy (NCBI): domain Eukaryota; kingdom Metazoa; phylum Chordata; class Mammalia; order Chiroptera; family Vespertilionidae; genus Myotis; species Myotis daubentonii. The sequence goes on along the minus strand of NC_081855.1, from coordinate 47,211,803 downwards.
GGTTGGGGAGGCTTGGAAGGCCATAGCCAGGTAAAGTGGGTCAAAAATTCTTAAGCAACGGAGGAAGGCAGGGAGCAAGGTAGCGCTATGCTCTAGCTCAGTGGTTCTCAACCTTGGCTGCACACGAGAATCACCTGGGAATCTTTTTAAAATCCTGATTTCTGGGCCTCGTCCTCTAGAAATTCTGTTTCTTTGTTACTAATGTTGTGGCCCCACCCCATAACAAAGAAACAGAATTTCCAGAGGATGAGGCCCAGAAATGATTCCCAGGTGATTCTAATGTGCAGCCAAGGTTGAGAACCACTGCTCTAGCTGCACTTCTCAAACTTTAATGTGCATATAAACTACCTGGGGATCTGCTAAATTGAGTTTTTGATTCTCTTCGGAGTGGGACCGAAGTTTCTGCATTTCGAACCAGCTCACAGGTAGTGCTGATGCTGCTGGGCCACAGGGCAGCAAGGGTCTTACAGAACCAGAGCCTCAGGGGCCCTGAGTATCGCACACCAAGCCCTGATCCCAAGACGTGAATTCTCTCCAGCAGAGCAGATCCTGCTCTTTTGGCATTGATGAAAGGTGCTCTCTTTTTGACCAAAGAAAGCTGGAAGGTGGGCAATTAGCAAGATCCTTCTGGTGTTCTTGATCTTGGTAACAACCTGTTATAGCTGAAAGAGCATTTTTAATTAGGCCAAATTATCCAGCTTGGCGGTACATAGAAATCAAAGCCCCAGCTGAAATGCCTGTTTCATTTTGCTAGTGTGGAAATGGCTATGTGCTGTGATTTTTAAGATGTTAAACACTGCCTATGGGCATATTTTGTAGGGAAATAAACACATAGCCCAATAAAATGTATAGTGTGGTTTTAATATATTGTAGCCTCACTTATTTATGAGGAAAATAAACACACAAGCCAATAAGCTGTGTATTATTACTTTAATATATTGAATTTATTTCATACCTATATATTTTATGAGGAAAAATAAACTAATAAGATCCATGATATTATAATAACACATCTAATTGTTCTATATTAATTTATTTATGAAAGAAATAAGTGCAATTTAACATGACATAAGATTATTTAATGCGGGAGGTGAATTCTATATGAAGACAGTTTAAGGGATGAAATTTCAGCTGAATAAGATGTGTGTACTTCCCACACCGAGGGTCCAGTTAAAAAAAAATATTCAGAGGCCTGTCTGGTCCTATATGTCATGACCTATCTGGCTTCTGGCTTTGCCTGACAGTTGTTGCCTGTTGGTGCCCGGGACTCCAAGTCCTCGGCCTGTTGGTCCAGGGGAACGTCTGGGAGGCCCAAGAAATAAACTGATTTTGGAGACTGGCAGCGTCTGCTAGGAGGTAGCCCTGCAGTGTCTATTTCTGGGCCCGAGAAATATTAAATAAACCTAAGGAGGATGGATTGCTTTCCAGGGCCCTTTAAATCTCCACGTTCCCCGGAAGAAAGCAGAAGGCAGATGGGGAAGATCGATCCTGGTTTCCCGCTTACGGGGTTAGCAAGTAGCCAGGCCTGGGAGGTGGGGGATAGGAGATAGTGTTCAGATGGCAAATGAAGTTGTTGGCACAGACAGGTAGGTCTGCGTTTGGAGAAAGCTCTGGGCAGGCTACAATCCCAGAGCGAAGGATCAAAAGCCCGAGTCGCCCAGGCGCACCCGGGCCTGCAGACCCGGCGCGCCCCCTCCCCTCCCCTTCTCATCCCCACGCGGACTCTCCGTCCATCTCGCGCCCTCGGCATCCATTGGGCTCAATTTAAAAAAATAAAATAAAACAAAAACTGGGAGGAGACTCCCTGGTTCCCTTTCTGCACTGGCGTCTGAACGATCCAGAAAGGAGAAAGGGGGTGCAAGGCCGGTCCCCCGGGCGGAACCCCGGGCGCGTCCCGAAGCGGCCGTCATGGCGGCTCTTCCCTCGCCTCCCCGCCGCCTGGCCTCAGCGCCATTTTGAGCATCACCCTTGCTTCCCCGTCTCCCTGCCGCACTCCTCGCTCGTCCTTCCCTCCCTGCAGGCCAGGCGCCTGCCGACGCTGCCCGGGCTCCCTGGGCTGGTCGACCCGCCGCCCCTCGGACGCTCTCCCAGCCCCAGAGCGACTGCGGGGACGGGGAGCATCGGTGCCGGCCCCGCTGCGTTGCTCCCGCGGCTCCTTCCTGCCCACGTGGCGGCCCTTTATCCTCCCGGGGCCCGGGGCACGGGGCCTGCTTCCCGAGAAAAGCCCGGCGCCCACTCCACTCCTCCAGGCCGAGCCCCCAGGCGCCCTGCGCGCCGGGAGAAGCCCTCCACCCGTTTGGGGTGCGGCAGCTCGGAGCCCCGGGCCCCCTCCCAATCCCCTTGCGTCTCTGCGGCCTCGGCCCGGGCTCCCACGCGCGTGCCCGCGGCCTCCGCTCCTTGCACCCTCTCCCGTGGGCCGCACACCTCTCCCTGCACCGCCCACCTTTCCAAGCCGAGGCCCGGAACACCCGCCAGGGGCCAGAGGCCTTCGGTGGGGCGGTGGCGAGGTGACCCGGCCTCCAGCAAACCTCCCCGCAGTCTCGGAGCTGCGGGAGGAGAAGCGGTGGGCGGCCAAGTGGGGCCATTTTTGTACCACGCGGACTCAGCCAGCCCGGGACCAGACCCAGCCCGGGGAGAACCGAGGGCGTCAGGCCGGCCTAAGGGCTTCGGGGGAAGGGGCTGCGTCCCAACACAAGCACTCGTGTTCGTATAATAAAGGCATTTATTCAATCTATGAAAATAATGTACAATAAATACTTTCCCCTTTTCCTATTATTAAAGAGTTTTAATAAATAATCTACGTCCTAAAACTTAAAAAAAAAGTGGAAAATAGGCTCCTCTAGCTCTTTTTAAAGAAAAGCCCCGCCCCGCCCCTTACAGTGTAATGATTCCTGAGATTTCGTTGGAAGGAGTCTACCGAACGGAATTTTTCTGTGGTTTCCAAAAGACGCCCGAGTATCCAAATATTTTAGAGAGAGAAGAAAGGACGTGGATTAAACGCTAATTCAATAATACCTGAATTTTAGCAAAATACCTAAAGAAGTCTAAACCACTTGGGGGCTGGGGGGTCCTGGGAGGCCCTGGGGGTGGGGGGCAGAGAGGCCGGGAGGAGACGGTTAGGGGAACTGCAGGTCGATGGCACAGAGGCTGCTGGTGAAGAAGTCCAGGTCTTCCTCGGAAAAGGGCGCAGGGCTGTCGAGCGAGCCCTGCAGGCTGGGGGAGAGGCCTCCGGACAGCTGGAGGCAGGAGTCGGCCGCGAAGAAGTTGAGGTCGGGCAGGAAAGGCGAATCCTGCCGCTCAGGGAAGGCGTCCTCGGGCAACAGCTCGGGTTCCAGCCCGCGGGCCCCGCGCAGGGCGCCGCCGGGGCTCGGCGTCCCCGCGCCGTCCGGGCGAGAGGCCAACGGCGGGGCGCACGGAGCGCGCAGAGGGCCTGGCGCGACCTCGGACGGGTGAGAGCAGGCTTCCCGCGCCGCCCGCGGGGCGGAGAGGCGGCCGGGGCTGGCCGCAGGTTCCGGGGCGGGCTCGCCGGGGTCCTCTAGGGAGCCCGGGCAGGCTGGCTCCCCGTCGGGCGGCTCTCGGTGCTGCGTCTGCCGCTTGTGCTTCATGCGCCGGTTCTGGAACCAGACTTTGACCTGCCTCTCGGTGAGGTCCAGTAAGGCCGCGATCTCGACGCGGCGCGGCCGGCACAGGTACTTGTTGAAGTGGAATTCCTTCTCCAGCTCCAGCAGCTGCGTGTTGGTGTAAGCCGTGCGCAGCCTGCGCGCCCCGCCGCCGGCCGCCTCCGCCAGCCCCGGGCCATCTGCTGGGAAAGCGGACGGAGCATCAGAGCGGGCCGCATCCTCCTCCCAACCTCAGTTCAGCTGAAATAAAAGACCCTTCCATCCGCCAAAAACAGGAGCCGCCGTGCCCCTTCCTTCCCGCCCACCACAGCCGCTCGCGCTCATGGCTTTTCCCTTCTTTCCCGTCCCTCTCCCTGCACAGCCGGCCCAGGTCAGGGCAAAGCATTCAGAGAGCCGCCCACGGGCCATGCAGGGGTTAGAACCGGCTCCCCTCTGCCCCCAGGACCTCAGAGCCTCCCCGGGTCCTCCGAGTGGATCCCTTAATTCGGACTCCACGCAGGGAGGGGGTGTATAAAGAAAGATGGTTCCTCACCTCCTTTCCTCCCTAGATCCTAGATTCCCCCTCCCGTGTAAGAGCTGGGGGAATGGGACCGAATCTTTTCCTGTCCTCAGATTCAGCCCCAACAACACACATGCATCCCTCCTCACAGATAAAGGGCAATCGAATTCTCTTCTCCCAGCAGAGAAAAAGCTCTTCCCCAGCCAGCTTCCAAAATCTGCTGGGGGGGGGGGCGGCGGGAGGGAGGGAGATGGAATCTGGCAGCGGCCAGGCCTGAACCCCAGCGATCTATTCTGCTTCCTTGTCACTGAAACCAACGGGGCTAGGAACCCCAACAGGCTTGCCACCTTTTCTTCCTCCCCCATCGCTCTTTCTCCCCATTTTCTAGCTGCCCTTCACCCCACCCCTACCCCTTTTACAGACCTGTGGGCGAGCCGACCCCGGAGGCTGGGACCGAGGAGGCGGCCGGAGGGGACGTGGCCGATGGGCTGGGTTTCTTGGCAGATTTCTTCTCTTTCATCCAGGGGAACTCGGGGGCCAGGGGGGCGGCGGGGAGCGGCGGCGGCGGCGGCGGCGGCAGAGCGGGCCCATCTTCGGCTCGCTTTTGGCTCCCGGGTCTCTGAAGGGTGGAGGCGCCGAGCTGGAGGCTGGGGAAGGTTAGCTCGAAAGGAGGAGGAGGAGGAATTAATGTCGACTCCTTGATTGATGAAGTTTGAAATGTCTCCAAGACAGCGGGGAAGGAAGTCAGACACTCGGCGAGCGATGGCTGGCTGTTTATAAACCCAATCTCCCTCTCAAATTCAAAATTCATGGCTTTCAATGGTGGGGGAGGGGGGCTGCTGGGGGGGGGCGTCAGGAGGGAGGATCGGAAGGGACCCCCCCTCCTGCCCCCCCCAGGTTTATGTGATGGAGCGATTTTGGGAGGGAGGGATTTTGCTGTCTCTCTCTCTTTTTTTTAAATTTGGGGCCTTTATAATTGTATATTGCTGATAAATACAAGCGTATGGGGACTCTCTCTATTAAACCCAGGACTCTGGCGAAATTGCAGGGAATTCGTGGTCACGGGACCAGACTCGGCCAATCGCTGGTCTGGGCCTGGTGGAAAACAGAGAGCATTATTTGCTTTAATTGATTCAAAAACTCCAGAGGACCCCCGACCTGGACACCATGAACCCCCCCAGTCCTTCACTCCCTCTCCCCAATGCCTCCCTTTCTTCAAAAACAAAAACAAAAAAACGCTAGAGGACCTTTCCCTCATCTCCTTCAGAGAATTAAGATCCTCCAGAAGCCTGGAAAACAAGAGTATCTAAGGGAGAGATTTTCCTCTTTTTGAAATATTTTAATAGAGTTAATTGCTTTCTGTACACGGCCAGCAGCATCATCCCGCACCCCCCAAAAAAGAAGGTTGAGTGAGGATCTCAGTGTGGCAGGAAGAGGTAGTAAAAAGCGGCTTCCCCGCCAGCCTTTGGGAAAAGTCAGTGTTAAGGTGCAATAAGGAAGAGAAGAGATTTACAATCATCAGCACCACTATCCCCATCCCACCCTCCAAAAGCAACAGATAAATCTTGGAAAATCGACAGGCACTCCCAGGCTGACACAGAGGAGTGAGATAGATGGTGAGAGGCCCTTTTGGGCCTCTGGCCTCCATAGCTGTGTGGTCTCAGTTCCCCTTCTGCCCAGTGTTTGCAGCATTGCCCCTGCCCCTATGCCCATCCACCTGCCTTGCTCACCTGGAGGCATCTGCACTCCTCTATGACCTGCCCTCTCAAGGGTCAGGGTCTAAAATGCATAGCACCACTCAAGCCTCAAGCCTGTATCTGTATCTATACTCAGGAACATGAACAAGAACCAAGGTGGTCACCCATTCATTTCACTTAGAGCATTCTCAAAGTTGGGGGTGGGGGGTGGATTTTCCCCCCTAGAACAAAGAAATGCCCCCTCCCACTTTTATCATTGTGCTAGTTAAAAAAAAAAAAAAATCACTGTCAAGAAAGAATTCCCTGAACATGGAGAGGGTGGAAATAATGACCACTGAGATGATACTCCTTTCCTGGCCCCAGAGGGAATTTTTGTTTTTTGTTTGTTTGTTTGTTTGTTATTTATTTTAAAGGGATCCAGATAGTCTGAACTTCAGGCAGTGCTGTAATTTACTGCAGGGAGGAGGCACAAGACTGAGGGTTCCACACAATTGGTGGTAAACCAGATCTCAAAGCAGAAAATGAAAAGTCGATCTGGGGGAAGATTTTTAAATAAGTGGGTCAGAGGGACGGAGAGGAGATGAGGCGATCAATCTTAGCCCCCTGACAGCTCCCTCGGATGGCATCAAAGAATTTGGCTCTTTGGGAAAGCAGAGGGAACAGCCGAAATTCCCCATCCCTTTAAAAGGCCCGGGGGTGGGTGGTGTTAGCACAAGAGAAAGGTGATTCTGGGAGCTGGGGAAACAGATGGGGAATGGGGACAGAGGGTAGGGCGCTGAGTTGGGTGGAAAGTTTGTCTGGAGAACTCCCACGGCTCTGGCCTCCCCTCCCCCTCCTGGCTCCCAGCTGCCCAGCCAGGAGGAGAAGGCTGGTTAGCAGAGAGACATGGCCACTCAGCCGGGAGCTGGAACTAGAAACTTTCTGTCGATGCAAACAGCCGCGTGGGTGGTGGTGAGTATTCATCCGCGTGGGTGGTGGTGAGTATTTAAAAAGGACCGAGATGTCTGCATCGGAAAGTTGGGGCTGGAGGAGAGCCAGTTGGAGGTGGGGGCTGCGGGGACAGGGGGTGGCCGGTCTGGCAAGCTCTGAAAGGCTCAAAAGAGAACTGCTATGAACTGGACAAACTGGCCAGAGACGGTTATGTCCAGCTCAGCTCCAAAGAAAGCACAATTTACCATTTGGAGGTGTGGATGGGGACGGGGGTCGGGGGAGGGGGAGGCACAGAAGAATCGGGGTAGTGGTTGTCTGCAAGTTGTGCAGTGAGGCCTGCGAGCGGGCTCTCTCTCCGCCACCCCCTTGAGAAGCCCTGAAAGTTTTTTCACGGGCTCTGGAGCTGGCTGCATGGTCCAGGGCTTCTGCCGGCACCAGCCGGCCAAGCCTGCCCCTGCAGGAAATACGGCTCTCCCTAACCCTGCTGACAGGTTTTACTGCCAGATTAGAGAACAGCAGAAAACTTGGGTGTTAAAAGGGGCCAAGAGAGCCCTCCTTCCCGGAGACACGGCTTCCCCGCCCCCTGTTGTGCTGTGAATCTTACACACAGATATTTTCGCCATGACTTTGGCTGCTGAGCTAGCGCTGGAATCTCGCAGGAAAAAAAGGGGTGGGGGACACCAAGCTAAGTCCGCCCTTGTTTTTCTTGTTTGCCAACCAGCTTTAAGCCAGAGCTCTGGTTTTCAAGCTCGAGCTAAATTCTCTCTCTTGGCCTACCTCTCTCCTGCTAAACGATCAATCCACTGCACCCCCAGAGCCAAACATGGCGCCTCATCTAGTTACATCATTCAGAAAATGTTATTCAGGGAAGAGGGGAAGAGAGAGAGAAAGAAAAACCCTTGAGCGTTATTTGATCCCAATCAAACTTTGCACGCTCTTATGCCTTTAAATTATAGCCTGACCCAATGCTAAATTGCTTGCCGCTTGGATGAGCCGAGTCCAGTTAAAAATCCTACTGGGGAGGGTGGGGGGGTGGGGAGGGGGTGTAGAACTCAGGTTGCTTTTTTTTTTTATTGTTATTTATTGTTGCATAAAGACTGTAATTACTAACCTTGGACTGCCAGGATGCAACATAAAAATGAAAATCAGCCCTCTCTTTAAGGCTGAGGGCCTGCAAAGATTCTCACCGACACACCCTCCCCCCATCACTTCCACCAAATATATGCTCCTAATTAAGCAATGCCTGCGCATCGCTTACAATTAGAATTATGCAACTCTTCAGCAAGCCGCCACCGCTTCCCTTTCAACGAATTAGCTCCATATTTCAGCCGCCCTGTCTCCTCGCTCTTATCGACTCCAGCGACGCAGCGGTGACATTTCATCTTTGACAGACCCTCTCTATCCTCGCTCCAATGTGATAAAACTTTTATGGAACCACGACTAAGAAATGAAGTTTTCCCAGGGACCGTGGAAAACAGAGTCGCCCATTAGCCTGGGGACTATTTTATTTACGCTTCCATCCAACAGCTTCTCCCACCCTCCGCCTCTCCCCGTCCCCTGGCTGCCTGGCTGGGGAAATCAAAGGGGCCTCCTTTCTCTCCGCCCCCAGTTTTATTTAGTAATTTAATTTCATTTTAGTTTTAAGGTTTGACCTTAGAAGTCCAGGCCTCAGATTTTTTTTTTTTTTTAGATTAATCATTTTCCTTTGTTTTCATTCTAGACCCAATGGTGGTTGGGCTTCGGGTCACGTGACGACTTCTTTGTCGCTCCGGAAGAGAACTGTGAAGTTTAGGTTGCGTGGAAGGAGCAGTAATCTGCCGATTTTTGTTGTTGTTGTTATTGGGGGGCGGGGGGCGTAGGGGCAGGGGCTGGGCAAGGAAGTTGTAGCCAAAGGAGCAAAAGGACAAAAGGTCAATGAAAGAGAAAAATGGAGAGGCAAAGAAACCAAACAGAAAGACCTAGAGCGAGCACCCAAGAGTCCTCCTTCCTCCCAACTTGTTTCTTAAATCTTAGCTCAAGGAGCTGGCAGGATGTCCCAGGCTGCTATGAGAAAAGCTATACAAACATGAGATACAGCCAGGGGAGGTCGGCGCCTGAGCAGTGCGCGAAAAGGCCAAGATGGGGTCTCCAGTGTCCTCATTCCCTTGGGGGAAATTTGGCAGTCAGCAGCCTCCCTCTGCTATCTAAATTGGACCACCAGGACAAGATAAAATTGATAACAGAAAGTTTATTCAAGAATTGTTTGACAGACAACCCTTTTAAGTAAGGAAAAAAAGTGACTACGGAAGAACAAAGAAAGTTCCAAGAGGGAATTAACTCTAATTCTACAAATTCAGGACTATACAGTGACAATTAGGAGCTGAGTTCATGCCTTTTAGAACTAATTACAATTGCTCATAAGTACGAGTTTAACATAAATCTACAGCTCTTTTCTAGAGTACAATAATAACTAAAATAGCTGGTTTTACATGACAGGAAACACGTCCTTTATAACAAGTAAATACTAAAAAAAAAGTACAGTTTTTTTTCCTTTTTCCCTCGTATAAATACATAATGTAAGGGGATAAATAATACCAAAAAAAAGAAAATATTTTAACAGGCTATGACCAATAAATATATATGAAAATGTTCACTAGAACACACACTTTTTGAGCGATGCTGGACTCCTGCAGGCATCTCTCACAGTTGTTTTTATATCCATTAAAATGTAAACTCTAAGTGCAACGAAAGTGTCCTGTCAGGGGCTTGAGCAAGGCACACAGGCCCCGCTGCAGCCCCTGCCTGGGACAGACAGTTTGTTAAAATATACCCTGTTTTCACGTTAAGTCAAGAGAGCAACTGAAGAAAAAGTGTAGAAGAACCTCGTGTCTCCGATTGCTTTTTGTGGAAAGAGGGGGATGGACCTGGAGCTGAGATGGGTGGGAGGCAGTAGAATGGGCAAACCCTCAGTCCTGACAATCACCTCCCAGCTTTTCCATAAAAGAAAAAAATATATATATTTATAATATAGACAGCTCTGACTTTCAAGATCTCTCACCATCCCTGAGCCCTCTGAAAACTGTAACTGATGGGGTCGGGGTGTAGATATTAATGTCCTAGAGCAGAAAAATATGGTGCTAGAAGGGAGTGCTCAATTGACCTCAAAGAGATGGGAGGACATTTGAGACTTCAGGGAGGTGGGAGGGGTTCGTGCTTGGTGCCCCTGGTTTTGAAATGTTTTCTAATTCTTTTTAAAGGAGAATTGCAAGGGGGGGAAAAAAAAATCAAGATTTGGGGGAATTACCCACAGAGACTGAAGGTAAGTTGGTTGGTGATGGCCTAGCCATCTTGTCTGTGTTTTTAAAATGTGCTTCTCTACCTTGTTGCCCTGTCTCCTCCCTCTAGCCCACGCCCAAGCCTGGAATACCAACTGCATACTGCCACAGGCCTCGGGTTGAGGGGGGTCGGAGGGGTTGCATCTCCAATCTGCTGTGGATTCCTTTTCAGTGGGTAGGCAGACAGATGGAACAAGGGCTGGAAGATTTTTAAAAAGCAACCTCTCAGGCCAAGAAGGGAAGGAACTCCAGGCCTGCCCTTCCCAGGAAGCCTGGTTGCCAAGTCCCTGCCTCTTCCTTCAGTCCTCCAGGATACCACTCCAGGCTCTCCCCCACCCCTTGACCTCATCCCTCCGCCCACCCCCACCCCCACCTCTCCTATCACAGGTGTGTTAACTTGGGCGCTTCTTGGATTCTACCCTGAGGAGGAGGCGCATGGTGAGAGGAGAGGTCTGTGTAGGTGGGGTGGGGGTCGCAGGGTCCGTGGTGCTGGCTGGGGGCCATAGGGGGCGCCCCATTGTAGTCCAGGTTCCCCGAGGGGTGGTGGGAGAGGTGGTTGAGGCCGTAGAGGGAGGGGCCGGCAGGGGGCGGCAGCGGATCCACGTAGCCGCCCCCGCCCACGTACACCGGGCTACCCTGCATGGTGGGCGTCCCGTAGGCGCCCCCGTTGGCTTGGAGAACGTGGGGCTCGTAATCGGGCGCCGGCGTGGGCGGGTATTTCTGCGGGGCGCCGCAGCCTTTGAGCGAGGGCTGGTAGTTGGAGGACAGCGCGTAGGCATTCGGGTGGGCTTTGCCGAAGGTGGGCGGGGACGGGCTCTCGTAGCTGGGGGTCATGGAGTGTAAGGCGTTCATGAAGCCGGCCGTGGACTGCATGGGCTGCGGGGGGCTGCCGGCGGGGGAGGGGCCCCCCGACGACGAGGCCAGGCCCTTGGCCTTCTGGTCCTTCTTGTACTTCATGCGCCGGTTCTGGAACCAGATCTTGATCTGCCGCTCGCTGAGGTTCAGCAGGTTGGCCATCTCCACGCGGCGCGGCCGGCACAGGTAGCGGTTGAAGTGGAACTCCTTTTCCAGCTCCACCAGCTGCGCGCTCGTGTATGCGGTCCGCGCCCGCTTGGACGCCGCCGATCCCGGGGGGCTCTTGTCCCCTCCCCCGCCGCCGCTGCCGGCCCCGCCGCCCCCGCCGCTACCGCCTCCGCCTCCGCCCGCGCCGCCTCCGCCGCCGCCACCACCGCAGCCCTCCGCTGGATCCGAGGGGGAGGGGTGGGAAGGGGAGAAAATGAAATAAAAGATAATTACTGAACACGCCGAAATTGAATGCATCGTTTCTTAATAAATCCAGGCCTGGACTCGGATCCCCCGCCGCCTCCCCTTCCCGTCCCCGCCTCCTCCTTGCTACCCCCCCCCCCAACGCCCGTCGCATTAGCGGACACTCTATAATAGTGGCATTTATTAAGAGACCTGTTCTCCTCTCCTGCCCCAGCTTATGAAAATTTGATCATGTCACGCAGACAGAGCCACATGGCCATTTATTTAGGGCTGGGTTTTCTCTCGCACGCTCTCTCCCCCGTCCTCGACTCCAGGTCTGGGGAGTCACTCCCCCCTCTCCTGCCCCTGTCTGTGACCAGGATGGGGGTGGCCGAGGACGACCCTTGAGGCACCAGGACATCCGTGGGCAGGACACGGGAGTGTGGCGCGAAGAGGCTGCCGTGCCTGGAGGCCGGGACCCCGGGCCGCCCGAGAGATTGTGATTAATACCCACAGTAATCATACTTAATAATAATCAATCGTTGACGACTCTGCGTCTCCTGGCCCCGCGCCCGGCCTTCTGGAGCTCGGGTGCAGGGTGGCCGGAGGGAGAGGGTGTGAGTGGGGTCAGGGGTCATCAGGTGGTGGGAGGTCGGGGAGCTGCGCCGCTGCCACCTCCACCCGATACTGTCCCCAGGCCGCCGCCTGGGCGCCTCGGGGCTGGGTGCTAGAATAACAGCGACATTCCTGGCCCGGACAAAAGCGCACGCTGAGGAAGGCGGAGAGCTGGTACCTGTGCCGGGGGAGCTGTTTTTCAGCTTGGACGTTTGCCTCGACTCTTTCATCCAGGGGAATATCTGTTTGGTGAGGGTGGAGTTGGAGCCGGGACCGCATTTGGGGGGGCCGCTTTTGCCGGCCCCGCCCCCACTGCTGCTGTTGCTAGTGGTACTGGTAGGTGCGGCGCTGGGCGGGGGTGAGCCGGGCGGGGCGGGCAGGGGCTCGGGGGCCAGGCCCGGCCTCATGCAGCTGCCGTTGAGTTCCTTGCTCTTAGCATGCGGGGCGGCGTTGCCCAGGGATTGCAGCGAGCACGCCGAGCGCTGGTAGTCACCCTCCAGGTGCGTGGCGGCCTGGAAGGGGGGTGGGGGGGCACCATCGTAGCCGAAGCCATTACTGCCAGGGTACGAGGAGTAGCCTCCGAAGAGTGCAGCCGAGGCGTTGTCGTAGTAGGTGGCTTTCTGCATCGCTGGGCGAAACCCGGGCAGTGGGTGGCAACTTGCAAGGGCCTGATACCCTCACGACCGGACATTGGCACCCCTGGGGGTCACGTGAGGCGCCGGACCCCCCCTCCCCTTCCTGCCCCCCTCCTCCCGGGGTCTGTTCGGAGCCGCTGACCTGCGGGGTGAGAGAAGAGACACAAGGGGGAGAAGAGGACTGGGGCTCGAATCCATCTTAGGAACTGAAAAGGGAACTGACATCAATAGGGATTTTTCCTCTCCCCAACCCCGGCATCTTCACAGCAGATGCTGAGGCCGCTTCCTGGCCAGCAATGGATTGTCCTTAATTTCAACGCTTTAATTGCAAAGTAAAAGCCCACCGGTTTTCATTTCCACTTAAAAATAAGGACAGTATTCCTTTGGGGTCTGGCTAGGTCTAGAATCTTCCTGCTTACTGCAAAAGTCATTGCCTTCTCTCCTGTGCCAGCACACTAGCCTCTAACCTCTCCTCCTTCCTCCCCCTATCTCCTCCGCCCCAACTCTGGAGAGGGTGGCTCAAGAAGAGGGAGAGGGGGAGACTCTAAAAGCATCAGCAATACCCTTCTCTGAGCTGAGGCCTCCTGCCTCTGCTCCCTCCGTGTCTATCAGGTCTCTCTCACCCACAGAGTCTCATCTGAAGGAAAGACAGAACTCCCGAAAGAGACAGAAGGAAGAAGCACGCTGAGCAGAGAGCCTTCTTATGTCAGGGATCCTCTCACCTCACAGAGACAATAACAACGGCCTGACCTAGAAACTTCCTGAAGACCTTTCACCTCCCGAACCAGAGGAACTGGGCCTTTCCGGGCGTCCCTGCATGTCCCTGCTCCAGGTATCTCCACCTCCAGGCTAAGTCTTGGCCCAGCCAAGTCTGGGAAGGGACCAGCCGCCCCCATGGGGCCCCCAAAAGGAGCAGGATTGTTTCAGTTCCCTGGCCCGGCTGCTTGGTGCTGTGACCATTTGGCCCAGATCTCCTCCCTCCTTCATTTTTTTCCCACAGGACTTTAATTTTTCCCACCCTTTTCTTGACAGTTTGTTTCCTTTGATTCCTTCAACAGAAGAAAAGAAGAAAGAAACTGGATAACTGCTGGACTTTTCTACCAAGAGATGGGAAAAGACTTTCTAAAAGAGAAAAAAAAAATTCCCTAGGAAAAAAAGAAAGTCAACAAAGCAATTTGAACAATATTATTCTCTGGGCTGGAAACAGGGTACCCCTGTTTACTAAAGTTCTCTGGGGCAAAATTTTTTTAAATAAAATCATTGTGTTTTTTTCATGCAGCCTTTTTAAAGTGTGCCGGAAAAATAAAGGTTCGAGCTGTCATAGGGTTTTGTATATTTCTTCTGAAACTTCTGACTTCATCCCTCCCCCCCTCATCTGTCTTCCCCAAGGCCTCACCATCACACTTTTTCATAAAACCTCCAGAATGACCCTCTCTTCTGACATGTGAGTTTGAAATACTTAAATCTCATTCAGCCCAGCTGGCAAACTCCAAAGAAAACTAAAAATAGGAAAATAAAAGAAAAGGCGTGTAGGTGAAGGAAGTCCCTCCCACACATAAATCCCCTTCTTAATCGCACAGATTTATACCCCAAAGAAAGCCGGGGTGGCCCTGAGGTCCGATTAGTTTCTGGGAAGAATTTGTTCCTGGAAAATACACATGGGTCTGCATAGCAGCAGGTCCTTTCAGGAAAACTGGAGTTCAATTGACCAGGCTGACCCAGCGCCTTTATTATTATTACCATTAGTCTCTGATGATTTAACCAAAATTAGCTTCGGAGCAGCCCTGGCTGAAGGGGAAATTAATTAACAGGCATCCTTTGAGTTTGTTATTAATAGATAGAAGAATAAAATAAAAACCTTGGAGGGGGTTGGCTGGCTGGGCCCTGGCTTTATTTAGTCTAAATGATTGTTACAGCAGTAATGATGATGAGGAGGAGGAGGATGATAATAAAACAATAATTTGACTAGACGCCTGAGGCCGAAATTTCTGCCGCTGCCCCTGCAACAAACCCGCAAACCCTTGCAGGACCGCGGCCGGGAGAGTGTGGGGAGCGGAGGAGCCAGGAGAGAATGGAGCCTCCGCCGCCGCCGGGGAGAAAGAGCCGGGAGGTTTGCGGAGGGGCTTGGCCCCCGGCTGCTGCCGCCGCCGCCGGGCTGTCTGGGCCGCTGCTGCCGCGGTGGCTGGCGACTAGCTACGCGGCCCACGGAGGCGACGAGAAAGCGTCCGGGACGCCGACCCGGTTGGCGGTGGCAGGTTCCAAGCGCTCCGGGCCGAGAGCCGAGCCCTCCGGGCGGCAGCAAGTTTGGGCGCGGGAGGTAACCGGATTAAAGGCGCGCGAGCAACTCCGCCCCGGACTCCGCGGGGCCGGGCTGCGGGGCGCCGAGGCCTGGCTGGCGGGACGGTGGGTGCGGAGCGGGAAAGGTGCCTCGGGGATCCGAGATCTGGGGACCCGGGAGCCAGCCGTGGGGGTGGGGAGCAGCTCTGCCCAGCCACACATGTCTATTTCCCTTGCCTCCATGTTGGAAAAATCCAGGCTCCATATGGCTTCTCGGGAGGGAGCCGGTGGCTCCTGGCTTCCCCCCAGGGTCTCGCTGGAGTGAGCCACCCCCAGAACCCCACCTGGCCAGGCGCACCCCTGGAAGAGCCGGGAGAGTCACAATCGCGGGGGAAGCCCCGGGAGAGGGGATAGGCCACCTTCCAGGACTTAAAAAAAATAAAAAATAAAATTAATGGAAGGAAGAAAAATAAAACAGGGAAGGAAGAGAACGGTTAGGCTCTTCTTATCAGCAGGAGAAAAAAAATTCTGCCCAGGACCTGATTGCTAAAAGAAAAGAAGAGAAAAGGAAAGAAGCAGGAAGAGAGAGGGAGAGAGGGAGGGAGAGAAGGAGAGAGAGAGAGGGAGGGAGGAAGGGAGGGAGGGAGAGAGAGAGAGAGAGAGAGAGAGAGAGAGAGAGAGAGTCAGTCGCTGCGTGGAAGGAAGCTTAAAGCTTGTGAACTCTTCTTGAACCGAGATTGGAGTCATATGGGCCATAAATCATTGAGACATACTCTCCGCCATTCACAAACTGATAGCCTATTTTAGTCCAGCTTACCTTAGCCACCGACGAGGGGAGAACAGGCAGACATAATATATATTCACATCGAGCCCCAGCGCGAGCGGCAGGCGAGAAATCTCCCCTCCTTGAAGGCAAAGGGAAAAAAAGACCACTGTTTAAAGCGGCGTCGCCCCCCCTCCCCAACAGCCACCCCGGCTGGGGAGCCCGAGGGGCAGAGCGGCCGGAGGTGCCGCGCGGCGTCCGCTTCAATTCACTCGGCTTAGGAGCGGGGGGTGCGCAGGAGGGAGGGGGTGGGGGAGCGGGGAAAAGCGGGAGCCCGAAAGGTGCTTGGGCTGCTGGGCTCGCCGAGAATCCAGCTCCGGGCTCCGCCACGGCCAAGTCGCCACAGTGTGGTTGCCCTATAAGACTGGTACGCCCTACTCTCCGTAACAATGGCCTCTGCTTTTGCACAGGGAAAAAAACCACACAGACACACACACACACACACACACACACACACACACGCTCACACACACACCCCACCTCTCCCCCTTTAGCGGGCTTAGATGCCTGATAAGGAGGGAAGGTGATGGTGGTATTGGGGGAGAGGGGATTTTTGCACCCCACCCCACCCCCACCCCCAAAAAAGGGTGAGTAAGGAAAGAAGGTGGAGGTTGAGGATTTTTTTTTTTTTTTTTTGGTCTTTTCATTTTGTAAGAACAGGTACATTTTTAAATGGAGATTTTGGCAGGGGAGGCAGGGGGAGCCAAGGCAAGGCAAGCCAGTTGGAGTTCCCAGCTCTTACCACCCCAGTAGTAAACCATTATGCTAATTGAGAAGGAGCTGCTGGGAGGCCTGTCAAAGGCTCTGTGCTCCCCGGGGGTGGGGTGCCTGGCGCCCCTCTGTATTCATGTGCAGTGGAACACTAGGACTTTTTTTTTTTTTTAAGTAGTTTCACTCCTCTGGGACTAGTGGCTGGGTCTTCCGCCCTCTGCCTCTGGCTCCCTCCATCTGAATCTCCGGGTCTGCTGCTTCTCTCCCCACACCCATTCTATTCTTCCTCTCTCCCCACAAGTTTCCAGACCCAGTTTCCAACTGGTAGGGAGGGAAGGCCAGATTTTTTTTTAAACAGCCCCCTCCCCCCTTTTTTTTGAGAACAGACAACAAGCGGTGATTATTTAAAAAACCCAGACCATCTTGCAGAGCGAAGGGGGGCTGATGAGATGGTGACAAAAGGAGGACCCTGTGTTTCGCTTCAGCTCCAGACCGGCTGGCCAGAGCCTGTAAGAACCTCCCAGAGAAGTTTCTGTTAGGATTCTCACCTCTGGGTGGGCAGAAGGGACTCAGAGGTGATAAGGATATTTGTACTTCTAAGAAGATGAGAAGAACTAGCAAAATGGCTTAATTTTAAGGGAACCGGCAGGAGACACAGAGGATAGTTGTTGTGGTGGTGGCTGTCGTCATTATTATTATTATTATTATTATTATTATTCAGAACAAACTTGTTCTCTCAGCTCTGCAAGATGATGATTCTTGGCAGAAGTAAGGAAGATGATAGAAGCTAAACTTTTCTTAGGGTGTGTTTGAGAAGGGCGGGGAGGCCTGTAGGAGGAAGACTGGAGCCAGGAATGTAGGTGTCTGCAGATTTGGGTCGGGGGTGGGGACCAGTCCCGTTGGTGGAGGAAAAAGACAAAAAGAGCACGGGGCATTCCCAAAAGCAGGAGTGTCTGCAACTCTGCTAAGTGCTGACTCTGGGTTTAGGGGATAAAATAGGAGGCAGACGGTCTCTTTTTTTCCTACAAAGGCAGCTTGGAAAACTTGTTCTCTTAACTTTTTGTGGATAGCACCAGCCACTGCCCCGTGAGCTCCCGGTTAGAATATTTGGCTTTTGCCTTCTCCCAGCTGGATGCACCAAGGAGAGATGGGACTGGGAGAACAAAGGTGAGAAACTGTTTCCAGCTATTCTATTGTCTTCCTTCCAGGAGAGGGTGGTTGTGTCTGGCAAAACTTCCCTCAGATCCTATCGTTGTTCCTCACTCACAGGCTCTGCTTTGGGCTGAGAAACCATTCTATTCCCATAGGAAGTGGTTCCTGGGCTCCTCTGCCCCCCCCCCCACTTCTTCCAGGCCCCGTAAGTCAGACTTTCTGGGTTGAAGCAGTAGGTTTCCTGAGGCCCTGCTGAATTAGGGGTTGGGGTACCCATGGCCTCCCTACCCTCTAGCAACAAGAACCGCATGTAGAGCTTTCACTGTGATATTCCCAAGGATCCTATGGCCTCCTAGAGAGATGGTGGCTGAGAGAAAGGACAGATGAAGATAGAGGGTGGGAGCCATTTTTTTCTGTGTTCATCAAGAGTATCAAGAAAAGAAAATGCCCAAGCCAGACCCAATGCTGGGGCTCAAGCCATGACCCTCGAAGAGAGTGATTATGGCTGCATGAGGATGTGGCTGCAAGAAATCTGCCCTGAGACCTCTAGTCCCCGGTGAGAGACCTACAGAGTGGGACTCTATGTAGCTTTGGGTCTGGTGGGTCAGGGACTCAGCCCACGGAGGCTGCCAGAGGCTTAAGGGAACCAGCACCTTTGGGTCTTTTCTCTCACTCCCCAAAACTTAAAAAGCCAAGAATGTATCTCAGACCCTCCATCTGTCCTAGCTGTTGCTAGAGAAGATCTTCATAAAAATTGAGAGAAGAGAAAACCTGGTTGTTTGTGGCTCCAAAGCTTTGCATCAAGGAATAAAAAGAGAGCCTGGAGGGCACCCCGCCAGCTGCCGGCCTGCAAGCCGGGGCTGCAGGCTGATGGGGCCTGGAGCTGAGCTGGGGGTGGAGGCGCTTTCCAGAGACAGCAGTGGACTCTTCCCCTCCTGGAGCCTCATCTCACTGCGGTGCCTTCTGGCTACGCAAAGAAATGGGGTGTAGTGGGGTGGAAGCAAAAAGAACTGGGGAGCAAGAAAACTAACCTGGAGAAAAAGTTCAGAAGACATGCACCCCCAAATGCGGTAGGAGATGAAGTGGGACTTCTTAGTTCTGGAAAGCAGAGCCCATTTGAAATGTTTGGGAGGCAATTAGATCCCATTTTGGTTTCTTTCTTGCCTTTTTCTTCCTTTCTTGGAGATTTCTGGCTGGCCGGTTGCCCCAGATTGGGACAGGGAGGGTGTGGGGTGTGGACGGTAGAACAGGCAGCCCTGAGGGCTCCCATTTCGTTTGAGGTGTTGATGCAGGATGGGGACCTTTCAAACTTCAAGGGACAAAGGCAGGATAGTGAGGAGTGTGGGCAAGGACCTTGGGGTGGGAGACACCAGAGGGGTCTGAGGGGAGACTTTGGGGTCTGGAGAAGAGGAGGGGAGAGGGCTGCAGCGATGCCAAGGGAGTCCTGATTCAGGGTTAGACTACAGAGAGGAGAGGAAACAATTTCTTCCTGGACACAAGGCAGGGAAACTTAACTTACTGTGTGTGTGTGTGTGTGTGTGTGTGTGTGTGTGTGTGTGTTGAGAGAGAGAAATTGGAAAAAATGGAGAGAAAGATCAAGACACAGAGACCTTAGTGTAATCTAATAAAGGCAAAAATTAACAATAAAGGTAAAAATTAGAGAAAGCGTCCCCCTTCAGAGACATTCTTTTCTCTCTGCTTAAGTTTCCAAAAAGCTAGAGTGCTCTCTCTGGCACTGGCACTCCCCTCCCCCACTCCTAATCGGTACCCAGTACCAGGGGACACGGAGCACTTTAAACCCCCTTGAGAAATCCCTGGCGGTCCAGCCTTCCAGGCCTTTGGGGGATCACATCAGTTCCCCCCCCCCAGCCCCCGCCCTCCCCATACACACATACACAGAAAATCAAAGAGCAAACGAAAATTCTCCTCTCACAAAGCACAAATTGGCTGGCCCCGTTCAAATCGATTTCTGATGATCAGCCTTGGGGTGACCAAGGATTCTGCCCCAAATTCCGACCGCAGGCTGATCGTGGAGGCGCTGGGACCTGCAAGCCCAACGAAGCATCTAGGGATCTGTTTCTTTCTGGTCCTGTCTGGTTCCCAGACCCACACTCTTCTAGCTTCATCGCCCAACTTTGTTGCAGCGGCGGCAGAGTCTTGTAAAGTTCACACCCACACCCAAATCTCCATCTAAACATTCATAAAAATTTTCAAGCTGGGGTTGTAAAACGGTAATTGCTACTGAAGACCGCTCCTGGTATCTGGATCCTCAAACCTGCCTTCCCCCCTACCCACCCCACCCCAAGATGCCGGGAGCAGGAGGGAACAAAGGGGCAGCCGCATGCAGATTTGGCGCCTCAGCAGAGACCGGTGTAGACCGGGTATAGACCTGGCTCAGCAGAAACGGGGATCGAAAGAATAAAAAGGCCACTAGGGTGGAAGAAAAATCCAAGCTGTACTCTCCCCCCAACCCCAAGCGACAGGGTGAAAAGGGAGGCAGGAGAAGACAGGGCAACCAAGAGAATTTGCAAAGACTCCTCGGGGTGAGCGTGGAGGCCGCCTGAACGTGCTGAGGAGCAGTGGATGGGGCTGCCTCAGGCCAAGTTGGGAGTTACCGGCAGGCGGGCGCCTTGCTGGCACATGAGTCAATTCTGAATCAGGGGTCCCGCCTCATCTAGAAACATGGTCCTGGCCCAGCTCACCCACACCCGCGGATGTCGAGACAAAGGTGGGCAAAGTAGAGAAGGCACCAGGGAGAGGGTCGAGTCTAGGACAGCTGGGCAGGGGGTGGGGGTGCTGGGGAAGGGAGGGAGAAGCAGGCCGGGGAGGAACAGGGGCCCAGCCGCTGAGAGTGACTGCGCAGGTCTCTCCTGACAGATTGGATGTCTCTCTCCCAGTGACCTCTGTTTAACAGACAATAACTCACCGGATTAATGACCAATCAGCTGAAGGCCTTCCGAATTGCCTCCAAATATAAAACTCCAAAGTCGAATGGGATAGGGCCAGAGTCTGGACCTGCCAGCGCTCATTCTCATTCTCTCTCTCTCTCTCTCTCTCTCTCTCTCTCTCTCTCTCTCTCTCTCTCTATATATATATATATATATATATATATATATATATATATATATATATATATATATATATATAAAATCTGGCCTGAGACTCTGATTTCCAGAACTAAGATGAGGTTGTTTCCCATCTCTTCCCACTTCCTCCTGCACAACTCATATCCCTGCTCACACTTCCCAAGGCAATCTGGGGAGCTCCCCACTCCCCTCTCCCTCCTCATATCTCTGCTCCTACAAGAAATCTCTCTTCTCATAACCATTAAACTTCTGAGAAACTCCCACCCCTCTTGAATTTTATTTTCTCCCAGTTTGGGGAAAGAGATGGAAAATGAGAGCAAGAATTGGTGGTGGTTTGGGGGGGGGGGGGTCATCCGCCTTGCAGGCCTATCCTGGCTGCCCTGGCAGAAGAGCTGGTATAGTGGTATAGTGCCCTCTCCTAGAAAAAGAGGGTCCAAAGACCTAGGGGTCAGGGTGAAGCTGGAGGTGGGGGGGGGGGGGTAGCCTGCCATCATAGAATCTAAGTTCTAAAACCACAGTTCTGTCCCTGGCTGGGGTAGAAGGGACTTTAAGAACTGCATTCTGAACAACTAACTCCAGCCTCAGCTGGGCACCTAGGGGAAGAGTGCCTTGCTCTGTGTGGTTGAGCCCTGCTTCCTTAGCGCCCAAATGCCCATTCCAGCCCAATCCAGCTAGCAAGCCCCTCTCCACTGCCTTCTATTTCCATTGCTCTCAGAGGCCTGAGCTTCGCCTCTAATCTTCAGGAGGAGGAATGGTCCAGATGCCAGTAGATTTCCTAGAGCCAGTCTGAGTCACCACCCACTGCTCTGGGTGGGTACAAACCCCCTGTATATTGCAAATAAGCATGCAGCAACTTCTGTATGCAAGGGAGATGTTCCCAAGCCCTAGACAGTTACATCCGGGGCAGAACTGGGAAAACGCAGGGACCATCCTGTCCCCTCCTGTCATTGTTACATCCAGAAACTGAGACCAGGGAAATGACTTGTCTTAAGTCATCCTGGGGATAGGCTGGGGAGTCAGGAGGCTTAAATTCTAGGTGTTCCAGATTGGCTGTACGAGCTGAGGCAGAGAGCTCCTTGGGCCTCAGTTTCCCCTTCTGTAAAGCCAGAGCATATGTGTGGAGGGAGGGGAGGGGGTGGGCCTGAGGTCCTTTTTGGACTGAGAGCTTGTGCTTCCCCATGTGCTAATGTAAAAGTGAGCAACAACCAACAACACTAAGTTCGGACAATAAGGAAGAGTATTTCCTTTTGGGATTTAAAAGCGTACACCTCTCCTACCAAACACCACCTCCACCTTGGTCCTTCTTGCCCCACAGAGGCTCACGCACTGGCTTTACTGCTTTCCCGCTTGTGCTTGTGTGTGTGTGTTCATGTGGGGGGCTGTTCTCCACCTTCGCCACCAACTCAAAAGTGCTGATTTGGAACACAGGAACCTTAGCAGTAAATAATTAATTTGTCTAATTAGAGGAGGAAGGCTTCGACCTGGCAATTTTTAACCCAAATTCAATGCACCCATTGTACCAGCCTGGCCTTCTCACCCGCCCCGACCCCCAACTCTGCCCACACACCTACCAGCCCAGCTTCCCAACTGCCTCCCCCCAATTGGAGTCCAGCATTCTCAAGATGGCCATCAGGATTCACGGAGTCAGACGCTGCTCCCTCCTCACAAAGTTCTGTTCCCTACCTGCTCCCCCTCCCCCTAGAAATCAGGCCTGCAGCTGCCCTCTGCAGCTTGCTTTCCCTACCCCCTAGCTGTGCTGGGCTCCAGGTCCCAGGCTCCCCGCTCTTGGGATACGAGTAATCCACCTCCCCAGCTCAAGATGCCCCAACAATCCAGCAATACAGCGAGTTTGCATTTCAAGAAACTCCCATTAATATCAATTTACTTCACTGAAACCTCGGGTTCTTCATCAAGTTGATGATTTATGATAAAATCAATTAAATTACGGCCACTTAGGGCCCAGCCGCTTCCTCTCAGATTTCATTGGTGCAGGACCCAAGTGTCTGGTGGAAAAATGCAAGTTTAGCTGGAGGCGAGGAAAGATAATTCTGCGGCTGAGAAAATTTAATGCAAAACAATTTCCAGGCAAAGCTGGGGCGTCTGGACAGAAATGCAAGAGCCACCAGTTGGCCTGCGGAAATAACGATCTGGGGGTCAAAAATATATTTCTCCCCACCCCCACCATCCTGCTCTGTTCCCCTTTGTGCTCCCTTGCCCCCCCCCCTCCCCCCAGCAGCAACTTCAGGGGAATTTGAGCAGTAATGGTGGAACCCAAGCCTGCAAGGCCCAGCTTCCAACCACTGATCCCCCCTACTACCCCAGGCCTTTTCCTCCTCCCTCCCTCCCCGCCCCCTCCCCTTCTCACACAGCTATGCTCACTAGTTCCTTAGTCTCCCACAGCAAAGTCAAAGGTTCAAAGTGAATATCAGGTGTCGCGTGGGCAGATGACACAGAGGGGCCAGGGGCCAGGCCAAGTGGACCCTGCTGCATGTGGCCGCGGGAGGAAAGAACGCCCAGGCGGAGCCAAGCAGTGCCCCATGGGCGAGGGAACCGAGCAGCAAAGCGTGTCCAGAGCTGCCCCGTCCCAGAGGATCAGGACCAGAGAACATCGGCCTCCCCCCAGCTCCCTGGGTGCCCCCTCACAAAGCCATGCTGCGCCCAACAAACCCCAGCCCCAGAACTGACATACTCACGAACACACCTACACGTGTGCATGCGCGCACACCCTCCTTACACCTCACACAGACCCACCACACTCTGTGCCTCAAAGGGAGTTCCCACCATCTCCCCACATCTGAGAAAATAAATCCCGGAGCATCCACCTGGCATTGCCTCCCGCCCCCGAGGAGAGGGGCTGCTCCGGCCTCCGCTCTGTTTGGTTTTTGGTTTCCAAGGCAGGCAGGGAGTAAACACGGCTTCTCTGCAGCCATAAATCACCCCCTCTCCTACCTTCTCAGTGTAACACCCGGCCTCAGCGCAGCCCCTTGTAGTCTCCGCTTCAAATAGCCCGCAAGGTGCTAAAAGGCTGGGCCGTGGGGGCAGCTGGGCTGTGCGGGCCGGAGGCCGGGCGCGCTGGCCCCTCCCCAGCGGATGCCCCTCGCCGCCCTGGAAAGCCCTCCACCGCCTCCAACACCCTGCCTGCGAGGGGGCGCTCCCACACCCGAACCCCGAACCCCGTTCCTGTCCACACACCACAGGCGCACCCACGCTCCTCCACTCGGCCCTGCACCGCGGGGTGCCTCGACCCCCTCCGGCCCCACCGCCTCTGAAGTTGCCTCATCTTTGTCTCCCACGGTTTGGATCCGGCCTCTGTGCGGACCCAGGGGTGCTGCCGGGCCGGGTCTCAGTCACTCCGCTCCCCGCCCCGCCCGCCCGGGCTCCGCACCCACACTTACCTGTGCGCTCCCGCTAGGGCGCAGGCCGCGCCAGGCCGCGGGGCGAGGGGCGCTCGCAGGAGCCACCGGCCGGGCTCGGGTCCCTCGGCCCCCGCCGGGGCTGGGCCGGCCGCATCCCGGTCATTCCACCCCGGGCGGCCCTGGGACGGGCGGGCGGCCGCGGGGAGAGGCCCGGAAGCACGGCCCGCACCCCGCCCCCGCCCCCGCCCCCGCCCCCGGCTTTGTTCGGCCTTCGAGGCCGCGGGCGGCGGGGCGCGCGGGGCTGCCCTCGAGGCGCCCCTCTCTGGAGGAGCCGGGGGTCCCCCTCCGCCGGGCCGGCCGGGCACGGCGCTGGGCTCGGGGCTCTGAGAGGCGGCCCAGTAGCCGGGAAGGGGAGCCGCGACTGACGGGGGGCACGGCGAGGCGCGGGAGCACCGGGGGCGCCATGGCGGAAGGGAAGGCGGGCGCACGGGCGGCTCTTCAATGTCACCAGCGAAATGGGTTCCATATGTCCGGCCGGCAGAGAAGGGAGGGGAAGGGAGAGAGCTCTGAGCAGGACTGGACGGCGCTGGGGGTGCTCCATGGAGGGAGCAGAGCAGCGGCGAGGGGGGGTGGGGGGGAGAGGGACTGGAGAGGCGAAAAGGTTTGCATTTCCCAGTTTCCCCGGAATCTTTAAAGGCTGCTTAGGCGAGTAGGAACTTTCTTTCCCTTTTCTTTCCTGAAAGATGGGGGTGGGGGGCGGATAGGGAAGAGGTCAGTGAAGGTAGCATCCGTTCGTTCAGGCTGAGATTCCTGCGAAGGGATGTAGATGGGAGGTGAAAGGGAAAGTTCAGAGGCGGCTGGAAGATCAACCTCTCCCCTCCCCTAAAGAGGAAAGGAAGAGACCCAGACCCAGACCGTACCCATGAGGGGAAAGAGAAAGCCAAGAAGATCCCGGGTCCAGGAGCGAGAGTCCCTCGTGGGGAATTCTGTTTGGGGGCCAGTCCCGCCATTAGGCGACTCATGATGGTGGGAGAAGAGGAGACGGAAGTGCCCACGGCATCTTGGCCATTTCCTGAAGCTTCAGTGGCTGCCCAGCTGCCTCCCACCGGAGGTAGCACCCAGAGGGCCTACTCTAGAGGCAGTTGCTCCTGGGACGGTCTCAGCTTGGGCAGCTGTCTGTGAAGAAAGCAGGGCGTCTAGAAAAGCTTCCCGTCCCACAGCCCTCTCCCCTCTGTGCCTGCCCTGCCAGGGGTGTAAGGGGTTTGGGCTCACTGGTGCACTCTCCCTGTCTCTCTCTGCCCTCCACCCCCATTTTCTAACCGTCTCTGCTGCCTCTGTCCCTCTCTCACAGCCCCTTTGTCTTCTCATACTCTGCCTCTCTGTGTCTCTTAAGTAAATTTGAACTGAGCCATGGGAAGGATGTGGAAGCATCTCCAGAAACCACTTCTGGGCTGGGCTGCCTTATTAGGCCGCCGCTCTCCCTGGGGCAGTGTGGAGCCCTTGGCCTCCGGGCCCTCTCATCTACAGGGAAAACCTACCCTTTTGTATGGAGACATTCTCTTCTGCAGAGAAGGGGGCAAGGGAAGTGGTTTCCTTTTCACTTCCCTTCTTCTCACTTAGCTCAGAGGAGACTGTGTGTCTGTCTGTCTGTCTGTCTGTCTCTCTCTCTCTCTCTCTCTTTATCCAAGTTGTGGGGTTCTTCTTCCAGGACAGCCTCCTGCCTCTCAGACTGGCCTTTGTCTCCACTCTCCCTGCCATCCTCTCCTTGCCGTCTGCCTTGACTTCTCACCTCAGAAAGGGATCCTTCTGCCCCTTCTCTCTCTGGGGCCCTCTCTGTTTCCTTCATCCTCCCTCCTCATCTTTTATCCAACTCCTCTGGTCATGAAAGCAGTGGCAGCCCAGCTTCTCAAAGGCACGGGGAAAACATGATAATTATACAGAGAAAGTGGACACCAGCAGAGTCTGGGGAGAAAACAGAATCAGCAGCTTTCCTAAAACCCCCCTCCATCAAATGCATTAGACCCCCCCCCCCCAACAGCAAGCACAAAAGCAAACGGAGAGTGTGTGTGTGCATAAGACCTGGCAAGAGGCAGAGTGCTTCATGGTTAAATGAACCAAATGTATCTTTTTTTAAAAAAACCAACAAAGTCTTTTCAAACTTGGTGATTTGGGGGGTAGGCCTATGAGCCTGGATGGAGGGCATCAGGACTCACAGATGGAGATTTAACCAGGGGCCAGGGACTAAAAGATACTGGTGGAAAGGGATGGTCTCCCTGCTTTTGTCTCCTGGGGCAGCGTCTGCGTGAGAGTTGGGGAAAGGGAAAGGGAGGGGGTATCCCCGGGGCCAGAAGAGACAAAGACCTGAAGGGGGCTGAAAGAATGGAGAGGAAAAGGGGGGGGGAGACCTCCATGTCATAAGCACAAGCAAAGGCAGCAGAGGGGGCAAGATAGGGGGTGGAGTTGGCAACACAGGGGTAGGAGCCTGTGGCACTGGCCCCCACCTCTTCCCAGTAGCTATGGCCTGTCCCAAAGAGCAAATCCTTCAGCCTCCACCCTTTTGTTCCCCAGCCTCCAAAACAGACTAAATTCAGGAGCTAATAAACACAACTCTACTCTCTCCCTTCTCCTTTATGTCCCTCTTCCTCTCCAGGGAAGGGGTAATCCTGCCTCGCTCTCTCAGGGATTCCAAGACTTTGACCTACATTCTGGAGCACCAGTTTCCGGGGTGAACTCACATTTACACCCACCTTGTCACCTCCCACACTGGGAATTCTCCAACACTGAAGGATGGAGGGCCTGAAAGGCTTGGAGCCCCCTACCCCTCAGATCTCTTTGCTGCTGCCCCCCAACCCTTCCACCCTCCAGCCCTTGAATCCAGACTCCACCTTCCTTTTATCCAGGCCAGGTAATGCCCCCACCCATGCTAGCCTAGGGTCTTGTTCCTCTCCTTCTCTTTCTCCCTAAACCCTTGTCAACCCAGACTCCCAAATTGGGAGGCTTCACCCACCACCCTCCCACAAATCTGCCTGTTAACAAGGACAGGGGGGCTCAGCGCCCACTTGGAGTAGAGCTTGGGAGCTCCTAGATGCTCCACTGGGGCCTAAGCAGCCATTGGAGAGGCTTATGCCATAAATAATTAACACCTGGGTGCAGAGTCGCTCTAATTTCCCTACTCAAAGGCTTACACGAGCAGGCAGAGTTAAAGATCACAGATAATAGTAGCTATAAAGTCAGTTGGCCCAGCTCCAGCCAGGGAAGAAAAAGCCAGTAGCCTTGGCCAGACTTGGCAAAGGCTGTACCCTCTGCCCCTCCTCTATCACCACTTTGGGGTACAGCATAGCATGTCTCCAGAAGACACCACTAGTTTTCTCTTGGCCAGCAGACTCTTCCCTGATGGGGAGGGACTGGGACCCCCCATATGAAACCCTAGGGCAAAGCTACCAGTTCTCCCCCTCCCAATCTCTACCCTGTTTGCTTCCTCTTTGAAACGGGGCTTAGGGAGAGGAACAGGCTTCAACTTCTGGGACCACCTGATTCCGGGTACATTTCTTCTCTAGAAAAACTTGGAGAACTTCTCCCTGCTTTAGCCCCACATATACACACAGTCCCTGGCTGCTGAGGAAACTTTCTTTGTTTCAGGAGGTCGAAGGAAGGCTGCTGGGGTGTGAATTCATTTCCTTGTTTTGTTAGCCAGGAGGGTGGGGAGCCAGGGCTTTCAGCTTTTCTCCATGCCCTTCACCCTCTGCCTCCATTGTTTTGCCCAATTTGGGCAGCTCATTCTCCACCCTAAATACCCTGTCATACACATCAGTCCTATAGGTTAAGCTTTAATGCTATAGCTGAATCTCTCCAGCCCTCCCCCCCCCCCAATTGCACGGGACTTGGATTTGGTCCCCATCGACAACAAGAATCTTTGCCTTCAACACCAGTCATTCCTTCCTCTGCCTCCACCTCTCTTTCCCCCAGGCTCCTTCTGCCTTCAGAGTTGGGTTCTTTCCCAGTGGCTGGAATTGGAGCAGCCAACCTCTGGCGGGGAACTGCTGGAAAATGAAGCTCTGTCTGCTGCTGCAGGAATGTTGGCTCTATCGGGCTCACAAATAGAATTTTTATATTAGGTCATGGTCTTTGACTGGGTTTATATGCCAATGAGGCATTTCTGGTTTACCGAATTTATACAAATCTCGCCTTAATTGATAATCACGGATGCTGTAATTTAAGACCTCCAGCTATAGAGCTTTCATATTAACTGCTGATATATTACTGTAAATCATCTGAAATAACCAACTCCTGGGAGCAGAGCAGAGAGGGAGGAAGTGCCTCCGAGAGCGACTCTCTCCCGGCCGCAGAAATAGCCCAGCTTCCACATCATTTTCCGTGAGAAATGATTTATCGAAGACATGGCCATAAACAACACAACTCGCTCACAAACACACGCAGACGCAAGCACACACACACACACACACAATGGCTGGCATGCCGGCCCCGAGAAGCTGACACCCATATTGCTATAAATCAAGAAAAGGGTTGGAGGAGAGGGAGAGAGAGAGGGGAGAGGAATATTCCTAAAATCTCTATGCAATGCCTCAATGGATATAAGCACACAGAGCACCGTGTGAAGAGAAATGGCAGGAAATGAAGATGGCTATTTGTCACAGTTTACGACAATAACATTAATAACAAACAATAAATTTACATGGACATATAAGACGCGGTAGGTAGTGAGAAATCCCTTCTACTTACAATACCCCAGCCCGTGGTGTGGCTCCGGCTGCGGGGCTGTTTTATTGCTGCCTCCCTCTCTTTCTCTCTCTCTCTCTCTCTTTCTCTCTCTCCCCCCCCCCCCTCTCTTTTTTCTCAGGGTACAGGCTTGTTTTTTCAAAGGACAGTTGAATTGCACGTCAGAAACAGGGAGACCAAGCCTGCGATTTTCCTGACGAATACATATCTATTCTGCAACCTCGGCATTAATTATTTAATGAATCACGTGACCAGGGGGGGGAAGGGGGTCTTTCGATTTCAGGCTCAAAGGACCACTATGACCTTCCCCTTCAGGAGGAGAAATTTTCCTGCAAAATAGGTCCCCCCCCCCAACCCACCAATGGAATAGTATCCAGTTCTCCTCTCTTCCAGATTCACATCTATGCCTGCTGTAGCGACAGCTCCCTAACCATCTCCACCCCGACACACTTACCTACAGCCCACCTCTCCTCTCTCTCTTCTCCTCCTGCTTCTGCTTAGTTCGTGGAGGTGCAGAAATAGTCTGCAGGGGCGTCTGGGGTGGGGGTGGGGTGGGCGAGAGCCCTTCTCCAAGCCCCTGGATTTCTCAGCTTCCAATTCTTCTCCCTGCACCCTTTAAGGTTAAGATTCCCCCCAACTCCCTTCTCTCCCTCACTCTTAGGAAACTGATTTTTGTGGGACCCACCCCCCCTCTTCCTAAATAATCAACAAAATTTCTAAAGGGACCATCTCCAAAAGAGACACTTCTGAAGTCCACATTATATATGTATAAAGAAGGGGGCTTGTGGCTTTCATTCTCTTTTTGATCTCTGGTGGTACCTTTTGAAGAGGCAGAAAAGGGACTGGGTGGACAGGCGACGCTGGGACTTCCAAAGTTGAGAAGAACCGCAAGCGGGGACTTTTTTCGTTTGTGGTGTTACTATTATAGGCAACCGAATCCTACCGACTGACTGAGAGCATGTCCAGAGACAAAGGCCGGACTGAAGTTTCTAACAAAAGAAGTGGACTGTCCGCCTCTCTCTACCTCTGTCACACCCTGTGTCCGTCCCCTTACCCCCAACTCCACGGAAGACAGCTGGAGATTCTAACTGAAGGGGGGTGGGGAGGGGAAAGGAAGAAAGAGGCTTTGAAGTCAAAGTCGGCCTGGCAGCCCCGGGTCCCTATTTCCCAGGTGTTGGTACCCTGAGCTTCCAATCCACAGACAATGGAGTCTGGTCAATAGGAAAAAGACTGGGGGGGGGGTTTGCATATTAAAGGGTTCAACACCCAGGATGATAGGAGGGAGCCATTCCCTGGGCCTAGAGAGAGAAACCTTCACCTCAGAGGTAAATAAAATAAAACATCCCCAAACATTCCCACACAGCTCAACCCCAGAATGAGCAGACCAGCTACAACCAGAGTCAGAGTCCTTAGCTATGGGCTGAGGTGAGGGCCCAAAGGGGGGTGGAGAAGACATTCCTGAAGAAGCCCCTCGCTGCACATTCCCAGCCTTATCTCCAGCAGCTCTGGGGGCAGCCAGGCCACCGCCGCCGTGGAGGGCAGGCCGGACAGGGGAAGAACAAATGCGCTTTCGGGGAGGGAGGCTGGGGGCTTCCCCTTGTGATTTGTTTGGAGGGTTCTGAACCAAAAGCAACTCAATGGGGAGAAGGCCGAGAGCCCAGATGGTTTAATAACCCCCCAAAGCAACATGCACCCCGAGTGGGTGTCGAGTGGGTGTCGGTAGGGTCCAGCTGTGGCAGCAGCAAGGCCCCTGCAGAAGGCACCGGGTGGCCTGGCCTCCTCAGAATCTTGCTCCCGGTGCACTGGTGGGGCGCCGGCAGGCCCGGGCCAGGCTCAGACTCTGTAGGGGGGTGGTCGGCTTTGATTGTCTCGATACAAAACACAGACTGGTATTGAATTCAGCCTGCTTGGGACGTGGGTCCTGAGCCCGTGCAACTCTCTGCAAGGTCCTGACCACAAATCCATTAAAGGGGTCCCCCCAAGAAAGCTCTCCCCTAAAGTCTAAAAGGAAAATATGAGCAAGCAGGAGAGAAGGTATAATATGCTGGGGCAGGGGAGGGCGGCGATCTCTGAGACCGAGACATTCTTTTTCAGGACAAGAACAGCAAACTGACAGGAAGGCATGCGGGGCAGGTTCTGTTAAAATGCCCACACTCTTCGGATCCTGGGAATGTCCGTGTTCAAATAAACAAGCGCCGAGAGCGAGTGGAGCGCCGAGCGCTTTCTTGCTGCCGATAAAGCGAACGTTTATACTGGGAGAAAGGCGAGATTGATTTACGAATCAGAACGCGCCGGTTTTATGGCTGATCACAAATCCGTCAGCGCTCAACTCACGCTGGGAAACTTCCCCACTTCGCTTTCTAACCAGACCCCATTCCCTGGCCGCTTCCCAGGGAGACCCACCACGGGGCCTGGGGCTGCCCCCAGTTTGTCCAGGCGGCGGAAGGGAGAGAAAGATGGGGAGGACCAGGGACCTGGAGGGAAGAGAGGTCAAAGATGAGGAGGACTAGAGGCAGCCGCCAGAAGTGTAGACGGTGAGCCCAAAGGGTTGGGGAGCCCTAGGCAGCACTCGGGTTGGGGCCTGGGAATGGGGGAAAGTGAGATCTCCAGGTTCCCACCTGTAGGATGAAATCCTTGAGTGGACCCTAACCCTCCCTTCCCATTGTTTCCCTCCTCCTTCCCATCGGGGAACCCCTAACCCTCACATTGCCAGAGAGAAGCTTGCGAAGTCCCTCGGCCTACAGAGCTCCCACAATCGGTTGTCTGCCCCCATCATGGGTGCATCTCCCTGAAGCCCCAGCTTTTTCCAGCCCGGGAGCAGCCCAGCTCCCCTTTCTGCTCACTCCCTTTCCTTCCGAAGGCCTCCACCCCCTGCATTTATTATTATTTGCCATCCAGGGACAAAGAGGATCCCAACCAACTCCAGTTATTTCTCACCTAAGACCAAGTCCCTAAGTGCCAATAGACCATTCACAACACGCAAACCAACGCCAAGCACATCCCAGCAAGGCTCAGTCTCTCCTAGTCTTAACCTCAAAGGAGCATTTCCTCTTCCCAGCTGGAGTGTCCCCCCAACCCCATCTCCTCCGGAGAGGATGGCTGCTCATGTGGACTTTTAAGGTACAGCAAGCGGCATACAGATTTGGAAAGGCTCTTAGAAACCCTCCACCCATCTCTGAAAATTAAAAGTTGCTGGAAACTTTGGCTAACATGGCAGAGCTCTCCCTGGAGATGGTCGGACGGGTCTGCGCTGGCCCTTCTCCCAGCTCCCTTGCCCCTTCGGTGGAGAGGTATTCCACCGGCTCTGGGAGTAGCTGAGGTGAAATTGGGGGTCAGGGGAAGGGGGTGAAAGTGATTCTAGGAGTAGCTTCCCAAACAAAGGAACTTCAGGAAAAAAAAATGGGTTGAGGGGTTGTGGATTCGGATATCAGACTTTGAAACACAGTAATCCCCAAGGAACTGTTCAAGTGGCTGGGGAGCCCTCTCTCCTTCGGACCCAGAGGCTGCCCCCCTAGCCCCTGAAGCCTTGTGGGCCTCTCCTGCCACTTCCCTTTGTCTGTCCCCCCCCCTCAGCTCCCTCCAAGCAAAACAGGACAGGAGGGGTGAGCTGGACCTGGGGACAGCGGTGGGAGCCTGGCTGAAGGAAGGAGCCCTGTAGGGACACAGACCAGCACCCTCCTCCCTCCCCTGGCTGTACCCAAGCAAACGCTTTTATTCCTTTTCTCCCCAACATAAAAACAACCTAGAAATTCCAAAATAGCAAAGAAGGGGTTGGGGGCGAGAGGGGGTGGACATGGGCACACAGCAGCCCAGGGGCCGCTGGCTCCCAGCGGAGGTGTGACTTTCCCTCCTGGGCAGGACGCAGGAGCCAGCACAATGTCCAGTCTCAGAGAGGTCAAGGGGCTTCCGAGGTCATTTTGTGGTTCTAATACTGAGCTAATCGCCTAGAAAACGTGGCCTTTCCATGAACTCTCTCTCCTGCCAACCTCCTGCCTCCAACCTCGCAGTGAGCCCCAGGGAAAAAGGGCCAGCACAGTCAGGTCCGAGGCAGAGCCCGCTGGCTCGCTCACCCTCAGAAGCAGGGCCCCAGGCTGGGGGGCGGGGGGCGGTGAGGGACACAGCCCCCAAACTAAGAGAGCAAAAGGAAACCAAACCGAACACGGAGCCTCCAGGAAAAAGGGAGGGGGACAGAGCTAAAGAGGAAGATTCCCGCGGCAGGAACCTTGCCTGTGAACGGAGCAGTTTCCTGCTCCAGAGAATTGGAAATATTTGCCTGGAATCCCAAGCTTGCCACAAAAAGGGGAAAGGGGAAGACATCCACCTATGCGCTGCTCCAAGCCTGGGGCATTCCCTCCAAGAAATGCATTCCGTTTTTCCAGGGGCAGCATGACATCTCACTGTAAACAGCTACGTGGGACACAAGCCCTCAGTGTAGACAAACAGAGTCACAGAACGCCCGGCCACATGTGCGCGTCGCTACACACATACACACGCACAGATGCTTGGGTGCCACAGGCCCACCTGCATCCTCCAAAACCAGGACAGCACCCTGAGCTGCCTCACACACAACCTTCTCTGGGGCTCTCGGGGACCCTCACACTCAGGCCCCAGCAGTTCAAACATTCTCCAGGTGTCAGGCCTCTCTCCCATCTGACCCAAGCATCAGTCATCATAAAAGGCCCCAAACCTGACCAGAGTCACCATAAAAACCCCACCACGATAGGGGTTTCTTCTTTCCCTTGTTTATATATATAAAAAAAAAAAAGCAGAAGGAAAAAAAGCTCATAAAACGATTTTTTTAAAAAAAATGCCAGCCCAGGCGGGGCTTTGTTACCTTTGCGCCTCTCGCCTCCTCTCGCCCCGAACTCCTCGAATCCCATTCATGGCGAAGGGCTTCTTCCAAACTGAGAGAAAAAAGTTTTCAACTTTACGGTTCCAAAATTTTTCCCCCTCGCAGATCTGGGAGAGGCGGCTAACACTTTTTCCCCCCAACAGCCGGTCTGCAGAGATTTGCTGTTGAATAATAACAAAGGAGAGAGGATACGTATTTAAAGAAAAGAAGTGATTAATGGTTTTCTGTATAATTCTCACATTTTTCTTAGCTCTTGTCTACACAGAATGGCTGTGAACTTTAAGCTCCATAGAAATCTTTTTTTTATTCTATTCATACCTTCCAAGGAGTAGCTTTGATTTGGTTCTATAGAGGCATTCCTGGGGGGGGGGGGCATATGCTTTTTAAGAACTATTTTCTCCCTCTGCTAAGGGCAGTCGCATCTCCTGGCAGCTAAACATCGCACCAAAATGGACCGAACAAAGCTGGCCGCTCTCATCCTCCAGGTCTGGGCGATTTTTTACGAGTCTCCCCGCAGCATTTAAACCGGCAGTTCAACCCTTTCTCAGGGCTAGGGACACCAGCCCCCTCGGTCCCTTGGACCTACCCAGCTTCAAATTCCCGGGTGCTGCAAACCAGGGGAATACAATAAAGAAGTAACAATAAAATGTGTGGGTGGAATTGGCTATTTTTATTTCCTAAAGGGAGAGGGCACTAAAACAACCAACCACTTTTCATTCATATGCTCTCCCCAGCCCCGGGCTCTCTGGAGGCAGGGTCTATCCCCTGGGCCACCACAGGACCAGAGAGCTCAGGCTGGAGCCCCCAGACCTTCAAACTTCCCGGGGGTACTGCACAAAAGCGGCCCACGCTTAACAGAACTTCTGAGGGTCACCTGCATTCCCTTCCCCCACTCCATTCTAGGGGTGACTGGGACCTCCGAGACAGAAAGCGATTTGGTCCCCAGTCGCACTTTCGATACTTTCTATGAGAAAGAAAATGAAAATTAATACAGGAGCAGGGCTTCACAAAAGAGGCCATTTGTCTTCTTGATTATCTATTTGCTTGTCAGAGTTTGAGCTATGGCACCGGCTAGCTCCTTTGTAATATAAAAATACTCTGAAAACCTGCAAACACCCAGAAACATCTGTGCAAAAAATTAGACTCATTAAAGCCTTAAACACCTCGGAGGAAAACGATACCTTCTTATGCAGGAGAAAAGGGGCTGGCCTCGCGGAATCCTCTCTCGGAACTTTAATAAGCAAAGAGCCGTCTGTCTAGAAGGAGACAGCTTAACCGCATTTTATTTGCTTATGACAAATAAATCATGATATGAGAGGCTTTGCCATACTTAAGCCTCTTGTGTCCTACAATGAAACATTCCCCCCACCTCCACATTAGGGACTGGAGTCAGCCCTCCTAGTCCTTTCCATCCATTTTTTTTTTTTGCACTGGAGGGGGGAAAATTTAAAGAACACACCCACCCCCAAAAGAAAACAAACCAGCTACCACAGTTTGGAGTCCTTGAAGATAGAAATGCCCATCGGACCCTTTTGGGGGGAAAAAAAAATCCTCAGCCACATACAATGTGAATCCAAATGGACTGAGGTGCTTCCGATGGAGGCTAGGGGGCATTTGTCCGTATCTTTAGATCAAGGCTTAAACAAAAACACGCTGTGCTGGTCACAAGAAACCAAACATTTATTTCTATTGTCACTCGGTACAGGACACACATTTTCACGCCAACGAAGGGTTCTAGACTCAGGCAGCCCCGGAACTAGGAAGGGGGCCTAGTTTGGAATGTCAGGAAGGGAAGAGGAGAAAGGACACACATAACATAAAATAATAATAATAATTAATTAATAATAATAATCAATGCAACAATGATCAACTATGGGAGAGGTCTCTGGCACATCATCTCCCAGACCCGGGAGGGGCGCAACATTTTATTTCCTAGTTTCACATTCAGTTTCAGGCTAGGAGGGCCGGTCACCTCTGCACAACTGGAGATGGGCCAGGGGGATGTGCCCAGAACTCCGCCGCCCTCACCCTGCAGGGACAGCTTGACCTGCCCAAGGCAGGCCCTCCCAGGTCTGCTGTCTGCATGTCTCTTTCTTTTCTTTCTTTCTCCTTGGACTCAATTTCCCTGCGGTGGCCAAGGCCGCCCAAGCCTCCACTTGCCCCCTTTCTGCTGCCTCCCCTTCCCAGCCCCGCCGTGGAACGGGGTGCAGTCAGTGTCCCCCGCAAAGGGGCCTGGATGGGCCACCGGGAGGAGGTGTTATGTGTGTGTGTGTGTTACCGTGGCCAACACACCGCGCTCTCTGGCAATCAGAGGGCGCTTTCGCTGGGTGTCAGGCCTGGGGGACAAAGAAAGAAAATCCGGGCCGTGTTCCGGCAGTGGCAGCAGCAGAGGCCGGTGGCGGGCAGCCTCATTTGTTAGCCGAGTGTCGAGGTAATGGTGGCCGCCGAGGCCCGTCCTCTCCGCGGCAGAGTAAACAAGACAGATGGCCCGGGCCTGGCGTGATTAAAGATGAAACGTGGATCCATCTTCGCCACAGCTGAAAACGAGGCGTGCAGCCTCCTCCTATTTCTCTTTCTGTCTTTTCTTTCTTCCTTCTTCTTCTCCTCTTATTTATTTTTTTTTAAGAAAGCAAGAGACTTGAGCTTTGCTTCTGGGGGGGCCTCCACCGGCTCCCCATTGTGGTTTCTATAAATAAAGCTTCCCCGACCCCTTCTCTGCGTTTATTCGTGAAAATAGATAGAGGGGGGTTGGGGGGGGCAGGAAGGCTTCTCCAGGCCCAGGCCCCAGGGTCTCCTCCCGCCTCTCTCCCCCGCCTTCCCGGCGCTCGCCACCCTCCCCCGCCCCAGGTCCGTGGCTCCCCGCGCGCGCAGAGGCCACTAGAGCGCGGGGGGACCTCCGTTGGGCCGGCCTGGGGGCCCTCCGGCTGCGCCTGCGGCGCCGCCCGAGCGGATCTTGGTGTTGGGCAGCTTGTGGTCTTTTTTCCACTTCATGCGCCGGTTCTGGAACCAGATCTTGATCTGGCGCTCGGACAGGCAGAGCGCGTGGGCGATCTCCACCCGCCGGCGCCGCGTCAGGTAGCGGTTGTAGTGGAACTCCTTCTCCAGCTCCAGCACCTGCTGGCGGGTGTAGGCGGTGCGAGAGCGCTTGGGCTCCCCGCCGGCGTAATTGGGGTTTACTGGACACACACAGAGAGAAGGAGAAAGAGAAAGTTTTATGGCCCCCAAAGGGAGGAGGGAGAGCACTTTCTTCCAGAGAACACAGTATCGCCCGCCCTCCCTCCCTCCCTCTCCCGCCGCCTCTTCTGACTCCGGGGGGCGGGGTGGGGGACAGGGAAGCAAGCGGGGGCCGCTGGAAGAAAAGGAGACCTCGGAGTTTTGGAGGCTTATCTCCATGTTGTTTGGGGGAGTCTGGTGGGGGGGGGGGTGCTCAGAGTGAGGAAATCTTCACCAGGTTTTCCTCGTTCCTCTCCCGCCTTGGCCCGAGGCCCGGGGTGGGAGAATGAGGGGTGAAAGGGGAGGGGGCTTCCCTCAACCTTTCTGCTGTCAGTTCCCACCCTCTCTGCTCGGATTCCAAGCAGTGCCTGCCCCCAACAAAAAACTTTTGCCCACTTCTGGCGCCCAGGAGCCAGGCCAGGGGAAAGCAAGGGAAAAAATCAGTAGTGGGAGTTGACTCAACGCTCCGCTTAAATACAGATTTCCTCCTCCTCCTCCTTCTCTCCCACCTCCCGCCCCCTCCCCGACTTCCAACTTCACTGAGACTACGCGTCCCCGGCGAGAAAGTCGCTGGTGAGAATGGCCACAGAGAATGGGGAGCCGACTTCAAAGGCGCGGGGCCCACCAGGCCATAAAAATTTATGGGGGATGTAATTATGTGGCTCTGAAAACAGGCGACCGTAAATCTCGGCCGTGGCGAGTTTATAGCGGGGACAATTGGCTTCCCCCGGCTCCCCCCCCGCCCCCCCATGCCTCCGAGGTCCCTTTGGTGTAAAGCGCCGGGGGTGGGAGGGGGAAGGGGCGCCCACGCACTCACCCGTGCTCACGTGAACTTTGCGCATCCAGGGGTAGACGACGGGCTCTTTGCACGCGGAGTGGGACGGGCTGGGGTGCAGGGGGTTCTGCGCGCAGGGAGGCGGCGGGGGGCTGCTGCTGACCGCCTCGCAGCGCTGGCCGGGCTCCGGGAGGAGGGCCCCGGAGGGTGGCGGCGCCGGAGCCCGAGGGGACAGCCCGGGCGGCGGCGGGGGCGGCGGGGGCGGCGGCGGGGGCCCGGGGTCCCGGCAGGCCGCGTAGCGCTGCACGGTGCACGCCGCGCGCCGCCCGAAGCCCGCCTCCGGCTGGAAGCCGCTCTCTCGCCTCTGGCCGCCGGCGTAGTACCCCGGCGAGTGGTCGCTGGGGAGGTAATCGCCCTGTGAGTATTCCTCGCACGGAGGGAACTTGGGGTCGACATAGTTTGAGTTGATCAAAAAAGAACTCATAGCCATTAATTTCTGGGAATTGCCCACAAAATATACTAAAATTTATTCCGACCCCTGACTCGTTTTCCTGTTTCCGAAAGCCCTCCTACTTACTGTCAAGTGAACAAAGTTAGGGCCCCACGTGATCCTGGGAGCCAATGGCCGCCCCGCCTGCGATCCCCGGATAAGGAAATCTGCTCACCCGGACCCTACTCCAGCCAAAGGGGTTTATTTCCCCTTCTTCTGCCCCCTCCCCACCCACCCACAGACACCCAGCCAACGCCGGGATTTGCATAGGGCTCCTGCGGGGCGGCCTGCCCGTCCCCGAGACCCAGGGAGAGAGCGAGCGGGCTGCCAACCGAGGGCCTGGTGGGGCCCTGGGCAGAGCGCAATCCCTAGACACCCTCGGAAGTTGGGGCTCCCCGTGTAGCCCCTCCTGTCCTGCCTCACCTCCGCCCGCATTCTCTGCCTCCGTGGGCCCCTTCCCTTCCTCCCGCGGGAAGGGAGCCCGTGCGCCCTGCGTCTGCGTGGGGAGCGAAGTGAGAGGAGGACGGGGGTCTTTGCCCGGAGAGGGGAGCCCACTCGGGGGCGAGAGGCACTGAGCGTGGAGCTTTTCTCCGGCAGCCGCACGGGGAGGGGGAGGGAAGGAGAGAGGAGGCGTGGGGAGCCAGCGGGCGGGTGCACGGAGGGGCTTGTCAGAGATGAATGGAACCGCGGGCGGATCGATAGAAAATTCATGCACTAATTCGGGGAGACCTCGCCTTCCAAATCGCATTTAGCTGCGCTATTAGTTTGGCTTTGTCAGTCCGTCTGTCTGTTCCCCTCTCCTGCCCACTCCGCTCCTTCCCCGACAGGGGAGAAACAACTTGGTTTCCCACACTGAACGTGAGCAGTGGATAAAAAAAACCCTGCAACTTTTGAGAGCGCATTGAATAGCAATTTGCTAATTCCAGAACCATCGGAGCAATACTAACCGCGGGCGGGGGTGACGGCGTGGTAATTGCCACTAATCCACAGCCTCCTGAGTGCACACAGGTCGCACATCCCTGTGATGCTGGGGTAGGTGCCCTGGAGGCCCCACACACACACACACACACACACACACACACACACACACACACAATAACGCCCCTTGGTAATCAGGTATTTCCAGGGCATCTTGTCCTGAACCCAAACAGAAAGGCGACATCAACATCCGTTTGAAAAGCGCATTTCCTTTGCCTTCGCACACTGAGGACAGCAGTCATTTTCCCCAGATTTTCAGTCAAACCTCCCTGAACCCAGAAGAGAGACTATGTGGGCTGGAGGGAGAGGATGACATTTACAACACCACCAGCATGAACCTATAGAGAGAAGTGAAAAGGGACCAAGGCTCCCAGGGACAGACATGGGCAGATTTCAGGTAGATGATTTCTCTAACCAGTTTCCGGAGGACAAGAAGGAAGAAGAGAGAAGGAAGGAGTCTTCGCATGGCCAGTCACCGCATGGTCCTCATTTAGGAAAAAAAAAAAAATTTCTTCAGGGGGGAGAAAAAATGAGCGGAGTGTTTATGTCAACTACATATTCCCCTAGATACGAATTTGTGACCACAAAATTTCTTACACAAATTCGGATCTACAGGGTATATACAGAAGACAGAGAGATCTTCTTGGCCCAGAAATTTTCCAGTTCTCCTACTTTCCGGGTGTTCTTCGTTTGGGGTGTGGTTTGAACGCTTTGAATTTATTTCGTTCTGTTCTGATTTTGAGTTCTGGGAACAGGAAAAGATACTGCGGATCCATCCTTGGGATTACAAGGTTTCCAGTTCTCTTCCTCTTCTTTTAGGGAGAACTAGAAGCGGCGAGTCTGGCAAAGAGACGCAAACCTCGCAGCGCTGCGCAGCGCTCGGCGGTGGGGCATGAATTATGAGATGTAAACATTAGCTAAACACAAAAGGAGGAAGGGTCATCCTGAGGCTGCAAGGCAAGTCAGAATCGGGCCCTTCTGGGTGCCCTCCCGCCCCTCCCATCCCCCCAGGACTTTTTTTTAAAAAAGAAAAACAAAACCCCAATGGGCTCCTCCAGTGACCCTTGCAGCCTTTAGTTTGCGATCAAACGAATATCTATATATTTTTCAAGGCGCCTCTTAGCAAAGGGAAGGGGGGGAAAGGCGGCTGGGTGTGAAGCGGGTGTCATAAAGTCCTTTTGGAAAATTTCAATGGTAAAATGAGGGAGAAACAGCTGTAAAGAAAAATGCTGGGAGACCAAGCAGATGGGGCCCTGGATATTTAATGACGGGCAATTCCGTTTACAACCTGAGAAAAAGATCAAAGGCGTTTCATTTCCGAATGAAGGGCAATGAAGAACCATAAAAATGCAGCCAGATGATATTCCGGTCCCTCCCAACCTCCCGAGACCTCCTGGGGCCAGAAATGGAGGATAATCCCTGAAGTGTGAGGAGGACCCCCGTTTCCCACCTCCCTAGCCCCAGGCAGGCGTGTTCTCTCTCTCTCTCTCTCTCTCTCTCTCTCTCTCTCTCTCTCTCAACTTGCTCACTCTGCCACCTGCTAGGGTTGCTGACAGTGGGACCCAAAAGGGGATCTGGGAGACCTGGGGGATCTGGGGTTTCCAGCAACCAGTACATGTACTAAACTGGGAGACAGGGGGGCTGGGCTGGAGGGAACTGAATCCTCGACTGCGAAAGCTGACAGCCTTCCCATTGTAAGGCCAAGCGTGCACAGAAGCAACTTCCTCCCCGCCCAGGCTCCCTACCCATCTCCCTAGGTCTGAACAATTTTTGTATCCCTAGTGAATAAGTCAGAATAATATCAATTTCGTTCACAAATACTGCAGTAACACACACACACACACACACACACACACACACACACACACACAAAAGACCCTCTAGCCCCCCACACTCCAGAAGTCTCTGCCCATCCCAGTCCTGGGACCCTTGCAGGTGGCTCAGAGGAGCACTCCCATTTGCCTGCAACTAGGTCCAGGGACCCTCTTTTCTATCCCAAATCTAGAGTGCTCCTGTGGGCCTCCAGGCCTGATCTCTACCGCCAACATTCTCCCAGCCAGGCATTGAAAAACCACACATACAATTCTACTGTAGCCATCTTAATCTCAGACCCCCATCTGGGCACCCAGGGACACTGAGGTCTAAGTAGGACCTCCACCAGGCCCCCGGCATCAAGCAAGGACCTTTCCAAGTCTTGTCAAAGGCCACTTAGGAGCTGCACAACCCACTCCAACTGTTCGGGCCCTTCCCCCACCCCATACCTCCTCCTCAACTCTCTAGCTCTCTGAAACACGTCCAACTCAGGGCTTTTCAAAATTATGGGAGGGCCGCTGAGCTGCTCACAGGCATCTCTGCTGCTCTACACTTCTCTAGGGATGTGGCCCAGGTGCCCAGAACACCCCAGGAGAGAGGGATGGGAGGCAGGACCACGGAGGGGCTGTGTATGGCTGATCCTCGGTATACAGCACAGAAATGTTCTCCTCGGCGGGCTGGGAGCCGCCACCTGCCCATGCCACCCATCCCACGAATGTCCCGCCCCCACCCCAGCCCAGTCCAGCCGCGATGGGTAGGAGATAAGGTTTGTCAGCCATTCCCATGATGGGTTCCACCAGAACGGGAGTCTGCCTCTGTCCTCCATTCCCAGAAGAAGCCTAACACCGATGCGCATAATAATAAAAATAGGAAACGGACAGAGCTCCGCGCGCGTTGGAGCCACCTCCCCTGACCTCCAGCGGCCGGCGGCCGCCTTCTCCCGCAGCCACAGGTTGCTAGCGTGACCTTTCGCTGCTCGGCGCCCCTCCGCCATCCGATCGTGCCCAGCCAGCGAGAAATCATCTACCTTTTGTCGGCAGGGTGGGAGGGACAGGCAGAGCGAGGGCAGGAAAC
The DNA here is from genome assembly GCF_963259705.1 of Myotis daubentonii. Taxonomy (NCBI): domain Eukaryota; kingdom Metazoa; phylum Chordata; class Mammalia; order Chiroptera; family Vespertilionidae; genus Myotis; species Myotis daubentonii. The sequence continues at coordinate 47,169,912 of NC_081855.1, read as the reverse complement.
CAAAGGGCCAAGGAGACAAGCCCCAGCCGGTCCGCTCATCGCCCTGGCAGCCGCGGGAGTGGAAGGCCCAGCGCGGGAGCGGGCAGGGTACTCACAGGGCGGCTCCCCAACCTCCCGGCCACCGACCCGCCCGCGATCGGCGCGGCAACGGCCTAGTTCGCTCTTGTCCACTCTTGTGTGTCCAGAAAACCGAACCGCGGCCGCCGGCAGAAGAGCTCTAGGCCCCCTTGGAGGCCGGAACAAGACTTTTTTTTTTTTGGTGTGTTTTTGAAGCGCAAGTTTTCGTATTAATCTCATACTTTGGCAGTCTTTGTTAAACAGCTAGGCGCGTCACCAGGCTCTCGAACATTTTAATAATTTTTAGACGCCGTGACCTGCGGTTCACCCCTCTCCAGGCCTCCCCCATGAACAGCCAGTTACCATAATCCAGCCGCGCAGTTCGCTAGGTCATCCTGAATTTTGTGCAGGTCATTACTTGGGCGAAAAATGACAGAGCAGAATTTTGGTTCAGTTCATCCTCTCCGGCTCACTTTTTGCCAGAACTTTCCCTTCACTGCAGCGTAACCCCCATCTCACAAAGGTCCCATTTGGAGAGGACTCAGCCTGCCCGGCCTGCGCTTTAATATTCTGTCATTCCTCTGTTTTTGTCAGCTCTGGTTCCCAGCAAAGAGGAAGAGGGTAGGATCCTGTGGGGGTTGCCTGTGTGGCCGGTGAAGGAGGCTGGCACCCGGAGAAGTGGAAATGTGGCCTTGGGGGTCTGTGTCCCAGAGAGCAGGCCAGAGAGCCCCCTTCCTTACAGTCTCCCCGATAAATGGCTGAATTTGGCGGGCCTGTGTCTCAACCTTACTGCATACTCCATCTACTTTATTCTGTCCCCCAATGTCAGAAATAGCCCCCATTTCTACCCAAACTTTGGAGGCCCCAGAGGCTCAGGAATGACCCCCTCCACCTGGGGGGGTGTGGTGAGATTTGGTCCATAGGCCAGTAAATTTGGGGAAGACAGAGAGAAATGCACCGGTCCAAGCTGAGGACTTGGCTTTCAGAGACTCTAATTCTTCCTTAAAAACAAAACAATATCCTCCCAGCCTGCAATTTTTGTTTAAAACCACTTATCTACACAGTAACTCCTTTGCCTACCCCTATCCCCACCACAAGAAGGTTCAGGGGCAAATCAAAGAGGTGTCAGAACTATTCAGAGATTGTCTTTGGTTTGTCCCTGTAGGATCAGAACCTGGTGGACTGCCAACAACACATCTCCCCTTTCTGCAGCCTCCGGGGGACCCATAAAGGCAGATCAGGTGACTCCCCTTCCATCCAGTTCAAGCCTAGGAGGAGTGAACTGGTGTCCCCCTAGTACAGGGAGGTCGGGGGAGAGAGTCCCAAGGTACGCAGTTTGGCCTGGGGTGGCAGAGGGTTCTCCTTCCCCATCCTGAGGCCCCCTCTCGCCCAGGACTTTGGGCTGCTCCAGTCTATCCCACAGGACCATAAATTTGCTAACATTATGTCCTGGGATGCAGGAGAAGGAGTCTAAGGGGGAACAGGAGACAGATCCTCCAGTTCAGGCTTTTACCTATACCTCCTCTAGACCCCAGGAATTCCTTCCTGGCTTGACTCCGTAGAGAAACTTGCCTGAAGGCTAAGTAGAAACAGGGACCCATACCCAGCTGGCTTAGTAAAAAAAAACAAACAAAAAAACAAAACTGGGGGTCAAATCTATTTGAAATTTGACATTCAACCATTCTCTCTCTGGCCATATTTCAAAAGGCATCTTTATGAAAACTCTTAGGTTATCTCTATTCTGGCAGGACAAACACCCACAGTGCACCCCCTGTATTGGATGCTTAGAAGAAAATATGATGACATCTCATAAAGCAACAAACAGTCATTTAAAGACCCAAAATAGACATATGCCCTGGTGTTATAATTACAAGGTCTCTAAGCTTTTTACTTAGGAGATAAGCTTAATGCATCAATTCAAGGTTCATTTCAGGTCGCCTGTTTCAACTCCACTTAAAAAGCTCTCTGTGAGACCATTCAGTATTTTTCCTTCTCATTTCCCCTCCCTCCTCCAAATAGGAAGAGAGGAGCTGGCTGAACATACAAGTGGAGGTTTGGGAGAGTGAGAGCATTAACAAGCTAAACTGCTTTCAGTATGCAGGTTCTTAAAATCAAGCAATTTGGAAGAGGAATGGGAGGTTAGAAATCTTCCGGTCTTGGCCCATGGTCATAGATTTCAGCTGTTTGCACCCAGCCTGGGGGTCGAACCCTGCCTGAAGAACAGGCCTGCCAGGAGAGAGAGAGGGGTTTGGGGGAGCCAGCTGTTTGGCCCCTTTAGGGTAAGCTGGGTAGGACTGATCCTATGGGGACTCAGGCCTTCACCTTGGAAGCCCTTCTTGGCCCCGCCAAACCTCCTGCAAGGACGAATGGGTAATTGGATTTTTAAAATGTGTGCTTCTAAGTAGGTTATAATTAAATTTTATATGGTGACTCAAAGGTTATCTTTGGGAGAGAAAATTGCGCCGAGGATTCGCCATCTCCCGAGAGCGCTCTCTTTCGTACAGCTCCCCACTCCACCAGGCCTGGTGCTGGGGTCTTGTTGTTGTTTGTTTGTTTTAAGGACTGTTTCATCCTCCCTCCGTTTCTCCTCCCCCAAACATCTGCCTGTCCTCCCGCCCCAGCGCTGCTCTGCCACTCCCCCCACCGCACAGCCGCAAGCCTTCCTTACCTCCAGCATCCCTGGCTTGCTTTCTTCTCTCTTCGCACACACGGCCTCCTCCCCTCTCCCACCCCGCCCCCGCCGCTAGACGCCACCGCCGCCCGCTCACGCAAGCCGTAAACTTTTGACCCTCCAACTTTCCGACCCCTCGGGCAATAACACTGGCCTCACCGCCCAGGGTCTCATTCTGCTGCGCTGGCTGCAGGAACCCCAGCGCAAACCCCCTCCCCTGCCCCTCCCCCTCCCCCCCCTCCCCCCACCACACACACTAGGGGCCTTAGACCTGGGGAAGAGGAGTCTTTTGATTATTAAATAACGTGGGGGGGGGGGGGAGTCGCCAGCCCCCTTCCCGCATCGACCCCCCTTCCTGCATTTTCACCGGCCTCCTGTTAGGGTGCCTGGAAGAGCTTTTGATGACCCCCTTCTCCCCACTCCTGTCCCGGGGGGGGGGGGGGCGACTGCTGGCAAGGAGACGTTTGGGGAGCGGGCGAATGGTCTGGCCTAAGGAAGGGTATTTCTGGAGCAAGAGTTCCTTGCGAGCGGAGGAGGCGACAGTCCCCACAGGGCTGGAGAGAAAGAGAGAGCTCAGTGTCCGGGCCAGGCGAGGCCCAGCGGGCCCCGGGTCACCTTGCGCGGCCGCCGCTCGCTGGCGCCTCCGCGGCCCCAGCCTGGCTGTGAACTTGGTCTAAGGCGGACTCTACTGGCAGCTCGGGGACGTTACAGCCTGTGCCTCTCGGCCCGCGCAGCGGCCGCGCGGGCAACCTGGGCTCTTTGGGTCCCCCCTGCGCGCAAATATTTCGTCCCAGGCTCCTCATCTCTCCCAAGGAAGGGTTTCATTCCTCTTTCCCTAGGGGCCTTGGAGAGTCGGAAAACAGAAAGAAAGGGAGCGAGTTAGAGAAACACCCAGAGAGAAAGATAAAAATGGAACAAGCCTGCAGAAAAGCTGCCAGATAGGGCTTATCCTCCCTGCTGCCTCCAACTCCCCTAGGTGACAGGTTCCCACTTGCTGGGACTCTCCCTCCACTTCTCCCCTAGATGCTGCTTTCCGGGCGGAATTCCCTCCTTTCCGCCTGACCTGGATCACCCCTTTGCTAGGCACCGTTTCTCCCCCGATGCAGCCATCTCTAGCCCACAGGGTTCTGAGGTTCGGGGATCCCTGTCTCCAAGGTGGGGTCTCCGAGCTCGAGCTCCAGGCGGCAGCCAAGGCCACAGCCTTGGGGGGGGGGGGTCAGCCCCAATCCACTCAGAGAGCAAGGCCAGAGCGCAGCCGGGCGGCAGCCTGGAAGCGAGCGTTTCCGGGCAGGAAAAGCTAGAAGATGCTGCAGAGAGTGCATTTTCCTTTCGAAGAGGAAAGTTAAAGACAGAAGAGAAAGAGAAGGGGACGCCTAAAACAGAGAAAGGGAGGAGAGATAAGGGGAAGAGAGATTACAATTTGGGAAGGTGGTCATATTGGGAGTCGGACAGATCCCCAACTGCCTGAAGTTCAATCCTTTCCGTCTCCTAAATCCCCTCTCCTCCCGGAGCCCGAAATGTGGTCGCAGTAAATTCTCCAAAATGAAAGAACGCAAAATCCGCCTAAACCTGCCGGCATGGCCCGGCCCGGGGCTGAGCAGTGGAGGTAGCGGTTGGCACCCAGCGAATAATGTATGCGGCAGCGGCTGGCAGCCCCACATAGGCCGGCGCTCTGGCCCTGTCTGCTGACCTCTGCGTGATCCCGAACTCTATGAATTATTGATGAGATATGAGCGTTGATTTCCCCTTTCAGGATGCAAACTCCATTATATTGTTAAAATGGCGATTTAATCGTTGAGAATAGCTTTGGTGTGGGTTTTCTTCCCCAACTCATTTGCGCCTCCTTCATTTTCATTTAACTCTCTTAATTAAATCCTTTAACAGATTTTAATCACTTTTTGGAGGGAGGGGCAGGAGGAAGGGATAGGCCATCACTACCACCACCACCACCACCAAACACTAAAACAAAACAAGCTTCCAGACCAGAGAAAGCTTCTACCTTGGGGAAGTTGAAAAAAAGGTGGGGAGGAACAAGTATCAAAAAATCCGTCCATTCGAGGGCTGGGGCACCCTAATTCTGACTAGGAAAAGTCCTTCGGTCCTGGGGGTAGGTATTTAATTCCTTCCCTCTCCTCTCCTCCCCGCCCCCTCCCCCAGGAGATTTGGTGTGAGGTGGACTGTAGAGAGTGCCTCTCACTTATCCCTGCTGAGAAGTGCAGGAACTGAGCTGGGGAAGGCCATAGGATTCTTGTGGGGAATGACTCTCCAATCTGGGCCCCAGGGACGCTCAGAGAGGTTTGTCCCTACTCCTTAAGGAGCCCCTATTTCTCCCCTCCCCCTGCTTGGTTTCTAGGCGGTGTCTGGGTTAATTAATATGGATGTGTAACAGTGCTGCAGTAATCGATAAATCCCGCTGTGGGCAGAGCCCAGCCTGAAATCTGATTACTCCTAGAATCTCCCAAAATGAAGAGAATGGCCAGTGGGCTCTCCCCTATCCGAAGGGAGGGGTTCTTGCCAGCCCTGTCCTCCCTGGTTGGCCCAGGTTGGCCCCAGGCTGTGAAGTGCATGAGCCTTCTCCTCTCCGTCCCCGCAGGGACTGAGTGTGGGCGATTGCACAGTGCCGTCTGCCTGTCTTCCGCCTTGCTCTGAATCCTCGGCCTTCCACCCCGGCACCCAGACCCCAGGGATAAAGGGATCAGGGCTAGAAAGGAGCTTCCAACTTGTCTCTCCTCCCCACACCCTGCCTCACCAGCCCCGAGTGAATACCTTCTCACAGCCAGGGAAGGGTTAAGTGTCCCGGCTGCAGTTATGGAAAGGAAGCCAATGAAATATGGGCCCTCGGAACTCCAGGCCGGCTGGCTTTCCTGTTTACACTTCTTTATACTTCCTCCCACCCCTGTGGCCAAGGAGAAACAACACAAAACAAACAAACAAAAAACACAACCAAATAAAACAAAACAATCAAATTGTCTACTGAGTGATGGTCAGGCTGGCCTCCAAGGGGGAAAGGGAAACTTCAGCCTCAAAGTCCTGCTGCCGCCTCCTGGGCCCTGCCCGGAGGTGAGGGTGCGCTGTTGGCTGGGAGGCTGGGCGCAAGGATCTGGCCAGATGGCACCAGCCGGCAGCTCAGAAGGTTGAGGCCTGAATCCAGAGGAAGCCGCAGTCGCTGGTAGGAGAGGAGGGAGTGAAAAGTCCCAGCGAGACCTGGAGAATGTCTTGAGGAAGGTGGGAGGGGAGGGTGGGGGTCTGGGGCAGAGGACTGAGCTCCTTTGCACCAAAGACCCCTGCTCACCTCTCATCTCCTCCTCAAACAGGTCCCTGTTGGGGTTCAAGGAAGACTGTTATCCAGAGACGGTTACTCAAGGGGAGAAGAGGAAAGCCCAGCAAGAGCGTCTTCTCCGGGACCCGCTTAGAGCAGAAGACCTTCCAAGCGCTTTGGCCTCCGCAGCGGAAATGGGCAATCCGCCTGCTCTGGGCTGCTCTTTACCACTCCGGAAAATCTGTCTAGATATGCCCAGCACATGTCCTGGGCCGTAGGTCCCACACTCTTTATCAGAATTTGCAGAACTGACATGGGAGAGGGCCAAAAAATCTGCAGGGACGCAGGCCTGGTGGTCTGGCGTTTCTGAGAGAGGGGAGGCAGGCTCGCAACAGGATGGGGCTTCCCAGGAGGCCCCAGGTCGGATTCTGCCCCTGAGGCAGTTTCCTCTGCACCTCGCTCAACTCATCTGCCTTATCCACAGTGGAAGCCGGTGGAAGCTCTGGCCGACATGTATTATTAGTATTTGATCTGCTGCTGGGAATCTTTTGGGAGAAGAGCCTCCTTTCCTCCTTTCCAAAGTGTACAAATGCCTCATCATTCTTGAGGAGATGGGTCTTCAAATCAGGGTGAGGACCCCGAGCTCTCTGTCCTTTCTGCTCTCAGAGCCTGTGAAGGCTCTCCTGTAAGTCAGGCCTGTGCAGGGATTGAAGAGCTCAGGAAGCAGAGGGTCGCTGCGGGGACAGAGGAAGAGAGGGAGAAGGTCCTTTAAGGGGGAATGGAGAGAATCTTGTGACCCTTTTCTTGTCCCAAAGACCAGAAGCTTCTTAAGGTGCCACATGTCCAATTCCAGGCACTATCCACAGGAATTGGTCAGCGGAAGCAAGAGCTGGCAGGCTGGCAAAAGCTGGAGTGACAAGGTGGTTGACCCAATAAGTCTCAAAATTGGGGGGTCAATTTGGTGGAGAAGGGCCTCTGGTTTTTGGAAGGGTGACTTATCCTTGGAAAATAACAGGCTCCTGAGGGTCAAATAATGAAATCCCTTTGGTTTGTGGTGCCACAAAACAAAAGGGCATTTAAGGATCTGGTAGCGAGAGAGGAGAGGACGGGAAAGAAAGCACCTTTCCTATTTTCTCTCCCAGCTCCTGAGTCCCTTTTATCCCTCCGGACAGTTGGGTCTCCTTTCTTGAGCAAGTTTTATTTGTGGGAGGATTTTCTGGGACCTACTTCAGCATCGAACCCCTCTAATCAGGGGGAGAAGCTCCCCGCTTCAGCCCACTGCAGCTCTGTCCGCTCCCCACTCTGATCTCAGGGCCCTACTTAGAGCCCAGAAGAAGGGTAGGCTTGGGACCAACAGGCTGAAGTGGGGTGCAAAAGCGCCATGCTTCCCATCTTGGATAATCCTGATGAGGCTATGGAGAATCAGAGGTACCCCTTTCATGGGGTTCAAAGATCTGAAAACCAAAGAATATTCCAGTGCAAGCCAGCTGCCTTACTTAGCCTTCTGGGTGCTTTTTCTCAGTTCAGATGTAGCCAGATAAAAGTGCCCAGCAGCGCACCCCCAACACACCCCTAACAAATGAATGCCATAAAGTTTCTTTCCTGGGGGTGGGAGACCTCTGTCTGAAGACCCAGCAGTGAATTGGCCTCCACAAGGGGCCCTTCTTTCAGTACCACACACCCCTTCTTCTTACCACCTACATTTCCAAGGACACTGAAGGAACCCACACAGACCCTTTCCCCCACAAAGAGTCAGACACTATTGCAAATAAAAAACCAGGCGCCCCAACCACTGAGGCCTTATTGAACTAAATGCGCCCCCCCCCCCCATTCAGACACCCAGTTGGTCAGATCTTGGTGCAAAAAGCAAAAAGCAGACCAAATTTCGCCCACTTATCCCATAGCCCTGCCGGAGGCAAGATTTCCTTCCCCAGTTCTAAGCCCCAAAATTGCAAGGGGAGAAAGCAAAAGCTGGAAGCCACTTACTGCGGGAGTGCTGGGCCTCCGCCGCCGCCACTGCCTTCTGGGCTGGGAGAGCCCTCACCTACCTCTGCCCCCTTCCCCACCACAGCGAGCAGTTAAAGTGTCACTTAACATTCTGGAGAATGTGAAATATACCGTGCGGTGTCAACTCCCCAAAACCATAAAACTAACTTTATGGACCTCACGTGACTTTCTCGAGCCAGTGAGGGGTATCTGTCTGACTTCTCCGCGATTTTTACGATCTAAGTTCGAGATAAAACCCCTATCCATTTGACATCTAAATGTCATAGCGACTTTTGGGATAGTTTGCTATGGACAAAGGGGGACAAAGTCAAGGGGTGAGGGGGAAAGAGGGCCCAGTAGAGCCTCCAAGACCCTCTGCTGCCTCCTCACCAGCTTCCCCTCCCCCACAAGTCCTGTAAGAAGTTGGGCCAAGCTGGAAGGGATGTGCGGGTAAGTGTTCAGACTTGACTCTTGCGCTCAGGGTGGAGGCTGACTTGGATGGAGGAGGACTGGGCCCTGGCCCTAGGCCAGTCTGACTGGAGGGGGGGAACCAGGGGGTCTTCCAGGAGAGACCCCCCAACTCCTAATCAAGAGGGAAGGTCAGTTAGGCCCCTGGAGAGAGAGAGAGAGAGCCCTTGATAAGTGCAGAGAAGATTGAGGGTGAGGGAAACCTTTGAAATCCAGCGGATTTATTTATTTATTTACTTTGCTTTAGTGGGTGGCAGAACTGAATTGGGATTTGGAGCTGGATACCCCAGTACCACTCCCAACTGGCCAGGAGCCTCCTGCTCAGAACTTAGGCCCAAATTACATTCCCTGAAGAGGTTTCAGGGGCTCTTCTGACCAGCTGGTGGAAGGCCAGGGTGAAGTCCAGCTCAGCCTTTCCCTGCCCCGGCCCCAGGTGGGGTTTCTGGGCCTCAGTCCCCCAGGCGTGCAGGCCTGTCCTCTGGCCCAAGCACTGCTGAGCCAGCCAGGGGCTTAGGTAGTTGAGAGGGGCTGCTGGTGAGCATCCTGTTTTCCCTTCCCTGCCCCCCAGACCCATCAAGCATGGTCTAGGGTGTGCCCAGTGATGGGAGAGGCAGGCCCCTCAGAGAAAAGACAAGTGGAAGGGCAGTGGAGTAGGGGAAACATTTATTTGACTTTAAGGAAAGCTACAAACAAATACCAAAAGCGAATCACTGAGACAGGCCCGGCAAAGACAGATTTCACACGTAGCACAGCATCCACTCGCTCACTACAAATAGTCTTGGAAGCAAAATGGATAAGGGGGGGAAGGAGATGGGTCTACCCAGAGTATCCCCGTATTTACAAGCGTTAGGCCTCTCTACACCAGACCCATGGATTCACAGAGGAATACACAAGACATTTTACACTGAGGATTCTTTTTGTTTCCGTACACTCCCAGAGCAGGCCTGTGGGGCCTACCCAGGCGGCAGGAACTCTCAAATCTCACTATACACCTTCCCTCTTCTCAACATCACCGCTTTGGTCCTCCCTGGCCCCTTCCCACTCCGGGACCAAGCCACCAAGAGACTTGGGCCTGGGGAGTGGAGGGGGCGGAGGGAGAGGAGGGCGGAAAGAAACACAGTCATGGACTCCATCTCCGAGGCCAGCTCAGCTGGGCCCGCCCGGCACTGCGGAACCACCCCACCTCCACTGCTGCCCCTTAGAGAAGTTTCCAGCTGAAACTCAAAATACAGCGCTCATCCTTTTATAAATAAGTTAGAAGAACAAGATGGGGAGGGGGAAGTTCACATTACACATGCGAGTTTCTTTTCTTCCTGGGGGAAGGAGTGCAACCACGGACACGAACATTCAGAAACACTGGTGGATGTGGGGGGCGCCGAGGGGAGCCAGGAGCAGGGAGGGGAAATAATTATCATCATTATTAACAATAATAACATGATCAACCAGTCCAGGAGAGAGGGAGCCACAGGAAGATCTAAGACCAAAGGAAACATGGTAACACAAGGCTGGGGCGAGGCAGGCGCATGGGATCCAGTCCCCAGCGGGGCGGCGGCGGCGGCGCGGGGAGGCTCGGAGGGGCCGGGGCTGGGGGCGGCCGGGGCTCTTGGGCCGCCCAGGGCTCCTCCCAGAGGACTCAGGGCTGGAAGGCGCTGCCGGCTGTGGCCAGGCTCATACTTTTCAGTTTGTTATCTTTCTTCCACTTCATGCGGCGGTTCTGGAACCAGATCTTGATCTGGCGCTCGGACAGGCAGAGCGCGTGGGCGATCTCGATGCGCCGCCGCCGGGTCAGGTAGCGGTTGAAGTGGAACTCCTTCTCCAGCTCCAGGGTCTGGTAGCGCGTGTAGGCGGTCCGGGCCCTCTTGCCGTCAGGCCCGGTCATATCTGGAGCAGACAGAGCAGAGCCGCGAGGCCACGTTACTCGGGTTCAGGGAGGGGGGTCCCGGGTGGGAGGGGGGCGTGGAGCAGGACCCAGGCGTCCCCGGCCACCAGCTCGCTGCAGCGCCCATCCTCCCCACTCCAGAGGCCCCGAATCCGAGCTCGCTTTCTGCACCCTCTTCTCCTGCAGCCCCCACGTCTGCGGGCAGCGAAGCGCCCGGCTTTGTCTCTGGCTCCCTCCCTGCGCCTCACCCTGCGCTGGGCTCAGGCGGCCCGCTGGCCCCCCGGAGGGAGGAGAGCGGCTGCACTTTGGCCCTGGAAAGCTGGACTCCTCGCCCCTCCTCTGCCGGTGGCAGCCTCAACATTTCGGTAGCGAGCAGGACCCTTCCCCACCTTCCAGAAACCCCATCCCTCATCCCAAAGCTAGTACCGCTGGGCGAATAAAACCCAAGCCGAGTGGGGGAACAAATTATTTAAAATACTCCTCCCCGACCACCCCCCCCTCCCAGCTAAACACCTTCTTTGGCTCTGTCCCCGGAGCTGTGAGGACTCTCTTAGAGACTTCTGCCCCCCCTGGAAAAAAATAATAAACCTATATTTGAGGAAAGCCTACCGCTCCTCGCCCCGACCCCCACCCCCCAAACGCAGAGAAGGCACGGCCGAGAAGACACAAAAAAGAGGAGAGAGCCAGAATTACCATGGCTGATGTGCAGCTTCCTCATCCAGGGAAAGATCTGCGGAGTCTGCCCCTCGGGCGCGGCCGTGGAGGTGGCCATGGGCTCTGGCTGCGCCCGAGCCAGGCTCGGGCTGTTTAGCTGGCTCGCCGCTTCCTCTGGCTCCGAGGACGCGCTGGCCTCGTCTATTTCGGTGAAATTGGCGCTGGAGCTGGCCGGGGTCGCCTGGTCGGAGGGGGACGAGGCAGAGGGCTTGGCGCCGTGGCTGTCGCCGTTGGTGCAGGGCAGGGACTCGGGCGAGGACAGGGAGCAGCTCGACGCCGCTGGCCTGAAGCGGGGCTCCTGGGCGGGCGTGGGGAAGGCGCGCGAGCCCTCGCCCACCGCCGCCCCAAAGTGGCTGGAGGAGGCCGAGGAGCGGTTGACGCTGAGGTCCATCCCATTGTAATTGTAGCCGTAAGAGCCGGTGTGCATGGCAGCGGGATCCCTGTAAGAGCCGCTCAGAGAGCTGCCACTGCCATAATTTAGCAACTGATAGTCCGGGCCATTTGGATAACGCCCCGAGAAGGAGTTTACAAAGTAGGAGCTCATTTGGGTGATTTTGGAGGGCTTGATTTGTGGATCGTGGTCGTTATAACCCTGTGCTTCACGATTTATGATGTATTAATGAATTATAGCGATGCACTGTACTTCGTTTTGCTATGTATGCGGCCAAATATGGGGGGGGGGAGGTTGGAAGGGGGATGGGGGGGCGTTAGGGAATCACGTGCTTTTGTTGACCAGTCGTAAATTCTCACTGATGACCTCAAGAGGTAATTCATGCTCTATGGTTACAAATAATGACGATCCGAGAATCGTTAGGGCCGATTCAATGCGAGCCTCCGAGAGAGGGGGAAACAAGGAGAAGGGGGAGACGCCGGGAGAAGGTTGGCAGCGGCCTCTGAGCAGAGCGCGCCACCTCCCGGCAATCGGCGGGAGCGCCGGCCGCAGACCGCAATGGCGGCGTAGGCTGGCTGCCTCCCTGCTGGCTCCCCGAAACCTGTCAGGCGGGAAAGAAACCCGGCCTAGGTCACCCGCAGGGTTGAGTCTTTGAGAGGAGGGACCCTTTTGAGCCTTTACTCACTTTCCTGGGAGTGTGGTTATTTCTCTCTAGTTGTGTTCTTCGCTCTGTCATTATTATTTTAACTCTGGATGAGGTGATCAGACATTGAGTTGCTTTTCCCTTACTCTGGTTTTTGCAAGTCTCCGGGTAGGGCGCGGAAATAGGAGAGAGGGTTGGAAGATGGGTGTGGGAAACAATTACTGACACGGAATACCCACACCCTCACACGCCAGCCCGGCCTGGCCTGCTTCCTACGGGGCTGCAGTGGCCCATCCGCAGCCCTCAGGCCGAGCAGGCAGGGCTGGGCCGAGTGTTGGAAGGAAAAACTTTCGCTTCTCCTGTGTCCCTTAGAACTTGGGAATCCTCCTCTCCACCTCCTTCCCACCCTTAGCCCAGCCTGGGGAATAGCAGAGCCGGACAGGGACCCCGAGGAGGAACCTGGCTGAGGCTAAAGGGCCTAGTTGTCGGGAAAAACGGAGGCGGCGACCGCATCGGGCGACTGGGGTCTGGGTGGAAACGAGGTTTTCAGAGTTCAGGATCAGGCAGGAGCCTTTCGCCTCCGCACCAGATGCCTGCCATGGCCTGTGGAGGCCCCTCGCTAGCGTCTGGGTACTTTCTGAATGTGCCCCGCGGCCGGCCCATGCCTTTCCCGGGAAGGGGTTCCAAGGACCAGCAGCGCCTTGCTGAGCCCGCTGGGCGGCCAGAGACAAGCCGCAGCTGGGCCCCTTCTGCCGATAGGCTATTTTCTTTAAAAATAAAAAAGGGGAGAGAGAGGGAGGAGGAAGAAAGGAAAACAGCGTCCACAGCTTGCCGCCTGGGCGCGGGTGGGGATAAGAGAGAATGGGTCGTTTTGGGTAGATTGGATGAGAGCAGACTAGCCTGCCCCCGAACCTGGCCCCCTACTCTCAGGTTTCCCACGGAGGAGAAAGTCGTGCCCTTCCGCCAGCGCCTGGCCTGCCCCTGGCTTCGCACCCCCTCCTTGTCACTGAACTCCTACTTAAGGCAGGAAAGGCGCCTGGAGCTTTCAGCTGCGGGGGAAGAGATATCGCCCGACCCTGATTTGGTCGGTCTCCGGAGCCACAAGCCAAGAGCCTGAGGTCCAAGGCCAGCAGGGATGGGCCATGTGGACAGGCCAAAGGCCACGGCCTCCGAGGACCAAAAATTGCTGCTCGGGCGCGAGACCCTCCTGGCTCAGTGTCTACAGGAGCTGGGGCTAGGGGGCCTGGGTGGCGTCCCTCCTGCCACGGGCAAACGGGGAATGCTGCAGAATACGAGGGAAACGGCCCTTCTGGGTCCCCCAAGTCTGCACCGAGAGGGGCCGTTCGGAGCCCCAGCACCGGCGAGGCGAGCGGCGCTGGAAGCTCCAGCCTTTATCTCAACTGTAACTTCCGAGTCCTGCCAGGCCCCGGGGGCCCGCGGCGGGCGCTGCAGCCGGTGCGGCCCAGTTTCCGGCCCAGGGGCCGCGGGGTAGCCGCGGGGGTGGGGGCGTGGCCGGCAAGAGCAGAGGTGACCAAGCGGCGAATTTTTATGTCTTTATTATTATTATTATCATCATCATCATTATTAATAATATTAATATTATTACGGAAGTATTTCACGTCCAGAGCTAAGACAAGACTACAAACACAACACATAGAAAATTAATAAAATAGAACTTTGTTTTCTTCTCAGGCTCCTCTTCTTGCTTCTAGGTAGTATGTGCTCCTTCCAGTGGCTTCGGGGAGGGACCGGGCCAGAGGTCTGGGGTCAGGGAGTCTTCGAGGCCCCCGCTGAGGGGGCTGCGAAGCTACCATTGAACCGTGCACGGGGGGACGGGGGCGAAATGAGATGCGACACGGACAAGAGTGTTTTTGCTCTGCTTCCAGGAAACCTCGAGTGAGTCCGGTCCTCAGTTCTCACGGGGCGGGGGGGAGGGAGCCTGGTCAGGCCGAGGCGGGTGCGGCGGGGAGGGAGGGGGCCGAGGGGGGCCGGGTGGGCTCAGGCTGCACCGCCTTCTGGCACCCGCCAGAGCTCTGCGGGCGGGGGCGACGCGGGGAGCCCTGGGCCCCGCCCGTCTCGTGCTGGGGAGCGGGTCCCCAGGCGCCCCCCGCCCCGCAGAGCCTTCTCCAGAGCTCCAAGGCCCTCGGCTGCCCACAGGCCTCTCCCTTCGCGCCCCCGGCCCTTCCCAGCGCCTTCACTCCGCTGGCTTCTCCTCCTCCTCCTCCGCACTGAGCTGAGACGCGCTGAGCAGTTTGCTCTCCTTTTTCCACTTCATGCGCCGGTTCTGGAACCAGATCTTGATCTGCCGCTCGGTCAGGCACAGGGCGTGCGCGATCTCGATGCGCCGCCGCCGCGTCAGGTAGCGGTTGTAGTGGAACTCCTTCTCCAGCTCCAGGGTCTGGTAGCGCGTGTAGGTCTGGCGGCCGCGCCGGCCGCTGGGCCCAAAGGAGGAACCTGTTACGTAGAGAGGAGATGCTGAGGCCTGGGGTCACCAGGGCCAGGGCTCCCTTTCCCACTCCACCCTCACACAGGGGCTCCAGCCCGTCCCGGGGCGCCCTTCCCTCCCCGGGTCCCTGCAGCGCCCCCTCCAGATGCCCTCCGGGCCTCCTGGGCCTGCGCCTCCCTAGCCTTTCCGTGGGGGGAGGGGAGGAGCAGAGCAAAACTCCCACCTGGGCCGCGGGGGAGGGGCTGCAGAAGCGGCGCCCAGGTGTGTCTGTTCCCAGCTGCCTCTTCTCTTTGCAGGCATCTAGCCCCCACCCCCCACCCCCGGTGATAGATTCCAGCCCTTAATCCGCAATGACGTGGATCGATCCACAGTGGGCATTAACGGCTCCTCACTCTCTTGTCCCGCTAATGGACATCAATTTGGGACTTAAGGCCCACAAATAATCCACCCTGAGACCCCGGCGCCTGCCTCTCCCACTCACCCCCTCCGTCTGCTCCCACTCTTTCCCTTCCCCTTCTTCTCCTCCTTCCTCTGACGACCGCCCCTTTCCTGGTGCCTCATCCTTCGCCAGCCCCCCACCCCCAGGGAAACAGTGCGGGACAGACTCCGCTCTCCCCTGCTAGCGTCACACCGCCCCCTTCCCGTGACGCACTCGGGTTTTAGTGCAACAGTCTTGGGGTGGGGGGGCCGACCAGGACTTGGGGCCCCGGGGAAAGCCAAGCCCGTGGCTGCGACCCCTGACCCGCAACCCCGGGTTGGCCTGGCCCCCTGGCTCGGCGGGCCTCACTCGCTTCCCTGGCTCAGAGTGCGACTGGGACTTGGCAAACTTTCTAACTCCTGAGGGTGAGAGGGCAGCGCAGGGGACCCTGGACAGGCGCCCCGTCTCCCCTTCGATCCTAACTGAGATGCCCAGCCGGCACCCAGTGAGAGAAGGGGGGGCTCACTAGCTCTGTCTCCCGGGGTGGGCGCCCGCAGGGATCGCGGCCGCGGCGGCGCCTCACTCACTGTTGCACGAGTTCATCCGCTGCATCCACGGGTAGACGGGCGTGGAGCACTTCTGCTCGTCGGGCTCGCCGAACACGCTCTTGTCCTGCGCGCAGTCGGACTTGCGCGGCTCGGGGTGGAAGGGGGGCGGCTCGTCGGCCCCGGAGAGCGCGCAGGCCGACTCCTTCTCGCGGTAGAAGGCGGGCGCCGGGCCGTAGTCGCAGGGCGCCGCTCGGCCGTAGCCGCCGCCCGCCGGCGGGTAGTAGGAGGAGGCGGCAAAGCCCTTGTCCTGGCCGGGCGCGGGCCCGTAGGGCGCGGGGTAGTGCCGCAGCGGGTCCGCATAGCCGGAGGAGTAGAGCGGGAGCTGGCCCAGGAAGGACTCCTGCCCGCTGGCCAGAGTGACGGGGAAGGTGGAGTTCACGAAATAGGAACTCATTGGGAGGGAGGCGCGCGGCCGCTGCTGCTCCGCCGGGCTTATGATTTGTTGTGTTTTATAGTCCGAGCGCCGCGCCTATTAGTAGTATATCTGAGATTGGGTTTTCGCTGAGGGGGGATGGCGAGGTGCCAGTGAGGGCCAGAAGGAAATACAAGCATCTGATCCGGCGCTGACCAATAGCAGAGGCAGGAATTGTCAAATAGCACCCAGGAGGAGCGCGGCCCGCGCGAGGGACCCGCGCACAAACCTATCAACCTTTTTTTCCCCTCCTTCTTCTCCTTCTCCTTTCTCTCTCTCTCTCTCTCCCCAACAACACTACGCGTTCTGTTCCCTCTACGTAGGATCTGCGAGGGAGACGTCTGTGCGGGAGGAGGGAGCTTTGGTGGAGACCACCGCATCCCCCAGTGATTAAATAAATCTCCCCCTCCCTCCCCACTCAGGATAGGAAAAAGTTAATTGTGTTTTCAGGAAAGTTAACCCCTGCGTGGCTTGAGCCCCATTCCCCCCAAGGGAAGGGTGGGCAGCCATCCCTGAATCTCACATCTCAGCCCAGCCAGGAGAGAACCAAAGGCGGTTTATTTCTAGGAGTTTGTGTTGGTCGAAGGGGAGAAGAGTTCGCTGCTAACTAGCATCCCTTCAGAGAGAGAGAGAGAGGCGAAAAGGAAACCATCCCCTTCCCAGGTTTTGAAGACATCCCTCCTCCCCTTGTTTCTCAGATCCACTCTATCTCTTCCAAGCCTGGGATTCTGATTCCTGCTTCTCCACAGCTCTCGTGGTCTGAGAGGCAGGCCAGAGCCTGCTGCCCAGAGGACCCCGAAGGCCGGTAAATGGGAGGAGGGTCTGAGCCTAACCTTCTCCTGGCTCTGCAGCTGGGTTAGGAGCCTCCTGGGCTGCTATGGCTGCTCCCCAAGACATCACGCCTGGGTCTAGTGTGCACCGCTTGCTCTGGGCACAGGAAGGGGCGATGGGGAGAGGGTCTAGTCCTCTCCACTTAGGGATAAAGAGAGGGGGTGTGAGGGGCGTCCCCCAGCCTGGGTTAGTCTGATCACTTATCCTGCCTGCAACCTTCACCCCCACAAAGACATGAAAATATCCTTGGTGACAGATCCTTAGGAATCAAGGTTGTCTCAGAAAGAGGGTATAGGAGAGAAATTGGTCCTCCTCTAAGTTGGGGTCCTCAAACCCTCCTGATAGTTGAGGCGATTAGAGACCACCAGGAAGAGAGGGGTCCCTCACACCTTTTCCAAGTCTCTCCAGAAGCTGGCCGTTCTTTTTAAAATTAATTCTTTCCCCAGACTTCATTTTGGTTTAGTTGTATAAGGAGGGAAGAGGGTTTGGGTCTCAGCAGGCAGCTTAGAACTATCAGCCCACATCCCCTCTCCAGATGCTCACCACCCTCTGTCTCTCAGCATCTCTACCGTCCCTCCCACCCCCCTCTCATTTTTGCAGCACCCGCTTTGCTGCAGTACAAGCTTGCGTGTGTGAGAGTGCATGTCTCTGGCTCTCGTCTAAAGAAAATGAACATTGACGCCAGGCTGGAAGACAGCCACAGTATGTTTTCAAAATTCTAATATTCACGTAGAGGATGTCAAGGGGGACCACCTTCAGACCTGGAGCTGGGCATGGGCCAGGGTGTGGGGCAAAAGCTGGTGAGGGGTCAGGCTGGCCTCCTTTCTACCTTGCTCTCTGGGCTCCTTTCTGTGGGCCAGCTCTACCCACTAAAGGTGGGACAAGACACTAGGGGAAATGGCAGAGGGATGAGGTTGGTGACTAAGGGTGGGTACTTGTTTGGTTGCAAAATGGCCTACAAGGCTTCCTGAACTCAGGACAACATCTAGGTTGCCCCTTCATGGCCAAGTGGTGATCCCTTCCTGCCCTGACTCTGCAGTCGTTTTATCAAGATTTAAGAAAAACAAACTCAAGCCCTCAAATGCTGGAGCATCATAAATGTTCCAATCTAGCTGTGATTGGGCCCATTCCCACAGAGGCACGTGGAACATTTGGGCGAGGTGAGCAAGTGCCTGTGTGCACCTCCCCCGTCCCTGCCACTGAAGCTGGGCCTTGGGTTCCAGCCCTCGCTGTCCCCTCGCTGGCCACTATGTCCATGGCTTGGGACTGGATGGTGTAGGCTTGCCGGTGGAGTTCGGACAAAGTAAGATTCCCGGGTGAGAGAAGCAGGAAAATAACCTTCTTATCCTTAGAGAGAGTCACAGCCCCAAATTAACCTCACCTCTGCAGGTTGCCTGTCGGGAGATGGAGCCGAAAAGGCAGGGCCTGGGCGCCTGTAGTCCAGCATGAAAGGAAATAGCGCCTCATCGCTCTTATCTAAACCCAGAGGTATTTATGAGCGTTTATTCCTCTGATCCGTTTGTTTGGGAGAAAGAGCAGGCAGGCAGAGCTGGGCCAGAGGCCGCCTGGTTCCTGGAGCCAGATCTCTACGAATCTGTGGTTCAGTCCACTGTCCCATCTGTCTGTCTCCAAGGGGGAATATGTAAATACACAGCAGCGGGCACAGCCGGCTGCCCGTCTGGGGGGGGGGGGGGTCCTCTCCCTGCTTCCATGAGGAAGCATGCGTATGGAGAGGTGGATAGAAATGTGTACCAAGTCTTGAGTACACAACAGGATTGCACAGAAACCTCACTGGCAGGGTTTATAATTGTAGTTTTCTGTGCTTCGAATCTGCAGCCCTGTGGACGCACACACGTTCCAGCTCCCAGGGAAATGCCTCAGTTGTGTTCAGCTCAGGAGGAAAATTCTCCCGTACCAGGGAGGGGTATCCTCCTGTATGTGTGTGGAGGGGAGGGGAGGGGGGATTAGACATTGTCCAGGCTTCCCCTTTCCTCTCAGCTACAAAGCGCCCCCCCACCCCAGCTCTTTGGGTTGTGGACACCTTCCCCCACACCCCACTTGTAACTCTGGCCGGGGTGTGGCAAGTTGAAACATGTCTACCCAATTCTGTGAGTCTCTGGGTTTGGGAAGCATAAATGTTCCCAGAGGAAGCAACGTGATGGCTCCCAACCTTTGCGAGCAGTTTAGATGGAACAGGCCCTTCAAACGGGCCGGGCCGGAGCTCGGCGCCAGGACCTCATTTTCATATGCAAATGAACCACCTTGTCTCTGATCTGGGGGTGGGGCGGGCCGCGGCGCCCAGTTCCCGCTCCCCCCACCCCCAGGTCCACCAGCGCTCTAGGAGCCCCGCAGTGTTTCCACCCTTGGTACCAGCCACCTTCTCCTCCCCACCTGACCTCTGGATTGCCCACAAGAAAAAGCCTGATTGTGGAGGGGAGGGGGGGGCCGATCCCGGCGGGGCGCGCTCCCTCGGGCCTCCCGCACGGGGCCGGGCCTTCCAGCCGCAGGGAAACCGCTCTGGCTGCCCAGGGCGCGGGGGGCGGTAGCCCTGGCGTTTGCCCTCAGCCCCGCCGGGCCCCTCCAGCTCCAGGCCAGACCCTAGTAACACCTCGGCCTGCCCGGCACCGCAGGCAATTTCCTGGAGCCCCCGCCCAGGAGCCGGGGCCACCGCACCTTGAAAGGGACGGCCAGGGCTTCCTCCTGGGGCTTGAAAGCCCGAGCTAATCAGTAACCCGCGAGACAGGGGCCAATATTCAAACGAGGCGGCCGCGGGGCGGACCCCCGCCCTCGCCACCCCTTCTGGGAAGGCGGGTGTGAGGGGTCCGGCAGGAACGAAAATCCCCAGGGTTTGGTTCCTCGGTGATTGAGCTGTACCCCAATTTCCCCCCAAAGCATCTTTGTCGATTATTTCGCTTGAAACGATTGAGAATGAGGGAGGGGGCCCCCACTCACTTGCAGACACCGACCGTTTCCAGAAAATTTGGCTCAATTCCTTCCTCACGGATTCGCCAACCAAGGAGCTGGCAAGACCCACCGCCAACCGAGAGAACACAGACCCGGTTGTCTTTTGACAACCGAGTGGAACTGCCGGGGCCGGCGCCTCCTCTGCGGGCCCCTCCCTTGGCCAAAAAGAAAACCAAATAAACCTTGAACAGCCTTGGCCTCGGATCTCCCGAGAGGCCCGGAGGATCCCCCCTAGCGCCCGCGGTGGTGGATGGGGGGCTCCCCGGTTCAGGGCCCCCCGCCCGCGGAAGGCGGCATCAGTCCCTTTAAATATGCCCTAGAAAACCCCGCTTCCCCGGCCAGCCGCAAGGTTCGGAGCCAGGATGGGGCGGGCGAGGGGGAGGGGACACTAGTTCTCTAGTCCACACTCGGGCGGGGGGAACCGGGGTCCGACGGGAAGCGACAATCCGGGCCCGAAGTCCCCGAATCCCGCCAAACCTCAGCGCCTGGGCTCCAGGCGTCGGGCACGACACCGGCAGCATCGCGGGGCTCGCGGCGCCGAAGCCGCATGTCTCCGAACGGACGGTAGATGGCAGCAAACCGCATAATTTGGATCACGGCAAACTAAGGGATGATTTATACCCCGCCGAGACTACAGGAGAAAAAGACCTTCCGTCCGGGTGGGTTTGGGGGGGTTTTCCCTTTGAGAATAGGCTCCAAGTGCCGTGGGTGGCAGCCGAGACCTTCTCTGGCTATGCGCAGCGCGGGGTGCCCCCCCCAGCCCCCCAATCCCGGCCTGCTGGGAGGGCATCCACCTGGGCCTCCAGGGACCCCTCCCGCGCCACAAGTGGCTGAGTCCCTCTCTGCCAGCTCGGGACCCAGAGGGCCAGTATCCCCGGACACAACCTCCTTAGGCAACCAGGGGCCTGGGGCTCCACACTCGGCCTCTGGTCGGTAGGAAGAGAGAACCATCGCCTAACCGTGCAAACCAAACTGAGCCAATCTCTCCAGAGTCGCTGATCTCCTGGCTTGCAGCTTCCTCAGAAGCCCTCTCGCTCTATTTTAAGTCCACACCCAGAGGCTTGCACCGTCTTCCGCCCCCACCAGCTACTTTCGGAATCTCCGTCTCCGGCCCAAAGCTTCCCTTCACCCCCAGAAGGCCTGGCTGGGGAATGAAATCTGGCGCCCGAGGGACAGGACTAGCTGTCTGAGCTCAGCGCCAGGCAGCTCTCTAGTCCGGACACCATTAGGGCCCCTAACTGCGTTTTCTTATTTTCTTCTTTTTTTTTTTTTTAAATTTACAAGCCTTAAACAACGACACACGGAACAGCTTCTTCACAATCACCAGGTTTAGATCCAGGAAAGTTTGAAATGCTTCAACATCAGTTATGCAAATGGCAATTTTCTCCTCCACCGAAACCCACACCCCCCAAACCAACAAAACACAAGTAATAGCATCAGCGTCGCACAGAAACCAGCACATTGTAACCTACCGCGTTGAACACCACAACGTGGTCTCCCTGCAGAGCCAGGCTCCCTCCTCCGGGAGTGGCCAGAGACCTGGGCATTCTCAGGCAGGCTGGGGGGAGGGGAGTACCTCCATTTAGGTACCTCCACTCACAGCCCTTTAATTTCAGAAATGTCTCCAAAGAGAGAGAATGAGCGTGTTTCTCCGTAAATTGTTCTTTCTGTCTCTCTCTAGCCGCCTCCTTGCCCGCCATGGCCTCTGCGGAGATTCCAGGCCCTCCAGAGACCAGGACGGCCCTCCGCGCCACCGCCCCTCGTGCCAATGCTGCCGGGAAACTGCCGACACCCGAACCGGGCAAGAGAACAGCGTAGGGGCAATTGGGGGGGAGGCCAGAACGAGGGAGGGATGGTGGGAGGAGGGGGTGGAGGCACAAACCCACAGAGGCTGTAGCCACCGGCTTCTTCCAGTGCCCTGACACCCAAACACCACCATCCTCCCTTTGGCAGCCCCCTCGCTTGAGCCTCTCCTCCCGGCTTAAAAAGGCGACTTAGAGCTCGCCTCTGTGGCCCCTTTCGGGTCCTCCTCCCATCTTCCCTGCCTTCGTTCCTCCTCCAGGAAGCAGCCACCCCTCTCTCTACCGCCGAATTTCCTGGGAAGCCTCACCCTGCAGCACCCAGAGGTGGGGTTCAGCCCCATCTTGGACAGGGGAGGGGGGAGACAAACCCAAGCCCCACCTACAAAATCGAGGCAAAAGAATAAGAAGAAAATTGTAGAATCTCTCTTACCTTTGCAGACCTTGAGGTTTCTGTCCTCCGATTGAAAGGGGTGGGGAGGAAGGAGGGGGGGGAAAGAGCGTTCCGTTTCTTCTTCATCTTCCAGATAATATTGTCCCAACCTGAGAGCCGTCGCTTGTCCTTCTCTGACTTGGGAGAGAGGGTGTTTCGTTTTTTCTGATATTTGCATAGAAAATGGAGTAAGTTCTGGCTTTGAAAAACGGTATCAGCCTGCAGTCCGGGGCAGATTGTCCATTTACCCTCCATGGTGACTAAAATCCCAGATCAGCAAGGAAATTAACTTAGGAATTAAAATTATTTTAGGCTCTCTCTTTTGTGTAATCCCCACCCTTCCTTCCCCCCTCTCTCTCTTCTTTCCTCTCCCCCTCTCTCTTCCTCTCTCTCCCTCTCTCTTTTGCTTGATCGAACTGATACTGAAGTATAAAAATATCAAGAGGCTGGAGACCCTCAAGGACGACAGTGCTCCGACCTAGGTGTGGTGTCCAAAAGAATGCTGCATTATAACCACCAGGGAAATGATAAAAAGTTCATGTTCACGATCGCCCGGCCACATGACCGGCGCCGGCCAATCGCTGGATTCAACCACTCATAAACTTCTATCACAAAGTTGTAAATTTTCATAAAACAACAAGGAATTTATTGCATTTCTTCATGGCTGCTCCACCAGCAACCCTTTTCTCAGTCGCCATCTTCTTTTCTTCTCCTTCTCGCTTTTTTTGGGAAATCCCACCCTAAGAAGGGGTGATATTTGGGGTGCAGGCAGTCAGGTCGAGGAGCCACAAGGGTCCAGCTGGGAAGGGGGTTCTTTTTGGAACCTCCCTATTCTCACAGGAGCTCTGCCCCCTCTTCTAGTAAAAACTCACCCCACATACTCCACACGGGGACTGTTCTGAGCCAATTTGGGGGTTAGTCCGGAGCAGCAGCTGGTGTTCTGAGTTGCCAATTGCATCGAGGCAAAATGAAAGCTTCCGTGCCCCCCTCATTCCTAGCTCTATTAATGGCGGGACCCCACCTGTGAGGCTGCAGCATTGTGGGTGTGGGGGCCCTAGATCCCCTGGGCCCTAGTTTTCCCCCAGGGAGGAAAGGTGGCCCTGATGGAGGGCTAGGCAGATGTGCAGCAACCAGATTCTCGCCTCTGCACCCCACGAATTGGAGGAGGCTAAAGCGGGATCCCTGCTTCTCCCACCCAAATGCCCACACGCCCAGGTTCCCAGGGACAACTCCATGTGCTCTCCAGGGGGTTCTGCGGCCATTAATGGGGGGAATTGCAGGTTTAGGGGCCTTTTACTTACAAATCCCAATCAAACAGATTTTAAAACGTGCTTCCCTTCCCATCCTCTTCCTTCAGTCTGCCAGTCTGCCGACTGCTGTTCTTTCCATTGAAATAAAAATCCTGGGTTGATCATCGAATACACACTCCAACCGGGCGCCGCAGGTCCGGCTTCGGAGGTGCCAGCCTCCGGGGCTTTGTCCCTCAATTAGGGAGTCGTCTTTTGGAGCAAAAGCAACCCCAAGAACCACGCCATGCACCTCCTGTTTCTCAGCCCCCCCCCCAACCCTCCGCCGGTATTTTGAATTAAGCTCCTGGCGCCCCAATTCTGGAAACGAAATAACTCCCCCGCCAATGTTTCTCTTTTCTCTCTCTTTCTCTGAGCTCCGGAGGAGACTGCAGGTTGCTGGCGGCGCCAAAAGCGAGCCGAAAGGCGCCGAAGAAGCCGGCGGCGAAGGGGCGGGCGGCGCCCGGGCGCCGGGACGCGGCCACACCAGCCGGTAAATTCGCGCGGCCCAGGCTCTCCTTCTCTCCGCTCGGCCCCCAGCCCCCATTTTTTAAAAGTTTTATCCGGGTCACTGTGTTAATTTAGGACATATACGTGGAAAGACATGGAAGTGAAAATGAATGGAAATAAAATGACCGCATGGATCTTGCAGAAAATATCTGCCGAGCGAGCTGGGCGCGCCTGGCGTTGGAGGCCTCCCCGGATTCCTGCTTCTGGTCTGGCCGCAGCCCCACGCCGCCGGCCAGGAATCCCAGGAATCGGAGGGGAATTGGGTGGTCATTTTCCCTTTCCTTCCGCGCGTCCTTCGCATGGGGCCCAGCACTTTGCAAGTCAGCTGGAGCCCTGGCGGCACTGCCCAGCCCCCGGCCTGGGGGGAAGGCCTGGCGGAGGAAGTTTGTGGAAGTGTGAGGGTTTAGTGAGGTTTGTTTTGTGATTGTGTGCGATTGAGCATGTGGGCTCGGGATGTGTTTACCTGGGGGGCGGGGGGGATGTGAATCTGTGTGTTTATAAGCCAATGTGTGAATGTACGCTGGTATGTATAAACGTGTCTGGCAGCGAGTGTGAATCTGTGTTTACTTGTGAGTGTGTGTGAACATGAGTGCATGTATCTGGGCATGAAGTTGGGATGTGAGGACGCCTGTACGTGTATTTGTGAATATAGAAAGACGAGTGTTTCTCTGTGGCTGTGTATGACAAGATATATCTCTTTATAGGTGGCATCAGCCTATAAATATGGGATGGTTGCATTTGTGTGTAAAAAATGTAAAGGGAACGTGTGTACGATGTTGGAGTTCACTAGCTGGCAGCCCCCAGAGCCGGGGCACCAGGAAAAAGAGCAGACCCCAGCACAGAACAAAATAGGCCAACATCAGCCCGTACAGCGGAGGGGTGCAGGGATGCACGGCTAACCCTGACCCCCTCCCAGCCTCAGGGAGACAGAAAATAGAGCATCCGTTTGTTTTTAAATTGTGTTTTATTTCTCCTTTCTTCAGATACACACAGAATGTAAAGAGAATCACAGGGCAGGCGGGAGCAGGGAGCGTCGGGCAGGGCAGGTGCACAGAGGACAATGGAGCTAGTCGGTGGGTCCTTGGGGCTCCCTAAGGCCCCTTCAGTGCCTCTACTGGGAAGGTGGGCTCATGGGGGCGGGGGAACAACACGTTAGTCCAGACCCACAGACCACAAAAGACAGTGTCAAAGAAGGGAGCTTACAAAACAGCAACATTTTACAAAGACCTCACAGTTAGCGACATAGAAAAAGGGGAGGCAAATTCCAGAAAGCTATAGAACAGGTAGGTGACGTCCTTCCCGTACTGTACAAAACAAACCCGGCGGACTTTTCTATAGGTAGTTTTTGTTTTCAGTGTTAAGAAACCAAAATTTCACCTTCTCTCCTTACACAATTTTTTTTAACTGCTTTCCATTTAAATAGGGTTTCCTCCCCTATTTGATCTGAGTTTCCTGGTTCGGTCCCCAAAGCTGGGCTTCTCCCTCTCTCCCCTCCTCATCTCTCTCTTCCTCCACCCGTTCTCCATCCCTCACTCTTCCTCGTCCTCCTCAGCCTCAGCCCTGTCCTGGTCAGTGGCTCCGGGGCCCGCCGTCTTGTTCTCCTTTTTCCACTTCATGCGGCGGTTCTGGAACCAGATCTTGATCTGTCTTTCCGTGAGGCAGAGCGCGTGCGCGATCTCGATGCGCCGCCGCCGCGTCAGGTAGCGGTTGTAGTGGAACTCCTTCTCCAGCTCCAGGGTCTGGTAGCGCGTGTAGGTCTGGCGGCCTCGCTTGCGGTCGGTCCCTGCGCACAGTGTTTAGAGAAAAATCAGCCCGTGCAGGGGGAAAAAGCCAGGAGCCTGCCCGTCTCCCTCTTAGACCTTGTGTGTGGTTTGGAGGTTTGGAGTCAGTGGTTGGAAGAGCCCATTTTCCCATTAAACCAAATTTTCACTTTCCATACCCCAGCCCATGCCCACCCTCTTCCTCCGTGTGCAGACATGTCTACAGGCCTTCGCAGGCAAACATTCCCATTTTCCAGCTAAGAAATCTTCCAGGCCTGGGCTTCTGAACCCAACGTCTAAACTGCTGCCTGTTAAAGGCCCAGGGCCGAAGGGGTGTATGTGGGACAAAGGGGCCTTAATCTTTCCATCACCCTCAGGACTAGGGGCCTCAAGCCTTGGATGCTGCTCTGATGGTCTTTGGGGTAGGGGGCAATGGGAACCATGTGAGTGACCCCAATATAAAGCACTAGGCCCGGCCTGAGTGCTTTTCCCCAAAAGAAAAGGAGACAAAGGACCCTCATATGTCCAGTCCTTCCCCTCCTTCCCTCCCCCCCCCCTCTTGTGGAATGAGGAGTTGGTGAGAATTCACAGATTTCCTTGGGGCATGGAGTTGGTCTGAGAGCAGCTGCCCTCTGATGACTCTTTTCCAGTGAGTGGCAGAGGTCTTACAGCGACAGGCCGTCCTGCCTGCCCACCTGCCGGACAACCTAGCTCTCCAAAGCAATCTTTCAGCCTCCAGGAAAGCACAGGGGAGAGTGCAGACCGCAGCCTGGGTTGGGGGTAGAACATAAAGCATTTGGATGATGGGGGCTGAGGGGCAGAGGAGAGCTTCGCCGGTTAGGCCCCAAACCCTGCGGAGGCTTGGGGGAGGTTGAACTGGGGGAGGTGCTGGTGCCAGCCCGCCAGGGAAGAAGCTGGTGGGAGGAGAGGCTGGGGGCCCTAATTTCAAGTCAGATAAAAGCCAAGCTGAAATGTTTACGAGCAGAAAAATTGGGACTTTGATAAATCAACTGGAAAGGCAGTTGAATTATGGAGCAGGTAATGGGGACCGTGACCACCAATACTGATGGGGTCGGAGCTGGTCTTCTCCTGGCCCTCAGCCCTGGCTGGATTGGGAGCCTCTGACCACAAGTCTTGGGCCTCCCGGACCTTGGGGTTGACCGCTGAGTCCCGGGCAGCATTAGGAAGAATGCCTGGGAAAGGCTTGTCAGGAAACTCCATGGAGCACCTGGTCTCTTGGGGCTCCTACAGCAGCTGGCTTAGTGGCCTGTACTTTCGAGCTCTTGGTTTGGCTCTATACAGTCCTAGTGCCTCCCCCAAGAGGACAGCACCCTTCTGGAATAATACCTGCAAACTTGTCGGCCAGTTCTCCAGGGGGCCTGGGGGGCCCTAGAAGGGCACCTGAGTAAGCCCGTTGTACTCAGCATGAGGCCACTGCCCCTTTCTCTCCTTCTCCTGCCTCCCCCTTCCCAAGTTCACTGGGGGGTCAGGAGCCTCATCTCTCTTAGGCTCAGCCTGCCCCCTCTCTCCACCTGCCTCTCTGGCTCTGTGTCCCAGGCTGGATCCTAATCTCTCATACCCCTTCCTCTCGCCAGGCCTCCAGAGCCCACCTCTAATTGTCCAGAAGGGAATAATGCGGGAGCAGGGTTGGCTGGGAAGGAAGGGGGAGGGGAGAATTGCTCATCGCTGCAGCCCCCTCCCCTAGACCTTATCCAAGCCGAGTCTGGGGGACACACCCAGAGCTGAGATCCCCAGCGGGGGTAAGGGGGCGGGGAGGGGGGGGGAGAACCCTAATGGCTATTCTCTGCAAACCCTAGCCTTCCTCCGCAAGACAAACGGCCTCTTCCCCGGCCTTTGCGGGCGCGGCTGATAAATATTTAAAGCTAAAAGGCTGCGAGGAAGGGTGGGGGGCGAGCTGGGGGATCCGAGCGCTGGGCCGTTGGCGGAGAGAGCGCCGCCGGGAAGCAGAGCGAGCCTGAGAGCGCCCAGCAAACCTGGGGTGGAGGCAGCGCGCCGGGTCGCGGCCCAGGGGGGTGCCGCGTCCCCAGGGCCCACCTCCTGCCGGGGGAGCACCGTGGACGCGGAAAGGGGCACTTGGCCGGGCAGGGGGCGCCCTCCGGGGAAGGCGCCCGGGCCCCTGCGGCTCGGGACGGCTCGGTGCGTGGCGTTACCTGAGCTGCGCATCCAGGGGTAGATCCGGAAGTTACTCTCGGCCGCCAAGTCCGCGTCCCTCGGCTCCTTGGCGCCCGCCGCCTTGGCGGGGTCCCCGGGACACACCCCGGAGAGGCTCTGCTCAAAGGGCGCGCAGTGCATGTTGAAGGAGCCCGGCTCGAGCCCGTAGCCTGCCGCGTAGACGCCGGCGGCACCCTGGCCCGCCATGCCCCCCCCGCCGGGGTACAAGCCCGGCACCGAGGCGGCAAAGGAGGCGCCCGACCCCGCTCCATAGCCCGGGCGCGGGGGGTTGGAAGCAAACGCGCAAGAAGTTTGTTCGGGGAAGGCTCCGGTGGCGAAAACCGAACTTGCGGCTGGATATTTAGAAAATAAAGCGTTCGCATAATACAATGAACTCATAATTTGGCCGGATGATTTGTAGGCAGGGACGTTTTAGTGTCGGTTTTACGAGATTCCTTGATATATTACAGAATTAGAGTCCAGATTTACACCAAAAAGGACCCCCTTTTTCCTCCCCGGGCCACGTGACCCCGCCCACGTGACGTCCCCTCCGCCAATGGCCGGGCCGCCTCCCCACGGCTCCGGTAATGTGGAAAAAATTGTGTGGCGTTGGATTTATAAAATATGATCAATAATGCATGGGGGAGGCAAGCTCTGTGGGTTGGGGCTGGGGGCTCCAGGGCCGCTGTCGACCCCCGTGGGCCGGAGGCCGCTGGCCGGCGAGACGTGGGGAGAAAGGCGTGGAGAGGCCGGGAAATAAATAAGCTGGGAGCCACCCGTGTTGGCGCCCCCCCACCCCCACCCTTCCTTCCCAGGCCGCCACCAGCGAGAAACAAATGCAGGGATTGCACGCCACGGCGGGTGGGTGTGGGCCAGTCAGGTCTTTATTAATCCGGCCCAGGTCGGCCTGGCTGGGCCTTTGGGGGGCTCAGCCCGGTCCTGAGTGAGGAGCGCGGGGGGCCTGGCGTAGGCTCTCTGGGCGCCCGGGCACAGGGCAGGGAAGGAGCCAGGCTTCGTGGGTGTTCCTTGAGGCGCCGGATCCAGCCCACGGGTGTTGGATGCTGCGTTTTCTGGTGGCTTAAAAAAAAAGGTTTGAAAATTTAAAAATGTTTTTTTTTTAAAGGAAGGGGCGTGGGGTGGGTGGGAAGAGAAAGGAAGGGAGCAGGGCGGCCCGGTGCACTGCTCTTCTGGTTCCGGGAGGCGGATGCCTCCTTCGAGCGGCTGCCCGGCTGCCGGGGAAGCGGAGGGAGCGAAGGAAGGAAGGCGGCGAGCCAAGACTTCGGAGCTGGGCCTCGGTGGCCACGTCCCAGAGGGAGAGGCAGGCACGAGCCTCTCGCCTCTCCTCCCGTTGCCCCCATCAGACTCCAGGAAAAATAAAAATATATAAGCTTGTTCAGTAGCCCTGCACTCCACCTCCGCCCCCTCCCCTGCACACACACACACACACACACACACACACACGCACACACACGCAGAGGGCACCCAGAAACAAAGGAGAGAAGGTGGTGAGGAGACAGCCACCAGCCCCGGCGCATCTCTCCTGCGCGGCCAGGGCTGGGGTCTCCAGGGCCACGAAGTCTCGGAACGCAAAGGGTGGGGGTTTCTCTGGGCTCCCCTCCCTCGTTCCTCTCTCCTCCAATCACGCAGCAGCCGCCTCCCTCACCCCCTGCGCCCCTGGGTCGAGGGACTCGCACCACCTGCCTCCAGCCCCCGCCCCCTCCTCCGCGCGTCCAGGCCTGGCGGGCGCTGGAGCCCGGTGGCCAGCTCCCCCCCCCAACTCCCTCCCCCCCCCCCAGCTCTGCAAGGCGCCTGGAGCAAATGAGCAGCGAGGCCCGGCCAGTCTCGGGTTCTTGCTTGTAAACTTTATTGTAACTCTTCCGCCCTTTTCAGGCGCAGACAACAGAACAAAGTATAGAGGAACAACAAAATATATAATTAGCCCTCCCTCCCTCCCCAATAAAGCAATTCACGGATACAGGATACATTCTCTTCACAGTAAACCTAAGAACACTTTTAACAATTGCCCACAGCGCGCATGCTAACTAAAGTAACCTCTTTTGAGAAACACTTAAGACGAAATTGTCAAATCAAAGAAGGGGGTGGGAGGAAAGAGAGAAGCAAGAGAGAAAGCCAGCGAGCTAGGTAGGGCAGCGGGGACGGAGGGGGTGGGAGGAGGAAATGAGGAAAGGGGGGGGGTCAAAGAGAGAGAGAGAAAGAGAGAAAGAGAGGGAGGGGAGACAGAAAGAATTACGGCGTGAATAGGCAGTTTCATGTTGTTGGGAGAACTTAGCAGAAATCGGTACCTCGGTCATTACAGGGAAAGGGGGCCATTGCACAAGGAGGCTTTTTACACGGGACGGGGGCGTGGGGAGGGGGCTCGGCCGAGCAGCAACCGCTCCCCCTCGCTGGGCGAGGGAGTCCTTGCTCACAATCCCTGTCTTCCCCGGCCCCCATGGAAGGGAAGGGCACCCACGGTAGCTCACACACAGAAGCTATTACGAGATACTACCACTAGCGGGGACTGGCGCGGCGGGGACGCTGCGGCGGGAGGCCAGGCTCCGGGCGCCGCTCGCGGGGCCGGAGCTCTCGGGCGGGCGGGCGGGCGGGCGGCGGCGGCGGCGCGGGCGGGCGGAGGGCGGCCGCGGCCCTGGCAGTCCCAGCTGGAGGCTACTTCTTGTCGGCCTTCTGCGCGTCGCCCTCCTCCGCCGCCTCCGGGGCCCGCTCCAGCTTCTGCTTCTCCAGCTCCTCCTGCTCACATTTGCTGCTGGGGAACTTGTCTTTGTTGTTTTCCTTTTTCCACTTCATCCTCCGGTTCTGGAACCAGATTTTGACCTGTCTCTCTGTCAGTCCCAGCGCGTGCGACACCTCGATCCGCCGCTTGCGAGTCAGATAGGGATTAAATAGGAACTCCTTCTCCAGCTCCAGGGTCTGGTAGCGGCTGTAGGTCTGTCGGCCTCGCCTGCGTCCGGCGGCTGCTGGGAAGGGGGGAAAGGGCGAGACGGAGGGAAGGGGAGGGTGGGGGAGGGGACGGAGACGGGGAAGGTTGGAAGATTCGTGAACCAGCCTTGGAGACCAGCATAATAAGTAAGGGCAGGGGACCTGCTACCCCGCGCGGGGGAGGGGGCGCTAGGAGGCCGCGGTCAGCTGGAGGTGGGGGCGTGGGGGGTGAGGGGCATCAGACACCACAGAATTTAAGGCAGCCAGAAAGGGGGAGCCGCCTCCCCTGGTAACAAGCAGCAGAGAGTGAGGTGGGGGTGGTTCAAATCTATTAAAAGTGCCATAAACTTTAGAAGGAAGGATGTGAAGGAGGGGGGGGGGGGAGAGATAAGAGTAAAAATGCCAGGATGGGGACGAATGGACCCACCTTGAAAAGCCCCCAGAGCCTTTGCCCCAGAAGAAAAGTTTCTTCAGGGCAATTAAACTATAAAGCAATTGAGAAGTGCAAAAGTTGAGCGCCCCCACTCCCACCACCCTCTCCCCACTCCCCCCCCATAAAACAGTAAAAGGGGGGAAAGCAGGGGGAGAAGAAGAGAAGTCAGGCGGGGTGAGGGGTTTATGGATTCAGGAAATGTCTCTTAGCGACCCTCCTTCAAGGGAAACAACAAAAAAAAAAGGAACAGAAAAAGACAGAGAGAGAGAACGAGGAAGAGAGGAAGGAAGGAAGGAGAGAAATGGGAGACCATCTGAACGAGCAGGCACGGCTCCCCGGAGCCGGAGGGGACGCCCCGGCCTGCCCGGCCCCCCGGCCCGGCCTCGGGCCCTCAGGGCTCGCGCTCCCCCCCTCGCCGGCCCGGCCTCGAGCTCACCTTGCGGGCGCATCCAGGGGAAGAGCTGGGTGGGCGACGGGCTCTGCTCCGAGCCCTCGGCCTCCTCGCCCAGGCCGCTGGCGGCCGCGAGCTTGCAGTCCGCGTACTGCACCAGGTCGGGGTCCTGCGCGCCGAACAGGCTCTGGCGCTGCAGCGGGTCGTAGCCGTAGAAGTTGCCGGGGTCCCCGTGGCACGCCACGGCGCACGGGTTCTGCTGGTAGGGCGCGGTGGACAGCGACGACGGCCCGTGGTAGAACTCCTGGATCTGCGACGGGTGCTGGAAGCTGCCGCCGCCGCTGGGGCCGTACACCACGGTGGGCCGGCCGCCCAGGTCCTGGGCGAAGCCGCAGTCATAGTAATTGGGGCGCAGGGACTCCCCCGTTTTGTATTTGGAGAACAGTGAGTTGACGAAATAAGAGCTCATTTTATTGAATTTTGAGGCGGCGGCGGCGGCGGCGGCGGCTGTAGTTGGGGGCTGGTGGGGAGGGGGTGGGGAGGGGGAGAGGGAGGGAGAGAGAGAAAAAAAACGCGGATTCGCCGGCTCCCAGCCACCCTCGCCAGGAGAGGAGAGGGGAAGGGAGGAGGGGGAAAAAGAAAAGAAAGAAAAAAGGCGAAGGGGAGCTCGGAGCCGCCGCACTTTTTGCGATTTCCAGGAATCGAGAAGGACCGCGGAGCCTCCAAAAGTCTACGCTCGCATGGCAGCCGGCTCGCGCGCCCTCCCCCCACCCCCCACCCCCCACACAAAAATCTACCGCCACTTCCAGAGGTCCTCGCTTTACATTTCGAAGAAAGGATGCCAGTTCATAAACAGTTTTCGGTGATTTACTTCCCTGCAAATGAGTTGTTTCATATTTTGCACTGTCTTTTCATGATCATTTGCATCCATTAGAGACCCCGCATCCTATTGGCTTCTCCGTACTCCTCCCGGACAGAACGCAGAACGAGGGTGAGAGCGCGAGAGAGCGAGCGAGCGAGAGAGCTAGAGCGAGCGAGCGCCAGGGAGTGAGGAGAGCGCGAGGGGGGGGGGGAGGAGGGGAAGAAAAAAAAAACACCCAGAGAGAAGGGGGGGGTAGAGAGAGGGGGAGAGGGAGAAGGGGGGAGAGAGAATGAATACGGATTAAATCTGTTTGACTACCTACATTAATGAGATATCTCTTCCCTCACAACAAATCAAATACCTTCGCAGACCACCCCCAAAGACTGATGTGGGGGAGTCACGAGGAAAAAAAAAAAACCCACAACCACGCGCACACACAGAGACCCAGCGCCAGACGCAGGCAACGCTGTTAATTTCGTGATTTTTAACGAGGCAGTTGAAGTCTTTTTAAATGTCAGGGTCGCTTCGGAAAAATGTAAAAGAACACGGCTTAATTGCGCTGAGTTTTAAAAGGTCCGATAAATGTAATTGGTATTTTAATACAAGTTATCAAATCATACAGCTTCCCCTCCTAAACATATTTTCCAACAAACGAGGTAGTCATATTTAAAGCTTTAATGATCAATTTCCTTATTATTGATAAAGGTTTAACTGTCGTGTGAAGGGAATTGGCTGGGTAGCCAGCCCCCCCAGAAAAAAACGCCTGTAAACTCTTTAACAAACTATAAAACGCAATAAAGCCGGAGTCTGTTGTTGTTTATGCCGCAGCGCATAAAAGCTGTTAGCATTTTACGAGTTCTTTCCTCTACAGCTATAAAACTGCAGCTTCGATCGCCCCCGCTGCACGGCTGCCGCTCGGTGGGGGTGGCAAAGCCAAAATGAAAACGATTATGGGTTGGGGGTGTTTTTTTTTCAGTGCAAACGGTGGCTTTTCCGTGAGTTTTTGCCTCCTTCAGCTGTGCAGAGCACCTGTCCCCACCCCCTCTCTGGAGCCCCCAGACCACCACCCCCTCTGCCACCCCCAGACCACTCACCAGCATTTCCCTATTCAATAAACAAGCCGGGCTTTTCTTTGGAGAAGGGGTCTGGGCGGGTGTGAGGAGGGCCCGGGACAGGGAGAAGAAACTTCCTGGTTAATAGGCACCAAGCAAAGTTCCGCCTAAAACGGAGGATTCCGCAGTTTTTTCACAGCCTGGTGGGGGGGGGGGGTCTGGGATGGGGATGAGGTCTCTGGTAGAAGGCGCTTGGGCCCAGTCAGGGCTTTGGGGGGCCAAGCTCGTGTGATGGGAGAGGATCCCGATGCCACCAGCAGGATGGCACCCACTTGGGTTGTCGCACTCCTGCACGCGGGCCTGGGGGCCCAGGAACCAAGCCCAGTGGCCTCCCGACTTTCCCAGCATGCTTGGGGAGAGGGCACCCCAAGCCTATCAGCACATCACAGGGAGCAAAGGGCACTGGAGCCACCGCTGGGCACCAGGCCCTGGCACCAGGCCTTGATGCCACTGCCCTGCGCCCTCCTCAGCCCTGGGCCTTGGCCGTGAGGGGAGGGTGTGTATGAAGGGGGCACCTTTTAGCTTTCAGCATCCTGTGAGCCACTGTCACTGCCTAAACTGACCTTGGAGTAGAGGGGATTTAGACGCGGCAAGGCCACTGAGTCCCCGTTTTCTCTCCTCCCCTCCTTGGGGAGCCTTTCGTTGGGCTTGGCTTTCCTTCCAACCTGAGGACCTGAGGCCTGAAATACGGACTGCAGATCCGAGCTGACTTGGTGCCATACCCTTAAGCGGGTGGCCTTTCCTGGCTGCCAGGCCTGGTGGCGGCGGCTTAGGCTTCAGAAGGCCCTGGTCTGAGGGTCTGAGCCAATGGGCTCCTGGAGGGGCTCCCTGGCCAAGGGAAGGGAAGAAAGAAGGAAGGAAGGGGGAGAGAGGAGAGACATTTTCTAGCAAGAAAAGTGGAGGTTTTACAAATACATTCCATTCATTGTTTATTTAGGAGCGTGGTTGGCTGTGTATTCCGGGGATCCGAGTCACCCCAACCTTTGTAAAAATCAAACCAGCGCCTTCCTAAGGGGAAGTGACCATGGGGGGCCACTGGCCCTTCACAGGTGAATCTGGAGAATGGGAGAGGGGCTACCAGGGAGCGAGACAGGAGAAAGGGAAGGGAAAGTGTTGAATCTTCAAACGCCAGACGAAGAGGGGCGGTGAGGCAGTGGAAGCGAGAGAGAGTTAAGTTGTTGCCGAAGCAACATTTTTATCAAATGCGGGGGGATTTTATGGTCACGATTTGAGGACTCACCGGTGAGGTAGCAATTCAATGACTTGTTCTAAATCATCCCTACACCGTGCCAGAAATTCCTGATGGAAGGAAAATGTTTCTGTTATAAGAAGGAAAAAAACGCAACAAGAAAGAGCGAGGAGATAATTTATAAACACCCAACGGAGCGCAGATTTATTAGAGAAACTCAAGTTGAGGAAGTCCGCTCGCCTCTTCGCACGCGCTCCTGGGGGAGGAGGGGGCTGGTTCTAAGGGGGGAGGGGGGCTAGTTCTCGCGCAGGTTGGTCCCAGTGAGGGGCGCGGGTCGGGCTGGGTCCGGAGGAAACAGGAGATTTGGAATCGGAGAGTCTAAGGGCAGACAGTGCTCGGGTCTCAGGGTGAGCAGCACCCGGAGCCCAGGCCTCCAGCTGCTAAATCGCGAAAGGACCCGCGCCCCCACGTTTGCGCCCCGAGCCCGAGCCCGAGCTCGCACCTGGGGACCGCGGACCCCGGGGGAAAGCGAGCAGCGGCTCCCTGCCGCTCCCTGCCGCCCCGCGCCGCCCCACGCGCTTCTGGAAAACGCGCGTGTTTTCCGGGCGAAACAAGGCAGCCTCCCGCACCTCGCCGTTCTGGGGAACCCCTGCCCCGCTCCCGGGTTAGCCCGGCGCCCAGCCCAGACCCCGACACTTACAAAGGCTCTTGGAGCCTCAGTCCATGCGGAGCCCACCTCGCCGGCTATGGGCACCTCCAATCCCACCAGAGCCACGAATCCATTTACCCCCCAAAAAAACTGTCCCCCCATCCCCTACCCCCCACCTCCCGGGCTAGCTCACCCAAGTCCCTCTCCTGCGGATCTGGCGGCAGATTTCCCGCAGCTTCCTCTCCATCTGACCTTCTGCCGGCTCCCCCCTCTCACCTGACTTGCTCACCCGCATCCGCAGACATTCCTGTTGCTCCCCTCCCCGGAAAACGCCTTTTCCCGAACCAATTCTCCTCTTTTATTTAGACCCATTATTCCTATTATTATTATTATTATTACTATTCCCCGTTCTATTTGCGTTTGTTGCCCCCACAGAACACAGAAACTGGGGGTATGAGAAGCGCTGAGCCCTGGGGGAAATGCGTAAAATTGACTATTGGGGGGGGGGGCAACATCAATACATCTGAAATCTATAAAATGGGGGAAACGGCCATAATGAACCCTATATTTTTATTACGCACAAATTATTCATGACTTTTCGCAGCACTCAGTTCGTAGATTCAGGGCCCACCAAAGGTGCGAAGTGCAGCCACCAGCGCCCGCAGCCGCCGCACCGGGGATTTTCGCATGGAGCAAGGCTGCCATCTAGCGGCCGCCTTGAGAAAAGGCGCCGTCGCCGCCGGCTCGGCCGGTTTCTCCGAGAGCCAGCCACCCAGGCGAGAAGCGAGGAGAAACTTTCGTTCTGGTCAGAAAAGGGGGAGGGAAAGGGCACCGGAAATCAGGAAAGGGTTCATCGAATTGTGCAGATAAGCTGAAAACAAACAAACCGAAAAACAGGGTGAGGGGGTGGGGAAGAAAAAAATAAAAGCCACGGCTGACACCAGCCCCCGATTCCAAGACCCGAAATTCTGGTGGAGACCGCCGAGCAGTGAGCCGTTTATAGCCCGTAAAAGGGGGAGTCGAGCACTTTTCAAACCCAACACATTGTTTCAAATTCTGAGAAGAAACAATTGAGCTTTTTGTGGGGGGAGAGGAGGCCTGAGAGGGTGGAATGGGACTGTAAAAGGATCAAGAGGCTGCCCGCGCCCAGACGTCTGGCCCCGCCGGACGTGTGTGTGTGTGTGTGTGTGTGTGTGTGTGTGTGTGTGTGTGTACGCGCAGGGGGGGGCTTCTTTATGACGTCCGATTCTGGGGGGGTGGGGGGGAGGCAGAGAAGAACAAAGACAAGAGTTCCAATTGCGTTCTCTAAAGCACTGGTGACAACAAAGTGTTTTTCTCTCTCCCTTCCCTCTTCTCTCTTTGCCCCTTGGGGCACCGGAAACCTCAAACCCGGTACTGGGAGGGGAAGGTGGGGGCTTGGGAGCTGGTCCCCCCATGTCCCCCCACCCATCCCCCCACCCCCGCCAGGCCCGGAGCCCAGGCCCAGCTGCGGCTCTCTCAGCTCCGGAAAGTTTCCCCTCACTGTTTGCTTTGCTGCTGCTTAGTTTCTTAACCTTCAGAAATTTATACGCTATAAACTTTTATAGCGGTCATATTCTTTTATGGCTGCGCGCACGGCATTGAATTCCTCTCCCGGCTTCTCTGTCTGGCACTCTGCGCGCTCTTCCTCTCCGAATCTCTCGCTTTCTTTTATGGCAACAGCTTTCCCCATCTCCGGCTTCCCGGCCTCCGCATCCTCGCCTTTGTTTGTCTGTAAAGAAGCCACCACCGCGGAGAAGGCAGACCCCGCTGGCGGCTGCTCCCAGCGCGCTCGCCCCCCGCCCCGCAGGCTCCTCTCGCTTCTTGCGTTTCCTCTGGGCGGCACCGGCCTGCTCGGCTCGCTCTCAGCGGCGCCGGGGAGACCAGCAGGAGGAGGGAGCCGGGTCTACACAGGCTCTAAAGCCAGATTCCTTGTATAACCCGAATGGAACCCTTGGCGGAGGCGGGCGCCAGGCCCTCCCACCGTGGCCAGGAGCCCCGTTTTCTCCTGCCGGCGGCTAGCTTTCCGATTCGCGCACCCCTTTGTTCGCAGGAGAGGGGTAGGCCTGGCCTTCTCACTCCCCGATCCTTTCACTCGGGTTAGGCTTTGTCCGCACCTCCACCCGAGCCCTTGGGGTCCTGGAAGGCCGCCGCGGGCGGCGTGGCCAGGTGGGAGGCTCCCAGCGAGGCGGGTTCCCCAGCGCCGGCCCGCACAAGCCGAGTCCCAAAGCCTGGAGGCGCGGGGCAGCGCTGCCCCAGAACAGCAGCCTTCAGAGGGGCTCTGGGGCGGGGGGAGGACACCACCGTCTGAGGGGGGCAGAAAGGTGCCTCTCCCAACAGAACTTACTTCTGGGGTCTGATTGGAAAGGGAATTGTTTTTCTCTCCCGAGGCAATTCTGTTCCCCATTCAATCCTCTCTCGGTGCCGTTGGAGCTGCCTGCCCAGGTCGCCCCACCACCACCAACCTCCACCCGCTTTGTACCAAGGAGCTACCTTTGGCTGCCATTCCGGGAGGAAACCCAGAGCCCTAAGGGGTTTGATCCTCGTGAATGTTAGAAAGGAGGGCTTCGCCTAACCAGTCCTCCCGGCTGCAGGGAACAGCAGAAGGAAGCTACTGCCTCCTCGCTGGCAGGAGATTTTAAAGTGACCAAACCATGGTGACCTCAGGCAGCTGAGCGCCAAGCTGCTTCCAGGAGCCACAACCGGGCCGTGTCCTCCCCCTGGCTCTGGGGTTTGTGGGAGCCCCTGGTACACCTTTGGAAGAATCGAGACCAGGCCCTTTCCTCCCCTCCCATCTCCCAGCTCTCCTGTGGGAGGCTCTTGCTCAATAGAAGCCCTGGTCTTGGGACCTGGGGTCCCCACCAGCTCTCAGCTCCCCCAGGAGCCAGCTCTGCGGGGTCTAAACTTCCTGCTTACCGAGCCACCCAAGAGGAACTAGAACCCCTGCTCCTGGCTAGGTGAGAAGAGCCAGCACAGAATAAGACACAAGAGGAGGTTTATTTTCTAGAGCGATATATATTTTTTTGTTCTTTTTTCTTTTTTTTTCTTCCAAAACAATCAGAGCTCTAGGCCCCCCGACCCTCCCCACTCCCACCCACCACCCTCCCATGTAAGAGACAACTGAAAACAGGCGAGACAATCACCCCCAAAGAAATCACAAAACACAGCACAATTTCACAGCCACTGACGAAGCAAAAGTTCTACTGGAATGTCCCCTTGCCAGGGCGGGAGGCGCAGAAGCAAGAGTCCATGGAATTGAAAGGGACTGGCGAGGTGGGGGAGCAGGGGGCGGACGGGAAGCCGAGAGGCAGCTTCGGCCTGAAGCTTAGGTGCCTTTCCGCCTTTTCCTTTGCACGCGGGACTGATCCCCAGAAGCGTGCGTGAAGCAGCCGCGCAGGTCGCCATGCAGACCGGCGCCCGGGCCGTCTCTTTCTGCGCCAGGGCGGCAGCCGCCAGTTCCCGGGGCTCCTCCTCTGAGTGGGTCGGGACCTGGGCAGGATGGGGAGGAATGCGCCCCGGGCCCGCGCTCGGGAGCCTTAGCTCCTCCTTGTCCGCCACAACTTATCCAGGAAGGGCGCTCAGGAATCGATTCTCAATCAATTCTCCACGGAACTCTCCGCCCTGGCTTTCCTGCCTAAGGCAGGGTGGACCTAGAGGGATGGAGGGGAGGGTTTCCCGCCAGGGGCGGCTTGACTCGCTGGTGCAAGGTGGATTTGGCCAACCAGAGTTGATTTCGGAGCTGGGGGGATGCGGAAGGATGCAGGGCCGGTGGCGAGCAAGAGGGGCTACAGTCGCAGACAAGCGGGACACGGATGAACGGGTGGACATTGGCAAGGCTTACGACCCACGATCTGACCTCCTTTTGTTGGAAGGAGAGGAAAACAACATGCAGAATTAAGCATTTCCTGCAACAAAATGTGTGGAATGCCTTCAGAAAACCTAAGATACCCTCCTAAGACTACGCTGCCTTTCCTTCCCCCCTCCAGCCCACCAGCTTGGGGGCCGGGTTTGTCCCCCTTGCTCTTGGGCCTGGAAGGGTAGAGTTGGGGGTTCTGTGGGGGGTGGCATGGTGACATCCAGCCTCGTTGGCTGCAGTGCCTCGTTCAGGAGTGTCTCTAGACATCTTGCTCTGTATTTGCATCAGGGGTAGAATCCTGCCTGATGGTGTGCTGGCTGTTCTAATAGATTTGCCCGTGCGATGGTCTGCACTAGGGAGGCTCCTGCATTTGAGTGTTGGCTGTGAGCTCTCCCTGTCACTACTGTGGGCCCCAGGCTTCATGTATGAGGGCATCTGCTGGGCTGTGTGCAGCTGGAGTGTCCCTGGGTGGCACTGGGATAGGCAGGCTGGAAGTGAGGGGCTGGGGCTTCCCAGAAAAACTGGGGGAGAGGGGTGCGGGTTGCTAGGGGTTCAACTAGGGTCTCTCTTTCCTTGTGGCCCATTCCCTTCTTAAGAACCAACTACGTCTACCTTCTAAATTAACAAAACTTTCTCCTGAGATCTAGGGAGAAGAGGGCTGGTGAGAGCGGAAGAAAGGAGAGAGGCTCTAGGTCGCAGGAAAGGACTTGGAAGGGAAAGACTCCCTTCCCCATCCACTTGAATACATCCCAGACAGCACTGGCTCTGCAGCCACCTTATAAATAAGCGTGAGATGGGGAAGGAGTGGGAAGGGGGGGCGTCTTTACTCTTTCCCCTGTTCCTTATTCATTTTCTTCATTTTCATCCGCCGGTTCTGAAACCAGATTTTGACTTGTCTCTCACTCAGATTGAGGAGTCTGGCCACTTCGTGCCTACGGTCCCTGGTGAGGTACATATTGAACAGAAACTCCTTCTCTAGCTCCAGCGTCTGGTATTTGGTGTAGGGACAGCGCTTTTTCCTGGAAGAGCGAGCGTGCAGCCAGTTGGCAGAAGGGTTGGCTGAAAGAGAAGCAGCGACAGAATCAAAGAAAGGAAGGGGGGGGGTATGAAGGGTTCTCCTGTTCTCCTTCCAAGAAGGCACCCCCCTGGCAACCTACTCTCCACCTGGCATTGGAGAAAGGGGCACCTGGGCCTTCAAGTTCCCAGACAGGGGCCCAGCCACGGGCCGGGAGTTGCGATGGACATCTCTGGGTGGAGGTGATTTGGACAGGAGGGAGCCAACCAGCTGCCAGGCTGCCCAGCATTGCCAAAGCTTTGCCCGCCTCAGGTCTTCTTTTTATCTCTTTCTACACTTGGGTCCAAACAGGTAAGGACTCAAGTCAGAGCCCAGCATGGTGGCCTCCCCCCCCACCCCGCACTACCGGTCTAACTAGGGGTGGCTGATCTGAAGGTCCTCGCTCTAGGGCTGGGAGGTGAGAGAGGGTTGGACTGGGGCAGAGCAGCTTCAGCCACAGACAAGAGACCTCTTGGCCCGCCAGCCCAGTCCCAGTGCACCGTGCCTCAGTCCCAAGCTCTAGCCTCTTGGCCACATGGTAGCAGGCATGTAACGTCCATGTAGATCCCCCCCAAATACACCCCCACACACAAATATGTGTCCGCACTCAGAGATGCGAACATCCAGCACACTCCAATTCACCAGCAGCCCAATTGCAACCATTTATCAACTCCAGTCTGTGGACAAGGGAGCGCCAGGGGCTCCCAGATAACTTATGGTTGCAATAGTCTCTCCTTTTCCGCTCCTGCTCAGCTCGCAGTTTGGCGAAAGCAAGTTCAGGGAAATTGGGAAGCAAGATTGCTCCAGTCCCAAGGTGGGGAGCCAGGGAGAAGGCGGGGTAACAGAGAGCTCTTCACAGCACACTTCCCTCCAACTGGCTCCTTGTGGTGAAGGGGAACAGAGGAAAGGGTAATGGAGGGGGGTGGGGGGCGGGTAGAAATATTTACAGGCTTCTCTTCTCCTTCTGGTCTCTCTCCCTATCCTGGAATTCAGAAAAGTTGCCAAATAAAGCGGAACTATTAGAAATAATAGCCGCCCTCTACTAGATTCCTTCTCCCCAAATAAAAAAAAAAAAGCACTAAATATTTTTTTTAAATAATCTGGTCCATCCTGCACTAAGTACCATGTCTTACCAATTTGCAGCGCTATTTCCTTAATGTGATTGCCTGTGATAGGACCTACATTCACATTAAATATGAAAGAGGAAAAAATGTTAATAATTGATCCTAACCAAACTGCTGCCTTGCAATAATGGGTTTTCCAGGCAGAGTTTGGGGGGCTGGGGGTGGGGGGCTCTATTTGGGTGTGAGCAGGGAGGGTTTGGGAAGAGCCGGTGTTACCCAAATGCCAGCTCTTGTGATTCAACCTGGCAGGTGGGACCCCACAGGCACCTCAGGGGAGTGGGGCCGTAGGAACACCCCATAGGGCCTGTGCCCCACTCTGTTGGTGGGAAATCTGGCAAAGCAAGCAGAGAGTGAGCATCTGACCCCCACGCTCCAAAGAGAGGAAGGGGTGAGGGCTTGGCCCCACCAGCCTGAGGGTTATTGGTTGGGGCTGAGCCCCCCACATATTTGCTCTTCTCAACCTTAAAGACAAAACCTAGGACGCTCCCTACCACCGCCCCCCCCCCCTCCGGCAGCAGCACCTCCGGGAAACGGCCTGACTCGGGTTCCTGTAGGGGGTGCTTAGGGGGGAGTGGGAGGTGAAGAGAAGCTGCCGTCAGAGGGTAAAGCCCCGCACCCCTCCGTCAGCCTCTCTTCCCCCACCCTCCGCTCCCCGGGGGCCCTGCGGGATCTCTCCTCCTCCACTCTGCCGGTCGGTCCCGAAGTTCGGAAGCGATTCCCGACTCCCCGCCAGGCGGACAGCGCCGGCTGGGGCGGGGGAGGCCTCGGAGAGCAGCGGGAGGCCTTGGAAAAGGCAGCCGCAACCCCGGCGAGGAGGCGGAGGAGAGGAGGAGGAGGCCGAGGACAGGCTCCCGGGGAGGGGCCGTCGCACCGGGGAGGAGGCTCAGCGCCCAGGCCCCGGGCTTCCCCGCCCCTCCCGGCGCCGGCTGCGGACCCTGAGCCGCTCCTGCTCGAAACCCGCTCGGCGCAGTCCTCCACCAAGCTGTTGCATCGCAAATAAAATCCTAATGAGCGCCCCCCCCCTTCCCCTTGGCCCGCTTTGACGGGGCGCGCGCGGCGCGGGGAGCTCTGCCAGCCGCGCGGGCCGCCGCCGCGTGCGCTCCCTCCGGCCGCCGGGCCCTCCGCCTGCGGCTGCCGCCGGCCCGGCCTCTCCCCGGCCGCCCGCCGGGTCTCCGGGACCGCGGGGGCAGGCAGCCGAGGGAGCCGTGAGCGGGTCCCTGCTCCCCCGTTTCCTCCCGGGCTCTGCGCAGTGGGCGCGCCGCTCCTCCCGCGGCCTCGGGCTCCCCTCGGGGACACCGGGCTGGCTTCCTCCCTTCCTTCCTTCCCTCCTTCCTTCCGCCCTCTTCCCTCCTCCCCCGCTCGCCCGCCGCCCGCGCCGCGGTCTCCCTCCACATTGTCCGCGGTTTATGGCCTCTCCCCTCCCCCTCGCTGGCCTTCGGCCTGGGCATTTCCTCACTTTTTATAACTTACTTTGATCCGGCCTCTCTTTGTCCTCGCTTCCTTCGCAAACTTTATTGTCCCCGAAGCCGGGTCTTTGATTAGACAGGACGGCCTCCCTGCCCGCCGAAGTTTCCAAACTGTACTCGGGCGCGCCCGGCTTGAGCAGCTCCCCCGGCGCGCCCAGCAGCGGCTCCGCCTTCACCGCCGGGCCGGGCCCCGGGGCCGCCTCGCCGCGCGGCGCCGGCTCCAGCCAGGTGCGGAGGTACCTGCTCTCGGCCGGCGGGACGCCCTGGGGCTGGAGGTAGGGGTGATAGACGGCCGGCAGGCTCCCGGACGCGTGCGGGCTCAGGGGCGCCCAGGACGCGCCGAACACCGGCGCTTTGGGCTGGAAGCTGCAGGAGGGGAACTCCAGGTGCTCCGCGTGGCCCGGCTGCCGCGGGCTCGCGTACTGGCCGGAAGGAAACTTGGCTGGAGGCGCGTCCTCACTCTCGTGACTTATGATCGAGTCGACATAATAGCTGCTAAGCGTCCCAGAAATGGACATTCTCAGACATTATCCGGGCG
This sequence comes from Myotis daubentonii, assembly GCF_963259705.1. Classification (NCBI taxonomy): domain Eukaryota; kingdom Metazoa; phylum Chordata; class Mammalia; order Chiroptera; family Vespertilionidae; genus Myotis; species Myotis daubentonii. The sequence continues at coordinate 47,126,576 of NC_081855.1, read as the reverse complement.
CTAGCAGGGGGAAGGGAAGCGCTCGCGCGGCGGCGCCCGGGCAGGGAGAGGTGGCACCCAGACCGGTGTGAGGGCTTTCGGACACGACCCCCCCGGCCCCCCACCCTCCCACCCCCACCCCCTGCTCAACTTCTCAGCCAACAAAGTACAGTGGAGCGGCCCGGCTCAGCGCTCCTTGCAAAATGATTGGTCAAAGTTTTTCCGACTGCCTGATAAAGCGTCACTCCGACATAAATCAATCCGGCGAGGGGGCCGCGCGCTCTGTCATCCGTCCGCAAGCGCATTCCATATCGAGGATGGATTGTTTTATGCTGATGCAATGTGCTATCACGTCAGGGCTCGGGCGGCCACGTAACCTCAGCGAGAGCAGCCGGCCGCCCGGTCCCTCCGCCTTTTGCGAGAAGGGGGGTGGAGTTCTCCATGGGGGGGGGGGGGTGGCGGGGGCGGAGGAGAGGCGGAGGGAAGCAGCGGCTGCCTCTGGAGGGACGCGGGCGGCGGAGCCCTCTCCCCAGGCGGGTCGGGGAGGGAGAGAGGGAGAGCAGGACAGTGGGAGGGACCGAGCCCCAGCTTGGGAGCAGCCAGCAGGGCCCAGGGCGTAATTAACCAGGAAGTGGTCCTGCCCCCCCACCCCCCTACACACACACACCTTCACTCCATCCCTCGGGCCCTCCTTTCCTCTCTTCTGTCCTCTTGTCACAAGATGTTTATGAAACAACTGCGCAGCAGCCATTCGTTGGAGATGGTTGGGGAGAGAAGTTGGGGATTTTTGAGACGTGATCCTCTTTGGAGGGGGCTCTCTGCGACTATTCCAGGAAGGTTACTGCCCCGGGACTTTCTCCTGACCCTCAGTAGCTGAGAGAGGGGAATATAAGGGGGTGAGTGTCCAAAATTCCTGTCCTAAAATTCAGCTGTCCTGAACTTAGAACCTGCATGAGTTGAAAGGGATTCATCAGGCCCTGGAAAGTTGAGCCTCTGAAAGAGTTTAATACAACTCGCCAAAGCTCCTCTAGACTTCTGGGACCTCTCTTTGGCCCTGGCCAGAGGGAAGTATGGGGTTGGGGGGACACAGCCATTTCTCCTTCCCTCCACTGAATAACAGGCCAGGCCCTTAAAATTGCCCAGATGGGGGAGCTGGATGTGACAAAGGATTAAGGCAACTTCCCTAAGGTGTCAGCGAGCAGAGGTGTGGGAAGGGGTCCAGCTATCTCCCCTTCCACCCAGTGAGGATGGAGCCTTTCAAGGCTCCCCTGTCCCACTCCTCTCACCGGTCACTGTCGTCCAGAAAGATCTCCAGACACTAGTGTTGGACACCAACCAGCATAGGCAGAGAGCCCGTGGGTCCGTCTCCCGCCCACCCTCCGCCTTCTCTTGCTGGAGTTTCCAAATCCCCCGTTTTGTTGGTATCAATTCTTTGGGCACTGAGCTTGCCCTTCCTGCTTCTGCCCTGGGTGCAGTGGCCTGGACAGACCCGATTCTTCCCTCCCCTCCTCTTTCTCCTCTCCTCCGGTTGGGTTTAGGGGCAGGCTGGGGCTGATTTCCTCGGCATTCTCCAACTCTGGGACCTTATAAAATAGGCCGCCCCCAGCCCCATTATTTTAACACAAGCGGGGCGATGCTAATGTGAGGTTTTATCATTTTGGCCATGGCCCTTTCTGCTGTGCAGCAAGCTGCAGATTACCTCTGCACACACACACACACACACACACACACACACACACACACACACACACCCTCCCGCCAGCTTTTCTCTCCAAATGAAGCCATCTCGTGTCATTACATGTGAAATACGAGGGCAAAGCGCCATATTTCTTCACATTATGGCGATTTCAAAATGATTTTTTAAAGATCAATGCGGGCACCCAGCCGCCCCCTCCCCTCCTCTCCCACCCCAGCTCTCCGAGGGTGACAGGCAGGCATATCCGAAACCAAACAGCAGGAAGATCTGCTTTCTCCAGGGGACCCAAGTGCGGCGGAGACAAAAAAAAAAATAAACCCCGATGCCAATCCTAAGTAGCGGCCGGACACTTGGGAAAGTCCAGAGAGCTACCTGGACTCGCCAGCCGGAAGCTGGGCGCCGAGTGGATGAGTCACAGTTAAGGCGCAGCACCTGCTCTGAATTTGCCAGCTGCATGGAGTCCGCTGTTGGCTTTACCTGTAATAAACATACTCTTCAGGGAAAAGACTCTCCTGCCGTAAATAATCGTGCTCTGAAGCAGGGCGGGCTGCGGACATGGCTTCTGTGGCATATAAATTAGGGTCCGAAGGAGGTTCGGACTGTGGGCAGAGACTTTATTTATTTATGGGGAAGTCACAGCACTGGGTTGTTCTTAAGACTCAGGCTGTGCAGGCGCTGAGCTCGCCTGCAGCCCTCCTGGCGGCCCTTCCCACTCTGGCTGTGTTGCTGCCTCCCTTTGCAGGAGAGCAGTCCAGAGGGCCACTGAGTTTAGGGAAGAAGTTGGAGGAAGAAGAGCGTTTGGGCTCATGGGCTGTGCCCTACCAGGGTGGAGGGTCCCAGCAGGCAGGGTCTAGGCTGCGGGCTGCTGTCTGTCTGAGGAGCTGCCCCTTGCCCTGGGTGGTTCCTGGGTGCTGACCGAGGGGACCCAGACCTCTTTTCTGCCCCCAGAACTCAGCCTGCGCTCACACAGAAGCTGGAGAATGGGAACGATGTCTAAATGACAGGCTTTGAGGTCTCCATCTCCTCAGAGAGGGGACCCTGAAAGGAAAAGAATGAACTGGCCCCTCAGCTCATCTCCCTCCAGGTGGGGACTCCGGTGCAACCAAGAAATGAGCCCCACCCAGGCGGGCTTTCTAGAAAACACTGTTGCTCCCAATTGAAACTCAACTCCAGTTCAGACAAATGACCAAAGGGTTGGCTGAGGGGGAGCCCCTGGTTTGGGTGTTCAGAAGGCCTTCCCCCCCTCAAAGAAAACCCCCCCAAAACCCTTATTTTCTCTTGCAGACAATGCTACCTACCCTGACCGAGGGAGGCAAACAGGATTTCAGCCAGTGATGTCCAGTTTCTAAAGATGCCTAATAGAGGGGTTCCTTGAGTGAGGGTCACCTTGTCCTGAGAGAGCAAACTGTACCCCACCCCACCCCCAATCCTAAAGAGAAAGAAGGGAAACCCTGCTTTCCCTCGAAGCCTCTTGCCATTCCCTGCACAGGAGCGCGCCTGAACACAGCTGGGCTGCTGTCTGGTGGCTCGGGGAAGAGCAGGCAGGGACAAGCTGCAGCCCTGCTCACACTGGGGCCCTGAGCGCAGAGGCATGAGGCCGAGGTGGGGAACGCAGAGGCCAAGCCTGGCCTGGACCAGCTGGTGAGTGCCTAGCTTGAGGGGTGGCTTTTAGCAGGGTCCTTGTCAGTAAGAGAAAATTTTAAACTAACGGGGAAATAAACCAAAAAAAGAAAAGAAGAAGAAGAAAGTAAAAACAAAAATAATAAAGGGGAAAGATTGTTTTTAATTGATAAGCTAAGCTGAAATTTATGCATGCTGTGTTTGAATAGATGTGTCTATCCTGTATGTATATTTCAAATCAATATTGAACCTAGTGTGCAAATATACTGTACTCCATGCTGCATATAGAATATGTAATAAGTAAAATCTGCCCAACCATAATACCTGATTGCTTAAGCATTTGTATGTAAGATCTAGTGGTATATATGTGGATGTGTGAATAACTCCTGTGATGTAGATTTACAGCTCTACTCATATAAGAAGATCTATGATCCAAAAGCTTTTGTGGACGTTTTTGTAACCATCACACCCCTATGAAAAGGGCAAAAACTTGACTATTTGTGTCCTTGAATTGTAGCTATAAAACATTAGTGGGTTCGGAAGCTGCCATTGAAAATCTGCCTGTTGACTTGATAGTCAAGCCAAGTAGATACCGTCCGTATTCTCCAACAAATGCATGTGGCTTAAAGCTGGATTCTTTTACAACTTCCTTCTAAAATATTTCTCTGGAAGGTGAAGGAAATGCCTCAGATTGGTTCAGGGAGGTCATGGAATTTTGTGACTTTTTTGTCCGACCATGAAATCCTTTACTGCGTATCTTTCCCAAAGCTGCGGGGGCAGCGTGCGTCGTGTGATCCTTATTTCATGGTGGTGATGGGCACCAGATGAAGACACCATTAGTTGTGCATGAGCGTGTTCCACACAAATGTGCCTCTGACCAGAAGAGAGAGCTGAGTCTAATGGGAAAGCTCTCAGTAGCTGTGGAGGTCACACGAAAGCACTGCTGGGCACAACGAAATCAGCAAAGTCCCCAAGTCTCTGTCCCCAAACACCCTGAGATCTTTCTTCTGGCCCAGAATCGGAGTCCAGGCCCCTCTGGGAAAGGAGGTGTGGAAACACTTGCTCCAGGGGGAGAAGACGAGGACCCCAGAACCCGCAGCCTTTCCACAAAACCGCCTCCAAAATGAATCGCATGGAGTCTGCACACATGAGTTCAAACCTCAGCGCTTCCACACCCTGCGAGTGGGGATCTTCACTGTAAAGCAACGAAATCTTCTGCTCAGCCTCCCTCCCCAAGCGCCAGAGGTGAAAGGAAGGACTGAGAGGTCAGCGGCCCAGGCAGATCCCTGGACTCTCCTCTTCCCAACTCTCAGCCATCAGGGATCTGGAAGGTGGGGGGGGGGGGTGGCTGACTCTTTGGGAGGGAGCATCCAGGAGGCCAAACGGGGTGGGCAGCAGGCGGGACAGAAAGGAGCTGAGCAGGTAGAAGGTTATTACGAAATTGCTTCCATAAAACCTGTGGCTGTTGTAAAACTCTCTGCTTTCCAAAGACTTTATTTCCTCCTTTCTCTCTAACATCCCCCTTTTTTTCTTTTTTACAGCACTGTTCCTGGGAGGGGGTGGCCAAGGGACGCCAGGGATGGAAGACAGTGAGGCTCCGAGTGGCTGGGCAGGTTTGTGAGAGCCCCAGGGAGAAGCAAGGTAAGGCAACAGGACACTCCAGACATTCTTCACCCAGACGGAGGACAAGGAAGTGTCAGGGGGCAGTAGAGTGGGCCTTTGCTCACCAGGACGGCGGGTTGAAGACTGCCTTTCCTCTGGGTGGGGGTGGGTCCTCTGAGGGCCCCTCCACCCTAGCAGAGGCCTGTTGTTCAGAGACCCCCTCCTTTGCCATCCAAGTCAGCCTGGCGCCGCCAGAGCCCCATCCGGTTGGGCCCCTTTCTACATTTCCTCTGCCTCAAGGGGGAGGGGGGCAGTTTGGGAACAAAAGTTAGCTTATGCTTTGGACTGTCCCACGCCTTCCGCCAGCACTTCTAGTTATTCCTTCCCTGGGCAGAGAGCCAGGAGCCTGGAGAGGGCTGGGGTCAAAGAGGGTATCACAGCTTTGCCCCTGCCCCACCCCCTGCTCCATCACCGGTCACGCTATCCATCTGCCCAAGACTGAGCTCCCCACTAGCCTACAAGTCAGACCCCTGTCCCAGGAGTTGGCCCTCAAGACCTAGGTAAACCTGCAGCCCAGACCAAGGGTCTATGGGGAAGCCTTGCCCTCTCCGTAGGGCAGGAGCCAACTGTGGGATTGAGAAACGACTTTTTTTTTTTAACCCACCGCTGTCCCACTAGGGGGCTCTAGGAAGGATCCTGGAGGCCCAGAGGCTGACATTGCAAAGGATCCTGAGCCCTCTTCAAGGACCTAAAGCTGCCTGGAGCCCTGCCTCTCAAGGGGTTACAAAAACCTCAGTGACTCCCTGTGTCTCTTGAAAGCTAGATTTGCCAAGTTGGGGAAACTTTTATTGGAAAATCTGAAGGCAGATGGGAGCCCCAGACCCCAAGGAAGGAAGCTCAAAGCCCCAACTACCATCCTTGGGCTCTGCAGAACAGCTCAGCAATATGCCCTTTGGAGAGTGGAGTGCTCCCCGTTCCTCCTTTCCCTCCCAATACACATTTTAAAAATGCAGACGTGGGGAGACACTCTAGAACTCCCGAGATCTCTTCTCTGTGGAACACCCCGGCTGCTCCGGGTTGAGGGACCTCAGGCCGCTTCACTGTCTTGCACAGTCCTGACTCTGCCTCCCTCCCACACCCCTACTCCTCCAGCTAAGCGAGGAGCAGTAACTGCCGTGAGTCGGGTGGTTTAATGTCGTTGTGTTCAGAAATCCAGGCCCAACAACATGAAACTACCTAATTCACTCAGCAGTTCCAGTTCAGGTTCCGGGGGGTCAAGGGCTCACTGGGGGGCAGGGCCCTGCAGCCATTTTGTGGGCCAAACCGGCTGGCCGGCTAACTTCATTCATTTTCCTCCACCTCTTCCCTCACAGAACACAGTTGCCATTCAACAACACATCCAAAGAACTGGAGGCAGGACTCCAGGCAAAACCACTCTGGAGCTCGCTCGTCCTGGCCGCTCAGATCCCAGGCACTTTTGCTGTCTTGCAGGAGCCCTGGCCGGAGGGCCCCTGGGCCCAAACCCAGACCTGGACAGGGCCTCCTGGATGGGTGATATTCCTGCGTGGTTCATCCACCCCCGTGAACGCAGCCGGAGGCCTCCGCAGATAAAAAGACTTCTCAACTTCAAACTGTTACCAAGGTGAGGCTATATTCCAGGGTCGTCCAGGGTAGCCCTGAGAAGCCAAATCCTCAAGCCGGACACCAAACCCCAGTTTCCAGGCTGGGACACAGACAGGAGAGTGGAGAGGAGTGCTGAGAAGTGACGGTGGGCGAGAGTGCGAGAAAGTTAGGAAGACTGGGAGCAGCCGGAGGAACGGAACGGACTGGAAGGGAAGGCCCGCTGCTGACCTGAACAGCCGCTGGGAAGTCTCGCTGCCAGAAGGTCCCAGGACCCGGGCCCGCAGAGGCGGAGCTGCCCCAGGTAAGACAATCTATTCCGAATTCACAAATGACACCGGGAGGGAGGCTGCGAACTCGGAGAACAGACTTGCTTCTTTCTTCCCGACCTTCAGCCTGGGCCCTTGGCTTCCAGGCCCCACCGATGCCCGCTACCGCCACCTCTGCCTCTCCAGACACCCGCGTCCTCACAGGTGCTCCCTCCCGCACACTCTCCACACGCGGCTGGCAGCCGACCTGGCCCCGCGGCGGCGGCGGCGGACTTACCTGGGCCGCGGCGGCGGCGCTGGACCGGAGCGGCTGTGGGAAGGTGCGGCGGATGCGAGCGCTCGAGTCCCGTCCCGCCCGGCTCCCTCCCGCCCTCGCCCGGGAGGTGAGTGTCCGAGCGGCCACGTGTCTGTCCGGCGGGGAAGTCCCAGGGAGCGAAGAAGTCTGCCTGGCCGCCCGCTCCCCCTCCCGGGTATAAATCTTGGGGACCGGAAATACAATAAAACTTCACCGTGTTGATGAACTTCAAACGGTTTACATCCCCTCGCGTCCTGAAAAGACAGACGGCCGGGGGGCGGGTTACAAGGCAGGGGGAACAAATTTACGAGCCGCACAATCCCCCGCCTAGGTTCCCCCCTTTTTCCCGCGGCAGCAGACTTTGCATCGAGAGCGGCAGCTGGTCCCTGGGCCTTGCCAGGCGCGCCCTGCGCGCAGGAGCCACCGCGCTGCCCTGTCCCGGCCAGCGGCGGCCACCAGGCCGAGGCCGCGGCCCGGACGGGACGCACCGCCCGCACGACAGTCCCGGGCCGCGCGCACGTCACTGCGTTGGCTCCCCGGCCCGAATGGGACCCCCGGATCTTCACCAGCGCAGTTAGGCGCCTGGCCCTTCTAGGCGAAAGCCCGGGCTCTGCCAACCATGCCCTGGACCGCCGTTCTTTGCATCTGTCCGCTGAAAGCGGGTTTTTTGTTTTTCTCTTTCTGTCTCCAGCTGCCAGGCCTTGGCCCTGCCCCACCCGTGTGTTGCCAGGTCCTTGTGAGAAGAGGAGAGGGGTCGGGGCCTGAGTGGGCAGGGGCTGCTGGAGGAAACCCACCCGAGGGTCTCGTCTCGGGGAAGTGGAGTGACGGCCAGCGCTGAGTCGTGTCCAAACCAGCCTGTGCCGAGCTCCCTCCGCAGTCTCCTCCGTCTCCTCTCCGGCTCTTCAAAAGCCTCAAGATCAAACAGCAGCCGCCGCCACCTGCATGTCCAGGGCCTTCTCCAGAGCGCCATCGCTCTTTTCTACTCTGGTGTGGTTTTTTATAAAACTTTGTGGAATCCGCATTTGGAATCGCTAATTGGCCATCCTAACCCAAAACTAGGAAAAACCGCTATGCGCTGTGGGTCCCGGATAACTGGGAGCGAAGTTAGTGGTTTCCTTCACTCGGTCTGCTGAGGGGCCTGGTTAGGTGCGCTGCTGGGTGGCAGAGCGAAGGAATTTGAGCACATCTCACAGTTATTCACCCGCGAAATGCCAACGGGTCAGGTGTAAGAGGCACCGGGGAGCTAAGATGAGCTCAGGCTCAGGTCAGGCTTGGGTACAAGAGTGGGACCCAGCTGCAGACTCAGGTGGGGATTTGGTGCCCTGAGGGCACCTTCCTCACCACCACCACCACCACCACCACCACCACCACCACCACCACCCCACACACACACAAAAAAACAGGTGCCCAAGAACTGAGAACTGTGGGGATTTCTTTCTCAATGGTTAAAAAGTGGAATGGGAAGAAAAATACTAGGCTGCAGTCTACAGTTCCTGAATTTTCTGAAAGGCTACTTCTGATGTAGGCAGTCCCACTCTGCTGCAAGGGGTCAGGGGGACCACTGGCCCCTTCCTTGCACCAAGAAGGAGGAAGAGGGGAGCCAATTAACAGCTGGAGGACAAGAAGTAGCTTGTTTCCATCCCAACACTCATAGTCTAGGACAGTGATGGCGAACCTATGACACGCGAACTCATTTTTTTGGTTGATTTTTCTTTGTTAAATGGCATTTAAATATATAAAATAAATATCAAAAATATAATTTTTTGTTTTACTATGGTTGCAAAGATCAGAAAATTTCTATATGTGACGCAGCACCAGAGTTAAGTTAGGGTTTTTCAAAATGCTGACACGCCGAGCTCAAAAGGTTCGCCATCACTGGTCTAGGATATGCGTGGGGAGGCCCCTGCAGCTCCCCCCTCATTATTTACCCGAACTCCCTCACTTTGCACTTTATCATGCTATATTTTTATTAAAAATACTGTGATGGCAGCCACTGGCAGGCACCCCTCCTCTCAGGATTGGCCTCTGGGGACTGTTAGTGACGGGCAGAGGGCAGAACTGAGGGACCAGCCGTTTCCACACCATTCAAGACTGTTATTACCCAGGCCCTGACCCACCCCAGGGGCCTGCAGTGTGTGTGTGGGGGGGGGGGGGGGCAGGTTAGTGGCTCCCTGGGCCAAGTAAAGGGGATTGAACTATTTTACTCTTAAACTCTAGACAATTTGAAGAGGCCACGGCCTTCAAATGACATATAAGTTTTGCATACACTTTTCAGGGGCTCTGTGGCTTTCCCCTACCCCCGGCCATGGATCCCAGTTTTAAAAAGGAAACTCTCTGCATGTCGTGGAACAACAGCTCAAACCCATTCCCAGAGGCGTCCGCCAGCCTTCTCATTCCCAAGGAGTCAACTTTCAAATGGTCAGCACAGACAGCCACCGACAGGGGCGCTCGTGCCCACAAGCACCCTCCAGTCTGGTTCGTTCACTAGTGGAGCTGCGGCCATTCAGCGAGTAAAGGCCACTGAGACAATGCGGCTGCTTTTTTCACCCTCAAAAGTTTTCTGACTGCTTTTCCCAAAGCACGCCGATCTTCAAATTATTCAGAGAATTGAAAATGTAGATAACCACGCTGTCAGATTTCGGGGTAACGGTTCCCTACTCCCTCCCTCGGTGAAGATAAAGCAGAGTTTAGCATAATTGGAGGGGGCTGGACAATTTGGATGGTGAGAGGAGGCAATATAGACACAGAGGGCAAAACACAGGATCCTCAAAGAAACGGAAATGGACACTCGTGAGAGTCACAAGAATAAATATTTCTGGGCCTTTCTGATCCCTTCTTAGGGTTCGTTGGTGGGGGCTGGGGGGGGGGGTGTCTCAGAGAAGTCAGAGGTGCCAGAAGCCGCATCCGGGAGAGTCGACGAGCTGAATTCCCCCTCTCCCCGCCCACTCCCACCCCCCCCAATTTCTGACCGAGGCTGGAGTAGCTCTATGGTGGTTGGCGGGTGACGCTGAGGCCGCGGCTGACCTCTAGGCGGCGCCCTGGCGTTGAGTCTACGCTGAACTAGAAAGATCTTCCTGCAGCTCCGAGTCCCAAGCCAGGTGAAGGGTGAAGGGTCTGGTTCCTGCAGACTCACTGGGCTTGGCCGGGAGCTGGACGCTGGTGTGTCGCCTTTGGCGACCTCTGCCAAGCGAAAGAAACACCATTAAACGGGTGAAGGCTGGGAAAGGAATCGACTCCATCCGCCCCTTACCCCTTACCCCCATCGGGAGCCTTCCACAGACCAAACCTCCTTTGATCTCCACAGTAGCCAGCTCAAGGGCAGCGCCAGAATCTTCAACACCCCCTTCCCTAACCTACAAAAGGGAACACGGAGGCCCCACGTGGTTGGCCAAGATCAGAGCAGCTGTTACAAGTGGTGAAGCAGAACTGGAGGATGTGTCCTTTCCTCGAATGGAATGTTCCTACCCCCAAACTCTGAGGACCTGAGCAACGATGTCTTTTTTGTAAGCAAGACTCATTTCCAGAAAGGCAGCCTGTGTCGGTTGTCTGTGTTGGAAGTAAAGGGGTTTCTGGGTCTGAGATTTGGGGGAGCATATAAGGGAACTGGAAGCCACATAGGAGCAGCTCAGCTAGGATCGGGAGCCAAGACAAGTGCGGCCCCCTCCCTTCCAGGACATGGCCAGCCTATCACCTCCCTGGCTGTGTGTGTGATTGCCGGCAAGTGCCTTAGGCCCTCAAAGGCCCAGATGAAAAAGACCTTTAACTGTGCTGTTGTGAGGTTTGAATGAGGCTCTGGTGACTAAGAGAAGGTGTTGAATACCTGACTGTCCCATAATCCAAAAAGAGAAGGTCATTTAGGGCTGACAGTGGGGTCACTCACTTGACTGGAATGGAGACTGTGGGGTATAGGGTGGGGTGGGGGAAAAAGAAGCTTGTTCTGCATTCAGCCTCTCTGACTCTGAGCTCAGAGACATCCGGAGTCTGAGGAGAGAAGAGTGGGGTAGGGAAAACGGGGGTCCCTCTCTCCCTCCCCCTAAGGCAGAGATGCCTTTTTGGACTTCACAGCCCTCTTCCAGAGGCTTCTCCGAAGTTATTCTCAGGACAGTGGTCCCGGAGGAGAATACTCTGCAGAGAAAGAAGGGAAGGAAGGGGATAGAGGGCCAGCAAAGGGCACGGGCACGTGTCTGCCCTGGTAGACTAGGGTGCAGTGCCTGCCCAGGGCTGCGGCCTTGGAGAGGCGTCTTTCCCAGCCTGGCAGGGGCTGCCCCGGGTGGGGTGCCTCATTGTTGAGTGCACATCAGGTGCCTTGGGCATGTTATTCTGCTCAAACCCTATTTTCATTCCCAGGGCTGAGTCATAAAAGACTGGAGGCAGGATAAAGCTAGGTCTGTGTGTGTCAGCATTCCTGTGAGGGTGAATGTGTGTGTGTGTGTGTGTGTGTCTGCATGCCTCACAAGTTTGGAGGGAAACATGGAACAACATCAGGCAAATTCAAATGGGAACATTCTGTCAGCCTCATTATCCGCCCATTTCAAGGAAAAGCATTTGGGGCTCAGAATTAGCCAGTTAATTGAATCACTTCCTTGTTCTCTTGAACACAGGAGAAACTAGCTGTATTCTATTAAAACTTTCCATCTTTCAAAAACTTTAAGAGTTTTTCCTTGTCAATTTTATTTCCATTCCATTCCATGTTATACCTCTTGAGCATTCAAATCTGCCAGTATCACAGCAACATTATAAGAGAGAGAGAGAGAGGCTTCATGCCTGGAAAAATAAGTTAGCTTCTGCATCTGCAAAATCTGGATATCTTAACTCTTAGGATCCTTGTAAGGATTAGTTAATGTACAATGTGTCTAGGGCCGTGGTTGTTCGCAAGCCATATGTGGCTCTTTGGCCCCTTGAGTGTGGCTCTTCTTAAGCCTTAGGAGTACCCTAATTAAGTTAATAACAATGTACCTACCTATATAGTTTAAGTTTAAAAAATTTGGCTCTCAAAAGAAATTTCAATCATTGAACTGTTGATATTTGGCTCTGTTGACTAATGAGTTTGCCGACCACTGGTCTAGGGTTTAGCACAATGCCAGGTAAACAGGGAGCAAATAGTAACTATTAATAACAAGGAGGAAGAGGAGGAGGAGGGGGAGGAGGAGGAGGGAGAGGAGGAGGAGGGGGGAAAGGAGAGGGAGGAAGAGTTGGAGGAGGAGGCAAAGGGGGAGAGGAAGAAGCCTGCTTTGTTCCCAGAGAACCAGTCTAGATTGGAGTGTGTGCCTCTCAGCTGTATATGTGTAATGAATTCTTTTGACTTAGAGCAATGTCCATAAAAGTGAGGCCACTTGAACCCCTTGGCCTGCAACTCCCTCTTCAATGAGGAACAGAGAATTGGGGCAATTATCTGGCTCATTTCAGGTTCAAACTCCCTTTAGCCTGAAATATCTGGATCTGGTGGGGGAAAGGTCTGGGGAGTGGCAGCATATTCTCATGGAGATTCTCAATGAGCCTTTTCCTTTTGCCAGAGGAGCGAGATCCTGCCTTAGAGAATGAGTAGAAAAGAAACAGGGGCCCCAGGGAGCTGGAATTAAAACGTGGAGGTCTCACTCATTTCCTGAGCAGCCAGGAGGCCTTGGAGACTCCCCAAACAAGACCTTTGCCTGGTGGGAACTTTCATTCCACATTCAACAAGATTTCCCGAGTGGAGTGCCTACTGTGTGCCCAGCAGTGGGCTAAGCTCCAAGGCTCCAGCTGGAGCTGCACCCCACCCGTGCTCAGAGTGCTGACTTGCAGCCAGGGAGAGTTCTCTGCTCCCGGAAAGGAGTCCAGGAACCCTGGGAGGGGGATGACCCTGCTGGGCAAGAACTTCTGGCCATGGCAGCATTGCCTTTTCAGGGCCAAAGTCCTGGTGCAAGGGTGGAGCCAGGGGGTCTGAGGGCACCCCCTCCCACTGTCAGAAAGAGGCCAACTCCATGGTGGGGATGGCCTTGTGGCAGGAGGGGCAAAGAACTGTCTACAGCAGTGATGGCGAACCTTTTGAGCTCTGCGTGTCAGCATTTTGAAAAACCCTAACTTAACTCTGGTGCCGTGTCACCTATAGAAATTTTGTGATATTTGCAACCATAGTAAAACAAATACTTATATTTTTGATATTTATTTTATATATTTAAATGCCATTTAACAAAGAAAAATCAACCAAAAAAATGAGTTCACGTGTCACCTCTGACACGCGTGTCATAGGTTTGCCATCACTGCTCTAGAGGCTTGTGATCCTCAGTGGGACGTTCCTGAGAACACCAATTAACTTTTTTTTAATTAGGAAAGTAGGGAACAAATAGACATATATTTCTTCTGCTCTGATTAAAAGCATTTAGGCCAGGCGTTCACAGCCAGAATTTTCAGTTTAAGTTGTCCCAAGCAGAAAATCCTGTTGTTGTTTTTCCTTTTTCCTTTTCTTTTCTTTTTTTCCAAGCAGGATTCTGAATAATCTTAGTCAACCAATCATTGGCTTCTTGTTACAGCCCAGAACTACTGGGCTGGTGGTAGGTGGGGGTTGTGCCAGCTCAGAGAGGGGCAGGCAGAAACGGGGGGTGCGGGTCTTTCCTGTCCCAAGTCACATTTGCCTGAGATGTCTAGGCAATTAAGGGCCAGCCAGGCGGGATTGGGTTTGGAATGTGTATGTCTGTGTGTAGGGAGAGAATACAATAAACCAGGTAATTTCCAGTTCCCTTCATTGGTCTGAATATAGTCCTAAAAGAAGGAAGTTTATTCATATCATCGACCCCAAGAAAACCTGACTTTTCAGGTCACAGGACCGTGGGGAGAAGGTTGGGAGATTTACTGGCTGGGGAGGAAGAGCTACATCTACAGAAGCCAAACACAGTCGGCTGGGGGAGACTAGGGGGTTCCTAAACCTCCCACTCCCACTCGACCGCTACCCCTTCGCTCTGGTTTGTCAGGGGCCACCTGTTTCTTGGCTCCTACAAACAAGTTACACACATGTTTAGGAACAAATCTTTTCCCTTTCACCCAGCCTCTAACCTTGGCCAAGCCCAGAGTCTCTGAGGAAACTAAACAGGTAGATTAGAACATTCTACTGCCTGGTCTCCCTTGTTTGACTCACAGACAAAATTATCTAGGGGGTTGTCTCCGGATGGCCTCCCTTCCTAGGAGTTTCAGTATTTTTTTTACTCCCTGTGGGAGGCTGCCCAAACCCAACTTCCCTCCAGCAGATGGTCTCATCCCTAAATCCGTTTTCCCCAGCAAAGCTTTCCCCACTTGCTTGAGCCCCCTTGTCCTGGGAAAGGAGGAAAGACTGGACCCCACAGGGAAACCAGACCCCATTAGTAGTGCAGGGGAGAGGAGTACTTTTAAAGCTGAAGGTTGACCTGGCAAACACCACGATATCAGCCACAGAAGGTTGGGGGGGGGGGTGAAGATCTACATTAAAGGACCATATTTGGTCTCTGCATTTTCCAGATACCAGCTTCTTTGATCAATCCAAATAGGAGATCTTAACCTGGGGTCCAAGGGTCTGAAACCCTCTGAAATTGTGGGATTTGGTGGGTACTACCTAAGTGCATTTTTTTCTGGGGAGGTAAGAATCAATAACTTTCATCAGATTTAAATGATCAATGAGCGATACCCCCCCAAAAAAATGTTAAGAACCTTTCACTCATCATTCACATACAGATATCACAAATGTGATACAGAGAGAGGCAGTAAAATAGACTTGGGTCTCCCACAAGATAAATGAAAAGAGAGGACTAGCAATTGTGTGGATCACAAAGTTGGGTGGATCCTGTCACCGGGCCTTCCCAGGATCCACCGTGCTGAGGACTCCAGGACGCGACAAGCCCCTACCTTGTCCCCCTTGTCCACACAGAGAAGGCGGGTACAAGCCTCTATGTCTCTAACAAAAGTGATACGAAGCTTTTTTCCACTGCGGCCTGGATCACTCCTGCCACTTGCCGCCTTGTCCTGAGCTGGTCCACCCCAAAGAGAACCAAAAGTTTCAGGGTCCGTTTTTCCTGCAAATGTCCTCGCCCTTGGGGGTGGGGATGGGCATATATTTCCCACAGATCTCTAGCTCTCTCAGCTCCAGCCCAGCCTGCGGTGCTGCTGCGTGTGAGATCCGGGAGCCAGGCCGCCAGCCAAGACCCCTCGCCCTGACCTGCAAGTTCTCTTGGTCTGGGTTGGGCACGGGAAAGGGCGCAAGAGACATCTGGACTGGCAGACAGAAGCAGACACGGAGAAAGGGGTCCTCAAGGTGGCCAGAGAGAAGGGGAACGACGGAGCGAAGTGAAACAGCCCGACAGGAGGCGGGAGCTGGAGCTCGCTGGGTGGCCAAAACCCGCGTGCTGAGAAGGGCGCGTAGGTGCCGCCTCCGCGGCCTGGCGCGCCTCCGGTTCGCGGATTTACCGGGAGATTATTGGCCTCATCAGCGCCCCCTCGCTCTAAACCTCCCGTTTACAACTCCTCGGCCTCCCGGGGGCTCTCTGATTAATTCGTGGGCACGGGAAGATGGAGCTGCCCCTCCGCGGGGGGGCTGGCGGGCTTGTGGGGAGGAAAGGCGCGCCTGGGAGGCAAATCCAGAGCCGGGAGATGGGGCCAGTGGTGCTGGCGCGGGCGGCGGCCTGGAGGGAGAGCCGAGGCCCAGAGACCAGGACCCACTCTCCTCCGGGCCGACCCGCGGGAAGGAGCTGCTCACTGGGAAAGGGCGCCCGCCCAGCCCCGCGGCTCCCGCACCGCCGGGGATCCAGGATCCGCTGGGGCAAGGCGCTGGCTCAGCGGAACCCCCAGCCCAGCCCAGCCCATTCCTTCCTCCGTTCGACGGCAGCGCTGGCAAGGACAGGCGGTGGCACGGCAGCGTAGGAAGCGACACCTGTGTTCATTGCGACCTCCCTTCGCCTCGTGAGTGTCGCTCCGGACACTGCAGCTCGATTTCAAACCCTCCTTCCTACCTAACGCGCCGAGCGAGCGGGAGGCAGATGGGGCTGGCGACGTGGCGTCCCGAGGTGCCCCCAACTCTGAGGCTCCGACTCAGCCGCCGCCCCGCCCAGGGCCTCCCTGTCCTGCCGCCGCGGGGGACAGCCGCAGCGCCGGCCAGCGCCTTGCACAGGCAGCTTCACTCTGCGGCCGGCGGGGCGAAGGTGCTGACCCTCGGCAAACACTTCGGGGTGCGCCGTGGGGGGCCGCCGCGCTGGCCCTGCGCTAGGGCACCCTAGACCGGACTTGGGGCGCTGGGTGCATTGCTAAACGCGGGCGGAGTTGGGGACTGAAGGACGCAGCGGTCTCAAACCCCCTCACCACTTCTCCAGTCATCCCCATCCCCAGGCCCCCTGGACCCACGGCAGTCACTCGGCTCTCCCCCAGCCATGGCGGGAGCGGCCCAGCGGAGAGTCTCCGCTCCCAGGAGTAGCCTCGTTCCCTCCTTCCCTCGGCCCCCCAGCCCCGGAGACCAGTCCCAGGGGCGAGAAGGAACGGACTGAGAAAGGTAAGAAGTTTACTAGGTAGACATTTGGATCCTCTTTCAATGTGTTACAGGATGGGGTCTCTGGATATTGGCTTCTCTCCCTATAACAGAGTTTGGGGCATTCGGATCAGTCCCTGACGGCTGGGCCATGGCACCGGCCTCCGCCCTAGTTTAAGGAGAAACTTCTCAGACGGAGGAGGCTCTGGAGTTCATGGTTATTTTTCTCATCATAATTAGCTAATACCCAGTTTATTCTCAACTAAACCCTGGCCTCCGATTCAGCCTGGAACACTAGCCCAGGAAGACTTCAAAAGGGAGGGCTCAGAGGGGGCAAGGAGGCCGCCCCAAGAGGGGCGATGGGATGGGGCTGGGGGCGCTTTGGCCTTGGTGATCACCTCCTGGTAGAAGCTGTTTGTTATTCCTGTAAGCGGGGCGGAGGAGCGGGATGGGGAAGGATGGAGAGTGAGCCGCGTGAGGGAGTGCATTCAGGCATCTTCCCGAGGAAAAGGCCTGAGATTTGTGACCACCTTTCCGGTCTGGGTGTCTTTTGCCCTTTGCTTTACAGACAGTTGGGGGGCGGGTAGGAGCACCTCCGCTGGCTGCTTTCCCAGGCGGTGGACCTGGTAAGCACCGGGCATCAGCTGAAGAGCAAAAAGTGGAGATCCACATGGGCATTCGGATTTGGCCTCAGCACTTTCCAGACAAGAACTCCTCTGACCAATCCAAACAGAAGTTCTTAGCCTGCTGTCTATGGGGTCTAAACCCTCTGGAACTGTGGGATCCGTGCTCTCCAGAAAGCCCTGGTCACCTTCTGAGGAGCTCTGGAAGGGGAAGCAAGCAAGGGGAGCCATGGGGAGAGGAGGTAAGAAGCCCCAAACCCTACAATCTTGCTCCCTAGACTGTGCTCTAGAGGCCAAGATCTGAACCTCAAGCCGGCCCATCCACACAGGCAAGTTGGGGTCAAGGGGACAGACTTTTCCCACTGCTTGCAGCAGGGCTCTGGGTGTCTACGCATGGGTTTTTCAGGATTATGGTGTTTTTTTTTAAATATATTTTTTATTGATTTTTTACAGAGAGGAAGGAAGAGAGATAGAGAGTTAGAAACATCTATCAGCTGCCTCCTGCACATCTCCTACTGGGGATGTGCCCGCAACCCAGGTACATGCCCTTGACCGGAATCGAACCTGGGACCTTTCAGTCCGCAGGCCAACGCTCTATCCACTGAGCCAAACCGGTTTTGGCCAGGATTGTTTTTTCTTTCAGCCATTCCTGCTTTTTGTCTTAGAAGAGGTTCTGGGGCCCATGAGGCATCCAGGCAGGAGAGGGACCTGGGCCTCCAGTCCCCTGATCGCACCTCCTCCTGGGGAACAGCCCAGCTCCCCAGGGCAGGGCCAAGCACTGAGGCTCGGGCTCAGTAAGCAAGACTTGCCCCAATGCCTTCAGACCTGAGGATTTCATTTCTCTGAGAGCCCAGGCCTCCTGGGCAAAGGGCAGCCTCCCTCGGCAGACTCCCTCCACATCCGCCACCTGAATAACCTCGGGAATTGTTTCCTCTCCCTATTTTTGAAAACTGCAGAAGCTCCACATTCTTATCCTCTCAGAGAAGATGCTACCATGGAGCGTGGGGTTAGGGGGTGGTTGTGGGACTTAATGGTTTCTTGGCCTTGGAGGGAAGGGTCTACTATGATGACTTCATGTTTCCAATCACAGTTCTGGGTGCTTCCTGGGTGGGTCAACTCTTCCTTCCTTTCTCTATCCCTCCCCTCCAAGCCCAGAAAAGGTAGGATTTCCTAAGCTCAGGAGAAACAGAAGTCAAAACCCAAGAGAAAGGGTGCAACGAGGGAGGAGAAAATTCCAATAGATCAAAATAATCAAAGCCTCTAATCCAGCAGCACTTGCGGCCTGGTGTTGGTTTGAATCAGGCCAGGAAGAGAAGTCGGAGGCAGGGTGGGTTGGAGACTAAGTTCCCGGCCTAACAGATGCTCCTGTCATAGGATCAGTGCTTTCTGAGGCGGTGACAACGCAGAACTGCCAGCCATCTGCTGGGGGTAGAGGTGGGGGACTGGGTGTCCAATTTGCAGTGTGAAAGAGTGAGGGGCTCTTCTTAGGGGCTTCTGAGCTCTCCCACAGGGCCGTGCCTGGGGCTAGGAAAGCCTTTTCTCGCATTTGTTCTGGGGCAATGAGCCTGTGTATGTGCATGTGCATGTGTATGTGCAGAGTGTGTGTGTGTGTGTGTGTGTGTGTGTGCTGGGGTGGTGGGTCTAAGCCCTGGCAGGGGGCGGGCAACTTGCCTCCTGGGAAGCTCAGGGCCCCGTGGTTGGGGGTGGAAGAAGGCTTCCCCCCTCCTGGGCTGTGGGAGTGAGGAGGCCTCTCTAGGAAAAGGGGGATTTGGAAGGAAGATGATATCAGGAAAAGCCCTCTCTTCCTGCCAGGATCAGGGGAGCACAGCGAGACACGCAAACTTCCACTTACGTATCTTTATGCTTCTCTTGATTCTAGAAAGTACAACTCTATGCTGTATGTTCCCCCATTTGACATGTGGACTATGGGAACTATACTGTGCACTGTGGTACTTTGGCACGAGGGCGTATAGGTGAAGACATGAAATTCCCACCTGCGACCTTTATTATTGAGCACGATCGGGCGCACATCGTTCCATGAATCCTTTACGCGTTTGTACAAATCCTCAACCTTTACCCGATGCTTACTATTCTGAGAGGCACAGCGGCCCTGAGCCGGGGTTCCTCGCTGACTCCCGAGGGCCACTCCTTCCTAAGGGACTCCACAATGCCCAGCCTGCCTGCTTCTCTACACGTGCACGCCTTTGCAAAATCCACCCGATTTGGTATTGGCCCCGTCCATACAGATGGGGAACTTTTCCCTGCCTCCTGCCTCCCCCTGCAAACAACAGGCCCTCTCACCAAAAAAGCACTCGCTCCATTTCTGTGGGTATGAGTTTCAAGCAAGATGGCGGTGCCTGGCATCCCTTCAGATTCAGATACGGCTCTTACGGAGGAGGCCCCGAGCCCCAGCACAGTCCGGAAGGCAAGGGGGCCTAGGTGTCCGCCCTCAGTGGAAGGTGGTGGCCAGCAGGAGGCTTCCCCAAGCATTTCCCCCTCCCTTTCAGGAGGGGCTGCTAGAGGGGGGGGGGGGGTTCCACAACTTGGGGATCCGGGGCTCCTGTACGGACCCAGAGCTCCAGACCAATTCCTAATTTCCTTAGAGGAAGAGTAACAACCCTTTCTAAGCGACCCCTACCCACGAGGCCGCTCAGGGAAGCCGATCCCGGTCTCTCCCGCTACGTTCATTGGGATTCGGGGCTGTGAGTGGAGACGGGGCTGAGGCTGCACATTCGACACCCGGTTCTGGGGAGCCCAAGTCGTGGGGGAGGGATGGGAGGCGGCCCTCTGCCCCCTCACACACCCGGGCTTGGAGAAGGAGATGGGGTGGGAGAGAGCGGGAGGCCGTGGCTTTGCACGGGCGCCCCAGGCCCCTCGGGGAGGTGGGATGGGTCGGAGCTCAAGGTTAACCGGTGGTCCCTATCGCTCAGGCCCGCCCGCCGCGGCCATCAGTCCTCAATGCGCGGCCGGGGTGCCCAGTCCGGGCGGGGGTGTTCCACGCCGGCGCTCTGATCTGCATGGCCGGGGTCCCCAGCAGCGAGAGAAAGGGCGCGGGGTGCCTCACCTACCTTCCCAACCGCCAGGTCTTCCGCGGGTCTTCACAGGCTGCGGGAACGCGGGCCTTTAGGCGCGACACAGTCCAGGGACCAAAGTGGCCGGCGCTGGGGAGCCGGGGGGCTGGGCGGCTCCAGCCCCAGCCCCTGGAGGCCTCTGGGCGCACGGCGGCGTCTGGGTCAGGGCAGCGGCGCAGCCAGGCGCTGGGGGCGCAAAGGGACTCCTGCGTCCCGGTCCCCCTGGCGCCGGAGAACAGGAGGGGCGGGGGGGGGGGGGGCGGGGGCGAGGACAGGGCCCCCGGCGGCGGCGGATTGGCGCTGGCGCCACCTTCCCCGCGTCCCGTCCCGGGCGGGGCTCCGGCGAATCTCACCTGCCCCTCCCCGGGGCGCCGTCCGATCGCTGCGTCAAGATTCCAGGAATGGGCCCTGCGCGCCTGTGAAAGGCTAGAGCCTCGGAGGAAAGGCGCCGAGATGGCCGGCAGAGAGAGGGTGTGTCTGCGTGTGTGTGTGTGTGTGTGTGTGTGTGTGTGTGTGTGAGAGAGAGAGAGAGAGAGAGAGAGAGAGAGAGAGAGAGAGAGAACAGACAAGAGAGAAGCCAATCTCAGAAACCGTCAAATGCAGAAACAGACAAAAGGACAGCAGAGTCTGGGGGGCAGGAAGAAGCCCCCCTTCGGAAGCCACGACAAGTTGTCCTTGGGAGTTGGAAATGTGAGGGTCGAGGCGGGTGGAGTCTGGGAAGGGGAGGGAGCGCACAGACACACACACACACACCCTGGAGGCCACCGATCCCCACAGAGAACGCAGAGCCAGGAGGAGGAGAGCCCGGGACCCTCCTCCGTCTCTGTGCTCCCCCGCCCCCCGCCCCCCCAATCAGGTTCCTCGCCCTGATGTAGCCGGTCTCCTGTTTGATGCTGCTACGGGGCGAGACTTCCAGCCCGCCCCCCCCTCCCCCACGCCGGGGCGCCCCGCCCGCCCCCCCCCCCCCCACGCCGGGGCGCCCCGCCTGTCTGGGGCTCGTCCTGCCTGGGGGACAGCACCCGGCTGAGGACCGCCCTTCAACCTGTTCCTTTCTTCTGTTCCCTGGGCCTTAACTGGGATCATCCCCCCCTGAATGAACAGAGGTGAGTCCAGAGGGACCGACCTTGGCCAAGGTCAAAGGAAGAGCTTGCAAGTTTCACTTTCCATCCCGGCCCATAGGCCCCCTTGGCGCTTTTTGGCCCTTGGGGTTCCTTGGGTGTCACCTTGAAGCCGCAGGCTCTTCTCTTTATTTCTCTCTGAGACGCAAATGGAGGTTCCAACTTACTGAAAACCAGCGACACTGCCACCGATTGTTGGAGTTCCAGCCGCCCTGACTGCAAGCCTGCCTGCTGGCCTGAGACCTGACCCCTTCCTCCTCTGTACCCACTGTACCCACCATACCCAGCCCTTTCTTGCAAACAGTTGCCCGGGAGTAGAATGGGGTGTGTCTGAGATCTGAGTCCTAGGCTGGCTCTGCCACTAACTCATTGTGGAACTCCAGCCCGCACCTCTTCCGGCCTCAGTTTATTTCCTCTGTATAATGGAGGAGTGCTGGGTGATCAACTTTGCATCCTGATCTGGTTTGCAGGTTACCGTGAGCTTGTACTGCCAGGAGGGGGAAAAGCATCCAAGTGATGATTTTATTCTATAGCCACTTCAATCTGAAGATAGCAATACGGTAAAGTGAAGTTGTATTTCCATGGTTGAATCTATGTTTCTATTTTCTTTACATTTTATTGATGTATAATATAAACACAGCAAAGGGTGTTAATATTAAGTGTATGACTTAATGTATTTTTGCATACATGCACATGTAACACCATCTAGATCAAGATATTTCCAGCCATATTTTCAGCCTACCAGAAGTCTCCCTTATAACTCCTTCTAATCAATAACCAATTTGTATTAGCCTTCTGTCTCAGTTTCCCCATTCCACTTGCCAGGGAATTTTCCTGACTTCTTATTATTCTGCCTCGTTTCCTCATCTTCAAAGCCATCAGTGGCCATTAAAGTACCTCTTATGCTTCAAATTTCCTGTTTTTGTTTTTGTTAATCCTCACATGAGAATATTTTTTCCACTGCTTTTCAGAGAGAGTGGAAGGGGGAGAGAGAGAAGTATCGATGGGAGAGAGACACATCGATTAGTTGCCTCCCTCATATACCCAGACTGGGGGTGGGGAGCGAATCCATGTGACTTGGACTGGGAATCAAACCTGAGACCATTCCGTGCATGGGCTGATACTCTAACCACTGAGAAACACCAGCCAGGGCCAAATTTCCTTTTCTTCTTTGGTTTTATCTCTCTGGTTCAGCCAGGAAAGTTTCTCCGATTTTAAAGGCCCATGTGATTAGATTGGTCCTTCCTGAATAATTCAAGATAACCTCCCCATCTCACTGTCCTTGATCATATCTGCAAATCCCTTTTGCCTTGTAAGGTTTTATTGATCTTTGTTTTTTAGTGTTTGTTTCATTGATATTTTGATTGTTTATACATTTTATATTTCATTGATTTCAACTTTTATATTTATTATTTCCTTCCCTCAGTTTACTTTAAGTGTAATTTACTATATATATTGAGTGGCCAGATTATTATGATCACCCCATCAGTACAATGAAGTGAATTAGTTATGCAAATAGTAATAATAATAAAACCTTGAGAGTATTTGCTTAGGAAGTTTCCAATATTCAGTATTTTTGGAAGTGTCGATGAAGTGAAGAGTGGTCATAATAATCTGGTCGGTCATAATAATCTGGCCACTCAGTGTGTGTGTATATATATATATATTGATTTCAGAGAAGAAGGGAGAGGGAGAGAGAGTCAGAAACATCAAAGATGAGAAAGAATCATTGATCTGCTGCCTCCCGCAAGCCCCCACTGGGGATGGAGCCCGCAACCCAGGCAAGTGCCCTTGACCAGAATTGAACCTGGGACCCTTCATTCCACAGGCCGACGCTCTATCCACTGAGCAAAACTGGCCAGGACCTAACTTCTTAAGATATAAACTCAGGGAAAACAACATGGAGTTTCTTCAAAAAAATTAAAAATGGAACTGCTGTTTGACCCAGCAATCCCACTTCTGGGAATATATCCTAAGAACCGTAAAACACCAATCAGAAAGAATATATGCACGCCTATGTTCATAGCAGTGTTATTTACATAGCTAAGATCTGAAAACAGCCCAAGTGCCCAATAGATGAATGGTTAAATTGAAAAAAAAAGCTATGGTACGAGTATACAATGGAATACTATGCAGCTCTAAAAAAGAAGGATCATTTACCCTTTGAGATACCATGGATGGACCTGGAGATTATGGTGCTAAGTGAAATAAGCCAGACACAGAAAGACAAATATCGTATGACCTCACTTATTTGTGGAATCTAATGAACAAAATAAACTGACCAACAAAATAAGTCCAGAGTCATGGAGGCATGGAACTGACTGATATATCTCTGAGGGGAGGGGAGCGGGACAGGAAGAGGTAAACTGAAGAATTTATATACGTGTTTGCATAGCCCATCGGTACAGACAATAGTGTGGTAAAGGTGAGGGGGGAGGCGGGGGGAGGGGGTGGGTAGAGGGAGCAAAAAAGGGAGAAAATGGGGGACACCTATAATACTGTCAACACAAACATACTTTTAAAAAAGATAGAAGCTCAGTATGTTGTTTAATTTTTACAAGTTTTAATGCTTTGTCAAATCTGTTATAGATTTTGACTTTAATTCTGCTTTGGTCAGAAAGCATACTTTGTATAACATCAATCCTTTTAAATTTATTGAGAATTCTTTTATTGCCTACATTATAAGCCAGTAATCATATGAAAAGATGATCAAGCACATTAACAAACATGGACTCTATTACAATTCACCCCTGGTGTTTGACTAAAATGTGTCATTTCATTTAATTGAATTTGAACTTTTCTATGTAAAGCCATTACGATGTTTTATGAGGGCTACAGCCTGGAGCCAGTAATGGAGGTGAAAATTCTATTGAATGCCTTGTTCAAGGGCCCAGTGTTATGTATTTTTAGAAATGAATGCCCTGGTCACTGTCAATAATGTCTGGAACTCTGAAGAGGACAGTGTCTTGGTGAGGCCTTGTAATGTGGCTTCAGTATGTGCAAAGATATGTCTGACCTTGATTTTTATTTTGGGCATCTGTGAAACAAGAACATTCCAATAGTTCTTTTCCCCAAAGGGGTGACTTTGAAGAAAGAGCTGTTGTTGTCCTCAGTGTTGGACCAGACAGCTAGGTCATGGGCAATGGCCTGAAGGTCTGAAAAAAATGCGCAGATGATGCCAATGGTTGGCCAAGGCATCCTCTATTGCTAAGGTGACTGTTGACATTTGGCTAATGGTGTGGACCCTCGAGGCCTGTCCTTTATCAGTGATGTCTCTTCAGGGTTGAGAGGCACAGACAGAAAGCAAGGCTCATCTGGTATGATGGCTGTGCTGCTGTCCCTAAAATATATGACTCTCCTTTGCTGTTCACTCAGTTGATTCCAAGGGGCTCCCCAAGTAGCCAAGGGGTCTGGGAGGGAAATGACCTTCTCCAGTACTGTGGTATTTGGCCAGGAACTGAGGGCTACCCCCTCCTTCAGGTGGAATACGCTATTAGATCAAGTTTTGATCTGTCCTATAGATAACATTCTCCTTTTAGCAAGGAGGCCACTATAGCCATGCTGAGCTCATGGGTGAGTTGTTATGCAGCAATAGGAAACTGGAATAAATAACAGCCAATATTTATTGGGTACTAACCACCATACCACTTTGACTCTTTTATGGCTATGAGTTTTTTTCCATTTAAAAAATATTTTTTATTGATTTCAGAGAGAAATGGAGGAGAGAGAGATAGAAACATCAATGATGAGAGAGAATCATTGATTGACTGCCTCTTGCACACCCCACACTGGGGATCAAACCCGCAACCCCAGCATGTGCCCTGACAGGGAATCGAACCGTGACCTTCTGGTTCATAGGTCAACACTCAACCACTGAGCCACGCCAGCCACACTATCTTTCTATCTATCTATCTATCTATCTATCTATCTATCTATCTATCTATCTATCTATAATTTACTTTGTTTCTGTGACTGAGGAGAAGGTCAGACATTCTCTGGTTAGGTCTTAAGAGTGGTGGAAAGCAAGGTCTTCGGAGTCAGGTAGACCGAAGTTTGACTCATGGCTCTGCACTCACTGTGCAACCTCAGGCATCTTAATCACCTGCGCTGAGCACCAGTGCCGTTGGCTTTAACATTCAGATCATTCCTTGAGACAGTTACATAAGATAATGTATGGGAATATCCTAACATAGTTCCTGTCATGGAGTAAGCCTTCAAATACTGTTAGTTATACTTTTTTATTACCTGATTTACATCTCAGCTATTTACTCTCCGTGGACCAACCTGAACCTCCGTTTCTTCATCTGTTATGTGAATGATAAACATCTCAGAGTTGTTCTGAAACCTCTCGAGTGTTTCACACTGCAACACATATTCCCTCAGTGTCACAGATCAGGGCACAAACACCAAGGATCCCCCAACCCATTGTCACGGCGCCTCCAACACACGGAAAGACAAGTATCTCTACAACGTAGCAGCTCTTATAATACAACCCCACACACACTCTTGCTCTACCCAGTTCATCAGCATCCCAGACACTGTCTGTGTACCCTCAGCTCTGATTCTTTTGCATAACATAGTGGTTGAAAGCTTGCTGTCCTGGACTCAGACTGTCCTGTGTTCTAATCCCAGGTCTTCCTCTTATTAACTATATGAACTGGGACAAAGTTCTTATCTTCTCTAAAATATAAACGCAAATCGGGACTAATTGATGTCTACCTTTCAATGAACCATCACAGAGAAGGCTAACTCCGACGCCTAAAGTTTAGTGAAAAAATAGTTACTGGATACCAAATTTAGATTTTAATAATAATCTTGCTATTTTAAAAAATATCTCTTTATTCAGAGAGGAAGGGAGAGGGAGAGAGAGATAGAAACATCAATGATGAGAGAGAATCACTGACTAATTGCCTCCTGCACACACCCCCACAGGGGATGTAGCCTGCAACCTGGCATGTGCCCTTGGCTGGAATCGAACCCGGGACCCCTCAGCCCGCAGGTGACACTCTATCCACTGAACCAAACCAGCTAGGGCTAAACTTGCTATTTTTAGCCACGGGTCCTATCTATCATAAAAGAATAAAAGAGCTCAGTTCTTCATATCTAAAACAGAAGAGAGGGGGCTATGGCATGGATAAATTTAGACCCAAGATGACTTTTTTGGCAGCATGGGTCACTCACAGAAAACCAATGACTAAGAGGAGGGGAAAGGTTGTGACGTCAGATTATTGGGGTCTCAGAACACAACAGGGAGCTTCCCCTGCACAGAAATGGCTCACTGTTAGTCCTGGGTGGACAGGCGCATAGCTGGGTCAGTAGTTTTCCAATGTTTTTATCAGCCCCTTATATATTCATATTCATATGTCAGGGGGAGCACACTGGGTCATGACAGGACATTCTAGTGTTTTTCTGATCGACTGTACATCAAGTTTTATACAGCTCATCAATGAGTTCCAACCTCAGTTTGAAAACTCCAATTTAGATTCTTTCTTTATATCACTTTCATTATAAACCAAAGAAAGGCTCATTCTCATTCCATCCTTGATCTGTCAACATAAATTTTCCAGAGCTACATAAATTACAATTCTCCCAAGTAAACAGGAGACATTTCACTGGAATTGTCTTGGTATTGCCTGTGACTAGTGCTTCTCCTTGACAATAAACCAATAATAATAATAATAATAATAATAATAGCATAGTTATGGAGTCTGACCACTTGGATTGGATTGAATCCTGTCTCTGCCTCTAGTTGGCTGTCTCACCTGTATACTGGAAATAACGATGATGATGATAATAATAATAATTAATAATAATAATAATAATAATGGTGTTTGCCTCTTGGGTAAGCAAGGTAAGGTAATTAATATAGGGCCTGGGACACAGTAAGTGCTCAAAAATGTTGGCAACTATGTCATTTATTACTTTTTAAACTGGCAGTGTTGTTTCTTGCAGCAGAGACCTGAACGTAGCTCAGCCATAAGCAGCGCTAACCTAAGGAAGAAACTCTTCGAAGTAAATAGGCATCTTCGGAGTTCCTCTTTGGACCTGCCTTACCGGAGACAGACACTAGAGGGTGCTCCGTGCTCAGAAAGCCACATGTTTCCAGGCGCAGAGAACTGCCAGGGAGCGTTTGGACTGCTTGTTCTGAAACTTGCCCTTGATTTAAAGTGCAGTCGCTGCTGCGTTGTTTCCGAGACTAAGGACTTTGGGAGAATTAGGAGGGGACAGCAAGTGGCTGTATCTAGCAGAAATCTGGCTCCCCCAAACTTTCACCAACTGACTTTCAGCTGGGCTGTGACCTTCCAGAAAACTAGGGCAGTGTCTTACTCATCCATCATAGCAGCATTTAAAAATATATATATATATATTTTATATAAAATATATTTTTTATATAAAATATATTTTTTATATAAAATATATATATTATTAATTTCAGAGAGAAAGGGAGAGGGAGAGAGAGATAGAAACATCAATGATGAGAGAAAATCATTGATCATCTGCCTCCTTCATGCCCCCCACTGGGGACTGAGCCCACATCGGGGCATGTGCCCTGACTGGGAATCAAACCATCACCTCCAGGTTCATAGGTCAACGCTCAACCACTGAATCACACCGGCCAGGCGTCAAGGACATTCTTAAGGGAAACTATCAGTGCCCGGTGGTGAAGAATGCAATGACTACTAGTTCCACCTGGTGCCACAGCAGCGTTATCCACCACTGCTCTTGCACCATCATTGTAAACTGTGCCAATGTCAAGGCAGCGAAAAAGACACGTTATGACTTAGTGCTGGATTTCACAGACCCCCTGGAAAGTCTAGAGCCCCCAAGGAGTCTGTGGGCCAGATTTTGAGAACCACTGTTCTAGTTCATTCAGTCAAACATTTTAATGGAGCACCTGATGTAATGCTAGGTCTTAACTAGGCCCTAAGGCAGTGGTTCTCAACCTTGGCTGCACATTAGAATCACCTGGGAATCTTTTTAAAATCCTGATTTCTGGGCCTCATCCTCCAGAAAATTCTGTTTCTTTGTTACTAATGTTGTGACCCCACCCCATAACAAAGAAAGAGAATTTCCAGAGGATGAGGCCCAGAAATCAGGATTCCCAGGTGATTCTAATGTGCAGCCAAGGTTGAGAACCACTGCCCTAGGGACACAGGGGGAAACAAGAAATGCCTGGCATTCTTGAGGGGAGACAGACCGTGAACATGTGCACACAAATAAGACATGTTCAGGTGATGGTGCCACAGAGGGCAAGTATATCGCTGGGGATGGAGACAATACTAGGAAGGCCAGGGAAGACCACTCAGAGGGGACATTTGCGTGGAGATCTAATTGATAATGAAAATGAGACAGTCTGATGGTGTCTGGTTAAAATGCAGTGCTCAAGAGGCCAGGGACCTAGCACAGGTCACACTTGATTAAAAAGGCATCAATGCACTGGGTTGGAAAGAAAAAAAAAAACAAAAAAAACCTGTGTTCTGATTCCTCTTTCCACCAAAGTAATCTCCTTAAAAAAAATTTTTTTTATTGATTTGAGAAAGGAAGGGAGAGGGAAAGAGAAACATCAATGATGAGAGAGAATCATTGGTGGGCTGCCTCCACACTGGGGATGGAGCCCACAACCCAGGCATGTGCCCTGACTGGGAATCGAACCGTGACCTCCTGGTTCATAGGTCGATGCTCAACCACTGAGCCACACCAGCCAGGCAAGCTATACTCTTCACTTCTCTGAGCTTCAAGTTCCAAGTTCCTTATGGAAAATGAGGATGGCAAGAGCCGCCTGGCCTGCCTCCGGCAGAGTGGAGTTCAGATGACTGAAGATGCTCTGGAAAGTTCCTCACACTTTGTAAAGGGGAGTGTGGCCTATCCAATCAGGCTCAGCTACCTTCAATTGCAGACAACTGGGCTGCAGACGCTCTCACCCCCAGTGCAAGGTCAACTCGGCCAGCTTACCCCGCTACCCTCCCTCCTTTTTCAAGGAAATCTTAGTTGAGTCAGAGCTCTTCGCTTCCAAATGAGGACTCTTGACTTGAGGAGAAGAAGAAAAAGGACTTGACACCAACCCCTATTTGTGAAACTTCTCCTCCCTTTCTAATGGTAATCCGAGCTCACTGACATTTTTAAAAATCCTGCCCCCTAAATCAATACATTTGAATTGCTAACAACCCTGTCTTCTTTGTTTTTATCCAAGTCCTAGGGTGAAATGCAAAGCCCTGCACAGAAGGCTAGAGAACCCCCCTCCACTCCACCCCAACCCAGACCTCCCTCCAGATGCTACTGGGCTTGTCCTCTGTGGTTTCACCAACTTCTAAGTATTGTGTGAGACATATGTCACATCTCCCGCTGGCTCCCTGGCTGTGTCTGATGTTTGGCTAAGTTGCAAAAAAGGTCTCCTGCAGATTGCTCGCCCAAGGGGTTCTCTTATATTAAGAAATGCATGGTTAGCCCTAATTGGTTTGGCTCAGTGGATAGAGCGTCGGCCTGCGGACTCAAGGGTCCCAGGTTCAATTCCGGTCAAGGGCATGTACCTTGGTTGCAGGCACATCCCCAGTGGGGAGTGTGCAGGAGGCAGCTGATCGATGTTTCTAACTCACTATCCCTCTCCCTTCCTCTCTATAAAAAAAAAAAAAATCAATAAAATACATTTTTTAAAAAAAGAAAGAAATGCATGGTTATATGAAGACGTGCTGTTCACTCTGGTTCTCAGAGTATTGAACTCAGTTCATTTTGCAGAGAGCAAAGAAGGCGCAGGGCCACGTTGGAATTAAAGCTGAAATACTAGCTTTTAACTCATTTTTCTTTTTTAGCAGTTCTGGCCAAGGAAGGTGGACAGCAGGGAGGAAAGGGATGAGATGACGTGGGGAGAAGCCCAACCCCCAAACCTGGCGTCTATGGGCCTAAATAGTGGTGAGTGCGCTGGCAGGATTAACCCCTCTAGATCTGGGCTGTGGATGCCAGGAGGAGGAACAAGTTGCAGCTGCATTTGGTGGCATCTGCCACACTGTCCCCTCGGCCGGAGATCAAGTGGCATTTGGTCCAGAATTGGTTAAGGTGCTCCACGCAAGGCTCAGGTTCAGCTCCCAGGTGGGTGGTGTCCTAAGCAGGGTGAGGCTGGCGGTCCTTAGGTCCCCAAACGGGGTGACAGGTTGCGCGACAAGGGGAGACCCGAGAGAGGCCCAGGGTGGGGGAACACTGCAGGCAAAATCCTCAGCTCTGGCCCCTTCTGGTCAAAAGCTGAGTGAATGAGAGGGGAGTGCGACGGCACCGAGGTGGCCCAGGTGGGCACAGAGGTCTCGAGGCACCGAGGTGGCCCAGGTGGGCACAGAGGTCTCGAGCTGCGGCCGCTTCTCCAGCCCTCTGCCTTGTTCCGGGAGCGAGGGCGTGGTCCCCAGGGCTCCTGCCTGTGCAGCGAGCTCCAGCCGGGTGGTTCCAGCCTTGGTTGGGCAGCCCGCAGGCTCCAGGAGCGGGGCCAGGGCCTGGCCACTCAGGCGGCCGGCAGGGGTCAGTGTTTGGCCGCACGTGAGCAGGCAGCAGCCAGCGGCTGCGTGGGGTTCCTCCAGTTGGGTTTTGTCCCTACCAATCTGTCTGGACTTGTTCACCACCATTGTCTGTGTTCTCGCCTAGCGGGACCCCCACATCTTTCCTGGCTCTCCGGGGCTGCCCCTCCCAAGTAAGGGTGCCTGCACCCCTCCATAAGCGAACGGCACTCCACCGATGGATAATTACCTCTTGGCGTTATGGTACACAGTGGTGCCAAATTGGAAAGAGGGTGGGGCTTGGGGTCAGGTTCCTGCTCTGTCAATTACCGGCTGTGTGACTTTGGGCAAACAAACCACTTTGCCTCTCTGTGTCAAGTTTCTCGTCTTCAAAAATGAGCTAATGACAATAAAAATTAAAATTGGACCTTCCAGCCCTAACTGGTTTGGCTCAATGGATAGAGCATCGGCCTGAGGACTCAAGGGTCCCAGGTTCGATTCTGGTCAAGGGCATGTACCTTGGTTGCAGGCACATACCCAATAGGGAGTGTGCAGGAGGCAGCTGATCGATGTTTCTCTCTCATCGATGTTTCTAACTCTCTATCCCTCTCCCTTCCTCTCTGTAAGAAATCAATAAAATATATATTTTTTTAAAAAATTGGAACTTCCATTTGACCCAGTAATCGCACTTCTAGGAATATATCCCCAAAACACAGAAACACCAATCAGAAAGGATATATGCCCCACTATGTTCATAGCAGCACAATTTACAATAGCTGAGATTTGGAAACAGCCTAAGTGCTGTTTCAGCAGATGAGTGGATAGAAAACTGTGGTACATCTACACAATGGAATACTATGGTGCAGTAAAAAAGAAGGAATTCTTACCATCTGCAACAGCATAGATGGAACTGGAGAGCCATTATGCTAAGCGAAATAAGCCAGTCAGAGAAAGATACATATCACATGATCTCACTCATTTGTGGAATATAATGAACAACATAAACTGACGAAAAAAATAGAACCGGAGACAAAGAAGCATCGAACAGACTGTGCAACCTATGAGGGAAGGTGGGGGGTGAGGCGGTAAGAGATCAACCAAAGGACTTGTATGGATGTATATGAGCATAACCAATGGACACAGACAGTAAGGGGCGGGGGGTGAGGGCATGTGCTGTGGGGTGGGAGTGGCCGGGGGGGGGGGTCAATGGGGAAAAAAGAAGACTCATGTAATACTTTAAACAATAAAGAATTTAAATAATAAAAAAAGAATAGCTGTTATGCCATGTGCCCAAGATTTGTATGCCATATGCTCTGTATACTACCATCTCAGGGCTTAATTTGAGGACACTGTGGCTCAGAGAGAATTAGCTGCAGGAGGTGGCAAGGTCAGCATCTGAACCCAGGACTGGCCCTTTCCACCATGTTACCCTGCCTTGCAGCGCTATAGTGAGAATTAAAATGTGAACATGCTATGATTATTCTCTCCTGACACTTTGGCCTGGGTCCTGGTGGGTGCTCTCTCCTGCTAAGAAGAGAAGTAGGGGACGGCATTTTTCAGTTGTTAGAAACGTCCCCTGTTGGTGGGCTTGTGAAACCAGCCACTAGAATACAAGCTCCGGCCGGGTAGAGACCTCATCTGTCTTGCTCACGGCTCTGAGCCTGTTGCTCAACGTAGTTCCTGACGCACAATAAATATGGCGGAGTACATAAATTTATACACCTCTTAAAGTCATTCCAAGACAGATCCTGATACAGAGCCATTTTTCATTTCAACCGTCCCATTACCAGGCAAGCGACACTAATTACTAGCTCTAATGGCCATTATCTAATTTAATTAAAGGGGTTATTGGATCTCCTGAAACTCCTACCCACCTTCCATTGCCTACGTCAAGGGGATTTGATAACAGTCTTTTTATTAGAATGTTCACAAGATAAATTAAGTAAACCAGCTTAATGACTCGTTTTTGTGACCAGTGACATTGAGAATAAGGTGTGGGGAAATGACTGATGTGATAAAACGGAAGTGTGAAAAAATGCTGTGGGCCTGTGGCTCCAAATGTCCTATAATGTTCCCTCCCATGTGGCCCCACGGCTTCCGAAACTCTCAGCCTCATCTCCATCCTCACCCGCCTCAATAACCCACTGTCCTTGTCCAAAGCATTTTGAGGACCTTGATGCTTGTGATGCCGATCAAGGTGATGGCGAACCTTTTGAGCTCGGCGTGTCAGCATTTTGAAAAACCCTAACTTAACTCTGGTGCCGTGTCACAGATAGAAATTTTTTGATATAGAAATTTTTTGATATTTGCAACCATAGTAAAACAAAGATTTATATTTTTGATATTTATTTTATATATTTAAATGCCATTGAACAAAGAAAAATCAACCAAAAAAATGAGTTTGCGTGTCACCTCTGACACGCGCGTCAGAGGTTCGCCATCACTGCCCTAGACAGACGTGTGAATATTGACCAGTAGGATGGCAACAACAGGAGAGCAGAGAAAAGGCAGCCTTTTGTCCAAAGCCAGGCATAGGCTCAAGAGGAAAACTGGAACATAAAACAGGCTGACTAGATGGACTGTCTCCCTGAAAGTCCATTTTTAAAACGACACAGAAAAATCCAAATGTATGGGTTTGGTTTGGTTTTGGCAGTGGTGCGGTGGGAAGGACAGAGACCTGGATTTGAGTCCCGAATCAGCCAACGTCTTGGCTTAGCCTCTCAGCTTGTTTTTTAAACTCTAAGTGGGGGTGGCACTCTCTCGATAGAGTCTATCTCTGACTTCCGTT
Source organism: Myotis daubentonii (assembly GCF_963259705.1). Classification (NCBI taxonomy): domain Eukaryota; kingdom Metazoa; phylum Chordata; class Mammalia; order Chiroptera; family Vespertilionidae; genus Myotis; species Myotis daubentonii. The sequence continues at coordinate 47,092,959 of NC_081855.1, read as the reverse complement.
TTTCTCCCCCTCCCTTTTGCTGGGAAGTGTCATTAGAAAGTCTCACCCAATTAGGGATTTAACTGCTACCGATACGGGGTGATGACCGATTTTTCACTGATACCTACATATTTTCAAATCCTGAGACTCTGGACTTATTTAATCCTTCGGTCTTAGCTGGTCTGCACCCGCGCTGCTTAGAGAGGGAGAGAAAGGTGGGCTTCCCTGCTTATCTCCAGGTGGAGGTAAAAGTCCAGGTTTTTCACGTCATCTTTCTTGATACCCAAAGGGGGGCTATTCTTCATTACTGCTGGGCAGGGACCCCCAGAGTTCTGCTTCCCCCCACCCAGTCCCCAGGGACACCACGGTGGGGGTGTCCTTGTTACCACTGGGTAGTGGGGAAAGTCCTGCCTCCCCAGTAGGCCTCCCCTGACAGCAGGGTAGTGGGGAGAGGAAGAGCACCTTATTACTGCCAGGCGGAGGTGTTCAGGGAGGTTATTGGCCGCAGGAATGAAGGTCCCCGATCCCCACTTGGCCGTTACTGATCCCACCCCAGGGGGCATGTTAAGGGGGCCTTGTTACAGCCTCACCCTCGAAAGAGTGGAAGTCCTGGCTCCTCACTCAACCTCTGCTAACATGATGGGTCCGCATTTGTCCCCAGGTATCTGGCTGGAGTAGAGTGGTTATTTTCTAAGTTTCCTGTCTTGTGGGGCTGTCCCTCTCCTGGTTCTTGGCTAGTGAGAGCAGGCTTTTTGTTGGGGCTTTGTTTGTTTGTCTGCACCCACTGGCTCTTCTGGGTCGCTGTTCCAAGTCTTGGCTACATGAAACAAAAAGCAAACTGAGTGAACTCACCACTGTGTCATCACCGAGGTCTAGGGCCAGCCTGCCTTCTCTCCACCTTTCAAGTCTTCCTGCTGTTGTCTTACAGCTAAAGCCTCGGGTTCCAGTGGGAGGAATGGGGAAAAATACAGCTCCTCCATCTTCTCCACAGTGGAATTCTTTGCTTTCTTGTTTTTAAACAAGTCAAACTCTAGAGGGAGCAAGCAGAGAGCAATTTTAGTCTTTCTCATGTCTGTCTTTCAAGCTAACCTGGGCCTCGTTTTTCTTGTGGATGAAATGTCAGGCGGATTCATAGCGCTTTCAGTCCATTCCAGTTATAAACATATGTGTGTGTTTTCAGATTAACATCAATACTCTAAACTTTAGTCCATTCTAAATTTTGCCTCCCAAAGCCTAGGCCCACTTTAGGGCCCTCCAACGCTTTTTACTATTTCCCCACCTTACTCCTGTACTGCCTTCATCGGTGCTGGAATGAGAAAAGGCAAGGAAAGACAGGGGCAGGAAAAACCTTACAGTTTTAATCAGCTTGGAGCGCTCTTGATATGGGCAATGTCCCAAGGGTAACTCTTTCTAATGGGGCACTTTTGTGGGGGTTTTAAGAGCCCTCCCACGTCTGGCTATTATTTAAAATCAAAATACCAATAATTAGGCAACTCCCCTTGTTGGGCCATGAGCCATCCAAACCCAATTCTGCATTCCCTGTTCAGTGGCTGCAATGCCTTCTCCTTCCTCCTTTCACCATATCCTGCCCTTTCTTCCAGGCTCATGTAGCCCCTTTTTCTGGAAGCCTCCCGTGACTACTCCAACTAGCTTCATTTTGCAAGCTCCGCCCACCCTTCCGCTGTCACCTCCTGCTTCATAAGGGCTGGTTTTGTCTCTGCAGTGGATGCTGTGCGCCTTGGGTTGGAGTGGAGAGCCCAAGCTTCGAATCAGACAGTCTGAGTGCAGACCCCAGCTCTAGTACTAAGTAGCTACATGACTTTAGGAGGTTGCGTCACTTCTCTGAGCCTCAGTCTTCTCATCTGCAAAATGAGGGAAAGAATTACAATGCCGCTGGTTGTCCTGAGAGAGGTGAAGTAGGAGAGGAAACGGAGCAGTCTCAGGCGTGCTGTCACCTCTGCAGGGCCGCTCGGCTGGCTTACAATCAGAATATGACCTCCTCAGCATCTTTCTACCAGGCCCAAGTCTGCCAGCGCCATCTGGACAGGGTCCACCCCCATCGCCGCCGGGCCCCTCCCAGAGAGGGAGGCGAATCATGCTGATGTGGCAGAACTGGAGATTTTGGCAAAAAGAGTTCATGATTGTGTTCTTCTTCAGCCAAGAGGTGGCTGGGAAAGCTATTCCAAAGCCAAGACAAGTAGTTTCCTGGAAAAAGAAGGCCTTGTTTCCTGGACTGGCTCCTCAGCTGGTTATTAAATGACCAATAAAGCAGAGCTCATAACATTGATGAGCTTGGGGGCCGTGTCACTGCCATGGTATCCAAGCACCAGTCCGTCTGGGATTTCATTTGCTGATGGACAAAGGAGGATGTGCTCCAATACACATCCTGAGTGGTGGGGGCGGGGAGGGGGGAGGATGGGAACAATGCTCTCCAGAGATTCCTCTGTGTTCTAGGCTGTAAATAGTCATGCCTACACAGACTTCCCCAACCACACTCAGTTATCTGGATCTCTTGGACTCTCTGTGTATTTTTCCTTTGCCCTTTGTGAAGCCTTGAAAAGCATGAGTTATGCCGTAACCGGTTTGGCTCAGTGGATAGAGCGTTGGCCTGCGGACTGAAGGGTCCCAGGTTCGATTCTGGTCAGGGGCATGTACCTGGGTTGCGGGCACATACCCAGTGGGGGGTGTGCAGGAGCCAGCTGATCAATGTTTCTCTCTCATCGATGTTTCTAACTCTCTCTCTCTCTCTCCCTTCCTCTCTGTGAAAAATCAATAAAATATATTTAAAAAAAAGAAAAAGGAAAGCGTGAGTTATCTATGATGTTGTGCACACAGAGATCTCTTCAAGATGTGCAAGAGTGAAAGACGTGTTTGTTTAAGGTCACATGGCCATCAAATATGACCATAGGTTCCAAAATTTGAAAGGAAGCTAAAATTATAGTTCCCAAACCAGATATTTTCCAGTGTCCAGATGTTCAGCGGCATGCAAACCAAACGTCTAGGTTGTGGGCTCGGGTTGTTTTTTCCCCTTTTCTCGGTTTATATCCAGATGTTGAGTCTAACTGGACAGAGGCCTAGAGAAGAGAGAGAAACTTCATGCCCACAGGGAGACTGTTCCCTAGCCTCTCTGGCTCCTCATGCCTGCTTCCTCTTCTCATCTCCCACATCCTCCCGCCAGCTCCCCTGCACCACCGCAAATGAAGCGCACATCCAGAAACAACAGTGCCCTTGGCAGCTGGGTCTACACAGGCAGACTGGTTATCTCCGAGGAAAAATTATATTGATTATTCAGAACCATTCCTTCCTCAGAGTAGAGTACCTCCCTGGCAGACCTCACAGGAGAGCAAGCTTGGGCCAAAAAGTGTAGCAGGGGGTCCCAGGGGCTGCAGGAAATCCGGGCCAGGAGGTGGAGAGGGGACATGTGTGTATCAGCATCCCAGAGGCCTAGGGTGGGTAGGATCTCAGAAGTTTAGATCTCTCCACAGGCAAGAGCAGAGACAGAGGACTGGAGCCCGGGGACAGGACTTGAAATGGGAGAAATGTGTAAAAGACAGGGATAGAAATCAGGCAGTTGGTAACCCAGGTGGTTGGTAACAGACTAGGCCATCCTCACTCAGCTGGTTTTGAATAGGGAAAACGCCCTGGAAAAAGATCAGAATGCAACTCTCCCTCTCTCCTCTAACAAGATACTAATGAATTCCTCTCCTTTGTAGATATTCTACCAATGAAATGGAAGCAGTCCAGAGGCGGGAAGGGGAGCCTCATTCTGGCTGGAACTGGACATCATCCCCTCACCTCTGGCTGAAGTCATGGCGACACAGCTAAACTCAAGGTCAAAGTTCTTTTACCACCAACTTTAACTCCTTCCCACCAGGAAGGGGGGACCTGGAGCCCAGTCTACACCAGACACACCCCTCCAGGGGTTAAGGAGGTGGATGCTGGACTGTCCCCTGGCAACTGCGTCCACTGCCAAGAGCAGGACAGACGTGTTCCTGCTGGATGACACTGTGCCCCGAGACTGCACACGTCAGGCCCTGAGGGTTACCTGCCCTGGGGAATTCAGAGGTGGGGCTGGGAAGGGCCTACTCACACCTGAAGGGCAGCTGGGACCAAACTTGTGATGAAACTCTGCTCCAGGAACATGGAGCCCCCTCACCTCAGAGTCTAGCAGGCCCCTGGCAGCAGGGGCTGGTATCCCCTGTGCGTGAGCCCTTCGGCATCCTGGTTTTGGAGTTATCTTCCTCGCCTGTCCCAGGCACTTCCTCTGCTTCTCCGTCTCACTCTTTCCCTTTTTCATCTCACTCTCTCTCCTTTTTTTTAATCTTTTAAAGTATGATTTTTTTTCTTTCTTATTTCCTCCACAATTTTCCCTGTCTCATTTATCTTTCCCCATAGTTCATGCTATTTTCTCTCCCCATTCCTTTTTATATGATCTCCAAAACAGTTTCTTCTCAGAGCTGATTCTCTGAGAGATGAGGCTTTGGTCCTTAAATTTGCATTGTTAGTGGCAGTTAAATTTTTCCTGCAAAATATTTCTATATTTTTATAGTTTTTCATTTTTAAAAAATTTTATATATATAACAAAAAGAGCTGCCATTTATTTGATTAAAAAGAAAAGAGAAAAATCCCTTTTGCTCTCCCTCCTCCCCCTCTCCCCCGCCACCCCAACCTTCCATATATCAAGTAGAGTTTTATCACCATCTGCAGGGACAGCCCTGCCACCTGCCACAGAGGTGGTGGGCTGATGACAGTTTGTGGATGTTGTCACCTCACAAGTCCAGAGACACCATTAGTAACAGTCCCTGGTGGCCAAACCCACTTCAGCAACTTTATTTTTTTTTTAAGAGAAATATATGCACATGGTTAAAATAGATGTACAAAGTGGAAAACACCCTCCCACACTGCCTGCATCTCTCCCCTTCTCACCATCACCCCATCCCCTGAGAGGAAACCCTTGTGATTAGTCTCTGATATGTCCTCCCAGATTGTCTTTATGCAAATGAAAATTACTGTGACAATATATTCTTATTTTCACCATTATGTTTATTTTTAATATGCTTTATTTTATTAAAATATGTTTTTATTGATTTTAGAGAGAGAGGAGAGGAAGGGACAGGGAGAGAGATATTATAAGCTGCCTCCTGCACGCCCCCTACTGGGGATCGAGCCAGAAACCTCGGCATGTGCCCTGTTATGGGTATCAAACCGGTAACCTCTCGGTGCATGGGATGATGCTCCACCAACTGAGCCACACCAGCCAGGGCTCCCCTCCCCCTTTTTAAACAAAAGGTAGACCACTAGAATCCTATTAGATACATTTTTTTCACTTAACAATAAACCTTTTCTTAATTATTAATAAAATAAAACTACTAACTGTATTAATAAATGTTTACTGAATAATGACCGTGTGCGAAACACTGTGCTGGGTGCTGTGGGACATAGACAGGTGAATGAACATATTCAAGGATCCTCCAATCCTAGTGAAAGAGCCTGACAGGCCCATCCACAAATAATGCCTCTACTCTGTTTACAGAGTTTTCACTAATGTTGCCTCATGCAATCCTTCTCACAATGCAGGGAGGTAATAATTTTTTTAAATATATATTGTTATTGATTTCAGAGAGGAAGGGAGAGGGAGAGAGAGATGGAAACATCAATGACGAGAGAGAATCATCGATCGGCTGCCTCCCACACGTCCCCTGCCGAGGATCGAGCCCACAACCCAGGCACATGCTCCCAACCAGAATCGAACCTGAGACCCTTCAGTCCACAGGCCAACGCTCTATCCACCGAGCCAAACCAGCTAAGGCAGAATAATCTTAATCTCCATTTATCAGATGAAGAACCTGGCGGGTAGAGCCAGACTTGAATCTAGTTGTACACCCCACATTCTGTGTGCTTCCTGTGCACACATTACCCCCCCTCTCATATCCTCTCCCACCCCATCAACCTTTTACTTCCTTCTCCGTGCCAGAACTTTCCCACCTCCAGATCTCTGAGCACATGGAACCCCCTCATCCCAACTCTGTGTTCAGAACCCTCCCCATTTTTCAGAGCTCAGGTCGGACTCTCCCTCATCAAGATGCATGTAGTCTCCTCCCTCTTCTATGCTCTCATTGCTCCTGATTTACTTACAGTGTGGTTGGTTGGTTTGTTTTTTAAAGCCACAGCGTTTGGGGACTGTACTGTGTGAATTGTTAAGGCTGCAAATGTGAATAGGAATTTGACCTTATATGGCCTTTGGGGGAACATAATGCAGAGTTTAGGCTTTATTCAGAAGGACTTAGAGAAGGGAATGCTGAAGAGTTTGGAATAAAGAAGTGACTTAAAGGGCTGAGAAGAGGAGGAGGGTGGCGTGGTATGATAGGCATTTCATTAAGTGCTGTAAGATAGCATTACAATCTTACCTCTCAGTTACCAATGGAAGGCAACCACGCGTCAAATACACTTTTACTTTATTATGAAAATGATTTATAGTTTTACTTTCAAAAGTGGTTTGAGCTCTGGCCAGGTAGCCCAGTTAGTTAGAGCATCATCATGATATGTCACGATTGCGGGTTCAATCCCTGGTCAGGGCACACACAAGAATTAACCAACGGATGCATAAGTAAGTGGAATGTGGAACAACAAATGGAATGGGGACCACACCAGAGTCAGGCTGAGAGGGGAAGCGATGACATCAACCGTGTGGGCCATAAGATTAGCCCAGAGAAGCCCAGGACAGGAGATTCTCTTGCAGGCAATTGGGACTGGGTGATGTATCATTAGCTAATTCAGTTCTCTGATGGAGGTTCAAGACTGGCGGGGGGGGGGGGGGGAATCTCATTCCCACTTGGCTTTCTCCTCAGATTCTCTTGCAGCTTTGCAGTTTCCTGCTCTTACAGAAGATATGGGCTGAGGTGTGGTATAAGCTGCAGAGCAAACCTCAGCAGCCTCTATACTAAACCGAGGCGGCAGGGATGACCCACCTCAGCCCAACCACGAGACAACCCCTCGGCAACGTGGAGCCAGACCTCTCAGCCAGAGTCACGCTTCCGCCCAAAATGATCCACGAAACATTCAGAGTAAAAACAGTATATGGAGCAGGTTGAGATGCTTCCAAGGAGACCTTCTCAGATACAGATGAAACGTTTTTATTGGGGAAGGGCTTGCCTCGATCACTCAAATCATCTCTGAAACAAAGCAGTCAGTCCCAATCACTCACACCTGGGTTAAAAGACATGCATTGCTTTGCAGGTGAACGGGGACCCCTGCAGTTCAGAGCCATGGCTTCCTGCCCAGGAAAGCAGCATCAGGAAAGGACACAGCTGATTCTCAGTTCCAAGGCCCAGGAAATAGTTCCGCCTACAAGGCCAAGTACTAGTAAGCTCCATCTCCGGACACGCTGGGAAGAAGGCAACTGTCCTTTTAGTTGTCACCTCCACACATGCCCACAAGGGTCCCTGACTGTGCCGAGCGGGCAAGGCCATGGGTGAGTCTGAGCGGGGGCGGTGAAGGATTGAGAAAAGACAGACAAGAGAGGAAAGCTGGGTCTGGGTGGGACGCTGCCCTCTCCGATGGAGAGACAGTGCCATGGCCTGCAAGCCGAGTCTCTATTTTATAGCCAGATGCCACGAGGCAAAGTAAGGGCGTGATTACAACGTTCTTGCAGGTTTTGAATCTACTCAATTATATGCACCTGATCAAGCTTTGTTTACTTGCTGCACCTCCCTCAGCCCATATCACTCAGCCACGTGGGATCACAGGTTCGGACCATAAGGTCAAGCTTACAACCATAGTCTTTGGCTGTCATTGTGCTGGGACTTGCACGTGGCTTTGCCACGAGAGGACCGTGCCCTCTCATTAGTCCCAGGCTTGAACCTGTCCAAATGCTGTAGCCGCCCTCCACACCTGACACCTGTCTGAGTAATCAGTTCCCCATGCCCCCGCGCCAAGCATTTCAGATGAGATGTCTACTGACAGGCTGGACTGTAAAGTAACTGTACTTGGTTTAATCCTGTGGCTAATTCTTGATCTGACTATTCCGGCCATTTCCTGAGATTTCCCTTTCATGTGGCCTGGGTACATCCAGGCCTGCATAACACAGAGAGTTCATGGATAATTCAGCCAGGAAGATCACCTGGAAGAAGAGATGGGGGCAGAGAAGCTCTCTGGGGGCATAAAACAGGCTCAACCCTGAGAGATTTCCATGAGTTATCTCCCCCCCCCCCCATCCAAACAGGCCTACTCTCAAAGTGGCACCAGAAGGAGTGAGAGACAAACGCCAATGAGAAGCTGCTCCCATCTCCAAAAACAACCACCAGGTGCTGCTTCCAGGGTATTAGTTTACCCTTTCCATAAAATGGGCAGATTCTTTCCTGCTCCCAGTACCTCACTGAACCACGTGAGATAAAAGATGTGAATGTAGCCATGGCTCAGTTGGCTGGAGCATCGTCCAGTACACCAAAAGGTTGTGGGTTCGATTCCTGGTGAGGGCACATACCTAGGTTGCAGGTTTGATCCCCGGTTGGGAGGCAACCGATCGATGTTTCTCTCTCTCTCTCAAATCAATAAAAACATATCCCCTGATGACTGAGGTCAATGGTCAGGATTAGGAAAGACGGGAATGTACTTGGACAAATAAAAGCACGTGATTCATGGCACAGCCGGGCCTTGAAGCTAACCTACCGACTCAAAGTCCAGTGCCCATTCTAGCCCACCACGGCTGTCGAGCATCCAGGTAAGCTCTGTCTCCAGCCAGGGCAGGGCCAGCCCGAGGCAGCAGGAGGAAGCCTGTGAGCTGTGCTCACCTGCTGGGACGGGGAGTGTGACCTGGGAAATGAAGGCAGACCCTAATACTCCCTGGGCTCAGAGTACAGACAGAAACAGCACTGAGTTTCCTTCCTCCTGAATATTAAAATGCCTCCTAATGCTCTCTCCATGTCTCAGATTATGATCGAAAGCTGGAAATTAGCATTCTGCTCCAACACACTGCGGCACCTTCACTTGGGGAGTTGAAATGATGGTTTTTAATAAGCTGGCTCCAGGCACCTGTCACCAGTAATGGAAGTTCTGCCTGAAAAGATCGATCACACCTTGTTAAAGGACCACAGGGCAATAAATTTCCTGAGTCATAACTCAGTTTCCAAGTCAGGACTCAGGAGGCTCACTTCCATCTTCCAGCACTAACCCCAGGGCCATCCGACCATGCTAATCCTGACCACTGGCCTCAGTCATCGCTCTTCTTTGCCCTGACTCAGTGCTCTTGCATTTGGGGGAGTTTGGTCAGATCCACACAGAAATAATTTGCAAATACTTCTGTCCCAGGACTGGATCAGGAGAGGGAGACTGCAGGGAGGACCGGAGCCTTGAGTTTTAATGCTCGGCTATCAGCAAGCTCACATTTCTGCTGTCCCAAGGATCAGATCAGTAAGACTTCAAAATAAGTTCACATAGAAATTCAAGCCCAGCTGGCGTGGTTGAGCATCGACCTATGAACCTGGAGGTCACTGTTCGATTCCAGGTCAGGGCACATGCCTGGGATGCAGGCTTGATCCACAATAGGGGGTGTGCAGGAGACAGGCAATCAGTGATTCTCATCATTGATGTGTCTATCTCTGCCTCTCCCTTCCTCTCTTGAAATCAATAAAAATATATTTAAAAGATTACAAAATAAATCCAAAATGAATCTTTTTCTGAAATTAAAAAAAAATACATTCTATATAAAGCACCCCACTTCCATTTCACCTGAACTGTTAGGTAAGTCAAGCTATTTATATAATTTTAACTCTTTGTAAACCTCAACTACCCTATTTTTATTAATCTTCTACTCAATAGGAAAATCCAAAGCCACATGAATATAACTACAATAGAAAAACCTTTTTAAAAAAATATATTCTTAAAAAGGAATCAAACCTGGGACTCTTCAGACCACAAGCAGATGCTCTATTTACTGAGCCAAACTGGCGAGGGCTAGAAGAACCTTCTTTACTTAGCCAGGTTTAGCACTGACCTGGGAAGAGAAGGGACAGGCCCTCCCCCCACCCCTCCCCCACCCCCACATTACTAGCTGTCAAATATTTACTTTTGGTCTCTATGAACCAAAGATAATATCCTAACAGGGAGGGAACCAATCCCGTTTGGGTCGTCCGCACCCCTCAAGTCCTCCACCTTTTTCCTGCCTTGTTCTTTTTCTATGTAAACAGATATAGGCTTGTGGGAGTGTTAACGTTTGCAAAATAAAGTGCACAAATCTTAAATGCTCAACTTAAAATTTTCACATCAAAACACAGAACATTTCAAGCAACCTAGAGAGTCCCCTTTTGTTCCCTCCCAATCAATCCCTGGGAAGGGGAATTTCTTAACCTTAAAAAATCGAAGCATTCGAATACTATGCCACTATAAAAAAGAAGGAACTTTTACCATTTGCAACAGCATGGATGGAACTGGAGAGCATTATGCTAAGCGAAATAAGCCAGTCGGAGAAAGATATCACATCATCTCACTCATATGTGGGATATAATGATCAACATAGTTTGATGAACAAGAATAGATCCAGAGACAAAAGACAGGGGAGTGGGGGGGGGGGGGGTTTAGAGAGCAACCAGAGGACTTGTATGCATGCATATTAGCGTAACCAATGGACACAGACACTGGGGCAGTGGGGGCTTGCCTGGCGTGGAAATGGCTTGGGGGGGGTCAATTGGGGAAAAAGGAGACATATATAAAACTTTAGACAATAAAAAAAATTGAAGCATTCTACTCTAGAGAGATTAAAGTCTCACCTTCCTATCAAACACACTTAGCAGCATAGCAATATTATCTCTCTCGCTTATGAATTATTTTTTTTAAAAGTAAACATGAAAATAATCAAAATATTAGAGCATTGCTTTTCCAAATGATGGCACACCTGGAGGACTGGATCCTATGCAAGCAGTAAAGTCGTGCTTTGGAAGAATATTTAATGACACAGAAATGTTCATAATCGAATATTAAAGTAAAAGGCAAAAGACAGCCCTTGTGGCTCAGTTGACTGGAGCCTCATCCTGTACACCAATAGGTTGCAGGATTGATTCCTGGCCAGGGCCCATATCTAGGTTACAGGTTTGATCCCCATTTGGGGTGCCTCTGGGAGGGAAGGTATTTCTCTGATGTTTCTCTCTCACATCAAAGTTTCTCTCTTCTCTCCTCTTTCTAAATTACATAAACCTATCCTTGGGTGAGGATTTTTTTAAGGCAAAAGACAAAAATGCTCATGCAGAATCTCATTCAAAATTATATAATGTGCAATGAAAAACTAAAGAAAATACAACCTAAGATTAGCTTTGGTCAATTTTGCACGGAAGGATATGGGGTAGCTTTCATTTTCCTCTTTACAGTATTTTAAAATATTGAAATATGAGAATATTTAAAATATGAGAATGTGTTACTTTTCTAATCAGGCAGAAAAACATTTTCTTTTTAAATGTGGGGATAGCCTATCTGACCCACATAAGGGCGATGGTTTTCTAAATCACAACTCGTTTTGTTGCATGTTATGCATTTTTAAACGGCGTTTAGAAGACTGCAGTAACTTGAGAAATTGCTTATGGCATCGAAAACGCATAGTGCTTTAAAACCAGAATAGAATGCATCAAAGGAAGTTGGAGAGGGGAGAGACAAAAGTAACTGGTAACCGTGGTTGCAAATTGTAAAACATGAGCATTGGAATAAAGAATGGAAAAATGGAAAGAAGGTTGTTGAAAGTTTTAAAACTATGCGTGTGTTTAAAGCCCCCCATTCTAGTTCCTGCGATCTGGATACGTTTCTTGTGGCTTTTTGCGTTTTCTCTTTTAAGGCTAGGAATGTTGGGGGTAATTGTTTCAATGTGTTTAGTCTGAAGCTTTTGGGTAGCGGTGTAGATGTGGCCTCTTTTACTCTGAATCCGATGCCACAGACACACGAACAAATACAACCCTGAACCTTCACAAACGCCGGGACCTGACGAACGCAAAGCTACCCAACACTTAAGACCATTTCTGGGAACCTCGCTCCATGCAACCTTCTCCTTTCTCTCCCAAATAAATAGCGTCTTTCCCGATGGAATTATTTGTTCTCTACAGAGCTGAGTGGAGGGCAAAGCGGGGCTGTAGTAATAATGGGCCCGCAGACTAAAATCCAAAACCTTCCTGCAGTTCCTGCCCCCCCTCCTCCCCCCTCCCCCCCCACACAGTCCCTATTGCTTAGGACCCTCCTGGTCCGGATGACAAAAGTGGCCCCATTTGCCCTAAAAAAGCGTGCCGGTTCGTGAACTTGACCTAGGCACCACCCAAAGGCTGGGTGGTTTCCAGGGCCCGGGAGGCCTGGGGACCAAGGTTGGGTGGGAGGGTGAGACAACATACCCCTTTGGTCCAAATCCGGCGGCAGGTAACAGCCACATGGGGGGCGGGGGGGAGCGGGTAGAACCTGGAGGGCGTTCTCCTGACAGCTCTCTCCGGCCTCCCCGCCAGTTTGCGCCTAAGGGCCTGCCTCTGGGCATGTTAATCGGCCCCAGATGAGGAGGCCGGGAGCTGTTCTTGGGCTCGCCGGTCGCCGAGCCGCCCGCCCGGGCTGTTCGCTGGAGCCGAGGCTGCCGCGCCGGCCCGGCCCCGGACGCCGCCGGGTCTCCGCGTCTCCCCGCCCGCCCCGCGCCCCTGAGCCTGGCCTGAAGGAGCCGGGAGACCCCGGATGAGTCTGATCCTCCCCCGCTCCAGGATCCTACATCCTTAAATGAAGAGAAAACAGAAACATCAGCACCGTCGCAGCGGCCGCCGTGGGCCAGTGGCGGGATGGGACGGGCCAGGGGCCGGGGCTGGCGGCTGCTCGCTCCAGCCCGACTTCCTGGGCCGGGATGGCGTGGAGGGGAGGGCGCCGCTTCACCACCTCTAACTTTCGCGGATCCGCGGGCCTCGTCCGCCGCCCGCTGGGATTATTCCGCGAGGGAGGGGCGCTTTTATTTAAATTTTTAATTTTTATTGTTGAAAATATTGCATATGTACCCACCCCCACCCCCATCCCAGACCCTCTCCACCCCACCGTCTGCGTCGGGAGCGGCGCGTTTAAAATAGAGGCGGCGGCCTTGGGGTCATGTACTCCACCTTCATCTGCTTTAGCTGGTATTTGTTTGCTATCCATGCATTTGGTCATTTTTTAGTAAATAGGGAATTCGTAGTGCCTACAGGTAAGGTAGGAAAAGATGCACTACTCATGAGCGAAGTGAAAAGTTACATTATGTCGGTCCTGGCTACAATGTTGGCCTCCCTCTCCGCACGGCCTCAATACGCGGGCTGCTTTTTTTAACGCGGACCTGGACGGTCCTCCGCGGGAGACAGCCCGGCCAGCTGGCGTGGGAGGCCCTGCCTTCCGCGTCCCGGATCTCTCCACCACCCTCCTCCCGCCCTGGCCTTCCACCCCCTCTGCGTCCCCGTCCGGTTCCCCGAAAGGTGGAGGAATGTTTATGGCCTGACTCAAGTTCAATGACAAAACCCTGCCTGGAGGGGGAGGAGCAGCGACCAACAAAAATCAACCAGACAAAGGCCCAGCTCTGGTCGAAGGCGGGGGCGACAGGCTGGGGCCACCTAGGCGCGGGGAGCCCAGGGTCTGCGGGAGCGGGGTGCACGGATCCTGCCCTCCCGGGATCCTGTCTCCCTGTCCCCAGCCTGTGCCCGGGTGTGCGGCCCTTAGCTCCAGCACCAACATCCGGTGCGTGCCCACCTGGGTGGGAGGGGGGCGATCACCGTCTGAACGGGCAAGAGGGTGTCTGACCTCAGAGCAGACTCTCCAGGGGTTCAGGTCTCGGTGAGAGCCCCCCGCCTTCTGTCCTGGCCCAAGCAGAGCGGAGGCCAGACGTTCTTCCTCTAGGACAGTGGTTCTCAACCTTCCTAATGCCGCGACCCTTTAATACAGTTCCTCATGTTGTGGTGACCCCCAACCATAAAATTATTTTCGCTGCTACTTCATAACTGTAATTTTGCTACTGTTATGAATCGTCAGGAAAATATCTGATATGCAGGATGTATTTTCATTGTTACAAATTGAACATAATGAAAGCATAGTGATGAATCACAAAAACTATATGTAATTATATATGTGTTTTCTGATTGTCTTAGGCGACCCCTGTGAAAGGGTCGTTCGACTCCCAAAGGGGTGGCGACCCACAGGTTGAGAACCGCTGCTCTCGGACCTGCTTTTCCCTGCCCCCTCCTTTGAGTTTTGCTCACTTCTTCCCTCCCCTCCCCACCCCCCTTAGATATTCTAAGCATCTTTCTAAGCCTTTCTTCAACAGAGCCTTTTCTGGGAAGCCTTTCCAGCCTTGGGTGTGTGTTGGGAGGGGTGTCTTTCTCACTCCTGTTCCTTTAGCTCCACCTCACACTGTCAGAGTTCATGGAATATGGTCCACCAGCCTCAGTCACATCTGAGGAAGATGCAGCCCCCAAGCTCTAGGTCGGAGGAGAGGCAGGATTGGGTGGGAAGGGAGATGGTATTTCCACGTCTCCCCTCCAGCCTCACACTCCCCAGGAAAGGTTGTGCATGCAACCCGAGTAGCAGATTGAACTCAAGTCCCACCTGTGTTTAGTCCGGTGTTGCACTTATGTAAATGCAAATCAGCCGAGGGAGTTTGCACGTGTGTGACATCAGGGGCTGGCTCCAGCTGGAAACAGGTGTCTGTCCTCAGTGTGTGTGTGTGTGTGTGTGTGTGTGTGTGTGTGTGTGTGGCGGGGGGAGGGGGATCTTGTGAGGAGACTGTGTTGGGGGTAGGGGAGAGGCTGTGGGTCCTATTCCCTTCCCTTGGTGTAGACCCAGGAGCTAATAAACCCTTAAACGCTCCTGCTTTGGGGGCCGGCTCTGCCATGGTCTCCTGATACCACTCCGGTCACTTCGTCTCCTTTTTAAAAATTCTATAACGGGCTCACTCAGTTGCAGGTTTTGTCGGTCTGAGGCAGTCACTCAGAGCGGGCGTGGGCAGGAGCTGAGTGGAGGGGAGGGTTAGGTGAGCCCCAGGAGTGTCTGTGGAATAAATACCTTGCCAGCCCAAGACCAGTGAGTGAGCAGTGCCAGTGGCTCAGGACGTGGGCATGTGGCCCCACACCGCTTCTGTGCCCGGCTCTGACCCGCTCAGATCCCGGCCCTCACCAAGCTTCCGAAGGGGCACAGGAATGGGGAGAGAATGTAGGGGCTCGGAGACTAAGGTGCACTGATTTCTTTTTTTAAGGGCCATACCCTTTTTTGCTTAAGGGTGAGTTATGAGTCACCATTTCAGTTCATTTGTAAAGTATTGTTATGCCTTTAAATAACAATAACAAACAATATGATTTCGTCTGTGCCAGGACTCCATCCAGGGGGAGACAAAGTTACATGGGGGTCTGGTGCTGCGCCTGCGCGCACCGCCAGCCTCTCCCGGCCGAGGCGGCGCCGACCCGCGTGCTGCGAAGCGCTTCCTTTGTCTCCGCCCTGGCGGGGCCTCGCTTCTCCAGGAACCGACCAGAAGGGCCCCCGCTGGGTGGTCGCTAGGAGCGCCCGACTACCGCCTTTCCCGGCCCTACCCTAGAGCTGAGGCCCCCGAATTCCTAGGGGGGCCCCTCCAGGGGCCGTGGTCTGCGGATCAGGCCGTTTACCTGGTTAGGGAGAGAAGCACTCTTGGAGGAAGCACTCAGGCCGGTCTCTGGTCTGAGAAATGGGCGCATAACACTCTTGTTCTCCCTGCAAACGCCAGGAGCGAGTTCAGTTTGCCTCGAGACCCCGAGCCCCGCGCGGCTGGCCTGGGGGTTCAGCCTCCACGTGGCGCAGGGCTCTGCCCCCGCCCCTTCAGCTGGAGGAGGATGAAGAACCCGAACGCAGTTCTGGGTGCTCCCCCACCATCACCACCGGGCAGAGTCTGAGGAGAGGCTGAGCGGGAGGGCGCCCTAGCCCGCGGCTCCCCACCTCGAGGTCAGGGAGGCTGCGAGCCGGGCGAAGACTGTAGTGTCCGCTCCAGGGCAGACCGAGGCTCCCGGCCAACCTCTGCCTCTCTCTGTCACGCTGGCCCTTCTCTGGCCGCTCGGCCTCCTCCCTCGTAACCCAAGGCCAGAGACGCGCCCCCCTCCTTCCCTCACCTTCTTCCCATAAAGCTTTTAGCAGAGGGGGTGGGGGGCCTGAAGCTTCAAGTTCAATGGCAATGCCCCTGACCCTCCCCTCCCCTCTGGGCGCCGGCCAGACGCCGCCTTCCCCTTCCCGTCCTTCTGGGGACGATTGAACTCCTGTTGCCCCCTTTCCCTCTTTCATGAGGGGGGGCAGTTAAGGGGTGGGGGCAGCGGTGGAACTCGTTTTTTCTCCCTTTGCTCCAACCACCCCACCCCCTTTCTACGCAGAAACAACTAGTAGCTGAGAGAGGAAGAAAGGTTGGCACCCCCTTTGGATGTTTTAAAATCTCCAGGCCCTGGCGGGGGCGGGGAAGGGGGGCGTCCCACGGGATGAGAGGCTGAGGGCCGCTCTGGGGCCTTCTCCCTCCTTTCCCAGAGAGTGGGTGGGTGAGAATATGATATGCATTTCTTTCAAAACAAGGGAACCTCCTTTCGCCCCCTCCGCAGGAGTCGCCTCCGCGCATTATTTCAAGTTGACGGTAACGATTCATCCATTTCATTCAGGATTGTAACTCTTGGGGCGAAAGCACAAGGAGCCCCCCCAACCCCCCCCCCCCGCCTCCCACTCAAGAAAACCTAATTAAAGGGCAGCACTTAGGGCCTTGAATAAAACTTTAACGAAGGGGAGGAGAGGAGGCAGCCGGGGCCAGCCAGAGAACTGGGGGCTCGATCGGGGCCCTTTTCCTCCCGCGGGTACAGCTTCTGGGCCTGGAACCGTTCAGAGTCTGGGTGACCAATGGGGCGGGGTGGGGGGCGGCGGTGCAGATAGAAACACGGCCGCCTCGGCCTCGCGAGCTCCAGGGCGGCCAGGCCCGGCGCGTTTGCCAGGATGAGCCCAGGATCCCGGGCCTGGCGCCTCGGGGGCGCTCTCCGCGGGGCCGTGCGGGCACCGAGATTCCAAAAACAGACGCTTCCCGGGGGCGCGTCTGCGCACCCCGTCATTCTTGCCCCCTAACTCGGCCCCTGGGCGCCTAATAAAATCCACCTGGTTTGCAGGTCGACGTGATCGCGCTCCCGGAGCCGCGCAGGCGCGAGCCACGACCCCGAGGGAGGGGGAGCGCGGGGCCGAGGAAAATTACCGCTTGTCGGTGAAAAGACGCGGGTGGGCTCTCCGGAGAGTGTCTGTGCATCTGTGCGTGTCTGTGTCCTTGAGATTGTCTGAATTTACCTATTTCTCGATGCTGGGTTTACAGGCTTTAGTCTGTATAATGTTAGCAAAACCCTCTCTCTTTGAGCTTAAAAGGGTCCCAATTAAAAAGCAAAGCTGCAGGCAAGCGAATATGGATGGGTGAATTTTGTTGCAATTTAGACACGAATTAGTGAGAGATTTTTAAACGGTCGGTCATGGTGGTAGGCAGTTAGAATTCGCCTCAGGAGTAAAGCTGGTGTTTGGTGGTTTTTAAAAGAAGGTTTAATACAAAACAACACTTAAAACAACCCCCCCCCCTCAGGGTACGTACAAGTAAAGCGCTCAGAAGAACAGTGGGCGGTCCGCCGAGAATCGTTCTGGCGAGGAAGAGACCTGCTCTCATCTTCGGGGGGACGGGGACCTGGCCCGAGGGTAGATGGCGCCGCAGCCTTGCTCGCGGAGTCCCTTCTCCTTCCGAGATCGCCAGTACTGCTCCCCTGGCTTCCCTCCTGGCTTCCCTCCGGGGTCTCTCGGCGTCTGGACAGACACGTCTGCCGATACCGTGGCCCAATTCCAGGCGACCCCGGGTCCTCGCGCTGGGCAGGACGCGCAGCCCGGGACTCGGCAACCCCGGAGGCTCCCGGCACCGCGAAGCCGGGCGCTCGGTTGCGGGTTCCCGCGGAGCGGATCCGCAGGTTTCCCTGGAATGACGATCTTCGGCCGGAAGGGGGCGCCCTTGTCTTTTTAATCGTCCAAACTCGCATTCGTAGCGAAATAAACCTCCAATCTCAAATCTTTTGTTCGTTTTGAAATTATTTCCAGAGAATAATAGAGGAACCCAGAAATTTCAAGTCCCTGATAGTGAAGTGGAGGAAGTCCAGAGTCTCCTTCAGGCCTTCTTACCTAGGCAACCCCTCTTGTGGCCTTTCCCCTCTGCACGTGGGGACCCCGCAGCATGGCGCTCCGGGTCATTTGTCGCACACCCTACCCCACACGCCTGTCTGCGCTGACGTCTCGCCATTTCTGGAGCAGCGGGAGAGGGGTTTGCACACACTACCCTGGAGAAACTGATACTAAAAGCTACTGGCTTGGGGCTTCACTTGAAGGGGGACAAGAGAGGCAGCAAGCAACCTCCTCTGAGCCCGGAGTGTTACTTACCGAGGAGCTTAAATGGGACCACGGGGCTTGGATGGATTTTTTTTAATCACAAAATTGGCACACACCGCCCCCCAGTACGCACACTCTAAGAGACCCAGGAAGGGAGGGTGACTGCTCACCTGGGGGGCTGGGGGGGGCCTTTCCTTAGCCCTGGTTGCTTTTTGGTAAACAGATTTAGAAGAGTCCGAGTGGCTTCCCAACTCATTCCCTGGAGAGGAGCCAGGACTGGAATCCCACCCCACTGAAGGGTGGAAATACCCGGGTTTCTGGGCTGCAGCCTGCAGCCATCTTCCTGAGGTTTCCTGGAGAACTGCAAGCTGGGTCCGAGAGGGAACTGCCACGGCCCTCCACTGGCTGTTCACGAGTCTCTGGGTGGCTTGGAAGTGGGTCGCACCGGGTCCTCTTCACTTCACTCCTGCAGGCTGGATTGTGGGAGTATCTACCTAGACGCCCCAGCCCGGGCTGCAGGAAGACCCAGCATGAACCTGCTGGCTTTGCCTTAGCCAAGACAGCAAGTTCCACCGGGCTGGGCGCTGTGCCTCCCTGCAGAACATCAGGGAGCTGGCACACAGGCGGAGAGTTCCTGCTCCGGGAACAACCGGTCCGCCCCAGGTTTCTGGAATTCCACACTATGGGTCTCTGTCCGCATGGCCCAGGGAAAACAGACTTGGCACCAACCCACCCGGAGGGTCGTCCACCCACCCAGGATTCAGGAAACATGGACCGAAAAGTGAAAAGAAAAGGAAGTCTGTGCCCACTGTCGCCAAGGCCGCATGGTGGCCCCACCATGAGCCTGGATCTTTGGGCTTCTGTCACCTTGCCACTCTCAGTTCTTGCATCCACAAAAGGGCCTAGTGCATCTCCCAGCTGACGGGCCCCCTAGCTTCTCTGGGTGTCATGAGGCAAGCAGAGGAGAAAGGGTAAGAAATGGGGCCATTTTCTGGGGTTTTCTCTCCTGCCCAGCTCTACTAGCATGCTGGGGACATACTTGCCAGTGGGGTAGGATTCTACTCGTCGTGCCTGGAAGGGGCCGTGTTAGAAGACCAGACATCTGTTTCACGCGGCTCCCAAATGTCCAATGAACCATGACCTGCTTAGGTCAGAACCACTAGGAACCTTAGGGGAAGACTAGGAAAGTCTGGGGGCAGAAGTGAGAAATGGTGAATTATCCAGGCACTTGCCCAAACTTCATTTCTCTGGAAGAAGAAGCTAGACCAGGGGGGCGGGGGGCAGCCTGCTGGCTTCATTTTCACACAAGGACCAGTAAGTACAACCTATGGGGTGGGCAGGGAGGGGGAGAGAGGCTCCCTCCAGCGTTGTCCATCCTGCTGTCATCTTAGAAAAAATGCTAAATGGCAATGTAGCCACAGGGGTGACCCTGCCTTATCTCCTCTCCCCCCTGCCAGCCCTGGGATGAGGGATGGGCTTTGGATACGGAAGGGGATCCACAGGAAGCTCCCGGTCACCATCTCCTTCCAAGTTTATTCATGATCAGTTCATTCCATGAAAGCGGTTTCTGTAATGCTCCACAGAGCTCTAGTAGAAAGTATGAGACTAGTTATCCTGGCAACTAGTCCTGGTTATGGTGAATATCGCCACTGCCAGGGGGAATGCTAATGACTGGGACAGGCCCTTTGGGTCCTGTCACTCCGGCAGATTAGGCTTTCACTTGGGCCTCAGTGGCTCACTGGGACATATGGGGTACTCAGGTTGTCCCTGGGAAACGGCACAGGAGCCATGGCCTGAAAAAAGTGTCACCTCTGGGGACCCCTGAACAGAGTCCTGGGTCCCAGCCTGTCCTTGGCAGGTTCCTGGTCTCCCCAGATACTGCCCACCATCCCCCACCACCTCCCCAGCCAGGGAGCACCCTCACACACTAGCGTTGGTCTTGACCTTGGCAAGGACCTTCTTCTCCTTGACCCTGCGATTCTGAAACCATATGGTGATCTGGCGCTCTGAGAGGCTGGTGGCCACTGAAATCTTGCGCCTCTTGTCCTTGGTGATGAACTTGTTAGCTGAATACTCTCGCTCCAGCTCCCGCAACTGCCCCTTGCTGTAGGGAATGCGCTTCTTGCGGCCTCGGTGGAAGGTACAGCCTTCCGGAGGGTGCTGAGTGCTTGAGTCTGCCAGATGGGAGTGGGAGAGAGAGAAAGACACATTCAGATCCCCACCTACACACAGACCCAGGCCCCAGAAACTAAGGCACCCTGCAGGCCACCCTACAGTCTTGTGTGCACTTCCACTCCCCCAAAGTACCCAGGGACACCTGGGCTTCTGGCTGGTTCTCTGATCACCTCTCAGCCTTGGAGAGAGCAGGCTCCTATAAGCCACCCTCACCCATCCCTGCCCTCACACCAGCAAGTCGGCAAATACACCCATTACATATAGTCAGACCTTTGCCCACAGTCACATACATCCACCCTCTCACATTTGAGACTCTTGGCCACTCTTACCGATTCTACAGGCAAATTCTGTACAGAAGGAAACAAGTTTCTGCTCCCACTCCAACACAACACACACACACACACACACCAATGCACATACCTAAGTTATGACTGAGGGAAATCTAAGTTTTCCTTTGGAAACTGAAAAGCTCATCAAAGAGAAAGTGAGAGGTTGTGTTCTTCACAGAATTTCCAATAACTGTTCCCACCCCCACCCCCACACTCACTGAATTGAGAGTTACTTCGCCTTTTTGTGGAATTACACTGGATCTGCTGGGTAGGAACACCCTAATAAGCCCCATCCAACTACCGGGATATATTGAAAGGCTTGTGGCAAGGCCTCTGGGGTTCTGTGAAGGGGCCTTTGGCCTCTGGCTGCCGATGGTCCGCAGCTCCGGCCCCTCACACTGACCTGGGGGGACCTCCCCCCAGGCTCTCGGACTACCTGGATCCTCCTTCAGAGTCCTAATAGCCCAAGAAGATCACCAAACTCCTCCTCTCCAGCCCCAGGTCTTCCTCCTCTTCCTCCCAGGCAAGTGCCAGCGGGGTCTGCAACCCCAGGCTTGGCGCCAAGGGGACCCAGCGGAGTGAGTGAGGTTACCTGCAAACGCCGTCTTCCAGAAGGACCCCGGTGGGTTCTGTTCTCCCTGGCAACACATCTGGCTGTTCCAGCCCCCGGGGAGGGCCCAGGGCTGGTAACTGTCCACGGGCAGCAGGGCGTCGTGGCGCGGCTCCCCGGGGGCGCCCAGCGTCTGCACCACGGACACATCCAGGTAACTGGCCATAGGCTGGTAGGGCGCCGGGTACCCCGGGTAGAAGGCGAACTCGGCGTGGCGGCTGGGGTAGTCCTCGCCGGCCGCGGGAGGCTCCGCGGGGTAGGCGGCCAGCGTGGCGGCCTGGGCGCAGGGTTTCAGGGAGCCGCGCGCCAGGCGGCAGGAGTAGTACCCGCCTCCGAAGTAGCCGTAAGGCATCGGGGCCGGGGACGCGCCCTGGGGCGCCCCGGGACACGGGTGGCACTGCTTCGGGGGTTCCGAAGAGCCTGGCAGATCCAAGGGGGCATAGTTGACAGCGGGCATCAGCGTGGGCGCCGCGGGGTGGCTGGCCAGCGGGGAGTGGGCGAGCAGACTCCGGCCCCCTCCCGCCCCCAGCAAGCCCTCCACATCCTTGGCCCCGTCCAAGGCGGCATAATTGCCCGGCTCCATGGGGCCGAGGGTCGGCGCATGGGGTGCTGAGAGCGGGGGATGCAGGGGGGCCCCCAGCTCGCTGTCCCCAACCAGGCCCTGGGGATCCAAAGCGTTTTAAGCCGCTCCCCGCTCCCAGGGCGCCAGCTCGGGCTCGACCGGGGCCGCCCTGACGCACGAGACGCAGGTGCCCGGGCACTCGCGCTGATTGGCCGCGGTCAGGTGGAGAAGCTAATAAAATCTTCGTGGCAGAAATTGCGAAAATACTTTAACTCCCCCCTTGCCCTCTCCCTTCTCTCTCTCTCTCTCTCTCTCTCTCTCTCTCTCTCTCTCTCTCTCTCTCTCGCTCTCTCGCTCTCTCGCTCTCTCCTCTCTCTCTCCTGTCTCTCTCTCTCTCTCAACGTGAGAGAGATGATGGGTGTCCCTTTGCTGTTTTCCTGGGGGGAGGGGAGAAGTGGGAGACGGAGGAAGAGCGGACAAGGAGTCCCCCTCCTCCGCAGCTCCGTTCCCTCCCTGGCTCTGTCTCCTGCGCTTTGGCCGGTTTAACGAGAGAATAAAGCTCTCCTATAAAGGGCCTCTCTCGTGGGGGAAGGGGAGTCGGGGGTGGAGTCGGGAGGCCACTTGGCCTGCAAGGGGAACCTGCGAGTGCGTGCCCTGGGCCAGCGGAAGCAAGCCACCGGGGATGAAAGGGTATTTCTGGGAGCCCTTTCCTCTGGGTCCTGGGTGCTAGCATCCCAGTTCACCCCAGATGCCCCTCCCATCCTGGGTGCACTATAAGCGGCTCCTGGTCCCCGGAAGTGCCTGGGACGCCCCTTCCCCAGAGACCCCAGCTAATGCCCCACACAGCTCGGCTGGCGTCTGGCTCCGGGGTTGGGTTGGGGCAGAGAAAGAGGAAGGAGGACAGAGCTCCAAAGAAAGCGATGAGAGACCTGGAGCCTGGGACACAGAAGGTTTAGACTTAAAGGGGAACCGGGGCTTCTAGACCAGGCCCGTGAGAGGGGCTCTGCATTTCCGTTTAAGGATGGAGAAAGAGGTAAGGAGAGAAGACGCACATGACGTGTATTCAGAGAGACGGGTAGAGGCAGAGACAGAAAGCACAGAGGGAAAGAGACAAGTTGAAGGAGGGGATGGGAGAGGATCTTATGAAATCCTGGAATACCAGTGGGAAAAGATGATTCCTTCCCCTTCTCTGAGAACTAAGGAATTTCCAGGAAGTCGGGCCTGGTTAACTAACTGGCCATGAACTAGTTGTGGGAGTTCTGGACCCCAAGAGCACGGGAGCCTGGCCTGTGAGCCTCTGCCTCTCTGCCCTCCTGCCTCTGGCACGCTTCCACTCAAGCTGACAGTCCAGAAAGTCCAGCACCTTCTGCTCCCTGCAGGCTCTAAATTTTCTTAGAAAGGGGATGGGGGAGGGCCCCAACCACTGGAGAAATTGCTGGAGGCCCCCCTGATGGGGCCTATTGTGTGGTGTAATTCAAGAAACTAAAACTGCTTTGTTTCACAAATCTGCGGTTTTGTGTCTCTTCACTACCTCGCCCAAATCAAATCTGTCCAAGTCCACTTTTTCTAGAACCCCCAGTTTTTTCTGGAGAAGACAGGAATGATTCCATTTTGCATAGGGGTCATGGCAATTATCTAGAACAGACCACCCCGAGCTCATGCCCACTCACCAACTTGAACCTGAACTTGAGCCATCTTTCCGGACTGGCCCCATGCAAACTGGAGTTGCAGGACTATAGGGGAAATTATAGATCACCTATAACAAATACTGCTGCCCTGGCCACGTAGCTCAGTTGGTTATAGTATCTTCGTGATATGCCAAGATTGTGGGTTTGATCCCTGGTTAGGGCACATACAAGAAGCAACCGATGAATGCAAAAACAAGTGGGACAACAAACAGATCTCTCTCTCTCTCTCTCTTTTTCTCTCTATTTTATTGCATTTGAAAACCACGTGAGAGAAAATGGAGGTGTCTCTTCAACGGGTCTGGGTACTTTTGCTGTAGTATCTTTGCCTGTAGATATCTTTGCCCAAATATTTTTGCTGCAAACATTTTTACCATATAACTCATTGGCTGTAAGGCAATTTTGCCCTTAAAAAAGATAAAATCACAAAAAATAAATGAGGGATGTTAAAAAAACAGACATAACAAAAATTTTTAAAAGTTTATTGAGAAATACAAAACACTTGCATATATTTCAAATGTGTGTAGGTTCATGGCAATCCTGTGCAAATAGCTGGTTTTAGTTTGTGGATTGTATCTAAGCCGTTGTCTTCATTGTATGGGAACTGTGGGTTCAACTTGGTGCCCTCAAAGACAACCCTCAGCCTCTTTTCTCCTCCCAATGTACAGGTATACCTCAGAGAGATTTTGGATTCGGTTCCAAACCACTACAATAAAAAAAGCGTCACAAAAGTGAGTCACACGAATTTTTGGGTTTCCTAGTGCATCTATGTTACATGACTGTAATCTAATAAGTGTGCAATAGCATGATGTCTTTTAAAAAGTACCTAGCTTAATTTAAAAATTCTATACTGCTAAAAAAAATACCGACCATCACGTGAGCCTTCAGCGAGTTCAGTCTTTTTGCTGGTGGAAAGTCTTATCTTCAATTTGTAAAAAAACACAGTATCTGCGAAGAACAATAAAGCAAAGAGCAATAAGATGCCTGTAGTGTGTTTCAAAATAAGAAACCAACTCTTGGGGCAAGTTGCTGTCCTCTGCAAGAAATAAATGCTAACTATTCTAAGACCACCATCATAGCTACTCACCGTACTGACCTTTCTGTGGGCTGGCTGAGATTTATATCTAATATAAAAATGGAAGTAACTGTGAGAACTTTGTCAGTGCAGAAATGAAACCAAACCAACAACTGGCTTAAGTGCGTTGTCTTCAACGCAGTTAATTGGTTTGTCAATGGAGAAATAAAACCAAGCCAAAAAAAAAAAAATCAAACTGTCGACCAGTTATTTTAATTTTTTTTACAGCAAAATTGCCTTATGGTAAATTACTTATGTGGTGAAATGTTCATGGCAAAAATGCTTTCAGCACAGATGCCGAAGGCAAAGACGCTTATGGTGAAAATACTGAGCACACTCTGACGCTTCCCGGTTTCTTATCATAGCTTCTAGCTTGTCTAATTCTGCAAGACAGAAATATCAGGATTTTTACCTAAAGACAAAGTTTTTTTCACTGCTTTTTACTTGGTAGATGACAGTACACGCATGAACAAATCTCTAAATTAAAAAAAAAAGTAATCATAGTCAGTCCTGGACATATACCCAACAGAAAATGTCCTGTCCATCACACGCCATGTACTGGAATGTCCAAAGCAGCTTTATTCATGATAGCTCAAAAGTAGAAACAAAACTGAATGTCCATCAATAATTAACGGGTAAATAGATTGTGCTGTAATTCAAAACTAGAGCACTACACAGCGATAAACAACTACTGCTACACACAAAACGAATAAATCACAAAGATATGTGGGTGAAAGAAGCCAGACACAGAAGATTAACTTTTGTCTGCCTATTTCTATGCAGTTCACGAACAGGCAAAATTAGGTTAGAAGAGATTACGCTGGAGAGAGGGGCTCCTGGGTGGGAGGTGCCGTAAGGAAGCTTCCTGGGTGCGGCACATGGTCTGGTTTTCAATCTGCACAGTAGTTACATGGGTGTGTTCACTGTGTGAAAATGCGAGCTGTACACTGGTTATCTCTGCACTTTGTATCGGTTTTATCTCTGTTTCATAAGTACAAAAACATAAAGTTTTGGTTTTGTTTTGCTCTACAATTTATTTAGCAACTACCAGGTCCCAGGGAACCGTTCTGAATGTCATATTTATTAACATGAGCATGTGCTCCCGTCTCCTGTAAGGCATACGTATAGGCAACTGTCTGGGACGTATCATAGACCTCAACCGGAGCCAGATAAAGTAGGATTCAGTCTCATCTGTAAAAAGTACCAGTCTCCCCATGGGCACAATAATCCCTACCTCACAGGAACGCTGTGCAGATTAAATGGAGATTTTGCATATGAAAGCATTTTATGAATCGAATTAAGTATGAGTTATATTTGTGTTTCTGCATGTGTGTCTGTTTCTAATGAACTACAAGACACCTGTTTTTATTTTAAAATTAAAGGACAGTTGTCCTAAAACATACGGCTCACTTTGTACTTGCCTCGCTCGGCCCTGAATCAGCCTGAGGTTCCCACATAGAGAAACTGAGGTTCAGATCCTGTCCCTCCCCCCCCCCACCCCCCCCCCCAAACCTCCCTAGGGCTCTACAGGAGGTTAAGGCCGAGGTCTCCGGATAACCCAGGCGTCTGACCGCCCAGCCAGCCCAGGCTGAGTCAGCCCTACCCCCGGCCCCACAGAATCCTTTGTGTCCTGCTGGGAGCCTCCAGGCAGACCCTCTCAGACCCTGAGCCGCCTCCTCCCCTTTCCCGACCCAACCAAACGCGCTGAAAGCCTCGTCTGCTCCTTTACATACCGGCCAGACACCTCCAGGAAGGTCAAGGCCAAGTTGAAAGTTAAGAGCCTGTTTATCACCGGGAGCCCGTTCAGCGAGGCCCCACAGACCGCCTGTGACCTTTACTGCCGGGCCTTTGAGCGCGGCCGCTGCGCCCCGGGGGTTCTGGCCACGGGGACTTGGCACCTCGGTGTCAGCTCCCGCCCTGCCCGGGCTCCGGCCCCGCAGCCGGAGGGAGGGGGCGAGAGGCGCCCACCCGCCCCGCTTGCGGCATTTGTTCAATTCTGTTTTCCTTTCCTTAAAGCAAAGATTGCACCCGGTGACTTCATTCCCCGACTTGGAACAGTGTGCGTGGTCGCGACCCCCGAGGCCCTCAGGTTGGTGCTGATCAATAACGAGAATTTATTTGCAGCGGCGCCGCTGCTTTTTCTGGAAAGGTCGGGGCTCCGGTGCCGCCAGACTGCAAAGGGCCTGGCTGAACGGCTGGGGAGCGCGTCCCTCTCTGGGTTTATGAACAGGGGCCTAATGGGGTGCGCGCTTTTCTTTCTTGCGTCTTTTCTTCTGCCCTTTCTGCCTTCAGTCTCCTGCTATCTCTCTTTTCCTTCTTATATTTGTATTTTTTTCTTCCTGCCTTTCTTTCCTCCGGTTTTAGTTCTCTTGCTTCTTGTGCGCTCCTTCTTGTTTTGTTTCTTTCTGTCTTTAATGCTTACTGTCTCTCCCCTCCCCCACGGTTCCCCTACCCCCCACCCCCTTTTGTTCCTTTCTGCTTTTCTTTCACTTACACTATTTTTTCTTGGTTTGCTTCTCGTCCTCTCATTTTTCTTCCTTTCATTTTCAATGTTCCCTTCCTTCCCGCTTGCTTTTCTCTCTTTCCCTTGCAGCTATTTCTTTCATTTCCGTCTATTTCTTTCTCCCTTATCTTCATTGTACTTTTTCTACCCCCTTTCCCTCAATACATACATACACTCAGTTTTTCTTTCCAGCCTCCTCCACTTTCCATTGTTCTCGGAAGTCTGGGAAGGGCTTGCTGGGCAGCTGTCTGCCCTTGGCAGGGGGCAGCCTTTCGGGCAGGTCTAG
Source organism: Myotis daubentonii (assembly GCF_963259705.1). Classification (NCBI taxonomy): domain Eukaryota; kingdom Metazoa; phylum Chordata; class Mammalia; order Chiroptera; family Vespertilionidae; genus Myotis; species Myotis daubentonii. The sequence goes on along the minus strand of NC_081855.1, from coordinate 47,065,404 downwards.
ATCCGTGTTGCCACCCTCGGAGCTCCTGCCAGTTACTAGAGCTGCGAGGCCCCTAGTTGGGGATGAGGGGCGCCAGGGCCCTTCTCCCTCAAGTGAAGTCAGACAGGGCCCCTCCTGGCTGTAGAGGGAAATCTTTTGGACAAAATGAAGGAGGAGTCCGGGAGCTACAAGAACCAGAGAGTGAAGGCCTGGCTGGTCAGGAGGAGGCCAGTATCACCTTCGGGCTCTCCCCATCTGGGCAGCCCTGCACCATCCTTGGGATTAGGTCTCTCTCAGGACAAATGCCCGGGCTTCTGAGGCTGAGATTTGAGGGAGCCAGCTGTGAAGTTAGAACTGACCAACTGTGGACTCCATGTATCTATGGAGTGTACAAGTGTATCTATGAGGCGATGAAAGATGGTCTGCTAAGAGGAGAGGCTACCTCCAGCGACACTGCGCCCTCACTGTCAAATGCCTAGAAACAGGAAGAGCCTTAGCCAAGTCCACCAACTGTGAGTGGGGTCCTGATCAGAGGGAGAGAGTGGGGTAGGGGAGACAAAACTGAGGGCCACTGAACAGAGACCCTGGTCTCTGGTCTTGCAGCTCTGGGCTCCTTGCCTGCCACGTGTATAGGTGTATAGCTGGCCGAGTTGGAAGGCCCACGGACCCGAGTCCCCTGGCTCCTCTTCTGACCCTGGCCTTTGCTGGGGAGGCCTGGACTGTGCCCCAACCATTAGGAATTCTGAGCCTAGAGGGCTGCACTGTAGAGCCCAAGTCTTAGGCAAGGTTTTGTTCAGCTCAGTGTGATGAGCAAAGTCTTTTCTCCTCTCTGTGCCTCCGTTTTCCTATCTGCTCTGTGTAAGGAGGGCAGGGCTGGGACAGCTGCTCTTTAAGTCCTCCTCAGTACTCACTGTGGGCAGAACAGAGGCAAGCAGGCAGAGGCAGGGATGTTACTAGAGGTTGAGGGTGTCAGAGTGGAGGAAGACTGCAGAAGGAGCCGCAAAGAGTCCACTGAGCTCACCATTGAGTATTCCACGTAGACCTAGGGTGGGCACGGTTATTAGGGCGTTGAGGGAGCCCAGCCCCTTGGCCTGGCGTCTGTGAGGCAGCCATCATGGGCTGGCTCCGTTGGACTGGTCAGCTCCAAGGCATGAACTCCAAAGTACCCATTAAAGAGGTCCATTCTCCATAATTCCATGAGGAACCTTCCAGCACTCCCCCCCCCAACCACATAAACTTGGAAATGGAGTAACAGGGGTGGGTTTCTTAAATGGAACCCATAACCAAGGTCTTTGGGGTTTGTGGCAGCTTCCAGGGTCCTGGGAGACTCAGCTTCCTTTGTTCCAGCCCCTGAGATCCTGGCTGGCACTCAGAAATGAGGAATATATGAAAAAAACTACAAGTTCAAGAAAGCAATTAAAGTCCCTTACAACCCCCCCCCCCCATCTCCACCTTATCCCTTCCCCCTCAGGGAATGTAGAGATAGGTGATAATTATCAGGATAAATACTGGCTATTCTTAGGGCTGCTCTTGTATAGACAGTGCTAGAGACAAAGGCTGAGTTTTTACTCTTTAAATCAAGAGGAATGTCAGTGCCAAGTCCCAATCCCACCTAATTGGCCTGAAGTGGAGCTGTCAGTTTGAGGCTTGGAGGAAAGTACACTTTGAGAGGTTTGATCTCTTGCTCTGATTCCCCCATTTCCCTTGCTGAGAAGCCTGAGACCATTCCAATGGCCCAGAACTTGACCGTCTCCCCCTTCTCTGTCTCTTCCCCACTCCCACAGCAAAAGATTTTTCCCTTCTCTTCCCACTAAGTTATCTGTTCCAGAAACAAAGCTGGGAGAGGAGAAAGGCAGACATTTCACACACAGGAGATCCACCCGGGGGTTGGCTCTGGACTGCTTGAGTTTAAACTAGTACTTCTTCCCCTCCAGCACCCTTCAGAGATTTTCTAAGAATGCCCTTCACTTTAAACCAGAAAATCAGCCAGAAAATAAATTTTTTCATAGTCTCCAGAGAGTCTGTAGCTTTATCCATGACTGGAGGGGATTGAAGCTGTTATTGGCCTGGATGCCAGAACTCTTTCCCCAAATACATTAAGATCTTTGCTGTCCTTTGTGTGGCTTATATCATGGTGATAGGGCTTGAGAAGAGATTCCCATCTCGGAGGCTACTAACACCAGGGGCCAAGACAGGGGTGGGCAAACTTTTTGACTCGAGGGCCACAATGGGTTCTTAAACTGGGCTGGAGGGCGGAACAAAAGCATGGATGGAGTGTTTGTGTGAACTAATATAAATTCAAAGTAAACATCATTACATAAAAGGGTACGGTCTTTTTTTTCAATAGTTTTATTCATTTCAAACAGGCCGGTTTGCCCACGGCTGCTCTAGGGGCTTAGAAGAATAGAAAAAGTTTCTCCAATGGAATAATTAATTAGAGCAGTGCTGTCTCTGATTGAGGGGAGATGTGGGGCGCCCCCTTTCTCCCTTCTTTTGAAGAATAGGAAGCCCCAAATTCCCCAGTTGTGCAAACCACTCAACTGGTGTTTGGGGTTGGGAGGATCCTTACAGATCATTCCATTCTAGTCAGCTATGTGCTCAAGTGGCTGGGTGGCAGGTACCTAGGGAAATAAGCTGTTTTGTCCAAGTCAGAACGAATTGGCATCAAGAAACCAGTGGTCAGTTCTGTGGTTCCGGGCAGTTCCGAGATGCCATAGTGGGAGCAGGAGGAGGGGTGAATACCACGGCATGTCTACACCATGGCAGCTGGATGCAGTGTTGGAACTTCCAGGGATGTTCCGACTGTCCTTCCCAGGGCATTCCCAACGGTCAGACAGACGGGGACGTGAGTGTGTGGACGCTCCTCAAGTTCAGCTCCATGTCTACCAGGTCCTACGGGGCCAAAGCTTGGTCACAGCGGCACCCCCTCCCAGGCACTGCTGGTCTGGCTGTCCCTGCTCCACTGTACTAGGCCAGTGCTCCCAGGTTCTCATCCCCAGAGTCAGCCTGGAAACTTTCCGTAGAATGGAGGCCTGGGGAAGAGCCCTGGGAAGCAGACTCCATCTCTCTGGCCCCTCCAACCTCTTAATAACCCTGGGACCTGGCACAGGCCCAGCCAGATCTCCAGGTGTGTGTCTGTGTGTGCGTGCCTGTGTGTGTGTGTGTCTGTGTGTGTGTCTCTGTGTGTGTGTGTGTGTGCGTGTGTGTGTGTGTAGATGATGCAGAAAGGGTTGGGTGCTCTCTGACTTGGAATCCTCCACACCAGTCTACCTTCAGATTCTGCCTTATCTGTCCTCTGCTCAGCCCATCTGCATGGTCCTTCTAGCCCGTGAATCATCTGTCCCAGGGGCCCAGGTCAAGCCTTGAGCCAGGGAAGGCGCGGATGGACCCTGGACCAGCCCCTCATCCCAAGGCCCTTCATGGCCCTGGATTCCTGCATGTTAGGCCGCTATGCAGGCCCCTCCAGGGTAGGAGAATTCATAGGGGCTATGGAGACCACAACAACTCTCCATCTAGAGGAGGGGCGGCCTAAGGGCCTTCCCCCTTTGTCCAAAAGCTTTGCTTCCCTTCCTTCCGCGTGTAAACACCTGGCCGGGCAGATTTTTCAGGAATGCGACCGACCGTAGGCTCTGCACCCAGAGAGGTTTACCGCTGCTCCTGATGGCACAGCGTCGGAGGGCGGGTGAGTTCTCTAACTGCAGCGCAGCTGGAGAGCGCGGGAGCTTCCTCCCAGACCTTCCTCCACGACCCAGAGGCCCCCTCTAGGCCAGCAGGTGCGCCTACCCTGCAGGGACCCCTCACCTTGAGGCGGAGGTTCTACCTCAAGGCGGAGGTTCCAATTCAAGTCGGATGTGCCCGCTGGACCAAAACCCGTTTAGTGCGTCTGCGGGAGGCACCCTCCCTCCTGCGGGCCCAGTTCACACCCGGGAGCTCCCTGGACACCACTTCGCCCAGCACCTGGCGCCCAGACTCTTACATTACATCCCGGGGGTTGGGGGCGTTCTTGGGGCGGCCCATTCAGCTTCTAAGGGCTGCGCCAGGAACCATAAATGCCCTGTAGGTGTGTGCCTTTCATTTAATCCTCACAATAGAATCCGGTAGAGGACAATTGTCACTCCAACTACCCTGTTTCACTTTGGAGCTGTGTCCATATGAGCAACAAGGGAGCTAGGCCTGGAAATTTTCACCTACAGCTGAATCAACTGAGGCCTAACTCCTCGGCGTCTGAAAGTGGCACCTCCAGCACTGCAGAGGGAAAACATGGTAAGGGCCCATTTGGGGCCAAAACATTTTCCAATCCTGACCTCTCCCTGGGGAAAAGTTTGGTGAATCCATAGAGGTTCTCAAAGGCTTACCCCCAGAAAGTGAGGGTGAAAGTCGATGTGTGTGTGTGTGTGTGTGTGTGTGTGTGCGCGCGCGCGCGCGCGTGTCCTGTTTCTAGGACATTACTGGCTTGGGGAGCTTGAACTCCTGTCCCTGCTCTGGCCCACTGGGCCAGCTGTTTGATTTTCAGCTCTCTGACCCTCAGTCTCTTCATCTGTAAAATGGAAGTGATCATCTGCCCACGCACAGATGAGGGAAGTGAAAACTCAATAAAGAGTACAACACGTATATAACTGATAGGTTGTGTCTCTCATAGTCGGTGGTGTTTGAGGAGAAGGTGAGGACTTCTGCTGGGGAATAGGAACTAGCCTACCACCTTGTGCTGCCTCATGCCTAGGGAGAGACCCCCCCGCCCCAAAAAAAACACAACAACTCAGAAGAGACCTGTGCCTGGTGGTTCCCAGACAGAAAAGAGTGCCAGGATACCACTCCTCTTTCCCATAAACTGCCAAGGAGCCTGGAGCCAGGATTTTTGTCTCATCCCTGAACCCCACCCCCTCTCCCTCACCCTTCCCTCTTTCCAGGGCTCCCAGCTGTGGTGCATCAACCACCCCAAAGCCCCAAATTGTCTTCAAGAGGAACTCCTGGAAACACTGGCTGGGACACGGGGGCCGAAGCTGAAGGGGGTCCAATTAATTGGCTTCACCCTTCCAAGCCAACCCTTCCGCCCGGGTTTGCTCTCTGGGACCGGTGAGAGGGAGTCTTCATGCTGGTGCAGACATCATTGAAGTCCTCGAATTTTTCATTTCCCAGCTATACCTAGGTCATAAAAAGCCAGCAAATGTAACAAATTCTTCCCCGGAGAACCTAGTTTTAATTGATTGTTGGTTATTCAGGGTGAGTCGTGTGTGAAACACAGTTTGCCTTCGGAAACGGAATTGCACAGAACCCATCCTGGGCAGCAGGCTGTTGGTGGTCCTCTTCAAAGATGGGCACGAAACTTCTGTGTATCCTCTGAAGGTCTTGGGGTGACATTTAAGTGTGACTTTAGCTTGTAGAGCGCTCACTCAGTCAGCTGGGGTACGAAGAAGAGATTGAGTCTTGTTTTCTCAACTGCTGGTTCCTTTCTTAGAAAATCTAGTGTTTTATACACACACACACACACACACACACACACACACACACACACACACTTACCTATTCCAGTCACTGTTTTGCAGTACCTGCAAAGGACCTGTGAGGCCACCTCATTGCAGAATAGGAAGTTATGCTGAATGTTGTTTCAGCTGACCTGGCAGCTGTCTCTCCTTCTACTACTGGGGCCTCTGAAATTCGGTTTTATCATCCAAGGTTCACGTTCGCCTCCTATCACGAGGTCTCTGCTGTGCCGCCTGGAATTGCTCTTGTCTGGGCTTTAGATTCCTTTCTGTCTAACTGAAAAGCCCCTTACTCTAGGCCCCACATCTACAAAGCAGGCTCCTTCCCAGAATGAGTGCAGGGTCCCTGCAGAGCCATTAGCCCTGCAGCGATGGTCCATGGCATTGGCATCAGGGAGTCTACATTTTAAAAAACGTTTTTGAGATAGTGGGGCTGGGGACCTGAAGCTGTTTGGTTAAAGAGACTCTGGAGATACAGAATGAGGTAGGGGGTAGGGGGGGAGGGTGTCCAGGCTGGGCAGTGACACCTGTTTGCCAAGCTCCTTGCCCAGACAGACCAAGGCGGTTCAAAGTGGGGGATGGAAGGGAGAGAGGAGCAGGGATTCAAGGCCAACTTTGAACCACCACCACCCGCCCCCAATCCAGGGTTTAACTAGAGAAGGGGAGGGAGACTCAGCATTGTCTGGGTTCCTATCCCAGAGGAGGGTGTGGGTCTTTTGGAGGAAGAAAGGAAGGGGAGACGTAAGGAAGAACAGCAGGGTGGCTTGTTTTGTCTTAGTCTTTTGTTTGGCCACAGAGTTGGGTGTGGAGGGTTCTGACAACGGGCCCTGTACAGAGCCCCTTCTGCTCCAGCTTTCTTCTTCCCGGTTTTCTTTTCCCTTCGGACTCCTTTAATGTTTTCTCTTGATTTGGACACCAGAATTTATTTACTTATTTTTTAGTAAAAGGGAAGCTAGATTTCAAACACCCTGTAGCTCCCTCCAGACCCCAGAACGCTACCCTAGCCGGTCCCCAAAGTCCCCCAGGTCCTACCAAATGGTAAAGTCTGTGTCAGCTTCAGTGGTGGCCTGGAATTTTTTTCTACTCGCGGCCAGGCCCAGGAGACTGCAAACTGAAACAAAATGAAACCCTCTTCTCTCCCTGGCCCACTTAAATTTTCAGTTTCAGGAGGAAAAAAACAATGGATGTCATTTCAAAGTGTGTGGGAATGTAATAAACACAAGCTGTGGCAGCTCACCCTCCCCATGAAGACACATTTATCTACCCCATAAGGCACCCGAAACACTTCCCACCAGCACCACCTGCAAAAAGACAGGCAGACAGAACCACAGACAGCAGCCGTATACACATGCTCCGACCTAGCATTTAAATGAGCCAGTTAACCAGTGAAGGGTTAATTCCTTCACCAGATCCGAAGCACTGAATCCAAAGGAAACTCCCCTCTCCCAGAGAAATGAATGCAATCTGTGACCGGCAGACAGAAGGAGAGATGGGAGCATATATGGAGACAAGAAGAGGGATGCAAATTCGAGTTAAAGGAATTGGGGAATTCCGTCCACACAGAGCCGAGGGGAAGTCCTAGCCAGCTGGACAGGAGAGCAGCAGGGGCTGGAACTGTCCAGAACCCATGTTGATACAGATACAGATCGCCTAGCCCAGCACCCATCCAGGTTGGCTTTCTGAGATGCCAAAATAACCAGCCAGCTCAGCCAATTCCAGGAGAAATCAACTAGAGCCACTGTTTGGTTTTTCTTTGACCAAACAATAGTTGATTGGCTGGAATTTTCACGTTACCTAAGTTAACTCCTGGGGAGTTGGTCAACTGCCCCCACTTTGCCCTCATCTAGGAATAGGTGTGTTTCCCACCCCACTGCTCCCCATGGGGGTGGGGATCCTCTCACCTCTACTGATTGAACATTGGAGAGGAAGTATTCTGGTTTGTTGCTTATAAACAAAACAACCTAAAGTGATTCTGAAGTTTTACCAAGTCTACTCTCATCTCCTAGGTCAGGTTAGAGACCAGAAGTAGGACCCGGAGAAGCCCACCCACAATTTTTAAGTCCCGAAAAGCCAACGCATTTTCGTTTTAATTTGTATTTGTCTTATTCTTGGTCATCTCTTGCTTGGTGTCACAGAGCCACACCACGTTTAGACAAAGAAAACTGGTGGTTTGGGGCCAATATTCAGAGTCCAAGTCCCCTCCCCCCATTTTAGCAGCGCAAATCAAATGGAACCGAACTGGGAAGGGGGAAGGGAGGGAAGTGACAGAGGAATAAAATTCCAAAGGCCCTGCTGGGCTGACAAGGATCTTTCCAGCATTTAACAGTTTTCCTTTGGAGGGGCTGACAATGGGGAGCAGAATGCCCAGGAAGGGAGGGAAAGGAGGAAAGCGAGGGAACTACTGTTGGGGATAAATCCAGTCGGTTTATAATTCCTGGGATGTTGGCTTGCCCGCTCTCAAGTCAGAGACCTCCTCCCTCCCTAGGGCTCTTTGTGGGGTTCCTGGAACGTGGGCTCTCCCTGTCCCCCAGCACACCCTCTCCTAACCCAGCCCCAACTTGTGCCCCCTTCCCGGCCTGTTTCCCTTCGCACAATTCCTTCTCCAAGCTTCCTAAGGATCCTTGCGACCAAGAAAGCATCCACCCAATCTTTTTAACCCCATTTCAGCAGATCTCTTTCCGCCTTCGGTGCCTCGGTTGTCCTCTATTTTTAGCGGGGCGGACTCGGGAGACAGCGGAGACCCCAGTGAAGGCGGGAAGGGAGGATGTGGACAGAGCTAAGGGAAGGGGGCTGGACCCCAGACCCGTGGTTCTCCTGCGCGCCTAGGAGTCTGTTGCTCGCTCCAGGGACCCACCGCGAGCGCCTAACCAGAGCGGGTGGGAGCCGCGGACCGGAGAACAGCCGAGGGCGGGGTGCCGCTCAGGGCAGTGCGCGCGAGAACCCCAGGCCGCCGCTACCTCGGCAAGTCCTGGGGTGACCTGCGCGGCGGGTCGATCGGCCTGTGCATAAAGCCCGGAGCCTGCCCAACCCGATGAGGGCGGCTCCGGGGGCCCCAGTAGTCGGGGTGGGTCGGGGAGCGAGGGGCTCCTGGGTCAGGGCCCTCAAGTCTCGCCTCTGGGAGGCCGCAGATGGGCGCAGAAGGGCGCAGAGAGGCACTTCCCTCGGGGAGCATTTATTCCCATCAGGGGCGCGGTGCCCGCGACTGCTGTCCCAGCTCCATCCCCAGATGCCCCTCGGTTCCCCTGGAGGCGCCACCTCTCCGGGCGCCCCACTCCTCGCCTCCTCGCCTGAGCGGCCGCAGGAGCAGCGGCTCCAGAGCCGGAGCTGCCAGGGGTGAAAAAATCCGAAGCCAGAGAGCCCAGCGCGTGTGTTTCAACTTGAAAACGAATACAAATCAACTGGAAAATTCGGACCCACGTTCCGAATGGCGCCAACAATTTCCCTTTTCACTCTTCAGTCGGAGATCTCGGCGGGTAAAGACCCGGCCGGCCGGGAGCGAAAAGGGTGCGTTCTCATTTACCCCGCAGAGCTTTGCCCCCCCCCCCCCCCACGGCCCACCTCCGCCGGTCGCGTTAGATTCCGCAAACTGGCTCTAGAAAAAAATACTGCGTGTTTATTTTTTAAAAAAACGAATTAAGTCAATGGGCTGGGTGTTATTAGTTCTCATTATCTGGGGAAATTAGTTGTTACAAAGATTGTGTAGATCAGACCGGAATAAGCAGAAATATAGTTTAAAATTTTCCTGTTTTCAATCTTGTCCATAATAAGCTTTTATTGCCTGTGTAATTAAACACGATTAGAATAATAATGTCCAGATTTTAATTTCTTTTAAAAAACACACATCACGTGTCCAAAAGGAAACATTCAAACGTGCTGAAAAGTACTCCTTCCTGCTGCCTCTCACCGCACATCTCCCCAGGATCCCGGGAGCCCTCACAGAGCGCCTTTCACACGGTGGCCGCGAGCCACGCACAGAGCTTTGTATTCCGCCTTTTATTTTTTAAAAACACACGTTGATGGTTTCAGATCGTTACTAATGTTCCCTTCATTGTAACGACTATTTTATTGTATCGCTGTGCTGTGCTTTATTTAACCAGGCAACTGTTGGTAGCGATTTAGACTGTTTCCAAATTCCTCTTCCTTTCTATGAGCTGTTGCATATAATATACACGACTCTGTACGTGTGCGAGTGTATCTGTCTTAGAAATGGGCCATCTCAAAGACTTCGTGCATTTTTAATATTCATGGAGGTTGAACCTATCTTTAGTGTTGGAAGCATAGAGAACGTCCCTTTTCAGATAACTGTGTATGTCCTCTCCGTTTTCTATTTTTTTGTTGTTGATCGAGCTCCTCATTCATTTGTGTTAATATTTTCTAAAACATGAAGTTGTGCTTTCGTTTGGTCAGCAGGATTGTAGATGTGCGGGAGGGTTTAACATGCGTCCGCCTGTATAGGCTGGAGTTCCCCAAGCAATTTTTCCTGTAGGTGGAGGACAGACTAGAGGGGATGGAGCGTCAATTTCAGACTATCCTCCCCGTTTGGATTTTCTCTTGCGGAATTCCCTTCTTCACCGGAAAGTGGGGAGAGATTTGTTTTTCCTTAACCATGTCCTCATCTTCATTGCCTGGCCTTCGGGTTAGAAGATGCAGGAAAGCCCAGGCTGGGCCGTGATGTAAAACGGCTTGGGCGCTGCGGCCCTGAGACCTCAGGCCCCGCGCCCCCTGCAGCCTCTTTGCTCTGAGCCCCGGCCCAGGGCAAACCCCACGCAGTCAGCAGGCTCTCCTCCCCAAGAGCCGGAGCTTACAAAACGCTAGAAAATGGGGGAGAGGCTTAGATAAGGCCCCGCAGGCAGCAGGCAGATGGGCTATTGGAGATCCTGCACTTTCTCGGCCTCCACTTCCCGCCAGCTGGTAGAAAGCTGCCGGTGCGGGCTGCTGCCGGGACCTGGTGATGGCCACGCGCCTGCGTGTCCTCAGAGGACAAGGGGACATAGGAGAAGAAGGGTCGGTGGGGCTGGAGTTGGAGGGGCAAGGGAGGCGAGGGTTTGGGTTCGGAGGGATGGGAGTGGAGGGATGGGAGTGGCCACAGAAGCCGCCTCTCACTCTCCAGAGAGGCGCCCTTCAGCCTGGGGGGGTCCCCAACCCCGCCACCTCCACCCTGGTGCCCAAAACTCCAGGGTGGCGGTGCTCGGTGGTCCCAGGCTGTTCACAAACGCAGCCCTTCAGTCGCACCGGATGTTCCCCAGGCGCAGCGCACGGTGAGCCATGGCCAGGGCTTGCAGGAATTCTTTGGAAGACGGAATGGTTGGCGTCCATTTCTGCACCTGCGTTGCCGGTCAAGAAGCTGCAAACGCGTAGGCACACCTTTCGCGGGCAGGTCAGGGGGGAACTCTGGCCGGGCCCAGCTCCACCATTAGGACCCGCTAGCCTTGCACTCCCTGAGCACTTGCTTCGTGCAGGGCGCTCCAGTGCCTCAGGGCAGTGTTTAAGGTTCCCAAACGAGACATGCACGCTTTCTCCAAGGGTTTGTTATTTTCATCCCCTCAGACCGGTTGGAAGTGAGGTCTGGATTCGGTCAATCAAATTTTAAAAAATATTCAGATAACAACTTACCTATTTATTTTCCTGTCAAAAAAGCTCTCTCCCAGGACTTCTGACCAAAGGATATTTAACTTTTTTTGTCCCATTATTGTATTATTTTAGGTGGGAAAAGTGTCCCAGTTTATTTAAAAATTGTTTGAATTCATGGAAACCACACACTTGGGCTTAAGACCTCTGCTCCCGTCTAAAAGGGCAGATGATCCCTACCCAGCCCCACCGCTGGAGGGGGGGGCATGGGCCCTCCCCTATGGATGTCACTTCCCCACACCCCCCACTTCAGTCAGAGCCTGTCTTCCAGGGGCCTTTTCCAGGAACCTTCTCTTTCTGGGGAGACCGGGTGGGGAGAAGAGCACCAGGGAAGGATTTGCAAGCAGAGCCATCAGTGGGGGCGCCTGCAGAGACAACGGTCAGCTTTGTAATGATGGTGGCTCTCTCCACCCTGGGAACCTGGGACCATGACCCACGCCGGCTCTGTCCACCCTCCATGCCACCCCGGGAAAACCACCGTCTTCCTGCAGCGCAGCCGGGTGTGTGGGGGCAGACACTGCCTCCTATCCTATCACCCTGATCCCCTTTGTATGTGAGTGAGCAAAATGTTTAAAGGCAACAGGAAATAAACTGAGAGCTGCTCGCTCGTGCAGTCCCAATGGACAATCCAGCCCTCCTCCTCCCTATTCAGGGTTGAGCTGAGAAGTTTAAGCTTCAGTTCTTCAAATCCTTGTTGACATTCTCTGACATCCCCTTTCCCTTTCCCTCTCAATTTTTTACTGTTTCCTGGAACTCTTCTGAAGCAGAGTCTATGCGGGCACGGGGGCTTGGGGCCGGGGAGAGGAGGAGCGAACACTATTTCTAGAGCAACCGAGTGTCACAGAAAGTTGGCTCCCCATCCGGAAGCATGAGGGGAAGGGGGGCAAAAGGCGGAAGGCTGGTCCCTGGAATCCAGCACCCAGGAGAAGTGCAGACACCCGGCAATCCCTCCGCTGGGGTCGGGGAAAGGACAGGGAGAGAAGTCTAGAAAAGCAAAGCAGTTAACGATGTTTGGCCGTCTGGGGGCTTATCAGTGTGTCTGGGTCAGCCAGGGGCCCAGGCGAATCTGGGGCAGACGCCCTGAGGTGGGGCTGCACAGGTGAGAGGGGCTGCCTGGGGGCCAGTGCCCCCCTCCCCACTGACAACCTGGGACCACGTGTCAGCTGGGCTTCCGGAGAAGCCTTTTGGGGATCCTTCAGGTGAAAGAAGGGGGTAGCTGGTGAAATATTAACCCCTTCTGGGCTCTGAAGGGGGGACTCAGTGAGTGGAGAAAAAGAGGGGGTTAATCCTAACCCCTTCCCTAACCGCCTCCTGGGAGTCACTCCCAAAGCCTTTGGAGCGCCGATCCCTGGCTTCAGAAAGGTGCGCGCTCTTGGGTTTCCTCCTGGCTCCTCCTCCCCAAGAGTGAGGAGAAGCCAGGTGGGGGGTAAAGGCTGATGAGAAGAAATCCCTGGCTAGTCGGGATGGTGCTTCAGGTAGGGCAGGAGTGTCTTGGGGGCAAGGTGGGGCGGATTATGGAGTCCCCTCTCCACAGCCCTCACCCTCAATCTGACAGCTGGGGCCGCTGGGTGGGGTGCCTCCCTGCAGTGAATCAGGCTGCTGACCGCAGAGGCAGGCCTGCTCTCAGGGTAAACATCCTCTGCGCCTCCAAACCTGGCGGGAGGAGGGGAGGAAGGTAAAGAAGGAAGTGCCCGGGATGGAGGGAGGCTGAGGGAGAGGAGGTTCCAAAACCCTCTCTCTCTCTACTGCCTGGAACCCAGCAGTGGCCTTCCTGGGGCATCCCATGGGGCATTGTCTCTCTCCCGCCGGACAAAGAATCAAGTCAGTGGAGCCTTGGGAAAGCTGAGCCTCAGTTTTCCCCTCTGTGAAATGGGGGCGACCACCATTCCCACTGACTTCCTCTGGAGTCCCTCTGGGAGCAGGGACAGGATGGAGTGACCACACTGGCCACGCGGTTCTGTTCCCTGCGCTGAACTCGAATTCAGAGCACACAGTCCGAGTGCAAGCCCCCGTGGTCTGGGAGGAGCCTCAGCGGGCCCCTGTGGCCTCGGAGTCATGATTCAGTCTTGCCTCCTACACATACGGGTTTACTCCGCCTCTCGGGCCCACCGTTCTCGTCTGTAAATGGCGATGGCAGCCCCTCATCGGGAGATCTGGGGGGGGAGGGGATGAGGAAGCTCCTAAGCTTTGCCCATAGAATCAGCAGCGACGCCTCTGCCTAAGCTGGTGCCTGCGGACGCCGGTTTCACGCTCCCCTGGGGACCAGCTTTACCGGCTGCTTTGGGGCCCCTGAGCCGGAGCCGCTGGGGAGAAGCGTGGAGCCCGGGGAAGGCGCCCGGTGCCCCGCTGCCTGGCCCTGCATTTCCACTGGGCGCTCCGGGCGCAGCTCTCCCCGCCTGTCCTCCTCCCGCCCCGGGCGGACCGTCCTGGACCCCCGCTGGGGCGAAGTCCGGGTTTCTGTGCGGAGCCTTTTGACCCCGCGGCCGCCCCGCCGGTCGGTCCCTGGGCCTGGCTCCAGAGCGGGATGCGGGATGCGGAATGCGGGATGCGGGATGCGGGATGCGTGCGGGGCAGACGGCGCAGTGGAGGGGCGGCGTCGGGGAAGCGCGCAGAGCAGCGGTGGACCCGGGCTTGCTCTCGGCTCAGCCCCTGGAGTCAGCCCTGCTCCTCCGGTCGCTTGGACAGCAACGCCGCCCTGACGCGCCCTCCCCGTGCGCACCTTCTCCAGCAGAACCTCCAAACCAGCCCGGCCCCGGGCCTCTCTCCCCTCGGGACCCCCAGCCCCGCCCTGGGCCTCTCTGCCGAGGGAGACAGGGAGGAAGCGCTCCCGGCGGCCCTCCACCTCCACTTCCCCAGGCCCCTCTGACCAATGGCCTTTCCCCGCAGGGTCCCGGGGAGAGCAGATCAGAATGCTGGGTGGGAAAAGGACTGGTTATCAGATCCACTGAGTCCCATGAAGGGTTCCTGTTTCTTCTCCTGTCCTCTCCCCTCAAACAGGGATGTTGGGGAATAATCAGGAAATTTCAGATCATCAGGAAAGCTGTTGAGGAAGGGGGACTCGGAAGGGTACAGCCAACCCAATAGCTGGCTTTCTTCTCTCAGTGGGAGCCCAGCCCTCCATGAGACATGAATGCAGCCACTGTCTATCTCTCCGTGAAGCATACAGTTCCCAACCAGGTGGCAAGAGGGACGCATTTTTGTGGGTATACACTGGGGCCTAGAGACACCAAAAGGCAGCGGGTCATAAGAGGGTCTACTGAGTCTATGTTTAAATACAACCACATTGTAACTAACATGAAGAAAAAAAAAGCAGAGATCTTGATTCAGATCTTTCGTGTTTAAATAAAGGGGGAGGGGTTGTGACTTATTGAAATATGCAAAAAATTGAAAATATTTGTAATCGTATTCATTTTACTGGGCCTCTGTGTTGGTGGGTGTGGCAGATAAAGAATCAGGGGTGTCAATGAGCTGGTCTAAAAGCAAAAACAATCCCTACCCTCCTTTGAGCCTCTGCTTCACTGGTTTAGATGGTGGGAGCTCTGCCCGTGAAGGGAGTGTGGGAACTGAAATGGGAGAGTTCGGGTGGAGAGGTGGGAGGGTGGAGGGAATGGGAAATGCAGCAGACCCCGAGTCAGAGGCCCCCACACTAAGTCCGGGCTCTGATGTCCCTCCCCTCGCCTCAATTTTCTCATCTGTAAGATGGGGATAATACTGTACTGATCTCACAGGCTGCTGGGAAGAATAACCAAAGGAATACACGTGAAATGCTTTATCATGATCAGACTTTCCTTGGCCAAAGTGCCAAAATGAAAGGGGACCATGCATGCCAAGGAGAGCAAGAGCAGCAGCCCAGGGATCGGCATGAGCACACCCATGGCTACTCGATGCGCTGGTACATGGGCTCAGCTAGCTCAGTCTCACCCTCTGCCAGATCCGAGTAGAAGTGAGAGTTCATTGCAGCTGGCCTGCCTCGGCCTCTGTTTGCTTTGGCCACAGTGTGCTGGCCCTGCTGGCTTTGCCAACAGGATTTCGGTGTTTGCTCTCCCACCTGGCATAACTGCTGAGGCAGCTGGCATTCTGCTCCTGGTGAGCATGCCTACCAATGCTGCTCACGGCAAGAGGGACCTGTCCCAGCACTGCCTGCTGCAGCTTCCTGCGGCCTCCATCTCTTCCTCAGACGGATGGGGTCCCTTTGTGCTATCTTTCCTAAGACTACGAGGCTTGAGGGAGCAGGGTGGTGGAGGGGCACCACAGTCTTTCCTTTCACAATGGTTGCCCAAAAAGTACATTTTCGAGGGTTAAAAGGAACCAGGAAATAGCAGGAAAAGAAATCAAAGGGCCAGAGAGACCAGGCACCAGCCCTAGACTTTTAAAGGACTCGTTTTGTTTCCCACACTTCTTTCCTCATGCTTTCTGCAGACAGTAGATGTTCCGGAGTAAAGAGAAAGGGGGGGCCCTTGCTGAAGATCACCCCAGACCCGTCAGAGCCCATGGTGGTGGGAGTGTCTTGACGGAAGCATGATTAGCAGGAAGCATGATTAGCAGGTGTCTGATGGGAAGAACACGTGCTCAGAACAATCACAACCCCTCCCACCCCGAGACGGCTCCTGGAGCCTCCAGCCACCTCCCCAGCACACAGTGTGCCCTCAGGAGGCGTGACGTACCCTCCACAGGACACACTGCCTGCTTGGCTTCCCCAGGCTGCTGGTGAGAGTCATGGCTGGAGAATGCAAAATCATCGAAAGCAATACTTAGGAAATTGCAGTTCCAAGGTCTTCGTGGACTCCCTAACAATTTGCAAAACCCATTTTATTGCTGCTTTAGATTCCTCAAGTTTGAAACGCCACAGTGCCCTGTCATTAAGCCAAGGGACATGCCAGTTGTAAAGACGAGGGTTGTGCATGATTCTATTCGGTTCATGTAATCACCCAGGATGGGCGGGGGAGGACGCTTAGAACAGCTGCCAATCTGCCTGACTTACACTCCCTGCCAGGGTGGAAGCAAAACTGGACTCTGAGATCAGCCTTCGAAGGCTCAGGAGAGGTGTCCTGCCTGTTTGAGGTGGGCCAGGGGCTGTCCAGTGTGGGTGAGCCAGGTAAGTGGCTCCCAAACATGGCTATGCATCAGAACCCTCCGAGGGAGCATTCTAGATCCAGGTCAACCCCACCCCACTTCCCCACCCCACCCCACCCCCTCACTGACCAATTTGGTCCACAGCAAGGTGAGCGCACAGTCCTTTTAGCTGCCCAGATCGTTCTGAGCCTGGAAAAACCTGCCCAGACCAACGTGGCCATTTTCCTAATAATTTTAGGAAAGTTATTTTTGCATCGAGAAACTTTTCCGTTAGTGCTGCTCTTTTCAACCCATCTGAGGACAGGAACTCATCCACTTGCTTTATGACACAGACTCTCTGATCTCCATCCCCCAAAGCTGCTTCTCCCAATGTCCTTATTTTCTTTCAGGGACTCAGTTCTCTGGAAGCCGCCTTTTTGTTCCCGTTTCCTTGTTCCCTCCATTTGTTCAATGCCATGCCCAGCTCTACGATGGCTGACTGGCCTGCCCGCTTTTCTTTCCCACCGTCAGCCATTCTGATAGGAGCTGCCAGGGCTTCAAACGCAGGCCACTGTCTGAGCCTCCAAACCTCTCTCCTACCTCAGGCTCTCTCCTTGCCACTCATCCGTCCTACCACCTGCTACCAGATCCATCGTTCTCACCCTCCATGAAATCTCTCTCCCGTTCAAAAACCTGCAGTGGTTTTCCACAGCCCACGGAGTTAAGGGGAACACTTCCCAGGATAACATTTTAGGCCCTTCACAATATTAACGAATCGGGCTCCTTGTCCTGGCATCGAGCATGGTGATTTATTTTATTAATGTACACATGAGGGGGAAATGCAGCATTTCTGTAGGTTGATGGAAGAAACATCTGCAGGCTGGGCACTCTCACCTCACCTCTGTCTTCACTGGCGAGATTGAGTGGGGCTGGTAGGGGCAGTAGCAGGAAGATGTCTGGGTACTGAGGTGGCTGGGATGGGAGGAAGTATGATCTGTACCTGGTGGTGATGACTGCCCCAATTCTCTCACTCGGGGCTCTGAGTTCTCCATCATGTCTAGCCCTCTCTCTGCCTTTGCTCTTTGGAGTTGAAGACCAACTGACACAGGCCTGTTGGTGGACTGAGGACTTTGGATTCTTGAAAGTTGTGAACCCTCCTCTGACACACTCCTCCCTCGCACTGCTCTGTCTGGGGGAGTGTTCTGGATGATGGTGCCATGTGAGGGGCCCATGGGAATGACACCGGTAGGAGCAACTGGGGCGTGTCCCGGGACAACATCGATAACTCCCAGAAGTCATGGTCCTACACTGTCAGCTAACTGGGAGGGCACAAAAAGCAAGGCTGTTGGCCTCAGTGGTGCTAGTGAGAGGGAGGGACTTAGTAGACTAGGATATCTAGTTGAGAAAATAAAACTTTTGGTTGATCCCATGGGCATTGTAGACACTGTAAGAAGAGACAAATCATTTCCTGGGAGTAAAAAGTAAAATGGGGGTGGGGTGGGGAATAGCAGAGATCCAGTCTGATTCTGGGGGGAGGAAAAAGAAGATTTTTTTTTTTAGATTTTCCTGTAAAATGGTAAAATGGCCTCTAGAATATTCAGGCCAATTAACACATCATCACCATTCTTATCTAGTGTTTCAGGAGATGCTCAGGTGATTCACCCATGGTCACCAGAAATTCATTTTACCTACATTCATTTTACATTCATCTTCCTACCTCCCTATAGCCCCAAACATTTGCTATAGATAATTTAAGAGCAGCCAAGATGGCTGGCCAGAGATAATAAGTGGTGGTGATTAAGAGCACACGCTTAGGAGCTCATTATCTGTGTGTTCTTGGGCAAGTCACTTAACCTCTCTAAACTTTGGTTTCCTCATTTGAAAAAAAAGAATGACATGGTATTAACCACATAGAGTTTCTCTGGGGATTGAGATAATGCACGCAAGGCTTTTGGTACACCAAAGGCAAGTGTGCCCAGCAGCTCAAACCCCTCTACCATGCAACGCTATGCTGTAGCGCTCTCTGAGGTTTCTATATTCCAACTGAAGTTCTGACAGGGGGCTCCCTGCTCCCTTTGGTCCTTTCACACAGTAGAATCAAAGCTTAAAGATCTTTGTTTCCACATCTCAGTACCCACTGTCCAGCTGCTCAGTCCCCTCGGTACACGCCATTACAGGGCCAGCTTTGGGGCAAGCGGCCTGGGCCGAGGCCAGGTTGGCACAGCATGAAAGCTGTGGAAATCAACCCCTCACAGTTGACATGGTTCTACTTCTGGGACTGGCTTTAATGATGGTCTCAATTTTAGCCGTAAGTGAAGACAAGACCAAGTGCACTAAAGCAGGGGGGACAGAGTAGTCGTAGCCGAAGTATAAATTGCACGGGGGTCACACGTTAACTAAGGTTAGTCTTAATTGTCTACTTACCAATCCATCCACCCACCTACTTACCCAACATTCATTCCATAAATATATACATATGGTGCTTGCCAATGCACCAGGCACATTAAGGGACTATGGGTGGGCCTACCTATTTCCTCTCACATTCTTTTTGGCCAGAGACCAGGCAGTGATTGCATGCTTCCCGATCCTGTATACACGGCTCCCTCATAGCACCCAGACGTCTTCTGTCAGGCCTCGGGTCCAGTCGGGCTGAGGTGGCCACCACCAGTAGATCCCTCAGAGAAACATCACGGCGGTGAGTTTTCTTCAAGAAGAGGAGGGAGGGCATATCCAGCGGCCTCTTCTCATGAGAGCTTTGGCTGCGCAAGTAACACTTCTGGGGCAGGGAGAAGTTTTCTGGAAAGGCAAAGAAACTGATAAATTGGCATTATCAATTTAGGCTGCTGGACTCAGCACCAATTCTTGGAAAAGGCCACCTCCCTCTAGGGCAGCGGTTCTCCACCTGTGGGTCGCCAACCCCCTTTGGGGGTCGAACGACCCTTTCACAGGGGACACCTAAGACCATCGGAAAAACACATATATCATTACATATTGTTTTTGTGATTCATCCCTATGCTTTAATTATGTTCAACTTGTAACAATGAAAATACATCCTGCATATCAGATATTTACATGATGATTCATCACAGTAGCAACATGACAGTGATGAAGTAGCAATGAAAATAATTTTATGGGTGGGGGTCACCACAACAGGAGGAACTATATTAAAGGAAGGTTGAGAACTACTGCTCTAGGGTCTCCTGGCCTAAATCTGATCCTGAATCAGAATCATCCAATGTTCTTTTCTCAAAATAGTTTCTCTTCCCTGTTTTTTCATACTTAATGCCTCCATCTGGTACAGATTTAGCTGAGTGGGCCTCAACTGAATGAGAACCAGGGAATGTTGAAGAGGGTACTTAGACATAGCATTCTATTTTTATCTTTCTTATCTTCCCAGTAAGACTGGAGACACTCCCTAAGGACACAGACTATGTCTCCACCATCAGACTGCGGTCACCCTCAGGACAGGGAATGTGTCCCCCTTCGGACTGGATGCTCCCCAAAGATGAGGCCTGGTTCTGTTGGTTACTCCATGTGCTCTGGGTCGATCCCTGAACAGGCTGGCACTCACGTGACTGGTTCTGTAACGCCAGCTTTGGGTTGCAGGAAGCTGGGAACAAGGAGAGCTTCTCCCTCAGGTGCACCTTGGTGAACAGCTCTGACATCAGATGCTGTTTCCTCGCGTTATTCTTTAGCCAAGTCCAACGTGGGTTCAACGAGTAGCGCTGGGATTTTGCCGGCAGAGAAATCGTTGATATTTTCTCCTGGAAGAGGTACTGGGGGGTCTGCTGTTTGCATTTCAGGGAGACCACTCTGTCCATCTCTGGGCTACTGCATTCTGGGCTGTTCGTCGTGCTCAGCAGCGGGGACTCAGGGGAGTCTGAGAACTGGGTGCAGGTTTCTGAGGTCTCTAATGATGATAAGAGCTGGAAGAGAAAACAATCCAAAATGTGATTGTGGAAAGCAAAGGGCTCCCTGCTATGCCATTCTTGATTTAAACAGATTAAGAACTGATTTCATCAGCAGGATGAAAGATTGGGTTAGAATAGTTTCCTCTGACCAGGAATTGGTTAAACCAGTGGTTGGCAAACTGCGGCTCCATGAGCCACATGCGGCTCTTTGGCCCCTTGAGTGTGGCTCTTCCACAAAATACCACGTGCGGGTGCGCACTTACAGTGCGATTGAAACTTCGTGGCCCATGGCAGAAGTCCGTTTTCGGCCTGGGTGAGTCTATTTTGAAGAAGTGGCATTAGAAGAAGTGGGGGGAATAATATTCCTGACTCATATAATCAACTGAAAAAAACTAGCGTTTTCTGTTCTTTCCTTATTCGGGTCTACATATGTATGCGAACAATCATTTTCAAGCATGAACCTTATCAAGAGTAAATTGAGAAGTTGCCTTATTGATGAGAACCTGGAATCGTGCCTAAAATTAAAAACAACAAAATACAAACCTGACTTACCCAAGCTTTCCAAGGAGATGCAAGGCCATTGTTCACATTAGTGTTTGTCAGTCATTGTCATGATTTAATTTTATGGATATTATAAGGTAAATTGTAAGGAATTTAATTTTATCAATATAATATTGTTATTAAGTATGATATCAAGTTTTATTCAACGCACCTATAAGTCTTTTAACTAAGACTTAAAACTTCTAAGTAAAGTTTATTAAGTTAATTTTAGGGAACGTTGTGGAGTGAAAGAAGATGTAGTGTTGAGGATTGAGAAAGGTATGCTGAGATGGTTTGGACATATAGAGGATGAGCGAAAGGAGATAGACGAAACAAGTATACAAGACGAGTGTGGATGGGAGAGTTGGAAGGGTCGACCACGGCGAACGTACCTCAATCAGATTGAGGACGTTTTTAGCAAAGGCCAGCTTAGGAGTGCCCTCATTAAGTGAATAACAATGTACCTACCTATATAGTTTCAGTTTAAAAAAATTTGGCTCTCAAAAGAAATTTCAGTCGTTGTACTGTTGATATTTGGCTCTGTTGACTAATGAGTTTGCCGACCACTGGGTTAAACACTAGGGCAGAATATGGTAGGGATGTCCACACAGCTTCCTCTGGAGGTCTTTGAATGTGACAGAGATTTTAAACACTAGAGATTAGTAATCAGAGAAATAGCCATTCTACAGCTATTAGATTAGCAAAAATTAGAAAGCTGTTGGTGAGATGCAGAGGCACAGGGACTCTCATGCACTGCTGATGAGAATGCAGACAGTCATTCTGGTGAATCATCTAGAAATATTTGGTAAAATAAGATTACAAATACCCTGTGACCAGCAATTCTGTGCCTAGGTATACACTCAAAATAAGTTATTAGTTCCTTTTAAAAAACTATGTACACCAATGATCCCAGCAACATTATTCACAGTAGCCAAATGTCCACCAAAAGATGAATGAATAAATCAAGTGCGGTAGATGCATATAATGGAATACTATTCAGTCTTTAAAAAGAAGAAAATTCCGATACATAATACAACATGACTGAACTTTGAAAACATTATGCTAAGTGAAATAAACCAGGCATGTAAGTACAAATATTGTATATTTCTACTTATATGCGGTACCTAGAGCAGTCACAGAGACAGAAAGTAAAATAGAAAGGAACAGAATAAGGCAGAAAAAATATTTGAAGAAATAACGGCTATAAACTTCTCAAATATGGTGAAAGTCCTCAATTTACAAAACCATTAAGTTCAAGTATCCTAAATAGGATAAATACAAATAAAAGTACACCCAGACACATCATAATCAAATTGGTTGAATTCAGAGACAAAGAGCACCCATTAAAAAGTGACACATTGCATACAGGGGACAATGTTATGAATTTTTAAGAAAGAAAGAGCCCTGGCCAGTGTGACTCAATTGGTTGGGCATCGGCCCAATCGCCGAGAGGTTGCCGGTTCAATTCCGGTCAGGGCACATGCCCGGTTGCAGGTTCGATCCCCCATGGCAACCATCAGTGTTCCATTCTCACATTGATGCTTCTCTCTCTCTCTCTTCCTCCCGCCCCCCCCCTCTAAAAATCAATTAAAAATCTCTAAAAAAGAAAGAAAACTAGAAGACAGTGGAACAACATTTTTAAAGTGTTGCAAGAAAAATAATGTTAACCCAGAATTCTAGGTCTAACAAAAATATCCTTCAAAGTGAAAGCTAAATAAAGGCTTTTTCAAGTAAACAAAAGTAGAAAGTTCATCACCAGCCGAGAGGGGAGCATTACAATAAACACTAAAGGGAGTTTTTCAGGCTAAAGAGAAATGACATCAGACAAAAAAACAACAACAAATAAATAGCCCTAGAGTTTTGGCTCAAAGACCCCCTTTTCTTTTCTCCACTCCCCACATCCATGAAATGCTGAGGTGATGATGTGATGGATTTATGCGGTGATAGCAGCACAATCAACAGCAGGGCCTAAGGAATCTGAAGTCCTGAGAGGGGAAACTTCACCACCAAGCCAAGGAGCCGTGGTCCCCAGAGGGTGAAGTGACCCCCTAATACTTATTCTCTCTGTGACTTCCTGCCACTTGGCCCTTGTTCTCAGACTTCTAGCCTTCAGAACTTGAGAGAATAGATGTGTGTTTTAAGCCGCCAAGTGTGCGGTCATTTGTCAAAGTAGCCCGAGGAGGTGCCCTGCCTAAAAAGAGGGGATGCATGGGCCAGCCTTTCCAACAGCCCTCAAAGTATAGGCCTCTCTTCCTAGCAGCTGCGCCATTCCACGCCTTGGGCATCACAGTGGGGAAATCAAGGCCCAGGGAGGGAAGGAGGCTTACTCAAAGGACCCATAGGAAGTCAGGGGCAGAGAAGGGACAAGAAAGCAAGAGTCCCACCACCGCCTCCCGAGCTCAGCCCCCTGGGGGGTAGACCTCCCCACTTACCACGGGGCTGGGGAGAATGTTCACTACAGACGCACACTTGACTTCCTTGATTCTGGAGATGGGTTTACTGAGATCCAGCCCAGAGCAGCTGAAAAGGCTCGAGTTCCTCAGGTCGGGGAGAGAGCAGTAATGTCTCGCAGAGGAAGGCTCGGGGGAAGCAGGGCCGTCTTCCTTCTTGGGGGCCTCCTGGTTGAGGCTGATCTCTGTCTCATTTTTCTTTTCATCTCTGACATCCAAGAGCATGTCAGGCGCGGAGGGCACCAGTGTCAGCGACTGGAGGGATTGGAAAGGAGGAAACGAAACACACAGCTCATGGGAACCCAGCTCTGTCCACGTCCAGATTCATCTGCACCCAAGAGTAGGTGCAAAGGAGATGAGGGGGAGAAGGAAAGCAATCGGTATCAAAAGTCTCTCTAATCTGGGGCTCTTCACCTCGAGTTCAGGGACTCCTAGAGAGCTCATGGATGGTTTCACGGGGTCTTTGAACCACTTGAAACTATCTTTGTAGCCCTAACCGGTTTGGCTCAGTGGATAGAGCGTCGGCCTGCGGACTAAAGGGTCCCAGGTTCTATTTCGGTCAAGGGCATGTACCTTGGTTGCGGGCACAACCCCAGTAGGGGGTGTGCAGGAGGCAGCTGATCTCTCATCGATGTTTCTAACTCTCTATCCCTCTCCCTTCTTCTCTGTAAAAAATCAATAAAATATATATATTTTAAAATACTATCTTTGCATACGTCATAGTAAGAGATTCCATGGCTTTTATCAGATACTCAGAGGGTCTATGGCCCCAGTAAAGTTATGAAAACAAACAAACACGTGCTCTAATCCTGTCTCTTTGGGTGAGTCATTGAGAAGAAGGAGATGGACTGAAAAGTCAACCGAATCTCTCCACTGAGCCTACAGAGAGAGCTAGGCAGAGACGGGGGGGATCCAGAGAGTCAGATCACAGGACAACCATGGCCCACAGTGGGGGACTGCCCACACTCGGAGCAGAGAGCAGGCTGGAAGGACCCAGCTGTGGTCAGTCACCCCATGTAATGCTCTGAGGGTCCTGCCTCCCAGAACCTCTTCCCTTTCTAGGCGGTGCCCCTGGCCTCCTGGAAGAGAGCACTACAATCCCAACTGGAGCTGGGAACAATGAGTACATGTAGTCCTGGAGCCTGCCCCCTATGTGGAGATTGTGCTCACCCTCCCAGCTGCTAACTCCTACTGATGGAGCAAGGCAAGACCAGTGAGCATCCTCTCTGCCTGGATGGAGGGGTCCTCCGAAGGACGCTGGGCTCCTTGTGACTTCCGGGGTCCCCCTCCTGTGGCCCAGCCCTCCGTACAGCCCATTCCTTCAGTGCATCCGGGCTCTGAGCAGTGGCTTCCTCAGCATCCCCCCCTCCCTGACCCCCCCCACCCCCGAATAAATTGGCCGCAGCCAGGGAAGGGTGCTAGGCACGCATGCTCCCCTCCCATCCGGATTTACTTGTTTGGAGACTTGGGTGGCGGCGGCCTTGTATTTTCGCTGTTGTGTCTGTTGCCAGCTTTTCGCCCCCTTGCCTCTCGCGTGCTCGCCTGCCGATTCTCCCTGCATCTCTACCTTCTTCTCTTTCGTTTGCAAGGATTTTTTCTCCTGTTTCAGTCTCAGCTCCTGGATCAGTTGCCTGCCCATTGAGGAACAGTGAGTGTCAGTAGGCTAGGGATGGGCTTTGAATGGGGTGGACAGGACTGGGCAAAGAGCAGGGAACTCCCCCTTCCCTCCCAGGATGTTCAGTCTGCACACGTGATTGAAGGTCACAGAACAGGAGGTGGAGGAGAGGCATCCCTTAAACCACGTCATTCCCAGGCTTGGGAATAGCATCCAAGGAGAAAAACGCGGGAAGGGGACTCCACCACACTCCACCACCACCCTATCTCGCTCCCTACCTCCCAGGAGGACAGATCCCATACATGACAGGTGCTGAAGAGAGGGGCTGGACAGGCCAAAGTCAGGGGCTCCCACAATGGACCACTTCATATCCTGGGCCTCTGGCCAATAGTGTAATGGAAATAACGTAGTCCCATGAATCAGGAGACGGACCGTAGTCTCTTTCTTGTCATTACTCTGTATGATGTCTTCTCTGCCCCGTCCTCCCCTTCCATAAATGAGGTGGTGGGCGGGGACCGGACTGGATGGGATGAGTCCCTCCCAGCTCTCAGATTATATACCTGCAGGAATCTGAGGGGCTGGGCATTCTGGAGAGGGGGTGTGTAGGGGGGTGCCTGTCTCAGGGGCGAGTTTCTAGAAACAGCCACATAGCTACTTAACAACACTGGTCCTTGTGACACCAAAGCAAATGCTTCTCTGTCAAGTTCAAGGTTGGAGACTGGAGCTCATAAACCCTCCTCACAGACCCAGGCCAATCATCCAGCAGGTCAAGCCCACCTCCAAGGTGCTTTCCTACCGGGCATACAGCTCCCGGGCCCTGGAGGTGGCAGTATTCTGGAAGAGGGAGTTATTGTCCTGGAAAAACTTCTCATACTTCTCCGAATTCAGATTGGGATAAATCAGGTGGAAACTTCCACCGTTTTCCTTCTCATACTTCTCAGTTTTCTCTTGTCGCAAGGCCTGGAAACCCTTGAGTTCCTTGATCCTGTTGGCAAGCAGAACACAGGGCTGCGTTGGGAAATGGCTCGATGCTTGGAAGAAATGTGACCAAGCTGGATATCATCTAGGGCCAGGCAGGGGCCCTGCACACAACAGGGGTCCATCGGTATTTCCTAAATGTTTCCCTGAGAGGATTCTAGCCATCCTGTCATATGCACTAAAAGCTGTTTAGAACAGTCTTCTCTGGCCCTAGCTGGTTTGGCTCAGTGGATAGAGCATAGGCTTGCAGCCTGAACGGTCCCCGGTTCGATTCCGGTCAAGGGCACATGCCTGGGTTGCGGGCTCGATCCCCAGTAGGGGGTGTGCAGGAGGCAGCTGGTCAATGATTCTCTCATCATTGATGTTTCTAGCTCTCCCTTCCTCTCTGAAATCAATACAAATATATATATATTTAAAAACAAACAAACAGAAAAGAACCGTCTTCTCTGACAGTTCATCAGATTCTCTCCTGTTGCGAGTAAAACCCCTTTCCCTCTTGGCATAGTTCTGACCAGGCAGACTATGGCCAACCTTCCCAATCACAGCCCCTCCTACCCTGTCACTCTCTGGAGAACGACAGCTTGTGTTTTGCTAAATGTGAGGGCTTCTTGGATGCGCTTTTATGAGCTCTGATGATCTCACTCTTCCTCACAGCCCCTGGTGAGATGGCGGTCATCGAGGGAAGAATGATAAGCCCCTTTTACAGCAGGAAAACCAAGAGCCACTGAGCTATCCAGGCCAAGTTGTGACAAGAAGAATGACTCAGGAGAGGGCCCTAGCTGCGCCTTAGCTGACGCTGCCTCCTCCTCCAGCGGTTTAGAGAAAGCTAGCACAGTGGAGGGCATCCTGGAACCCCAGGCCACACACCCCTGGGGCTCTGGGTCCAGACCTGCCGCTTACCAGCGAGGTGACCTAGTAGAAGTCAGTTCCCCTTCCAGAGTCTGTGTCTCCTTAGCTCCCACTGCCTACACCCCACTGCCTACCACCCTCCTTACGGAGAAGACAGTACACAAGAAAATGCATTTCAGACACAGATGCTGTTGCCTCGGTTCCAGAAGTTTCATCTCGAAGGACCGGGCTAGCTCCGCACATGAGAGCAGGGGCCACAGCGGGTCTGAAAATCAACACAGGCATCTCCTTGCCCAGGCTCAGAGTCTTCTGGCACTAGACTCACTCAGCAGAAGGAAGCCTCTGTAAGGCGAGTGCTTCCCAGCAGGGAGCAGGGACACGTGACCTCCTGCCAACACAGTAACACGGGGGAGGACAGGCAAATCTTTCTTTTGGTTAAAAAAAAAAAAAAAAAAGGAATGGTTTTACTTTTCATATTGGTAATCCCTAAATCTTAAATCTTCATCTGATATTAATAAGCTTATCTCCATTAGGTATAGTTATACCTATAACTTAAATCTCCTAAAATAGAGACAAAGGAATAGTCACAGTAAAAATATTCAAACTGCCACATTCCACAAATACAAACTAATTTTCCAAGTGGGATAATCATTCGTAAGCGCTGACTCCCCTCCCCACCAACTCCAGGCAAAATTCTTAATAGTCTCAAACACAAACGATAATGCCAGGCATTATGGTAAGTAAGCCTTTTATACACCAACATTTCATTCCCCCCAACAACTTTATGTATCATTCGCTCCGTTTCACAGAAAGAACACAGCGGCCCAGAGAAGTGACATAGAGGCCACCTAAAGAGCCCTAGCCGGCTTGGCTCAGTGGATAAAGCGTCAGCCTGTGGACTGAAGGGTTGCGGGTTTGATCCCGGTCAAGGGCATATGCCTGGGTTTCGGGCTTCATCCCCAGTAGGGGGTGTGCAGGAGGCAGCTGATCAATGATTCTCTCTCATCATTGATGTTTCTATCTCTCCCTCTCCCTTCCTTTCTGAAATCAATAAAAATATATATATTTTTAAAAAGACCATATAACGAGTAGGCTATTGTATCATAACTTGGATCAGGACAGACCAGTCATAAAAATGGGGTCCCTGGGGGGGGGGGGGCTACTATACTTGGCCTCCCGGGAACGGCATTGCTGCAGGAACCGGCCCCGTTGCTTCTCCTCCTCCAAGACTTTCTTTTTGTCACAGCTCCCCAGGTTGATCAGGACCAAGGTGTCATAGAGCAGGCTGTCCTTCACCTCCTTATCCAAGCAGGAGTCGGTGGAGAAGCTCGGAGAGTGGTTGACCTGTGAGGGCAAGACGGCAGCTGGAAGCTGGGCTCTCCAGAGCGACAGCGGAGAGTGAGGCCTAAACGCCACCTCCAGGGAGCGACCTATGCCCACCTTGGGGCCCTGGGCAGGGAGAAGGTCTGGACTGGAGCCACAGTGAGGAACGGAGGAGGTAGAACCCCTCTAGAGTAACTGGCTTTTAATTATTTCTTTATATATATATGTATACATACTAGAGGCCCGATGCACGAAATTCATGCAAGGGGCTTGGCCCTCGCAGCCGTGGCGGCTTGCCTTGGCCCTCACAGCCCCAGCTTCATCTGGAAAGACATCTGGAAGGTCGTTTGGCTGTCTGGTCTAATTAGCATATTATGCTTTTATTACTATATATATATATTTTTTAATTGATTTCAGAGAGAGGAACAGAGAGGGAGAAAGAGATAGAAACATCAACGATGAGAGAGAATCATTGATCGGCGGCCTCCTGCATACCCCCTACTGGGGATCCAGCCCACAACCTGGGCATGTGCCCTTGTCAGGAATTGAACCCGGACCCTTCAGTCTGCAGGCTGACCCTCTATCCAGAGCCAATCCAGCTAGGGCTAACGAGCTGTTATTTTAGTTCTTGCTTCTTGGGAGGCATCAGGGAGTACCCCGTCTTTGGTTTCCTCTCCATCTGGTGGGTGGTGTCCTCTCACGTGCCTGGAGCAGATGGAAGGGGCGGTCCAAAGGACCAGGCAGGGAGGTAGGGAGTAGAAAGAAATGATGCATTCGAGATCCTGACTGGGCTTGTGGGGGAGACAGGTGGGAGAAGGGAGAAGGGAGAAGACGTGTTCCTGCTCATAGGAAAGTCCATATTATTCAGAGGCACTCTGTGACATTGGAAGAGTTCTAGCTGTTTCTGCAGGCTTGCTCTTGAGGTAAGAGCTCCAAACAGCCATATTCTCCTTCCCACCCACACCTGGGAACAAGGACTGGGAGTGGAGGAAAGGCAAGGCCTCGGGAATCTGATGTGTAATTCTGGGTTTCCCACCCCAAAGGCTGACTCTTGTCATTGGCAGCTGGCACTAGCTGGCACCTCTGACTTGCACCCAAAGCCCTCCCCCCTCCCCCCAGTGCATACTGGATCACTGACTGCTCAGGCACAAGTACAATCTGGAAGAGAGACCGCCACCCGGAAGCTTCTCTTCCTCCTCCTCCCATCACCCTGGGGTCTCGGGGAGGCAGGAACATCACTGTGTGGCTCTGCACCCATTCCTGTGGCCACAGACGCCAGGCCATTCTCTGTTAGTGCTTGGAACGGAGCGGTCCAGGCCCCTGAGAGCCAGGCCTGCAGCTCCCACCTGATCTTCAACATCATCAGCCCAGCTTGGATGAAGAGCACCCCCTTTCTGGGAGGTGAAAGGGCTCTGTTACAGAAGGTAGAGCTGTCGCTCTGTGTCTGAGATCGGTTTCCAAGTCCCGGGGGCCTCCAAAAGGCACAGGGAATTCTCCAATTCCTGGCCATCTAACTCCCTCTGGTGGCCACTTCTCGGCTAAGGGAGGAGCCCCAGGCAGCAAGCACCAGGGGAGGAACTGGTGCCTTTAACTTGATTAAACAGATCTAGCTGAGTTGCAAGGGCGGAGAGAGGAGCCTGAAGCTGGCCGGTCCCAAACACAGGGGCCAATTTTCACCCCTCGCCCCAGCCTCCCTACCTCCAGCAACCAGGGCTTGAGTTTGCGGTCCAACAAAATGTCGAAGCCCAGGATTTCGAAGCAGGCGCTGTTGAGTGTGTGGTTGGGGAAGCAGGTGTGGTAGTTGTGCTTGATGATGGGGTAGGCGGAGATGATCGTCTTGATGATGACATCCTCGATATCTCTCCATATCTGCTCCACGTTGTAACCGTGGCTCTCCATGTACGTGTTGAAGGTGGAGAGCTTCCTGGAGGGGAACCACAGGCCATGAGGCTGGGCAGCCCACCTCTGGTCATCTAAGGCCACGGCATGCCGAGAACCAGAAACGTCCGTAGAAAATAGGGTGCCAGAGCCAACAGGGATGGACGCCCAAGAGCTAGGGAGGCACCAGGACTTTGTCAGCTCAGGAGGGTCGTGCAGGAGCCACAGAGCCACACTCCTCACGCCGCCACAGCCCTGGAGTGGGCACAGATAGAATGACACCCAAGGCCTGCCTGGGCACTTTCACTGTGACCCAGAACACACCCGTGGGCTTGGACAGGGACTGAGTATCCTGGGTGGAAAGCTTAATGGATAAATTTTAAAAAATAAGAAACCAGTACCCTACCTCATGCTTTTGTTTTGGTGGTTATTTCTTTGGTGTTCATTAGAAGCACTTAGGGAGCCTTTTAAGAAGACAACTACCACCCTGGTGGGTAGCTCAGTTGGTTAGAGCATCGTCCCAATATGCTGAGGTTGTGGATTCCAACCCCAGTCAGGGCACACACAAGGGCCAACCAATGAATGCATGGATGGGTAGAAAAATGGGTTGATGTTTCTTTCTCTTTCTTTCTTTCTTTCTTTCTTTCTTTCTTTCTTTCTTTCTTTCTTTCTTTCTTGCTCTCGCTCTCGCTCTTGCTCTCTCTCAATAGACAGACTTAAACACACACACACACACACACACACACACACACACTGCCTGAGTTCTACCTCAATCTGAGGGGCTTCTGGGGACACTAAAGACACAGAAACTTTGTGTCAGGACTGCCCACTTGGCAAAGGCAGCCCCAGGGCATTTCCACAGATGGAGTTACCAACTGCCCCGGGAAGTCCCACATCCCAGGAAACCCCTCGCTCCCAGGCCACCCGAGATGGCTGGTCACCCTGTCACAGAGATCAGAGGATGTGTACAGGTTTTTGAGGAAACATCTGAGGGGTTGCTCCAGTCAGCTCCACACTGGGCAGGTCAGAGGGAGCTTCCGTTACAAATCCACATAGCCTTCGGGATGACGCAGGCACATCACAGCAAATGCACATTGTCATGTGAATGCCCAGGGGTTAGCCAGTTCCACGGAACACACCAGCTATGTGCCAGGCTCCAGGCTCCCTGAGAGATGGAGAGGACCCGGTCTCGGCCCCGGAGGCCTGCTGAGAAAGGGAGATCGCCCCCACCCAGCCCGACGCAACCCTCCAAGCAGGCCTCGCCTAGCGCAGCGGTCGGCAAACTCATCAATCAACAGCCAAATATCAACAGTACGACGATTGAAATTTCTTTTGAGAGCCACATTTTTTAAACTGAAACTATATAGGTAGGTACATTGTTATTAACTTAATCAGGGTACTCCTAAGGCTTAGGAAGAGCCACGCTCAAGGGGCCAAAGAGCCGCATGTGGCTCGCGAGCCGCAGTTTGCCGACCACGGGCCTAGTGATTTCCCATTTGCTCGTTGGGACTCTGCCACGGAGGACTCCGTGACTGCCCCTGCACCGAGCCTCTCTGATGCTCTGAGGCCAGACGGGTGGCCTGCTGATCAGTCCTCTGAACCTGGTGCAGGAGAAGGAGCATGTGCCTCCGCGTCTCCGACCGACCTTCTTGTCCTGCTGCGGCATTCAAAACGGTGTGACCTGAGGCACCTGAACCTCTCAGAGACTTGGTTTGCTCATCTGTAAAATGAGATGGCGCCTAACTCACAGTTCCCCATCTACAAAGGGTAGTGTATAATGCCTCGGCCACGGTGTTGTAAAAATTTAATGGGGGAAAACAATGCAGCCTGGCCAGTGTGGCTCAGTGGTTGAGCGTCAACCTAGGAACCAGGTCACGGTTCGATTCCAGGTCAGGGCACAGGCCCGGGTTGCGGGCTCGATCCCCAGTGGGGAGCCTGCAGGAGGCAGCCAGTCAATGATTCTTTCTCATCACTGATGTTTCTGTCTCTCTTTCTCCCTCCCTTCCTCTCTGAAACCAATAAAAATGTATTTTTTTAAAATACATTTTTATTGATTTTCCACAGAGAGGAATGGAGAGGGACAGAAAGCCAGAAACATCGATGAGAGAGAAACATCGATCAGCTGCCTCCTGCACACCCCCCACTGGGGATGTGCCCACAACCAAGGTACATGCCCTTGACCGGAATCGAACCTGGGACCCTTGAGTCCACAGGCCGACACTCTATCCGCTGAGCTAAACCGGTCAGGGCAAGATGTATTTTTTTAAATGCTCCCAAAGCACCCAGCTCAGGCCCAAACACACGGGAGACCTCCACAAACACTTCCTTTTTCTTTCTCCTTTGTCGGGTCATGTTCGCATTCTTCCGTCCCCCTTTCTCTTAAAACTCCAATGAGACAGGATTAGCCGATAGCAGGCGTATAAAAGCTGCTTGGGAAAATGCTCATGCCTTCCTCTCCTGTTTCCCCCTCTTCTGGAGAATCGGAAAGCCAGCTAGCCACAGGTCAGGCCACACCGGGCCGCGTGACACACCATTTGAGAATCTCAGTTGGAGCCACACACCAGGCAACCACAGCTTAGGAAGCACTGCCTGGCACGGCCTTTCCCGCGGCAGACCAGAATCAATAAATATCTGTTGGCTTGGAAATGTCAGAAGGGCCAACGGTAACCAGTGTGTGTTTTGGGGTGTGTGTGTGTGTGTGTGTGTGTGTGTGTGTGTGTGTACCCTGCTGGGGAAACAGTTCAGTGTTTATCTCTCCTCCTCCCACCCTCCTAGGGTTTACGACGTGGCCTTCTTTTAATGATTAACAGCCAGAGGGCAGAGACTAAGGAGTCTGTTCTGGGTTTCGAGGCCAGGAAATATTTTCTGAGAGCACGTGACCCAGGATGGAAACGCTGATGCGGACTGACAGGGTCTGGGGCGCCGCGCTGAGACTGGCAGGGAAAGAGAAGAGGCGTGAGGCCGCTCGCTTACCTCTTGCTGCCAGAGAGCGAGTCTTGAACGAAGTTGGAACTGTGCTTATTGATGGAGTAATTGGTCAGGTGCATGCAGATATCATCCTGAGGGGAGAGACGCAGTCTATGGAGGGAGAGGAAGGGCAGGCCTCCCGCCTCCTCCTGAGGCCCCTGGGGCTTAAAGAAGAAAGGGGGCCCAGCCCAGGGTGGCTCAGCGGTTGGGAGTCCACCCAGGAACCAAGAGGTCACCGGTTTGATTCTGGGTCAGGGGACATGCCTGGGTTGCGGGTTCAATCCTCAGTGGGGGAAGGGGGGCGGGGGGGGGGGGAGAAGAGACAGTCAATCAATGTTTCTCTCTCATGATTGATGCTGGTATCTCTCTCTCCCTCTCCCTTCCTCTCTGAAATCAATACAAATATATTTTTTTAAAAAGCGGGGGGAGTCTTAGGGCTAAAACTGGCAGCACAGAGGAAGAAGAAAGGGGTATCCCACAGCCTGGAGTATGAGAAACTCCAATTCCTCCTGAGATGGGGTGGTGCCCTGCCTGAGGGCACTCCCGGGTGTGGAACTGTGGCTCTGGCTTTGCAGTCAGGCAGACCTGGCCTTGAGTCCCAGTCTGATCTCTTCCTAGTTCTGTGACCTTGGACAAGGCCTCCTTCTCTCTGGGTTTTCATTTCCTCTCCGTAAAAGGGAGGTGATAATGCCTATTCCCGAGGGCTCCTGGGAGGGCTCAAGGAAAGAACATATGCAGCCGGCAAGTGTGAAGTGTTCAGCCACGGCAGCCAAATCCACAATGTTAGTGAAAGTGTTAGTGGATTTAGCTAGGATTTTTTTTTTTTTTTATCACACTAAGGGAGGGAGGTAAGGCAGCATGTCCCCTGAGCTCACCAGGTTGTCTGTGCAAGGGTGGGAGTAAGAGGTCGTGGCGAAGCGGGCCAGTCCTTCCTTATACGTAAAAATCCTGAGAGGGTCACAGGATGTGATCAGCACATAAATCCGTAGGTCAAACTTGAACCCATCGATGATAAAGGGCTGGAGGAGAGAACAGAAGTTACACCAGCTTCGGAGAGATTCGACTTGAAAGTCATTAGCGCCCCGTCTGGTTTTCTTGGCGTCAGCGCCAACATTGCCTCTTGCTACAGAGTGCAGGCTTGGCCAGGGCTGGGGACAGGGAAATGGGGGTTTGGGCTCAGTGACTAGCCACATGATCTTGTACAAGTCACTAAACCACACTTTTTAAATAGCAATAAAAGTGCTGTGCTGCCCTGGCCAGGTGGCTCAGTTGGTTGAGCATCGTCCCATACACCAAAAGGTGACAGGTTCGATCCCCAGTTAGGGCACATACCTAGGTTGTGGGTTCGATCCCCAGTCAGGGCGTGTGTGGGAGGCAACTGATCGCTGTTTCTCACCTCTCTCTCTCTCTATGTCTCTTTCTCTCTCTCTAAAAATCAATAGAAACATATCCTCGGGTGAGGATTAAAAAAATAAAAATGGCCTGTGATGAAGAACATGCTGTCACTATCCAGGGCTATGTTATGGCTGCAGTTCTGTAAGAGTTCTCCCTGCGGTGCTGGCCTGCAGTGCTGGCCGGTGCCTCCCCCTCCATGCACACTTCCGCAGGGCTCCCTTCCTGCAGTGGGCTATCCCGCTGGGACCTCTGACCTCCAGTCATGGAGTAAAGCTGGTTACCACTATCAATCCAGGACCACTCTCCTCTCCTCAATGACCAAAGGTGCTCTCCCAGCTGTCGTCTGTTAGAGGCAAGGGACCAGCCTGGTAGAGCCAGGCCAACGGACAGGGTGCAAGGCTGAGGGACGCTCTGGCCCGGGTACATGTCACATCAGGGCAGAAGGCTTGGACTGACAAAGTCCAAGGCAGAAGGCAGGACTCGGCATCACCCTCACCCCTGCCCTCCATTCCCTCATTCCTCATTCGGTCCAGCGGAGCTACAGCCCGAGGTTGCTGTGGAGATAAATAAACAATCACCATGAAGAAGTACCTTTGAAATATAGAGCTGACAGATCATATCCTCCCCCGGTTTGATTTCTTTCACCGTCCGGGTGATGAATATACCTCTCCCTTGGCAGCCCGAATCCGGCTTACAAATGTATGTCTTATTTTTTCTTGACCTGCTGTAGTTCTGCAACTCTCCCCAGCTACCAGACAGGGAGTGAAGGAGATACACTTTTAGCTGGGAAGCAGTAAAAAGGAAGGCTAACTCTGTACATTAAAAAACAAACAGTCCTAACTGGTTTGGCTCAGTGGATAGAGCGTCGGCCTGCGGACTGAAGGGTCCCGGGTTCGATTCCGGTCAAGGGCATGTACCTTGGTTGCGGGCACATCCCCAGTAGGGAGTGTGCAGGAGGCAGCTGATCGATGTTTATCTCTCATCGATGTTTCTAACTCTCTATCCCTCTCCCTTCCTCTCTGTAAAAAATCAATAAAATATATTTAAAAAACAAACAAACAAAAATGATCTAATGTGAAAAACACCTTGGACTGACAGACAGACGCGCCGAGGCCTGGTAATAGGAGAGCCAGGAAAGCACCCACAGTGGGGAGAAGATGGGCTGTGGAGGGAATTCAGGCCTGGATTTAAACCCAGGCAACACCACTTACCAGTGTAACCCTTTGCAAGGACTTGACCTCTGAAAGCCTCAGTTCCATCATCTACACAATGAGGGTGATGACACCCTATCTTGTACATGACATAACGCAGACAGGGTGCTGATACAGTGGGGCCTTGACTTACGAGTTTAATTCGTTCCGTGACGGAGCTCGTAACTCAAATTACTCGTATGTCAAATCAAAAAGTGAACGAGTGAGACACGTGATGCTGGGCTGATGTTGTGGCGTTCACTGTGACGTTCGCTGTGCCAACTAGCGGTGGGGTATCTGAAGCTGGCTCGTAACCCGAATTTTAGCTCGAAACTCAAAGCAAAAAATCAGCTGAGAGACGGCTCGTATCTCGAAAAACTCGTTAGTCGGGACACTCGTAAGTCAAGGCCCCACTGTATATACTGCACACTCCATAACGTTAGCCGTGACCAAGGAATTTGATCTGCTGGTTTGCAGATTGGAGATTTGGAGATCTGAATCTGGCTCAAGCCCAGTGATGTGGCCTTGGGTCAATCGGCCTCTTGCCCCACTCTGGGCTCAGCCTTTTCTCTGTAACATCTCCACTCCAGCCAGAGTGTGAGAGAGGAAATACCATCTTTGAACATACTTTGAAGGAAGTATATTCAGCCTGGCCAGCATGGCTCAGTGGTTGAGCATTGACCTATGAACCAGGAGGTCACAGTTCAATTTCTGTTTGGGGCAGATGCCTGGGTTGCTGGCTTGATCCCCAGAGTGGGGCGGGCAGGAGGCAGCCAATCAATGAGTCTCTCTCATCACTGATGTTTCTATCTCTCTCCCTCTCCCTTCCTTTCTGAAATCAATATTTTAAAAAAAAAAAAGAAAAGAAAAGAAAGTATAGCCCTAACTGGTTTGGCTCAGTGGAGGGAGCATCGGCCTGCGGACTGAGGGGTCCGAGGTTCGATTCCGGTCAAGGGCATGTACCTCGGTTTCAGGCACATCCCCAGTAGGGGGTGTGCAGGAGGCAGCTGATCAATGTTTCCCTCTCATCGATGTTTCTAGCTCTCTATCCCTCTCCCTTCCTCTCTGTAAAAAATCAATAAAATATATTTTTTTAAATAGAAAAGAAAGTATATTCAGAAGAGAGAAAGAAACTTAATGGACTATAAATCTCAGTCTTCCTATATTTCTTGTTTTGCACTTTAACTCAAAGGAGCCTGTGACCAGTGGAGAAGTCACTTAACTCAATGGTCCTCGGTGGCTATGAAATGCGGAGGTGCCTGTTGACCTGATGGCAAACACATTTCCTTCTAAGTTGCTACTAAGCAAGTGAGGAAAGTCTGGGAACCCTGGCCACACCCCATATCCCTTCTCTTCCTGAACAGGAGAGAGAGATGGGAGACCCTGTGGGAAATGGAATTGGGGTGGGGAGTGGAGAAGGGAGCTCGGGTCGGCACTCACTCAGCAGGAAGACACCAGGTCCGAGGGAAAAAGTGGAAATCTTTAGGGAACAACTTTGACATTCGACTCATATTCCTGGCCAGCAAGTCCTTGCGGCAGATTTCACTCATCCCCGGGAAGTGATTGATTTTCTGCAACGGAAGCCGGAATTCATGAACAATGGGGGACACGGGCGAACCCATGGGATACCCTTGGGGGACAGTGAGGACCCCACTTATGCTGAGGACCAGCTCTGTCCCAGATACCTGGTAACTTTTCATCTCCATCACCCGCTCCAGCGACACTGAGAAGTCAGTCCAGTAGAGAGTCCAGTCGTCGTTTTCCCCTCCCTCTCGAAGGCCATACTGTTGGGCGGCCCTACGCACTGCCGGGGGTTGGAGAAAGAAAGGCCCATTAGCCCGGGAGGTGAGGGAGGAGCATAAAGTGGGGAAGTTACATTCCCAGGTGCTCCCAGACTAAGCACCGAAGTGAGACATGAGACTCCCTAGGACTGAAGCCATCTTGCCCTGCCCTAGAGACATCATCGCCAAGAAAGGAACACAAAGAGTTGAAAGCTATTTAAAAAATACAGCCTATGCCCCATCATCCCCTAGAACAGCCGTGGGCAAACTACGGCCCGCGGCCCGATCCGGCCTGTTTGAAATGAATAAAACTAAAAAAAAAAAAAAAGACCGTCCCTTTTATGTAATGATGTTTACTTTGAGTTTATATTAGTTCACACAAACACTCCATCCATGCTTTTGTTCCGGCCCTCCGGTCCAGTTTAAGAACCCATTGTGGCCCTCGAGTCAAAAAGTTTGCCCACCCCTGCCCTAGAAGGTTATCTGGGAGGAATGTTTTAACCACCCTGGCTTCCCCTGGCCAGGAAGTGGGCGTCTGGCTTTCCCCTAAACACGAAGCACTGAATGTTCAGGGAATATAAACCGAAATCAGTGATGGCGAACCTGTGACACGCATGTCAGAGGTGACACGCGAACTCATTTTTTTGGTTGATTTTTCTTTGTTAAATGGCATTTAAATGTATACAATAAATATCAAAAATACAAGTCTTTGTTTTCCTGTGGTTGCAAATATCAAAAAATGTCTATAGGTGACACGGCACCAGAGTTAAGTCAGGGTTTTTCAAAATGCTGACACGCCGAGCTCAAAAGGTTCGCCATCACTGGCCTAAATCCTTAACATCAGCCTGAGCCAAGCTTAATTAGTAGAGTCAATGAACAGAAAAAAAATTACACAATGTATTTCAAATCCACACACATGCTCTCACATCCTTCTCCCCCTGTCCCTGTTGGCACTGGTAACTGGGAGCTGATGCCAACACCAACGCAAATGCCTTCAAGGGCCTGGAGAGGAAGAAGTGCCTGCAGTGACCAGGAGAGTCAGGGCCGGCCCAAAGCATCCAAATTTGAAATTAAAATCATGACAACACCTCTGCTCTGTAGAACAAAGTAGGCCTACAGGTCATCTCCAGCTCAGGGACTGCCAGTTTGGAAGTTGTGCTCTAAAAAAAGAGCCACTGAGCCCTGGCTGGTTTGGCTCGGTGGATGGAGCGTTGGCCTGCGGACTGAGGGGTCCTGGGTTCAATTCCGGTCAGGGGCACATGCCCGGGTTGCGGGCTTGATCCTCAGGGTGGGCGTGCAGGAGGCAGACAATCGGTGTTTCTCTCTCATCATTGATGTTTCTCTCTCTCTCTCTCCTTCTCCCTTCTTCTCTGAAATCAATAAAAGAAATATATTTTTTTAAATAAAAAATTAAAAAAGAGCCACTGATTGTAGCAACAGCTGCTGTCTCTACAATCAAATCCCCTAATGACACAGCCCTGCGGTCAAACCCTTATTTCCTTGGAATGAGCTCCCCAACTTCCTCAAATAGTTAAATGAGCTGAGAGAAGCAAAGAACAGGATTGGGAGACACCCCTTTCCTTCCTCAAAAATACATAAGCGTGACCCTTCCCAACCCGGTGGGGGAACCCAGTGGGTCCCCATCGCGGATTCCTCGAATGCAGATGCTCACCACTCTCATATCGGCAGCTGCACATATTGATCACCAATCATCTGGAAAAGAGAAAAAGAAGAGCAGCAAGACAGAGACAGACACACTGGCCGGAACAAGAGGCCACACCCAGGAGCATCCCATCCCAGGTGGGGCCGCGGGAAAGCCAGCCCGCCGCAGGCCATTTTAAAAAATAATCATAAAAGGCAGTCTGGACACAAACACAGCAAAGACTCAGGCAAGGTGTGGTTTTAGATGACATGCACCATCATCTCATTCTAGAAAACATCATCTAAAGTGTCTCCTTTTTATCTGAACCGGAAGTGGTGTGATTTGGACAGTCTCACCGGACAGTTTCTCCTCTCCCGGCGCATGAGCAGCCACGGCCCCCTTCCTCCCAGGCCCCTCCTGCTCTTACCAACGTGGGTCCCCATCCCCCATCTTCCAATCCTAACCTCTTTTTCTTCCTCTTCTTCTTGCCTTGCTGCTGGGCATTCTGAAGCCCCTTTGGTGTCGCGATGTTCTCTCCCACCAAAACCAAGGTGACGATTTCTTTCAGATCTGCCGTGGAACTGTCCTCCCTCTCTTCTGACTCGGTCCCTTTCTTGCCTTCCGAAGGCTGAGGCTGGAGCATCTCCCTGGACTGGGAGGAGACTCTGGGGAAATACAGGCCCCCCCTGGAAAGAAGGCAGAGAGGGCGGCAGTTACTTGGGTCCACCTGCAGGGGGACCCCCTCTCTTGCTCATGGCGGTGGTCCGCCAGGGCTCGGGGACCAAGCAACAGGTTGCCGTTTATCAAAGGCCACCCCACCTCTACCGCTGGGGCCAGGCTCCGGGAGGGAGCTGATTCCATCTTTTGCCCCTGACGCTGGCCTGAGGGACTCACGCGGCCAATCCTGGCTGTGGTTTCTCCCTCCTGGGAGGTTCAGGAGCAGGCTGAGATGCTACGCCTGGCACCACCTGGTAAACAATCTTATTATTAAAGTGAGTGAGTGTCTGGAGACAGCCTCCGAAGCAAGCCCTAAGCCAGTGGCTCTCAACCTTCCTAATGCCGCGACCCTTTAATACAGTTCCTCCTGTTGTGGTGACCCCCAACCATAAAATTATTTCCGTGGCTACTTCATCACTGTCATGTTGCTACTGTTATGAATCGTCATGTAAATATCTGATATGCAGGATGTATTTTCATTGTTCGCGACCCACGGGTTGACAACCGCTGCAAGCCTTCCTAGCTGAGGGAGTCGGTCCCAGTGGGTGCTGATGAGTGCTCTGAGGAGGCCTGTGAACGTTTGGGCCCTGCACGAAACCCCTTGCAGGCAACCTGTGGTCCTGACAGCAAAAGCAACCGGTGCTCATGGAGCGCAGGACTGACTCAAGCCCAGGGCCCAAAACAGAGCTTCGGAGACCCCAGCCACAGAAGAGGCTGTCGTGTCTCCCCCACCAGCCCATTCCAAGTGAAAACAAGACCCATCATAAAATACTCGTAAGGAAGGCCTGCAAAATTCTCATCCCTCCACCCCCATGATGACTTCTTTGATGTCTGCTTGAATTTCAAATATCAAGTCTTTTTTTTTTTTTTAATGGTTTTTAATACCCCTGCTTCACTAATCCTTAAGAAGGTGCTTAGTTTGCCTCTGGGTAGCCGAGAACTGGCCAGGCCTAATTAACT
This sequence comes from Myotis daubentonii, assembly GCF_963259705.1. NCBI lineage: Eukaryota > Metazoa > Chordata > Mammalia > Chiroptera > Vespertilionidae > Myotis > Myotis daubentonii. The sequence goes on along the minus strand of NC_081855.1, from coordinate 47,025,069 downwards.
GACTTATATCCTGTTCACATCTAAGGCTTCTATGACCATCCAGCCTATTTCTGGTGTTCTCCTGCCTCTCCTCACCCCCAAACCCTGGCAACCTCCTACCACCCGGTCCTCGCTTTTAATGCCTGTAGTCCTCTTGCTGCTACTACCTGCTCTTCCCTCGCATACTCTTCAACTTCTTGCAAAGATAGTGATAACATCTTTATTCGAATTTATTATTACTATTTTTGAAATACTATAACATTAAAGGAAGTTTAGGAGAGGGTAGGGTGAGAAGTCACCTTTAGCTCTTCTACCCTAACATGGCAACATTGGCCCTTTTGTATATTCTTTTTTATTCTTAAATTTTTTTAATTTTTTTTGTATTGATTTCAGAGAGAGGAAGAGAGATAGAAACATCAGTGATGAGAATCACTGATGGGCTGCCTCCTGCATGCCTCCTGGGGATGGAGCCCACAACCCGGGCATGTGCCCTGACTGGGAATCGACCCAGTGACCTCCTGGTTCAAAGGTCGAAGGCTCAACCACTGAGCCACACCAGCAGGGCTATTCTTAATTTCAAGCGTAATTATTCTTATATAATTGTAACCATAACACGTAAAGAATTTTGTATCTGCTTTTTGACCACTTTATATCATATCAATATCCTTTCGGTTATAAGCCAACTTTACATATTTCTAGTTTTTAATGGTTGTGTAATAATACCCCATTGAAGGAATGTGTCTGAATTTAACCAACCACTGCCCTATTGTTAACAATGTAAGTTGCTTCCAACTTTATTATTCTATAACTAACTCTAAAATGTACACTTTCATGTACAGAAAGCCTTTTACTTCTTTGGGATTATTTTCTTACAATACATATCCAGAACCAGGAGTACTAGGTTAATGAATATGAAAATTCTGTAGCTTATGTATGTTATGTATTTATTTCTTTATATCACCATGTTGTTTCCCAGAGGGATTCCAACCCTTTGGACTACAACCAGCAATAGGCAATTACAGCAGGCTCACCAGTCACACAGCCTCTTGGGAATCACCTCTCCGTTGTACCCAGACTTGCTAATTCGAGACAATTTTATGCCTAACGGCCATGTTTTTAACATGACTACCCCCTTCCACCTCGCTCTGCCCCTTTCCCAAACCAAAACTGGGGGGAGGGGCTCTAAACCTATAAATAATCTATAATAATAAAAGCATAATATGCTAATTAGACCCGACAGCCTAAAGACCTTCCAGACATCCTTCCAGTTGTCCTTCTGGACGACCTTCCGGATGAAGCTGGGACTGTGAGGGCCGAGACAAGCCACTGTGGCTGTGAGGGCTGAGCCCCTTGCACCAATTTCATGCATCAGGCCTCTGTCTATATATATAAAAGGCTAATATGCTAAGTGTCCAACCATCGACCAGTCACTATGATGCACACTGACCACCAAGGGGGCAGACGCTCAATGCAGGAGCTGCCAAGCTGCAGTGACTTGGCTGTGGCAGTTCTCGGGTGACATACCCCGAAACCAGAGAGGAGGGAGCCCAATTCCTCGCAAGGCCGCACGATTCCACCTTTAGCCGTGGGCTACGTTGTTGCTGGGGCACTGTCAGCCCTGAATCTCGTTTACTGCACACTTGGGTTTGCGTTCCACACCCTGTCCCTCGGCAACTTTGCAGAGTGGCCTCTCGCACTCTGGGACCCCTCGGGGGATGTCAGAGGGCCAGTTTTGGCCCGATCCCCGTAGGCCAGGCCAAGGGACCCCACCTGCTGGAGGGACCCTGCTCACTCCGCAGATGCCGGGGAGGGACCACAAGAGGTTGGCTCCAGGGCATGTCCAGCCCATCTCACCCAGTCCCACCCCACCAGCACCTTCTAATTAATTTCCTTTCAATGTGCATGAATCTGTGCACCGGGTCACTAGTTTAATAATAAACCTGTATGTGGACTTTTCAAATAATTGTCACATATTCCATCTCACTGAATGCTCACAGCCACCCCCAAAAGGGAGGCAGAACTATGAAGTTGGCCAAGGATGGGCACTTGTTTCTCTCCCTTGCTGAAGCGGGCTGTCACTTACACCCAGGTCCCTTTACGGTGACACCTGCTCAGGGGAAGAAAGAGTTGTGCTCAGTGCAACTTAGCGAGGAAACCTGGGCCCTGAGAGTCACAATTTTTCCCAGCGAACAGGCACATTCTTGGCAAAGTTCAAGAAGGCTAAAGTACATGAAATCCTGACCTTCGGCTGCTCCCTTCCTTCCAGGTAAACAGCCAGCTCCACTCCCTTCGACCCCCATCCACAACGGCTCCGGTTTACCAAGCCCTTGAGGAGTGGCCCCGTTTACCTAAAGGTTAATGTTAACTCGAGGAGGGAAAACCGACCCTGAATTTGGCCTCGAGTTGTGGGTTGTCTTGGCTCTTTTTCATATCCTTGCCCAAGTAGGAAGAACAAATTATGACTGCTTACATTTGTCTGCCTCAAAGAGAGCAACAACGTCATCACCAAAGGTCAAATTGTTTACTCTCACAAGCGAGAGCCTCAGGCACAAATAGCAGGAAACTTGGCCCATGCACTTTTTTTTCAGAGAGAAGAGAGTTACGGCCCCTATTGGGGATCGAGCCTGCAACCCAGGCATGTGCCCTTGCCCAGAATCGAACCCAGGAGCCTTCAGTCAGCAGGCCGACGCTCTACCCACTGAGCCAAACCAGCTAGGGCTAGGGCTAGGCCCATGTACTTTTAAAGGAACTAGTTCACTACAGCATTCTTGCCTACCTTCCTTCCCCTGAGCCACTTCGGTGGCACCTGAGACAGGTGTAAGGCAAACAGCTGTTGCTGTCATATGTGGCTATTTCTGGTGCCTTTGGTCCCCTGGCTTTCTCTTCCCCCAGTCTCGCCTTCCTGCTTCATCCAGCCGTGGCCAAACTACGGCCCGGATCCGGCCCGTTTGAAATGAATAAAACTATTGAAAAAAAAGGACCGTACCCTTTTATGTAATGATGTTTACTTTGAATTTATATTAGTTCACACAAACACTCCAACCATGCTTTTGTTCCGGCCCTCCGGTCCTGTTTAAGAACCCATTGTGGCCCTCAGTCAAAAAGTTTGCCCACCCCTGGGCTAGACCCTGCCAGCTTCTCTCCACAATCTCCCACAAGAGAGTATCTTGCTCAAAGGTTGCTACTGGGGCTTGCATCCTGAATCTCGCCTGCAGAAACATTTACTCAGCCCACAGTAGTGTGTGGTGGTTGTTATAGTTGCTAAATAGTAGTTACCAGTACTAGAAAATGTAGATTTTTTTTTTTCATAAAACTCCCAGATTCCCCTATTTCTTTCAGAAAATAGGTCCCCATTGCTTCATGCCAGCAATTAACCAGAGCAGGGGAATGGCTTCCTCTTTAGACATTTTCCGTGTCTGCCCCAGTCCCTAACATTCCCTATTGTCTCTCTGATACAGGAGCCAAGTGACGGTTGCCCTTGTGCTATTGTTTTCCTTATAGTAGCATTAAGAGAGAAAAAAACATGTTAGTATGTCCAGGTCACTTCTCTCATTTAGGCTACATGCCTGGCCCCATAGACATCTGGAGGTACCTGACCTCCAAGCAGCAAGGCCTTAGAACAAAAGCTGCTTCCTCCAAGGCTGGACCCAAAACAGCTTCACGCCTTCATTTTCAGAACAAGAATTAGATATGACCCTGGCTGAAGCTAGAACCCTCTCAGTCTACTCTAGGCTTTACTAGGCTCTACCAGATTCTCCTTCCCAGTCTCAGCAACTACTTCCTCCCTGCTAACCTGGGGGTTCCCACCGTCCCTCCTGCCTTCTGATAAAGCCCTATCATAGATATTATTTTCAATCTATTACAGATGAGAAGACTAAGGCAAGGAGAGAGCAAGGTAAGAGGCAGAGCTGGGATTAGAAGCCAGGTCTGTCTGACTCCACGGGCTGCTTTGCCTCCACACTCCACCCACACTGCCTTTCCCTCTCTGCTGATCACCCATAAACGGTACAATCATAGAGTGAAGCAACTGATCTCCTGGCTCCCACAAGGAGTCTTGGTGACTTTTGTCCCTTGAGAATCAGTTGGTCCCACAGCATTTTCCTTAAAGCCAACTGCTTCCAAATTCCCACAGGCGCCTGGGTCTCCCAGTTTTGCCATAACCTGGGAACAGCTCTATGGTTTCCACTAGGTATTTTCACTGTTTCTTTCCCTTCTTTTTACCAATATCAACCTTGTACCAGGGCTCCTAGTCGGGGTATAACTAGAACATTTTCCAAGCTCTAGTGAATTCCTGGATATTACAGCTGGGAGGGACTTTGGAGAGTGACTCTAGGTCAACCTGTTTGATTTTTAGAGGAGGTTTGACTTGCACAAAGCCAGGGAGCAAGTCAGTGGAACCAGGAGCGAAGGCAGTGCGCACTGTGACCAGGCAGTGCGCACCTTTACTTTGGGAGCTTGAAAGAGAAGAGTACGTTGGCCTATCAATCTAGCAAACACAGGAATACAATCTTCAGTTTTGTTTTTCTTATTGACCCAAGACACGTTCAGTTCACCTTTCCAAATAGGATAGGTAAGACAGTGAACAACATCTGATATTTTCTTCCATTTTAGAATGGGGTTTGAGCTTGGGATCTTCCAAGCCAGAGGCTGCCAACCAAAGGGAGTTAGACTGCATGAAAATGACCTTCCCTGGCCACCAGGGGGAGGAAATGAGCTCTAGGATGGCTCCGTGCAAACACTGCAGGTTATTTCTGGACTATACTTGTTGACTACTCTTCTTGCCCCTAGAGGTGGTGCAAAGGGGTAGAATAATGTTTAGTGTTTTCTTTGCAAGGCTGAATTAATACAGTGTCCTGTAAATGGCACGAAAGGATCCTTTGATTAAGAACAATAGGGGAGCCCTAACCGGTTTGGCTCGGTGGATAGAGCGTCAGCCTGCGGACTGAAGGGTCCCAGGTTCGATTCCGGTCAAGGGCATGTACCTTGGTTGCGGGTACATCCCCAGTAGGAGATGTGCAGGAGGCAGCTGATCGAGGTTACTCTCTCATCAATGTTTCTAACTCTCTATCCCTCTCCCTTCCTCTCTGTAAACAATTAATAAAATATATTTTTTATTAAAAAGAACAATAGGGGAGCCCGGGTGGGGTGGCTCGGTGGTTGAGCATCGACCTATGAACTAGGAGATCAGGGTTCGATTCCTATCAGGGCACATGCCTAGGTGGCTCAGTTCCCAGTGGGGGGCATGCAGGAGGCAGCCAATCAGTGATTCTCATCAGTGATGTTTCTATCTCTCTCTCTCTCTCCTTCTCCCTCTATAAAAATATATGGTTTTTTAAAAAAGAACAATAGGGGCTGAAACCGGTTTGGCTCAGTGGATAGAGCGTCGGCCTGTGGACTGAAGGGTTCCGGGTTCGATTCCAGTCAGGGGCATGTGCCTGGGTTGCAGGCACATCCCCAGTGGGAGATGTGCAGGAGGCAGCTGATCGATGTTTCTAGCTCTCTATCTCTCTCCCTTCCTCTCTGTAAAAAATCAATAAAATATATTTTTAAAAAAAGAACAATAGGGGAACATATTTCAAGTTTTAGCCAAATCTTTTCATCCTGACCTTCAGAGCCCAGGCTTTTCTTTCAGTCTGCAGAAATATGCAGCACTGAAGAGCCCTCCTGCTGTGTCTGCCTGTGACTGCCTTCTCTTCCCCCAGATAATAGGTTTTCCTTCCTCCCTCCCCTTTGCATCTTTTGGTCCTCATTCCTCTACTAGAAGCATCTCTCCCTTGGCTTCCAGTGGCTAGCTGTTGGAAAAGGCTGGCGTGGACTGGGGTGAGGAGAAGATGTGGAGGTAAGAGGTCTGCTTACAGACTTGCTCTCAGATTTGCCTCTTTGACACCGTGTACCCTAAGAAGCCAAATACATAGGTCTCCCATTATTCACGGTTTTGCTTTCCAAAGTCAACTGAGATCTGAAAACACTATTACATTTCCCCAACCATCGACATCATCTGCTCCCGACACCCACCCATCAACATTGGCATTGCTCAATGATCCTCTTTCTGAGGAATCGCCAAAAGGCCAGTAGTAGTCTAATGCTACGTCACAATGCCTGCATCACGCACCTCACTTCACCTTATCACCTAGGCTTTGTATCATCTCACATCATCACCAGAAGGGTGAGTACAGTACAATAAGATATTTTGAGAGACCACATTCACATAACTTTTATGATAGTATATTGTTATAATTACTCTGTTTTATTCTTAGTTGTTGTTTATCTCTTACTGCACCAAATTTATAAATTAAACTTTATCACAGGTATGTAGGTATAGGGGGGAAAAAACAGTACATATAGGGTTTGGTACTATCTGTGGTTTCAGGCATCCACTGGGGAATCTTGGAGTATATGCCCCGCAGATAAGGGGGGACTACTATAATTATCTCCTCTCTCATTCCCTTTCTCTGTGATTACAGGATCACCAAGAGGATTAAAAATTTCCTATCTAGAAAAGTGCTTTGAGCATTGATGGAGGCAGGATCAAATAAGATGCCTTTATGGCCTTTTGGCTTTTCATTCTAGCTACCCTTTGAATTTTTGCCAAGAGGAAGTGCTGAGACTAATGTATAGCATAGGAAATATAATCAATAATATCATAATAACTTTGTGTGGTGGCAGATGGGCATTAGACGTATCATGATGATCACTTTGTAAGGTCTATAAATGTCGAATCACTATATTGTACACCTGAAACTAATGTAAGAGTGTGTGTCAACTATAATTTTTAAATAAATGAATTAATTTTTAAAAAGTGCTGAGAATGACTGGCCACACTCACTGGGAACAATAAGAATCGTGCTGACTCAAATGCCATCTTTTATTCTGCTGAAAATTAAGGAATTTCACAAGAGTGGAGGGTGCAGTTTTCAGGGCAAGCTCATGCCCAGCCATTTTCTCCACAGTACTCAGTGGATTACTAGCAAAGGCAGACGGATCTGGATGCAACCTACCTCTGTCACTTACTGGGAGGGTGACTATGGATGAGAAACTGAGTCTCTTATACCTCAGTTTCTTCATAAGTAAAATGAAGATAATATTCATCCTATGACCTATGGATTGTTTTAAAGATAAGTTAGTATTTTTTAAAGCAGTGCATGGTCCAAAATAAGGGCTAGATTGTAAAATAAAAATATGATGGTAGGACTGGTGAACATATTAAAAGTGCCTGCCGCATACCAGCGCTTAGTCAATGTTAGCACATCCCCACAGATAAGTTACATTTTTCCTAGGATTCAAATCCCAAACGAGATCTTTCCTCACGAAGAACTTTCCTTTAGGAGGGTGAGAAATAACAAATGGAAGTGAGAGAGAAAGAGAGGGGAGGAGGCAGGAACAGTTGCAGAGGGCTGTGCTGGCCGTGAAAACCACAGGTGTGTTTCTGGAAGGTGTGGCCAGAAAAAGGAAGTCAGGTGATCAAGAGAGGGTGTCACGATGGGGAAAGAGGGGGTGGAGAGGGTGGTGCGATTCCCAGGATTCCCTGGTATCCAAGGGACAGCTCCCTGGGGGCCAGGGGTTTGGGAAATCGAGGGAGGGCAGCAAGTGAGGGTGCCCCCGGAGAGATGTGCGCACAGAAGGGTGTGTGGAGCTGGGAAAAGAAGGGTCGGTTTGTGGGCAAGGTCCTGGCATCGGGGCCTTGAGGATGAGAAAAGGGAATGAGGGTATTTTAGCGGTAAATTCGAGTCCGGGGCGGGGGAGAGAGTGGGCGTTACTGAGACCAACTGAGAAGAGAGAGGCTGCGGAGCCCACGGGCGCAGGGGCCGTCGGGGTGAGAGGCTGTGGCCTTGGAACGCCAGCAGGGAGGGCCGAGGAATAGCCCTGGGGGAATGAGCCCCGTGGGGACATCGGGGGTGTGTGGGTCTTCAGTGGGGAGGCCCTGGGGGGCCGCGATCGAGGGCCAGCACCGGCTTTGGGGGGCTCTTACCCACGATTCCTACTCCCCCGTCTCGCCCGGGCGGTGCGGGCCCTGGTCGCTCGCAAGCACGCTTGAGGACCCCCTCCTCGAAGGGTTGGGACACGCTCCCATTGGCTGCCAGACAACCCCTAACCCCAACCCGCGCTCTTCCTACTTTGGGGTCCGCCCGGCCCTCATATTTGCATATAGGGCTTTCTAGGCCTTCGATTGGCCCCTGGGGTGGGCTGCCATGCCCCCCTCCTCCCTCCTCATTCCAATTAACCGCCCCTGCGCTCCGAGAGGCCGGCGCGGCGCCGAGGTTGTCCCGGGAGACGCGAGGACGCTGAGCCACGCTCCCTGCGCGCGGGGCTGGACTGCGGCTCGCCCTCCCCCGCCCCGCGGGGCCACCGCGTCCGCGCCGTCGGGGCGCCCTGCGCAGGCGCAGATCCGAACCGTCTGGCTCCCCGGCTCCAGCTGCGCTGATCGAGGGGCGCCTGGTACCTAATTAGGCCCCTGGGGGGCAGGAGCGCTGTACAGAGAGCATCGGATTGGGACCCAAGTCAAGATCTCAGGCGCTCTCTTAGGCTTAGCTTCTTAACTGTGAAATGGGTATCACAAACCTCTATGAACGGCTGAACTTTTTCTAATCCTGACAGCTCCCAAGCGTATGGGAGATCGTGGCTCCTCCCCTGAGTTGGTCAATAAGAGAGGGCCGCCCAAAGTTGGGGGGTCTTGGCTTCTCACAGCAACATGGTGACTGTCCTCAGACAGGTGGGGGATCAGAGTCCTGACTGGTTTCAAATAACAGGGGTTCCCTTCCTTTTCTACCTGGGTCAGCATAACAGCCTGGAGAGAATCTGTTAGACAGACATGAGCAGAGCAAGGACGGTGGGCCAGGTACAGAAACTCACCAGGGCTGATGCCTAGCGAGGGGCAAAGCTGGGAAAACAAGAACCTCGCCCAGGGTAACCTTTCCTCCCCTAGCATATCACTGGTCATGTGGTTTGAACCCCTGATCTTTCATATCCCTGGTCAGGCAGTTTAGACCGCCTGACCTTTTCCTCCCTAAAGACAACCTCTAGGCCTCAGTCGTGTTTTAACTCCAGACCCAGAAAAGCAGAAAAATCAGACCAGTGACTCTGAGGCTGCCTCAGGACCAGTTACATTGACTAATGACCCCCCCCCCCCGCCCTGGACCGACCAATCCGTGGAGACCATGAACCTGAAGAAGCACACCTGGAAAGCTGATGACCATTCTATGGAAACGCTCCCCTGAGACCGCCCCTAAGCTTTCTACCTATAAAAGAGCGATATGTACGCTCAGGACAAAGGACCCAGCACCGGTTCTCCCCAAGAGAAGCATGTCAGCGCTATTCCCTTCCCCCCACTTCCCTCTAAGGGACCCCAGGGGACTTGCAACCAGGGGAGCAATGGGCAGCAGCAGCTCGTCCCAGGCTAACCCCCTAAACCTGTCTCCAAGGCCGCTTCTCTCTGACTTTTCAGTGAACTAAAGCAGCCCAGCCTCGGCTCTCCTGTTGCTTCTCCGATCGATGGCAGTGATGGCAAACCTACAACACGCGTGTCAGAAGTGACACGCAAACTCATTTTTTTGGGTTGATTTTTCTTTGTTAAATGGCATTTAAATGTATAAAATAAATATCAAAAATATAAGTCTTTGTTTTACTATGGTTGCAGATATCAAACAATTTCTATATGTGACATGGCACCAGAGTTAAGTTAGGGTTTTTCAAAATGCTGGCATGCCAAGCTCAAAAGGTTCGCCATCACTGTCCTATGGCCTTCCTTGTTTTACTGTCCTGAGTACATTTTTGCTGCCATCACGGACCCAATACCCTTTGGCTCAGTGCTGTGTAGCTCTTCCCTTTGGATATTCCCACCCCCATCCCCTTTTCTTTAAATAAATTCAATTTTTCTTTAATAGTCTTCTAAGGTGGCTATTTAGCCTGCCCGAGCAGCACGGACTTGAACCTTTCAGAATCGTTATGAGTTTATTTGAGCCAAATTGATGACAATTACCGGGAGGCAAACTCTCAACGGATTGAGAAAATGCTCTGGAAAATGGCAGTTTTACCATTTATTTTATACATCAGAATCAAAGGAGGTTACATGAAATCCATTGTTGATAGATTAGGGAAGCAGGAGAAAGCAAAATGGGGGAATCTTGGGGATTAGATAACAAGTAAAATGAATAGACACAGACTTCTTTTACTTGGCGGGTATATAGATAATGAACAGTTAACAACACGAGTAACAATGAGGGGTTTTGTGGTTTATGCTCTGCTGCAGTGTTTGTGCCCAGAGGGGTCTGGAAAAAGGAAATTACCCTGACATTCCCAAGGTATGTTATCCTAGATGCAGAAAGACAATAGGCAGGCTCAGTGAAGGTACAGACTGACCTTTGTCAGAGGAGATAATACCGGCCTCGACGTGACTGCCCGCCATGACTCGCTTTTATTAGGAAGTTTTAATTCAGATCACCTGTGGTTGCTTTCCGTCTCTGAGTTTGTAAGGCCACCATGCAGGCCTCCCCTGAGCTTGTCAGGTTTAATCGGTGGCCTCCTTTTCGTCCACATCTGGCTCAACCCAGACTCCTCCCTTCCAAGGATTGGCAGCCAGTAGAGCTGTTTCTGCCTCGATTAATTCAGGATTGGTGCAAGATGAAACAAAAAATCAACTTTAAGTTCCTGAATCACAGCGATTTTAGAAACACCTGTAAGGACTCCGCTGAGGATTCCCGTTGCCCATGTCCATCCATCCCTCTTCATTCTTTTTTTTTTTTTTATAAATATATTTTATTGATTTTTTACAGAGTGTAAGGGAGAGGGATAGAGTTAGAAACATCGATGATGTTTCTAGCTCTCTCTCTCTCTCTTTCTCTCTCTCTCTCCCTCTTCCTCCCTCCCTCTCTCTCTCTTCCTCTCTGAAATCAATAAAAATATATTATTAAAAAAAAAGAATTGCCTATTATCATGGAAAGATTAACAAACTTGTTGCCCAAACAATGAAGCCCCATCCCAACCTGCATAGCCTACTTCCCCATGCCTATAAACAGCTGGCTTGTGTGGGGTTGCAGAGCAGATTTTTGTGGGTGACCGGCTGCTCTCCCATACTGCCGGCAGTATTGGAACAAACACTCATTATGATTGAACCCTGTCTCTGCTGAATTGGCTCAAGTAGTGACAGGCAGCCCGGACCCATTGGTTGTCCCGTTTTACCTACACCTGCTGATCTGCCCAGGCAGGAGGCTAGAGGCAAAGGCATGGCTTAGTCCCAAGCAGCCTGCTACATGGTGCTTAAATTCATCCTGGAGGGTGAAATCAGTGGCCCATCTGCGGATCTTCCAGAAACCTCTGCTATCCTCTTCTCTCTTTCCTCCAGGTGGCCCTGGGTTATCTTGCCCCTCCCCCTCTCCAAGGCCCTGGGAGCCCAGGTGACCATCATCAACTGGCCACCCAGCAGATGCTTCCCTAAGACCAACTGTGCCAGCTCTGTTCCCCTCCCCCATCCCACCTTTTTCTACCCCTGGTGTCCTACCAATCTGCTCTCCCAAGCTCCAGCTTGGGTCTCTGGTCCCTCTGGAGTGATATTGTGATGGAAATGAGGGAGAGGATGCTGGAGGGAAGCGCAAAGATTTATGGTTTCCTGAGGGTTTCCATTAAAATCCCTGACAGCCAGCTCTTTATGGGAGTCTGGCCGCAGGAGGAGCTAATAGGCCAGCGCCTGGCACCGCTGTCCTTTCATGGGTGATGACAGGAACAAACACAGAGCGAACAGTAGAGCTGCCCCCACTGTAGAGCAAAGCAAGCTGGAACCCCCCTCGGGCATCCCCTCCAGGGCCAGAGAGGGACAGCCAGGAAGTCAGAGAGCTTTCGTGATGTGTGCCCGGCAAGCTAGAAACATGACAGTCACAGAGCTTTTTTGAACCCGGATGTGAAAAGTTGAAGCAATATGTTGGAGGGTCCTTCCAGTCATCAAAGCATTTGGATGGTGTCCCCTCTCTGAGCTCCATCTCAGAGGCAAGTGTGTGTGTGTGTGTGTGTGTGTGTGTGTGTGTGTGTGTGTGTGTGAGGGAGTGGGGTGGGGAGGGAGTCTGAAACTCTTGTTTTCACTGGCTTTTTGTTCCTTAGGAAACCCACCTGACTCAATAAACAGATCGTAAAACAATAACAAAACCCTCAGAAGATTGTTTGCAGTTGACACACAAACTCTTGTTTCTCAGCTTAGGACTCTTCGAGTCACCCAGGGAAAAAAGCCAGCCCTGCTTCTGCTCCCCTGAAGCAAGGGCCCCCCTGGAAGCCTCTTCTCGCTGCGCCCATCACAGGGAAGTGGGCGTGGCTCGGCGGTTGAGCATCGACCTATGAACCTCTTTCTCCAACGTGGGCATAGAAACTATGTGGCCGTTGAAAAACAAAACTGCTGAGTCCGGGTGGATACAGAGACAGCAAGTGCCAGGGATACAATTTCTCTCACCTTCCTTTCCAGTACAGTGGAGAGTCCAAAGGCCAGAGTCATTACCGCTGGGCAGGACTGGGCAGTCCTGGCGCTCAGGGCAAAGGTGAAAGCAACAGCTGCTGCTTGGGCACTTGCTCCTCGGCTGCCTCCTGCGTCTCCTTCCCAGAGCCCACATCCCTGGTACCCGGAGTCTGTAGATCTGCGCTGGCCAGGACAGCGACGACATAGGGCTATTTAAATCTAAATTATATAAACACCCAGCTCCCAGCTGCAACAGCACATGTCCACACGTATTAGTGGTTACTGGACCAGCCAGCGCAGGTGTTGGACATGTCCGTCCTCGCAGAGAAACCCACCTGACAGCCCTGCTATAGATGAGCAGCTCTCCCTCCATCTCACATTGCTCTCCCATCCTTTTCCTGCTTGTCAAGCGTGTTATTCAAATTAATCAAATGTCACCTCTGACAATGACTCTCTTTGACCAAACTTCATTAGGCTCCTCTGAGCCCTTTTCTCGTCGAGGCCTCACCTTGGACTTCTGTGTCTTTGCCAAGTCAAACTTTACTAAAAACTCTACGTAGTTTAGAGAGAATCCTCCGCCCTTGATATCTGACCAAGCCCTAGCCTGCCTTCAGCGAGAATCCTATTAAGTCAGGTTAGCAAGACCCTCCCTACCCTCTTACTGATTCTTTTCTCCACGGACCTCTTCACTTGGCTTGATGGTTGTAAATCCCAACTTGCCCTTATTGGGTTTGGAGTTGAGCACAATCTCGCTCCCCTATTATAATGTTCCTATTGCAATATTCCCGAATAAAGTGTTCCTTTCCATTTTAACAGGCTTCAGAATAATTTTTTCTTTAACACCTCTTTTATAAAAGCTTCCTTTTTAAAAAGAAAAAAAATCCTCACCTGAGGATCTGCTTATTGTTTTCAGAGGGAGGAAAGGAAAGAGAGAGGGGAGGGAGAGTGAGAGAAAGAGAGAGAAACATTGATGTAAGAGAGAAACATTGATCAGTTACCTCCCAACTGGGGATCGAACCCAAAACCTAGATATGTGCCCTGACCAGGAATTGAACTCACAACCATTTGATGCACAGAACGACGCTCCAACCAACCGAGCCACCCGGCCAGGGTCCTTCTTGCCCCTAGGAAAAATGAATTCTGTGCTATCTTAGCACTGTGTCAGCTCTTCTCCTAAAGCCAATATTATGTGACATTGAACTCAGTTACACTTTTGTCTTTCCTTTTGGATTTCTGAACTCTCATGAAATGTACAGTGAGTGCAGTGATTAAGAGTGCTATCACTTCAGTCTGAATACTGGGTTCAAAGCCCTCTGATGGCACTTAATAGCTGTGTGAGCTTGGACAAGTACTTTATGTTGCTAAGCCTCAATTTTCTCATCTGTCAAATGGGGATAATAAAAGTGCTTCCCTTATAACGATTAAATTAGATAATCCGTTGTGTCAGGCACAGAGTAACTACCACCACCCGCAGTTTTTGTTTGCCTCCACACCTAGCAGTTGAAGATAGGAGTGGAAAATTTTCTCTCTAGGTCTGAATATCAAGTCCCAGTCCTTCATATCCAGTTATACTACAGGGTTGTACTTGCAGCCTTCCCTTGACATTTCTATTGGAAATAAATCAGACTAGTTAATCTTATTTTTATTCTATGCTGTCAAACAGTTTCCCAGAATATCAGTAAAACAATCTGTTGATAAGACAAAACTGAGTTTCTTCTTGCCATAGTAAGGAAGAACACTGCCTTGGCAGAGCTGTAGCAGTGGCTCAGAGGCAGCAGGACAAAGTCGTGGTATTGCTTGAGACTTGGATGTTTAGCTTGGCGGGGCAGGGCAGGAGTTGGTTAGGACTGGGTAAGGTCATGATGTCAGGCTTAGGACTGACGGACCCCAAAACACAACGAGTTTGAGGCCAGGTGTCCTAAGAGTCTTGGAACGTACAAAATTGTCCTGTGATGCTTTCTGTTGAAGAGCTGATGGTTCTCTTAGAAAGTTTCTAAAATGAACAATAAATGTGCCTGCATTTCTTAAAACGTTATTTTTATTGATTTCAGAGAGGAAGGGAGAGGGAGAGAGAGAGAAAGAAACATCTATGATGAGAGAGAATCATTGATCAGCTGCCTCCTGCACGCCCCACACTGGGGATTGAGCCCACAACTCGGGTCATGTGCCCTGACCGGGAATTGAACTGTGACCTCCTGGTTCATAGGTCAACACTCAACCACTGAGCTACTGAGGCTGGGCTGTACCTGCACTTTTAAGTTCCAGGCAAGTGTCATGAAACAGTTGTCATGTTAATGTATACATAAGCTTATGTGGGTGTAGGCGGTGTCCATCTCAGTGGTTTTTAAAAGGCTAATAAGTAAAATTAAGGAAATGTATCCAGGATAGAGACAGCAATTACCCCTTGAGGACAGAGTTTAAAATGGAAGAGTATTACTTTGGTAACTCAGAAGGTGATTTGAATTTTCAACAGAAGCCCCACCCCCTGGTTTACTCACTCCTCACCATCCATTCACCTCAGCTGAACGTCACAGGTCTTGTGAGAAGGCAGAATTAGGAATGCTCAGTCTCCTGACTGAAACCTAAAGTGGCCTCAGGGGCATAACTTCAGATGCCACTCCTTGGAGGAAGGGCCCTTCTATGTTTAACCTTTCAGAGATAGCATGTGAGTGTTAAAGAAATAACTATGCTGACCCTTATTAAAATGGTAAGAAAGACTTTATCCAGGACTATTGCAATAGGGACATTACAATAGGGAAGAGAGATTGTGCTCAACTCTAAATACAATAAGGACAAGTGGAGGAAAGTTACGGAAAGGAGCCCTGGCCAGGTAGCTCAGTTGGTGAGAGTAACCTCCCCATAGTCCCAATACACCAACGAATGTGTAAATAAGTGGAACAACAAATGGGTGTTTCTCTCCCTTTCTCTCTAAAATTAATCGATATGTTTTTAATTTAAAAAAGAAAGAAAGAAGATGATGAAAAGGAGGAGACACCAAGGGTAGGAAGGATTCTTGCTAAACCAGTTTAGGATTCTTGCTGAAGGCAGGCCAGAGATTGCTCAGATATTAAAGATGGGGAATTCTCTCTAAGGTGACTTGGCAGGACTCTTGCTGAGTTCATTCTTAGCCTTCGGGAAGCGTACTACTTCGACAGAGTTAAAGCTAAAAGATCATTTCTTTATAGAAAGGACATGATGCCTGGCTGGAGTGGCTCAGTTGGTTGAGCATCATCCTGAACACCAAAGCGTTGCCAGTTCCATTCCCAGTCAGGGCACATATCTGGGTTTTGGTCTGATCTCCAGTCACGTACAGAAGGCAACGGATGGATGTTTCTCTCTCTGGCTCTCACTTCCCCTCTCTAAGCATGTCCGTGGATGAGGATTAAGGAGGGGAAAAAAGGAAATGATGAAACACAAACTCTGGGGCACCTGGCAGATTGTTGGGTCTCCTTTAGGGGTAGGTGGGAGGCATGATTAAATGTCAAAGAGGGTCTCATCTATCAGACTCTCAGTGAAGTGCTATGTGGAGGCAGGAGAAAAATGAAGATGACCTCTCAATGGCCATCCAAAGAGATGGAGCTTTCATTCAAAACTGAAAGAAATAAAGTTTGAAATTTTTTTTTAAGTTAAGTAAATGACTTGTTTTAGAGCAGTGGTTCTCAACCTTCTGGCCCTTTCAATAGTTCCTCATGTGGTGACCCAACCATAAAATTATTTTCGTTGCTACTTCATAACTGTTAATGTTGCTACTGTTATGAATCGTCATGTAAATATCTGATATGCAGGATGGTCTTAGGCGACCCCTGTGAAAGGGTCGTTGGACCCCAAAAGGGGTCGCGACCCACAGGTTGAGAACCGCTGTTTTAGAGGAAGAAATAAGCTCCGTAGAATGAGATCCCTGAGGAGCCCCTGGAGCCCAGTCATCTGAACACTACAAGTCCCAGCAAGCAAAGAGTGGGGGCGGGGCTTGTGACCCATGTGACTTGTGGGCGGGGTCGGGCGGGATCAGCGCTCCCTGGGGTTTTTGGCTCCGCCCCTCTCCCCTGCCCGGTCCTGTTGCGTCGCCGCCGGCTGCTACCCCTGGTGAGTCCCTGGAGTGAAGGGGGGCAACCGGTGCCAGCTGGGCCCTCGCGTCCCCTACAAGCAGACTTGCAGCCCCGAGGAAGTCCCGTGAGTGGTAAAGGTGCCACCGGTTTCGGTTTCCACCTCCTTCCGCCTTCCCAGGGATTCAGTGAGTGCGAGCGGCGTCACGGGGCCCCTGGAGCGCTCTCCGCGGCCTCGGGGGGCGGAGGGCAGTTTTCTCCCGAGCAGAGCAGGGCCTCGGTGCTGGCGGCCGGCTGGGAGGCTCCGTGGGCAGAAGGGGTCCCTCTGACGGGACTGCGGGTCCTGACGTCACAGCATCCCACCCCGCCCGCGGGCGGAAGTCTAGTGATTCCTGAATCCTAGCCCTTGGCATCTCCGTCGCTTGGGTGGAGGCGGAGGCGGGGCCCTGCGCAGTCACTCACTCACCCTGCTTTCTCTTCGGGCCTCCTTTTCCCCGTCTCGGACGAGGCGTGGTCCCCGAAACCCCTTCCTTCAGGGGAGCCTCTGTAACCGGAGGAGGTGTTCCAGAGAAGGAGCGGGAGTGGAGTGACCCGCTTCTTTACTGTCCACCTCCCATTGCCCCTCCCGCTGCCCCCTCCAGGCCGCTTCAGCTTGGGGGCGAATCGTTTCCACTCACGTTGTAATTCAACCTTGCATGCGAACATTTTTTTTTTTTATCACTTGGATCCTTGCTCCTGATGCAAGCCAACGAGTGGCGGAGCCGAGTAGAATAATACAGAGGCTGCACAGTAAATCCTCACCTAGCCTTGTCCTAGGGTTCTGCAACTTTAAGCCAGACGTCGTACAGGCAAGCCAGTTTTACCAGAGGCCAATTGATATAAACGAGAGTGAAGTTCCTACGGCGTCTTATCAACATGAGGACTCCACGGTGTTGAACAAAACCACGTTATTCGAGGGCTGCTGCATATTATAACTTATCTCCAATATTGCAAAACCCGCTTAAAGCAGCAGGTCTTCGTAGATAGTTGTAGAGCACATGGTTAAAGAGTACCCGGGCGACTTTTCAGAAGGCCTCTGCCTGAAACTCTACCCTTCAGCAGATATGACAGCTGTGGAGTGGAAAGGACCCCGAGAAAGGCGGCCAGTAAGAGTTCCGTAGCACTAACAGGCTGTATTATCTTTCAAGTCAGATAGTACATCTGGGGCTCTTTAAAGAAATTTGGCAGTGCTTATTGAAATAATGCCATGCTTCCTTATTTTCCTAGACCCGTGGTCGGCAAACTGCGGCTCGTGAGCCACATGCGGCTCTTTGGCCCCTTGAGCGTGGCTCTTCCTAAGCCTTAGGAGCACCCTAATTAAGTTAATAACAGTGTACCTACCTATGTAGTTTACGTTTAAAAAATTTGGCGCTCAAAAGAAATTTCAATTGTTGTACTGACGTCACAGCATCCCACCCCTCCCGCGGGCGGAAGTCTAGTGACTCCTGGCTCTGTTGATTGATGAGTTTGCTGACCACTGATTAGGATCATCATTATAGCTGCAAGGTTTCTTGGAAATCTTCTAGCCTGATCTGTGCATTTTATTGATGAGGCCTCAAAGGAGGTGGTGTGACTTGGCCAAGATCTCAGAGCTCGTCAGTGGCAGAACTAAGCTAAGACAGGAACCGAGGTGCCCCGGCTCGTAGCCTGGTCCCATTTCCACTACACTCCAAACACTATCACTTGTCACTTCAGGAGTTAGCATGGTCACCCCTTTAAGGGGAAAAGTGTAAAATCTCAGTAGAGTAAAATGGAGATTTCGTAGACAGCTTGGAGCTTTTCACAGTTTCTCATGGTTGCCTGCATCTTCTGTCCAAGAACTATTTTTCTGTTCTTCCCTCGTACTGCTGGCACTGGTGGTATGGGATGTGGGATGCGGGCCGCTGAGAAGGAGCTGGGCAGCCAATCCAGTCAGTTGTTAATGAGTACCATTTAAAGCCTTTCTAAGGCACCCTGAAAGACTCTAGGTAAGGAACTATAATGAACTTGGAAAGTTTGAATTACAGTAAGTGGCTTAATAATTTGAGGACCAGTGACTGTGTTGTTGTTTTTGCTCACTGTCTCATGCCATCTACAAATCCAGTGTGTTCTTTAAGGGTATTTCTGTGAAAGCATCTCTTCCAGGGCCACGAGTGGGACTCCAATTAGTTCATCCATTTTCTAGTTGCTCATCATTTGGAAAGTTAAGTAAGCAGAAGGATGAAGAAATTAAATTAATGTAGGTTTGCTTTCCCCGGGGAATTTTATCACTGGGAGGGAGGAAAGGCTATTAGGGTCTCTGACCTTAAACATCAGTTGATATCTTCCTTCCAGGAAAAGTCAAATGAGGTATCGTCACTGGCCCAGCTTAGATTGGCAGGGTCATGCTCTCGGCTTGCCCATGGCCTTTTCCATCCTCGGCTTTGGTAAGAGGCAGACAAGGGAAGCCACTGCTGTTTTCTGCCCTCCCTGCCTCCTCAACCCCTTGCACAGTCTTGACAGAGGATAGTTTTTATTTTAAGAATGATTGCGTTCTGCCCTGACCTGTTTGGCTCAGTGGATAGAGCGTTGGCCTGCGGACTGAAGGGTCCCAGGTTTGGTTCTGGTCAAGGGCATGTACCTTGGTTGTGGGCACATCCCCAGTGGGGGGTGTGCAGGAGGCAGCTGATCGACGTTTCTAACTCTCTATTCCTCTCCCTTCCTCTCTGTAAAAAATCAATAAAATATATTTTTAAAAAACCACTAAAAAAAAAAAAAAAAAAAGAATGATTGCGTTCCAAAAACCCAGAGTGCCCTTGGGTGCCTGCTGGGTCCTTCTGGGAAGGTGGGATCACTGAAATGGGTAACTTTATGGAATCTTACATTTTTATAAGCAAGGAACCAAGACTGTTGACTTTTCCAGATAGATGATTAGATTTTCAGATGAAAGATAAGAGAGTATCCATTGGCTATGCACTCAAGCTTTTTTTTAAAAAAAAATTATTGATTTCAGAGAGGAAGGGAGACGGAGGGTAAGAGAGAGAGAAACATCAATGATGAGAGAGAATCATTGATCGGCTGCCTCCTGCATGCCCCCTACCGTGGATCGAGCCTGAAACACGGGCATCTGCCCTGACCGGGAATTGAACCGTGACCTCCTGGTTCATAGGCCAACCCTCAACCACTGAGCCACAGCAGCTGGGCTGCACTCAAGTTTTGACATGAGCTCTTCCATGTCGTTTTGAACATATATGCTGACCTTTCATCAGTGACCTTCTGTTCATGAGGTACTGTATAGATTGTTTTTCTAGTAAGGAAAGAGAGGCTGTACCCAGCCCCCATACCATTAGCTGGTCTTGTCTTTCACAGTAGCATCCATTTGCAAAGCAGCTTGCGAGAATTTGAATGTGTGGAAGGTGGGTAATGGAGTGTAAATTTTATGGGTCCTTCAGGAAATCAAATCTGTGCCTTCTGTGTTTTTGGCACCATGCCACTTGAACCAGCTCTACCAGCTGAACCAGCCATACCAAGAATTGATGAAGCACTTGGAGATTATCATCTCCTTCCCCTATTTTAGACAAGAGAAAGCTGGGAAACAGCAGCTCCTCCAAGGGTATCCAACAAAGTAAGAGCAGGACTTAAAAAAAAAAAGTTAGTCCCACCACCATTCACCACCTTTCATTATTTGATGAATTACATGCATATATCTTTTTTTTTTAATTGTTTAAAGTATTACAAATAGTAGTACATATGTCTCCTTTTTTTCCCCATTGATCTTCCCCCGGCCTCCCCTACCCGCCGGCACATGCCCTCCCCACCCCCCCAGTGTCTTGTGTCCATTGGTTATGCTTATATTACATGCATATATCTTATTCATTTATTTATACAATGAATACTCAATTAGCAATCACTACAAGCTAGGCATTATGTTGTGTATGCAGTGGTGATCGTGTAATGAAGAAAAAGAACAGGAGTATGGTACTTGGGTACACTGAGGTCCTGAAGTCCCTCTCACCTGACTGTTCAGATCCATAGTCAAAAGACAGATTAAGTCATTTTACATGACAGGGGATATGCTGGCCCCAGTCTGACTGGAGACCACTAGGGAAGAGAGGGGCCTGAAGGCTGAGAAAACTTGCCGCCCTCCCTCATCTCAGAGCTCATGGGGGCAACTAGCTTATCACGAGGAACAAGTCCTGACCTAGACTGCAACATGATCTCTCTCTTCCTTAGAAAAACTGATCTGAGGTTTGAGGTTTGAGGATGTGGTTAAACTGTGTCACAAACCAGAAAGCCAATACTTTTTTTTTTAAGTTAAACTCAATCCCAAGAATAGGTAGTTCAGTGGCTTTTCTGTGAAAAAACTGGCCTGGTTGCTTAGGGTTCAAAATAAAACCAGGAAAAGTAAAGTGGGGCAGGGCTAGAAAAGCGACTGTCTTTTTCTTATTATTGTACTTACTTATTTTAAATTGTGTGTATGCGTGTATACAATCTTCCAACATGTTCCAACAGCTGAACTTGTAAGGTATCATATAATGTTTGCAATGCACAGCTCTTTCTTCATCGGCTGTGTAGAGATGCAATATTGTTTTCATTTCCCGGTAAAATTCTTGGTTGCAAATCATGGATTCACTACGTGTTAGTCCAGGGAGGCATTTAGAAGTCAGGACATGTAGCTTTTAAGGGTTAAGAAATATCAAGTCTCAGCAATTCAAAAGACTGTGTGTGTTTCTTTTATGTGCTACTTTTACCTCCCAAATTGTTTCCCATCCTTGATCACATTTTATCTGTACTGTGACCTAGAAAGTTTATTTAATAAACTTTATTATCTCCATTTTATAGATAGGGATCCAAACTCGCTTGCTGTCCTCCAAACTTGGGCTGCATTTTTCTGTTTCTTTGCTTTTTTGCATGCTGTTTCATGCCTGGTATGTCCTCACCTCAAAGCCATTTATCAAAATCCTGATCTTCCTTGAGGGCTTTACGTAGAATTCTGCTCACTCCCTGAAACTTCCCTTCATCTTCCTAACCAGTCGCATCGCTTCTCCTTTTGAATTTAAGAGATTTTGCACTTAACTCATCCATTGGCTGTCACTTGTTTACTCGTCTACTTCCATATTGGGTTGGGGCTCATTGTGAGGGCAAACACTGTGTCAGAAGGGGGGAAAAAACACCCGCAACAGTAGTAATTCACTAACATCTGCTAAACCCTTTTTTTATACAAACTCTATGCTAAGTACTTTATTCTGTCATTCAACATGTCGACTTGGTGTGAAGTGCCTGCTCTATGGCAAATACTGATTTAGGGACTGGACACTACATTATTTCAGTTCATGCTACGAAAAACCGAATGAGATAGATGTGATTAGCCCCATTTTACAGATTAAGGAAACAGGCATAGAGCCCAGTGATTAAGTAAATTGCCCAAGGTCACGCATATCATTGGTGGTGAAGCTGGAATTTGAACTCCACCATTCTGAGCACAGAACCCATGCTTGTCACCATCACATGTCAAACAGTCTCCTTCTCTCATCCCTATCTTCCTCCCTGCACCCATCCCCAGTTCCTAGAGAAGTGCCTTCATATATGGAAGGGCCTGGTGATTATAGGATAGTAAATGGAATTGAATGGAGAAGTTGAAATCTAGAGAAATTGGTATTCCGAAAGTCACAGAGCTTATTGAGATGAAAAATCTAGAATCGATATCTTCCAATCCCCAGCTCAAGCTGCTTTCCTCCGGGCCGCCTCACTTATTTCAGGCATTTAGAAGGAGGTGAACAAACTAGCTCTGAGCAGAGAACAAGGGCATGTGAGCATGGTGGTGCCTGTGGTGAAGAGGTCAAAGATCCCAGAAAATTCTTACAGCAGCGGTTCTCAACCTGTGGGTCGCGTCCCCTTTGGGGGTCGAACGACCCTTTCACAGGGGTCGCCTAAGACCATCGGAAAACACATATATAATTACATATTGTTTTTGTGATTAATCACGATGCTTTAATTATGTTCAATTTGTAACAATGAAATTGGGGGTCACCACAACATGAGGAGCTATATTAAAGGGTCGCAGCATTAGGAAGGTTGAGAACCACTGTCTTACAGGAAAGGAAGTTATGAACGCAAAGTGGCTCAAAGTGAAACCAAAAGCAGGTTGTATGGTTTCAGTACTAGTCAGGCTGCTTTTTGCTTTTCCGACTTGTCTCTAACAGAATGTTCCCTGGACGAGAGCCCAGAAATCGCCACCATTTCAGACAACTCCCTCTGAGCCGTATTCTATCCCATATCTCATAACAGGACCCCGCCATGGAGGAGACAGTGGGAGACCCGCCCACATCAGCTGTCTTGCTGGACCACTGTCACTTCTCTCAGGTCATCTTTAACAGTGTGGAGAAGTTCTATGTGCCAGGAGGGGACGTCACATGCTATTACACCCTCACCGAGCACTTCACTCCCCGTCGAAAGGATTGGATTGGAATCTTCAGAGTAAGTAGTTACTTTAGTATCAAGTGACTGGGAACTAGAGCTGAATCTTCTTTACTGTGTGTTACAAGCAGTTGGCATGTTATCTGGCCAGTGTTAAAGTCCTGAACTAAGCCCCCCAGCAGTTCCCCCTTAACACACCAACATCTGCCTTGGGACCCAAGCCAAAATAAGGTTATATTGTGCTTTCAAAGACCAAACGTACATTTTTTTAAATTATCCTGTTTTGGAATGTTCATCTGTGACTTGACAGGGATGATTGTTCCCTTACATCATTTCTGTGACTTTAAGCTTTCTTTTCTTACTTAGTAGAGTGTCTAATTTGTTTTAATATGAGTATTGAAAATCTGGAAAGGATGCTGAGAAGTTGCCTGGTTTGGCATCCTGCATCTAAGTTTGTTCCTGCGTAAGTGTGTTCTTTCTTCTTCGTGAAGATTTCCCAGGGCAGAAGGTTTATGAGCTCCCTCAGTGGCCTCTTCTAATGCCTGATCACCCTGTCAGTTCAAGTACAGAAATGGGACTTCTTTATTAGAGCCAACTTGCTCTCTATCTCGGCTTCTCCCCTCATCTGTGTCTTTATCTGTCACACACACACACATCATAATGACAAACCTTCCTATTTCCAGAGACGGGAAGTAAAGGTCACATTTAAGTAATTTACACTGCTGAGTTCCAACGTCTGTGACCTTTGTTTTGACACCTCAGTCTGTCATGTGCTTGTTTGCCAGTGTCGTTCATCCTGAACTCAGACATCATTCTTGACCACACTGTGAAGGAGCTGGTGCTTATTTACATCCCCCACTAACTAACTTTTCCTTAATTGTTTGAAATTCCCAGCTATTTGCTGGAGCCAGGGCAGCTGGTGTTTCGAGGCAGCGACAGACAACTAGAGGGACACGTGACAGCTCTGCAGACTGCAGGAGGCTGAAACATTAGACTAAAAGATGTCCTAACACAGAAACCTGACACACCAGAGTGTTTCCTATTTTGTAAAGAAGATGATAGTTGTTTTATCCTTCCCACAGGTGAGGTAGAACTTACTACAATGGAGCTATACCTTCGTTGTCCAGTCCAGTAGTCTCTAGCCACTTGTGGCTATTGAGCATTTAAAATGTGGCTAATGTGGCCCTAGCTGGTTTGGCTCAGTGGATAGAGTGTCGGCCTGCAGACTGAAGGGTCCCGGGTTCAATTCCAGTCAAGGGCACATGCTCGGGTTGCGGGCTCAATCCCCAGTAGGGGGCATGCAAGAGGCAGCCGATCAATGATTCTCTCTCATCATTGATGTTTCTATCTATCTCTCCCTTTTCCTTCCTCTCTGAAATCAATAAAAATTTTTAAAAAAGAGAGACAAAAGAAACAGCAAAAAAATAAATAAATAAAATGTGGCTAGTGTGGCCGAGTAACTGGATATTAAATGTTATTTAACTAACTCAAAATTAAATAGCCTGTGTGGCTACTGGCTATAATATTGGACAGTGCAGGTATCCTATATAATAAAAGGGTAATATGCAAATCGACCAAATGGCGACCAGTCACTGTGACGCACACTGACCATCAGGGGGCAGACACTCAACGCAGGAGCTGCCCCCTGGTGGTCAGTGCGCTCCCACAGGGGGAGCACCACTCAGCCACAAGCCGGGCTGATGGCTGGCGAGCACAGTAGTGGTGGCGGGATCCTCGTGGCAGTGCTAAGGATGTCTGGCTGTGGCTCAGGGAGCAGGCCTAAGCCATCAGTCGGACATCCCCCAAGGGCTCCCGGACTGCTAAAGGGCACAGGCTGGGCTGAGGGGACCGCCCCCCAAGTTGTGCACCAGGCCTCTAGTAGATAATAAAAAAGAGGAGGATTCAAAAAGTACTTATTAGAGTTCATAGTGTAATCTGTAACTTTTTTGTTATGTTTCTGTTCAGCTTAGACTGGTTGTATTCCCCAAGCACTTAGCAACTTCCAGTGAAGACTTGCCCATAAACCAAATGAAAGTCAAGCTTTTTAAAAAGACATGTTTAAAGACATTTTTTGAAATGCATCTGCATTTGGAATGCTTCATGCATTCCAGAGGTATTGCCATGCCTCCATAAGGAAATGGTCAATCCAAAGAAAGGCCTCTGATGTTCATGTCCATAAACCTATTTATTTGAACACCTACCCTGAAGCCTGAAAGTTTTAAGACTAATAAAGAATGCAAACTTTTTGAGAATACACTGTGTGCTAGGCCTTTGATGAGGTTGTGTGTGTGTGTTCTAACTTAATCCTCACAGCACAGTAGCCCCCGAGATAAGTCATATTATCTCTTGTGCACAGATAATACTTTCCCAAGATCTCCCAATGAGTAAGGGGTAAAGAAAATTTGTTTGACATCCAAACCTCTGCTGCTCCTCCTCTCTTCCTTTGAACAATAAATGGTAAATTAGAGAATTAAACGTCAACTCTAAACTTTTGTCCTTTTTGTCTCACTTCTAAAGCTCTCCCAGTGTTCTTTCAGTGTGGTTTTTTTTAAAATATATTTTATTGATTTTTTACAGAGAGGAAGGGAGAGAGATAGAGAGTCAGAAACATCGATGAGAGAGAAACATCGATCAGCTGCCTCCTGCACATCCCCCACTGGGGATGTGCCCACAACCCAGGTACATGCCCTTGACCGGAATTGAACCTTGGACCTTTCAGTCCGCAGGCCGACGCTCTATCCACTGAGCCAAACCGGTTTCGGCCAGTGTGTTTTTTAAAATATATTTTTACGGATTTCAGAGAGAAAGGGAGAGGGAGAGAGAGATAGAAACATCAATAATGAGAAAGAATCATTGATCGGCTGTCTCCTGCACACCCCACCCTGGGGATCGAGCCTGCAACCCGGGCATGTGCCCGGACTGGGAATCAAACCGTGACCTCCTGGTTCAAGGTCGACTCTCAACCACTGAGCCACACCGGCCAGGCTTTTCACTATGTTCCTAATCATATCCCTCAAGTCCACATCACCAAGTGCTTCCTGGCACCAAGTAGGCATTCATGAAATGTTTTTGAATGTGCAGTATGCTACGTCTTCTCAACATAGCAAAACCTACCACCACTGATTGAGCTTAAAGTGAGTGGGAGTCAGCTTTCCTACCTTCAGTGTCTAGTCCTGAGCTCCATACTCTCCTTTACCTGAGCATGTAAATGCCTCCGAGGTTTCAGAGGGGGAAATACCACGCCATGAGAAGCAGGCTGGGACCAGGACTACCCAGGTGGAGGAGCCAGGGTCAGAAATCGCAGTAGCTAAAAGCTGTTTTCTTGTTCCAAGGCGGCAGTAATTCTTAGGCTTTTCCTGATGATATTTTGGTCACAGTACATTAAGAAACTACAGGAAGTGAATGAAGACTCCATAAAATTCCTGCTTCCTGCTCCGCCGCATACTGCAGTGGCTGTGAGATGCTTACAGCGATGGGGTGTGTATTAATGAGACACTAAAACATGCCTAGTATGTTCTGATGAGCTTTCAGTGTGGCCTTTTCAACCCTGCTCCGATTCCTTAATATAGAAAAATGGAATTTATTCTCCGTTCTTTTTCTTCCCACTGGGCTCAGGCAGGGTCAAAATATGGCAATAAATGTAATTTTGCTTCTCATTTGCCGAGCGTTCTCCCCTTGGAGACACAATGGCTCCCTTTCTATTCCCTGGTGTCCTCTTATCTTCGAGATACAATTTGAGCCATCTTGTACTCCTCTTCACATTTAGTGAGAATATTTTCCACGTAGCCAGCTGTCTGCTCTGAGGCATATTTTACAGAATCCTTCTATCTTATGACTTACTGCATTCAGTACCTAGAAGAGGCCTTTATAATATCAGATTGTTATTCTTTTCAGCACCAAAAAGGCTTCATTAAACATGCCTTAAGAAAAACACCAGCCCTAACTGGTTTAGCTCAGTGGATAGAGCGTCGGCCTGCGGACTCAAGGGTCCCAGGCTCGATTCCGGTCAAAGGCATGTACCTTGGTTGCGGGCATATCCCCAGTGGGGAGTGTGTAGGAGGCAGCTGATCGATGTTTCTCTCTTATTGATGTTTCTAACTCTCTATCCCTCTCCCTTCCTCTCTGTAAAAAATCAATAAAATATATATTTTAAATAAATAAATAAAAAGAAAAACACCAAAGAAATGCAAACTCTATAGTCTGGACTCGGCTATGTGGTGCCTTGTAATCTAAGAAACCTCCTCCTTCTCCATCCCCAACATGCAAATTATTCAAAAAATATATATTTTTTAAAAATGCAGTAGTATAACCATGTTGGTATAAGTGATAAGACTGATCTGGACACAGGAAAGGACAAACTAAGGGAGAGGGCAGATCAAAAGTGCTTTCTGATGAAGTTCCCAGAACCTTTGTAAGACAATAGCAAGATCCAGGTTCACAATCGCAGAACTTCTTCCCATCACTCCCAGTTCTGTGTCTGACTTGGAGACACAGTTTTTGGAACTCTTGTCCTGGATGTTGAGTTATCAGTTTTTGTTTCCTTCTAAGACAGGTATTTTGGACTCTGTGTGTGTGCCAATTTTTTGCTGTATCAGACATTTTACCATATATGGTTGCCATAGGTCAAAAAACAAGATTTGATTCATGGTAAGTGGATTTTGTCCACTCATTCTGTTGTCTTTTCAACATAAATAAAAGGTAAGCACACTTTGAGAAGACATAGCCCAAATAAGGATTCCCCCCTGAGCACTTCCAGATGCTGAATGGAGCCTCTTGTCATTGCAGGTGGGATGGAAGACAACCCGTGAGTATTACACCTTCATGTGGGTTACTTTGCCCGTTGACCCAAACAACATATCGACCAAACAGCAGGAAGTCCAATTCAAAGGTGAGAAAAATAGGGGGTAAAAGGTGTTGAAAACAGTAGCCAAGACTAATTTATTTCATTGATCTTGGCTTTCTGGAGCAGATAAAAGACTTCCCGATTTTTAGTTTTCTGAATAGACCTGACTTTGGATTACAAATAATATTGTGTTCTCAGCTTATTACCTGCCCAAGGATGATGAGTATTACCAGTTCTGCTATGTGGATCAGGATGGTTTGGTCCGGGGAGCAAGTATCCCTTTCCAGTTCCGCCCAGAAAACGAGGAGGACATCCTGGTTGTTACCACTCAGGTCTATAAATAACTCACCTCTATCCCTTCCTGCCAATAAGAGTAGTAATTCTAGGATAGGGAGGGATTTGAGTCAAAAAGCCTTTAATGACTGTCTAACAGATACTATTGAGAAGAATTTGTACAATACTCACTCAGACCCTCTTCAGAATGACTTAGGAACGTTAGCAAGAATCATAACAAGGGATTTCTCCTTTCTCTAAAACTAGTGTAGCTCAGTTGGCATTCAGTTATTTCCTTAATTTTTCCCACCGCACACCTTATCACCACAGTAAATTGATAAGCTCCTTTGAGGAGAGATGCACTAACTCTTCTTCTTGGATCTCTCAGTCCTACACAGAGCCTGTCATGTATGAGTATTAGATTCACTTACTTAACAGGACATCTCCTGTCCATCTAGTACAATGGTAGCACTAGGGATGCAATGTAGAATCAAAACACTGTCGGTGGCCTCAAAGAGCTAAGTCCTTAAGAGAGACAAGCAATACTAAGTGTTTGCGAGAAGAGTCTACATTCTTCTGTCATTCCCCCTTTTCACTTTATATGGCCTTAATTTTGTTTCTCTTTCTTCTTGGTAATGGCAGGCTCAGTACTGCAATTTATACAGACACACATCTATTACTGTCTTCCTTACATATTGAGGGGCTGCTCCCATTTGGGGTACAGAAATGTCACTATAGTGAGTGGGAGTCATTCATACTTTCTCTGTCCCAGGCTATGGGAATTTTCTGCTACAAGGATTTGAATATCCATTGAGCTACAAAGGGTCAAATAGTTTAAAGAATGCTCTTTCATAGGGTGAGGTGGAAGAGATTGAGCAAAGCAACAATGAGCTTCGCAAAGAAAACCAGGAGCTGAAGGACAGCTGTGTCAGCCTCCAGAAGCAGAACTCAGACATGCAGGCTGCGCTCCAAAAACAGCAGGTACGGCTGTTGGCTAACGGTGACTCTGGAGTATGGAATTGGATGGTGCCTCTTAGCCAGGCCAGCACCATTTTCTGTTTTGCTTGTGATCTCACTCCCTTACACTAATATCTTTGACTAGGCATAGTGTTAAACATTTTATGTGGATCATTTTATTTAAACTTCATGGCAAACTTTTGGAATATGTACTATTATTACCCCAACTTTATAGATGAGTTACCTAAAGCTTAGGGGAATTAAGTAATCTCTTATACAGCTAATAAGTGATGGAGCCAGGATTCAAACCCATGCAGTCTGACTACTTCTTTTCAGTGCCTGTTTATAATCTATAATAATAAAAGTGTAATATGCAAATTGACCGAATGGCCAAACAGCGGAATTACCGTCTGCACGACCTTCCAGACGAAGCCAGGGCTGCGAGGGCTAAGGCAGAGCTACGAGGGCCAAGGCAGCTGGGGCTGCGAGGGCCTACCCTTGCACAAATTTCTTGCATCGGGCCTCTAGTTAGAAATAATTTGCTTTGATGAGCTAGAACGTGGATATCAAGAGAGAAGCAGTAATAAAGTAAGGTTGTGGGTTATCTAAACTCTTTGTAACTTCTTTTCAAATCAGCGGATGGTGAATGAGAGTTGATAATGCTAGAAGCTGAAGTAGAGGTTTTCTCTAAAGACTGTAAACTAGCCTGGTCAGTGTGGCTCAATGGTCGAGTGTTGATCTATGAACCAGAAGGTCACAATTTGATTCCCAGTCAGGGCACATACCCAAGATGTGGGCTCAATCCCCAGAAGAGGGCGTGCAGGAGGCAGCTGATTTATGATTCTCATCATTGATGTTTCTATCTCCCTCTCCCTTCCTCTCTAAAATCAATAAAAAATATATTTAAAAAATAAAAATAAAAAAGATATATCCATTAAAGGTGACATAGGTATAACTCACAACTCGGCTGTCAAGAACAGCATCTGGCCAGGAGCCTTACAGCCTATCTACCAGATTCTAACCAAGAAATCAGAGGGTCTGGGTTCTTGGATTCGCTCTCCTGCATACTTGCTACTGGTTATTATAAAGATAGCAAAAGCCAATATTTATTCATGAGTACCTGCTCTGTGCCTGGCACTATAATTAAGCACATCACTTAATTCTTAAAACAGCCTCACAGCTCTGAGAGGTAAGTGACTTGCTCAATGTCAATGTCATATTTTGTGGCTTTGGAACGAGCTGGGATTTGCACTCAGATTTTTTTATTTTTTTTTTAAGAGAATGCTTTTTTTTTTAAAAAAAAAATATATATATTTTATTGATTTTTTACAGAGAGGAAGGGAGAGAGAGAGAGTCAGAAACATCGATGAGAGAGAAACATCGACTAGCCGCCTCCTGCACATCCCCCACCGGGGATGTGCCCGCAACCCAGGTACATGCCCTTGACCGGAATCGAACCCGGGACCCTTTAGTCCGCAGGCCGACGCTCTATCCACTGAGCCAAACCGGTTTCGGCCACTCAGATTTTTTTTATGTTTTTGGAGACAGGATCATACAATGGTTAGGAACCTTGTCTTTGGAGTCAACAGGCTGGTTCTCCCATTTATTGTTTGATGAGCCAGAAGAAATTTCTTAACATCTCTGATGAGCCTCAGTTTCCCTCCCTGTTTTTTCACAGAGATACTAGTACCCATGTCCATAACAGCATTTTTTGCAATGGCCAAAGGGTTAAAGCAGCCCAGGTATCCAGTGACAGCTAGATGGCTAGACGAGACGTGTCGTGGCATGTACATACAATGGAATGTTGTCCAGCTTTAAAAGGAAAGGAAACTCTGATACATACTGCAACGTGGATGAACCTTGAGGACATTATGCTGGGAAAAGTGGGTCAGACACAGAGAGATGGATACCATATGATTCCACTTACATGAGGTACCTAGAGTAGTCAGCATCATAGAGACAGAGAGTAGAATGGTGGTTGCCAGGAGCTGGGGGAGGGGGAAATGGGGAGTTAGTGTTTAATGGGTTCAGAGCTTCAGTCCTGCAAGATGAAAAGAGTCCTGTGGGTGGATGGCGTGATGGTTGCACAACAGTGTGGATGTTCTTAATGTCATTGGACTGTGTGCTCGAAATGGTTAAGATAGTAAATTTTATGCTATGTATATTTTACTACAATTTTTTAAAATATATTTTTATTGATTTCAGAGAGGAAGGGAGAGGTAGAGAGAGATAGAAACATCAATAATGAGAGAGAATTGTTGATTGGCTGCCTCCTGGGGATCAAGCCCACAAC
The DNA here is from genome assembly GCF_963259705.1 of Myotis daubentonii. Classification (NCBI taxonomy): domain Eukaryota; kingdom Metazoa; phylum Chordata; class Mammalia; order Chiroptera; family Vespertilionidae; genus Myotis; species Myotis daubentonii. Next base: position 46,993,834 of record NC_081855.1, on the reverse strand, counting down.
CTGGGCATGTGCCCTTGACCAGAATAGGACCCCAGGACCTTTCAGTCTGCAGGCCAACGCTCTATCCACTGAGCCAAACCGGCTAGGGCTTAACTACAATTTGTTAAACAGAAAAAAAAAAAATGACTTTTTAGACGTCTATAAACCAATGTTTCTCAACCTTCTGGCTCTTTAAATACAGTTCCTCGTGTTGTGACCCAACCATAAAATTATTTTTGTTGCTACTTCATAACTGTAATGTTGCTACTGTTATTAATCGTAATGTAAATATCTGATATGCAGGATGGCCTTAGGCGACCCCTGTGAAAGGGTCATTGGACCGCCAAAGGGGTTGCGACCCACAGGTTGAGAACCGCTGCTATAAACTAAACCGTTTCCCACCTTAGAGCTAAAAACAAATAGTTGTTATTTATACACAAGAATTGATTCAGTTCAGAAGGCACGGGAAAAAAAAAATGTTTAGGACGAATATGGTGGCCACTAGCCCCATGTGAAATGTGGCAGGTTGTGATATACTGTAAGCCTAAAATATATTCCGGATTTTGAAGACGTTGTCTGAAAAAAGTGTAAAATTCCTTTTATTGTTTACATATTAAAACAATATTTTAGATATATTGGGTTAAATTTACTAGTGGTTAAATTAATTTCATGTTTCTTTTTACTCTTTTTAATGTGGCTACTAACACTTTTTAATTACATATGTGGCTTTCTGAATTTATTGAACAGTGCATTTCTAGGAGAAAAGCAGCATTATTTTATCCACTGCTGTGTCTGCAATGCCATACAGTGTCTGGTGTGCCGTAGGCACTTATTAAATATTTGTTTAATGAATTAATGGGCAAATATATGCTCCAGTGGAAGAGAAATTAAGGTAGATACATTTTTAATGTAGAAAGAACGTATTAGGAATATTTGAATATGAGAAACCCCTTTACTTGGATATTTTATTCACTGTTATGCCACGCTGTGTCTGACATGTAATACGTGCTCAATAGATATTTGTTGGCTGCCTGAGATATTAAAACTGTCTTAGAAATGGTTTGTGCCTTTGACATTTCACTCTATAGGAGGAGCTAAAAACCTTAAAGAGCATCAACAAGAAGCTGGAACAGAAAGTGGAAGAGCAGAAGGACATTTCGGAGACAGAGCTGCTACAGTGAGTGTGACCCTTGCATGTGAGGAACTGCCGTCTGATAGGCACCCTTAGGAGGGTCAGATTAGATTTCTAGAATTTGTTAGACTACAGTCTTCCTATTATGGCATTGAGGGTGTGGTTCTCCCCTTTGAGTCATGATCTCTTTGGTTCTAGGTTAGAGAACTTTGTGTCAGAATGGTAAGGAGAAATGACCTAAATTCACGTATTAACGTGAAGTATCAAATACCTGCACTTTGAAGTCAGGAAGCCAAAACAGGACTGAAGGAGAGACTAATGGATTTTAAAATAAATCTGGAGGCTTAGGGCCAAGGCAGCCTTAAATCATTTAAGGCCTGGGGGAGCCAGCAGGCATCAGCATATATTTCACATAGTCACCTCTACCTCCGCAGACTGAAAGAACAAAACCAGAAGCTGTCCGCAGAAAACGAGAAGATGGGAGTCAGAGTGGATCAGCTTCAGGTAGGCCACGGCAAACCTTTGCCCAGCGCTCAGCCACTGAGCCACACCGGCCGGGAGGAACACACATTTCTTTATGTTTTGCACATTGAAAAGCATTGTTTCTGGTTAGCTTTCCTTCTTTATATCTTTGCTGTATTTACTACTTTTGCTTTAGGCACAGCTATCAACTCAAGAGAAAGAAATGGAGAAGCTTGTTCAGGAAGCTCAAGATAAGACAGAGCAGTTGGAATGTCTGAAAAAGGAAAACTTTCTCAGTTTAATGGAACAGGTAGAGTCATGGGAAAATATATAATTTTTTGTCATTGAGGAGAAAATATATACATTGTTCTTTCTTTATCATATACCTGGATATCACTGGCTCTGGGGGAGGTCTCAGAGGAAGCCATCTGAAAGAGGTATCTCATGGCTGTTCTCAGAAACTAATAAGAGAAGGCTTGCTTCTTTCTCTGCATCCTGCTTGCTCATTAGCTGGGCAGGCCCTTCCCCAGTGCGTGTGTGTGTGTGTGTGTGTGTGTGTGTGTGTGTGTGTTTCTAACAGTGGTCCTGAAATCTGTTTTTGTGCAGAGGAAGCACCAGCAGAAGCTAGAGAAGACAGTGGAGGAGCTGAAGCAACAAGAAGCTATTGCAACGAAGAAAGAGCAGGAGTTAACGGCATGTCTATCTTTGGATGGCTACATGGGAGGGAGCCTACAAAAAGGAAGGGATAGGGTCTACGCTCAGGTGATGGACAGGATAAATAAGCAAAGAGGAGAATAGCACTTACCTCTGGACATGTTGCATTCTACCCAAAAGGATAGAGAATTTGCTATGTACAGAATGTTTAGGAGATGTAGGTATTTTAATGTGTGATGAATGATAAAAGAATAGTGGAAGGTAAACTTTATGACAGGTTGTAGTAAATAGAGCCTTGGGCTGGGAATTCCCTTCTTTTCTTTTTTAAAATATATTTTTATTGATTTCAGAGAGAAGGGAGAGGTAGAGAGTGTTAGAAACATCAATGATGAGAAAGAATCATTGAATGGCTGCCTCCTGCACACCCCGCACTGGGGATCAAGTCCGCCAACCTGGGCTTGTGCCCTGACTGGGAATTGAAAAGTGACCTCCTGGTTCATAGGTCAGTGCTCAGCCACTGAGCCACACCAGCCAGGAGGAACACACATTTCTTTATGTTTTGCACATTGAAAAGCATTGTTCCTGGTTAGCTTTCCTTCTTTATATCTGTTGTATTTACTTCTTTTGCTTTAGGCACAGCTATCAACTCAAGAGAAAGTAATGGAGAAACATGTTCAGGAAGCTCTAGATAAGACAGAGCAGTTGGAATGTCTGAAAAAGGAAAATGGCCAGCTCTTTCTCAGTTTAAAGGAACAGGTAGAGTCATGGGAAAATATATAATTTTTTGTCATTGAGGAGAAAATATATACATTGTTCTTTCTTTATCATATACCTGGATATCACTGGCTCTGGGGGAGGTCTCAGAGGAAGCCATCTGAAAGAAGTATCTCATGGCTGTTCTCAGAAACTAATAAGAGAAGGCTTGCTTCTTTCTCTGCATCCTGCTTGCTCATTAGCTGGGCAGGCCCTTCCCCAGTGCGTGTGTGTGTGTTTCTAACAGTGGTCCTGAAATCTGTTTTTGTGCAGAGGAAGCACCAGCAGAAGCTAGAGAAGACAGTGGAGGAGCTGAAGAAACAAGAAGCTATTGCAACGAAGAAAGAGCAGGAGTTAACGGCATGTCTATCTTTGGATGGCTACATGGGAGGGAGCCTACAAAAAGGAAGGGATAGGGTCTACGCTCAGGTGATGGACAGGATAAATAAGCAAAGAGGAGAATAGCACTTACCTCTGGACATGTTGCATTCTACCCAGAAGAATAGAGAATTTGCTATGTACAGAATGTTTAGGAGATGTAGGTATTTTAATGTGTGATGAATGATAAAAGAATAGTGGAAGGTAAACTTTATGACAGGTTGTAGTAAATAGAGCCTTGGGCTGGGAATTCCCTTCTTTTCTTTTTTAAAATATATTTTTATTGATTTCAGCAAGAAGGGAGAGGTAGAGAGTGTTAGAAACATCAATGATGAGAGAGAATCATTAAATGGCTGCCTCCTGCACACCCCGCACTGGGGATCAAGTCCGCCAACCTGGGCTTGTGCCCTGACTGGGAATTGAAAAGTGACCTTCTGGTTCATAGGTCAACGCTCAGCCACTGAGCCATGCCAGCTGGGCAGGAATTCCCTTCTTAAAGAGCTATTGTGCGGGCAGACAAATGATTATAAAGTTGAGCTCTATGATTGGAAAATATTATAGCAGTAAAAATTTTGTTACAATTGATATAATATTGTCAGTTGTCGTCATTATAAATTATTCTGAGCTATAGTAAAATGGTCATGCTAGCCTAATGACTAATAATTTTCTATAATATATTATTGGAAAAAAGGCCTCATGATGATGACAGGTGCCTAGGAGCCCCATTTTCTGAATTGATGTAAGAACATGAGAAATCCTGATGTCTGGAGCCTATCCAACTACTGGGATTATAACTCATTATATATGTATCATTCATTCAGTCAGTGAGTCATTATCCAATCAGTTATTGAGTACCTACTACTATATAAGATACTGTATATTTTAGCCTAATAAAGAGTAGAACAAAGTTTGTAAATCACCAGTTCATAGGTTAAGTTTAGCTAACAGAAATGTTTTATTTGGCCCAGATGGTATTTTTTTTTAAATTGAGTTAGTTACTAATACTTAAAAATGGGAATCTTTCCCATTAAAAATTGTATTTCAGCTTCCATTAAAAAATTAGAGGATCTGGACACATTGAGTCCATATCTGGAGCTGAGTAGCTGCTGCACCCTTTACTAGTAGATAGATCATGTGACCTCCATTTGTCTGCTGTCTTCACTGTTTCATTGCATTCAACTCCTTCATTCAATTATATTACATATTTGGGTTTGTGACCTCTAATGTAGCAAAGAAATTACTGTTTTAAATAATCTAGAGCCATCCAAAGATTTAAACCTTCTTGTGGCAGCTATGGGTTTTCTCAGTTTTCATGGAATATTTTGCAAGATCCAGGGACTTCCCGGCTGATACCAATTCTTTATTCCTAATGCATCCAAAAGGCCCCTACCTATTAGGACTCTGGTCTTACACTCCAGGGGCCTAGGAACAAGAAAACAACAGTGGAAGAGCAGTTAGTACAAGAGATGGACTTGCTAAGGGCAAAGGTAGAGGCCGGGAAAGCCTGTTTCTTAGAGAAGTACAAAGAGTCAGTGACTCCACAAACAGATCGGGCAACTCAGGGCTGCTGCACTGGTAGGTGACAGAGACAAGGGGCCCAGGAAGCAAGGGGTGCGAATGTTTGTGGTTCTTAGACAAGCCCAGAGGGTTGTAGACCCTTGTTAAGGAGAGAAATTTATCTTTCTGCTAAAGAGAGGAGGGATGGAGTGTGTGGCCAGAAACCAGCCTGGGAATCCCTGGAAATACAGGCCGCAGCTCAACCATAGGCCTCAGGGAGGATTTTTGTAACCACTGAGCAGATTCAGAGAGCCTCTCCTTACGTCTGCTCTTTGAGGAAGTGAAGCAGGGCTGGAAGAGCCAGCAGGAGCCAATGGGGATGGGAAGCCAGGGGCCTGCAGTCAGCAGATCACCGGATAGCCTCTAGTGTTACTACCTCAGGGTTGGCTAGAAGCGCACAGCAGTTTGAGCACCAGCATTCAAATAAAAAATCTTAGGAAAAAACTCCACAATTAGTAGGATTAGCTTAAGTGTTTTTGTGAGGTTTGGGAATGTGGATGTGTGTAGGTAGGAGGTGGAAAGCTCTGAAGCATGCCCAGGAGTTTGGGATTCATGAAACTAGTCAAGTCAACATTAAGCCCAGCATCCCAGTGTGGGTTCCTGGTAGCCTTGAATAAATTCCTGCTCAGATTCTCTCTTCCTCACTGTAACTTGAGTCCAGATGCCTGTTTTCACATGGGAGGGAGTCATGCCAACCTAGCCCTAAAAGCTTCAGGCTGCGTTGACTGAGATGTTTATTCAAGACAAAGATGATTGCTTCCATCGTTGGGTGGGGTTAAACAAGGCTCCATTTATCCCTAACTCTGATAAGTCAGCATTGAGGTTTTCCCCAAACTGTTTCTCTCTTGGGTCACTTATAAACTAGAAGAAACTGGCACCTGGATGCTTGCCCAGGCCTTCGGGCATTTTAAGTTACTTTTCTATTAGTTAGAGCTGCTCTATAGTACCACTCCTCCCTACTCCATCCTCCCCCACCTTGGTCCCAAGACTTTGTAAAGCTAGAACCTCTGTGATCTTGTTTCACCCCACCGTGGATCCAGATTATCATATATGACCCTAATCCTAATTTTTTTTTTTTAATTATTGATAGGATGAGAACTTTGACCTGTCAAAAAGGCTGAGTGAGAACAAGATGATATGTACTGTTCTGCAGAGAGAGAAAGAGAGATTGGAAGGAGAAAATGATGTGAGTATGTAAATGAGGGTAGAAAACTCCAAGATTTTAAGGGGAAGGAGCAGGGTGAACCAGAGGTATGGTAATAAAATAAAAAGTTAAATAGCCCTGCTGGTTGCCCATCAGCCTGGGGACCTGAGGGTTGTGGGTTCGATTCCCAGTCAATCCCAGGCTCGGGCAGGAAGCAACCAATAGATGTGTCTCTTAATTTGATCCCTCCCTCTCTCTCTCTCTCTCTCTTTTTCTCTCTCTCTTTTTCCCCTACCCCTTCCACTCTCTAAAAAATCAATATATCCTCAGGTGAAGATTAAAAAATAAATATAAATATATATAAATTAAAATATATATATATATATATATATATATATATATATATATATATACACACACTAATAAAAGGGTAATATGCTATTTAGAGCAGACATCTTCCGGACAAAGCCACAGCGGCTGCCTGAGGCTCAGGCAAGCCTCAGATGGCACGGCTGCTGCTGTGGGGGCCCAAGGCTCAGGCAATGAGGGCCGGGCCAAGGCTCAGGCAAGCTGTGGTGGCTGCTAAGGCCAAGGCTCAGGCAGCTGCAGCGGCCAGCAGTGGCAGCAGCCAGCAGTGGCAGCAGCAGAGGTGTGATGAGGGCGTCGCCTTCCCCTGATTGGCCAGTCGTCTTCTGCAGAGGGAGGCCAAATTGCAGCTTATGGGGAGCGGGCCTAAGTTGTCAGTAGGACATCCCCTGAGGGCTCCCAGACTGAGAGGGGGCAGGCTGGGTTGAGGGGACGCCCCCCCCCCCCCAGCAGTGCACGAATTTTCGTGCACCAGGCCTCTAGTATATAAATGAAAAATAAATATAAATAAATAAGTTAAATAAAAGAGCCCATTCTGGAACAGTGCGGGAGGCACATGCTCCTAAACAAAGTAAATTTAATCTGGTTTCCTGATCTACCACAAAGTCCCCTCTCTGTTCTATAACAAACTTGTTTGGCATGGCAGCAGTCAACCTGAAAGAAACAGCTTTGACGATGATCTGACTTAGTATTTTTGGTTTTATCTTCAGCGTGATTGTAAGTGTCGTCTTTGGAGAGTAATACCCTGTGTCACTTTTATGCTAGTGAGGAGCCCCTTTCCTTCAGCACAACTTTTTCTTTTCTCTCTGCTGCCAAACCAGGAGCAGAAGTGGTGGTCTGTACCAGTCCTGCACCCATGGTAGGCTCCTAATAAACACTGTGCATTCATTCATCCCTTCATCCGTTCATTCATTCATCCAACCGGTATTTTCTGCTGTGTGTTAAACACAAGTTATTATTGATTGATTGATTGATTGATTGAGGATGATCACAGCAAATGAAGTGGTTGCACTTGAAGCCATTCTCATGCCTTGACTAGCATCGAGGAGTGGGTGTCCATGCGTTCTGGCCACTCCCTCTAGGTCTACACCTCCAGCAGTTCCCAACCTCTACCCTCTCTGTGACCCTTCTGGGCTATGCCTCCAAGCAATTATTTCTACTTTTGATTTTACTATTTATTCCAGGGTGTTTCCGTATTGTAAAAGCCCTTGGGGGTCTATTTCTGGCCCTGTCATTCTCAACCTCTTCATTTAGACAAATACACTGTGACTTTGAAATCCTTGTTTTCCTGGAATAGGCCAGTGGGACCAGGCGGGGGGAGGGAGGGATGTGCACACAATTTAGCACAAGAAGGAAAAGGTCTGATATTTGGAAGCTTTGTTAAGAGCTATAGTAAAGTCCTCTTGAGATGTTATGGAGCAGTTTACTAATTTTCTTTTTAAAGAACTTCCAATGCTCTCTGTCCCCCTTGTACCTTATTCTCTTTCTTTCTCTCTCATCCCTTCCCTCCCTCTTACCTTCCTCCCTCTCACTCTCTCTGTTGGGATATCCATTGGATGGGATAAAACATAAAGAAGGGAAAAAATATATCAGATTAATATTTACATTGTGTAAGAAAATTGTTCTAGAAAGGAGACTAAAAAGAAGCATTTTGCTCTCAATGTACAACAATTTCAGTCTTAACATAGCTCCTGCCAGCCTCATATATCCATACAACTTTTGTGCCTCCTTCAGTATGGATGTGTTTAGAGATTTTAAATTCTTTTTTACGTTAATCTAAACACAGTTTGGTATGCTTTTAGATTCAGATCTTAAGAACTCAGATCTTCAGAGCCCTGGAGGCTGCTGCTTCCCCTTCTCAAGAATCTGGTTTATCATTTCCACGGCTCTTCAGTACCACATTGTTTATTAAGAACTACCTGTAATGGGCACCCTTTTGCCAGTTCGTTGAGGCCATTCTTTGTTGTTGTCTTTCAACATGTTGCCCTAAATCTTCTATCCTTAGCTTTTGAAGAGGGATAACTTCAGATTGATGAGTTACATGGGTCTGGATTTTGACTCTCTGCCATTTCAAGCGCCTACTTCAGATCAAGGAGATGCAGGACAAAACCCAGGACTTGTCTTTGGAAACCCATATTTTGGTAAGACAACTTTGCCATGGGAGCTGAAAGATCCCTGCCTCCATCCCTTTCCCCCACTCAGTTTTTGTGTCTGAGATGCTAATGAAGTCCAGTCTCATTGTTAAGACTTGCTGGGCAGAAGCTGAGGACCCAGTAGAAAGATTGCCAGGCGAGAGGTGTTAATTGAGAAATAAATCTGAATCTAGAAGACACAAATCAGATCACTCGCCTAGAAGCAGCAGACACAAATTGAGTCCCGTGGCTATATTCCCAATACATAAATCGGGGGCCTGTCTCTGTGTAGCAGATATACACGTTCAGAGCTGAGGAGCCTAATTAAGATTTGGAAATGGAAGCACAAGAGGCACGCAGTGCCACCCAGAAACAGCATTACGTCAGCCACCCGATGACCTGACCAAGGGCAGCAAGCGTGTGCTCCACAGAGACCCCTGGGGGTGTGGATGACAGGAAGTGGGGGTGACAGCCTCTCTTGTCTCACATGGACCAGGGGTCAGGTGTTCTTAGCAAACAGGGAACGTCCCTCTCTTGTCTTCAAAAGTGACCTGAGACCTCATTTTCTGGGCAGTTTAAAGTGGTCAGGTTCTCAAGAGTCACAATCAGATCTTTGCAACAGGCAGGGGTACGCGTTTATTTTTCCTTTTAAATATTTGTAAGTACTTTATTTGAAAAATATCTACATGGATTCAGTCTTTTTTTTAAATATATATTTTATTGATTTTTTACAGAGAGAAAGGGAGAGGGATAGGGAGTTAGAAACATTGATCAGCTGCCTCCTGCACACTTCCCACCAAGGATGTGCCCGCAACCAAGGCATGTGCCCTTGACTGGAATTGAACCTGGGACCCTTCAGTCCGCAGGCCAACGCTCCATCCACTGAGCCAAACCAGCCAGGGCTTAAAATTCAGTCTTAAAATCTATTCTCAGACTGTTTCCTTATTGAATTGTTACTGTTTTTATAAAAATCTCATTTTCCACCCACTGAAACTAGATGGGGTTTTTTTCTGATTATGTAACATACAGGGCCTCTTCATGATTTTTTCATTCCCCCCTATTGACCTCTATCAGAAGTAAACGGTTTATAAAGGAGATAGACAGAGGCAGTGGGAGAAAGGGAAATATGGGGGCTACAAAAAACAGCTGCTAGAACACAAGTACTGGGGTAGGGATCTGGGGGTGATATTTTCTCATTGAATGAAATCTTTTTTATGACCCTCAGGCATCCAAGAAAGCTCTGCCCCCAGCCTGGTAAGTATTTTGAATCATGAGATTGACCACATCCAATCCTTGAGAAAGTGCCCCTTTCTGCTCCAGTTCATGGGAGAACCACGGAAACTGGGTCATGTTGATGACTCCTGAAGTCAGCTGCAGCCTGTTGAGGTGGGAGAAGGAGGCACAGTTTATCCACCAACATCCGGCTCAAGGTCTCTATTGTGAGCTGGGTTTAGTACAAGATTAGGAAGGAGGTGTGAAGTAGGCAGCTAGCCAAACAGGGTATGTCCCAGCCCTTCCGGCTGGAAGCTGTTTGACTGCTTCAGCAACTTAGGACCTTTCACCCTGGGTTTGAGAAAGCCCCAGGGAGCCTCTCCAGACGTGACCTTGAGCACCTACCATGTGCCAAGCATTATGCCAGATGCTGAGGACAGAGTGGAAAATAAGATAGACATGGCCTCCGCCACATACAGCCTACACTTTTACTGACCTCTTTGTTCTTCCTCCCAGCGCACCATCAAGAAATGTCCCACCTGCAAATCAAACCTTGCTGATGACGTTTTCGATCACATCTCGCAGCAGCAGCCCATTGAGACCCTGTCTTTGGATTGTCCGGTTTGTGACAAGAGCTTCTCGGCAAACGAAAAGCAAATCTTTGAAGACCATGTGTTCTGCCACACTCTCTAAGTGACCCCGCCTCCTGGATCTATACTGTACATAGATTTTATAGAGTAGAACCTATAGCTTCTGCTATGAGTTATGACACAAGATCCTGCCTAACCTGAAATCATTAAGGATTTACTCAGTCCTGCTGCCCTAAAGGTAGAATCATGTCGATAATCTACAGGATAGTGTTAAGGGCTGTTACTTCCATCTGTGTGGGTTATGACCTTTTAAATCACAGAACGCTAGCTATGTCAGCCTCTCACCTATGATGCCCATTTTTCCAAGGATCTCCAGTACAAGGGCCCTGGAATAGAAGCAACCTGGCTATTCAGAACAGGTTTGACTCAAATATAAAGTGGTTCGTTTTCGAGGTTGTCCACAGCCATTCAAGGTCAAGCCTTCAGTATATTTGTACTCAGTCTTCAGTCCTATCCTTGGGGCTGGAGATTGATGAGAAGTTGAGCATTTCTTCCTGCTCTTCTTCAGGCCTCTTTCTCCAACCAATTGCATTAGGCTGGCCAAAAATGGCCTGGCAGAGAACTCAGGCATCCAGCTGGGATACCACAGGTTTCTCATCTTGATTTCTCAGCTCCTAATAGAAGCGCCTTATTCCGGAACCATGGACATGAAATACTATTTCAGTCACAGAAAACTTGCTTTCTCTCTGGATACCTCTGATTGGCGTTTTCTACTCTTTGATCTTTCCTACGCACATAACATTTATTGTTGTGAGTCATTAACAGTAGTGGGAGTTGTTAGAAACTGTATGGGTTTGCAACTTTCTAAGCTGGTGACTTTCATTATGGATGAGTCAGAATAATGAGAACTAATGTTAACCTCTTTAATACTAAAAATAAACTAGTCCTCTTTTTCAGGGACTTTGGCAATTTAAACCTTGAGTTTATAGTCTTATTTTTAATCTTATGGGAAAAGCGTAATCAAAAGAATTGTGGGAATTATGGACCTCACCAATAATTTCTCTTCACCTATCTTAACTAGTCAACAGAAGAGTTTCCTGGCAATTATCTTGAGGTGGAGAGGAAGTGATGAAACATTACCTTAGTTTGACAAATCTAGAACCCTGATTTCTTGCTCTAACTTTTCATGCATTTTTTTGAAAGGGGGCAGTATGGAATTTGGTACTTGTGTGAACTAAGTTCACTTCCCTCCATCCAGACTAATTGAACTATAAGAAAGTAGTTCCATGCCCTGGCCAGTTTTGCTCAGTGGATAGAGCATCAACCTACGGACGTAAGGGTCCTGGGTTCGATCCCCTGTCACAGCACATGCCCAGGTTGTAGGATGGATCCCCACTAGGGGGCATGCAGGAGGCAGCTGATCCATGATTCTCATCATTGGTGTTTCTATCTCTCCCTTCCTCTTTGAAATCAGTAAAAATACTAAAAAAAAAAAGTAGTTCCATTTTCTCTCCCCTTAGGCACTGAACAAGTAAAAATGACTCCCAGGTAGTCAACCAGCAGGTCACTATACAGACTTTTGCAAAAAGTTTTGAATAATGTGAAACGTGATTTCCTGGATAAGGTTGAACTAACTATAGCTGCATTCCTTCTGTTTTTATCCTGATTGGAGTTATGCCTTAGACCAGCCATGGGCAAACTACGGCCCGCGGGCCGGGTCCGGCCCATTTGAAATGAATAAAACTAAAACAAAAAAAAGACCGTACCCTTTTATGTAATGATGTTTACTTTGAATTTATATTAGTTCACACAAACACTCCATCCATGCTTTTGTTCCGGCCCTCCGGTCCAGTTTAAGACCCCATTGTGGCCCTCGAGTCAAAAAGTTTGCCCACCCCTGCCTTAGACGAACTATATTGCCCAGTCACGGCTCTTTGCCTTTATTTCTCCATTGATAAAATGAAGATGGAACTATACTACCACTTCTTCTGGATCATCGTTTCAGTAAAATGTCTCTTGGACTCATAAGCCTTTTGCCCTTTAAGAATCAGATGTGGCTTGGCAGTTGAGCATCGACCTATGAACCAGGAGGTCACAGTTCAATTCCCGGTCAGGGCACATGCCTGGGTTGTGGGTCAATCCCCCATGGAGGCCGTGCAGGGGCAGCCAATCAATAATTCTCTCTCATCATTGACGTCTCTATCTCTTCCTCTCCCTTCCTAGAATCAGATGTGACATTAAGATTAATCCTAGAGCTCTGGCCGGTGTGGCTCAGTTGGTTGAACATTGTCCGTGCACTGAAAGGTTGCCAGTTCAATTCCTGGTCAGGGCACATGCCCAGGTTTGGGCTCGATCCCCAGCAGAGGGTATGCAGGAGGCAGCCAATCGATGTTATGCTCTGGCATCAATGTTTCTCCCTCTTCCTCTCTCTAAAAAATCAATTAAAAATACATTTTAAAAAGACTAACTCTAGGATAGACATAATGGGGAAATGATGCCATTTCTCTAGCAGAGACCCTTCCTGACAGCTCCAGTGAAGAACTGCAGTTCCATTTATTTTGTACTCGTCAGCTCTTAATGAAACACGTGAGTGGAGAGGAGCAGTCGTGCACAGAATCCAAATCACTGAATACCATTTTCTGGTGAATTGCCCACCACTTTGCCCCTGCCGCCACCCTGGGGGTTACTGTGATTGTCAACAGCAGCAGGAGCCCTTCAAAAGGCTTCCATAAAAAGCCAGTTGAGGTGTTAATGCTCCTTTTTGCTGGATGTAAAACAAAACATCTTAACCACTGTTCATTATCCCCAGCTGCTCTTACCAAAGCTTTGAAAGGGAATTATACTCCAGGCAGCTACTAGTGTGAAAGGAAACAATCTTCCATAATCCACTCCTCACCCCAGCCTTTCCCCTCTACACTATCTGGTACCCACACATTTTATAGCTGTAAAGTACCTGCCAAAAAAAATACAACGTTATGGGAGCAAAATAGTATTTATATCTAAACTAGAGGCCCAGTGCATGAAAATTCATGCACTTGGGAAGGGAGGGTCCCCTCATCACAGCCTGTGCCCTCTTGCAGTCTGGGACCCTGAGGAGGATGTCCAACTGATGGCTTAGGCCCACTCCCCTGGGGTCAGGCCTAAGCTGGCAGTCAGACATCCTTCTGGCAGCCTGGGAGCCCTCGGGGGATGTCCAACTAACGGCTTAGGCCCACCGCTGCACTGGCCAGCCATGAGCCGGCTTCTGGCTGAGCAGTGCTCCCCCTGTGGAAGTGCACTGACCACCAGGGGGCAGCTCCTGTGTTGAGCATCTGCACCCTGGTGGTCAGTGTGCAACACAGCGATCAGTCTTTCCGCTTTAGGGTCAATTTGCATATTACCCTTTTATTATATAGGATTCGATTTTACAATCTTTGTACTTACATAGAAGACAATTTCTTCTATAGCAACAAGTTTTCCTTCCTAATTTATTTTCTCTTGGTCTAATATTAAAATATTTTTATATTACCTTAACACACTTACTTGATGGGCAGTGGGAAAAAGTCACCCTGGCACAGTGGTTCTCAACCTTCTGGCCCTTTAAATACAGTTCCTCATGTTGTGACCCAACCATAAAATTATTTTTGTTGCTACTTCATAACTGTAATGTTGCTACTGTTATGAATCGTAATGTAAATATCTGATATGCAGGATGGTCTTAGGCAACCCCTGTGAAAGGGTCGTTCGACCACCAAAGGGGTCACGACCCACAGGTTGAGAACCGCTGCCCTGGCACATGTGCGTGTGAGTGGTGAAGGAAAGCTAACCTAAAATCAGAAAAGGGAGAGTTGGCAAGATATTTGGTAAACGTAGGCCCCTAAGAACTCCTGTAGCTTCAGCCCTTGTCCCTGTTCTTGCTAAAAATTGGGATGAAATGAAACTGCCTTAATGTTTAACTAGTCTCCTGAGTCGAGTGATTTTCTATAGTGGCAAGGATTACACTAAGCTAAGCATACTCTAAACTGGTCTCCTAGCAACAAATATTAATGAGCTGATAGGCTAGGGCTAAGTGATACAGTCCATTACCTAGGAAAAAAGCAAAATAGACTTAACATAGAGATCAAACCCCAAAAGATATCTTATTCCTCTAAGTTACCCAATAATAGACCACATGCTCAGAGAATTCACACTGGCCCCAGTGCTCCCCTTAGTTATATATATATATATGTATGTGCATATATACATATATATATAGTGCTCCCCATATATATATGTGTGTGTGTGTGTGTATATATATATATATATATATATATATATATATATATATATATATTAAAAGGCTAATATGCTAAGTGTCCCTCCACCCGTCTGACCGGTCGCTATGACGCACACTGACCACCAGGGGGCAGACGCTCGATGCAGGAGTTGCCAAGCTGCAGTGACTTAGCAGCGGTGGTTCTCAGGTGACGCCAGAGAGGAGGGAGCCTGATTCCTCGTGGGGCCACATGATTCCACCTTTGGCTGTGGCTTATGTTGTTGCTGGGGCACTGTCAGCCCGAATCTGGTTTACTGCACTTATGTTTGCATTCCACACCCTGTATGACAGCAACTTTGCAGAGTGCCCTCTCACACTCTGGGACTCCTTGGGGATGTCAGAGAGCAGGTTTCGGCTTGATCCCCACAGGCCAGGCTGAGGGACCCCACCTGCCGGAGGGACCCCGCTCACTCCACAGATGCCATTGACCCTAGGGGCGGCCGGCTGGGGAGAGACCTCAGGAGGTTGGCTCCAGGGCGTGTCTGGCCCCTGTCTTGCCCAGTCCCACTACACTGGGCACCTTCTAATTAATTTCCTTTCAATGTGCATGAATTTGTGCACTGGGTCACTAGTATAAATATGAAAATAATGTCTTTACATGCATATAGTGTTTTATAGTTTAGAATGTATTTCATATTTTATAGATGAATAAGTTGAAACAAATGACTTGCTAAAAGTGGAAACAACCTACATGTTCATCAGTTGATGAATGGGTAAATAAAAATGGTATATCCATACAATGGGATATTATTTGGCTATAAAAAGGAATGAAGTATGGATATATGTCAGAAATGGATGAGCCTTGAAAACATGCTAAGTGAAAGAAGTCATCCATGAAAACGTAGTGCCCAGAATAGGCAAACATTCTATAGAAACAAAATAGATAAGTGTTTTCCTAGGGCTGGGGGTTGGGGGAAATGGAGAATGACTGCTAATGGGTATGGAGTTTCTTTGGGAGATAAAGAAAATGTTCTAAAATGTATTGTGGATATGGTTACACAGCTCTGGGAATGTACTAAAAACCACTGAATTTATATTTCAAATGGGAGAATTGTATGCTATGTGAACTATATCTCAAGTTGTTGTATTATTTAAAAGGTTTTAAAAAAACACTTGCTAAGGTCATACATTGGCTCATGGTAGGATGTCTTAAATAACATACTGCACAGAGCAAACCCAACAGTTGAACTTGGTTAGAGTACACTTATCTCAGTTCAACTCACTGCCACAGCAGTGTTGGGGTCTCGCTGTCTCGGGCTGGAGACGGCAGCTGCAGTTGTGATTAACAGGGTCAGGGCAATTAGTGGCCAGCAGCATTAGTGGTCTCTAGGAATATCTATTCTGTGAAGATGAATGTATCCAATAAACTTGGGGGAAAGAGCCACCAGTCCACAAATCCCAGGTAATCATATTAAGGGATCCAGCCTGCTCTGCCTAATGTTATTACTTTCTCGCTGTGGAAAGAAAGAATATGACACTCCAGGGGACCGAGTCTATTGTTTACCCAGTCAATCAACATTTACTGAGCACCCACAGTGTGCAGAACTAGTATAGGGTCAGGATTACAAAAATAGAAGACAAGTTCTTCCTTTGAAGGATCTACAAAATTAATGGAAGACATTCTCTCTCCCCTAAGGGGAACTCAAACTGCTGGGGTAGACAGTCTCACTTTTCAGGGGGTCTCCTAATATGGAGAAAAGAGATAGCCACCCACAAAGCAATTTAAGGACACAAAGATAAGGGAAGCCTTCTTGCAAACTGAGGACATAGAGCTATGAGACCTACTGGTTAATTAAGTTGTAATCAAAGCCCAAGTTGATGATGTCATATAAGAGTGTGCTTTGGAAGAGGTTGAGGGGTAGAAATGAGAGATGAGCCCGGCCAGCGTGGCTCAGTGGTTGAACATCGACCTATGAACCAGGAAGTCACAGTTCAATTCCCAGTCAGGGCACATGCCCGGGTTGTAGGCTTGATCCCCAGTGTGGAGCATGCAGGAGGCATCTGATCAATGACTCTCTCCCATCATTGATGCTTCTATCTTTCTCTCCCTCCCTTCCTCTCTGAAATCAATAAAAATCTATTTGTTAAAGAAAGCACTTTAGCTGAAACCGGTTTGGCTCAGTGGATAGAGCGTCGGCCTGCGGACTGAAAGGTCCTAGGTTCGATTCCGGTCAAGGGCATGTACCTGGGTTGCGGGCACATCCTCAGTAGGAGATGTGCAGGAGGCAGCTGATCGATGTTTCTCTCTCATCGATGTTTCTAACTAACTATCTCTCTCCCTTCCTCTCTGTAAAAAAATCAATAAAATATATTTTTTTTAAAAAAAAAGCACTTTAAATTACCTACTAAATATTGTGCTTAACACTCTTAGAATTCCACAGTTATAGAAATGGAGAATAGGCTAGTGGTTGCTAGGGGTTAAGTCAAGGCAAGGAGAGGGAGAAGGGAGGTGGGTATGGTATAAAGGGCTACCCAAGGGGTCCTTCTAATATAACTATATCTCCAATATGCTGGTGGATACACAACCTGTACACGATAAACTCCATAGTACACACGGATGAGAACCAGTGAAATGGGAAGTCTGGTAGATTGCACCTATGTCAATATCCTAGTTGTGATATTGTAATAAAGTTTTACAAGATATTGGGGGGAACGCAATAAAGGGTATATGGAATCTCTGTACTACTTAAAACTGCATATGAATCTACAATTATCTCAAAATTGAAAATTTAATTAAGAAAGAACAGGAGCTTCCAAAGAGCTTGTCGAGATGAGGGAATTGCCCCCCTCCACGCGATGAAAGCACAGGGTTCCCACGGGGGCACAATGAGAGAGGAGGCGGGAAAGCCAGTCTGGAAAGAGCCTTGTATACTGTTCTGAGGAATGATCTGGACTTGGCCCAACTGTAGGTAATAACGAGCTTTCGAGATTTCTTCACAGGGGAGTGGAGAAATCAGATTTGTATTCTAGAATGGTCCCTGTGTTTCTAGGCTGTAGAAGCACTGTGGAGAGTGACTTGGGTGCCTTGTGCTGAATTCGATTATTCCTGCCTGGTCTTCAAGCAGCACAATCTAGTCCCTATTACAAAGTCCTCTGTGCTTTTGTAACTAAATGGTCAATTCCCTGGTATCCGCCAGCGGGCCCAGAACACGTCTGACCAAATATCCGGCTTGCCACCCTGTGCTTCCTGGCAGTTGCTTCCTGTTGTCAGCCTGTGGGAGCCCTGGGGACACACCTTCATTTGAACAGCATCTCAAAATAGATGGGGAAGGGAAAACCAATGCAAACATGTGACCAAACAGACTGCAAGGAGCTAGACATTGTTTCCAATCTTTGTGCTTTTGCGCCCCGCCATTGGATGGGAAAAGCACTTTCCAATTGCATTTCTTTTCCTTGTGATGTAGGCCTGTCTTGTCCCTCTGATCAGCTCCCGGGAACAGGGACAGACTCTGTTCTCTGTTCCTTGACCTCATTGCAAACGTCTGACTCCAGGAGTCATCATGCATTATATTATTTAAACCCAACCTGCACTGAGCGTTTTCTCTAAACGCTCTTGCCACCCCCTTTTCTAGAGGAGGGAGCCAAGGCTGAGGAAGGATGAGGACTTGAGGAAGGTTCTCGGCCACAGGAGGCCAGGCTGCACCTGGGTTTAGGTTTCTAACACTCCTGTTGGGGAAACAGCAAACCCTGCCGTGCGGAATGGGAGGGGTGGGTGTGGAGCCTCGCTTCCTCTCTCCCAGCCATTCTGTCCTCTGCAATAAAGTTCATAGTCCAGGAAATTCTCTGAAAATGACAACGACTCTGAAACTTTCCCTGAAGATAAGAGCTGTTGGGGGTGGTGGGGAGCTCCCTCACTATTTGCCATCCCTTCAGCTGATGCTCAGTAACTCTTTATCCTATCTAATAAAAGAGAAAAATGGTAATTGGCGTACGACGATACCCTTTTCATTGGCTAATCAGGGCTATATGCAAATTATCTGCCAACTAAGATTGGCAGTTAACTGCCAACTAAGATTGGCAGTTAACTGCCAACAAGATGGCGGTTAATTTGCATATGTAGGCACAATGCAGGGAGGCGAAAGGGAAAGCAGGAAGAAGCCCCCTGCCACTGACAGTGATCAGAAACCCAGGGGGGAGCTAAGAGCTGGGGGGCAGGGCCAAGGCGGCCCCAGCCATGATTGGAGAATCAGGCGCCTTTGCCACCCTGGCCAGTGATAGCAGGAAGTAGGGGTGGAGCCAGCAATGGGAGCTGGGCACGGTCGAAGCTAGCAGTCCCGGGAGCTAGGGGTCCCTTGCCTGGGCCTAAAGCAAAGCCCACGATCGCGGGGCCACTGCAGCTGCGGGTGCCCGCTGCCCGAGCCGGACGCCTCAGCCAGAGGCATTAGGCCTGGGCAGGGGCGGAACCTGCAACCGCGGGGAGCTGGGGGTCCCCTGCCCAGGCCTGACACCTCTGCCGGAGACCTCAGGCCTGGTCAAGGGGCCGATCCGGTGATTGGTGATCGGAGGGTGATGAGGGTCAACTCCTCTGGCCGAGGCATCAGGCCTGGGTGGGGGGCGGAGCTGGGGATTGGGGGGATATGATGGTCCCCTTGCCCAGGCCTGAAGCCTGGGTCAGAGGCGTCAGGCTTGGGCGGGGGGTGGAGCCAGCGATCAGAAGGAGATTGGGGTCCCCTGCCCAGGCCTGGGCGGGGGCCAGAGCCAGTGATCAGGGGGAGATGGGGGTCCCCTGTCGAAGCCTGACACCTCTGGCGGAGGCGTCAGGCCTAGGCAAGGGGCCGATCAGGCGATCGGAGGGTGATGGGGGTCTATGCCTCAGGCCGAGGCATCAGGCCTGGGCTGGGGGCAGAACCAGTGATGGGGGGAAATGAGGGTCCCCTGCCCAGGCCGGACACCTCTGTCAGAGGTGTCAGGCCTGGGCAAGGGGCCGATCCTGCGATTGGAGGGTGATGGGGGTCAACGCCTGAGGGCTCCCAGTATGTGAGAGGGGGCAGGCTGGGCTGAGGGACACTCCCCCGCCACACACACACACCCAGTGCACGAATTTCGTGCACCGGGCCCCTAGTATATATATAAAGAAATATATATATAATATATATAATATATAATATATATAATATATGTATATTTCAGAGAGGAAGGGAGAGGTTAGAGAGAAATATCAATGATGAGAGAGAATCATCGATTCGCTGCCTCCTGCATGCCCCTCACCGGGGATAGAGCCCACAACATGGGTATGTGCCCTGATGGAGAATCGAACCGTGACCTCCTGGTTCATAGGTTGATGCTCAACCACTGAGCCACACTGGTTAGGCTCAGTAACTATTTGTTAGTAGCCAGTTCTTTCCAGCTAACCTTCAAGTCAGGATAAATCCTCCTAAAGAGACCTAGTGACATTCAGGCCCAGATCCTGGCCAATCCTCCACGAGGGAGAAGAGGGGTGCAGCCCTGCCACCTCACCCCTCCCTTCCTTCCTTTCTTCCTTCCAAGAGTTTTTGCAGCTCAACTGCCTCTCAGCCAAAGAGAAGCAACTGTTCATGTTAAGCAGGAGAGAGGTTTAGGTTGGTGCTTAAACAGAAATTGACTCCGGTCCAGGAAATAGTTAGTTATAAATGGGCACCTTGGCAAGGCAGGTGCTCCATCTCCTGCTGGTGAACCGCAGGTAATGCCAAACAGCATCTGTGTATCAATGTCATGGGTTCAGGAAGCCAAACAGACCCACCTGCCCGTCACCCGTCACCAGGGCCTCTCCTCCAGGGGACACCTTCCGAAATGACCACCCCCGAGATGAAAATGCTCCTGGGAGGAAACTTGAGGAGGCGCTTTTACTGTTTGCTCAGGCCTCACGCCCTTTGTTGTTAGGAAATTCTTCCTGTAGCCAATTCCAGTCTCTGGAAAGCTAAATACAGGCTGAACAGTAGGGCTGTTTTTTTTGTTGTTCCCTATCTGCTCTTTAATATCTCCTTTTAAAATAAGAGGCCTCGCCCTGGCTCGTTTGGCTCAGTGGATAGAGCGCCGGCCTGCAGGCCGAAGGGTCTCGGGTTCGATTCTGGTCAAGGGCACATGCCTGGGTTGCGGGCTCGATCCCCAGTGGGGGGCATGCGGGAGGCAGCTGATCGGTGGTTCTCTCTCATCATTGATGTTTCTTATCTCTCTCTCCCTCTCTTTTCCTCTCTGAAATCAATAAAAAAATGTTAAAATAAAATAAGAGGTTTATCTGTAAAATGAACTTAATACCATCTACCTCCCATTAAGGTCATTGAGAGGATTCAACGAGACAATATGTGGAAGGGGCTCGGCACAGGGTCTGGCTGGGAGCAAGCGCTCAGTAGTGGCTACAATGAACTCCCTTCAGTCCCTTCATGTTTAACTGGAGACAATAACACCCCAGGAATTCGGTGAGGCCTGAAGCACATGCCATCTAGTTTCCCTTTCCCTCTCTCCTGCCCTTTTAAGATGCTCCACCTACTGCCTGTGCAACAGCTGACCCACCTGTCAAGGCCCAAAATGCTGCCCCTTCCCAGGAGCCTTCCCGGGCCCCCACCCGGAGCCCCTGACTGGTTCTGACTTGAATTCGGAGTCACTCAGGTCTGTTCTTTCTCCTGTCCATTCCACCCCATGAGCGGGAAGTGCAGGGGCAGAGCCTCTTCTGATCAGCCTCTCTCCAGTGTAAGAACTTAAGTAAATGCAGTACTACTCCTCTCGCAGTTACCTAGAGATGAAGAGCGGTGGTGGTGGAGGGCAATCCTTGTTACTGACCATTATCTTCATGGGCTTCGCTCTGGAGCCCTCAGCAAGAAAAGGGGAAACTTGACCTCAGCAGCCTGTGGCTCAGTGGGCAGCGCTCTGAGCCCTCTGGCAGACAGTCTGGGGTTCACGTAACACTCCATTCCTTACTCCCTCCCAAGGCCTTTCCCAGGGCATAAGGGCCCTTTAGGACTGCCCACATCATATCAAAAATCGTAAGATGCATTCGCATCCCACGTGAAATGAAATTATGCGTAAACTGTGTGCAAGTGGAGTTGCAGTTGATTGGCTGACGTTTTGTTTTATAGCCATTTATTTAAATATTTGTAAATTTCCATTTTGCAATTTCCTGTTTTCATTTTGAAGCTAGTAGTTTCAACCATACTTCCTATACCCTGAGCCGATGTCTAAGGGATGGGCCAGCAGTGCCTCTAGTTAGATTCCCAGGTCCTAGAGCCCCTCTGGGCCATGCCCTATATATATCTATTTCTACCTGCTTATCTATATCTCTATAAATTTATCTATATATCATATATATTATCTCTATCCATCTATCTATCTACCTATCTAGCTAGCTGCCTAGGGGAGAAAAGCAACTGGGCAGAGGCTTAGAGAAGAAGCGGGAGTGATGCGAGACTGCCCTCTAGAGGTTGCTCCAAGAAGGTGCAGGTGAGGAGCCCCCTCTTCTATCAGGCTGAGATCAACCCCACCACTCACTGACATTTACTGAGCGTCTGCTTATACCAGGCACCATGTCCGCGCTCTGGGAACAAGGGGTAATAGGAAGGGAATAAAGCTCATTCCTGTGTCTGGGAAGTCACCATTTTGCCATGGCCACTGCAAACACATCAACCCATTTCACAATGCCGTGCAGTGACTACGGTAATAGATGTGTGTACGAAGTTCTATGGGGGGGATGGGAATGAGTCTGGGACAGTAAGAGAAGGCATCCCAGGGGAAGTGATATTGAACTTGGGCCTTGAAGGATGAGTAAGAGTTTGCCAGGCCGCGCTGGAGAGGAAAGGCATTCCAGGCACAGGGAACCGCATGAGCAAAGGCAATGCCCTGTAGAAGTGCAGGCTTGTTGGGGGGCCTGCGAGAGTTGTGGTGTCGCTGGAGCGTGCATGGTCTGGAACAGTTCAAGACCCACCTAGAGAGGCAGGTGGGGCCAGAGGGAGAGGAAACTAGCACTGGAAAAACAAGAGCGTGACGCTCTGGCCAGGCTCCGGCACCAAACAAGAG
Source organism: Myotis daubentonii (assembly GCF_963259705.1). Lineage (NCBI taxonomy): Eukaryota > Metazoa > Chordata > Mammalia > Chiroptera > Vespertilionidae > Myotis > Myotis daubentonii. Next base: position 46,971,195 of record NC_081855.1, on the reverse strand, counting down.
GGAGGAACCTCCCCCCCCCCCCCCCCCCCCCCCCCCGTCCCCACTGCCGGGGCCAGGTTAAGATCTTGCATTGACCTCCTTACTTCTCCTCCCTCCCACCTCCTACTTGCCCTGCCCCGTTGCTCCCTAAGGATGCTTCTAAATCGTGAGTGAATCTGTTCTCACTTCCCCCTGCTTAAACCTCTCCATCAACATGCACGAGACAAAAGTGAACTCCCCGCCTCACATACACGGGGGTGAGTTTGGGACTCTTTCAAGTAGCAAGGACCTGAGCCACGCTGAAGTCACTGATATCATGGGGGGGGGGGGGGGTATTAAGAGGCCAACGGGGAAGGCCATGCAGGGGCGGGAAGGTGGCTGGTCCACCAGGTCACAGTGCCGCTGTGGGGAAGGCAGTCCTTGACTGGCAAGCATGACACATTCCTAGGAAGGCGCATGAGCGTGATATGTCTGAAGGCTGAACAGCTGATGTCTGTGTTAAGGGAAATAAAGCTCTGGTCCGAGAGAGCAAACAAACATCTCAAAATACCTACCTGTGGCTCAGAAGCAGAATAAAGCAGTGACTAAGTGTATTTGGTTCTAGGATCAGGTGGTCCCGGCTCCATCACTTACTGCCTATGAGATTCTGGGCAACAGTAACGGACTGCTCTCCGCCCCTTTGAAAAGTTTCTTTTCTAAAACAATGGCATAGAACCTACCTCAGACATAACTGTGCAGAGTAAACGCCTCGCACATGACAAGTGTGTGGAACAGAGTGTCCACATAATAACCGCTCAATAAATGTCCTTTATTGTGATTCATGTGCAGACACGGGGACAGGGAGTTCTAATTACCCCCTGCAGTACCAGTCCTACCCACACTCCCTTTCTTCCTGTGAGTCATGGAAGCCCCACCCTTAAGCGTTAGTAGGATAAGCGGTCGTCCAGCCAGACACCAGATTTTATGACCCTCCTTGCAGCTCGGTGTGGCCACGTGACAACGTTCGGGCCAATGGGAGGTGAGCAAGAGTGAGGTCCGCAACTTCTGGATTGCACCTTTAGAAAAGAAAAAGTAGCTTGTTCTCTTCGCAGCCCCGCTTCCTGCTGATTGAGGGGTGGCCTAGACACAGAGATGGAAGCCACACGCTGAGGATGGCAGAGTCACGCTAAACGCCCCGGGCTGCTCACCTCCGACCACTTCATGAGAAAGAAATGACCTTAATAGCAAAGTATTCAAAACAACTAAGCGAGGAAGTGAGGGGAGGAAGCCAACACAGGAAGTGTTGAGGAGCAGATGACTGCTGTAGGCAGCTGGGGTTCCATCCTGTGTAGAACCCACCTCAGAGCTGCCCTCACCAGGAGTGGGAAAGCTGGGGTGTTCATCCACCGAATCCTGCCCGCCATGGGGTGAGGGCTTTCCCCAGAGCTGTCACCCCCCAACATTGCCCCGTTCCTGGCCTGCCCCAAGGAGGCCAAGCATGCTTCAGCAGCCCAGCAGCCTCAGGTGGGCAGTTGCAGGTGCTTGACGTACAGACCACCTGTGTGTAAGGGAAGGTTTATAAGGGAACAGTGCATGTGGAAGGGATGAGGGAGGGGCGCTGACGTCTGCCAGAGGATTAACAGGAACTGAGTCTCCTTTTCTTTAGGCAAGGGGTGAAGTTTCTCAAAAAAGAGGCTGGGATGCCCAGTACTGAGAGCCTCTAAGAGGGGAAAGTGGGGAGGGTTGAGGGGACTGTTACAGGGTGTGGGACTGAGCCATGGAAGGCTTACAGAATGTTACAGAATGTGCTAAGGGGAGGAAATGGGACATGAGAAATTGAATGTGCTGGGAGGGGGGACTGACGTATGGAAGATTGTGTCAGGGTTAGGAACCATAAAAGAAAAATTACTAGATTGTCTTAGAAAAACAATGTGTTATGATATGCTCCAGCCAGGTGTGACTCTGTTTACCTCGCCCGCTTTGAACTTTCTGTGAACTTCTAAGGAACAGCTAATGGAATGCTTTGTATTTTTTTCTAACACTGTTTTGCTATAAAGGATCATACTGCACCCTTGATCTCTGCCACATGCTCCGAATCTCCCAGAGGGGGAGATAGGCGCTGTGGTCAGCTGGCCAGCTTAATAAAGGCTCTTAAATTTAAATTCTGAGTCGGTGGTCTATCTCGTTGAGCCAAGCCATAACAGGGACAAGCAGAGCTGGGTGAGAGGGAGAGTCCACATCAAACACCTCCTTTCTGAGGCCTAGGACGGAATCCCCTCCCTTGTATGGCACAGTGGAACATGTAAAATAAAATAACTGTCCCTTTTCTCCACACGCTATTACTCTTTTGAGCTCCTTCATTCATTGTTGCCTAGTGTGTGTTTCGTGAAGGGAAGGCAGGCCCATCATTTCACCGGGGATTTCTGCTGAGACAGCCAGTTCACCCTCCGCCAAGATTTCCAGGGGGAGTAGCTGCTAGTCACACACCCCCGAACCCCCCCCCCCCAGGCTCTCTCCTGTCATGGCCTGGAGGCTCTGCCTGGAGGCTCTCTCCTGTCATGGCCACCCAGCAAGAGCAGCAGTTCCGACCATAATCCACACAACATCCAGAGAGAAAAAACTATTTATCCCTGTTGTGTCTCTTTCTTGGAAACCCCCTGGCAGAATTCCCTGCATATATCATTCACCAAACTCTGGTTCTGTGTAGAGGGACCAACCATCTCAGTTGGCCTGGGACTCGGGGGTGTGCTGGGATGTGGGCCTTTAATGCCAAAACAAAGACACCCTCCAGAGCCCCCATAGGCTCAGATTGAAGCTGATCTCCAAGTGAGACCGTACCTTGCTTCTCTTTTCCCTGCTTCCCCGCATTTCCTGAGGACAGCCTGTCCATCAGTCACTTGCACAAGCATCCCTGCCTGCCTCAGGCTGTGCTCTAGGGAACCCAGTGGAGGGCACCTGATCACCGCTGAACCAGTCAGCGGCAAGGGAAACGAAATCACCGTGATTCATTCAGGTTCTGCCCGGGGTTGGGCTGGAGTTCCCGTCTGCTGACACACATTACACTGTGGAGAAGGAACTCCGGGCTCATAACAGATGATGATTAAGAAGGAAGAAGAGGAAAACATGATTATTGGTAAGGCCATCGAATCCACAGAGCTGCTCTAGCAAGTAATGCTCTTGGGGGAGGAAAAAAATTCAGTTGGGAATTTTTAAAAAAAGAAGAAGAAGAAGAAGAAGCAATCCTGTTACATCTAGGCTACCCACTGTATAAGGCGCAACGTTCGGGATTTTATGCACGTTAAGCCACAGCTTAACATATTTAGTTAAAGGAAAACAAATGCTTCGGTGACCCTTACTATGTGCCAAGCAGTGTTCTACATACTTTATAAATATTAATTTGTTTAATCTGCTAAATAATCTTGTATAAGGAAATGGAAACACAAAGAAGTTAATCAACTGGTCCAAGATCACCTGGATAGTAAGGAAGCTGCAGCCAGAGATCAGCTGTTGTCCATCAATGGCCCAGTTAACCAAAGATGGGCGACCTCACTGAGATTTTCACCGCCGAGATCAAGAATTAGCCTTGAACCCTGCAGAACTCTCCCGTCAGATTCTCTGATTCTCGATACCGCCTCCACACCCGAGAATGAAGTTTAGAGCAGTGATTAGTAAACTGAAAGGTCTTAGCGGTTGGAATGAGAATATTGATTCATCCCTTCAACAGATACTGATTGAATTCCTTCTCTGGGCCAGATACTGTTCTACACACAGTGAAAAAAAAATAGGCAAAGATCTCTGCTCCCTGCCTTGAGGAGCTTAAATGTAGGAGGCAGAAGGAGGACAAATAGTAAACAAACAAATTTGCATTTGTTTGTTATAGTCAAAATAGAAAAGTGGTTAGAAGATGCTAAGTACTATGGAGGAAATCATAGAGCCCAGTAAGAAGTTTGGGGAGAGTAGGGAAGACTTGGTTGCAATCTTAAATAGGGAGGTCAGAGCAGACCTCATTGGAAAGGCAAGCTTTGAGCAAATATATGAAAGAAACTAGGGAGTGGACTTAAAGGGGAAGAGCAAGAATATGGAAAGGTGAGCAGAGAGTTGTAGGACAGGTCAGACGAGCAACCGAGGACCAAGGAGGGTGGAGTTTAAGGAACTTGGCTTTTCTCTGAGAGCAGTGGGAAGCCATGGCGGAATTCTGAGCAGAGGAGTGATTTGGTGTACTTGTACAGCAACTCCTCACTTAACGTCCTGAACAGGTTCTGTGACTGAATGACATATAACCAAGTCCGTTTTACTCTAGGCTAATTGATATAAGCAAGAGTTAAGTTCCTATGCAACTCATCTACACTATAAGGAAAGGACATTATTCCAGAACTTGCCGCATCTTGAAAGGATCTCTCTGGCTTCCGGGTAGATGAGGTTAGATGGTAAGGAAACAAGTAAAAGCAAGGCAAGCAAGGGTTAGGTCTGCGCAGTAATCCAGCTGAGCAAATAAAGGGGACTCGAGCTAGAGCTGTGGCACAGCAGGTGAGGAAAAGTGGTCAGATCCTAGACAGAATTTGAAGTCAGATCCAGAATGGTTGGGGGGCGGGGGGAAGAGAGAGAGACCAAGGCACAGGTCTCTCCAAATCTTCCATTGAGCGCCCTCTGTCGGACAAATGTAAAATTGCCTCCCATTTAAAAAACTTCCTGGTAGTGTGGAATGAAAGGTTGCAGAATTAACCTTCCAAGGCAGATTAGAGGAGAAAGGCTCCCATCAGACCCCTCACTCCCATTAGTCACCATCCATACCCTGAGGTTAAGGTTCTTCGTTAGAAAGAAATTGGTATAGCCCCTAGTATTGCCCAGCTCTGAGTCTTTACCAGGCCTGGAACATTACTGAACACAAGATTCCTAGTTTGGGCTCTTTAGCAGGGACCTCTCAAATGAAATGCTCAGGCTGCCCAGGTTTTATGGGAATTGTAGTACCAGACAAAAATATAGAATGTTGGAAAACAGAGACCTGGAACTTTCTTAATCCAATGCTGCAGGAAGACTCAGTCCCAAACCCCACTAAAAAAAACGAATACCAGCAGTAATGGGAAGCAGATGGCTCAACCTACACAGCTCCCTATAGGAGGCCCTACCCATTGGTCTTCTTTGGAGCAGTCCTGAAGGATGCTGGTTGGACAAGGAAAGCCCTCCAAGCAGCTAGATCATAAGGACCAAGGAGATCATCCCACTGCCCAGGAAGTGAGTTCGTAGTGTGCCTATGAGATCTGCTGATTCTAGTAGAGACTTGTCCAAGAGTGCGTAGAGTAGCTATTGTGATTATCTTTTTTTTTTCCTTTCCCACTATCGTAAATGAGTACTGATTACTAGTAGGTACTGCTAATCAGAACTAAAACTGAGATTTTAATAAGAACTAAAACTGGGATTTTGTTATGGCCAGTAATATATAAGGAAATGTACCTTATCATTGAGCATGGATGTTTAGAAATATTTTGGGGTTGGAGAAATTCAAGAAAATTGAGTGAACATGCTTAGTAAGTAAAACACTGGGAGATACAAAATTGATTTAAATATATAGTATAAATTATACCATTTGGCACTCTTTAAATCATAAGAGAGAGAGAGGGAGGAATTGAGCTGGAACTTAGAAGAACTTTGTGCAAAGATAATGACTGAGATCCATAGACTAAATGTCTAAGTTATGGACAAAATGAAATCCAATGAACCTAGGTACTCAAAAAGGTCTTGGTGAACCAAGTGTCCATGAGTCTGTCCTGACCTTGCACCACATGAGACCTTGCTGAATGGAAGGAAGCTCCAAGTGAGCACGGGGTGGGGCAGATGGCAGCCATATCTATTGTTTGATCCATAAATGACAGGATGATGTGGAGCCACTCCAAGGTCAGGCTGAGCTTGAACTAGAAGACTAGACGTCTTTAGACTATAATCCTTGGGGATTAGCTGCCTCACGATGTGGCCTCTGGATACTAACTGAACACGGAGGATTTCACTTTGGGAAGATGAGTTATGGTTGTCCTTGAGGTGGTTGGGTCATGCTTGGTGGAGGTCATCTTAGGCCATGTTAGGAGAAAGGTATGTTTGTGTGTCTGTGAGTATCTATGATATACACATGTGCTGGGCAAAGTGGCCTAGAATGTAGTGGAGATCTTTTGGGATATCTGCCTGGCTATGAGTCCCACTTCCCCTTTTCTAGATACTGCCTCTCAATTCTTGGTATGGACTCCAACAGTCACATTGGATAGGTTGTTTGGGTTTGGGTTTTGTTCTGTCTAAATCAGGGGTCCTCAAACTTTTTAAACAGGGGGCCAGTTCACTGTCCCTCAGACCGTTGGAGGGCCGGACTATAGTTTAAAAAAAAACTATGAACAAATTCCTATGCACACTGCACATATCTTATTTTGAAGTAAAAAAAAACAAAACGGGAACAAATACAATATTTGTATTTGCATGTGGCCCGCAGGCCGTAGTTTGAGGACCCCCTGGTCTAAATGCATGGCTGTTGTTATTTTTTTACTATATCTTTACTGATTTCAGAGAAGGAGCGAGGTAGAAGCATCAATGATGAGAGAAAATCATTGATCGGCTGCCTCCTGCACACCCCACACTGGGGACTGAGCCCGAAACACAGGCATGTGCCCTGACCAGGAATCCAACCATGACCTCCTGGTTCATAGGTCAATGCTCAACCACTAAACACAGGCAGGCTTTAATGTTTTGATTTCTTATCTAATTGTATCGTGAGAATGTGGTCTGTGAGATATTGATTCTTTGGTATTTATTGAATCTTAGTAAGTGGTCAATTTTTTAAGTGTCCATCTGTGCTTGAAAAGTGTGTCCACGCTAATTGCTGAGGGCAAAGTTCTATATAAGTTCAATAAATAAAGGTAATTCATTGCATTGGTCAAATCTTTTCTATCCTAGTTAAATATTGGTCTGTTAGATCTGTCAATTACCAACAGTTGTGTTAAATCTCCCACCATGAGGGTGAATTTCTGAATTTCTCCTTATAATTTTGTCAACTTTCACTTTATGCATGTTATTAGATGCATACAGTTTAGAATTATAGTCTCTTCATGAATTGAACCCTTTATTAATGTATATATGAGCCTCTTTCCTGTATAGTGTTTTTGTTTTAAAGGATATTGTGCCTGATATTAATACAGTTATAAGGCCCGTTACTCTGGCCTACTTAAAGGCATGGCTTCAGAAGTCCTCCTTTTTTTTCCTCCTTTCTCATCAGTTTTTTCCATTTCCTTTGGTTTATTCCAATCTGATAAAACCATGCTGCTATTTTTTTTATCATAAAGAAAAATTCACTTGACCCCACTTCCTCCTCCAGCTACAGCTTCATTTCTTTGTTCCCCTTTACAGCAAAATTCCTCAAAAGAATGATATTTTGTCCTCTCCTCCCATTCTCTTATTTTTCTCATTCTTAGTTTTTTATTCACTATTTTACACTATGATTTAAAAGAACCTGTTTTATAGAAACAGACTCATAGTTACAGAGAACAGACTGACAGCTGTCAGAAGGGAGAGGGCTTGGGGGGGCTGAGTGAAAAAGGTGAAGAGAATAAACAAAACCAAAAAACTCACAAACATAGACAACAACAGTATGGTGATTACCAGAGGGAAAGGCGGGGTGGAGCAGGTAGAAGCAGGGAAACGGGAGATAAATGGTGAAATGGTGATAAAGGGGAACTTAGCCTTGGATGGTGAACACATAATGAAGATGTATTACAGAATTGTATACTTGAAACATTTATAATTTTATTAACCAATGCCACCACAATAAATTCAATAAAAATTAAAAACAATAAATAAATAACCTGTTGATATTTCAGAAGAAATACACAGCATTGTAGGAAATTAAAAACTGTAGATAGCCGGAACCGGTTTGGCTCAGTAGATAGAGCGTCGGCCTGCGGACTGAAAGGTCCCAGGTTCGATTCCGGTCAAGGGCATGTATCTGGGTTGCGGGCATATCCCCAGTAGGAGATGTGCAGGAGGCAGCTGATCGATGTTTCTCTCTCATCGATGTTTCTAACTCTCTATCTCTCTCCCTTCCTCTCTGTAAAAAAAAAAATCAATAAAATATATTTAAAAAAAAAACTGTAGATACGCAAAAATAACATAAAAACATCATATTCTTGCCATGCTGAGAGTTTCAGTGTTACTAACAATACAATTATAGTAATAACTTGATCTTTTATAGATGTGTATTTTTAATATATGGTTTTTAAATATTTTTTTATTGCCCTAACCGGTTTTGCTCAGTGGATAGAGCGTCGGCCTGCGGACTCAAGGGTCCCAGGTTCGATTCCAGTCAAGGGCATGTACCTTGGTTGCGGGCACATCCCCAGTGGGGAGTGTGCAGGAGGCAGCTGGTCGATGTTTCTCTCTCATTGATGTTTTTAACTCTCTATCCCTCTCCCTTCCTCTCTGTAAAAAATCAATAAAATATATTTAAAAAAAAAAAGAAAGAAAAAATAAATAAATATTTTTTTATTGATTTTAGAGAGGAAGGGAGAAAGAGGGGAAGAGAAACATCAATGATGAGAGCGAATCATTGATTGCCTTCATGACCTACACTGGGGATCGAGCCTGCAACTGGGCATGTGCCCTGACTGGCAATCAAACCGTGACCTCCTGGTTCATAGGTCCATGTTCAACCACTGAGCCACACCAGTCGGGCAGAACCTGTTTCAATTTTGTTTGTTCATTTATGTTGTTCTTTAGAATCCACATACTGTATAAGTGAAATCATGTGGTATTTGTATTTCTCTGCCAGACTTATTTCACTGAACATAATACCCTCTTGGTCCTTCCATGATGTCACAAATGGTAAAATTTTATCCTTTTTTATGGCCAGCTAATGTTCCATTGTATATATGTACCACAGGTTTTTTTTATCTACTTGTCTATTTATGGGCACTTGAGTTAGTGGTACATACTAGTATGTACAATGGAACATTATCTGGCCATAAATAACACTGCAATGAACATAGGGTGCGTATATTCTTTCGAATTAGTGTTCTGAATTTCTTTGGATAAATCCTCAGAAGTGGAATCACTGGGTCATAAGGCAGGTCCATTTTTAATCTTTTGAGGAAACTCCATGCTGTTTTCCATAGTGGCTGCACCAATCTGCATTCCCACCAGCAGTGCACTAGTGTTCCCTTTCCTCCACATCCCGGCCATTTTGTCATTTGTGAATTTATTAATGATAGCCATTCTGACAGGTGTGATATCTCATTGTGGTTTTAATTTGCATTTCTCTCACAATTATTGACGTTGAGCATCGTTTCATGTGTCTGTTGGCCTTCTTTATGCCCCTTTTGGAGAACTGTCTACTCATATCCTCTGTCTATTTTTTAATGTTGGATTGTTTGTGTATTTTTTTGGTGTTGAGTAGCATGAGTTCTTTACAAATTTTGTATATTAACCCCATATCAGATGTATCATTGGCAAATATATTCTCTCATTTAGTAGGTTGTCTCTTAGTTTTTTTGATGGTTTCCTTTGCTGTGCAAAAAGTTTTTAGTTTGATGTAACCCCATTTGTTTATTTTTTCTTTTGTTTGCATTTGAGAATTAAATTTTATAAGAGGTGAAAGCACTTAACATAATGCTTGCCATATGGTGAGGCCTCAATAAATGGTAGTTTGTAACACTGCAAATAAGAGAAATTTGGTAATCTAGTCAGAGGTACATATCCACTTATGCCTGGAAAAGCCATGATAGGAATTCAAGTCTGTGGAACTTCAAAACTCCACACTGTTTCCATTCTATTATGTTGGCAGGTTATCTTAAGTCTCCTTAATTTTAAAATGTTTTTCTAAGAGTTCAGACTCTCCAGATTAGTATAATTTTTTATATTTTTCTATCATAGATTTAATGCATATTCATAAATCAAGCTTATTAGACCTCCCAGGATTAACTATTAATATAGCCTTATTTTCTTCCAATCTTTTTTCCATCGTTTTTCACAATGCTATACATACAGTTTTGCATTTTTCACGTCTTACATCACAAAAATTTTCTCAATATAAAGTACTCTTCAGGCCCTAGCTGGTTTGGCTCAGTGGATAGAGGGTCGGCCTGCAGACTGAAGGGTCCCAGGTTCGATTCCAGTCAGAGGCACATGCCCAGGTTGTGGGATTGATCTCCAGTAGGAGGGCGTGCAGGAGGCAGCCGATGAGTGATTCTCTCTCATCGTTGGTGTTTCTATCTCTCTCTCCCTCTCTGAAATCAATTTTTAAAAATATATTAAAAAATACTCTTCAGAAACATGCTTTTAAATATCTGCTTATATCATCAAGTGAAAGATAGCATAATTTACTGAACCATTTGTTTCCAATTTCGATAAACTCTGCAGTGCACATATTTTAAATAGAATTTTTGCACTTCTGATTATTTCTTCAGGATAAATTCCCAGAAGGTATATTCTTGTGTCAAAAAGGATAGTAAGAGTTTAAAAAGGCTCTCAATTCCTCAAGAATTTCTGGATCAAGGAGACTGGACCACTCAAAGCCTTCCAACGAATGTTGCCAAATTGCTTTCAAGAAAGGTTTTCTATTTCATACTCCGGCAGCAGTATAGGAGATTGCCTGGCTCACGTTAATAAAAGGAACTCTGCTCTTTTGATAATTGCGAAATGTTGCGTTTAAACTTCTATTTCTTTGATTAGTGAAGTTGAATGTTTTTTCCCTTCAATTTATAATTCCTTAGTGAATTGCTTATTCCTATCCTCTGCTTGTTTTTCTATCAGGGTACTGTTTATCCTTAGAATGTTTTTACAATACAAAATAACACTTTAAAAAACAAACAAACATCTGGTTGCTAGTGCATGACGGCTGAACACCAGCAGAAGCCCACCCGCAGAACTTTCGAGGCCAGCGGGCAGCCTTTATTCCCCACGGCGGAAGCAAGGTTTCCACGAATCACCAACCCGGGACTTGCTGCAAAGGCGTTGGCTCCCCCAGCCCCGGAAAGAGCGTCTCGCGGGATCTCAGCTGTCCTTGGGCCTACGACCCGACTACAAATCCCAACATGCAACGCGCCTCAAGGCCCGAGCGCTCGAATGAAGTCTCGGGTCCAAGGTCAGGTGTCTGTCTGCGTCAGGCGTCCGGTCATCTCTCTCACGCCTCTTACCGCCGCTTCCATCTTAGTCGCCATTTTGTGCGGGGGGTTATGGAACCTCTGAGTCCCGCCGACTCTATGGTCGAGCATTTCAGAGATCAACCAATCGGAAGCCAGATCTCGGGAGAAAACCCCGCCTTTGCCCGCAGGGAGGCGGGAAATGCCACGAAGCTCCTGTGAAGAGAGAGGAAGGAGCCGCGGAAAACCAATTAGAAAAGAGGAATTGAGGACGTTAACCAATGGGGGCGCGGGGGGATTGCGGCCAATGAGAGTGGGGGGACCCCGAGACACGTGGGTGGGGGAGCTGAGCTCTGAAACCTAGAGCTAAAGCGGGGAGGTGAGTCAGTCACCTTGAGCCGGGCGAGCGCCGTGGTCTGAGCAAGGGCAGCAGGGCTGTGGGAGTGCAGGTGACTTGGGGCCTGGAGCCAGCGATTGGCAGGGGTGTGGGCTGGGCTGTGCGGAGGGGCATTTGCCCCCAGGGCCGGGGGAGACGGTGGACATCTGTAGCCTTAACAATTCATGTCAATTACCAACGGTAACGAGCGATTAACTGCCCCGACTTAGGCGGGCGGAGCCGCGAGCTGTGTAAAATGAACCAGGGGGACCCTGCACGGCGCCTGCCCCGGGCCGGCCTCCAGTCTTCCCGGGAGACCGGCCTCTTTCGCAACATTTCCCTCCCGGGGCTCGGGCTTCCTTCCGCTCCTCCCGATCTGCATGACCTTCTGCAGACCCGCCACGCGGAAAGCGGGGGGCCCGGGAGCTCGCGCTGTCCCTCTGACCTCTAGTGCTGGGCACGGTGCTAGGAAGAGCGTGGGTCCGGGGACGACGGGCGGGAGTGCAGGGGACGACCGAAGGTCGCCACTCTCCGGAAATAACCAGGCTGTGCGTGGACTTTTCTGTTTCCCTCTGCAGACGGGCAACATGCAGACCACCGGGGCACTGCTCATCCCTCCGGCTCTGGTAAGCTGCGGCTCCCGGGCGCTCTGTCGCGCCAGGTGTGGGAGCCATCGATGTGTGTAATGAATGGACTGAGATTGAGATGATGGTGGCTCTTTGGGGAGGCTGTGGGATGGGGTGCAGTTGGATCTCTAAACCAAACCGTCTTGGCTTGGGAACGTGGTCAGGGAGGCTGGATCTGACCTTTACCCCCAGCCTGGCCCACGGATACAGTGATTTTCTACCCTGGCTGCTCATTAAAAATCAACCGGGGAGCCTTAAAAAGTACCGATCCCCAGGCTGCACAGACTCCGGGAAGGAGGATGGAACCCGTGCATCTGTGGTTTTTAGAACTCCCCAGGTGATTCCAGTGTTCAGCCAAGTTTGAGAACCGCTGCGCTAAAAAAAAATATATATATATGTCAAGGCAACCAGGTTCTAAAGGGCTCTGCTTAGGTGGCTGTTTCAGGGGCCTCTGCAGGCTCACTGGTCCACTCCCTTCAGGGTATGTAACCGTGAGTACCGTTCTAGCAGAATAAGATTTCCCCTTCCGCTTCCTTTGCTGGTCTCGGTACAGACCCTTCCTGTGCCGGGTCTGATACCAGCGTGGGGTTTTGCTCATTCTGAGATCCCGATGAGGGCCGTGCCCATGGACGTGAACTTTGGTACCCAGTTTTAAATGGGAAGGTTGCCACTGCTGACAACACCAGCGTCTCAGGACAGTTGTCTGGTGCAGGCCTCGTGGTAGAAACAGGAATACTCTATATGACCTTGAAATACATTGGGCTTTTTCTGTTTCTAATATTTGTAGTCCTCCTTGATAGAAGCTCAGCCCTTGGGTTTGTGGGGGGTTTTCCTTGCCTGATTTGGGGGGCATGTCTTTCTGATTTTACAGATCCGCTGCTGCACCAGGGGTTTAATCAGGCCTGTGTCGGCCTCCTTCCTGAGTAGGCCAGAGATCCCGTCCGAACAGGTAAAGGAGCGTGGGCCCTCTTATGAACTTCTCCAGACAGAGGTCCTTCGAGTTAGTTGAGTCGCCTTTAGGCCAAAGTGGGAGGAGAGTTAGAGAATCTGAGGTGCTTTAGACAGTGCCAAGGACCCCCAAGGGGAGCATTGTAGGTGAGAAACTTGCAAAAGGGAGGCTTCCCTCACCCATGACATTTCCCTGGCCTCTCTGAGAACGGACCCTGAGAGTAATTCCCAGCATGCTCTGCAGGCTGAGCGTTTTGTACTTGCCAGGCAGTTTGCCAGCAGCTTCAGAGCTCAGGTGGGTGGGGTGGAGGGGGTGGAGTCAGCCACCTGTCCTTGTGCCTCACTATCTCCTTTATCGCCTCTCTCTCTCTCTCTTTCTCTTTCTTTCTCTTTCTCGGTCCTTCCAGCCTTCCTACAGCAGCTCTCCACTCCAGGTGGCCAGACGGGAGTTCCAAACCAGTGTTGTCTCCCGGGACATTGACACAGCGGCCAAGTTTATTGGTGCTGGGGCTGCCACAGTGGGTGTGGCTGGTTCAGGGGCCGGAATTGGAACAGTGTTTGGCAGTTTGATCATTGGCTATGCCAGGTGAGTTTGGAGGTGGTCTACACTAACCCTCATCATAAATTCCACCCTGTTTTGGGGGGAAGCCTGGGCAAGAGGACATCCCTATAGCTTCTGGCTTATTCTGTGCACCTCCTGTTTTCTCCAGGAGGAGAGGAGAAACCTCCCTGAACTCTCTGAGTCAGAATTTAAACATGCTTCCACCCTGGCTCCCTTAAACTTACCATGGCAATGCTCCGCTTATCGGGCCAAATCCCGAGGATATATGCAGGCGAGGCCCTCTCCCAGTGTCAGCAATCCCCGTTCACCTAACCTCCCTGAGTCCTCCACCACCACCCATGCCCTCACCCCTTCCTTTCCATCGGTCTTTGTCCCTGGCAGGAACCCGTCTCTCAAGCAGCAGCTCTTCTCCTATGCCATTCTGGGCTTTGCCCTGTCTGAGGCCATGGGGCTCTTCTGTTTGATGGTCGCCTTCCTCATCCTCTTCGCCATGTGAGGCTCCGTGGGGTCACCTACCCGTCCCTGCTGCTTCGATTCCAGGCCCGGTGCTGGAATGTGCCCATTAAACACCAGATTTCTCTAAACCCATATGCCTGTGCCTCTGTCCTTTGCCCTTGGGGAGGGTTTTGGTGGAAAGGTGGGACAAGGGAAGTGGGATTGGGTCAGCTGCTGGTGATTAGGAGCTCCTCAGGGCTGAGAAATATTGCCGTGACTGTTAGAACGCAGAGGTTCTCATTGTCTCCCAGGGAGAGCACGAGCTTATCTAAGTAATAATTGGTGCTTTTTCCCTTCAAATTTAGTATAATAATATGTAACATTTTTTAAAATATATTTTATTGATTTTTTACAGAGAGGAAGGGAGAGGGATAGAGAGTTAGAAACATCGATCACCTGCCTCCTGCACACCCCCTACTGGGGATGTGCCTGCAACCAAGGTACATGCCCTTGACCGGAATTGAACCTGGGACCTTTCAGTCCGCAGGTCGACGCTCTATCTACTGAGCCAAACTGGTTAGGGCAATAATGTAACATTTTTGAGGGGTTCATTTGCGCCAAGCTCTGTCCCGAGTGTTTTATGTTTTTATCTCAACAACCCTATGAATGATAAGTACAGTGATTAGTTTTACAAATGGGGGAACTGAGGCTTAGGGAAGCAAAATAACTTGTCTACAATCACAGAGCTGGTGAGTGGCAGAAGTAGGGATTCCCCTCAGGCCAGTCTAAACCTTCAACTATGCTGTCCCATCTGTTCTACTCTTGGCCACACAATTGAGGGAAACTTAGTCCCGAAGAAGTTAGAGATGGAGGTAGGCCTCCACCCACCTACATTCGGCCCCACTTGTAAATGTCATTATCAGTTCGCCTTTTTGAGTGCCTAGGTGTCCTTGAACAGAGCAGATGAGGCACACAGTCTCTGTTCTTGGAGAATGTACAATCGTAGCTTTGCTAGGGATAAACGGTGTTTTGGGGGGAGGGGCGGAGGAGCAAACTAACAAATTGCTTGAGAGCTTCTCGAAGCATCTTCTCAAAGTCTGCTCAGCAGGCTCTCCATTGGCCAAAGTGGGACTGATAATCTAGGTAAGAGAAAGCTAAGCTGATAGACTCACACCTGCTGCTTCTCTAAGCTCTAGCAGGAGCAAAACAGGGGCAGCATGAACACAGGTGCTGGTAGACATGGTTATCTCAAATTGGGTGGTTTCATAAGGAGCAATAACTTATAAGTGGGACCCATTTTGTGAAACCTTTACCTCTATTGCAAAATATCTGTGAAATAGTGAAACCAAGAATATTCCCAATTAGCGTTAACCCCAAAGGTGAATCAATAAAATTGATTCGTAATTTATATGCAATTTGAAGATAGTCATGCGAGTACTTAGGTGGTAAGCATCCTCCCAGGAGTCTTGGGGAAGGCAAAGAAATCGAAGGTCCTTGCTCTGAAGGAATATGGGTATCAGCAGAGTGGATGTAATAGTAAAAATGCCTAGCAGCCCTGCCTGGCTTAGCTCAGTGGATAGAGTGTTGGCCTGTGGACTGAAGGTTCGATTCCAGGCAAGGGCACATGCCCGGGTTGTGGGCTCAATCCCCAGTGGGGGATGTGCAGGAGGCAGCCAATCAATGATTCTCTCATCATTGATGTTTCTCTCTCTCCCTTCCCCTTCCTCTCTGAAATCAATAAAAATATTTTTTTAAAAAAATGCCTAGCAGCATGTAAATATTGGCGTAGTGAAATAAACATTAAACACCAATATTATTGTGCTGCTTTAAAAAAAAAGTAGTGAAAATGCCGTGCGTTATGGAATATGTGGGTACAGAAGCTACGTGCCGTAGAAGAGGAAAAGCGGAGACCAGTGACAGTTGCAGTACCATCAGCTGACAGTTGAGCACTTGTATGTTGGCTCCTTGCTAAGCACTTTCCATGAATAACTCCCAGCTTCCCTCTGAAGTCATCCTACAGGTAAGGAGAAAGGGAGGCCCGGAAAGCTGAGGCACAGAGCAGTTGGTAAAGCTGGGATTCAGACTCCAGGACCTGTGTTCTTACCACTGCTGACTCCTCTAAGGTTTGTACAAGTTTAGTGACATGCTCAAGATCACAGCAGACCAAGGGTTCTAATCCAAGTCCATCTAACATTCATTCCACAATCATGATCTTAAGCACAAGACTCTCAACTTGGCCCATTTGGGGCCAGGTCATTCATTGCTGTGGGGTTGTCCTGTGCTAGCAGCATCCTTGGCCTCTTACCCACTGGATGACAGCAACAACCGCCTCTTCCCCAGTCATGACAACCAATCGCCAAATAGATACTTGACAGATGTCTCTTGACAAATCACTTCCAGTTGAGAACTACTGGTCTACCATAATCTGCTGCCTATCCCCAGCCTCTTCACCTTAAGTAACTCAAGGGTCACAGCAAGCCAGCGAGAGAACCAAAGCAGAGCCCAGGAATCCCAGGGCCGAAGAGGAGGAGTGGGGCTGAGGTTAAACTGGCAGCCGAGGTATCCCCAAGGGAGCCGTGGATTAACTGTTAATACTGTTACGCAGACAGGACCCAGCAACCCTTTGGGACGGCAGGCTGGCACCCTTGCCAGGTCACTGCCCTCTGGCTGTAATCAAGGAGCAGCCCCCAGGGAGGTGCTTGCCTTTTTCTCCCTGCGAAGCTCCAGGAAACATTCTCACCAGGAGGGCAGTCATTTCCCTCCTGGCTCCAAACAGCCTGGAATTGCATAGAAATCCAAGTCAGCAAGATTGGAAATGTGGTTAGGAGCCCGTGGAGCCCTACAGGGTCGGGGGAGAATGCTCCCCCCCTCAACCAGGCTAGTCAGTCAGTTACCACTGAGGTTTTCATCTAGAGCAGGGGTGGGCAAACTTTTTGACTCGAGGGCCACAATGGGTTCTTAAACGGGACCGGAGGGCGGAACAAAAGCATGGATGGAGTGTTTGTGTGAACGCATATAAATTCAAAGTAAACATCATGACATAAAAGGGTACGGTCTTTTTTTTCAATAGTTTTATTCATTTCAAACGGGCGGATCCGGCCCTTGGGCCGTAGTTTGCCCACGGCTGATCTAGGGTCTGTGGTCCATGGGTGGAATCATTTTGCTCAGTGGGAATTACTTGTGAGTGGATAGGGATGTGCGTTGTTCTTGGAAGAGAATCCATTGTTTTCACTATATTCTCAGGGGTAATGACCAAAAAACAGTCACCTCTACATTAGGAGTTCGGCATGCTAGCAGAGTATGGACTTCGAAGTCAAAGGAGTGCGCCAATCCCAGCCCTGCCACTTCCTAACTGGGAAGTTAATTATCTTCCTTGAGCCTTGATTTCCTCATCTGTAAAATGGGAATGAGAACAGTTCATGGCGGTTGTGACAACTAAGTGAGATAATGCAGGTAAATATATGCAAATGATGCATGTACTATATATGTGTACGGTATTAATGAGATATATATCAAGATGTACTGAGATATGTAATGTGATAATATAATCTAAGTATTATTACAATTTTAAATTTAGCTATTACTCCTTATAGTCAGAAGTCTCAAAACACCCAGTCCAAGTTCTAATTTTTCCTTTTAGTACTGAATTTATGACCTGGATGGGAATTCTTCATCTTTCCCTGGCATCGAGCCCAGGACAAAAGGCTGGGCCCTGGAGGGGAAGGACTTCTCCAGAGAGCAGTGGGAGACAGAATTTTGGGGAAGAGGAGAAGAAGGATCTTAACAATGTATCTTTTTAGAGAGGGTTGAGACACGGCAGTGACCTGGACTAGAGGACTAGTGACCTGTCCTTGGGGAAGGACACTTGCCAAGTTGCCATGAGCAAGGCACTACCAACTTCGTTGCATAAAAAGCTCAATACAGCCCTAGCCTGTTTGGCTCAGTGGACAGAGCGTTGCCTGCGGACCAAAGGGTCCCACAATCGATTCTGGTCAAGGGCATGTACCTCCGTTGCAGGCTCCTCCCCAGTCCAGGCCCTGGTCGGAGCTCGTGAGGAGGCAACCAATCGATGTGTTTCTCTCACATCGATGTTTCTCTGTCTTTCCCTCTGTCTCCCACTCTCCCTAAGATTCAATGGAAAAATACCTTTGGGTGAGGATTAACAAAATAATTCTATAAAATAAAATAAATAAAAAGTTCAATGCAGAGCAGTCTACTCCTGGGGAAGGAAGCAAGAGGCTTGGATCCAAGTTACTGTAGGAAGACCACTGGGTTGTGTCATGCATCCCCAGAGGGCATGAGAGGGGCTCCAGAAGGCATATTCTTGCCCTCTGGCAAACCTGACAGTGAAAAGCAGTCAGGTGCTGCCTTGAAAAAAATCAGTGAGCACCGGATAAAGTAACCAATGCCAATTTAAAAAATTCTTTGAACCTCTCCCTGGTCCTTCCTCTTGCCCAGCTTAGAGGCTCCTGGAGCTCTCTTTAAGCAGCTGCCATCTCCTGCGGCCCTTAAGGCCTTGGTTTGCAGATTTTTTTGTGCCAAGCTCAGGTCATCCCTTTGGAAAGAAAATAAGAATATCTGAACAGGAAGAGGTGAAAACCTAAAGATCCATGGCCAGGGGAAGGGGAACGAACTACCATGCCCTCACTTCCCATCTGTTCACCATTTCTGCAGTCCTCACTGAATGTCCGGTCCTAGCCGTACAAGATCGGTGCTCCATGCATTGTGCCCTAAAGGACATCACCTGCAGCAGCTAGACAGATGAGTAACCAAACCACTAAAATAAAAAGCAGTATGTG
Organism: Myotis daubentonii; assembly: GCF_963259705.1. Lineage (NCBI taxonomy): Eukaryota > Metazoa > Chordata > Mammalia > Chiroptera > Vespertilionidae > Myotis > Myotis daubentonii. The sequence goes on along the minus strand of NC_081855.1, from coordinate 46,952,383 downwards.
CCATAAAAAAGGCATGAATTACTCCAGAGGATGGGGTAATTAAAAATGACTAATAATAATATGCCTGGAGGTGTTAGGCTTGGCCAAGAAAGTAATATTCCAGCCAGCTTTGAAGGTGAGTGCTGTAAAAGTAATGAGAGTTAATTATTGAACATTTACTCTGGCCAGGTATTGTACACATTCATTATCACATTATTACTTTTTTATAGCTACTATTATTTTCCCAATATTACTGATGAGGAAAAGAGGCTCGACAAGTTTAATAACTACAATTCCCCCTGGTAGAGGGAAAGGCTGTTCCAGGGAGAGACCGTAGGAGCAAAGGGGGAAAGCAGGCACATGGGCAGGAGAGGTGCCAGTTTCTGGACAGTGCTTGCCACTTGACAAAATATTTCTGGAAATGTCACAGTTAATCCTCAAACCCTGAGAGGTAGGAAATATCACCATTCTGTGGACGCAGAAATTGGCTCAAATTGGATATTGCCAAATGGTACCAATCAAAAGCTTGAACCTTCCTTCCAGATCTAAGGTAAGTGTTCTCTGTCCATTGCCTCATCGCTAACGGACCTTGTGCTTAAAAACAATGGTCCAGCAGTAAGGAGGGGACAGACGGAGGGATCCTCTCACCCCGGAGTCCATAGTTGGGTCTCTGCAGTGCGGAGCCATGAAGGAGTTCATGGAGTAGTGTTTTTCATTGTGTGAGGTTACCCAGTGAATTGACTTTTGGACCATCTTACTAAATCAGTACCCAAGCAAAATTCAGAAATCCATTAAAAATAAATAAAATACAGAGTTTGAATAGTCAATAGATGCACAGTATAACATTTAAAAGGTATAAAGGGATAGATAGGTATCTCCATTCCTTTGGCACACCTTGTCAGCAACAAAATTACCCAGAGGCAACCACTGTTGCGTGTTTTTTTTTAATATATTTTATTGATTTTTTTACAGAGAAGAAGGGAGAGGGATAGAGAGTTAGAAACATCGATGAGAGAGATCGATCAGCTGCCTCCTGCACGCCCCCCACTGGGGATGTGCCCGCAACCAGGGTACATGCCCTTGACCAGAATCGAACCTGAGACCCTTGAGTCCGCAGGCCGACGCTCTATCCACTGAGCCAAACCGGTTCGCCCACTGTTGCGTTTCTTGTGTACTCTTTCCGAGATATCCTAGCACCTTTATTATAGAATGGTAAAACACTATGTCAACGAGCCATGAAATTTGTATAAACTATTGTATTGATTCATTTTGCTTCATGTTAAGTACCTAAGCTGTGCCAGGGCCTGTGTTGGATTCACAAATGGTCTGGAGCCCCAAGAGTGTGGTGTGTGTATGTGTGTGCGTGTTGGGGGATAGGGAGTTGGGAGCAACAGTTACCAAAGGACAATTGGTATAAGGTAAAATGCAGTAAATAAAATGCAGGCAGAGTTCATAGCTGTGACAGTATGACATAGTGGTTAGAACTTTTTCTCTGGAGTCAGGCAGATTTGGCGTCCAGCCCTAATTCTGCAGCTTGCTTTCAGCGTGACCCCTGTAAGTGACTGAACCTTTGTAAGCCTGTTTTTCCATCTGTCAAAACAGACTATTAATAGTACTTACTTCATAGGATCTTTCAAAGGAATAAGACAAAGTATACAAGGAGCTTGGCACATATTAAGTCTCAATAAATATCAGCTAAAAAAAAAAAACCCACAAATTTTCAGCTGTCAATAAATGTTGGTCATTTTCATTCAGGATCACAGTTCCTTACTGGAAATCACAAAGCTGTAAAAACTGGGCTTTTTGTAATTTTTACCTATTGATTTGAGAGAGAGAGAATCATCCATTTGTTGTTCCATTTATGTATTCATTCACTGGTTGATTCTTTTTTAAAAATGTTCTTATTTTTTTTTTTTAGGGCGGGGAGGGAGAGAAACACCGATAGGCTGCCTCATGCACGCTGCCTTCAGGGGATGGAGCCCGCAACCCAGGCATGTGCCCTAACCAGGAATTAAACCAGCAACCAACTGAGCCACACCAGCTAGGGCCATTAGTTGATTCTTGTATGTGCCCTTATCAGGGATTGAACCCGCAACCTTGGAACATCCAAACGACATTCTAGCCAGATGAGCTACCCAGCAAGGACCAAAATTGCATTTTTAAAAACGAACAAATTTGGCCCTAGCCGTTTTGGCTCAGTGGATAGAGCGTTGGCCTGCGGACTAAATGATCCCCTGTTCAGTCCAGTCAAGGGTGGCGGTCTCCATCCCCAGTAGGGGGCGTGCAGGAGGCAGCTGAGGATCAATGATTCTCATCATTGATGTTTCTATCTCCCTTCCTCTCTGAAATGTATTTAAAATATATTTTAAAAATAAAAATTTGGAGGCAAAATATAATCCAAAGTGAGGCTATTCCGTGGTCTTAATTAAGTATGAATATGCATGAGGGCACCCAAATTAGTATGATTATTCATACACTTTACAGTAGAAGTATCAATGTTTGGTAACGGTACTGCCCAGGCCCTGCTGCTAAGTATTACTCTAAATTCCGAAACACATCTGGCCCCAAGGCTTTAGGGATAAGATTATGAGCTTGTATTCTTGCTAGGGAGAAAAGGGAAAGCTTTTTTTAGAAAGCAAGCTGTTTTTCTTAGTGCATAGTATTATTTTTCACCTTACATATCTCAGGAAAGTCCTGAGGAATCCTTCCAGGGTTTAAACTCACTGCCCCTTGCTTGATTCCTGTATATTCAAGGATTTGTGTGAAGAAAACACAGCGAGCTTGGAGTCAGGAGGCCTGCATTCCCCCTTCACCAAGCTTCTCTGGGTCTGTTTCACGATCCCTATGGCAACGCCTAGCAACAGTGCCTGGCCTTTCATAGTCTCTTCATAAACATATGTTGAATAAACACTAAAACGAGATCATTTTTTAATCGCAGGTTCTGATTTCTTCCTTCCTCTTGGTCCGGTTGCAGGCAGGGGCAATGGCAGCAGCGAGGGTGCAGAGAGGAGGGATAAGTCAGAGCCTCTCGGACAGCAAGGGACCTAAGCGAGTTGCCCCAGTCCATTCAGCGTCCCCCTGCAGGAGGCTGCACCCCCCGATCCTACCCCACGGGCCCGTCTGAGGGTCGCTCTCCTTAAGAGGGCTATGGCCCTGCCTCCCTCCCTCCCCTTCCAACATTTGAGAGAAGTGTTAGCACTGGGCTGTCAGCTGCACCCGGGCGCCCGGGGACACGCCTCGGAACCGCGGCGCCCACACCGCCCAGAAGCCCGGACCTCCCGCTAGCCCCGCCCCCCCGCCCTGGAGGACCGCGGTGGACGCTCTGGCCGGGCGCCTCTCGCTGGTAGAGGCGGGTGGGCGGAGCCAGCGCCGCGGGGCTGTGGCTGCCGAGGGTGGGGACACTCTGGCCCGGCTCTCGGTGGTGCGGGCGCGGGTGGGAGCAGCGGCCGCTCTGGTCGGCGGACGTGCTGCCGGGCAGTCCCGGAAGCGAAGCAGCGATGGCGGAGAGTCCGACTGAAGAGGCGGCGACGGCGACGGCGGGCGCCGGGGCGGCAGGCCCCGGGGCGAGCGGCGTCGCTGGTGTCGTCGGCGTTAGCGGCAGCGGCGGCGGGTTCGGGCCGCCTTTCCTGCCGGATGTGTGGGCGGCGGCGGCGGCGGCGGGCGGGGCCGGGGGACCGGGGAGCGGCCTGGCTCCGCTGCCCGGGCTCCCGCCCTCGGCCGCTGCCCACGGGGCCGCGCTGCTGAGCCACTGGGACCCCACGCTCAGCTCCGACTGGGACAGCGAGCGAACCGCGCCGCAGTGTCTCCTCCGGATCAAGCGGTGAGCCGGGGTCTTCCTCCCCCAGCCCCGAGCTCCAGGCTCGACCTTCCCTGCCCCCACCCTCCCGCCACAGCTCCCCGCCGCCGGCGCGCCTCCCTCGGCGGCCGGTCCGGGGCGCCGGGGCCGAGCCCCCTCTTCCCCGCCCCGCACGCACCAAGCCCCTCCTCGAGTGCCCAGGTCCGACCCCGCCCCTCGGCAGCCCCCGGCGAGCCCTCCGTCCCCCTGCCGGGCCCTCCCCCAGACCTCCTGCCCGAAACCCGACCCCTCCGCGCTCCAGTGCCACCCCCTCCCGCCCACCGCCCCGCCCCTCTCCCCCTTCCGCACCCCAGCCTTGCTAGGACTCCTTGGAGCTCCCACCCCTCGGGGTCCCTCGGTCGGCTCTTCCCGAGCCCCGTTTGTCACACACACACACACACACACACACACACACACACACACACACACACATATCGCTTGCTTTCTTGGCCTCAGACCGGAGACCAGCCTTTGTTTTTATTCCGCTTCCTCAAACCCCCTCTCTAGTGTCCCTTCCCAAGGCTAGATCGCTTCCCGCACATGCCCACAGCCTTCCCTGGACCCCTCCACTCTCACACCTGTTCCAGGAACTCGGGCTCTCCCCCCCCCCCCCCCCCCAGCTCACTCAGGCATGTAATATCCCGGTCAAGATATTTCTCCCCTGTAGTATTTTTTCCTGTGGATTATCTATGGATGATGATTGTGGATTTCCTATGGATTATGGTTTACTTTTCTGAAGTAGATGTACCCAATTCAAATACAGGAACAAGGCCCCAAGTCCCTTCTGTGCTTGCTTCTTGGGTGACTGATCTTGATCATATCATTTAGTTGGTAATATTTTGCAAACATGCTTAGCATAGTACCTATTGCCTAGGAGAAGGGCACTGCTTTTCAGCTGCTGTTAATCCTGAACCTTGGGTCCTGATGACCAGACTCTTTCTCTCCCCGTGCTCCCCTTACAGTCCATCAGGGTGTTCTCATCCCCCGCTTTCCAAGTCCCTTCACGTGTATCTCTACCTACCTTTCAAGATTTTAGTAGAAATTAAAGAGTACATTGTGTATAATAAAGTACCTGGCACAGTGTGTGACACAGGACACAGTTTTCCAATCCTGACTTACCTTGAATTCTGCCAATACTTATTTTTCTCTGCTCTACTTGCACTTTTTTATGTCCCTATGTCCCCTGGTAAGTCCCTAGCCCTTTTCCAGAATGTTCCCCATGAGACCCTTGCTTGCAACTGATGCATTCTAGTTTGTGAGATAGGACCTAGAAATCCTCTCAATTCTATAGTAGTCACTACTTGTCATCTTCCAGATGTGAGATTCTCAGCAGTTTCGGAGGGTCCCCTCCCCAGCCTGAAGCGATTTCAGCCCCATTAGTCTCCTGGGCAAGAAGATCATTGCTCCCGGCTAGTTCACTTGCCAACAAAGGTCCACAATGGTTTATGGAATTCATTTCTTAGTGGGGTTGATGGTGCCTTCCCAGTTAACTAAAAAAAGTTTTCATTTAGGATTCAGCTGTAGTACCTGAGAATCTCGGGGGTGGGAGTGAATGAACTGCCATGTGGGAGGAAGTGAGAGTGAATGGGATGTGGCTTTTCCAGGGTGACATCTGATGCCATGGGGATCTCTGATTTTTTTTCCCCTCTCCTTATCCTTCCCCTGAGGAAACAATGCCCCTTTGATAATAATTTGCTCTCTGTCTGCCTGACAAGTACTCAGCTGAGATTTCTCAGCCAACAAGACAGTGCAAACATTTGTGGTACCAAGCACCACTTTCTCGAACCCTGGCCTCATTGAGGTGATAACAGCTGTCCTGTTCAAGGGATTCCCCTTTTTTCTCCTCTCCCTCACTCCCTCCCCCACCTCCTCTTGGTGTTATACAGGGATATCATGTCCATTTATAAGGAGCCTCCTCCGGGAATGTTCGTTGTGCCTGATACTGTTGACATGACTAAGGTATGTAACTTGCTGGGAGTCGGGATATATTGGGAAATTGGGCCCATAAAGTTGGAAGAGTCTAAAAGGTTATCCAGCTCACATCTCTGATTGCATACAGAAGGAATCAAGCCCCCAAGAGAGTAAATGGCTTGCCCAAGATTACAGTGAGGTGGAACAAAGCCTGGAACAGGTATCTTATTAGGGTGCCAATAGGTCCTGCTTGGCTTGGAAAATCCCAGTTTACACCTATTGTTCCAGCGTAGCTATTAATAGGGCACTCTTTCATTCTCAGAAGTGCTTCAGTTTGGATAATAAATTATGTGGTCACCCTACCATTGTCCTACCCAACTCTTCTCCCATCCCACCACTCGTGACCTTGAAGTGTGCTGCTATAAATCAGGCGCAGGGAGGGTTGGGGATAGGGCAAGCTCAAGTGAACAGTGTTTGTAGTTAAAAGGCATTGTTTAGGCTCCTATCCCTACTGGTTGCTTTTGAGTATCCCTTCCACCCAAATACCTTTCTTCTCTTGTCCTTCACACACAAAACACAGAGAAAGCTTAGTATGTAATGTCAAATTTCTCTGGCATAGATACACAGGCTTCTCTGTCATCGAGTGTTCTACCCTCAGAAGTGAATTTGCACTTAAGCTGATGTTGGGAAGAAATCAGATTTCCTAAATCTTGTGTTTAATGAAAACTCATAGTTTCAAATTTCTTAACAGTAGATTCAGATTTTGTATTGTTGGTATCTGTTATGAATAGGTTTTTCTTTCAATCAAAAAATTTTTTTGTGGTTAGAAATGTTTTTCCTGGGACATCTTGTCCTCGGTCAAGTATCGGTATTAATATGCGAGTCCCTCGATTCCCAGAATCGATGCCACGTTGATGCCAGTTGAGCTTGCCATTCCAGTGACTGAGGCTGAAAGAAAACCTAGGGTGCCCCAGAGCAAGGCAGGGGCTACACACTGAAGCGTTGGATTGTAGGTCCTTCTTGCTGTTTGAATTCTGAGTAGACTTACATGCCTAGGAACCTTGTAGAAGAAGAAATATAACTGAGTTCAGATGAGGGAAATCTTGTTCAATCATCATGGCTGGAGGAAGAGAATTTAGTGTTCTGTTTTAAGTGCTACTGCATTTTTTCTTTTTTAATTTTTAAGAAAATTAAGCTACAGTGCTGGGGAAAGTTTTGAGGATGGTCTGATGGCTCTGAGTAGACCATGAAGTTTTCCCGATTTTTCTTAGTACCGTTGACACAGCTGGACGCTCCCTGAGACACATCCTCTACAGCAGGTTTGATCCTCTGTAGAGGAAGTAGACACCCTGGGCCTCCATCACAACCCCCAGCTCTGTACTGTTACTGGCACCGGTGCTGTGGCTTCCAATCCCTTTCCTCTTTTCCATTCATCTTACTTCCCCTTTGTGCCACATAAATGGAGGGTGGAGTTGCATCATACGCATGTTAAACTTGGACAAACCCAAACATACCTCTATTCAGGAAAAAATACATATTTCTTAAAATTAAACAGGTTAGGATAATACTTTACAGATGCATATTATATTTTGCACATTGGTGTTCTATCCACTTGCTATACATAACACTGGTCAGAGAAGTTCGAGCAAAAAAATAGGCTTTAAGGGAGTTTTAAGGATACTCAAGGATGATTTTGACAAGATTGACTTTTCACCTTAGGCTCTACCTTTAGAATGTAACCCCTGAGTAAGATGCCACTCCACTGGGCCAAACATGTTTATTAATATGAGTGCGTACAGGCTGTTCATTCTGCATGGAGAGGATATGGACTGTGGATACCAGATGAAGGTCCTGCTTCCAGCACGGGTAGCAAGTGGAAGCCAGGAGGGGTTGGGACGGGACATCACCTCACAATTTTGAGATGGGGTTTTATTTTGCAGATTCATGCATTGATCACAGGCCCATTTGACACTCCTTATGAAGGGGGTTTCTTCCTGTTCGTGTTTCGGTGTCCGCCCGACTATCCCATCCACCCTCCTCGGGTCAAACTGATGACAACGGGCAATAACACAGTGAGGTTTAACCCCAACTTCTACCGCAATGGGAAAGTCTGCTTGAGTATTCTAGGGTAAGAGGAGACTTCTAAGTGGCCAAGTTGGTTGTTAGCAAATAATTACTCTAGGCCAGCCTTTATCAACCGGAGTTTCTCGTCTGAACTACAGAACACAGAAAATAATTGGAGTGACTATTTCCTCGATTCTCCCCAGGATGGTCCATTACTAGTATCGTTCCAGATGCAAAAGAGAGAAGTTAATTCATTACATACAGTGGATGCCTTAGTGAAGTGGTTCTCCCTGAGCAGCACCAGCATCTGGGAACTTGTAGCCTTACAGATTCTGGGCCCCCCCTCCCCCCACCCCCCAGACTTACTATATCAGAAACTCTAGGACTGGGGCCCAACAGTCTGTGTCTTGTAAGTCCTCCAGGTGACTCTGGTGCACACTCCTGTTTGAGAACCACTCCCGTAGGGCATCAGGGCTTAATTCTCTCCCAAACAGGTTGAGAAAGGCTGCAGATCTGTGCCATTCAAAACTGTGGGTGTCTTATTTCTGAGTCTCATTGAGTGGCTTTGGAGGCGGTGATGATGGTGGTGATAATTATGATATTTTAACAACTGAATGAAAAATGCCTGAGGTTGGAAATCACATCACATACAAAACACAGAAGTTTTAAGTACATTTCATTTCTGGGTGCAACTGAGATTTTGCTTCATGTAGTTCTCATCCATTCCTTTTAATTGCGTTAAGGGGTTGAAAATTCAGAATGGAAATGTCTTCTGGTATATTCTGAATTTGGTCCTTTTAGTGTGGTCTGAATTTCCCTGGGGCAGAGAACAAGTGCAGGTTGCAGTTGAGAATGTTACCCGTGCTGGTGATACTGTTTTCTTTCTTCCTGCCCAATCATTCCCAGGGTTGTGTGTGGACAAGGTAGCTGACACAAACTGGAGACATGATATATATTTCCTAATCTCTCAGACCTAGGGCTATATTTTATAATTGTGACAGTAAGGAAGTCCTGTAAAGGAGGTTGTCCTTAAAGAAAGTCCTTCATCTCACTATGGTATATAATTGTCTGCAGGTGGGATAGTGGTCTGTGTAACTCACAGTGGTAAAGAAATTTAGTTATTGCCTCTGTATGAAGTTTGTTCATGAAAGTGTTTTGTATTAAATTCTCCTTCATTAGGCCAATATAAAACTATTTTGAGCAAACAGTGGCTCACAGTAGAAACAGGGGAAGCAAGATGGTGGTGGGTAAAAGTGGCAGAAGTATGTTGGGTGGAAAAGAAGAAGCTACCCTGAAATTGAATGTTTGCCACAAAGAATTAAAGTAGAAATTTCCCGTGAGTTCTTGGGTGATTATATTCACTTTTATTAGCCTCATTTCTTTCCTCCCTACCTAGAAAAAAATGCTGGGCTGACTTACTGACAAAGGAAATTTAATGAAAGTACCATGTTGACTTGAATCCCTGAATATGTGACACCTTAGCACAGAGTTTACAGTTTGGGGGCGGGGGCAAAGCTGAGAAGAACAGACTGAGAGGCACTGCAGAGCACGCTCTGATGCAGTTACTGTTTCGCATCGCTTGCTTGGGCTTTCCTCAAGTCCAAGGGGAAAGAGAATTGACCGGCTAACTTGAAGAAGCAGTTGTGGCTCAGGTGCCCTCTCATCAGTTACTAAAAATAAGTATTTTTTAATGTCCAGCCCACCCTCTTCCTCTGAATATTTGGTCAGATTTATGAAAGAGAGGAGTGGTTTTTCTCCTATTCAAGTTGTTTTTCATATATTTTCAGACCCTCCACAATTTGAAGTGCCCCTTATTCTATCTTCATGTCCTTTGGCAGAGTTCTGTAATCCTCCAAGAATTTGACACTCCTTGGGGGCTTGATAGAGAACTGGATCCCCATCATCAATCCCACCATGTGGCCTCTAACCAGATGGCTTTGTCCCCTCTGTCCCTCTGTGCTCAGCTTCTCTCTCCTGATCCATCACACCCATAAGTAAATAAGTGAGCTCTCTGAGAGCCACAGAAGTTAACATTTTGACTCCCTTTGGAGCTTTTTCTCACCTTATTTCTTTCATTCTGATTAACAGAACCTTCCCCAGCTACTGTTTCTTTCCTAACCCAAAGAAAATCCCTTCACAGTTATCTTGCTTGCTTTACCCTCTTTTCTTTTGTCCCACTTGATAAGAGGATTAGGCAGTTGACTGATTTCTTGTGAATGAGGGTGAGACAGAGGTTGGGAAATCCCAGAGTATTAATAGTGAAAGAGAAAGGTTTTGCTGCTAGGCCCCAGGGTACTTGTGTACTGGTCTTTCCCCCTCTCTCTGTGCCTCATCCCTCTTCCATTCCCTCTGATGTATTTTGCAGTACATGGACTGGCCCTGCCTGGAGCCCAGCCCAGAGCATCTCTTCTGTGCTTATCTCCATCCAATCCCTGATGACTGAGAACCCCTATCACAATGAGCCTGGCTTTGAGCAGGTAAGGCCAGGTGGGTCCAGCTCTGGGGTGTGGAATGTTGGGTTTAAAGAGATCTGAGAGGTCTATTTAAGGGTTTTGGGATTGTTGTTTTTAACCTGGCTTAGCCTATGTATTAAACTTGTCACTTTAGAAGGAAAAAAAAAAGCTGGAATGCGTGCTCCTCATTAGTGAATTTTTTCCCTTGTAAGTTACAATAACACTCAAGTTATTTCCATTTGACTTGGATTAGTCCACCATGTGGAGGTCAGTGGAATCATTTGGAAATTAATTCTGAGCCTGCTTTGGGGGCTGTGTTATCCAGTGTGTTCTTCTGCATGCCTCCATTCTCCAGTGTCCCCTTGAGGTGTTCTCTAATGACTGCTGCCAAGCCAGACATTCTTTGGGAGTTATGAAATGAGAGTTGACCCTTGAACAATCCACAGTTGAAAATTCATGTACAGCCCTAGCTGGTTTGGCTCAGTGGATAGCATGTTGGCCTGCAGACTGAAGGGTCCCGGGTTCGGTTCTGGTCAAGGGTTATGGGAGCATGCAGGAGGCAGCCGATTAATGATATTCTCTCATCATTGATGTTTCTATCGCTCCCTCTCCCTTCCTCTCTGAAATCAATAAAAATATTTTTTTTTAAAAAAAGGAAGAAAATTCGCATATAACTTTGACTATGATGGGCCCTTTGCATCCATCTATTCAACCGACTGTGGATTGAACACGGTATTTTTGATTCGTGGTTGGGGATGTGAAGATACTGTTTTTGATCAGCTGTTGGTTGAATGCATGGATGTGAAGCCTGCAGATGAGAAGGGCTATGTTTACTGGGGGGAAAATTCACATATAATCAATAATGGTAGAAGCATACAGATGTGTAAAGGAGTTGACCAGGAAGCATCCTAATATCTTACAGACTTTCTAGGCTGAGACTCCTAACGTCATTTATGAATAACTAGGGGCCCGGTGCACGAAATTCGTGCACTGGGTGTGTGTGGGGAGGGGAGTGTCCCTCAGCCCAGCCTGCCCCCTCTCACATACTGGGAGCCCTCAGGCGTTGACCCCCATCACCCTCCAATCGCAGGATCGGCCCCTTGCCCAGGCCTGACGCCTCTGGCCTAGGCGTCCGGCCCGGGCAGCGGGGACCCGCAGCTGCAGCGGCCCCGCGATCGTGGGCTCCGCTTTAGGCCCAGGCAAGGACCCCTAGCTCCCTGGACTGCCAGCTTCGACCGTGCCCAGCTCCCATCGCTGGCTCCACCCCTACTTCCTGCTATCACTGGCCAGGGTGGCAAAGGCGCCTGATTCTCCGACCATGGCTGGGGGGCAGGGCAAAGGCGGCCTGGGTTTCCGATCACTGTCAGTGGCAGGGGGCTTCTTCCTGCTTTCCCTTTCGCCTCCCTGCATTGTGCCTACATATGCAAATTAACCGCCATCTTGTTGGCAGTTAACTGTCAATCTTAGTTGTCAGTTAATTTGCATATAGCCCTGATTAGCCAATGAAAAGGGTATCGTCGTACGCCAATTACCATTTTTCTCTTTTATTAGATAGGATTGGTTCTTTCTCACCAATCCTTCCCTAAGAGGCCTTTCATTTCAGGCTTTGGGAAATTTGATGGATCTAGTTTGGTGCTTATAAATCAAATGACTCGTAACAGAGGATGGGTATTAGTATGCATTGGGAGGAGGTAAACAGTCTCAAAAAGGAAGGCCTAGTTGCTCTTTAATGGGTTTGCCATACAGTGAAAAGATATTCCCTTGTTCAACTGCTTGGGTCACATGCTCCATACTAATTCTGAAGTCTTCCCATTGGCTTTTCTCTGTGTACTTGGATTCTATGGTGTCTGTCACGTTATAGGAGAGACATCCAGGAGACAGCAAAAATTATAATGAGTGTATTCGGCATGAGACCATCAGAGTGGCGGTCTGTGACATGATGGAAGGAAAGTGTCCCTGCCCTGAACCCTTACGGTATGTGCCTCGAGATCCCACGTGGAACTTGTATTCCTTTTGGAGATTTAGCTGGTTCATACCTTTGAGAACTTTTGAGGCAAAATCCAGTGTTGGGCACCAGAGGGAGACAGAGAAGAAGCAAGTGGTTTAAAAACGTGGTTCATGAGGGTTCCCCAAGGGGAAGTTTAGAGAGAGAGGTTGTCTGTTCTTGGAGAATATCAGGCCTGATAGGAAAGATACAGTCCATATCCTCAGGGAGCCCCCAGTTTCAAGAATCTGGACATATTAAAGACGTAACTGTTCTACAGCCAAATGAGGTGTAGAGCACTTCATAATAAACGTATTTCTTAATGCCCAACTTTATTTCTAAGTGTTAAAACAAGAAGAATAAAGTCAAGAGTAATGAAACAAACTTCCTTGGAGAATGTTAAGTAAGGATTGGAATTAAGGATGGCCTATGGAAAACAAATGAGATTGAGCAAGACAGGAGTTGAAGTTGGGATTCCAATGATTGGTATTAACAATTACTCATTTTGTAATCCTTACGATTTAGAGAAATCAACCATGGGCTTAGGAACTCTAGCTGTTTAATTTGGCCTTAAGCTTCGATAGTGAAGGGGTGACCCTTTGCCCCCTTGTTCCTAACTTAAATTTCTCTGCTTGTTTTCCAGAGGAGTGATGGAGAAGTCCTTCCTGGAGTATTATGACTTCTATGAGGTGGCCTGCAAAGATCGCCTGCACCTTCAAGGCCAGACTATGCAGGTAATGCAGCCCCTGCTGTTGACTCCAAAGGCTTTCCATCAGACTATGTAAAATACCCCTTCTAGAGTGACATCCACACCTGTCATAAAACTCAGAGCCAAAAGGAACCTAGTTTAGTTGAGTAGCTGAGGCTCAGAGGGAGCCTGACTTGCCTACAGCCATATGGAGTTGGTTCTAAGCTCCTGGCATAAACTAGGTACTCATGAGCAGAATCTGAATCATCCTACCTAGAACTCCTCTTCTTGGTCAGTAGTCTTTTCAAATCAAGAACATTCAGCTCTCTCAGAATCCTAAGGATTGTAAGGGTAGAGTCATCTATTGGAATTCTGTCCCTAGCCCAGAGGGGTGCTAAGAGAAAGAAGGCTTAGAGAAGCATCCTATATAATAAAGAGGTAGTATGCAAATTAACCCTCACGCCCTCACAAGATGGCTGCCTACAACCAGGCCGGCACAGGGGGTTAGTGAGGGACGACCAAACGACTGAACAAGCAGGCTTCATGGGGCGACCAGGCCGGCAGAGGGGGCAGTAAGAAGTGACCAGGCCGGTGGGGAGGGCAGTTAGGGGCGATCAGGCAGACAGGGAGAGGGCAGTTGGGGGCAACCTGGCCAGCAGCAGAGGGCAATAGGGGTGATCAGGCCAGGAACGGGGGCCAGTTAGGGGCGACCAGTCAGGCAAGCAGGTGAACTATTAGGAACCAGCGGTCCAGGATTGTGAGAGGGATGTCCAACTGCCAAGGATCGGGCCTAAACCGGCAGTTGGACATCCCCTAAGGGGTCCCAGATTGGAGAGGGTGCAGGCTGGGCTGAGGGGACACCCCCCCCCCCCCCCGCATGAATTTCATGCACTGGGCCTCTAGTTATGTATATAGTGTTATATGTTGAGATTCCTATTACAAGATGGTAACCAATTATTCATTCTGTGCATATACTGGGGAAATGTGCTTCAGCTTCCAATAAGAGTATAGAACTTGTCCTAGCTGGTTTGGCTCAGTGGATAGAGCATCGGCCTGCGGACTGAAGGGTCCTAGGTTTGATTCTGGTCAAGGGCATATGCTTGGGTTTCAGGCTCGACCCCCAGTAGGGGGCGTGCAGGAGGCAGCCAATTAATGATTCTCTCTCATCGTTGATGTTTCTCTCTTCCTGCCTTTCTAAAATCAATAAAAATACATATTTTTTTAAAAAGAGTACAGAACTTAAGGCTTCTTTAAAGAAGAGATTCTTAGTCTGGCCGGTGTGGCTCATGGTTGAGGTTCATCCTATGAACCAGAGGTTACGGTTCGATCCTGGTCAGGGCACATGCCCTAGTTGCAGGTTCTATCCCAATGTGGGCTATGCAGGAGGCAGTCGATCAATGATTCTCCTCATCATTGATGTTTCTCTCTCTCTCTCTTCCTCTCCCTTACTCTCCGAAATCAATAATAATTTTAAAAAAGAAAGAAAGAAAAAGAGGTTCTTATGAAATCAAATTGTAAATAGGCTTTAAAATAAACAGCCTGGTTGGTAGAGTGTGAGAACCCTTAGTCTTGAAGGACTAGTTCTTGAGTCTTTTGGATCACTTACTGGTGATGTTACTTAGAAATATGGCGAGTTGGGTAAATGACTAAGACCTCTTAAGGTTCTCTCCAGCTCTTCTTGGGTTCTCCTCCCCCAGTCCCTCCCACTTCCCACCCAGCACCAGCAGCAGTAGAAGTAAATGTCTTGTTCCCTCAGGTGCTGCTTAGAAATGTTAGTTTCCCTATCCTTCCTTCAAGGACTTAACACCCACCTGACACATTTAAACTCAAAGGGTAAGGCCAGCTCAAGAGTATATCAAGCCCTGATTCCTGGTCAGAGCACATGCCCAGGTTTCCAGGTTGATCCCCAATAGGGGCGTTCAGGAGGCAGCCGATCAATGTTTCTTTCTCATGGATGTTTTTTCTCTCTCTCTCTCCCTCTCCCTTCCTGTCTCTCTAAAATCAATAAAAAAATACTTATTTTAAAAAGTATATTGAAGATGGTGGATGCTGTGGTTCGTTCCCCATCAGGAATAGCAGCATTTCCAATATTCCGTCTATTAAAGAAAAATAACTCATGATGAGGGAAGGAAAGGGAGCGCAACATCTGGGGAGGACAGTGGGTAGAAGTGGAGCCAGTGACGAAAAGGGGAAGATTTGGCCTCGCTGGTGTGGCTTAGTGGATAGAGCGTTAGCCTGGGGACTGAAGGGTTCTGGGTTCCATTCCAGCCAAGGGCACATGCCCGGGTTGCGGGCTTGATCCCCCAGTAGGGGACATGTAGGAGGCAGCAGATCAATGATTCTCTCTCATCATTGATGTTTCTCTCTCTCTTCCCCTCTGAAATCAATAAAAATATATTCTTTTAAAAAAAAGAAGGTTTGGAAAATTGATAGCTCCAGAGTAAGTGTGGATTTCAGCCTTTGGGGGGAATGTAGCCTTCATAAGTGTAAAATGTGCGCTGTAGTCACAGTGACTGTGATTTGTGTCACCTTGTCCCTGATCATGAGGGTAATATATGGGAAGAATAAGTGTGGAAGGAGTTTATGTGGGTGAAGCAGACAGATTGTGAGAAGTAAAAATCATATGCCTTTTTGTGACCACCAAGGAAAGTAGTCTCCATTTATTTGAGCCTTGGCCTCACTACTTGGCTGCCATTTCCTTATGTAGCATTTTTAATTCTTCGTTTTGTTTTGTTTGTTTTGTTTTAATTCATTTTTTTTTAAATATATTTTTATTGATTTCAGAGAGGAAGGGAGAGAGAAACATCCATGATGAGAAAGAATCATGGATCGGCTGCCTCCTGCACGCCCCCTACTGGGGATCGAGCCCACAACCCAGGCATGTGCCCTTGACTGGAATCGAACCTGGGATCCTTCAGTCCGCAGGCCAACACTCTATCCACTGAGCTAAACCGGCCAGGGCTTAATCCCTTTTTTTAATATCCTTCATCCCAACTGTATTTATTTTTGGACTTAAGGACATTAAGCCCTTTCTGTGTAATGTTTGGAGATCTTTGATCTAGAATGACAAGGACTAGGATCAAGGCTAGTTGGCCCTGGCATGATGCCCAGAAACCTGAACAGGAATATGGTGATTGGTCCCTGGGAAAGAGTACAGGTGCTTATTTAGAAGTCAGAACTCCTAAGTTCTAGACCTCTCTGTGACCTTAGAAAACAAATTACCCTTTTTGAGTACAGTAAGTCCTCACTTAATGTTGTTAAGTTCTTGGAGTGGCATCAAAACAACATATAACAAAACCAAGTTTACCATAATTGATATAAAGAAGAATTGAGTTCCTAGGCATCAGTGTTGAACCAGAGTGATTCGAGGACCTATTCAGTAGGCAATGAAGGATAATTTCCCCCTTGTATTTCTCTTCCCCATTTATCTTGCCTTTAGTGTCCCCCTCTGTATATTGGCTTCTGAGGAATGCAAACACACTTGAATGTTGGCCAAAGCCAGACCTGTCTGGGGCAGTACATGTGCCATAATATTCCTGAACAAAGATTATGTTGTCTGCTGTTCAGAACTGTCTGTGCTATGCCTTCCTCTCTTCCTATGATTCAGAAGTTGAGCATGCGTTTCACATGGGCCCAAAGCTGCTCTCGCTAGGGTGAGCCACCCAGACTTGCACCTTCCATCCCCCTTGTCTCCTTTCCCCTACAGGACCCTTTTGGAGAGAAGCGGGGCCACTTTGACTACCAGTCCCTCTTGATGCGCCTGGGACTGATTCGTCAGAAAGTGCTGGAGAGGCTCCATAATGAGAACGCCGAAATGGACTCTGACAGCAGCTCGTCTGGGACAGAGACAGACCTGCATGGGAGCTTGAGGGTTTAGATCCTGCTCCCTTCTCCCTCCCCCCCACTTGAGAGTCCCAGCAAGTTCCTTCCCCCACCCCAGGGATGGAGAGGCACTGTGTATCTCCCTCCAGCGTGACGTCATCCTGCAAGATGGCAAGAACCAAGCAAGCTTGGATCGCCCAGGGTGTGGGAGTGGGGAGGCTGTTCCTGATCTGACTTCCCTGGCTCTCAAGCATCTGGGGCTGTGTTCATCCCGTATCAGGGGCCAAGGGACCTATGCAGGAGCACCTAGGGCGAGGGCCTCTGGCAAAAACGAAACAACCGACACACCTCTCCAAAGGGCCAGCCAGCTCCTTAGGGATAGTTGGGAGACAGAAATTGCAATTCCAAGAGGGAGTGTGCCCAAATGATTGATGGGGTATCTGGAAGGGAGCTTGGGGTGGGGGGCTGTCTGTGACACTTAAGCCGTCTGGGTGGTTGGTTGTCTGTCTGTCTTCAGTCTTGAAGCAGGGCTTCCCAATGCCCTTTTTCTCCTTGCCTCTTTTCCCCCATATTTCCCATGGGCCAGCATAATTTTGTTTTTCCTAATTTATAGTCACTGTTCTAGACAGACCAAAGAGAAGGAACAGTGGTGGAATCTAGGCTGCTGATCAGTGAGTTTTACTTAGCACCTGAGCACCTTTCTCTCCTCCCATCCCCTCGCCCATTTCTAGATTTAAGACAGAAGGTAAATGTGATGGGACTAAACCAAAGTCTTGGTAAAGCCTGCACAGGTACCATAGGAAGCCGAAAGTACTATTTATTCCCAAAATCATTGATTTGAAAAGTTCCCACTTCAGGCAGCTGCTGGATGTATGATAGAGCCACTATATAGAATAGTATCTTACAGATTTTCATCAATACTAGTCACAGTGAGGGTATTTCTCCTGGGTGGGGCAAGGGGGGAGGCTGATGCTAATCCTGTTGTATTTTGTTGGGCTGTCCTTGTGTGCTCCCCCCATCCCCAGCCTATAGTCCCCCTTCCTCACAGCAAGGCCCAGGGACTAATGGGGAGCAAGGGTAGCCAATGGCAGAGATTGGGGGTGGAACTCTGGAGACTCCTACCCTTCTCTCCCTGTCCCTCCCTCCCAGCTGCTGTTTGTCACTGGCTCTGATGGGTGTTTGCCTGGCTGTGTTGCTTATCTGTATTTAGCTGCAGTGATCCTTTAGCTGGTTGGCTCAGAAAAATGTGCTTTAGGTGCCCTGATACTGGGCATCGAGGGAGTCCGTATTTCCCATTTTGGAGGGGTTGTCCCGTGCTTTCCAGATTCTTGTTACGGCTCCCAGTGGGTTATTGGTGACCCGCCTGACACAGGGTCCAGCCACATGTCGGAGAGAGGATAACTTGTATTTGCTCTTCCAGCTGCTATGGAGGCCTCTGCCTTGTGAATCATGGGACTTCCCTGGGGGAGTTGGGAAGGGGGTTGGGCACAAAGGAGAATGTCCTACTTGGGGGGGGTGGGCAGGAAGCAAAGAAACTGGACAGGAAGTGGGTCTGGAGAGCGGAAGTTTATCTTGGATATCTAAAGGGTGGTCTTTCCACAAGGAGACTCAAAAAGGCACCCTGCTTCCAATTTCCCTCTCCCATTCCCAGAGCTAGTACAGGGCTTAGAAGAATGCCCTTGGTCTGTCGGTCCAGTGTTGTCTGTCATCCATTTAAGTGTTCCCGCTTTCAAGTGACAATCTTCTCCTTGGCCCTGCCATGGGCAGAGCATGTCTGGCATATTGGCCTGACTTTTACTCCCTAACCTTGAGGAAATATATGCACAGGAGTCAAAGAGATGTCTTTATATCTGACTGTACATAAATGAAGTTTTTTTTTTTCTTTTTGGTGCAATAAAGTTTGTTTGGCAGAAGGAGGAAGCGCCTGTGGGTGCGGGAGGGCTTGTGTAAAGGAAGAATGGGATGTTAACGACCACACATCTCTCCTAGGCCAGAAAGTAAGTGCTCAGTGAATTGTCTGGAAGCTAAAAATGAGTTGCATGATGTGGATGGGAGCAGGACTACTGGTAAAACTTCCATCAACCAGAAATAGGGTCTTTTTTCGAGGCTGTAGCTCTGGCAATGAAGGGGAGCAATGCCATTGGAGTCTCAGTTGCTCCCAAAGATAGACCTGTTCAGAAACTGGACAGTGAGTGTGTCCTGCAGGCACAGAGAGAGGTAAAGATGGACAGGCTATGTCCCCTACTAAGGGAAGGGTGTCTTAGTATGGATAATCCATTGGGTTTTGTTTTCTGTACTAAGTCAGCCCCTAGGAGTTAGCATTCAGACTGAAAACAGAACTGAACTAGCCTTCCTGCTCATCGCCACCCCTGCTTTTCTGGTGCCGAGGCTTTTCCTGTTCACTGACCATTCATGGAGGATGTCCTGCCAGCCTGTGTCCTGCAGGGTGGGCTCAGGTTAGTGGGCCTGGGCTCTAGTTTTGGCTTTGCTTCTTAAGTTGGTGGTCCCTGGCAAATTAGATTTCTTACCTGCAAAGTTAAGGATACCTATTTCTTTTGTAAGGTGGTAGTGAGGATTAAGAGGTGTATATAGAAATGGTCACAGGGTAGGGATTCAGTAAATTACTTCCTTTCCCACAACTAAGGCTACAAGGACCTAGTGATCAGTCCAGGAGGAAAAGCTAGTAGGGAATTTGAGAAACAATATTACATTCACTATTAGTCAGTTCCCCTTAAATCCCATTGTTTTCTTCCCTATAACCACCATTTAACATTAACCTCTATTTCCTTCACACTCCTAGCCGAGTCTCATAACCTGGAACCTCTACAAGAGGATGCTGGAAGAGTGAATATAATTTACTAGTCGGTTAGGATCTTATTTGAGATAAAAAGAGAAAAAAAGACATTTTATAAGGAATAAGTTTGAATTAACAGAGGCTGTAATTTATGTCTCAGGGCTACAAAGAGACTAGACTGTCTAGCCGGGAGACAGGTGGCCTTCGTTCTAGGCCCAGCTCTACCATGGACTTGTCAGTGACCTGTGCAAGTCATTTTACGTGCTCGTTGTTCTGTTACTCAGGTTATCCTTACTGGATAAATGAGGTTTTCTCCAATAAAGATGCAATGTGAAGGCACTTTAAAAAATAAAATAAAACAATGAGTGAAGAATATTGGGGGAAGAAAAAAACTTGGAACATTTTTTTCTGTGTGTGTTTTTTTCCTTTTTTTAAACAAAGTTGTCCAGGTTTTGTTCACCCACAGGTCCTCCCTCTTCTCCCTGCCTGCTGCTGAGTCCCCTTCCACACGCCCAGAGTCAGGGGAGGGCTTCTCTGGCCTCCTCAGCTGTAATCTCCTGGGAGTAGAGGTCAGTGAAGAGAGCAGGCAGCCAGTAGTGGGCCTCGCCTGGGGCCTGCAGGTCCAGCCAGGCCAGCCCTTCCTTCAGCAGGTGTTCCTGGAGGGGAAAGGAAGAATCATTTGAGAAAGGGGAGGAGTTCCCACAAACAAAAGTAGAGAATCCCCAATCTTATTCTGGCTTCAATGGGGTTTTCAGATTAAGTCCACACCAGTGCCTTCACACATTTACACAACCAAACTGTAATGATCTGTTTGGCTCA
Source organism: Myotis daubentonii (assembly GCF_963259705.1). Taxonomy (NCBI): domain Eukaryota; kingdom Metazoa; phylum Chordata; class Mammalia; order Chiroptera; family Vespertilionidae; genus Myotis; species Myotis daubentonii. Next base: position 46,932,034 of record NC_081855.1, on the reverse strand, counting down.
ACCTTTGAGGTGTGGAAAATGCCACCAAGTCACTCAACCAGTGCCGCTCAAAAAGAGGCACAGCCACGGAAGTACTGTGTGTGGCCTCGAGCTAATCACAGACTCCATTCCCTGAGGCAAATGGAGATCACTGTCTTGCAGTTACTTTACTGGGTAACATGGTAAACCTTTTTGGAGAAGTTAATGCAAGTTCATTATTAGTATTTATAATGGACTCAATTCCTCCAGCTGGAAATAGGCCCAAGATGCGTTTGTTCTGCCCAATATCAAACAGATGTGTATGTTTATCTTTACAGATGTCTATGTTAACATTACAGATGAAGTTGTGTCTACAGGTTAATTGTCTGGATAAGAAAGAAGGTATTAAAAGCCTACATTTCCATGCTTACTCCTTCACAACATCAATCTTTCATTAGTACCATGAAATTTGTATATATAAAACTATAACTATATGCAACAGTATATAATTATAGGTATATATGCAATAGTATATAATTTAGGTATGTAATTATCGTAAGTGTTAATAATTTCTTTCACTCTGAACTGTTACTTCCAGTATAAACTGTATTAATCATCTGGCCACGTTCTGGTCAGGAGAGAGAGCAGGTGTTGGTGATCCTCTAGTCGTGGTGGCAGCCCGGTTTTACATGTGTCAAGGTTAGAAGCCTGCCTTTATGCATTCTACCTCTCAGTGCCATCTTCAGTGACATGCCGGGGTTACTTTCAGTGTGGCAGCAGTAGCCTTCAAGGCAAGAGGCCAGCAGATCAAGGCTGAAACTCCTATCTGTGTGGTTCCTGACCACCCACTTCCTCCCATTTGGGGCCCATCTTTTCTGGGTCATTCCAAAAGTCACATACCAGCACATGCCGAGCTCGCTCTGTCTCCCATTTAAGACTGGCTTTGATATCACTGACAGTCACGTAGCCATTTTTCTGAAAGAAGGAGGAATGGGAATTTTTAGAACCCAGCCTTTGCCCAGGGACAACTGACTTATCCAGACAAGAGGAGGAACGGTCTGTGGGCACAGAGAGCCGATGAGCATAGAAAAAGAATGTTTAGAGGTCCCAGCAGCGAGGAGGAGAAGGGAGGGGTGACTCAGGTAACGGGTAGGTTGAGTGATTCAGTCTTAAAAAGTAGAGTCCCTGGCACTAAATATTAATTTTTACTTTCTCGAGTATGACAAGGGAAGATTCAGAGTGACTAAGTGATAGGAAAAAGTGATAATCTAAAATATTTAAATATTCAGCCCCTGCCTGTCTCACCCTACCTGTTCTCCAATCAAGAAAAGTCCCTCCTTATTAGTTTTGTTCTACATTACAGAATTAAGAAGACTGAACATGTCTTCTTTAAATACATGATAAGGATTTGGGGGAGGATGGCCTATGCTTAAGGCATGATGAGGAACAGGGGATGGCAAACAAGTTTTAAAAATTTGTTTTAAAGAATCCATAATGTAGTTTTAAGAAGACATCCAAGAATCTGTCTACCCAAGGAAATATGGTTAGTTGTCTGCATGTCTGTCTACTCCACTAGACTGTAAGCTCCTTGAGAGCAGGAACTATGTGGTACCCATTTTTATATGGCCCACAGCCTAGCCCGGTGCTTTGCACTGTAGCTGCTCAATAAATGTCTGCTGAATGAGCACAGGTCTGAGTAGTACATCCATTAGACAGTTTCAGCAAAAAGTGAGATCAAAGGTGCTCCAGATCCCCTCCCTACCATGCAACACACACACACAGGGCACACACACGGGGCACACACAGGGCACACACACGGCACACACACACACGGGGCACATCAGTACCTCTGCCAGCTGCAGCACCACAGTGTGGTCCATATTGAGCTCAGCTGGAACAGACTGAATGAGGTACGTGCCGCTGACAGGGATGATGCCGAAGCCAGAGCCAAGGGCCTTCAGTTTCTTGATGGCCCTGATCAGGTCATCTCTAAGGTGAGGAAGAGCTGCTGAAAGACCGTTGGCAAAGCAAACCTAGCAACAATGCAATTTCAGCTCTGCCCTGGGCAGAGTACCTTGACAGAAGATTCCAAAGGCGGTACAACGTTTAACTACTTCAGTAAAGAGGGTTAAAAGGGCACCAAACTGCTTGAACATTCAGGGAAGATGGTCAGGCTCTCCACTCAACAAACTAACTCAAATTAGAGGAAAAGAAAACCTGCAAAACAATGTGTAGACCACGTATTCAGCCCACACACTAACAACCTTTCTACCTTTTCTCAAATTGGAGTCACACACAGGGGCTGGGTGAACCAGAACCATTGATACCACATCTTCTAACCCGTGGTCGGCAAACTGCGGCTCGCCACATGCGGCTCTTTGGCCCCTTGAGTGTGGCTCTTCCTAAGCCTTAGGAGTACCCTAATTAAGTTAATAACAATGTACCTACCTATATAGTTTAAGTTTAAAAAAATTGGCTCTCAAAAGAAATTTCAATCGTTGTACTGTTGATATTTGGCTCTGTTGACTAAGGAGTTTGCTGACCACTGTTCTAACCCAATCCCCTTCCCAAGCCTCTCTGGGCCCCTGCCACTCTACCTGATCTCAATCTCAAGAGTATACAAAGACCCAAGAATGTTTAAAAATATACATATGTATGCATGAGGAAAAAACTTAGAAGAAAGTATATCCAAATGTCTAACAGTTCTATCAGTTGAGAAATAAGTGGTTTTTGTGTTTTTTATCTCTCTCTGTATTGAGTTTTCTGATCATAATGAGGAATAAAATGATTCCTAAACTATCCTAGACAGAGAACAGTAAGGAGAAAAGATATCCATCTGCTTTTTAAAGACCTTTCTATACACCAAGAGGTTGGAAGTTAAGACCTACTGGCTGACGTCCTGGGCGAATTTGCCTCTTCCTTTCAACACCTGTTGATGTAGTTCCTCCAGGGTTATTAGACCTATTGGAGGGGAGACAGGAAGCAGAGGAAGGGTTACCTTTACGGCTAATAAAACAAACAAAGGCAGCAGCTTCTCTGAAAAACTGTAAATGCATCTTCACATCAATATTGTCTACTTATAACCAATGATTTATAACCGGTTTTTTAGGTTTTCTCTTTAACTTCAACACAGACCATTTACTGTGCTTATTAAGATGACACTACTGGATGACCATATTTAAGGTCACATTTCATTTTATTTTTAAACATGTTTTTATTGACTTGTTGTTGTTTTTTTAGGAAGGGAGAGGGAGAAAGAGAAATATCAATCAGCTGCCTCCTGAACACCCCCTACTGGAGATAGAGCCTGCAACCAGGGCATGTGCCCTGACCGGGAATCGAACCAGTGACCTCTTGGTGCATGGACTGATGCTCAGCCAACTGAGCCACGCAGGCCAGGGCTAAGGTCACATTTTAGAGAACAGACACTTAGTTGGAATTTTCATACCCTATTTCCTACCTCCTTTCTATTTTCTGCGATGAATAGGGGCTAGACCTTCCTAGCCAAAGATCTCTGAAGAATAGAGACAATCATCCAGGTAATTCCATTTACCCTGGCCATAGAGACCTACCAACGATTCAAGGGCATGAAGCAGCTAAGATGCTACTCGAGACCTTATTGGCCTGCAGATGGCAGGGTGGGAAAGGCTATTTCTCAAGGTTTATTCTCTCTCAGAGAAATCCAAAGCCCAGTCCACAGAACCTAACCACTCTCACCTCCATTCCGGTGCTTCAGGGCCAGGCACACTTCAATAATCTGGACGCCCAGTTCATAATAGAAGTCTCCCACACCTAGCATCTCAGACCAAAATCCTTTTCCAGCTGAAAGAAAAACAAAAGCCAGGTATTCATTAGTTACATCTTTTCTTTTAAAGCTACCCTATGGGAGTCTTCCCTGCCTAGCCTTAAGTCCTTCTGCTCCAATATTACTTAGTATCTTCAACACAATCTGACTCTTGAAACAGGCTCAGACAGTTGTAAAGGGTAGGCCATCTAAAAGGCATTTCTAATTGGCTGCCGATTCTGGCTCAGGATACTATAAAAATGAGTTTTCCTTTCCCAAAGTATACAGTGAAACATAACGGGACATATGGTCGACAAGGCTAAGGGCAATACACAGACCTAGCATTCAAGAATCTATTGAAGGCAGTATTTTGAGTGAAAAATGCAGGTTACAGCGTTGTACTTATAGCATTAATCCATATATGTGAAAGAAATTGATAATATGAAGGTGTCTTGAAAGATATTCCTTAACAGTACTTTATCTCTGAAATTATAGGACTGAGAAGACTTCTACTTTCTCCTTTTCTTTTTTCTCCTTTGCTGATAGCATGATCACACATTATTTTCATTAAAACTAAATATTTTTTAATAAAGGGGAAAAAATGGCCATAAAAAATTCCACTGTAGGTCATTCAAGAGAAGAACACTGGCTCCTCGACCTGCATTCCAGCCTCTCCATCTTCCCCATCGAACTGGGCACTCACTGTCCTGCTGGGCACTCTTTATCTCCCTGCAGTCCCTTCTAGAAGATGCCCCTGTACCAGCAGTGATAACAACTAGGTAGCTTCTGTCCCTTGGGAATCCTAGGAGAACACCGATTCCTACAGACCACTCCTTACAGGCCAGAGGATCCACCCCAATGGTGGCACACATATCCTGGAACTGAACCCGAAACTCAGGATTCTTTCGGATTTCTTGCTTGTGTTTGCTGGCAAATTCCTCCAGGTTGGTCTTGAACATGTCCAATTGCTTCGACATCTGTAAGATGGACAAGGGGGAGGGTAGGATTAGCCCCGCTAGGGGAGAATCAGATGTCAAACATAGGTCCCGGCCCAGTGGCAGTGCAAAGGCTGAAGGAAGGTATGTCCTCATCCTCAGATCTGCCATTACACTGTTTTCTGTTCCCTTTCTTTTCACATTAGATCATTTTGTTTGTTTGTTTTTTAAATATATTTTATTGATTTTTTAAAGAGAGGAAGGGAGAGCGATAGAGAGTTAGAAACATCGATGAGAAACATCGATCAGCTGCCTCCTGCACACCCCCTACTGGGGATGTGCCCGCAACCCAGGTACATGCCCCCGACCGGAATCGAACCTGGGACCTTTCAGTCCGCAGGCTGATGCTCTATCCACTGAGCCAAACCGGTTTTGGCTGTTCCCTTTCTTTTGATCCCTGCCTCTCCTTCACAGGTCTGTTGTCAGCCGAAATGAGATGCGGTCATGTCTCCTTATTTCGAAAATACACTTTTTTTTTTCCTGTTCTAAAGTCAAGATGCATCTAACAATGTGCACATCTAATGTGGTACTTCTTTTCCCCAGGAAAACTGTTATTAAGTTGAAGATGAATCTAGTGAGTCATTTTGTCTTCAAAATGAGGGACTGCAGCATGCATGCAGTGGGAAAGCTTCCGCACTGACAGGCTGGCTAGGAGAACAAGGAAGCCTGGCATGAGTTAGGTGTTGGAGTGGTTGTCCAATCTGAGTCATGGACCTCCTTGGGGATCAATTCCAGATAAAGAATCCCTGACGGAGGGCTGTGGGTCTTCCAGATTACATTCCAAAGTTAAACACAAGTATTTGGGGGATTTTCTGACGTCCTGTTTGTATTAACTCCTTCTCACAAAGCCTGTCTTCTACCCCACCAAGGGTAACGTCTGGCCCACTCTCTCTTCACTTGCTGCACATGAGACACATACAGTTTAGTCATCATTTCCAGTTTCCTGCATGCCACCTCCCCATGAGTGAGAGCTTTTGAAAAGCACAGCCCGTGCCTACTCTCTTTCCTCGGTTCAAGGGCCGGTTTCCCTCCTTAACTGCCTTCTCTTCTTCACCAGTTACAATAACCGAGTAAACGCAGGGCAAGCACAGAAAAGGGAAATGGTTAGAGAAGGAAACTGTGCACCCGTCACTCATACACACTTCTGGTACATGACATGATGCTCGTGGAGATGGGTGCCACAGGGTAGGCAATATTTTCATGTTATTCTTAGGAATTTATTTAAACTTGTTAATATATCTTTATTGATTTCAGAGAGGAAGGGAGAGGGAAAGAGAAACAGAAACGCCAATGATGAGAGAGAATCATTGGTCGGCTGCCTCCTGAACGCCTGGGGATGGAGCCCCAAACCTGGGCATATGCCTGGGCCGGGAATCAAACTGTGACCTCCTGGTTCATACGTGGAAGCTCAACCCCGATCCACCGCAGCTGGTCTTATTCTTAGGAATTTAAAGTAAAAACTCCAAAAAAGACCTAACAGCGCTACTACTTACTACCCACGTAACCTTAGACAAATTACTTAATACCACAGGGGCCTCAATTTTAAACTAAAAAGAACAGTGTTCCTTCCTGGCAGGCTTTTCGGGAGGAATGAACAAGACAGTCTACGTAAAGAAGAAAATGGACACAGGCCTGGCGGGCTGGGAGCATGTAGTCACTCAACGATGGTAACTATCATGATCATCAGCAAGCCAGCGAAAAGCTCCGAGGAGTTCAGCAATCAGGATCTGCCAAATATCCTCTTTTTAACTCAACCCAAACAATCCAGTTTATACCCAACGTGTCCTGCCCAGCCCTGTGGGGTCTCCCTTCCTGCCTGGAGCCTTCCAGCGACTCACCTGGGCCAGCTGGTCCTCAGCCAGGACAGTCCCTCGCTCCTTGTACTTGGCCTGTCAGACAAAGAGACCAGCGTGAGCGGAGCGAGTGGGCGCGGGGGGCCCCCGCTCGTGCTGCCGCCGCTGAAAAGACGGTCTCTCTTCACCGGCTTTGCTTAGGGAGAGGGATGAGGAGGCAGAATGGACGGACGCCTGCGGGAACACTGGGGAGGCGGGGGAAAGGGCTGGTGGATTTGGGGATGCTGACATTCCAGTCTACCGGAAGCCGGAGACACTCCGCGCCCGGGTGCCCGGGAAGCCCGCGCCAGACGGCAGGGAGGCCGTTGGGGGGACAGAGCTCCGCGCCCCAGAGACGCCAGCTCCCCGCGGACCGGACATGGCTGCGGGCCCGCCTTCCCCCCTCACCTCGGCGAGCTTCTTCTTGGCGATGGCGCCGGCTCCCACCCCGCGGCGGTGCATCCCGCCGTGGGCCCGCGGGCCACCCCGCTGCCGGGACCCCGGGTGTGCGCTTCCCGGGATCCGCCGCCCGCTCCCCAACGCGGAAGCGCGGTCCCTACGTCATCTCCGCGCGCCGGAAGCTGCGCGCCGACTTCCTTCCGCGGGCGCAGACTTCCCAGCGCCCCGGCCGGCGCTGCTCTTCCCGGGCGGCCGAGGTCCGCGACGCTGGCGGCGGCGGGGAGGGCACGGGCTCCGGGTGCCGGCCCGGGCCGCCTTGGTGCGGCCTGCGCTCCCCACCCACGGGGCCGTCTCGCACTCTCCTCTTCCCGTGACCGCTCCTCCACGCCCACCCCAGGCACCATGTCCCCGGCCGCCTCCTTGGTTCCTGGGCAACGCGGGTTCCAGACAGAGCACAAAGCGGAGTCCATTCTGGGCGAGCGGGGCTTGCCCGTGGGAGGCACACGCCTTCTGGCCGGCGCAGGCCTGGCGGTCAGGAAGTTGGACCCTGGAATCGGATTGCTGGCTCCGTAGCTAACTTCCATTGCATGTGGTCCAGGACCTCCAAGCAAATTCTCTCTCTCGTGTTGCCGTTCCCACGGTTGTGTAAATGACACCCACTCGTGAAGCTGTTGTGAAGATTAATTCAGAAAGTGTGTTAGCAAAGCATGTAGTGCAATGCCCGGCGCATCAGTTAAGTATCAGCTGTGATGGTTAGTCCGCAAAGTTAGTAAAAGGGGCGTTAGTCACCCGTGTGTTTAGGGAACTCCGTACGTGATCCCCCCCCCGCCCCCCGTGATTATTGAGTCTAACAAAGGAGTTAATATGGAGGATTCTTACGTCAGTGAGTTAAGAAGATCAAATTTTTGTCTTAGGAAAAGTAGTGGTGACCTAGACTTAAGTCTGTTTCTGCCAAATAAACCAGAAATGATGGGGCCCAGAACTAAGATGGTGGCCATAAAGGTAGAGAGAGAATGGGACACATTCAGGAGATGGGAAGAAGGTGAAATGGTAAGACTGACAAGATGGGGCCAGAGTGGGTGGGGGAAGTCAGCAGGAGGCTCAGTTTTCTGGCTTGAGCGCCAGGGGCGGTGCCACAGGGGGAGAGGGGGGTCCCCAGCATGAAGTTGGGGCAATAATTAAGAGTAGTTTTGAACATGTAGAAGTTGAGGTCGTCGGGCCATCACAGGAGAGGTGGCCAGTTGTTATTTCTGTATGAAGCTCTGCAGAAATAAGTTGGCCTGGGAGTCAGATCCCGGTGAAACCGAAGTGAATGATGTCATTAGAGGGGTTTCTAGTAAAAGGATAAGAGGATGGCGCAGAGATGGGTAGCAAGATGTTTAGTTGCCGTTGGCAGCCTTAAGAGATGATGGGGCCGTGGGTCCTATGAGCCTGGGTCCCTGCGGGTTTCATGGGGCAGAGTTGTTACACCAGCCCCGGACTGCCTGCCTTGGGCTGTTTACAAGAAAGAGATAATTTTCTATCTTGCTATAGCCACTGTTATTTTGTGTTTTTCTGTTATTTGAAGCAGAATACAGTCTTAACGGATGCACGGACCAGGGCTAAAACAATCATCAGCCTTTCATAATTATCTTTCAGATTCCTTCTCATACACATCCTCAGACACGAAGCTTAGATAGCATAAGCCCCTTTAGACACAACCTTTCTCAGACACATATTGGTCCCCTTCAACAGATACTAGCTTTTTCAGACCCGCCCCCACCCACACACACACACACTGACCTCCAATATACCTACCCACCCCTTTCTGTGAAAAACACACTAGTCCCAAACTGATACACTGACCTCATATCCTCATTTTCCTACTCATTTCCCTAACAAAAACTTGGTCCTTTAGGTACCCATTGACACCAGCTAGACACACCTGCTTCAGTTATCACTTTTTTTTTTTTAATTCTCACCCGAGGATATTTTTTCCATTGATTTTTTTTAATATATTTTATTGATTTTTTTACAGAGAGGAAGGGAGAGAGATAGAGAGTTAGAAACATCGATCAGCTGCCTCCTGCACATCTCCCACCGGGGATGTGCCCGCAACCCAGGTACATGCCCTTGACCGGAATCGAACCCGGGACCCCTCAGTCCGCAGGCCGATGCTCTATCCACCGAGCCAAACCGGTTTCGGCTGATTTTTTTTTTTAAGAGAGGGGAGGGGAGGACTGAGAGGGAGAGAGAGAGAGAGAGAGAGAGAGAGAGAGAGAAAACAAGGATGTGGGAGAAAACCATCTATGGGTTGCCTCCCGCATGTGCAGGGGATGGAGCCTGCAACCGGGACCCTAACCATTGAGAAAAATCAGCCAGACTCATTCATCACTTTTTGACTCACACTGTATGACCCCTGAAGGTGCACACACCAACCCCTCACTCACATCCTTGACCTTAGATTTAACTATTCATATCCTCAAATGCACATATTCATATTCACTCCTTTAGATACGCACATGGACCCTTGACAAACCTCATTGCCATCCTCAAGCAGATACGCTTATTCCCTTATTCGTACACATGTGTTCTCCTTTATACTTCTAGAGAAGGGATGCTGACCAGTAATAATGCTGGTGTGTAACAGCCTCTCCAAGTGGGAAGGGAGGCTCTGATGTATATAGTATTTGCCGATTGCCATGGTACAAATCCTCTAACCGGGGCCAGTTTCAAGCTGTCAGTGGTTTGACAGCCTGCTCTCAAAATTCCTGACAGTTTAACAGTGGCTCTCAGAAGCACTCGGCTACAGTACACCGTGAATACTGATTGTGACAGACGCCCTCACCTGCTTTAAGTGACTCACTGGCCTTGTGGCAAGGTGGCTAGTAGCGTAGGCTTTTAATTCCCGGCCTCATGGAGGCAGTGTAGTGCATGGTTAGCAGCTATTATGGTATTCAAGGGTTGTGATGAGGCTTTAAATGAGATCATCATGACTTTTTAAAATGATGTTTATAAATTTGAACAACAACAAAATAATAATAATAAAAAAAACTACAGCCCTGACTGAGTAGCTCAGTTGGTTCGTGTCAGCCTAGGTTGTGAGTTCGATCCCTGGTCAGGGTATTTACAAGACTCAACCAATGAATGCATAAATACGCAGAGCAACAAAATGATTTTTCTCTCTCTCCCTCTTTTTCTCTCTCTCTAAAATAGGTAAATAAATAAATAATTTTTTAAAAGGAATAAAAAATTTTAAAACGTTGAAAAAATGTTTATAGGAGACTGCGCACAATGCCTGCCCCATAGCAAGAACATTGCATAAAATATTTTAAAATAACCCTTTCTGATGTACTGATTCCAAGAGACACCCAAGAATTCAGAAATATAGATCCAAACTTCTCCCCAAGACAATCAATACTATCATGGAGAACCACTAAAATACATCCTCCGAACAAAGGCATGCTCTAAATTGGGTGGTACACATTCTTGGGACCTCAGGAGTTTATAGAGGAGCGGAAACCAAATATGGGCGAGATAGCAAACTAAACTAGCAGTGCTCAGGCAAATTCAGCTCTCAAAAGAGTTTCGTTTGGCACCAGAAAGATTTTAGGCAAACGTGTCTCTTCCATTTTCACAATCCCCATCCTTGCTGTTGTCTTAACCAGTGATGGCAAACCTTTTGAGCTCGGCGTGTCAGCATTTTGAAAAACGCTAACTTAACTCTGGTGCCGTGTCACATAGAGACATTTTTTGATCTTTGCAACCACAGTAAAACAAAGACTTATATTTTTTATATGTATTTTATCTATTTAAATGCCATTTAACAAAGAAAAATCAACCAAAAAAATGAGTTCGCGTGTCACCTCTGACACGCGTGTCATAGGTTCGCCATCACTGTCTTACACCCTCCTCACTTTGCTCATTTACGTTACTGGCCCAGACCTTTAGCCATCCAGCTCGCCACTCCCTGATTTAAATTAATACCCTTTAAACTAAGGCTTAGGTGTGTGAGTAACAATAACAAAAGTTAACTTTTACGGACCACTTACTTTGTGCCAGGCATGATCTTAACACTTACTTTCACCCTATTTGGGTGGATACTCTTTCATCTTTTTTTACAGACAGGACACTGAGTTTCAGAGCGAGAAACTAACTTGCTAACTCGCAGAGCTGGCAAGTGCTTTGAATCTCGGTGTGTTTGACTCTGGTCTACTGAACTATGACTGGATCGAGGAGGACATTCCAGGAAAAGGTGACCCAAGCGAGGGAGAGAAGGTATATCATGTCTGTGGATGGAGGGCAGTGGAGATGGCAGCAGGCTGAGGTGGGGAAGGCTCTGAACACGGGAGATAAAGGTACTGACTTTGGGGTAAATTGAGTTTGCCCGTTTTGCCACCCCCACTCCCCGCCCCCACCACCACCACCACCCTAGTATAAACCTGGAATCCTGCAAGAGCCTCTTTTCTGGTCCTCCTCTTCCCCTTCCACTCCTGTTCATCTCAATATCACTCTTACTTTCCTCAGTGTGATCGTTTGGGGGATGCGAATAGATCCTCTGTGACCTGACCCTGTTTAAAATGCTTCTCGGACCTATCCCTGCACTGAGGATGAAATCCAAAAGCTTTAACGTGGTCCTTCAGGCCCTGCCTCCGCCCACCTGCCGAGACCTGCTTGTCCTCTCCCTCCCATTGCCCACGTTGCTGTACTAACAACTCTGGCTAATATGAAGGCCCCACCCATCCTTGTCTTATTCAGCTTAAATGTCATTTTCTCCAAGAGGCCCTCCTGACTCCACCTAGATAAGGTTCCTCTGTCCTCTCCCCTAGCAACCTCACCCTCACAGAACTTAGCATGCTACGTGATTGTTGTGTTTGTGTGTTTAAAGATTAAGGTCTGTCTTCCTCACTAGACTGTAAACCCCTCACGGGGACAAGGACTGTATCTGTTGCCCTCATTGCTGTAGACCAGGGGTCCTCAAACTTTTTAAACAGGGGGCCAGTTCACTGTCCCTCAGACCGTTGGAGGGCCGGACTATAGTTTAAAAAAAAACTATGAACAGCCGAAACCGGTTTGGCTCAGTGGATAGAGCGTAGGCCTGCGGACTGAAGGGTCCCGGGTTCGATTCCGGTCGGGGGCATGTACCTGGGTTGCGGGCACATCCCCAGTGGGAGATGTGCAGGAGGCGGCTGATCGATGTTCTCTCTCATCGATGTTTCTAACTCTCTGTCTCTCTCCCTTCCTCTCTGTAAAAAATCAATAAAAATATATTTAAAAAAAAATAAAAAAGTGTTTTCTTTAAAAAAAAACAAAAAAAAAACTATGAACAAATTCCTATGCACACTGCACATATCTTATTTTGAAGTAAAAAACCAAAACGGGAACAAATACAATGTTTGTATTTGCATGTGGCCCGCGGGCCATAGTTTGAGGACCCCTGCTGTAGATAGACCCTTGTTGAGCACAACCCTGCTAATGTTAAGTTTCCCATAAGTGTTTGTAGAATAAATAGATGAATTAACAGGTGGGTCAGAGCCATAGCTTCTTTTTCTTGGGTGGTACACGGCACACAGACAAGCACACACTGTCAGTGCTCAGTAGACATTTGAATATATTTTGACAACGGGCACAGAGATTTATTTCAGCTTAAACGTTACTGGTTTGGCTCGTCTAGGGTACCCAGGAGCTGAGTCAGTGAGGGGCAGAGTCCAGTCCTGAGCTGGGTTTAGTCAGAGTCACTGAAACCTGTGGAGAGTAGAGAGGGTGGGGAGGAGGGTGGTTATCAGCTTGGAGTCAGCAGAGTAAATTTATCCTGGCACCCAGCCATAGTTCAACTGCTCCTCCCTCCCAAGTACCTTTTTGATTATAAATAATCAAAATGGTTCAGAAAGCACGGAGCCTGTTGCCCACCGCCCCACGGACATGTTCTCCCCCCCCTTCTCTATCGCTGCGGTCACATTCCTCTCCCCCTTATCCTCCTAAGGGAGTCCTCCCGCATTTGTCCCCTCAGTCCTTCCCTCGCCCCCCAGCATGGAAGTCCGAACCAGCGGTCACCAGCCAGTGGACAGTGGTCCACGAGGTCCGAAAGGTTGGCGACCGCGGGTCTAAATGTCCTTTGGTTTCTGTGCCTGCGTGTCTGCACTTGGAATGAGTGTCCTGTCTCACCCTTTAGGTCAGTGATGGCGAACCTATGACACGCGTGTCAGAGGTGACACGAGAACTCATTTTTTTGGTTGATTTTTCTTTGTTAAATGGCATTTAAATAGATAAAATAAATATCAAAAATATAAGTCTTTGTTTTACTATGGTTGCAAAGATCAAAAAATTTCTATATGTGACACGGCACCAGAGTTAAGTTAGGGTTTTTCAAAATGCTGACACGCCGAGCTCAAAAGGTTCGCCATCACTGCTTTAGGTGGATGGGTCTCTCCATGGTGTTCAGCTGTCCCTTTCTTCTAGGACATAATAGGTTGAGGGACTTCCTAATAGTGATACGGATGCAAGGACCACTGAGACCAGCAGCAGCTACGGAGAAGGGCACCATGCCTCCCACTATAGGGGCCCCATCACTGGGAAGGTGCCAGGGCACAAGGGTACAGAGGGAGAGCGGAGGGTAGGATGGGCAGGTCAGCTGGGGTGGGCAGGGGAGGGGAGAGCAGCATCTCACTTGGAGGAGGTTGAGAAAGGAGGGCAAGCAGTAACAATAGCTGCCACCGTCACTGAACTCTTACTACCTACAGAGGTTGCTCTCAACTTTTCCCTTACGTTCTCTTATTTAAACCCACAGCAGCCCCATGAAGTGGTTTAAATAGTCCCGATTTTCATGAAAACAACGAAGTTCAGAGAGTCTGAGAATTGGCCAGCATATGTTGGGATGAAGATTTGAACCTGTGTCGGACCCCAGTACTCAAGCTTACAACCAGTACGCAAGACTCCCAAAGCCTCCCATCTCTGCCACCTGAGCCTGCAGAGCTCCGTGTGATCCACCATCCAGGCCAGCAGCTCTTGAATCAGTAAGTCCTTCAGCAGATCTTCATCACCGGGCTTCATGGGTAGGGAGCTGCAAAGGAGACAGCCTCAGGCAGGCTGCCTTAGCCTGGCCCCACCCAAAGAGAGTAAACACGGGACAGGGGACTCCAAGGGAGGGGGTGGGGGAGGGAGTCAACACAGCTGCCTCTGGGTTACCTCAGCTTTTAAAACTCCAACCCAATCTGCCTGCCAATCTTCAATACAGGCAAAGCCCAACGGAATTCTGGTGGGCGCCATCCCACCCTCCACCTCTACAGGTATCCCAGAATGCAGTCCGAACCCCCAAGAGATTATTCGGGGGACATTGGCTCTTCATAAGGATCTGTGCCACAGATTCCTCAGCTTCCTCAGCGGGGGGTAACTGACTTTAGGGGACTGGCCGTGGGACAGGATGGTCCCAGTTCTACAAACGTGCTTCCTGGTGTGTGGCAGGGAGAAGTGGGGAAGCCGGTTCCTGAGGTCTCTTTCGCTGCCCCTCTCCTGCACACTAAGTCATCAATCTTAGAAACCCCGGCCCCCACACCCCTCCCAGGCACCCCGCCCCCATTCCACCCAGGCTTCTCCCTTAAGCTCAGGCTGACCTCCAAGAGTTCAGCGAAGACCCCTCTTTGAACTCGGAGTGGAAGGGGCTGCTTATCTGGGGCCTGGCCCTGCTCTGGAGCCTGGGAGAGGGAACAATGAGGTGGGGGTGGGTCAGGAGGCCCCACACCCTCCTTCCCCTGTGGGCTGACTCACCCCTGCTGCTCCCTGGCCGCCTTCTTCCTGTTAGATTGATGGGCCAGCTCTAGGGCCTGGGCCTCCCTCTGAGTGATGTTGTGTTTCCAGCTGGTAAGATAAGGATTAGGGAGTGGGTGGCAGAACAGAGGGTACCCCTTTCTTCCCTCAACCTCCTGACCGCTTGTCTTCAGCTGCTGGTGAACAGCTTTCCAGAACCTACCAGGCTGACCAAACAGCAAGGGCAGGGAGAGATTTGGCAAAGAGAAGGAAGTAGGACGAGGACAGTTTATTCTATTTCCAAAGTCTGAAGAGGCCACCCCCAAAAAGTCATTGGCAGCGGCTCAGCTTCCCCTGCCTTCATCCCCGGCCTCCTGGGAATCCTCGGTGAGCCCCACACGTCTTCACCGACCCTTCCCCTCAGGAGAAAAGGATTGCGAAGTTGCCCTGGTCCTGCCCCCACACTGGACCGCTGCCCAAAGCAGGGCGGCCACGCGGTCCAGCTCCCTATCGTCGCCTCAGTGAGAGGCGCCACCTGGAGTTGTGCATCGCAGGGCCCTGTGGGGCCACGATGGCGCCTGGTCTGAATGCAGGAAGGGAGCCGGAGGCTGGGACAGGAGGGCCTGCGCGATGACTCACTCATTCTTCTTCCCCCTCTGTGCCAGCAGCCAGTCCACAAAGTCTTGTTGGCGGATCTTGTCCATGGCGATACTGTAGTCACTGATGAAAGTCCCCTCGGCATACCTGCGGCCTCGAGGTGTAGAGCCTCTGACCTTCGCGTGGACTCTGAGGGGCAGGGAGGGGAGAGAAACCAGGGTGCCGTGAAGGGGCAGGGTTGAGGGGGTTCACCATCCCGGCATACATGACTGTCGCTGACAGGAGGCCAACATGTAAAAATGAACCAGCCCATTTCCGGGGAGTCCGTTTCTGTGGAGACACCCTCTTGGCTCTGCGTTGAGCCCCTTGGACTTTATTTCCAGCTGAAAGGCCCGCTTCCTGCTTCGTTAGTGTGTGTGGCTCTGGCTTCTGGGCGAAGAGGGATCAGAGGGCCCCTGATCCCCAAGGACTGGCTCCCAGTGCCTCCCTTGACTCCTCTCGCCCTGGCCACACCTGGTTTAGGCCTTTGGTTCCCAGTCACTACTGATAGTAGTGAGCTCTTATGCATGAGGCAGGGCCTCGAATAGCCCTTTAATACATACTCTCATTCAGTCCTCACAACACCCCTAGCAGGCAGACGCTAGCCATACCCCCTTTTTGTGAATGAGGACACCAGGGAGCAGAGAGCATAGGCGGCAGATCCAGGGTCCGCCCCAGGCGGTCTGGGCCCAGGCCTGCGTTCATAGCTTCTGCGTGACGTCTCTCCTGGTACATGTCTCTGACAGCCGTGCCTCAGATTTACATCACTGGATTTCCGTGAGCATGGAGCTGTCCTTGCACCCAAGAACGCCCAACTCTTTCCTGAGATAGGTCTCTCTTGGTCCCCAAAACACAGAGCCCCCCGCTGTGCTCATGCCTCGCACTCTCTGCTTTTCCTCACAGAACTCACGACAGTTTGCAGCTCGCCTCGGTGGTTCTTTGTCTGTTTTCCCTTTGGCCCTGTGCGCCGTGAGGGCGGGAGGACTTTGTGGACCACTCTGCACATATATCTCCTGCACCTGTACACGGGGGGTGGGGGGGTGCGGGGGGGGGGTCGGGGCAGGTAGGTCCTTTATCAAGTTACGTGAGCCAAGGCTCGCCTGAATGAATGGTTAAGGGAGATGTCGTCTGCGTCAGATGCTCAGCCACTGAGAAGGCCTTCCAGGGGCCTAACCAGTAGCTCCGGAGAAATACTCTCTGCTTCTGCCCTCGCTCTGCACTCAGGCGGCTGGTGGCAGGTTTTCCCCTGGAGCTTCTTTCCTCTTGGCCCAGGATTCCTTCCTTTCTCACGCCGCCCAGACCAGAGCCCTGTCCTCCCCCAGCCCGCTCCTCAGCAGCGGGCCCCTCCCGCCTCTCCCCACCTGGAATGACTCTCTTCCTTGTCTCCTAGCACCACTGCCAGGAGCAGGGACACCAGCAGCAGAGAGATCTTCATGGCCACCGTCTTCCAAGGGTTATTCCTGAGCTAAGAGAGAGCAGGCGCAGGATGAGGGGGAAGCGCGGTGTGAGGGAGCAGCCAGCATGCCTCAGAGCCGTGGGGGTGCTGAAAGCTGGGGGGCACTGAGTCCAGTGGTTTGGAGTTTTTCTAAGAGGCCGGAGCAGGATCTTAGGGAGGGTGGGGAGGGCATGGGCAGTACAGGTAGTAACTAGAAGGAACAAGGAGTCTGGCCGAGAGGTGAGCCTTCTTTTTGTTTTGTGTTTAAGTGGAGTCTGAGGGGCGGGGGGTGGGGGTGCTCCAGGCAGGAGAAAGCAGCAGGACCTGTGTGCCTGGACAGCCCCCCTTCCCGGCTCAGTGGCTAGACATCATAGGCATGTGGTTTGGCAGGATTCTCCCCTCGGAGCCCTCCAGAGTTCATACCAGCCAGCCTCCCGGCTCTCAAACTGTCTTGTCACCTAAATCATCACAGCCCTCTCGCCCGAAGTGAAAACCACACGAGGAGCCATCCCCTTCTGCCTTCTCCGACTTCACTCTCCGCCCAGGGAAGTTCTTTCTGAGGTCTGACCACTCTACCCAGGCCTGGCCCCCGGCTTCATTGGGGGCGGGGGGGAGGGGGGTGTCATCAGTACAGGAAGAACAGTAAGTCACCTTCCTCCCAGGCCCTAAAAACCAAAGCGAGGCTAGACATGTGCGGCTGCAAGACCTCGCCTCCCTGCCTTCGTCACCTGGGGCTTAAAGGGCCATCCGCACCCCCGACTTATTTCCTATGGGGAGGAAAAGCAACGGGGTGCCAGGGTGCTGATCCCCTCGGGGTCCCAGGGCCACCTCCCTCCAGCGCCCCTGTCCCAGCTGCTCTTACCAGTTGTCCTTTCCAGGCTCCCAGAAGGGCAGCGGGTCTCTTCCTCTTGCTTCTGGCCCTGCGGAGCCTGCCTCAGTGACTTCTGCCTGCCCTGCCTCCTTTATATCCAGGCCCCGCAGACCCTCTGATTAGCCTAAAAGCATCTTATCTCAAGAAATTAAGCCCACAGCTCCTGCCACATTAAGTCCATTTTACACGCAATAAAGTTTCCCTTTCCACCTGAACTGTGCTAATTGGTGATTAACATTTGGGTATATCCAGCGCTGTCTGGAGCCTGCCCACGGGCAGGGTGCCTTAAGTGCCCCCTTTGTACTTCCCCCTCCCCTCTTTTGGGCCCAGGGCCCAGCATTCTTCTACCCCCCATCCCTCCATTTCTTTTGCTGGTGTCCTCAGAAAGGGTGCCCTCAGGGAGGGCAGACTTGGGGAGGGTGGCACTAGCTGGGGAAGGAAGACACTCTCAAAGGCAATAGGCTACTTCTGGTGGGAGAGGGTGGGGTGCAGCCATTTGAACCCCAGCTCTGGCTGGTGGCCTACAGCGTTGGCCATGTGGCGGTGTCCCTGTTGCGATATAATACATAGGAGGGTGTCCCAGCTGGGACATCAGGGCGGTGGACGGAGGGAATGGGAAGGATGGAGGTTCCCTGGTGGAGCTGGGGGAGCTGAGCACTTACACTCAAGCTGGCTTTCTTCTTGGGGGCAGGGGAGAGCAGCGAAGGAGGCCCACTTACCCGTGGGAACTTAGAGGGAGATGGAGCAGCTACAACTCTATTATCTATAAAGGTTTTTGAAATCTAATCCTGTCTCTTCAAATGCCCTATCTCCTATCCAAGAGAAGTCTGTGGTCCTGTCTCTGCCGTCAGACTGGGGACCCTGAGGCCATGCTGAGCCGATCCTTCAGACGGGAGGGCTCTCCAGGCCTGGGGCTGGTCTCCCTGACAGACAGGGGGCTCTCTGAGCGCAGGGGTGTGAACCAGGTGTGTGCGCAGGGGCTGCACCTGCTCGGTCCTCCAGAGGCATCCTGAGGCTGAGGCTGGGTCTGCCCCTCAGACCGAAGACTCACTGGGGTGCTCCCTCTGCCTCTCTCCAAGTCCTTGGCGCATGGCTCTGTCCACAGGGGCTCAGCCTAGAAGCCCAGAACTCAGACTGCATTTTGGGTAGGTCCCCAAAGCCTTCTTTCCTGGCTCTCCCTTCTCCACTTGCCGTGGGTACTGGGAGCCATCACCACTGAGCCACCCCCCCCCCGCCTGGTAGCCCCAGGGCCTCGTAAAGGCCACTTTCTTTCCAGGTGAACGCCCCTGCCTGGGGCAGCTTCAGCGTGAGGTTAAGTGCTTGTGTGGGATGAGAGGTAACTGGGCCAGGAGGGCCACTCACCTCTGCTTCCTAGAAACCTTGCCCGCCCACCACCCATCTCCCACCACCGAGAGGAACTGCACTCTGGGCAAGCTCTCCCAACCCCATCTCCCAGCGACCAACCGACCAACCGGCAGAGATGAGACATCCATTCAGACTCGGCCTCCAGAGGTTATGTGGGGGCTGCTTGTGATCCTGCTTCCTGTTGAACAACACACTGAATGGGTTTGTGTCAAGACCCCAGAGGCAGAGGATAGCCAAGAAGGGTGGGCATCGCTTCCTAGTTTGATGCCAAAACCAGAGTCAGGAAGGTTCTGTGATGGGTTCTGGCAGCCGCAAGCCCCGCCTCATTTGCTGTGGATTTGTTTTTGGGGGGTGAGCTGCTCAGGCCAGTTGCGTGGTGTTTTTTTTTTAATCCTTACCCAAGGATATGCTTTTTATTGATTTTAGAAAGAGGAAAGGAGAAGGGAGAGAGAGAGAGAGAGAGAGAGAGAGAGAGAGAGAGAGAGAGATCAATGTGAGAGAGAAGCATCGATTGGTTTGCCTCCCATATGGGTCCCAACTGGGGGATCGAACCTGTAACCCGTCGGATCAGGGAATGACGCTCCAACTGACAGAGCCACAGTGACCAGGGCCCAGTTGTGCTTTCAGTCCCCACCTACCTCCTCTTGGAGGAGACCTTTCTACAGCCCCCCTCCCTGTCTTCTTTGATCTCTGGCTCTCATGCCATGCAGTGCGGTGGACAGACTAGGGAGAATGTGGCCCGGGCCCTTGCGGGGAGAGGGATGTGGGGAGGACCTGGGGAGGAGATCAGAGAAAATGCCAAACTCCCAGGGGAGCTCCCCCCCCCACCCCCAGGGCATATGGGAGGCCAGGGAATGGCAAATGCAGCCTTGACAAGTTTCTGGGGATGAAAAGGGCCTTCTGGACTTGATCAAATTCGTTCAATAAACCCCACTGGCAACTTGGCCAGTCCATTCATGCCACAGTGAGAGACGCGCCCTGGGGCCCGGGTGTGCAGAATTCAGTGCAGTGTGGGCGGGGTGGGGAGGGGAAGCCCAGGAGGTGGCAGAGCCCCAGTCTATTTTCAAGATGTGAGGGGTCAGAGAGGACCCCCTCCAACCAGCCCAACGCCCAGATAGGAAGGCTGAGGGGGCCCAGACAGTTGGAGTGAGTTGGGGGTGGGGGTGGGGCTGCCCAAGGAGTTCCCGGAGTGAGGAATGTGTGCAGGAAGGGGTGATGGCAGGACTGTTGCAAGAGAACCCAGGGTCCTGCTTCTCATACCCTCTGGCTTCTTGGTTGAAGCCCCAGGAATGAGAACTGGAACGGCAGGAGAGCCTGGGGGTTTACTGACTTCCAGCTCCAGGTGGTGAGTCACTGCCCCCCCCCCCCCCCAGACCACCGCAGACATTCCAGCCCCCCCTGCAGCCGGCCGCGCTGACTCACACACTGGCCACAGCCTCCTGCGTGGACTCTGCTTTTGAAGTCCGGTTGGTCTTCAGGCTCCCTGACTGACTCAGAAGGCAGCCACCCTCCTCTGATCTCTCTTAAAACAGGTGGCAGAGTTGTTCTCTTTCAGAGGAGACAAGAGGTGACAGGAACCCTCGCAAACTTTGTCAAGTCATCTGGTCTACCTGATTCTCAGAGGAACGACGGTAGATTCCGCCTCGGTCGCATCACAAACAGTCATGGTCCCAAACATTCTTGCCAGCCCCAGCCCCAGCCCCAGTGCTGCTCAGGTAGAGATACTTCCCAGCGGGATCTTCAAGAAAGAGTAGACCACCCACAGTTTCTCTTGACCATCTGCTACAAGGGATCCGTTTGGAAGTCCCCTCTCAGCTCTAACTCCAACCCCTCTTGCTGTTTTCAAAGGCGATTTTGTTTGCTTTTGTCAAGAAAAGAGCTCAGCTGTTAGTAGTTGCAGCTTAATCCATGGGAGGAGAGCCCCAGTGAAGAGTTAGAACTGGGAGGGGTGGCCAAAAGGTTCTTACTTGACTTGCTGGGAGGGAAAGAATTGGTGATGCATTTAGGATAAAAGACCAAAGGGCTGGGACTCCCAGAGCGGGCAGCATTCCTGAGCCCTCTCTGTCCTGGGGGGAGGGGGGAAGGGAGGAGGGGGAGGGGAGCGCATCTTACAGAAAGGGAGAGGGTGGTGAGAGGGAGGGCTTTCCTTGCCTTTTCCTTGCATGGAACGGATGGAGCAGTTTCCAGGGTCCCCAATGAATACCCCCTTTCTGGCCGAACGAACACACACACAACACACACACACACACACACACACACACACACACACACACTCCTGGAATGGGTGTGGGGAGGTCCTTCTGCAGCTTCAGAAAACATACCCCCCACCCCCATTAATTAGGTTCAGGAGTAGCCTGATTGGTTGGAAAGAGATGAGGAAGATTCAAGCCTAAACGCCACCCTCCCCCCACTCCTGAGTTAGTTCAACTTTGGTCAAAGCCCTTACTCCCTCTGAGCCTTAGTTTGCCTAACTCTAACTTAGGCATAAGAAAACGAACTCTTCCCTGCCTACCTCACAGGTAAGTGCGACGTTAGTGTCTTGTTAACTTGTAGGCATCCTGCACGTGTTGGCTGTTGGTTTTCTCTGGAATGATCTCCGCCTCACTCTCGGGAGGGTTAAATAAGAGGGAATAATAAAGCCAGGCCATCTCAGCCCAGCTCCTGCCATAGTAGGGGCAAGGGCTTGGGATTCAGAACCACCTATGCTTGCTAATAGGGTGATTAGAGCAACGACTCTTCTGTGCTTCAGTTTGCCTTTCTGTAAAATGGGTTCCTGCCTCAAATCACTGACTGGGGAACTTGCATTGTATTACATTATATCTTGATACATTAGTTACCTTTTGCTGCGTAACAAATGACTCCAGATGTTACTAGTTAAAAACAAGGAACATCTATTATCTCAGTTTCTGAGGCTCAGGAATCTGGGAGTGGCTTAGCTGGGCGGTTCTGGCTCAGGGTCTCTCAGGAAGTTGCAGTCCGCTATCAGCTGAGCTGCAATCTCAGAAGACTTGTCCGGGGCTGTAGATCTTCCGAGCTCACTCCCCGTGACTGCTCACCATGGGGTTTCTCACAGCAAGGGCAGGCACCTAAGACGAAAGCCTCAATGCCTTTTAAAGCCTAAACCCAGAAGTGACATATGTACTGTTACTTCCGCTCTATGTCATTGGTCACGACTACACAGAAGGCGGAGGTCCTTGGGAGCCACCTTAGAGGTTGGCTACCGCATATGCAGCGGTGGGCAAACGGAGGTGTACGTGAAACACGGAGCTAACAAGGCTGTTGTGATTACCATAACCTGCATGTCTCTTTCCATACGAACAGCTGTAAACCTACTTTGCCCACCCCTGTGCAATCTGCCCTAAAAAGTGTTGACCGTCGTTGTCATTATTATAGAAGATGCTAGATTCATTTCACATTTCTTCTCATTGTCATAACCTTGGCCACTTAAAATCTATTTATCTTGGTGTCTTTCTCTCTGCAAGAGTGGGAACGGAGATGATTTTAGATACTGAAGACAGATAACGCCAGAAATTTCTCTGTTTTCCACAAATACCAGCGGAGTACAGATGTCAGTATGTCAGTCTCTCGCATTCTGAGAGACTAACTGATGGTGAGGCAGCAAATATTGTATGGGATATACTGTACTAAAAAAAGTTTTAAAATTGTTGTTTATCCGATGGGGGTGGAGGGGGGGTGGGAATGACACAGAAGAAAAAAAAGAAAAGAAAAACAAAATTGTTGTTATCCGAAATTAAAACATCATGTACTCTTATTTGCCAAATCTGGCAACCCTATATGGAAATTTTTTTATTTTGAACGTTTATATATTTTTATTTGGAAATATTTATATCAGTACAGTGAGACTAAAATTTAAAAGACACTGGATGCCATTGGTTTGGATAGAATTAGTTTATTATAAAAGAGACATGGATACTTTCAACAATAA
The DNA here is from genome assembly GCF_963259705.1 of Myotis daubentonii. NCBI lineage: Eukaryota > Metazoa > Chordata > Mammalia > Chiroptera > Vespertilionidae > Myotis > Myotis daubentonii. Next base: position 46,909,091 of record NC_081855.1, on the reverse strand, counting down.
AGATTTATTTAAAAAATAAATTTAAAAAAAGAGACATGGAAATTATTTACATGATGAAAAATTTCAGAACTTCAGTGGGATGGGCAGCTTCCCGTGATGCCATTTCAATAGTGATTTATTTCAGTCTGCATACTTTCCAGGAATGTCAGCATCTCTAATAAGAAATAATCCTTGTCATCTAGAACTACTTTGGTGTCTCCATGTTCTGGAAGAACTTTATCTCCAACTTTCACACTAACTGGTTGAATCTCTCCACCCTTTCCTTTGAAGCTGGATCCAACAGCTACCACTGTTGCTTGCAATACGTTTCCTTGAGATTTTTCTGGAAGCACAATGCCTCTTCGGTTAGTTTCCGCAGCGCTCCTTTCAACTATTACTCCTCAAATGGGGGAAGAAACTTTCTAAACATGTGACTTTGGCTGCCACAGTTCGTATTCTTCATGGAAAGCTTTTTATTTTTTAAAATTTTGTTTATTGATTGATTGATTTTAGAAAGAGAGGGGAAGAGAGAAAGAGAGAGAAACATCGATTTGTTGTTCGTTCCACTCATGCATTCATTCACTGATTCTTATATGTTCCCTGATGGCGGATCAAACCCAAAACCTTGCTCCAACCAACTGCACCACACTGGTCAGGGTTAAAATCCCAATGCCTCAGTGCCATTCCCAGAGTCATTAGCCTGGAGATTTTTTAAACTTTCCCTTTTGAAATAATTTAGCCCCACCCGGAAAAGCTGGGTAGAGCCTTGTCCTGGTATGCTAAAATTGTGGGTCCCATCCCTGGTCAAAGCACATACAAGAATCAACCAATGAATGCATAAATAAATGGGACAACAAATTGATCTCTTTCTCTCTAAAAATCAATTTTAAAAAATTTAAAACTTACAGGAAAGTTGCAAAAATAATACAGAGAACTCCAATATACCCAAGATTCAACAACTTTTCACATTTTGCCACTATGTTGTATCATTCTATTTTCTATCTTCTCAACATTTGAGAGTAGACTGCATACATCATGTTTCTTTTCTTTTTTAAAAATATCTTTATTGATTTCAGAGAGGAAGGGAGAGGGAACGAGAGATAGAAACATTAATGATGAGAGAGAATCATTGATTGGCTGCCTCCTGCACATCCCCCACTGGGGATAAAGCCCGCAACCCAGGCATGTGCCCTTGGCTGGAATCGAACCTGGGACCCTTCAGTCCGCAGGCTGACGCTCTATCCACTGAGCCAAACCAGCCAGGGCTGTTTCTTCTTTTTTTAAAAAAGAACTTACCGAAATGCATGGTTTAACTTCCTCATCAAAACCTTCCTTCTATTCTTTTGTGCTTTTGATAGTCTAATACGAATTTCTAGAAAATTAACATTTGAACTTAGCTGTGTTTCTAAACTGACCTTTCCCCCCGTACTAACATTTGAGTTCCCCGTGTGCCGTGTTTTCTGAATGCTCCTACTTTTAAGCATGGAACATGCAGGTGATGTGGAAAGTAGGCAGATCTGAGAGAACGAGCCTGTTTCAGAGGAATATCGTCACAGTGAACTCGTCTGGAAGCTTAACAAAACCAACCCAGCTGTCGGGTGTGTTTTTTAATTAATAACATTTTGTTTAATTAATAGCAACATAGATTAAGGGTTTGGAGACTTGCATGGAAACATTTTAGCCCCCTCGAATGTTCCTGCAGTTTGAAATCTTCCTATAGAAGTAACCATAAATCTCCAGAGGGGCAGCTGAGCAGGCATCGGGACTGTCATTGACATGGATGTGACATTTCCAAACAGTGGCAAGTTGAATCCCTTGTGACGTAGTAGTTGTTGCTCTTTTGTTGATCTGTTAAAGAGGCTCACCAATGTTTCTTGTGATTCTGAGGACTGTCACCGTCCTCACAGGCAGATTTCCATGTAGTGCCCACCTGAGATGCCAGATCACCTACTTACTGTATTCTAATTGTTATATTACATAATAGAATGAGATGATATCAAAATGAACATGTAATGACAATAATATTAATATTCTTGTAGCTGTGGTTAGAGAAGCCGATGCCTCATTTCTACATTTTGTCATTAGCTAATATCATCCAACGTTTCAGTGTATCCTTGCAGAAATAAAAGTAGCATATAAATAAAATATATATATCAGAAAAAGAAAAAAAAGAAAAAAAATATATATCTTTTTATTGATTTCAGAAAGGAAGGGTGAAGGAGAGAGAGAAACATCAATGATGAGAGAGAACCGTTGAGTGGCTACCTCCTGCATGCCCCCTACTGGGGATCGAACCCGCAATCTGGGCATGTGCCCTTGACCAGAATTGAACCTGGAACCCTTCAGTCTTCAGGCACATGCTCTATCTATTGAGCCAGACCAGCTAGGGCATGTTTCTTCTTTTTTTAAAAAAAATACATTTTTTAAATTGATTTTAGAGAGGAAGGGAGAGGGAGAGCGAGAGATAGAAACTTCGGTGATGAGAGAGAATCATTAATCGGCTGCCTCCTGCACACCCTGCCTTGGGGATCTAGCCCACAATCCCACAACCCAGGCATGTGCCCTGACTGGGAATCGAACTGTGATCTCTTGGTTCATAGTTCAATGCTCAACCACTAAGCCATGCCAGCTGGACAGGCACATTTCTTTTTTAAATGTTTTATTTATTGGTTTGAGAGAGAGAGGAAGAGAGAGAGAGAGAGAGAGAGAGAGAGAGAGAGAGAGAGAGAGAGAGAGAGAGAACATCGATTTGTCTTTCCACTTATTTATGCATTCATTGGTTGATCCCTGTATGTGCCCTGACTGGGATCGACCCTGAAACCTTGGCATATCAGGACTATGCTCTAACCAGCTCAGCTACCAGGCCAAGGGTCTCTATCATTTAATATTTTCATGTATATTTCCTCAGAACAAAGATGTTCATTTATACAACCACAATAAGTACAATTATAAAAGTCAAGAAATGTAACATTGAGTCCTGACTGAATAACTCAGTTGGTTAGAGCATTGTCCTGATATGCCAAGGTTGTGGGTTCCATACCGGGTCAGGGCACATACAAGGGTCAACCAGTGAATGCAATGAATGCATAAATAAGTGGAACGACAAATCTAAGTTTCTTTCTCTCTCTCTCTCTGGCTCTCAAATCAATCAATAAAATATTAAAAATGAAACATTGATATAAAGCCTATAGTACACATTACAGTTATTTTTCAATTGTCCTAATAATGTCCTTTTGGGTATTTCCCCTCCATTATTAGATACAGTCCAGGATTGCGTACTGCATTTAATTGTCATGTCTCTTTATTTTCTTTCCTCAGTTTCTCAGCCTTTCTTTGTCTTTCATGATACTGACTTTTTAAAAAATATATACTTTTATTGATTTCAGAGAGGAAGGGAGAGGGAGAGAGAGATGGAAACATCAATGATAAGGGAGAATCACTGATTGGCTGCCTCCTACACACCCCCTAATGGGGATTGAGCCCACAATCTGGGCATGTGCCCCTGACCAGAATCGAACCCGGGACTCTTTGGTCCCCAGGCTGACATTCTATCCCACTGAGCCAACCAGCTAGAGCAATACTGACATTTTTAAGAGTACAGACCAGTTATGTTATCGAATGTTTGGGTTTGTCTGATGTTTCTTCCCAGTTAGATTCAGGGTATGCATCCTGGCCGGAATGCTAGAAAAATGAAGGCGTGTCCTTTACAAGGCACCCCACCTGGAGGAGCAAGATGTCTGCCTGCCCATCATTAATGATAATTTTGGTCCCCTGTCAAAGTTTTGTTGAACGTTCCCACTGTCTAGGTACTATTTTTCTTCCTATAACTAAAAGGTCATATGCAGGGAGACACTTTTAGACAATGCAAATACATTCTTCCTCCTCAGACTTCCCCCACTCTCAGATTTAGTGAGCAACCATTTATGATTCTTGCTTGAACCCATCTTTCCTATGATGATGGAAAACAGTCATTTTCCAGTTCACCATTCCCTCCACAGCATTGGGATTTTTTTTTTTTTTTGAAACAGCATTTTTGAGATATAACGGACAAGTAATTAACAGCACACATTTAACTTAAAGTGTACAATTTTTTAAAAATAGTTTATTGATTTTTTTACAGAGTGGAAGGGAGAGGGATAGAGAGTTAGAAACATCGATGAGAGAGAAACATCGATCAGCTGGCTCCTGCACACCTCCCACTGGCGATGTGCCCGCAATCAAGGTACACGTCCCTGACTGGAATCGAACCCAGGACCCTTCAGTCCGCAGGCTGACGCTCTACCCACTGAGCCAAACCAGTTAGGGCTAAAGTGTACAATTTTGATGTTTTGACCTATGCTCTCCCATGAAACCATTACTACAACTAAGGTATGAGCATAGCTTCCGTCCTCAAAAGTTTCCTAGAGCTCCTATCTCCCACAACTTAGTCCCCTTCCAACCACTGATCTGTTCTGCTTTCTGTCGCTGTAGATTAGTTTGCATGCTTTAGAATTTCATATAAATGAAATCATACAGTATGTACTCTTTTTATTGGGGGGGAGGTGTCTGGCTTTTTTCATTCAGTATACTTATTTTGATATCCAATTTTATTTGTAGCGTGATCGACAGTGCGTTCACTTTTATTGCGGAGTAGCAGTCTTCCATCATCTGGATACATTACAGTTTGTTTATCCATTCACCTGTTGATGGATTTAGATAGTTTCCAGTTTGGGGGCATTACAAATTAAGCTGCAATGAACATTTGTGGAGACATCTTTCTATACGGACATATGCTTTTCTTTTTCTTGGGTAAATACTTAGGATTGGAGTATGTTTAACTTTTTAAGAAACTGCCAAACTGTTTTTCCGAAGTGGTGGTAATATTTTACATCCCCACCAGCTGTATAAAAGTTCCAGTTCCTCCACAGTCTTGCCCAAACTGGGTATGGTCAGTCTATTTCAGTTTCAACCATTCTAATAGGTACGTAGTGGTATCTCCTTGTGGTTTTCATTTGCATTTATCTGATAACTAATGATATCAAATATTGTTTCATGGGCTTCTTTGCCGTCCGTATATCCTCTGTATTGAAATATCTGTTTAAATGTTTTGCTCTTTGTGGGGGGAGGTGTGGTATTTGCTTTCTTGTTATTGAGTTTTGAGATTTTGGATACAAGTCCTTCATCAGATACATGATTTACAAATACTTTCTCCCAGGCTGTGACGTGTTGTTTTATTCCCTAACAGTATCTTTTGAGGAAAACAAGTTTTTAGAATTTTGATGACGTTTTCCCTGACTGGTGTGGCTCGGTTGGTTGGAGCGGCAGCCTCTACACCAGCGGTTCTCAACCTGTGGGTCGCAACCTCTTTGGGGGTCGAATGACCCTTTCACAGGGGTCACCTAAGATCATCGGAAAACGCATATATAATTACATATTGTTTTTGGGATTAATCACTATGCTTTAATTCTGTTCTATTTGTAACAATGAAAATCCTGCATATCAGATATTTACATGACGATTCATAACAGTAGCAAAATTACAGTTATGAAGTAGCAACGAAAATAATTTTATGGTTGGGGGTCACCACCACATGAGGAACTGTATTAAAGCGTCGCGGCATTAGGAAGGTTGAGAACCACTGCTGTACACGAAAAGGTCTTGGGTTGGATTCCCGGTCAGGGCACATACCCAAGTTTCAGGTTCGGATTTAAGTTCGATCCCTAGTTGGCAACAGATGGATATTTCTCTCTCACATCGATGTTTCTCTGTCTCTCCCTCTCTCTATAAAAATGTAATAAAAACTTACCCTTGGGTGAGGACGAAACATTTTTTATGAAGTTCAATGTATGAATTCAGTTTTTTATGAAAAAAATTTTGGGGGGTCATATCTAAGATATTTTTGCCTAATCCAAGGTCACAGATGTTTTATCCTAGAAGTCTTATAGGCTTTGGTTTTATAGTTAGTTTGGTTACATTTAGGCATATGATTGAGTTAATTTTTGTAGATAGAATGTAGTATGGCAGGAAAATTATTTTTGCATATGAATATCGAATTGTTTTAGCACCATTTGTTAAAAAGATTATCCTTTTTCCATTGAGTTGTCTTTACACCTTTGTATAAATTATGATACATATGTGTGGGTTGGATTCAGATTTTTAAATGCTCCATTGGTAGAAAGGCAAGAGCATGGGTTTGGGGTTTAGGCACGTTTGGGGTGGAATCCTAGTCTTGTCACTATCTAGGATTAGTTGACCTATAAAGTAGAAACAATGATACTACCCACCTCAGGGTGTTTCCTACAATTTACAATGTTTTCTCTCTGTATCTTCTGCTCTCCTTCTACGTAGCGCGCTAGAACTGGGAAAGCTGGTCTTGAGTAATGTTTTTATTTCTTTTTAGATTAAAAAAATTTTTTTTTCACCCTGGCTGGGTAGCTCAGTTGTTAGAGTGTTGTTTGGATAAGCCAAGGTTGTGGGTTCAACCCCCTGTCAGGGCACATACAAGAATCGATCAATGAATGCATAAATAACTGGAACAACAAATCGATGTTTCTCGCACTCTCTCCCTTCCTTTCCTCTTAAATCAATAAAAAGTATTGTTTTCAATGACAGTTTATAGTAAATATTATGTTTTATTAGTTTTAGGTGTATAGCATACTGGTTAGACAATTATATACTTTACAAAGTATTTGCCCTGATATTTCCAGTACCCAACTGCCATCATACATAGTTATTACAATATTATTTTTTAAAAATGTAATTTATCGATTTTAGAGCAGTGGTTCTCAACCTTCTGGCCCTTTAAATACAGTTCCTCATGTTGTGACCCAACCATAAAATTATTTTCGTTGCTACTTCATAACTGTAATGTTGCTACTGTTATGAATTGTCATGTAAATATCTGATATGCAGGATGATCTTAGACGACCCCTGTGAAAGGGTTGTTCAACCGCCAAAGGGGTTGAGAACCGCTGTTTTAGAGGGAGAGAGGAAGGGAGAATGAGAGAAAGAAACATGGATTTGTCGTTCCACTTATTTATGCATTCATTGCTTGATTCTTGTATGTGCCCTTGACCAGCGATGGAACCCACAAGCTTGGTGTATCCCGGGTGATGCTCTAACCAACTGGGCTGCCTGACCAGGGCACAATATTATTGTCTGTATTTCCTATGTTGTACATTACATCGCTGTCAATAGGGAACGCTTCTCGAATTAGTATGTCATCCTTGTGCAGAAGTCATGCTAATCTTCTCTGTATCATTCCAATTTTTAGTATATGTGCTGCCAAAAACAGCACTTGAGTAATGTTTTTCAAACTCTTAGCATCCCAGGACTCTAAGAGGGAAGGCAGGAAGGCTAATGGGTTCCATGGTATCCATGAGCTATTTTCAACCGGTTTGCACATCTAACACAAATCAGACCTTTTGCTCCAGGCAAGGCTGCTTGGGCAAATTCCAATCCCTCTGCTTTTGGTGGGTGGGACCAGTATAACTTCTTGCCACTTGTTCAGAGCAGGAGCTCTGCTTAGCTACTCAATACAAGAACAATTTGTTATTACTTGACAATGGAATTTTTTGATAGACAACATTTTTCAAAACATTGGCCTCATGGAGAAATAATAAAGGAAATCTTCGCTGATTAAAAAAACACACACATAATAATGGAAACCACTCACAGGGCAGGATCCAGAAAGCAACATGGATCTTGCCCTGTATTTTCCAATGTGTTGGAAGACGATTCCACAGCTAGCTAGAGACTCCCAGACTGATGAAGGGGAAATGGGCTTCACTCTTAGAGGGTACCTGAGAATGCAAAAGAAAACGAAAATGACTCAAACATGGGAGTTCAAAGGAGGAATGTGTCTGCAAGATCCAGAACAACCTGGGAAGGTGTGAATCTAAGCACTCCCTTCCTACTGTTGACCATCCTGGTCCCATGTTTCAGCACGTCTCATCCCATCCCAGTGTGTTAGGAACACATGTATAATTAATCAGTCCTTTGGCTAAAGTCAGGCCACATCCGTGATTGATCAGGGTGTGTGGCAGTTAACCCTCCACCCTGGTTGCTAATGGAAGAATTTCTGGCTGCATCAAATCTCGGACAGAGGATGGTCCAGAGCTATTCCCCATTAGCTTGTGAAGGTATCCTGCGATGATTCATTTGTTATAAAAATATAATAGACAGTCTAGAAATCTTGGCGAATATAGCAGAGTCAAGAGAGAGGGGAATAGATAAGGAGAGGGAAAATAGAGAGGAAGGGGAGAGAAACAGAAATGTACCTATATTCTCAAAACTGTTACTGTTAACAGTTTTCCCAGACTTAATTCAATTAATTTTATTATAAAATATTCATACTTAAGAAAGATAATTAAGTCGTACATGTAAAGTTTCAAGAATAATACAACAACCTAGCCAGTTTGGCGCAGTGGATAGAGCGTCGGCCTGCGGACTGAAAGGTCCCGGGTTCGATTCTGGCCAAGGGCACATGCCCGGGCTGCGGGCTTGGTCCCCAGTGGGTGGCGTGCAGAAGGCAGCCAATCAATGACTCTCTCATCATTGATGTTTCTATCTCTTCCTCCCTCTCCCTTCCTCTCTTAAGTCAATAAAGAAATATATTTTTTAAAAAAGAATAATACAACAAATACTTGTGTATCCACCACTCAGATTCAGAACTAGAACATCCATCCCTAATACCTTTGAAGTGCCCTGTGCTACTTTACAGAATTAACCACATTCTGAAATTTTATTTATCATTTTCTTTCTTTTTTAAAGATTAAAAAGCCCTGGCCGGTGTGGCTTGGTTAGTTGGAGTGTCGTCCCATACACTGAAAAGTGGCTGATTCGATTCCCAGTCAAGGCACATAGCCAGGTTGCAGGTTCAGTTGGGGCGTGTGAGGGAGGCAGCTGATCAGTGTTTTTCACATTGATGTTTCTCTCTCTCCCTTCCTCTCTCTTTCTAAAACTCAATAAAAACATAATTTTGGGTGAGGATTGAAAATTAAAAAAAAAATTATTGACTTTAGACAAACATCAATGTGTTGTTCCACTTACTTATGCATTCGTTGGTTGATTCTTGTATGTGCCCTGACTGGAGACCGAACCCTCAAGGTTGGTGTTTGGGACAGTGCTCTAACCAACTGAGCTACGGCCAGGGCTATAGGTTTTGTCTTATAAACAGTGCCGCTTTGAATATGCTTGTACACCTTTCTGGGTATTCATGTACAAGAGTTTCTGTAAGGTCCTTTCTAGTCTTTTATGCACATGTAGTTCTTTTTAAAAGATAGTTCCAATCATATGAACTATATGTGCACAAACACTCAATTTTGTGATGTGTCCTTTTTGTAAATTTCCTCCAAGTTCTTTTGTCTTTTTCTTTTTTTTTTTTTAAAAACTCCAAGTTTTTCTAAACCCTTTTTAATACAATTTTCATGGCTACGTCATATTTTACCAAGCGCCTATGTTAAAAGTTACTGGAAGAGTCCCCTGTTTTTAAGCATTTATATGGTTGTGTTTTTTCTTGACAGTGATAATTAACATGTGTTTATTACTTTTGAGATATTGAAAGGTTTTTGTTTTTTTTTACTTTTTGAAATCATGGTAAAATATGCATAACACAATTTACAATGGTAACAATTTTTAAGTGTAAAATTTAGCGACAGTAAGTATATTTACACTGTTGTGACACTATCCATCTGAAGAACTTTCTTATCCCGTCAAGTTAAAATCCTAACACTAACTCCCCACCCTATCTCCTCCTGCCAACCCCTGGTAACTTCTGTTCTACTCTCTGTCCTTATGAATTTGACTATTCTAGTATCTCATATAAGTGGAATTAAATATCTGCCCTTTTGTGCTTGGCTTATTTCACTTGCATAATGTTTTCAAAATTCATCTATGTCATAGCAAGTATCAGAATTTCATTCCTTTTTAAGGCTGAATAAAATGTCTTACAGCCCTGGCCGGGTAGCTCACTTGGTTGAAGTGTTGTAAATGACAAAATTTCGTTCTTTATTGCTGGTAATATTCCATTGTATACGTGCCACAGTTTCCTTATGCATTCATCTGTTGGTGGACACCTAGATTGCTTTAATATCTTGGCTGTTGTAAAGCATGCTGCAGTTAACATGGGGCTGCATATATCTTTTCAAATTATTTTTGTTTTCTTCAGATGGATACCCACAAGTGAAGTTGCTGGGTCACATGGTAGTTCTATTCATAACTTTTTGAGGAACCTCTGTACTGTTTTCCATAGTGGCAGCACCAATTTGCAACCCCACAATCAATGCACAAGGGTCCCCTCTTCTCCACATCCTCACCAGCACTTGTTTGTTGGTTGCTATTCTTGATGTAGACAAGTCAGCCTTTTGAATTACAGAATTTACCTGTATTCTATCTGATGGTTGTGGAGTATTATATTTATAAAAGTGTATATATAAAGAAAGAAAAAGAAAAAAGGAAGCAAGGAAAGAAAAAGCACTCAATAGGCTAAACACATCATTTTATCTGATCACAGTGGCCATGTCTTCTCAGATAGTACCACGGCACTTATTTAATATATATTTTTGGAGAGGTGTCAGCATTGTGTTGGACTCCCCAAGTTGATTTGACCTTGAGGATTTGATACATAAAATGCTGATAACAAAATTAGTTATAAGCAACATATGATATAGAAAAATAATACACAAAAGTAAAATTGTCTAGTGAATATTCAGCCAATAAACACGGAGTGAGGGGACAGGGTGGAGGAGCTCTGGGGTCTGAATCAACCTGGGGCTCTCAAAAAATGCAAAATGAGAACATTTTGGTGAATAAAATAATTCCAGCATCTCTGAATCCTTTCACTTCGCCACAGATAAGTTTGATTGATAACAAGTTGTGATAATGGGAGAGGCAGAAGGAAAAGGAAAGGAGTGAAGAAAAAGCAAGTTTGATAGGTATATTGATTAAAAAAAGGGAAGAGATGGGTTGAGGGGCAGAGGAGCCCAAGAATAATAAAAGGGGGAAGAGAGGTGACAAAGAAAAAAGAAAAATTGAAAAAAGCGTAAAGGTAAAGTGGGGGAGGAAAGGAATGGACAGTGTCGGGAGTAGGAAGAAAAATGGAGGAACAAAAGGAGAGGGGAGGGAGAGAAAGGGGAGGGGCTGGAGGAGGGGCAGGGAGGAAGAGGAAGATAGGGAGCTCATGAACCTCCTTTCAATGCAATTTAGAAATAACTCTAATCTTTGTTTCCTACACAGTTTATAAGCACATTTTAAAAATGAAAACTATAAAAACGTGTTCACTAATTTATCATATGACTGCTGACCAAATACTTTCAGGTTAGAGCATGAAAGTTGTGCTAATAATTCTTAAAAATGTAAGGGTCTTTATGGGAGAGGTGGGTGGACCAAAACTCTTTCTTAATTATCAACCCATGAAAATTAGAAATCACTTTTAGAACTGTATCTTAGTTTAGTCAAACAACCATTTTTTCTTTTTTTAAATAGCATACTATTAGGCTGGGTCCCTTTTCTTTATAAAAGTGGTTTATTTTACAAAGAGATTAAACTGTTTCTAATGAATAGTTTAGTGATGAAATCTTAGTAAAATATTATATGTATTAATTTTTTAAACTTAAAAAACCATAGCAGCATCTCCTTTTAGGCACTTTGAAATATTTGAGACAGCTCCTGAAAAAAAAAAAATCCTAACTAGAAACAGGAGTAAAACCAATTAAACTTATAGTCAGGAATAAAACTTTAAATATGCAAACAAAAATAATTTGCTTTCCAGCTAGAAAAATTATTTGTCTTAAAAAGCATAGATGTATGTAGTAAAAATCAAGATAACTCCATGAAGTTTATAATTACCTCTATGTTGTAATTGATTCATTTTGAATTAAATTCATTTAAATACTTTGAAGATATGTAGATTTCAAGAACAATATTATATTATTTTCACTGAAACACTATTTAGGTATGGATTCTCTTTTGTTGCTTTTTGCAATTTGTTTTATTTTGAAAAACAACATTTATTTCCTTCTCTTTTCTTGAATTGTACAATTCCTCAAATGAACTAGTGATCTATTTTGCATTTTGTGCAAAATTGGGATTAAGCAAAATTGTTCATTATCTTTTTATTGTATTTTTATGAATCTATTTGAGCCAAACTGAGGTTATGTGCTGGGAGCAAGATCTCAGATGTTCCCAGTTGTTCATTATCTTTTAAGCAAATAATTTTGGAGTGAAAAAAAATGCAAAAGGCAATAAAACAGTAATGTGAGGAATGTTATTGACCATTTATTTTACATGTGTCAATAGAGGCTAGTGTGATGCAGTTGAATTTACTAACAAAATGAATTTGAAAATATCCATTTTTCCTAAGTTAACAAACTACTTCCTTCCTTACTTAAAAGCTCCTAAATTGCAAATCTAAGCCAAAACTAAAACACTGAATTTTGTCACCTACTCTGTGTGACGCATAGAAAAACAAATGATTGTTTTTAAAATTCTTTTTTCTCTTTGAGTCTTTTTTTTTTTTTTTTCTGGAATAAACTCATTTCTTTTTAAGATTTTCAACACTGAACACTTGAATGATACTTTGAAGGAGGAAATTTTCCTTTTCTGCTTACAGTTTTCTTATATTTTATGAGTTATCTTAAGCACATAATTATCCTTATTTATTTGACAGGAGAAAATGCTGCATGTACTTTTAACTGGGACTATTTTACAGTTTTTCAAAGTTTATAGTCATTTACAGGAACCACACTAAAACTTCAAGTTGCAGGAAGAAACAAAATAACCCAAGGCAGTAACAATGAAAAAAAACAACAAGCAAACAACAACAAAATAAATGAAAACCAAGCAAACAAAAACCAAATTCCTCCAGAAACTTTGAAGTCAGAGCAACCATGTCAGGAAATGTGATTTTTCTCCTTTTTTATTCTTTATAGAAACCATCATTTCATTTCAAAATCGATTGATTCATTAGAAAATAAAGAAATAGAAAAAAAATTCTCCTTTAAGGTCTTTCCCTTCTAACAGCTTTCCACTTTTTTTGTCCTTTCTTTTGTAAAACAGGCTAAACTTTAAAAACAGAAAGTCATTGATAAATGTTAGATTTGAAATGCAATATATATTCTTTGGGATTTATCCAAAGGAGCTAACATAAGAGGAAAAAGTTATACGCTCCTCAAAATCTATTCAGCACTAGTTACAAAAGTAAGAATTTTTGATGTAACTTTAAATATCTAAAAATAGCAATTAATGATTAAGTTCCATCTACTGTGCTAAATGCTACATGTTCACTGGAAATGATAATTATGAAAATTTTGAGGCAGCATGAGAAAAATGCTTACGGTACAATAGCAAGTGAAAAATTAAAATATAAAAATAAGATGACAAAATACAAAATTAGTACAAATGAATAACTTTTAGATACATCTTAGAAACAAAATTAATTTTGTATGACAATGGTGTAATTGTTTTTTTTCACTTTATATTTCCAATGTTTAAAGAGTTGTTTAATTCTCTTAATTTTTCCCCTCTCTGCATGAATATTTATGTTCACACTAGGAAAATGGATCAGAATCCCATCTTTAAAATGGAGTCAAGTTTCAGTGTTTCTGAATTCAGAGGAAGATTGAATTCTGGTAAGTGTTCCAAACATTTCCCCAGGAAAAATGAAAGAGAACAAATATAATAATGATTTAAAAATTGATTAAGAATGCTCTTAAATTGTATAAATTATTATTAAAGAAAATAATTTATCCTGCAGCTAACTCTCACAAACTAAATTTAACTCTGAACTGCATATTAATCTTGTCCAAAGAAGCTGTGTAGAAAAAAAAAATAAACACAATGTTTATTAGTTGTCTTTGATATTAAAATCAAGCCAAAGAAAGGGAGGATGATAAATTATGGAGTCCCAAGTCTGCCCATTTTTATCCCTCACCTAGGAATGTGAGTTTGACAAGAAATAACCCTTCTCTCAGGTTAATTTTAGTGCTGGGCTCTCTCAGAGGGGAGAGATGAAGCACCAATCAACATCACTCAATATCCCCAACCCCAGCCTAAAATAGCCAGGTCACTGAGGCAAAACTGATTTGGGGGCTAAAAAGGGTCTGCATCTAACCCCAGCTGTCTCCTCTCTGTTCTTGCAGCCTCTGACTATACACAGAAGATCCTGGTGAAGGGGGTGGGGTGGGAGGATTAGAATTCAGTGAAACAGCTGATTTAAAAAAAAAATGAATCAGTTTCAATTTAGCAATGCTTGGTAAAATTTTAATTTTAAGAACTCGTATTTTCTCCTCTACTGTCATTTTAAAAACGAATTTCAGCTAACACTGAGACATGTAATATATTTTTTCAGATGGAAAAAAAAAACACCCACCACCTAAAAGTGAAAGGAATTATCACTTTAAAAATTTTTGTTTTCCTTTTAAGCTAGGATGGGAATCGGTGGACTGCATTTTACAGGCGTTTTGAGGTCTGGAGGGAGATTTTTGTGGGGTGTAACTTGCTTTGGTTTTAGGAATAAAGAAGTTGAGTAGTGGCTATGTCCCCCCAGGGAGAAAACCTGAGAGGTGCGTCTATTAATGCCTTAAGATTTAAATTAAATGAAGGAAAATAGCACTTTCTGGGAGTGGAATGCCCTGCCTAGTGCCCTCTTTCTTGTTCCCCAATATAACAGGAGCCCCCTTGGAAGGGGTCCTATTGGGGGAAAGGCCTTTCTGAGACTATTTTAGCCCTTTCACAAGTACACACACAACACACCAGGCAAAGTCCCCAGGCAGCAGACCCACAACTTCTGGCCAAGATGATTTTTTTTTTCTTCTCCTGGACTCTTTATCCTTCGGATTCTCTTTGCTCTGCAGTTTGTATTAGTTCGTTTTTCATGAAAAATGTTTATTGAATACCTACTATGTGGCAGGCACCGATTCCAGCTCGTTGTTTTTAAGATTATGTTTATGGTCAAGAGTTAAATAGTCAGAAACGGGGGAGGGTGAGGGGGGGGGGGGGTGGGGGGTGGGATACACATGTCGCCCAGCTCCTTGGATAGAAGTCTTTTTCCCACTCAGCGACTAATAGCTGGTAGTATTTTAATGTTGCCCCGTGGAAAGAAAAAAAAATCGCAAAGACAAATACGCGACAAACACGTGGCTAGCCAGAACAAAACGCGAATTTGGACGGTGGGTTTTGAAGGTGGTGGAGACAGAGAAATCGAGTCGGAAGCCCTCCCCGCCCCCACGCCGAGCCCCATTTATTTTCAGCGCAAAACCCGGAGGGGGCACCGAGGTGCGGCGCGTCTGTAAGTCCCGACTTTGAAAGGGATAAAATCGTCTGGCAGAAGCGCGGTGCGCACAAGTCGGAGTCAGCTCACTGGCTCTGCAAACAAAAAATAATCAGAAAAAACCCCAAGGCATTCATCTCGGTGCAGCCAACACGTGTTGCGGAGTCGGCCTGGGCCGCAGGCGACTGAGACAATGGGGTCGGGGACCGGGAAAGGGAGACTGACCCCCTTCCTCACCTGCCCGCACCGCACGCGTGCCCGCGACTGGACCATCTGTCCCTCCCGCAAACCCCCGGCTTCCGCTCCGCTCCAGGGGCGGCTGGCACCGCTGGGGGTTCACTCCCTGCTTCCCGGCCAGGGGGGCTCCGCAGGGCCCCCGAGCCGCGCTCCGCCACCCCCTGGCGCCGCCCCAGCCCTCGCCGCCGCCGCCAACTCCCGGCCCGGGATCCCGGGGGCGCGGGCACCGCGCGTCCCGCTCTCCGCCGCGTCTCCGAGACTCCGAAAGGCGCGGCGACTGCCCCCTCCCCCAACGCCGAAACGGGGTGCGACCGCCCACGTGTCGCCCCTGGCCCAGTCGGGTCCGTCCCTCGGATTCGGGGCCAGAGGATCCGGAACGAGTTGGTCAAAGGCGAGGAAAGGGACCAGGGCGGGTCCGCTTCCCCTCCCAAGGAGCGGGCGGGGGGCGGGGGGCGGGCCGCCGCCCCCTCCTCCGAGCTCCCGCCCCTGCTTCCCCGTCGCCGAGCGGAAATTACCCCCTCCCCCCGCGGGTCTGACCTGGGGACGGGGGCGGGGCTTCGAGCTCGGCCCCTCTCCCGCCTTCCCGCCCGGATCCCAGCCCTGCACCCCAAACAAAGTTCCGCGACCCCAACTCCGAGCGGGGAAAGCGGCTGTCGCTGTCCCGGGTGGAGCCGGCGGCGGGGACTCCACCTGTCGGTCCCCGCGTCGGGGCGGGAGGAGGGGGGCGATTCGGCTCGGCACCCGGTCACTCCCTCCCCGAGACCTCCCCCTGCGGTGCGCCCGGGTCGGCTCTGGCTCCCGCTCTCCGTCCTCCTCTTCACCCCTCCCTCTTCGTGGGGTCATCTTGGGCCGGAGCCGCGCGTTCTCCCAGGACCCCAAGACCTTCTCGTTCCACAGCCGAACCCCGGGAGTGAGCCACCCCTTCTCCCGTGGGAATCCCGAGACCTGATTTCCTAAGGATCCCCCGTTCCCAACCGCGACCCCCAGTTTCCAGCCGGCTGGCCCCGCGCTCGCAGGCCCCTCGGTCCCGGATTCCCGGAGGCGAGGGCGTCTCCTAGGACTGGGGCCCGGAAGGCCGAGGACCCCCCTCCCACCCAAAAACCCCGGGAAAGGCGCCTTTCTTTTCTAAATCACCAGCTCGCGCGACCCCCTCCTGAAGACCCCAGAGTCCTCGGCTTCTTTGTCTCCGCCGTCCCCCGCCTGTCAGTTGGTAGCAGCCACCCTAGGTAGGGTGGGCAGCCTGCCCCCACCCCCCACCCCGAATAAAAAATAAACGTACATTTTACATATAAAGAGGTGGGCGCTGCTGGGCCGACCGCCCTCCCCCAGCCAGGGCCCGGGGAGGGGGCGGGGGGGGGCGGGGCGCCTCCCTCGGGGCCAGATTCTTGCCCGGGAGGAGGGGGCGAGGGGAGCTTCGGGGACGCTGCCCCACCCGCCCCGTGGCCTGGGGGTGAGCGGGGTGCCCCCTCCCGCCGCCCCGATCTCCCCGGGCGGGAGGTTGGTGGGCTGGACGGGGCCGGCGGGTGGAAGGGCCCAGCGGCGTCGGGGGTCTTCCCCTGCGGGTGGGTGGGGGCTTTCACCACGTGGCTTCGCCTCTTTTTTTTTTTTTCCCTCCTCGCTCCATTTTTTTTTTTTTTTCTAGTCGATTTTATTTAGAGGCGGCGCCAGGGCGGCCGCGGAGAAACGTGACACACCAGCCCGCTCGGAGGGGATTCGGACCGCAGGGAAGGAGTCGCCGCGCCGTCCGCCTCCCAGCGCGCCGCGGGCCCCGCTCCCGAGCCTCTCCGCGCTCCCCGCGACCTCTGCGCGCCCTCCGGCCGCCCTCCGCGCCCCGCGCTCCGCACACCCCGCGGGGTGGGTGCAAAGAAAGTTTGCGGCTGCCGCCGCCGGCCGCCGCCCGCCCGCCTCTCGGCCTAGGAGGCTCGCCGCCCGCCCGCCGCTCGGCCTTGCTGGGGACCGCGTCCCGCCCGGAGCCGGCCACCATGAACAAGCTGTACATCGGCAACCTCAACGAGAGCGTGACCCCCGCCGACCTGGAGAAAGTGTTCGCGGAGCACAAGATCTCCTACAGCGGCCAGTTCCTGGTCAAGTCCGGCTACGCCTTCGTGGACTGCCCCGACGAGCACTGGGCGATGAAGGCCATCGAAACTTTCTCGGGTAAGAGCGCGCCCGCCTCCCCGGGAAACCACGGCAGGACCCCCGGGCCACGGAGACCTGCGCCCCATTTCTCCTTGCCCGCCAACTCCGCTCGCCCCACGGCCTGCGCCCTTGGCCTCGGGACCCACCCTCCACCCTCGACGCCCCTCCATCGCCACCCTCGGGTGGGAATCTTCGGGGTTCCCTCACCCCTGCCAGCCCCGGGTGGGTTTGGTGAGGTGGTCCCCCAGACCCCCCGCCGACGGGGCGGGAGCCTCCCGTGGCAGGATTGGGGGGGCGCCACTGAGGCCACCCAGCCTGGGCGATATTTCTCCGCCGGCCCCTCCCTACCCGCGCCGGGCGCGCTCCCCCCACCCCCGCGCTCCAGCGCCCCTTCCTCCGCCCTAGGCCTTTCCTGGCGGGGAAGGGGCCCCTGCTCGGTTCTCGATCTCCGGGGTTTCCTCGGGGACTGTAGCCTTCGAGCGGGACCCGAGAACCGGGATCCTGCCTCCCGCCCGGGGCCTTGGGGCTTGAGCCATTTTGATTTGAACGCGGGGCGTGAGCGGTGGCGCGGCGGCGGCGGGTCGCCATGCTGCTTCCCGAGACGCGAGGCTGGGCCGGGAGACGCGCGCCACCGCCGCCAGGGACCCTCCCTGCGGGCCCGCTGCGCTCCCCCGGGCCTCCCCCTACCCCCCCGCCCCCCACCGGCTCGACAGGTGACCGTTCCGCCGCCTGAAGCCCTCCTCCTGGACTCGACGGGAAAATAAAGTTTCATTCTGCACCCCCCCTCCCCAAAACACACTTTGGGAGAAACGGGCGTCCTTGCTCGGCCCCTTCTTCCCACGTCTGGAAGCCTTGTGGGCAGCCCGCCCGCCCGCACAGACGCCCTCGCTCTCCCCAACCGGGCTCCCCGAGCGCCCCACGACTCAACTAGCCGCGGGGAGGTAACAGAACAAAACACAAATTAAGAAAGCCATCGTGAAATTTACAGACGCCACCGTTCTCCGGGCCACCGTTCGCGCCCGGCTCGGAACCCACTGCCTGGATTCCCAGGAAGGTCTCAGATCCCAGGAACTCCTGCGTCCCCTCATGTCTTTCTTCTTCCTCCCCCGCCCCCCCCCCCCCCCCCCGTTCAAGCTCTCATATATATTTTTTATTTTTTTAATCTTTAGGGAAAGTAGAACTGCAAGGAAAACGCCTAGAGATTGAACACTCGGTCCCCAAAAAACAAAGGTAGGAAAGCGCTCTTCTCTGGGGAGGGGGGCAGCCCAAGGGCTCTGAGAAGCTGTGTTCAGGGGGGGTCCCTGGTGTCTCCAGTGGAAGAAACCCATTACTGGCCTTTCCACCCCCAACTCCGGATGTTGGGGGCAGGGAGGGAAGATTGACGAAGATCTTGTAATGGGTGGTTTACAGCTTGTAAAAAAAATACGCTGGGGCTAGGGTGGGCCGGGAGATGTTTGTTGGAGAAGTAAAAGGGGGGAAAATCGATCGGGGAGAAACCTTGAGTTTGTTCAAGGTGTGTGAGGCCATTTTTTGTGGGGAAGCTAAAAACCTTGAAGAGTTTCGACTCAGGCATTTCTGCAGCTTCCTAGCAGGCCTCACCGCCCTCCCCCCCCCCCCCCACCTTAATTCTTAAGCGGCTTGGGGGGGCACACGTCCCCTTCATTTCCCTAAGGGAGGAGTGGAAGGAGTTCCGCGCCCCCCCCCAAATAATTTTCTTTAGGCTTGTGCTATATTTATATTTCTGCAACAGGCAAGGGCATTAGATTTTTTCACAGACCTCCTCTCCTAGTCCCTCACATCACACGTTCTCCCATCTCGTGGATTTTGCAAAGAGTATACTTTTGGCTGAACAATCCTTTCCAAGCGCGGACCCCCACCCCCCCAGCCCCCCTTCAGCCCATTGTTACAAGGGGACCATCTGGGGTGAGAGCTTTGTGTTCAGGCTGTGAGCTGGGGCTCTTTGGAGGGTCTAGAACTCCCTGGATGAATGGAGAGAGAGTGTGTGTGTGTGTGTGTGTGTGTGTGTGTGTGTGTGTGTGTCCCCGTCCCAATACCATTCTGTCCTCACTTCAGCCAAGTGGGTTAGTTTTGTGTGTTACTCCCAAATCGGATTCATGGTGGATTTCAGATTTTTCATTGAACTCTGGCTGGGAGGTATAAGGGCAGAGTCTCTCTGCTTTCTGAAATCTGACTTGAAACATGTTGACAGTGCACTCCTGTCACGGTGGAGCCCCCAGTAAACCTCTGATTCTTTCACTGTTCCTCTTCCCTCATTGCAGCAGGAAACTGGCTGCATTTCAGAGCCGTCCCTGGCCTTTCCTGGGTGGGAAGGTAGCGGTGGGTGGCTATGCTCTTTTGGAGGAGGTTAAGAGGATCTAGAAAGTTTTAACACCAGGAACAGTCTGTTCAGTGATTTAGCCTGAGATTTTTAAATAACTTGGCACCATTGTATCTGTAGAGGATCAATATGCCTTGTAACTATGTTTACAGAGTTTGTGATTTAACCTCCGGGGCTGGAAATACTCTGTTGTTGGAACTGCCGTGAGAATTTGGATAAAGAGGTCATCAAATGGGAGGACAGAACGAAAAGCCTTATCATTTTGAAACATCTCTGGGGGATGGGAATACACTGACACCAGGTAGATTTAGTGAGAAGATTGTGGACATTTGAACGGGAAGCTGAATGTTTGATGAAAAATCTCCAGAATAACTAGAATGCCAAAATATGTGGGAATTTTTTCTTCTCCTCTTCAGCATGGCTTAAGTTTTAAAGGGAATGCATTGAAAGCAAGAGAAATAGCAAAATGTGATGAAACGGAACCCAAAACATTTATATTTGAATTTTCATGGTGCTCTGTACTTATGGATCTTTTTCCCTAAGCCATCTGCTTGCTTTCAAGCCATTTTTAGGCTCCTGGTTCCCTCCAAAATGCATTACTGAGGGCTCTTTTGAGTTGGGAAGGGGTGGGGTGTGTGAGAAGAGTGGGTATGAAATCTGCCTTTCCACACCCATATTAAATTGGATCTTTTGTGTGTTCTCTTCCTGAAATAATTTGTGAGCACAAACATTGAGTCAGTTGTGTATTATTTTATTTTGTGGGTGGTGGTGAAAAGGCACTTCATTTTTCTAGAATGAATCCATTTTTGAAGTTTTAGGATTTAAAAAAGGAAAGTTTGTTTTCATGAAGTCAGTATGCTCTATCATTTTGTGTCCTTTGGGGAAGCAAGTGGTGGTATGTGTTTTAGTCTGTCTGAAAAGTGTTTTTTCAGTTGGTTTGTTCACTGGCTTTTTCACTCATGGATGTATATAACAGGAGCTACTTCATTAACTGACTAATATTTTAAGCGAAATGAACAACTGCATATACATGTGTATGTATACTCTAGTGTTTTTGCTGTTTAAAATAGAAGAGAATTCCTCTTGATGTACTCAGTTCCAAATGAATTATGACTTTAAACATTTCTAAGGTTTTCATAAAAGCCTAGCAAACTAAATGGTCCTGGTTTTTGTTGTTTATTTAGAGAGGGAAGTCAAACAAGATGATATTATAGCAGTTAACCTCTGAACAACCCTGATTTTGAAGTATTAATATATTTTATTCTAATTTTATCTGATAAATATAATTTGTATTTTTTTAAGAACCCCAGAGACTGAACATGATACATTTAAACTGAAAGCATTAAGTTGAAATTTTTAAATGGGCGACCAATTTCTCTGAGATACAGTAGATTTACTGAAGATTATGGACATTGGAACTGAAAAGCTGAATGTTTGAAACACCCTCTTAGTGTTGGAATTTTGGTCAACAGTTTCAGCTTTTTGTTGAGAATTTGTATATATTCACTCTCAGATATTAGGACCAAGGAGTAAAACCAAAAGCATTTTAAAAACAGGAGAGGGTTTGTATATGTGTTTTATTTAGAGACATAAGAGTAGTTAAGGTAAAGGGGTACATCATAGTGAGGCTTGTTTATTTTGGGAAATGGCTGGCTTTTTAAGGGAATTAAACTTTGTTTCATTTGCCACTGTGTATGCCTTTTTCTAGGGGAATGTGGCCTAAAGATAGCTTTTACCTACTGTCAACTGGTGTCATCAAAATAAAAGGCGTTGCTATTAAAAAAAAAAGAGAGAGATACTGCATTTTTCTCAGTGAATTGTGTTTTAGTTTAAGACTTGATTTCCTTAGGCAGGTTAAGGGTGGTTCTTTAAATTGTCTTAAAATGAGACACTTGCCCTTAAATTTCCAACTATTTAAAAAAAAACACATACAGGGATTGGTCTTAGCCTTGTAAGTGTGAGAACTCTTAGAAGAGAAAGTGTTCAAATTTAATTCTAATTTTACAGTTTAATTTTCTAAAGTCAGCAACTTCAAAAATCTCTGCAAAAGGATGTCTTATAAATGGCAAAATATTATTTTGAATCTGAAGTGATCTGTGAGGCTTCTGAAGAAATAATTGGGTCACTAAATGTTTTCCAAACAGGCAAAAAATTTTTGCCTTCAGAAATGGGTATGCCTTTAGAGAAAACTGTTCTTAGGGGCTGAAAATGAATTATAAAGGGGGCTAAGAAACAGTGTCTTTTTAAAAAGCAAAAAAGGGGTAAAAAGTACTAGAGGGGGAGGATTTTCAGGCACTTTTGCTTTAGTGGTTGTAGTTGTCAATATATCTTTCCACACATAGTATTCAACAAGGATGTTTAAAAGTAGAAACATTTATGACACTTTCAGTAAAGAGGTTTTCTTATGAATATTAAGTTTTTGGGGGGCTTTACATAAGTTTTAAAATGGTTGATTTAAAAACCTTTTCTGCATTATTTGGAGGAACGGTGGAAATCGATTTACCCTCCCCATTTTTATTTCCAACTAGAAAGTACACTTAACAGATTCATAAAAATTAAATTTTCTTCACTGCTAGAGAAACCTTAACTTGTTATTTAAGTTCTCAGTGTTTCAAGATGACTTTCCTAGGGACTGTGGTATTTGACTATCCTTTGAAAGAGTTCTACGTTTCCAGAACCCTTTATTTTCTAATTCAAAGGAGAAAGATGAAATTTTATTCCTGTGGTTTCCCAGATGGAGAACTTTGGAGTAGAGGGGAAGAATTGTAATTCCATCACTAATTTATTCAAAGTATAGTGAACTCTTCCAAATGTAAAGTTTCAATGGCACAGCTTTGGGTGGAAAAAGAGCAAAACGTTCTCATAATTATGTTTTAGAGATGAAATACATGACATTAGCCATTGGAAGAATTTTGATTCAAAGGTCTGAACCTCTAATCTTTTAAAATTACCTTAATATATGTCATTTGAATCTATTTTATGTGTTTGGGTACTTTTAAGGCTTATTTTTTTTTTGAATTTATTTATTCTAGACTTGAATGTGTAATAGCTAGTTGACAAAGGCAGGCTAGGGAGTATACAATTTTGAAACGTTACAAAAAATTCCAGATCTGCTTAGTTGAGTGAAAAGGGGGACCAACAAGTGTTCTTTGTTGAAGTTTAGGGGTTTGTGTTGAAGCCATATATGTATTGGTTATACCTCCGTTGATTTTTGTGTGTGGGGCTAGTAGTGGTGGTGATGTTGTCATTAGAATAAATGCATGAGCCAAAGGCATTTGAAAAGCATATATTTGCCAGCTTTTAGAATTTAAATTTAGTCTTGGTCTCCCTCCATCCTCTTAAAGGGTTCTTAAAATGTGGCTAATGTCTTCCAGAAAGTGCAGCTTAGATTTGGGGATGGGAGTGTTAGGGAGAGGAAAGGGGAGGGAAAAAAAGCAGCAGGGGAGACGAAGGAATCGGAGGAGCGAGTCCGGGGCTGGAAATTCCAGACGGGGGGGGGGGGGGGGGGGGGGAGGGGAGGGGGCGAGGAGGCTTTCCCGCTTCCCTTTCAAAGAGGAGCGGCTGGAGAAGGGGTCGCGGACACCCGGTTTAGAAGACCCGCGCGGTCGATTCAGCCCAGGGCAAGGCTGTTTTTGCTTTCGGACTTTGCCTGCCTTCCCTTCCCCTTTTCAAAAAGCAGAGAAAGTCGCGGCGCCTCTTCCTGGAGAGCCCGCGCCAGCCGGGCCGCCCTAACCCTTCTCCGCCCGCCCGCCCGCCCGCCCAGCCCCAGCCCCAGCCCCAGCCTCGCCATCCCTGCCGCCTCTGGCTGGGGCCGCCGCCTTCCTCCTGTGAACAAGTCCCCGCCCGGCACATCCGCAGGCCTGGGTCTCCCGGGATCCCCGAGACCCCAGCCTGCAAGCAGCCCCCACACCCCCAGCCTCGCCCACGGGGTGGAGTGTTCCCTGGCCGCAGGGCGTGGACCTTTCCAGGACCCCGCTGTCTCCGGACCTTTCCATTCTAAGGCAAAAAGCAAGAGGCCAGTGGGTCCATACGAAGTGAAGAGAAAGAGAATGGATTAAGGGAAAACGAGGCAGAGAGAGGTGGAGAGAAAATGGGGGTACCTTAGCCACCGGGCTTAGAACCCTGAAGAGTGAACTGTCAAATCTGTCATCTTAGTACATGGCCTGTCTCCATGTAACTGAAGTCATAACAAAAGAAGTAGAGCAACCCCAGGTTCTGTGGGGGATTTTGTTCATGTTGTAAAAGACAGGCAACGGGTCCTCGGCTTGGCCACTTGCAAGGCTTGGAAGATCCTTCTCAGGGCCTCAGCCAGAGACTGGCTCCATGTTAATCAAAATCGGCACACCATTTCCTCTCTCCCTGCTCACACCTTTTAAAATGCTTGTCAAAACAAAGTAAGAAAAGATCTCTCCTCGAAAAGCATGGACTCAAGAAAGCATGCTTATTTGGTTATTGATAAAAGTTTGATTTGGGTAGAAAATGATCATAGAGGAGAGTGCCGGTGATAAGGAGGTATTGCCAGCAGGTTCAGTCCCCAGTATGCTGACTCCATTCTACTGGAACTTGCATGTCCCCTCTTGTTCAAAGGAGACTACTTGTCAAGCCCTAGCCGGTTTGGCTCAATGGATAGAGCAACAAACGCCTGCGAACTGAAGGGTCCCAGGTTCGATTCCACTCAAGGGCACATGCCTGGGTTGCGGGCTCCATCCCCAGTAGGGGGTGTGCAGGAGGCAACCCATCAATGATTCTCATCATTGATGTTTCTCTCTCTCTCCTCCCTTCCTCTCTGAAATCAAGAAAAAAAAATTTTATAAAAGAAAAAATCCTCACTCAAGGATATCCCCCCCCCATTAATTTTTAGAAGGGGGTGAGGGAGAGGAGAAGACACATAGCTTGGTTGCCTCCCCCACATGCCTCCAACTGAGCAGGGAATGAACCTGCAACCCAGGTAGTGCCCTTGACTGGGAATCTGAACCCCAGACCCTTTGGTCCATGGCCCACACCCTGACTGACCACTGACTGAGCCAAACCGGCCAGGCAGAGACTACTTCTTAGTGTGTGGCAGGGGTCATCCTAGTATTGAAAAAGCAGGGCCAACCAGCTGTTGGTAAGACCTTCTTACCTTTGCAGCACAGTAAGTTGGCAGTGAATAGTGAGTACTGAAGGAACAGGCTTAAACAAGCGTCACCCTAAACAAAGACCGCTGAAATAAAACGTGTGTGGATTATGGATAAATCACAGGGGGAAAGTAGGTCTGAACCTCGTTTTAATAGAGTTGGAGAAAACCTGATTGCAAAACACTGAAATGTAACTAACTGTACACACAACCAACAACATCAGAAATGCAGTCGGACTGCAGAGCCCAGGCTCCCGGGATTTGATTTCTGGTCGTGTGATAGAGGGTAGAGCATGGCTAACCGTCAGGAGACTGCTTTTGAGTGAAACAGAGAGCAAAGAGCTGGATGATGGAAAGAATTCTTGACTGGGTTGTCCAGATAGTTTCAAGACCCCTCAGGACAAGTCTGATGATTAGATAAGTGGCATTTTGGTGGCTAAAGGCATAGAAGAGACCTGTCAGAATGGGTGGGAATTTTGCTGATAGTTCAGGGGAGAATTGTGGAGAAAATCTCTCTTAGAGAAGAGGCAGGGCAAATGGAGGATCTCTCTTCATTTTCTGTTTTCCTCTCTACTGTGCTTGTTCCGTGGATTCTAGAAAAGAGGATTAAGGAAAACTTCAATTTTTATTCATCTTGAGTTAGTTTCCGTCAGAAAAAAAAAAAGTAGTCCTTTATCCAGATGTTTTGACCGCTTGAAATGTGAAATTTGGTTGGGGAATTTAGTTGATTGGGAATAGATAGAATCTTTAAGAAGAGAAATCAGAAAATTCAGAAATTTAAAAAAAATTGTTGTGTGTGAAGGTTGTTCGTGGGGTCTGCTGAGTTCTTTGGCAACAGGAGCAGGGAAGACTCATTGAGAATTCCTGAGGAATCATTCAGAATTCTGGAGGCTCGGGGAGGAAGCTGTACGAGGTCCGAGTCTCATAAACTAGCCTCGGTCCCCCGCGCAGTCCTCGGAAAGGTCTCCCAGGAGAGTTAAGTGTTTAAAAACAAGAGCTTTGGAGTCAGGCAGTGATTGGGAAACTGGGAAAGTTACTTAACCTCCTTTAGTCTCAATTTCTGTACAGTAAACTGGCTCTCTTACACATTAGCTATTGTTATTTGTTTTGGATATGGACCTCTCTGCCTGCTTTTGGACTGTGTGTTGCAGCTTCGGGCAAATATCTAGGGCTGCTTACGTATAACATATGTGGATTGGGCATGTATTTTGTATGGGACAAGGAGGGGTAGACATAGTGAAGGGGATTTGTGTGTAGGTTGTTTTGATAACTAACCGTATGCCATGTCTCTTACCCATTCTCTCAAACAAAAGGCTGAGAGAGATGGGGTGAGCATGGTGGGAGTGTTACTGATTGTTCCTTAGGGAAATGGGCTATATATTCTATTTGTTGTTGATGCCTTGATCCCGGGCCAGGTTCCTAGCTGAAATGTCACAGTTTGGGGCTACTGTCTCAGGTGCAAGTATGGTAGTGACATTGGTGAGAGGCGAACCACCCTAATTTGGCCGGCAAGGTAGGTGTTGTAAGAATTCAGGATGAAGAGGGTCTGGGGGAAGAAGAAATGAGAGCAGTTTCCCCACTTGGTGGGAGATAGGCATGTTTGCCTTAATGTTCTGCTCTTGGTAAACTAACACAATAGGCATTCAGGAGTTGGGGACCCCTGGATGCCCAGGAAGTGAGTGCATGCAGTGTTCCCTATTCCCTTGAGGGGTGCTGGGGGTAAAGCCACAGTGTCCTCACATCCTTCCCCTGGCCCCCTGGACTAGAAACAGTCCCCAAAGGTGTGCTCAGAAGTCACCTTCATGTCCACTTCCTCTCTTCAGCCCTCGCTGCTCAAAAGGTGCAGACACCCATGCACCATCCTACAACCCCTGCGGACATCTCAGCCCAGGGAAGGAGGATTGGACCTTCTTTTAGTGGGGTGGGGAGGGGATGGGCTCTAATCGGATGTGGTTTTTGGCCACTTAACAGGCTTGTGACTTTAATCAGTTACTATAAAGGGTTTTACAATTAGATCATGCAGAATGACTGGATTGGCATTTGGGATTGCTTGGGGCTCGTCAACTTGCCATTAGGTACTCCGAGGAGGAGAAAATGAGGGGAGACAGGAACTAAAGTGGGGGCTGCTGGGTGGAGTAGACTTGTTGAGGGTGTCTATTCAGAGTTACAAATATTTATTCTACTTCCTCCTCCAGGTCTGTAAGTTGCTTGGGCGGGGAGGTCCAACTGTAATAGAGAGCAGTTGCTTTGGCGGGATTTGGAGACAAGAGCCCTAAATTAGAGGGCAAAGATGATGCTTCACAGACATACATGGCTCTTGGTGGCTGCATCTGGTTAGCGTGTTCCGAGCAAGGACTAGACATAATAGGACGTTGGCTGTGGAGGCAGCAGGGTTCAGAATATTTCCTTTACTCCTGTTGAAGTGTCCACTCCAGCAACTTTTTATTTCATTTCAAAGAAGGGAACATCTTGCCGAGGAAGTCATTTTATCTAGGGTTTTCCTCCCTATGTTTATTACTGTTTAGTTCAATGCTGCTGCTGCTGCTGGCTTTTTATAGAATAGAATAGAATAGAATAGAATAGAATAGAATAGAATAGGGTAGAATGATACCTGCCCAGAAGAGGCTGGGGGTGGTCAGAAAGTGGAATTAAATGATCTTCACAAACCTCATGTGTTTTTCACTTTCCTACTCTTGCTCCTCACTGACCATCTTGAATGAGTAGTTTCCTTTGCTCTCTTCAAAACATCCCATCATCAGCAACTTTAGCCTGTGTGTGTGTGTGTGGGGGGGGGTGTCTTTGCTAGTTAGTCATTAGCCATTGGGATTTTAAAAAAATAATATATTTACAACTAAATTCCATGTCAGAAAATGTTTAGTAAGATGGCATGGACTTCTGTGATAGCTTGCATATTGCTGCGAAGATGGCTACCTTTAATTGTGTACCCTTTCATGCATGTGTGCATGCATTCATCTACTTATTTTTATATTCAGGGTCTACTGTTGCATGACATGCCCTCTGCCAGATACTACAAATAAAACGAGGAACAAGGGAAAGACCTTGGTCTTCGGGTGGAGATAAAAAGAAATATAATTTATCAAATAATTTTTCTCCATAGGCTTTCACATTTTTCACTTTATTCTTGGTAAAAGTATATATAAAGTTTACTGTCCTAATCATTTTAAATGTACAGTTCAGTGGTATTAAAAACATTCACATTGTTTTGCAACCATCACCTCCTTTCATCTCCAGAACTCTTCATCTTGCAAGACTGCAACTCTGTACCCATTAACGGATACCTCCCCATCGGCCTCTCCCCCGGCTACATCTAAACTCCTGCCAGTTCTGCTTTTTCCTACATATAGCGATCACCTCTTCATCCTACATGAAATGGGGGTCTTTGCCTAACCCCTCTTCTGTATTAAATATTAATTACTTTCTGGGTTTTTAGTTAGCATGATTGCGTCTTGTTCAGGGTGGAGAAGGGACTCGGGTTGAGAGGGGAAGCTGCACAAAAGGGGTAAAAGATAAAATCCCTGCCCTCCAGCAAGCACTTTCACTTTAGATCCAGGAAAAGCGGTGGGACAGCAGAGGCCAAGAGACTGTATAGTAAAATGAGAGGCACACAACCTCAGGAACTCAAATAGAGGTAAGGGAAGCTTTGAGCTAAGCTGTGTTTTGGAGGATAGGCAGAAAAAATGGAGGCTTGGGTTCAGGAGAGAGCATTGTCGAGAGGGCTGGCCTGCCAGTGGGGACAGGGGCTCAGGTCAGTGGGCAGATGTTTCTGTTTCTTTCCTTTCTCGGGCATTTTCTTGGCTCCTGAGCACTGTGCCAGGTGATGTGGGTCAAAAGATGAGCTCTTCTACAAGCATAGGGAGCATTCATTGAGTGTCTACTCAGAGCTAGTCACTGTTAGTTCAGTGAGTCCTCAGAAGGTATTAATCTTCATTCTATAGAAGGAGGAATAACTGAAGCTCTGCGTGGTTAAAGTAATACCTTGATCTAATGCTCTGAGAAGTTGATTCTTATCTTGAGCTTTTTTCATCCGGGAGCATGAGGTTAGCAAATAAAAACACACCCAACAGTGATCTCTCCATGCTCCAAATCTTCTTTTTTTTTTTTTTTTTTTCCAAATCTTCTTACTCCCCAGATGTTTCATACGTGCTTTGCATGGTAGTATTTCTCTCCCACTGTTGGGGTTTTCAGGCAATCTTGAGTGATTGAAGAAGTCTAGGTAATTCTTCCTTTGTCTGGGTAGCTGAGATGGGCATTGGGAATATTTTGCTCTTGGAAGGAAATCACTCATGGAGGAGGGCTTGAGCGGGGTTAGAATTCAGGTATCAGTCTCAGCCCTCTCTCTGCACATGTGCAGACTGTGGGATCTAGGATCAGTACCTTTTCCTGGATCTCGTTTCCTCATCTCAATCCTCCAGAAACCCCATAAAATAAGCTGGCTAAGTATTTTGAGTTGTATGAGCCTCCATCCTTTAGCACTTCTATTAGGAACCTGGGCTGATACCGCCCCCTCCCCCCCTTGCTTTTGTTTGGGTTCAACCTTGGAGAAAATAGGAGGTGGTGGTGGGGAGGTCAGGGAGGGACATCCCTTTGTTACATTCCTACAGAACCAATTCATAGTTCATGCATGTTTTTATTTAATAGTTCATACATGTTTTGAGGAGCAAGAACCCATTTACCTTTTTTCTTGACAAGCAGGAGCAGGCTTCCGGGTACAGTGACACTTGTTGACTGGTGTCACCATGGGCTGGTCCCTTAACCCCTCTGAGCCTGTTATTTTCACTGCAGAGAGGAAATAAGAATATTCTTGATCTTCTGTGGTCGATTAGAGCAGCGGTTTTCAACCTTTTAAAAAATTTTATCTCACGGCACACAAACTACGAAAATTCTGGGGCACACCAAAAACTGAGTTTTTTGCCCATCTGACAAAAAAGTAGGTATACTTTTTATTCATTCACACGGGATGGCTATTGTTTCGTTGGCTGTTGTCATTTTTATTTTATTTTATTTGGCAGTCTAAGGGGAGAGAGGTCAGTGCCCCTGACGAGTCAGGCACTGCATATTTTAAACATTCTTGGGGCGCACCAGTGAAAAGTCGCTGGGTTAGAGGCTCACATCATCCTCTTGCCACGGTTCTAGGTTCGTAGGAAAATGTGGTGCAAAGAAGCACTTTGTAAACTCTATAAAGCACTTGGCAAAGGCGAGGTATTAATCAGATTATCACTAACTGATGACACCCCAAAAGGGCGGACAAAAGAAGGTGATTCTCGCCCTCAGACCGATGCCCGACTCCTCGCGGGGGTGACCGAGCTGCAGAGGCCCCCCAGAACGCTCGCTGGGGAGGAGGGCCTTTCATCCGCAGCGCCCAGGCCCGGAGGAGCCGATGGCCCCCGGCTCTTGCCCCCAGCCCAGCCCTGCCCAGCCCAGCCCACCGCACTCCCAGGCCCCGTCCTGCCTTCTCAGTGGGAGGCCTCCTCCCGCAGCCCCGCCGAGGTCTCTAAGGAATGCCGCCTCCCGGGCCATTTTCTCCCTCCCTCCCGGCTCCTGCGGCCCCACTTCCAGCCCCGACCCCCAACCGGCTCCCACTTAAATGCTTGCAGGCCTGTGTGCAGCGGGAGCCCCTCCCCCACAGGACCACCTCAGTCACAGCCTGACCACAGGGAGGTCGGGTCTGGATTTACTAAAGGACCCCGGAGGGGGAGCCTGCCCCTTGCCGGCTGCCTGGCTCGCCGATGGGGTCGGGTTTCGGCTGGTGGCTCTGGAGAGAGAGACAAAGGGCAAAGTCCCGGTCCCCACCCCCACCCCCACCCCCACCCGGCAGCCCCCAGCGCCGGTCCCCTCCCCCTCCGGCCCGGTGCGGGGAGCCGAGGGCCCCCTGGGCCGGGCGGGACCGGCTCGGGCAGAGTCGGGGTGCCCAGGGGATGCCGGTGGCAGAACATTCTAGACTGGTGGGGGCCCTCCGGGTGCATCCTCTGCCCCCCTCCCTGAGCGGGGCCCACCCAGCGGCTGGCGGGGGTGGGAGGGTGCGCGCTCGGCTTTCCCGGGGTAGGTGAGCGGGGCTGGGGGAAGGGGCCGCCCACGTGGGGCACAGGCCGACGCCAGCCCGGCCGCTCAGCTGCTCAGACCTTCTCAATTGCCCGTTCATGAGGGCTCCCCTCCTCCCCCCAGCTGCCGCCGCCCTCCCCCACCCTCAGCTGCTGCCGCCCTTCCCAGGCACCTCTCTTTCTCGGTTGCCCTGCCTGCGCCCACTTTCCACGCTTTCGGTCCCCTTGGCTGTTAGGGACCTGCCCCCTGCTCCGGGGCAGGGATGGCTGAGACCTATTGGAAGGCACCGTTAGCGGTCCCGGAGGGATCCCCGGACCGGACCGGACCAGACCGGACCGGACCGGGATGGGGAGCCCGGTCAGGGGAGAGCTGTTCTGATGACGGGCCGCCTCGCTAGGGAGAAGCAAACACCAGCTTCCTGAAGCTTCTGACCACCAACAGGGCTTTGGCGGCCCAAGTGGAGGTGATGAGTCTCTTGAGGTTGTTCACCTCGTGTTGGAGGGACGCGGCCAGAGCTCCTTTCCGTGAATAGAACACATGATTGTTTCTACGCCAATCCTGGATGCAGCCTCATCCTTTCCCGGGGAACCTTAGATTCCAAGAATAACTAAACCCCAGTCTTTTTCTCGGTGCAGAACTGTGAGCTGCAGAGACCGATTCCTCTTGCTTCTGAGAGCTTCGCCTCCGAATCCTTGTCTTGAGCCGGGCTCTCCAAGCTGGCGGTGCCCCCCTAGGAGACACCCCACCTTTCTCCATTTTGCAGGCATGTCCCGCGCTGCCTTCCGAGTGCCAGCTCCATCCTTAGCTAGGTCTCTGGGCCTCAAGAGTTGCCAGACTTTTGGGTTCTTAAGCTTTCAGGGGGGTTGCTGACTTCTCCACGAAGCAGCGGGAGAGCTAAGCCAACATGTCCTGTGAGGCCCGGGCAGGAACTGGTCCTTCTGGCCCCCTCTCACCTTTCCCTCCGTCAGAGCCTCACCTTCACCCTCCTCACCCCCAGGGAAGACCCCAGAAACTTCCCACTGCCAGCTTGAGGAGGATGGTGAGCGGTGGCCGCGGCTGGTAACCCAGCGGTTAATCCCGTCCCCACACCATCGCTTGCCTCAACCAGGAAGGCTGCGCCGCTCACATTTGCTCATCTCTTCTTTGGTCCCCACATGTCAGGTTTATTCTGGTGGTCTCTTCTCCACGCCTCCCGGCCCCCACATTCCCTTTCCTCCCACTTCCCACTGGAGCGCTCACGTGGCCGGCTTCGCTTAGGTGGAAGAGCAAGATTCTAGGCAGAGAGAGAACCGTGGAGGGAGGAGGGAGTGACATTTGGCCCAGGCAGACTTGGAATTTGTCTGGAAAGAGCTGCACTGACTCAGAGCTTCTGTTTTGGCTTCCTCTGGCGCTGCCCAGATGGGCAAGAAAAAAAATACGGGCGCTCCTGTCAAACCATGTATTTCCGAGACGAGAGAATCGAGCAAAGTATTTATTCTTGAGGTTCGCTCGCTCGCTGACACCAGGCAGCACCTTCTCACTCTGCGTCACACGGTTGCTTCCCGGCCGGTGCCAAGCCTAGATGAAATTTTGCGAGATCGAATGTTTACCCTTTTACCCGGCTAACAAATCGGACAGCCATCCAGCCGTATTATAGTGCAGTTAGATCTGGTGCAAGTTAAATCCTGTGCCCAAATTAGAGCCGCATGCAGTAAAAGCCAGTTGGCACGCATTTAGCCATACAGAATATGGGCACTTTTCCTGCTGCTGACATCGGGGCTGTACAGACTCTGCTGTGTTCACACTTCATGGCAGAGAGAAAGCAGCGAGGTTTGGTGAGATGAGCAGAAACCACTAATCAGGGGCGGGCAGGGGAGGGGGAGCTGAGTTCCAGTCCTTCCTCAGAGATGCCACGTTCTTCCCTTTTCTTGAGCCTCAGTTTCTCCCCCTGTAAAATCAGAGCGACTGTGTCGGACCCTCTCAGGCTTGGGGCTTACAGCTCTCCTGCCTCACTGTATGAATCTTATTTCCTTCAGCTGAACCTGGTGTGGGGGGTGTGTATCCTTGGTCATGTGGAAGCCCAGTGATAATATCCTCTGTCCAGACTCCAGGTGAACCAGGAACTATTCAGTATGGTACACGGTGCCCTGGCCAGGTAGCTCAGCTGGTTAGCGCGTCATCCCGATACGCCAAGGTTGCAGGTTCAATCCCTGGTCAGGACACATACAAGAATCAACCAACGGCCCTAGCCGGTTTGGCTCAGCAGCCTGTGAACTGCAAGGTCCCAGGTTCGATTCCAGTCAAGGGCACATGCCCGGGTCTTGCAGGAGGCAGCCGATCCATGATTCTCTCTCATCATGGATGTTTCTATCTGTCTCTCCCTCTTCCTTCCTCTCTGAAATCAATAAGAATATATTAATTTATTTTAAAAAATCAACCAATGAATGCATAAATAAGTGGAACAACAAATGGATGTTTCTCCCTCCCTCTATTAAATAAATTAATAAATAAATAAGGTACAAGAGCCTTCCAAATGGGAGGGATTAGGGTTCAGCCCAAGTCTTCTGTGGACTTGCTTTTCCCCTGCTGGTCCTCAACATTAGTGCCAGAGTTGGCGCACATGGGGGACGGTGCATGTGTGCCGCATACATTACAGAGAACATGTTGACGGGACCACAGGTGCGTTCAGTAGTGTCCCTGCCTTCAGGTCCCTTCCTATACCCTGGCCTTCTCCTTGGTGCTGGCACTGCTCAGCCTGGTTCCACACTTTCCAGTAACTGGTCAGTGTTTTCCTTCCCAGCCCCAACCCTGCTCAGCAACCCACCTGCCCGCCCGCCTTACTGCCTGCCTGCCTGCCTGCCTGTCTGGCTGCCCTGCCTCTGGATCAGCCTGGCACGGAGCCCTGGGCATGAGGCCAGCTCCTCCCCTCCCCAGCCCCGCCTCCTTTCTCAGCTATTGCCATGCCTGGAGCGTGCCAGGTCCGCCCCCTTCAGAAGCTTTGGACAATTATTTTTTTTCTCCACCTCTCCACACTGGAGGGAGGAGGCAGGGTGGGGAGGAAGGACTAGGTCAATGGTGATCTTATGGAAAAGGCACAGGTGGGCACCTTAGGACATCTTTTTTATGTGTGACTTCCGTACATACTTTGGGAAAAACAACTGGGAAGGGAGCCAGCTTTGGGAGAGCACTTCTACTCCCGTGTCAGCCGCCTGGGACTCTTGTTGAGGAGTCAGATCACCCACTTCTGAAGGGATCCGATGGACAGCCCACCTCCAAGCCTCAGTTACCTTTGTCCATTCCCTTCTCCCATTCCAAACCAAAGTGGGGTCCCCTGCTGGACTGTAAACTCCATGAGAACAGGAGGCACGCCTGTCATCGACACTCCAGGCTCCGCACTGTAGCATTGTGCCCAGCCCCATCCAAGAGAAATACAGCCCTAGCTGGTTCAGCTCAGTGGATAGAGCTTCGGCCTGCACACTGAAGGGTCCCCGGTTCGATTCCGGTCAAGGGCACGTGCCTGGATTGCAGGCTCCTGGCCCTGGTTGGGGGCATGCGGGAGGCAACTAGCCAATATGTCTCTTCCTCTCCCTTCCATTCTCTCTTAAAAAAAAAAAAAAAAAAAAAAAAAGTCAATGGGAAAAATATCCTTGGGTGAGGATTAAAAAAGCAAAACAAAACAAAAATGCAGTGGGGGACCCGCGTAAGTGTACATTTTCTAATAGCTACATTAAAAAAGAAAAGGGAAATTCATGAAAAGATTAATTCAGAGATTAACTTAAAAATTAAATGAAAAGATTTGTTCAACATGGAATCATTATGAACAATGAGAGATATTTTACTTGGGGGTGGGCACGAAGTCCTAGGAATTCCAGTGTGTCTGTTTTCACATTGAAAGCCCATCTCTAGTCAGAGCCTAAGTTTTCATTGGAAACATTTGTTCTGTATTTAGATTTCATAAACTTTAAAGATGAAAAAGCTAAATTATATAAACAGTTAAAATTCAATGGAATTAAAATTCAGTTGCCCAGCTGCAGTAGCCACATTCCAAGTGCTCAATAGCCACATGTGACTAGCGGCTCCTGCAGTGCGGACAGCACAGGCCCGTGCCTAGTAGGTGCCAAGGAAACCTGTGGAAGGAATGACTCCAGCAGCGGCCTCCGGAAACCTTGAGAAAAGTCCTGGTCTGGAGCTTTTTGACTGATGATTGGAATTAAATGAGCCTGGTGTGTTTCTGCAGGTTTGAAACATCTCCGTTGCTCCCTCATTTCCAGTATCTAAGCACTAACCCCCAACCCCAGTCAAGCTTGGCTTTCTTCCCGACAGACCTGCAGGTTTGAGTGAAGACGTGGACACCATGGGGATGAAGTTAAGTGTGTAGATCTGTGGGAGGGTGTCTCTGTTATGAAGGATTCCAAAGTCTTCATTAACCCCTGACATTTTGAAATTATGGGCAAAAATGTTTGCATTTTTCTGGCGGAAAGTGATCACGTTTTCTAATGGGAACCAAGTCTCAAAAGAAAGGTTAGAGTTGTTATTTTTTAAAAAAAATATTTTATTTATTTCAGAGAGGAAGGGAGAGAGAGAGAGAGAGATAGAAACATTAATGATGAGAATCACTGATCAGCTACCTCCTGCACGCTCCGTATTGGGGATCGAGCCTGCAATCTGGGCATGTGCCCTTGATGGGAATCGAACCCGGGATCCTTCATTCCCAGGCGGATGCGCTAGCCACTGAGCAAAACCAGCTAGGGCAGGAAGGTGAGAATTATTAACATAGACCATTAGGGCACAGAAAATCCCTTTATGAATGTAGGTGAACAGGGATCAGGGGTACCCAAGATCCTGTAAAGTTGACTAATCCTTATCCTTTTTTCCAGATGTAAGAAACAGGTCCAGAGAGTTGAAGGCTTGACTGGCCCAAGGCCCCACAGCCTGCTAGGCAGAGAGAGTCACGGCCTGGGGGAGGGGGGGAGGTGAAGGATCTAATCTGGAGATCTCGGTTTAATCCCAGCTCCCTGTGGAGATAAAAGTCCAGGTTTGACTCACAGTAGGAGCCTCTGGGGATTGGAGCCTCAAGCTAAACAAGATTTCCAAAACCCTACTGCCTCCTTCCTCCCTTCTGCTGGCTGGCCCCGCCCTGGTTTAAAGGAACTCCTCCCTCTAGGGAGGGGTGAGGCCGTCTTCAGGATTGAAGATGGCTCCTTCCTGTCTGGGACTGGGGGTGGAAAGAGGTAGGAGCAGGTTCGCAAAAAGAACAGTCCCTGAGGCAGTCTTCAGCCCTCCCCACTTCCCAGGGACCGGAGTCACTGTCCCTTTGTGCATTGTGAGAAGGTCCCATCTGTCTGCTCCTCCATACCCTTCCTGCCCCCAGCAGGCGTCTAACCAGGGCCTGGATTCTTGCTAATGAAACACCAATAGGAAAGCCTCAAACGCATCCATTTGGAACCTTTATCCCTGCCCAGCGTGATTCTGTGGTTAGAGCATGGATCTGAGCTCCGAAGGGCAAGGGTTCTGTCCCTAGTCCAGGTGAGTTCGGGAGGCAGCCAATAGATGTTTTTCTCATCGATTTTCTCTCTCTCTCACCTCTCCCCCTCTCTTCCACTCTCTCTAAAAATGGAAAAAATTTCCTTGGGTAAGGATTAGCAAAAAAAATTTTGGAACCTTTAATAACTTCAAAATCAAATGAGCTAGAATAATTAAAAGAACAACAACCCTTGTACTACAAAAAAAGCATAAAAATGTGGAGAGGATAATGTAATAAATTTCAGTACCCATCCCCTAGTTTTAAAAATTATCAATTTATATCTAAACAGTTTTCTTTCGTTCTGTTCCCCTGATTACTTTGGAGAAAATCCTAGTTATGCCATTTCATCTGCAATTATTTCCATACATGTTTCTAAAAACGTAAGAACTTTAAAAATCATTAATTTTTTTAAACCATTTTTTTAAAAAAGTTGATTTTTAGAGAGAGGAAGGGAGAGAGAAGCATCGATGTGAGAGAAAAACATCTATTGGCACACCGTCTCCTCCCCTCCCCCCCTTTGGAGGGAACCAAAAACCTGGTTTGTGGCTTGACCAGGAATCAGCCTGCCACCTTCTGGTATACGGGATGACACCCAACCAACTGAGCCACACCAGCCAGGGCATCACTGATTTTAGGGAGAAGGAGATGGGTGTGAGAGAAAGAAAGATCCGTTGTTCCACTTACTAATGCCCTCACCGGTTGAGGATCAAACTCGGAACCTTGGCATACCAGGATGACACTTGAACCAACTGAGCTACCTGGCCAGGGCCATCACTGAGATTTTTAAAAAATTAACAGTATTATCAAATATCTAGTCAGTGTTCAATGTGCCGTAGGGTCACTTTTTATCGAACGGGAAATGTTCTGGGAAATGGAGGTGGGTTTGGAGCAGCACTCCTTTGGCAGGCCCACGGTTGGTTCATTATGTTGTGTGAACTGTGAATATTTTAAATTTCTCCTCAAGCCTGACACAGATATATTTTGGCAAAGGCCTGTGTCCTTAATGCCATCAAAAAGGCAGCAGAGCCCTAGCCGGCTTGGCTCAGTGGACAGAGCCTTGGCCTGCGGACTGAAGGGTCCCGAGTTCGCGTCTGGTCAAAGGCACACGCCTGGGTTGCGGGCTCGATCCCCAGTTAGGGGGTGTACAGGAGGCAGCGATCAATGATTCTCTCTTATTATTGATGTTTCTATCTCCCTTCCTCTCTGAAATCAATAAAGAAAATATTTTATAAAAAGGCAGCAGAGTGGACAGTGCAATGAGCCTGGAAAGAGAGACGCTTTGGGTTCGAATCCTGGCTCAGCCCCCCAATCTCAGGACCCCCTGTAAAACGGAGCTGGGAGTGAGGGGTTTATAGGAGGTGCCGAATCTGAGTCTGGTGTGAAATATTAGGCTCTTCCAAGTTGACCCATTTTCCCATTCAGTCTGTCAGTGACACTTTTCTGAAAAGGTGAAAAGGACAGGGCTTCCTGCCCAGGGAGAACTGCCAGCTGTACTTCTGGGTGCCCAGCCCCGCACTTCCTGCATCTCTTACTGGATGCTCTCTCCTCTGATCTCTCCTGTAATCCTCCTGGGGCTTGAGAAGAATGGTCCCTTGGCTCCTGTGGTCCTCGTGCCCCCTGCCTGTCTCTTGCTTTAGAGAGGTGGGTCCCTAGGGTTGCTCTGTATCTGGGGAGCAGCCCCAGGGCCCCGTAACTGCCCACAGGTCAGGGCAGGCAGAGGTCAGCCGAAGATACATACATATGGGGTGTTGGCACCAGGGAAATAATTACTCCGGTGCATCTCATTTGCTCTGCCTGGGGCTAGTGGCTTCTTTCTTTCACTCAACAGGTTTGTCAGCTCGGGGGTGGGTGGGTGGTGGTTTCCCAACGCATGGAGTTCTCTTGCCTTTCCTGAGCAGCAGATGTTGGGGTTCAGGCTGGGCTCTGTTTATTACCTGCAGAGCAAAGGCGCGCTGCTCAGCTCCAGTGGATCCACTAGGGTGCTGGAGCGGGTCCCTTTAGTTGTCACGGGGAAGTGGGACTCCAGGCTGTGTTATTGCCCCGCCAGTGCAGAAGACTGAACTGCTTTACGATCACTCTGAGCTGCGCATGGTCAGCCCTGCCTTCCTGCCTCTTCCCGTGCCTACCTGGGCACCTGCAGGCTCCCGGGGCCCGGGACAGGGATTGAGCACCATGGCGTGGTAGGCACCTGCTTTCAGTCCTCAACGCCCTATCTGTCCATCTTCCGCAGGAGGAAACTAAGGTACCCAGCAGTCAGGGCTCTCTTAGCTTCCACCTGGATCCCCCCACCATCCACACTGCCCTTGCCCGGCTGCGGCTGTAAATGTTTGTAAGTGGAATGGGTTACCCACGGGCCCGAGGAAAGAGAGTCCATTTGTCTGCGTTGCCCCAAGTGCTCTGGGCCGGAAAGAAACTAGGTAGCACCGAACTTCAGAGACGAGGCCAAGGGCTTAAAGACAAAGGTTCCTCGTGTCCTCTGCTGTTTTTGTCAGGGTTGGAGGCCTGAAGGGGCCTGGAGTGGGCTCCCAGGGCTGGGTCTGTGCCCTGAGGGGTGAAGGAGGGCGGGCTACAAGATGTCTTTTCCTTCATTGGTTGGATGGCCCTGTCCCCCTCCCCCCTTCTCCTGGAACATTCCACACATTCCAGACTGCCATTGCTTTCAGGATATGGATTAACATCCCAAGCAGATATTTGATTTCACCACCCCAACCCCTCTCCAACCCTTCCCCCCGCCTGAAAAGAAAGCCCCTAAAACTAGGAGTTTGAAGTAGGAGGAGGGTATTTTTGACCTTTGACCTGAGATAATACTAGGCCATTTGAAAGCTATTCAGACTGAACTCTACTGCACTGGGGTTGCTTTAAGCAGACAGCCGCCACCCCCCTGCCTTCTTCCAGAGAGGTCCCTTGTGGGGGGGCGAGGTCCTGGGTTTGGGGACATGCCTGGGAGCCAGGTCGCCGATCTCAGTCTTCCAAAGGCGCCATAATTCCTTCCTCGATTCTCCAACAGTTTGACTTCCACTGTAAGAGGTCCTGGATTTTCTCTGTCCATTTGGCCACCAAATGAGTCTCTCCCTCTTAACCCTCGAGTTATCACAAGAGGGTGGATCTGTGGACCTGGAACCGGACTTGTGTTTGATCTTTATTCTTTTGTCCTGCTGTCGTCTGACCTCCTTAGATCAGATTCACGAACCAACCAAAGTAGACAGCCATGGACATAGATTCTCTTCGCACTCACCCTCATTTCCTCCTCAGTTATTTCATCCCCAGGAGAGGTGTCCTTAACATACGTCATCCGTGGCGTTCCACGCTGAGCGCAGAGCTAGAAGGGTCTTGGGGACCCTTTCGGTTCCATTTTACAGCTGAAGACACTCGCGGTCCCCCAGGGGGGAAGTAAGTGAGCGGGCCCAGGACAGAGCCAAGTTGGAAACATCTGTAGTTAGAGCTTAGCATCCCTTCCCTCCCTTGGTGCCATGGGTTTCAACACTCCTTTCTCCTGGCTTGTCAGAAACTGACATGATCCCATTGCTTAGGGATACTGAGGCCTGAAGCTTAAGTGGCTCAGTCAGACGAACACCCAGTCTGAGGCAGTTTAAGGGCTAGAACTGGACTTTCTTGCTTCCTAGTCCAGTTTTTCCTCATACCACTAGAATTTTATTGGACTGTGTCCCTGAACTAAGATTTTGTGATCAAGGATGGATAGGCAAAGACTGTAATGACAATTGACCACTGCAGACAAGTCAATTAAAATGTTTAAGCCTGAAGATTAGGGCATCGATTTGGGTGGTAACCAATTTCCCTGGGAGTCAACCTTGAACCTGAAAGCCTTCTTGGGGGGGAATTACCTTTTTAAAGGGGAAAGATGGGAAGGAGAAAGTGTAGTTAACTGGGGAGAGGGAGGGGAGGTGGTGGTCAGAATGCTGGGTTATGTGTGTGTAGATCACTCCCACTTTAGTATTCGCAAATGCATCTAGTATTATACTTTTCGTACTTACTCTAAGCCCTTTGCTAAGCTCTTTATCATATTGTCTAACATTACCTTGTATACCCCCCCTTGAATAGGTATTATCCCTGTTTACAAAGCCCCAAAGGAATTAAATCTTTTTTTTTTTTTAATCTTTTAAAGATCAGTGCTCGGAAGTGGAGGCCAGGTTTAAATTTATACCTGCACAAAGCACTTCTGCACTATGACCCTGATATTGTTTGTTTGCATATATGTCTCCCCTAATAAACTGAGCACCTTGAGGCCAGGCACTTTGCCTATTTTGTGTAAATAGGTAACGGATTAATGAGTAATGTCTTATGTGGCTTTATATTTCTGAAACATGGGAGGGGGGGCGTTATAGATGGTTACTGAATAAAAGTTTCTCTAGTGAGAAACCTGAGTAGAGAGACGAAGCAGATGTGATTTTTAGGGAATGACGTTACCCTAGTAATGCTTAGGGGCGTCTGATTTTGATCTTCCTATCTGGTAACAGTGATAACAATTGTTATCGCCACACCAAATCTCTGTTCCCAAAGTTTATCATTCTTATAGACTCTAAGACGCTGGTGTAGAGAAGGTGGGGAGATAGCCTGGCACAGGGATTAAAAACGGCCAAGTCACAGTCCCCTGAAGCATTCCAAACGGTCGCTAATCCTGTTCCCTCTAATTTCAGGAGTCGGAAAATTCAGATCCGAAATATCCCACCCCAGCTGCGATGGGAAGTGAGTGACTGGGGAGCTCTCAGTGGCGTGGGTAGTGGAGACGGGAATGAAGCCTGGGCCAGCCTGAGTTTGGCTGAGATGACTGGGGAGGTCCGGTCCTCTGGTGGTGTGGTTGGTGCTAGGCCAGGGATGCTGGGTGGAGGTTGGCTGGGTCTCACCCTTAACCTGAGACGACCAATGTTAGTCCTTGGAACGTTCGTCCCTATAGAGAAGGAGGTGGGAAGGGTGTTCCCTGAGCCCCAAACTTCGTGATGGCAGAAGTTGATTTCGGGCCCCAGGTGGCACAGGTCTACTTCTAAAAAGGCCCCAAATCCCTCTTTGAGCTTAAGTACATGTCTGCGAAGAAACCCCGACAGGTCACCACCAGCGTAGGTGCCCCAGAAAGGGCAAACTGAACAGGTAATGATGCTCAATCCCCACCCAAGGCTCAGCCTGCGCCCCAGTGCTTTGCGATGCAGGGTGTCTAGTGGCTGGCCTTGGGCTAGTCCCCGGGATGCTCAGAGTAGCTTTCCTTCTTTCTCGTGCTCTAGGTCCTGGACAGCCTGCTTGCTCAGTATGGAACAGTAGAGAACTGTGAACAAGGTAAGAGTGGGCAGAGGTGGTGGGTGGTGGGTGTTGGGGGACTTTGGGGACTTTCCATGGGCAGATCTATTTGGCATGCCCAAGGAGGACAGAGTGTGGTAGAGATACACTGGACTGAGGATCTGGACATGTGGCTCTTATCTTGCGACAGGTCCCTCCTCTGTTCAATGAGACTTGAACAAAATCACTCATTCTTGACATAGGGTCCCAGGCTGCTAGGGGTCAACCAAGGTAGAACTAAGATTTTAGAAATAGCCCTAGCCGGTGTGGCTTAGTGGATTGAACATCGTCCCATGCAGGAAGAGGTCACTGGTTCGATTCTTGGCCAGGGTGGGCTCGGTCCCCGTGTATGGGGCTTGCAGGAGGCAGCCAGTCGATGTTTCTCTTTCATTGATGTTTCTACCTCTCCTCTCTTCCTCTTTCTCTAAAAATCAATAAAAACCTATTTTGAAAAAAGACTTCAGAAATGGTTTAAGAATGGAAATTGAGTGTTTATCATGGATAAGTCTTACTTTAAAAGCATTTCGATTCCCCCTTTTTGGCTGGAATAATCAACTGGTTGTCTCTTTTTTTGTTAGAATCCCTGATTGTTAGCGACATGTTTTTTGGTCAATGAAAAAAAAAGCAGAGGATTTTTTTTTTTAAATATATTTTATTGATTTTTTCACAGAGAGGAAGGGAGAGAGATAGAGAGTTAGAAACATCGATGAGAGAGAAACATCGACCAGCTGCCTCTTGCACATCTCCCACTGGGGATGTGCCCGCAACCCAGGTACATGCCCTTGACCGGAATCGAACCTGGGACCTTTCAGTCCACAGGCTGACGCTCTATCCACTGAGCCAAACCGGTTTCGGCCAAAAGCAGAGGATTTATTTTAATTTTCTTTAAAAATAATGTTTATTGATTTTTAGAGAAAAAGGAAGGGGGAGAGAGAGGGAAACATCAATGTAAGAGAAACATCGATTGGCTACCTCCTGCCTGCCCTCTACTGGGGATCGAGCCCGAAACCCAGGCATGTGCCCTGACCAGGAATCAAACCGTGATCTCATGATTTCTGGGTCGATGCTCAACCACTGAGACACACCGGCCGGGCTAGAAGATTATTCTTGCAGAATCCTCCTCACCACCCAGGTGGGAGAACACTTGAGGTTTGGTGGCCAAGTGCCTTTCCTCAGCTTGTGGGACAGAGGCTTGAGTGTTTTGGGTTTTCTTGTTGTTTTTTAAAAATATTTTTATTTGTGTTGATTTCAGAGAGGAAAGGAGAGGGAGAGAGAGAGATAGAAACATCAATGATGAGAGAGAATCATTGATTGGCTGCCTCCTGCACACCCAGCCCACAACCTGGGCACATGCCCTCGACTGGAATCGAACCTGGGACCCTTCAGTCCGCAGGCCGACGCTCTATTCACTGAGCCAAACCAGCTAGAGTGAGGCTTGAGTTTTGTCCATGTCCTCCACCCTGGGGTTGAGCAGGCCCAGGGGACCCCAAATCACAGGACAATGATGCACATGACAGAAGGTTAATTTTATTAATTTAAAAGGAGAACTATGTGCCCAGACTGCCTGAGATTCTAATGTCCGATCCATTCTCCTCCCTGTGGGAAAGAAGGTGTATGGTAATCAAATGAAAGTCAAAGGCTGCTTATGTAGAGTTTGGGGGGATTAACGGCTGGTGTCCTGAGTTGGTGATGCCCTGAATATGTGCATTTCCACGGCCAGTGACGTTTGGAGCAGTCGGGAAGTCCTTTCCTCTGGAAAAGATGCAGACATACCCATTCCCCACTCCCTAGACCACAGCAGCCACTCCTGTCAACCCGTTAGCTCGCTCCCAATACACATGCATTTGACTGATGGAGCCTTGAGGATACTCCAGCCTCTAAAATGGGTTTGGGTGTTCCCCAAAACCTTCAGCCATACCCTTAAAGCCGTTTCTTGGGATGTTTACTTCTGTAAATTGCTAACCTCAGTGTGTGTTGATTTTTAACTAGTTTAACTTTCCAAGGGTAAATGTATCTCGCAGTCTCTTGTGTGGGCGTCTGACCTGCTGCTGATGTGTGGACTCCATCCTTTTGTATGCCCAGCTCTCTTGGGGGCTGGGAAGGGAAATCAAAGGAAGATGTAGAAAGGGAAACGCAAGAGTGTAAATTTAAGTTTCCTAGGAGTTCTGGTAAAAGGGGCCGGAAGAGGAACCGTTTTGCCTTGCCGTTCCAGTTATTTCACAAGCTCCCAAGGTTCTGCTCCACGCCTGTCCCTCACAGTGTGTACGGATGAGCTTTCCACACACAGGATTCACGAGTGGCTTCTCCAGATTTCACTGCCCTAACCCTGGCCTCTGTTTTGCTCCCCCCCGCCAGTGAACACGGAAAGTGAGACGGCCGTGGTGAATGTCACCTATTCCAACCGGGAACAGACCAGGCAGTGAGTGGGCTGGAGAGTGGGACTGGGAGGGCCTTTGTGGGGTGTTGCTGGGTAGTTGGTTCAGGAATCTCAAAGGTTCAGTAACTCATTAGGATTGATGGCAAATAGATTGAAAGGGAGGGGCCCAAAGAACTCCCAGGGAAGATGGGAAAACCCCAG
Organism: Myotis daubentonii; assembly: GCF_963259705.1. NCBI lineage: Eukaryota > Metazoa > Chordata > Mammalia > Chiroptera > Vespertilionidae > Myotis > Myotis daubentonii. Next base: position 46,864,608 of record NC_081855.1, on the reverse strand, counting down.
GGGAAAAGGTTGGCTTCGGAGAGAGATCTCAGTTGCCGGAGAACAGCAGGGCTTTGCTGTGTTGGTGGCGCCATCTAGCGATAGTGAGGAGGAACTGCTATGTTTAAAGAAAAAGCATTTGTTAATGATAGGATGTGGCGGGCAGACATCTTATTGCTGTGATTGCCATGGGCCCAGTGTATGCTTGCTGGGGTCCTTCCAGTCCTCTTACACCCACATGGCCCAGCTCCTTCTCCCTTCGGCTGAGTAATGAACACTGCTCACTCACTGGTGACTGTACACATTACCCATCTACCCATTTATGTCTATATGGACCCTGTCAATACATGGGCCTTGGGCCACCTTTTGCTGTCGATGGCTCTCTTGCGGCTTCATCATGCTGCCTCTATCCTTTCTGTTTCCTGCAACTTAGGCTACACTGTAAAATCCCACCACTTTCTCGGATCTCATTATTCTAGACGTCTCCTGGGCTCACAGTTTTCTGGAGGCTCCTACTGCCCCTTGTGGCCAGCCTATGGATTTTAGCCTGGCTCTAAGATCATGGCAGCACTTGCTCACTCGCATACCTGCTGTTGCCTTGTTTACATTTCTAACAGGCAACAGGTTTGGGAATGGGGTGGGGTGTAATTCAGCCGGTTAGCAGACATTCCAGATACACAAACTCCTGCTTCCATGTGGTAATAAGCCATTCTGTCTCCAACTCTTAACTTTTTTTTAGTTTCCTTAAACATAGAAGGTGCCAGACTCAACAGGAATAAAACCAAGTCCTGTGAATTATCACCTTTATTTATTGTATTTACTCATTTATCATGCGATGCTTACACGACTTGTATAGGTAGTTTTGGCTGAAATTGACAAGCTGATCCCAACATTAATTGGAAATAACTAATTAGCGTTTCGCTTTGATGTCTTGGGCCATGTAGACTGGAAAGGGCCCCTAAGGTGGAGGTGGGAGTGGTGGGCAGGTGGTCCTATCCCTTTTTTAAGTGCTTTACCCATGGAGGGCATTTGGTGTGATTAGCATGGGTTGGAGTAACCAGTAGATTCTCTCTCTGTTCCCAGAGCCATCATGAAGCTGAATGGCCACCAGCTGGAGAACCATGCCTTGAAGGTCTCCTATATTCCCGACGAGCAGATAGCACAGGGTCCTGAGAACGGGCGCCGAGGGGGCTTTGGCTCTCGGGGTCAGCCTCGGCAGGGCTCGCCTGTGGCAGCCGGGGCCCCTGCCAAGCAGCAGCAAGTGGACATCCCCCTGCGGCTCCTGGTGCCCACCCAGTATGTGGGCGCCATCATTGGCAAGGAGGGCGCCACCATCCGAAATATCACAAAACAGACCCAGTCCAAGTGAGTCTGGGATGCTGGGGGATGGAGATGGTGCCAGGAAATGGTGGTTCCTACCTGGGGAGCGGGTGCCTCCTGGAAGCACACTGAGTGGCGTCAATAGGAAATATCGCCTGGAACACGTTCATTCTTTCCCATTCAGGAGCCAGGTGGGGAGGCAGAATGGGCATGTGGTGCACCCTGTGGTGGCCGTAGCCTGACCTCGTCCTGTTGTTAGTAAAAAGGGATCTAAAATTCCTCATAGAAAGTCTCAGCAAGCCAACCTGGTCTCGGTGAGCCGGTCATTCTCTGTGGTTTTAGCACCACTGTTGGTGTCAGCAGGACTGGTCAGCCTGCCCAAGTCTGGGCCCTCGGTCATAGGTCCTAAGTCCGTCCCATCTCCTGTTCCGCCGCCACCACTCTTCTCTCATCTTTACAGCTGATCAGTGTACCTGGGAGAGAACCGGTCACCTGGTGTCCTTATGCATAATACATCCCTCATTATTTTCTTCTTCTTTGGGACAATGTGCCTCCCCTTTACAGTTGTCTCAGGGGGAAATCCAGAATTCACAAATTAGAGTGTGGGCTGCTGATCCCCAACCTGGCAGTCCCATGGTAGATGCCATCATTCCAACCGCCACCTCCTGATTAAGACAGGACCCAGGGCAACAGGCCGGCCATGTGTCCCTGGCCCTCCCCCCTGCCCTCCCCCATTCTGCCTTTGATGGGCTTTGTTCCAAGTAGAGCTGCTCCTGTGCCTGAGGTGGGGGGAGCCCGCAAAAGACCCGCTTCCCCCAGGGCGGACTGACCAGCCACCCCGTCCTTGTGGTCCTCAGGATCGACGTGCACAGGAAGGAGAACGCAGGTGCCGCCGAAAAGGCCATCAGCGTCCACTCGACACCCGAGGGCTGCTCCTCCGCCTGTAAGATGATCTTGGAGATCATGCATAAGGAGGCCAAGGACACCAAAACGTAAGGCTTCCGCTCTCCTACGAATGTGGAGACCGCCCCCTTCCTGAACCCAACACACACCTTTGTTAGCGAGAGCACAGAGATGCAGGAGATGTTACACACTGAAATCTTCTTTCCCACAAGGAACACCTTGTGTGTATGCCCTCTGGAAGCGTTGTGCACTCGGAAGCATATATGCGCACAAGCACAGGTGTTTTTATTTCTTTTTTTAAAAAAAAAATATTTTATTGATTTTTTTTACAGAGAGGAAGGGAGAGGAATAGAGAGGTAGAAACATCCATCAGCTGCTTCCTGCACACCCCTCACTGGGAATGTGCCCGCAACCAAGGTACCTGCCCTTGACCTGAATTGAACCTGGGACTCTTCAGTCCGCAGGCCAGTGCTCTATCCACTGAGCCAAACTGGTCAGGGCACAGGTGTGTTTTAGCATAAAGAGGGTCCTAATGTACATTATATTGCATATTGATAAAACCGTTTTACACTTCGCTTTTTTCATTTTCATGCACCAATACATACTGACCCAATTCATTTTTTATAGCTGCAGACATTTCTCTCTCTCTTTTTTAAAAAAAATATATTTCTGTTGACTTCAGAGAGGAAGGGAGAGGGGAAAAAAATATAGAAACATCAATGATGAGAGAGAATCATTGATCAGCTGTCTCCCGCACATCCCCTACTGAGGATTGAGCCCGCAACCCGGGCATGTGCCCTTGACCGGAATCAAACCCGGGACCCTTCAGTCCACAGGCTGGTGCTTTATCCACTGAGCCAAACCAGCTAGGGCTGGCTGCAGATATTTCTACAATGTGGCATTTTCATTTTTTATTTTCAATTGATTTTTAAAGTGTTCAGCTGAATGACTTTTAATATGCAGATACCTGTGAAGCCGTCACCCCATTAAGATAATGAACATGTCCATCGTTAGCATCGTTTTTGGGCCCCTTGGCAGTCCACCCCTACTCCCCCATTTCTTCATCCTGAGCAGCCACTAATCTGGGTTTAGTTCTCTCCTAACATGGTTTGGTCCTGTGGTTTGTCCTACAAACCTCCTCGGGGTGGCATGATGGCTGAGTCTCCACATGACCCCCCCTTCTTCCCTTGTCTCCTGAAGGGCTGACGAGGTTCCCCTGAAGATCCTGGCCCATAATAACTTCGTGGGGCGCCTCATTGGCAAGGAGGGGCGCAACCTGAAGAAGGTGGAGCAGGACACGGAGACGAAAATCACCATCTCCTCGTAAGGCTCCCTTGTATTTCCTTCTGTGTGAATGGGGTGCCTGGGGGCCCGGGGCCGGCCCTGTTTCATGACTGAACCTTGATACTTCTTGTCCCTTAAGTTGGATGCAGTTTCTGCCCATTAAAGAAGACTCAGAGGTGGTGAAGAGTGTTTATTTTGACAAGGACTGGGGCTCTCCCGTCGCACCGCTGTGTGGGCTGTGGCGGGCAGGGGACTATTAGGGTGCCGCCTCCTCAGTCCTGGTCCCCCCCCCCCCCACCGCAGACCTCAAGTGCTCTGCATCTTCAGGAGAGGCTGCAGCTTGGAGCCAGGGCTTATGTTTCAAACCTGGGTCCTGTTCTGAGGACAGAGCCTAGGCGGTGGCCTGCCTCTCCAGGTGGATTAGTTCCTGTGAGCACCGTGTGTCCTGTCATCAGCGACTCGCTGGTGGGCAGAGTGCTGCTCTGTTCTGGAAAGGCACAGGAAGTGGATGGCTTAGACCCCCCCGGGAAAGGAGCATCCTTCTTGCGTCCCCCGCGATTGGATTCCTCACAAGTAGAGGGGTTGCGGTTGGGTGTTCTCATCTCCCGGCACACCCCCCTGCCCTGGTTACAAAGCGAAGGCCAGAGACAGAGCTGTTTGGCAAAGGCTAAGCAGCTTGCAGAAATGGAGTGGAGGGGGACGCTGCTCTGCTCTCCCCGCAGGCTGCAGGACCTCACCCTCTATAACCCCGAGCGGACCATCACCGTGAAGGGGGCCATCGAGAACTGCTGCCGGGCCGAGCAGGAGATCATGAAGAAAGTTCGGGAGGCCTATGAGAATGACGTGGCTGCCATGAGTGTGAGTGCCAGGCGCCTGCTGCCCCTCTCCGAGCCTGAGCCACACAGCGTGGGTCTTCCTCATGGGACGGGCAGGCCAAGGGCTGTGTGGTGTGGCCTTGAGGCCTTTCAGTTTGACTAATAGGGCTTTTATAACTATATGTAACACTTGTTCATGTAGACTTTAGCGGGTCCATCCCGTTCATCTGATTTTCAAAGGGGGTGGGGCAAGGGTGTAGGAAGGTGAGTCCTAGAAGTCACACGGAGACCTGCCCCTGCCGCGTCTCCCGTAGGTGTGCGGCGGTACAGGGCTGTGAGTCTGTCCCCTGTCTCAGGGCGGAATGAGCCAGAGAGGTCGGGCTCCTGACGGAATAAAATTGGTTGGAGTCGCTAGCTCTCAGTCCGTAACTCCACGAGTACACATGTGAGAACCAAAAGGGCAGGCGGTGTTTGTGTAAAAGCATGTCATTCGTCTGTTTTTGGCCGACTCTGTCTTGGGGTACTACTCTCCCGCTTAGTTCAGCCAGGGCCGCCACACACACAAGCGACCACGGGGCCCGGTCAGCCTGAGCTGACCTCCCCCTCCTCACCTTTCACCCCAGCTGCAGTCTCATCTCATCCCCGGCCTGAACTTGGCTGCCGTGGGTCTTTTCCCAGCCTCGTCCAGTGCAGTCCCGCCACCTCCCAGCAGTGTCACGGGAGCTGCTCCCTATAGCTCCTTTATGGTAAGTGCAAAGCCTTCTCACAGAACCCCTGGGCCCGGCGACGGCCTCCCTTAAGCAGCCCCACTCCTTGTGGGAGCCCGATCCTTGAGGGTTTGTAGGGAGGTAGGAGGGTCTGAGGTTGCTTCTCCTCCATTGTTCCCAGCCCCTGGCAACAGGTCAGAACCTTGACTCCGTGGAGGGCAATCTCAGATGCTGCCAGGGATGCTGACAGCACTCTTCTTCCCTCCTCCTCTTCCTCCAGCTTCTTCCCTTGATTCCTGCTGGGCTTAGGGAGAGCCAGAGAGGGTGTTGCCCAGGTTGGCTGGGTGCCTGCACCCCTTTCTCCTTGAGGGTGCACAGCAGGGGTGTGGAGGGGCTTCTAGGCTGTGGCTCTGGGCCTGTGGTGATGACACACCCTGTCTTGGCAGCAGGCTCCGGAGCAGGAGATGGTGCAGGTCTTCATCCCTGCCCAGGCGGTGGGCGCCATCATCGGCAAGAAGGGGCAGCACATCAAACAGCTCTCCCGTTTCGCCAGCGCCTCCATCAAGGTGATCTGCTCTGCCTCCCTCCCGTCCCCGACGGAACTGCTCTGCTCCATCACCCTCTTGCCTTTGCTCCCAGGCGCCCTGCCTGGCTGGTGCTGGGGCCTTTTCCCTGTGGCTTTTGGCCTTGCTGAGGTCTTCACAGAAATCCAGTTTTCAGGCCAGGGAGGAGGTGGCATTGTAGCCTAGAGAAGGAGGCTGGGTTCTGCCACAGACTGACGAGGGTTCAAATTCCCATTCCTAGCTGTGTGACCAGAGCCTCCGTTTCCTCATCAGTATAGCGGTCGTCATAGCACCAGGAAACGATGCAGCTGGAGCCTGGTTCAGTCAGTGCCTGGGAGCAGTGGGTGCTCAGTAAATGTTAGCTGTCTTTTTACCTCCCCTGGCGGGGTCCTGTGGAGAGGGAGACGGGCACAGGGAAACAAGGGCGTTGTTAAATTGCACATTTGTTTTGGTGATCTCAAAGTTTTGGTGAAGTGTGCTCTGAGGAAGTGTGGTCACTGCCCTCCCTCTTGGTCATCTCATCATTACCCCCCTTGCCCCCAAAAAGACTCCACTGAAACCTCCCCAGGAGATTGGGTGATGGAAGAGTGTGGGGGCCATGCTTAGATACCGGCACTGAAGCAAGCCCATCCATGCCTTCAAAACAGTTTTGGTACAAGGGGCAATGACTTTGAGGTGTGGAGTCTTTTTTTCTTCCCATGTTCTCAGAAGTGGATAGTGGGAGTAGGGGGACTGGCACAGTGGAGATGGAGGGCTCCTCTTTTTCTATTTTTTTTTTCTCTTTTTCTATTTTTAATTGAAAAAATATTCTAAACTTGTTTTTTAGAGAGAGAAACATTGATTTCCTGTTCCACTCATTTATGCATTCACTAGAGACCCGGTGCACGAATTCATCGGCCTGGCCTGCGGGATCAGGCCCAAGCCGGCTCTCTGACATCCCCTGAGGAGTCCCGGATTGTGAGAGGGCCAGGCCGAGGGAACCCACCGGTGCACAATCAGGGCCGGGGAGGGATGTGGGAGGTTGGCCAACTGGGGAGAGACCGAGGGAGGCCTCCAGGGCATGTCCGGCCAGTCTCGCTCAGTACCTATCAGCCTGACCCCAGCAGCAAGCTAACCTACTGGTTGGAGCGTCTGCCCCCTGGTGGTCAGTGCACATCATAGCGAGCAGTTGAGTGGCCTTAGCATCATTAGCATATTACGCTATGATTGGTTGGCTGCACACTTAGCACATCAGGCTTTTATTATATAGGGCTAGAGGCCCGGTGCACGAAATTCATACACTGGAGTGGCAGGGGAGGGGGGTCCCTCAGCCCAACCTGTCCCCTCTCACAGTCCGAGAGCCCTCAGGGGATGTCCTACTGATGGCTTAGAAGCGGGCTTAAGCCGCAGTCTGGCCACAGAGGCCCGGAGCAGGCGCACCTCTGTGTTGTTCTCTCAGGCTTGGGGCTGCGCTCAGCTCCTCCTCCTGAGCTGGTTGTGACCTTTACAGAGTCCTGACCTCATTTGCATATTACTGCTTTTTATATAGATAGATAGATAGATAGATAGATAGATTGGTTGGTTGCTTCTTGTATGTGCCCTGACCAGGGATTGAGCCCACAAACCTTGTTGTATGGGGATGTGCTCTAACCAACTGAGCACCCAGCCAGGGTGAGGGCGCCTCTTTGACCAGCTGTTTGCTTTGCAGATTGCTCCTCCAGAGACTCCTGACTCCAAAGTTCGTATGGTTATCATCACTGGACCCCCAGAGGCCCAATTCAAGGTTCTGGTCTTTATTGTTTTCCTAAGCTGGACACACTGGGATTGACCTGGGGAGGGGTGTGCAAATCAGACTGGCATCGAGCTTCCCTCGCTACTTCTCGAAGGTCACGCGGGAAAGAAGGAGTCTGAGGCTTCTTCTCTGTGCTCTGCCTTAGTTACTGCGGAAGGGAAGGCCTTTAACGCCAGAGTCCCTTCTCTCCCTTATGTCTCTACTACATCCCTGGGTTCTCGAACTTCTGGTCAGAAGCCAAAGCTGGTTGTTAACTTAGCCTGACAGGGACGGAGAACGGGGACAGCTCTCCAGGCTGTGGAGTGTCTGATAGCCTGTCCCCTGAGCGACTTGATCAGCTGCCACTTGGACCTGAATTGCTAGCCACTGCATTGTCCAAATAAATGCCCTCATCGCAGACCCCGACGGGTCTGGTTTTACTAAACTGAACACATTCCTCTAGGAAGAATGCATTCGGTTACTCTACCCAGGTTCTCCAATACAGATAAGCGGAAGGGACCCTGATGGGTCAGTGCTGTTGATTTTTCATAGCACCTGGCCTAGGTGGTTGATCTTCCTGTAGGTGGGGTGGGCTTGTGGGCCAGAAGAGGGTCGGGTGGAGCTTGGGGGCTGTACTTTGTGTTTTGCCATATATATATGGCCCAATGATTAACAATGACCTCATCTTCTCAGGCTCAGGGAAGAATTTATGGAAAACTCAAGGAGGAGAATTTCTTTGGTCCCAAGGAGGAAGTAAAGCTGGAAACCCATATCCGGGTGCCAGCGTCGGCGGCCGGCCGGGTTATTGGCAAAGGTGGCAAAACGGTGAGCTGGGAGGGCCACTTTGAAAATTCTAGGCCTTAGTCCCCAAACCCAGCAGCTCTGCCATGGCCTCCTGCTCCCCTGCCCTGCCCAATCTCAGGACTCCACTTTGCCCATTTTCTTGATTCTGCTCCCCAAGCTTAGCTTCTGACTCCGTTTCCACCTGCTAGTCGCCAGCTTCTAGCCCCTCCCTCTGTTTTTCATTGTTGAACGTATGACATATGTTCCCCTTTCCCCCCCATTGTCCTCTCCCAGCCCACCCCTGCCTTCACCCCCCCTGTTGTCTGTGTCCATTGGTTATGCTTACATGCATACAAGTTCTTTGGTTGATCTCTTACCCCACCCTCCAGTCCCCCCAAATCCTCCCCTCCCTTCCCTCTGAGGTTTGATGGTCTGTTGATGTCTCTATGTCTCTTGATCCATTTTTGTTCAGCGGTTTATGTTGTCCATTCTATTCCACAACTGAGTGAGATCATGTGATACTTACCTTCCTCTGACTGGCTTGTTTTGGTTAGCGTAATGCTCTTCAAGTCCATCCATCAGCCATGGTTTCTTGTGGCAGCTTGAGCTCTTCTCTGCCCACTTACCCCCAGGTGAACGAGTTGCAGAATTTGACAGCAGCTGAAGTGGTGGTGCCAAGAGACCAGACCCCTGATGAGAACGACCAGGTCATTGTTAAGATCATCGGGCATTTCTATGCCAGCCAGGTATGTATGGCATTTCCTCATCACAGACGGGTGGGGTGGCAGGAGCCCAGGGCTCAGAGAAGCAAGACTCCAGAGGTTGGCCAGTAGGACTTGACCAGTCCCGGGACCCTGCCTGCCTCTGGGCCGGCCTGTTCTCTTCCAGGTGCATGAGTGTGAGGTGTGCATGCTTTATTCCCTCTATGATGCCCTAGGGAAAGCACTGACAACTTCATGTGTTTCATATAAATATGTGACTTTATAATTTATACGTTATATATTAACTAGTGGCCCGGTGCACGAAATTTGTGCACATTAAAAGGGAATTAACTAGAGGAAATATTTTAATATTGCTATTGGCCCTTTCTCTATAATAGAAGTGTCAGAGATGAAAGAAAGTTAGTAAAATGTATATGAAAATAATATCTAAATTTATCACCCACGGGGACGCAGTGTCAAGTCCTGCTGGCACCGCAAGGCCCAGAGTCAAGTCCCCACCCACCTCTGTGTGTGCCTCACCCACCTGTGCGTCTGCCCGCACCACGTGGGACGCCCCTCCCCCCCCACCGCCCACCCCCCACCCCCAGTCCCGGAGTCCCGCCCTGCAGGGCTGGCGCCATGTGGGACTCCCCCGCTGCACCTCCTGGTCAAGTCCCCGCCCACCCGCACGCACCTTGTTTGTACACGCAGCCCCGCTCACCCACTTTCGCCTGCTGCGCACGCAGCCCTCTGGTGATCCTTTGTGACGGCGTGACGACCACAGGCTTTTGATAATTTAGGATGATCTTTTTTTTTTTTTTTTTAAATATATTTTATTGATTTTTTACAGAGAGGAAGGGAGAGGGATAGAGAGTTAGAAACATCGATGAGAGAGAAACATCGATCAGCTGCCTCCTGCACACCCCCTACTGGGGATGTGCCCGCAACCAAGGTACATGCCCTTGACCGGAATCGAACCTGGGACCCTTGAGTCCGAAGGCTGACGCTCTATCCACTGAGCCAAATCGGTTAGGGCAGTTTAGGATGATCTTTCCTGTTATTTAACATTGGTCCTTCCTTAACCATTTTTTGCACTGGATAAGAAAAGAAATGGGTATTTTATCGCCCAGTCAGTCTTGCTCATGGAAAGGAGACATTCTCTGGGACACTTCTGTCAAGTGAATCGCATTCTGCAGTGGATTTTCCTTGTAAAACTGTTCTTAGGGAAGAAACTTTTAAGAAGTAAAGAGTAAAAAATACGGATCCTTTGGTATTTTGCCCATTTTCACAGTGGTTATTTCACTGATTTTTGTTTTGTTTTTTTTTTTGTTTTGTTTTGTTAATCCATCTCCAGGTGTTTCATCCCCTTTCCCGGGGATACTTACATGTGTAGTGGAGTTGTGATTTGTGACAAAGTCTCCTAGTTGATGACCCTTTGACCAAAACATACTCAGGCAACTCTGTTTTGGGTTCAGTAATGTGACAGCTTTGTTAAGTTTTAAATTCGGAATGAATGTACCCCTTTGCCCACCCCTCTCCTTGCTGTATTGTCCAGTAGGTGCTCAGGGTCCATTCAGAGGCAGGCAGACTGAGGTCACTCTAAACAATCTTCCTCATCTTTCTAAAGTCCTGTGTGTCCTGTGGTCTGGGTCTGAGTCCATGTGTGGGGCTGTCTCCTTCCTTGCCTTTGGGGGCCTCACCTTCCCTCTCGCCTGCTCTTTCTGCAGATGGCTCAGAGGAAGATCCGAGACATCCTGGCCCAGGTTAAACAGCTGCACCAAAAGGGACAGAGTAACCAGGCGCAGGCGCGGAGGAAGTGACCCGCCCCTCCCCAGCACATCAACTCGAGGACGACGGGCTGAAATCGAGAGCGCGTTCTCCCCAGCAGGCCTGAGAATGAGTGGGAATCAGGGACACTTGGGCTGGGATGTAGATCAGGTTTGCCCACTTGTTTGAGAAAGACGTTCCAGTGAGGAACCCTGATCTCTCTGCCCCAAACACCCAACCAATTGGCCCAACACTGCCCACCCCTCAGGGTGTCACCATGGAAATTCTAGCTCAGGGTGCTTTTAAACGTGGATTGTTTAAGTCAGTTCTTCAGGTCCCACCGAGAGGGTGGGCCAGATCCCAGTGGGAAGAGAAATAAAATTTCCTTCAGGTTTTTAAAACATGCAGAGGGGTGTTTTAATCAGCCTCCAGGGATGGTTTGCTTCTTGATCCTAAAATCCTTCCAGCCTTCTGCTTGGTTTATTGGTTAAAATACCTCCCTTCTCATGCCCTGACCTCGCCTCTTCCTACAGTCACACTAATTGTTTTAGCATGGCCACTACCAGAAAAAGTGGGGACCAGGGAGGACATCGCTTAGCTTACTATTGACTCAGAGGGAAAAGACACGTCAGCATCTGAGGTTTGATTCCCGTCCCTCCCTCAACCAACCCACAGGAACAGCCAGGAGTAAAGACTGGAGGAGACCTGGGAAGACAGGCGATTAAAATAAGTAATCCACGTTTAAAAGGAAGGCCCTTGCGGCTGATCTGTTCCAGATCACCATCTTGGAAAATTGGCACAATTACAAGTCCCCCACTCTGCTGGGGCTTCCCCACCAAGACCCCTCGAACCGTACGGGCCCCGCATCGTGTCCAGGTGCACATGGTGGTACTAAATGCTCAGTGGGATAGGGGCTGACCACTGTACCGTCCCTGATTCCCACCATTCTCAGGCAGATTTTATATTTTTTTAAAGTCTATTTTAATGATTGGATGTGAGCACTGGGAAGGGGCCTTACTCCCCTTGAGAACGTCTCAGTTCCATGGAGGACTTGAGTGGCCCCCCAGGCCGCCACTGTGCCCTCACCCCAGCCCGTGTGCTCCCGCGAGGGCTGGCTCCCGGAGGCAGGAGTTGCGGGGCGCTCCCCCCCCACCGGCACTGTTCTTTTGGTGGTGGTGGGATGTGGAACCCAACCCTGAGCTCCCAATAAAGCGAAGGTTCATCATCTGGCATGTTTTATGAATACCCAGCAAATCGGAGAGTATTTGCTTTTGTTTTTATCCTAGAGGCATCGTTAACTGATGGCTTCTGCCCCCGCGAATCATTGGCGTGATGACAGGTGTGCCTAAAAAGCAAAATTCAAAACACCAGCAACGTATTATGCACAAAGGGGTAAATAGACTTAATTTATTGATTGACCAGCCTCCATAGGATCCCGTTTGAAGGTCAGGCCCATGGAAGGCGGCAGCCATCAGTTACCTGAGGTTAGGCCTCTCCTCCTGATACACTTACGTCCGTGCACGCTGGCCAGGCGGCGGCCCCGGGCTCGCGCCCTCGGACGGTGCTACCCAGTGTGCTGGGCAGGGAGGGCGGCCTCTGCTTGTGAGGAGGCCCACGTGTGGCGTCCCCTCCTTCCAACACGGCAGCCACAGTAAGGCGACAGCATGACGTGTGGGCGGAGTCAGCCAGGTAACGCTGTGCGCAAGTGAACTACCTCAAGGTACGGAGTTACCTCAGCAATTACTTTCCTTTTTGTTCCCCCCACCTCTTTTTTTTTTTTTTTTAATCTTTTTTTTTTCCCCCTTGCGGCTTGCTGATATTTTATATAAAAAAGAAAAGCAAAGCAAAAGAGAAGCTGATAGTCTTGAATATTTTATTTTTTTAATGAAAAGAAAAAAATGAGAGTTATGTTTCGTAATTTCTTAATTTCTTACAACGTGAGCCAGTGCAGCCCTTTAGGAACTCCCTGGAACGGGCCCTGTGAGAATGGCCTGGGGGGCTGGCTCCTTGGGCCCTGGGAGGAGACGGGGGCTGACAGGGAAGGTCCAAGCCGGAGGCCCCAGGGTGAGGCTCTGACCTCTGACCTCGGTCTCCTGGGCACTCCTGCCTGGCGAGAGTCGGAGGGAGGCTCACCGGGCTTCTCTGGTGCCCCCTCTCTCCCCTTTGGTTAAAGGGCATCCCAGCCGGTCTTTCCCACCAGTGGTGCTGTTGAGATATTTTAAAATATTGCCTCCGTTTTATCGAGGAGAGAAATAAAACTAAAAGATATATACCCTTTAAAATTTATATTTCTCTGTCTAAAATATGGGAGCCAAGATCCTGTTGGTGGAAGAGACAAAGCGGCCCCTCGAACCCTCCGAGAGGTCCGCCTGGTCTGCTATCGCAATGCTGTCATCTCTCTTGTCTCGTTTCAGTTCCATCTTGTTATTCTTCTTGGTCTGTTTCAATGGCCCAGGAGGCAAGCAGATTCTTGGGTAACTGCTCCTCTCCGTCCCCCTATCTTTAGGTTGATCTGATGGTGGACCCAAACTTAGGGAACTCTTGACTTAGGTTGGGGGGTGTAAGGGAAGGGGCAGGGGATATGGGAACGTGATTGGGGGCAGGCTCCTGCCTCATTCGTCATGTCTTACCACTTTCTCACTGCGATGTTCCCTGTTAGCCCCGGAACTGCCTGCTCTACAGAGAGGAGGAAGCAGGGACGCATTTCGGGGAAATGTCAGGCCAGTAATAGTTAAGCTCCCCACCTGTCCTAGCCACAGCGAAGGGTCTCCCGACGACCATCTCTGGCTCTACATGCTTCATCCCAGAATGAGGCAGACAGCGTTCAGACATCGGCCACTTAGTGATTGAAGGTGAATTCCCAGCAGCAAGCATGCTTTCTGACCTGGTTCAAACTGCCGTCGGAAAAGAGGCCCCCGGCCCCCGAAATGTGGTGGTTGCAGCGCGCAGTTTCCTTGGGGGGCTGCTCCCCTCACCTTCAGCCCAGGCCCTTTTCCTTCGGCTGATTCAGCTCCTGGGAGAGGCCAGGGCGTGTGGAAGGGACCGTCCAACTTGACGAGGATGAGGCACAGCTCCACTCACTGCTGATACTTGCCCAGCAGGAAAATCGTGAAAGTCACACCACTAGGGAGCAAGGGAATGTGGTTTGGCGGTTGAGGTTTAGCGGGATGAAGGGCTTGTCTCGGTGGGTCCACCTTTGACCCCCGTAGGCCGGGTCTTGGGGCGGGTCCTCGCCCGTCTGCCCGTCACCTCCGTGTCCCCATCCTTGGTGAGATGACAAGCTAACATGAAAAGCACTCGGGAGATTTGCACGACCTGAGAAAAGCGACTTCCGTGCTCTCAGATGTGTGTGTGTGTGTGTGTGCTGCATATGTATTTGTAAGAAAGGACCATCTCTAGGATCTATTTTTTAATTCTGTGGAACATGGAAAACCAAACGGTTTGGTTCACTGACTTGGAAGCTGCATCTGACAGTTACACCCCAATGGCTTTCATCCCCGTGAGGGTCTGGTTGCCTTTTGCCATTTGGGTTGTGGGCTCGGCTCCTCGGAGGGGTGTGGGTAGTAGGGAGCCATGTCTAGGGACGGAGTTTTATCACTTCCTGCCCTTTCCTCCTCTCCTCCCGGTCCTCACGCTTCTTTCCTCTCACCGTTGGCAGAAAGACCCCATGTCACACCCAGAGAACCCGGATGAGACGCTCCAGTTGGTTCTTTGGGTCCACTTTCCTCTGTGCCAAAGACAGACAGACAGAGGCTGAGAGCCGTTTCTGAATCCAAACAACAGCCATCTTTCGACATAGACCTGGGCTGTCTGGGAAGGAGAGGGCGCCTGGACACTGTGAGCTAAAGGCAGGACCCCTCCTTTCTGAGGCTCCTGGGTGGTGTGGGGGCCACAATTGGTGCCAAGGGGTAGGGAGCTGAGGAAGGGGTCCGACGGCTCCTGGTTGCACTTTGGGGACGGAGGGGGAGTTGGGGGCCCCTCCACGGGGGACGGCTCTTTGTCCCCTGCCCCCACTGCAGAGATGGCACAGTTCCCTTCAGGCCTGGCAGACTGGCAGTGAGGAGGGGCCTCAGTTAGCTCTCAAGGGTGCCTTCCCCTCCTCCCACTCCAGACATACCCTCTGCCAAACTGGGAACTAGTGGTGCTACGTAACTACCTCACAGAGCCCCTGCCTCCCGCCCCTCCTCCAGGGGTGGGGGACTCCTTCCATCTCCCCACCCCCAAAGTGTTTATGGGGAGATCCTAGTGGCTTTGACATTCAAACCACGCAACTCTTGGGCCTGTTGGTTGAAAACTGGCAGAAGGAGAGCAGCACAGCCTGACACAGGCATTGCAGGAGGAGGGGAGGAGAATCCCCAGTGCCAGGGGACAGAAAGCCATTTCCCTCCCAGACACTCGGTGTAGACGCAGAGCATTTTCTGTTGTATTCAGACTGAGAGCAACACCAGCTGAGCACTTCAGGTTCTTTCCTTTGGATGCATCAGGCTTCTCTGTGGGGTGGGGGACAGGAGGCCTAATGACCGAAGGTGCGTTTGGAGGGTGCGGGCCACAGCCCCAACCCTGACTCGGCCCTCCTTGGGGGCAGAGTCTGATGGCACCGCTGGTGCCTTAGCATGGTGAGTCCGGACTGACAAGACAGAAGGAAGACTTTTTTTTCTTAAATGAACTGGCAGGAAGCTCCTCGGAGCATGTGTTTTGAGGCGTCACAGATGATTCTGTGCTACGAGTACAAATGGATGAACTACCTCAGTCCTTACAGTAAAGTTGGAGCCCAGGGCAGGACTCGGGCATGAGAGCTGAGGCCTGTGCCACGAACGGTGTGTCCTTGAGCAGGCAGGCCTGCCAGCACCCCCCACTCGTACCAGTTGGGTTGGGAGGGCTGACCTTTCTGCCTTCTTTGTCCTGGGGTCCCCTGTTTCCCCCCTTTCCCTCCAGCTTGTCCCTCTCACCTGCTATTTCTTTGTTGGACCAGAGGATGAGGAGAGGAGGGGGGTTGGCTGGAGGTGAGATCTGGGGTGTGGCCTGGAAGCCACCACTCAGCTGGGGAGCCGGGGACAGGGGCAGCCAGAGGAAGACCTTAGACAGGGTTTCTTTGAGATGCTCCGCCCCCTGCATGTGCTTCTCCGTCTCCACGGAGACGTGGCTGTAGAAGGGAAAGAGGTGGAGCAGGATCCTTTGTCCTGCGAGTCTGAGGGCCAGGTCCTCTGGTCGCTCAGGTGTCTGTGTAGTCTGGGGAGTTCCACTGGGCCCTCCCAGCCCCTCCCCACCCTGTAATGAATGGACCTCCTCCTAGAAGCCCCAATTTCACGTTTGTTTTATCTACCTCTTAGGAAGACAATAGAGAAAAATTAGGTAGTGGCAACTCCACTTGCTTAGATTAGGGGGGCGGGAAAAGATTTCTTTTTCCAAAGGAAAATAAAAATATTACCTTAAAAACACTTTCCAAAAGATTTTAAAAACCAAAAAAAAAAGTTAAAAAAAAAAGAGGGAGACATTTTCCAGGATCTGCTGGATTATTTTAATTCCCCAAACTTATCTTTTCCCCCATAAATAAGTTTCACTCTTTGGCAAATTTCTCCACTCGTTTAAGATGACATGCTACACTAACAGGTACAGCTTTCACGTCGGGCCCCTGGCCTGCCCCTGCCCCCACACCCCATTCCTGCCTGATACCCCCAACCCCACCAGGTGACTTCCAGTCACTCAGCAAGAACTAAGGCTTCGTGTGTGTGTGTTGGGGTGCTTAGATCTTGATTTACCGTTTTCCCCTGTGGGGGTTGGGGGGCCACTTGTAACGCTTCTGTAAGTTTTATGTAACCCACTGCAATAGAAAGGTAAGATGAATTTCAGCAGATCTTGAGTTAGCATCGTGAATAAATATCTGCCACCATTTGGAGTCTGCCCTGTCTCCAGCATCTTGATCTTGGTCCCAGGAACCAAAATAAAAGAGCCCCTCCTCTGAGGCAGAGTGAATGGTATATAGAGAGGCCTCTTACTCAGGACAGTGAAAAATGTATTGTTGTGAGTGCGATCACAGTGGGGGCTGGAGCGGGGACTCAAGTTTGTGATTACGCGACCCTCTTCTGTAAACGTGGCCACTGTGGAAATTGTACTTTGCTGGAAATTAGCCAGCTGTCACCACCCGGATTTTGATTGTACCCTTTGTCCCACCCTTTAATCTGGTATTGACTTTGTCGGGGGCGGGGGGGAGGGGGGGAGGTGGAGCAGCTGGCTCAGACTT
This sequence comes from Myotis daubentonii, assembly GCF_963259705.1. Lineage (NCBI taxonomy): Eukaryota > Metazoa > Chordata > Mammalia > Chiroptera > Vespertilionidae > Myotis > Myotis daubentonii. The sequence continues at coordinate 46,847,795 of NC_081855.1, read as the reverse complement.
TTTGGAGTTTGTTCTTTTGCTGGATGAGCACTCCAGTGTCAGTCACGAACCACTCTATTCCACTATCTCAATTTCAAAATAAAAGGAAACTTACATGGAAAGCTGAGTGTGTCTGTGTCTCAGAGGAGGGTTTTCTGGGCGGGGGAGCTGAGCTGCGACCTCAGGGTGAGAGCCCGGATTTCCAAGGACAAGAGTCACTCGAGTACGAAGTAGGCATTTTGTTTACATTTACAGCAACAGAGGAGTGGCTTCTACAAGGTGCCTTGTTCTTAATTCCCTTTGCATGTGAGAATAAGGCCTCCATGAAAAATGTTGAGCCCTAGCCGGTGTGGTTCAGTGGATAGAGCGTCGGCCTGCGGACTGAAGGGTCCCTGGTTCATTTCCAGTCAAGGGCACATGCCCGGGTTGCGGGCTCAATCCCCAATCGGGGGTGTGCAGGAGGCAGCCGATCAATGAGTCTCATCATTGATGTTTCTCCCTCCCTCTCTGAAGTCAATAAAAATATAGTTTAGAAAAAAGATGTTGAGATGACTGTGCAGAGGGTTGCAGTTGCTCCGGAAATGAGGGAGTATTGCTGGGTCAGGAAACAGTAAGGGTATATTGCTCTTCTGGCACCTGCCCGAGGAGAGGGAGCTCGGTCACCATTTGCTGTGGCCCTGCTCTCCTATATTTTTCCTTTTTGAGGGCTGGATTGGTGGAGAGACAGCCTCATGTGACATGACCTGGACTCCAACTTGGCACTCCTGGTTCTTGGTCCAGCCCTTTCTACTATATCACCTGTCATAAAGAGACAACAGGAGGGGACTGGCCAATGCCATGCTTAAAGGAATGTTCCAGGCCATCGAGTGAGTAGATGTGCCTGGCATGTGACGGCGTTCTGAAGTCTGGTGCACAAGGAACACACTAAGAATTGCGCCTCCCTCCCAGTTAGGTTTTATGCTTGCCCCGGCAACTGAGCAGATCAGTGAAATCTTCACTTCCACAGGGAACAGTGGGGAGAATTTTGCCTTTCTTTCCTCCTACCCACCCTCTCCCTCTGCATCTTTCTTCTTCCTTCCTTCCTTCCTTCCTTCCTTCCTTCCTTCCTTCCTTCCTTCCTTCCTTCCTTCCTTCCTTCTCCTCCTCCTCCTCCTCCTCCTCCTCCTCCTTCTTCTTCTTCTTCTTTCTCTCTCTCTCTCTCTCTCTCTCTCTCTCTCTCTCTCTCTCTCTCTCCTTTTCTTTCTACTTAATCCAATCTTGTTTGCAAAAGCTTAAAAGTGAGTCAGGGTGGGCTAAGGTTATTAGGCTGGTATCGGTGTTGCTGTTATGTTTGCTATGCCAAACAACTGGGTACAAGTCAGGATGTGATCTTTAAGTCCTGGTGGAAGCTTTGTATAGAAGGTGAATTCTTACTGTTCCTTGCCTTGTTTCAGAAATAAAGGTTTAAACATGGGAATGAAACTTTTCTAATAATGGCCAATATCTGTTGAGATACTATAAATATTGCGCTTCTTACACATCTATAAGATCTATAAGGTATTAAATCAGCGGTTCTCAACCTGTGGGTCGCGACCCCTTTGGCGGTCGAACGACCCTTTCACAGGGGTCGCCTAAGACCATCCTGCATATCAGATATTTACATGACGATTCATAACAGTAGCAACATGACAGTTATGAAGTAGCAACGGAAATAATTTTATGGTTGGGGGTCACAACATGAGGAAGTGTTGTAAAGGGCCAGAAGGTTGAGAACCACTGTAGTAAAGGTTTTACATGATGGGTTACTTACCCTCACAACATTCTTAAAATGACGACGACTCCCATTTTATAGATGAAGACATTGAAGATCAGAGAGGTCATGTTACTGACGTCATAGACATCTGATTCTGGAGTCTGTACCTTTAACGATACCGCGCATCAGAAATCTTAATTGGTGCACGTGAGACAAGATGGAAACTCAGCCCTGGCCTGTGTGGCTCAGTTGATGGAGTGTCGTCCCGTGTACCGAAAGGCAGCTAATTCTGTTCTTGGTTAGAGCACATGCCCCGGTTGTGGGTTCAATCCCCGGTCGGGGTGCCTACAGGAGGTAACTGATTGATGTTTCTCCCTCTCTGAAATCAATTTTTAAAATACATTAAAAAAAAAAAAAGATGGAAACTCATTTCAGCTGGTCAAATCCGTTAGACCTTGGCCTTGCCTTGTCACGTAGGCGTGAGCTTGACAAATTTGGTGTCCAGCCTTGGGACCCATAAGTTACAGGGCCCCTAAGACTGGCGGCTGCATGGGTCAGGTTAGGGGGTAACATGCATGTCCCAGGACCTGGTAGCACAGCCCTCACCCAAGTGGCGGGTGAGCGGGGTGGCTTTTTATCCACGGACTGTACAGATCAAGGCCAGGTTAGGGGATAGGACTTCCGGGACCTGATAGCTAATGTACCTGTTGGTAAACATTTGGAGGTCATATGGCTAGAGGTAGGGTTGGTGCCTTCAGGTGTGAGTGATTTTTAGGCTGAGTTAAGAGCCACTTAAAACCTAAAGTCAGTGCAAAGCTCAGTTTACTGACGCAAGTTGCTCCCTCAGCTTCCAGCTACTGCATTATTCCTGCAGTGTCTGTGTTAAAAGTCCTTGTCTATGTTTCTGTAAAAAAAAAAAAAAAAAAAAAAAGCCCCTAGTAGAGTTTGGGCAAGAAACTTGATGTGAAGAGAGAGGAGGAAAAAAAAAAAGATCAAGTAAACTTCACAAATGAAGGGTCCAACCCATTCATTGTATCAACTATTGCAAAAGATGTAATTGGTATTGAAATGCATCACGTTTGAATTGTGAATGTGCGTGAAGTATTAGAAAATTCCTCTGGTGTCCAAAATTTTCATTATAATGATGTCTTGTCCGGCCAAGTTAAAATCTCATTCTTAGTGGCCTTGGCTGCCTGCCAGCAGGGTGACCACAACCCGAAAGCCTCCACAAGACTCAGGGCCTGCTTGCCAAGTAAAGTGCCTCGAAACAATGGATTTCTCTGACAGTCAAGGAAAAACCGCTGTTGGTCTTTATGTTTTTGTGTTGTGTGTGCTTTTTTTTAACAAAGTAAAAAATATTCTTCAGTCAAAAAAACTTCTCATTCTTGGCAAAGTTGGCCTGTGCGTCTTGCTATAAAAAATTAATTTCCTAGGGCTGCTGTAACAAACTCCCCCAACGCTGGCGGCTTAAAACTACAGTTCTGGAGGCCACAAGGCTGAAATCCAGGCGTCAGCGGCCAGTTCCTCTTGGCGGCTCTCAGGGTCCTTCCCATGCTTTTCTCGGCTTGTAGAGGTTGACGGCACTCCATGCTCCTCTCTGTGGCTCGGTCTCTCTTTTTCTGCCTCCTGAAGACAGTCCTTGGGTTTAGGGCTTCATTCAGAATGATCTCATCCTGAGGTCCTGCGATACACATCTGCGCCAGACCCTTATTCCAATGACAGTGACAGACCTTGGTTGCAGGCACATCCCCAGTGGGGGGCGTGCAGGAGGCAGCTGATCGATGTTTCTCTCTCATGCATGTGCCTAACTGTCTATCCCTCTCCCTTCCTCTCTGTAAAAAACCAATAAAAATAAATAAATAAATAAATAAATAAATAAATAAATAAATAAATAGTGTGGCTCTTGCCCTAACCCATTTAAAAAAAAAAAAAAAGAAACAAACGGACTGTCTAGGCCAGCTGTGGGCAAACTACGGCCCGCGGGCCGGATCCGGCCCGTTCGGCTGTTCTATCCGGCCCGCGGAGCCGAAAGAGCGGAGGGGAGGGTTCTCTTGCTCTCCCCTCCGCTCCTTCACCAGCAGCAGTGTTAACATGGCAACGTCGGGAAACATGGCCACAACTCCTTCTTCTGAGTGGGCGGATTTATATCCGCCCATTCAGTAGAAGGAACAACCTCTCAATCTTCCAGAGGCTCCTTGTAATGCCCGCGGACGCGTCTCCCGACATCACCCTGGGAATGCGTGGACACGTTATCGTGGTGATGAGGGAGACACGCCCCTGGAGAGCACAGTATCAGAGCCTTTCTGAGGTGAGATTAAGAGCTCTACTCAAACACAGTTTTTTCCTGTTCCCACATTCTGTGCATCACAATGACGTGTTAATAAAACAACAAAGACTTTCAGCTGTAAAAATGCGTGCTACAGGGCATTTGTGTTAACATGCACCACTGCACATTAGCATCAACGCAAACATGATGGAAACCTGTGTACCCTGCATTAACCCTAGCTGCGCTGCATTGCAGTACTGCACCACACTGCAACGGCAGCACGGCTAGTGTGAACGGACCCTAATTCAGTGGGTTGAACAAAAAGATTGTATAGAAATGTGATGAACTAAAGATTTTATTACAAAATCGCTTAATTTCAGGGTTTCAGAAGTAATTGGACAAATGAAAAACTGAAAATCAAATGTTCATATCTAATACTTGGATGAAACCCTTTCCTGGTAATGATAGCCTGAAGTCTTGTACTTATGGACATCACCAGATGCTGGGGTTTCTCCTTTGTTATGCTCTGCCAGGCTGTCACAGTAGGGGTATATATATAAATATCCTGCCATTTCCAGCTTTTAATAAGAAAAACTGTTGCAATGGGCATTTAAAAGTGGCACTTGGTTGTTTTTATAGAGTCCAGTGGATGCAATCTGACATTGATAATGGGCTCTTTCACACTATGTGCACTGCGGCTGTTTTTTGCCAGTAACGGAAGTGCTAGTGGTAACTACTGGTTACCCATGTTTTGCACTGCCCTAGCACCTCCCATACAAGTGTGTCTGGAAGACACAGCAATGTGCAGCTATGTGTGTTACCATAAACAAAGGGCCTGTGTGAATGATACACAGGTTTCCTGTGGAGGAAAGGGGTTGTTCTCTATGGTCAGGGTGTGCCTCTGTCCCATGTCTGAACTTTTTCAGATGATTTTGTTATATATATATTTTTTAGAAGACCAAAAATGTTATAGTAGAGCAAATTTAATCACTTGTTTTTATACTTTACTATCTTATTTTAGTAAAGAATTTAGCCGAAACCGGTTTGGCTCAGTGGATAGAGCGTCGGCCTGCGGACTGAAAGGTCCCGGGTTCGATTCCGGTCAAGGGCATGTACCTGGGTTGCGGGCACATCCCCAGTGGGGGATGTGCGGGAGGCAGCTGATCAATGTTTCTCTCTCATCGATGTTTCTGACTCTCTATCTCTCTCCCTTCCTCTCTGTAAAAAATCAATAAAATATATTTTTTAAAAAAAGAATTTAATAAGAGAACGGTACTGTTGGTTTTAGCCCAATATTAAACATGAGTGGACCAAAGAAAAAGAAAGTGGACAGTGAATGCCGAGTGTTTAAGAGGGAGTGGACAACAAAATATTGCAGGACTGCAACATTTTCACCGAAGTCCGATCAATGCCGGTATGTCTGATATGCCAGGAAACACTTGCAGTCTTCAAAGAGTACAATCTCAGCCGTCACTTTGCCACAAAGCATGGCAACTATGCTAGCAAGCAGTCACCTCAAGAACGGGAGGCTACTGCACAGAGGTTGATGGCTAAATTACAGGCTCAGCAAAATGTCTTTCACAGACAAACTGCAATTCAAGAGACAACTACCAAAGCAAGTTTTATGCTATCATTCAAATTAGCAAAAGCTAGCAAACCTCTCTCTGAAGGCGAGTTTTTGAAAGAATGTATGATAGAGACAGCAGGTCTCTTGTGTCCAGAGAGCAAAGGCAAGTTTGAAAAACTCAGCTTATCGTGCAGGACAGTGACTCGTCGAGTGGAACTGATTGATGAAGACTTGGCCAGCAAATTAAATAGTAAGGCAGAGTTAAGTTTTATTCACTAGCATTGGATGAAAGTAATGATGTAAAGGACACTGCTCAGCTCTTAATTTTTATCCGAGGGATTAGTGACAATTTTGAAATTACGGAGGAGTTTTTAGCCATGGAGCCACTGAAAGGAAAAACACGGGGAGAGGACTTGTATGACCGGGCGTCTACTGTCATCGAGAAAATGAAGCTACCATGGAGTAAACTTGCTAATGTCACGACAGATGGATCTCCAAATTTAACTGGAAAAAATGTTGGACTGCTAAAAAGAATTCAGGATAAAGTGAAAGAGGAGAACCCTAACTAAGATGTTATTTTTCTTCACTGTATTATTCACCAGGAATCATTGTGCAAGTCTATATTACAACTTAATCATGTTGTTAATCCAGTCGTAAAGCTTGTTAATTTCATTCGAGCAAAGGGACTTCAGCACCGTCAGTTTATTAAGTTTCTGGAGGAAACTGATGCGGATCACCACGACTTACTTTACCACTCTCGTGTCTGCTGGTTGAGTTTGGGCAAAGTTTTCCAACGAGTGTGGGAGCTCAAAGAAGAGATTGGTGCATTTTTGAAATTAAAGGGGAAGTCTGACGAATTTATTGAGCTGAGTGACAAGAATTGGCTGTGTGACTTTGCATTTGCTATAGATATATTTTCACATTTGAATGAGCTAAATGTGAAGCTACAGGGAACAGATCAGTATGTACATGACATGTACACTAATGTGAAAGCCTTTAAATCGAAGCTGATTTTCTTTTCCAGACAAATTTCAGACAAAGTCTTCACTCATTTTGCCACACTAGCCACACAGAAGGAGACCATCCAAAACGTGAAGAAATACAGCAAATCACTGGATGACCTGCATGCAGAATTCTGTCGTCGGTTTTCTGATGTTGAAAAAATTGACCAGTCACTTCAACTGGTGGCCTGTCCTTTGTCACAAAACCCTGAAACAGCACCAGAAGAGGTGCAACTGGAACTCATCGATCTTCAGTCTGACTTTGTCCTAAAGGAGAAATTCAGCTCTCTTGAACTAAGAGACTTTTATGCTTCACTTAATGAAGCCACTTTTCCAAACATCCGGAGGATGGCACAGAAGATACTGGTGCTGTTTGGGTCAACCTATGTTTGTGAGCAGACATTTAGCGTCACGAACATCAACAAAGCCCCTCACAGATCCAGCTTCACTGACGAACACCGCAGATCTATCCTGAGAATAGCCACAACAAAACTAACTCCAGACTTTGATGCATTAGCTAAAAAAGGAGACCAACAACACTGTTCCCACTGAAGTTGATGTTTTAAAGACCAAAAACCTTTCAACCCAGTCTACATTGCCATCTACATCTACGTCCCGGGCATAACTTGGAAGTTGCACTAAAGAAAATGTTTAATTTACTGTTTACACATTTTGTTCTTTTCTATTTGTTTTAGTTTTAAATTATTTTATTATATTTAAGTTTAATTTGAAAGGCTTTTGTACCTTTCCTTTGTTAGGCAATTTTATTTTGCCTTTGCCATCTTCAATATAAGGTATGTTATTGTTCTATGATTCCTCCATTTTTTGAAGTTTCAAATTATAATAATTAGTGTTTACATTCTTCTTGTTAAAATGTTTGAAATGAATAAAACTATTGAAATAAAAAAGAAAAGAAAAGACCGTACCCTTTTATGTAATGATGTTTACTTTGAATTTATATTAGTTCACACAAACACTCCATCCATGCTTTTGTTCCGGCCCTCCGGTCCAGTTTAAGAACCCATTGTGGCCCTCGAGTCAAGAAGTTTGCCCACCCCTGGTCTAGGCTGTAGGACAACATGAGCTGGGCATTTACACCAGGAAATCCCCAAAGAGGAGATAGATGGTTTGCCCGTGAGGGAAATTCTCACAGTGAGGCCATGAGAAGGTCACAAAATTTAAAGATCTGGGCTATGGCAGCTGAAGGTGCCCGCCAGCTTAGGCATTTCCTGTAGACAAACAGGAAGACCAAGAGGACCTGGAGCCCCTGCTGAGGTCTGTGCTGTTCAGACTGGTGTAGGTTCCACGCCTTCACACCACCTCTACCCAGACATTACCTCCTTCAAGAACAAATAGGATTAGGGCAGAAGCCAAGGTCCCTTCTTCCCCAAGGAGCGCTGGAGGGTATATGCATTTGTCGAGGTCTACGGGAGACTTGATGGCAGCCAAGGTTGTCAAACTTTTGCAGTCCTTTTGGACAAGTCATGGGCATGGTTGGAAAAGGCACGCATGGGCATGGTTGGAAAAATACTGCAGCTGGATTTGAAAACAACTCTCAGATTAGATGATGGACCACTGCCACTTTATAAGTGGGTCTTTTGAGCCCATGTTCACACAAGTGGTTGTCACTTAACTTTCATGTCTCTTAATCTATGTTTCATTCCCCCCCCCCCCCCAAGTGCTTTAACTCTAGCATTCTGGAGGATTTCTTCAGATCTATCTTCCAGTTTAGAGAACCTTTTTAGCTAAATCTAAATTAATTATTTTGTTAATCTTTACCTGAGGATATTTTTCCATTGATTTTTAGAGAGAGTGGAAGGAAGGGAGAGAGACAGACAGAGAGGGAAACATAGATGTGAGAGAGACACATCAATTGGCAGCCTCCTGCATGGGTCCTGATCAGAGCCGGGAATGGAGCCTGCAACCGAGGTACACGCCCTTGACCGAATCGAACCAGGGACCCTTCAATCCACAGGCCAACTCTCTATCCACTGAGCCAAACTGGCTTGGGCAAGTCTAAATTATTTTTATCTGTCCAATTTGTTTTTATTTTGATGCTTTTTTTCTATTTACAAACCTATTTGAATCTTTTTCAGATACACCTGTTGTTTTTTTTCGTAATGTTCTGGCTTTAAGGATTCGATGTTTTCTTTATTATCTTTGAAAAATGCACACACACTCATTTTAAAGTCTACTTCAAAATGCATATTATTCCTAGTTCACAATTTGTTGCATCTGCTAACTATTTCTCATGGTGTTGGGTGTCCTACACTTAACAATTTTTATTTATGAGTTTATCTTTGGGATAATCTCTCTCTGGATTTCCTCTTGTGAAATACTCATCATTATCCTGGATTATGAATATGCCCTATTATGTTACCTTTTATAGTTGCCTCTTTTGAAGTCATACAAGATCTACTTGTTGTGAATCAGTTTTTACAGTAGTTTGTCAGCTGGAAGTTTCTGTATTGCAAACTCAGTCTGTGACATCTATAGAGAAAGGGTGAGGCTCAACAGAGGGCTCAAATTCAAACCCTTAAAGGAGACATCTCCCACCAAGGGAATGAATGCCAACTTCTCCCCTTAGGTATTATATGTGTCCCAAAGACCTAGTGGCAAAGTCTTCTCTGGGTGTGACAGGGACTGTGGGGTGCCTTCCAATATTCATTCTCTCTTCCTTCATGGCAGGATCTCAGTTTTATTCAGGCTGCCACTCAGTTCAGCTAAAAACAAACAACCCCACCACATGTTACAGCCCATCTTAAAGGTAGGGTGTTCATGTCACACAATTCTGGCCAGTGAGATGTCAGTGGAAGTCACTGGCTTCTTAATGAGGGGCTGACTCTACTGGGAGATTCAGCTTTTTGTATTTGGTCCTTCTTCCCTCCTCCAGGAATGTGGGGTTGAGTGCTCGGACCCTAGCAGTCATGGTGTAAGCATGAGGAGAAGCCTCACCTTGGGCATAGCAGAGTGGAGAGCGGGAGGGAGCTGGAGGAACCTGGGTCCCGGGTGTTGTAAAGCCTCCTTCCCAACTCTAGGTGACCTGCCTCTGGTTTCTTGTTATATAAGATACATAAAGCTTCTCCTTTGTTCAAGCCACCCTTTTTTTTTTTTTAAATTTCAAAGAGGAAGGGAGAGGGAGAGAGAGAGAAACATCAATGATGAGAGAGCCCTGACCAGTTTGGCTCAGTGGATAGAGCGTTGGCCTGCGGACTCAAGGGTCCCAGGTTCGGTTCCGGTCAAGGGCATGTACCTTGGTTGCGGGCACCTCCCCAGTGGGGAGTGTGCAGCAGGCAGCTGATCGGTGTTTCTCTCATCGATGTTTCTAACTCTCTATCCCTCTCCCTTCCTCTCTGTAAAAAATCAATAAAATGTATTTTTAAAAAAATGATGAGAGAGAATCATTGATGGGCTGCCTTCTGCATGTCCCCTACTGGGGATTGAGCCCACAACCCAGGCATGTGCCCTTGACCAGAATCGAACCCAGGACCGTTCAGTCTGCAGGTTGATGCTCTATTCACTGAGCAAAATCAGCTAGGGCGAAGCCACACTTTAAAAAAAATATGTTTTTATTTCAGATTTCAGAGAGAGGAAGGGAGAGAGAGAGAGAGAGACAGAAACATCAATGATGAGAGAATTATCGATCGGTTGCCCCTACTGGGGATCGAGCCCGCAAACCAGGCATGTGCCTTGGCCCTGGTTCTTGGATGGATACTCAACCACTGAGCCACACCTGAGGCAGGGCTTGAATTTGAGCCCTCTGTTGAGCCTCACCCTTTCTCTATAGATGTCACAGACTTGAGTTACAATGCAGGAACTTCCAGTTGGCAAACGAATGTAAAAAATGATTCAGAACAAGTAGCTCTTGTATGACTTCAAAAGAGGCAACTATAGCCCGCCCAGCATGGCTCCGAGGTTGAACGTTGACTCATGAACCATGAGGTCACGGTTCATTCCCGATCAGGGCACATGCCCGGGTTGCAGGCTCGATCTCCAGTGTGGGGTGTGCAGGAGGCAGCGATCAATGATTCCCCCTCATCACTGATGTTACCATCTCTCCCTCTCCCTTCCTCTCTGAAATCAATAAAAGTATATATTTTTTTAAAAAAAGGCAACTATTAAAGGTAACATAATAGGGCATATTCATAATCCAGGATAATAATGAAGATCCCACAAGAAGAAACACCCAAGGCAAACCACACTTTTGAGAGTCTGTTAATTGCAGAATCTCTCAATGCCTAACATATTTAGCATATCTTCTTCCTACTGCTTGGTATGTGGACAGCTTGGTTGGGCTCCAGCAGCTTTCTTGTAAGTGCCTGACTGCCAGAGGAGCTTCGGGTCCTGAGGACGTGTGTATAAGCTAAGACCAGGTATATATGACCTGGAGAATGGGACAGCTGACTCCTGCTTTGCTAATGTATCAGAAGCTCCCAGAGCTTTTCCTGTGCTGCAATCCACACACCGTGGCAAAGCTCCACTCCAGCTCACCCCCTCTGTGTGGTCCTTCTGCTACTCCCAGGCCTGGGACCTTACCACACTGCCAACAGGTACCCAGCCAGACTCTGTGGTGTCAGGTACCCCAAGGCTTACGCAGTGCCACCTGGTTGAATAAAGCACCTTTGTGAAGTGCTCACAAAGAACTTCAAACAGGCTCTACACACAAATCACCTGGCTATCTGGGTCTCCACGGAGCCTCTGAATTGACTACAGGACCAACGCAAATGGGTGGTATTCTCAGAGGAGTCAGATTATCGGCAAACAATGCAGATTATCGGCAAACAATGCCACTAGGTGTGAAGTCATTCTGTCCGTTGGCACAGCAGCGCTAGAGAAGTTGGGAGCCAGGAGTGGGGGGAGAGCACTGGGTAACGGATGAATGGTTCCAAGCACAAATGAAGCCGCCTCCGCAGCTCTGGTGGAAATTGTGACTTGTTCACCTCGTACCATGTTCCCTGTATTTGTTCTCTCTTTTATTTTATTGTTTAAAGCAGCGGTTCTCAACCTGTGGGATGCGACCCCTTTGGCGGTCAAATGACCCTTTCACAGGGGTCGCCTAAGACCATCCTGCATATCAGATATTTACATTACATTTCATAACAGTAGCAACATTACAGTGATGAAGTAGCAACGAAAATAATTTTATGTTTGGGTCACAACATGAGGAACTGTATTTAAAGGGCCGGAAGGTTGAGAACCACTGGTTTAAAGTATTACAAATAGTAGTACGTAAGTCTCCTTTTTTTTCCCCCCAATTGACCTTCCCCCAGCTGTATTTGCTCTTGAAAGAGAATGTCAGGTCCAGGTGGTAAAAAACTATCCCTAAAACATCTCTGCCCTTGCTTTCTGCCTGAGCCTGTGCCACTGGGGAGACTGGAACCATTTGAATCTCAGCTTTAAGAAACCACCGCTTTTCTTAACTTGTCTGGGGGACATGAGTAGAACTTGGAGTCAGTGGTATCTGGAGAGCTGGGGGTTTATGAATGGGTGAATATTTAACAGGTTTTCCAAACCCAGGCAATGGGACTGAAATTCACAGGCAAGATGGCATAAGGACCGTGTGGTCCCACAACACAGACCTAGGCCTGGTGAGGGAGCTGCAGGCACTGGTTAGGGCAAAATCCATCCAAACAATGAGGAAATTAGATGCAATCTTGGTGAGAGTGAAAACTTCAATATTATGCAGGGGTCTCTTTTCCACATCCAGCGCGGCTAGAGAGTGGTCCGGTTCTTTGAGTAGGGGCGGCTGGGGATTGAGAAAATGAAAGCAAGACAGACACAGAGATGGAAGAAAAAGCTGGGACCGGGTGGGACCGCTGTCCTCTCCTGATGGGGAGACAGAGACCCAGTACCTATACGGCGTGTTTATTTTATACCCCAAACACCAGGAAGTTTCACCAAAAGTCAAGACAAAAGGAGATTATTTGCATTCTTGTGTTTGGCTGGATTTACATAATAAAACCCACTCGGGGGCACCTGGGCAAAATGAAGGTCAAGCTGAGAACACGTCTGCCTTTTTGGCAAAATGCATATCCAGGATGTGGCTTTGCCTATGGCCCTGGATTCAGCTGACAATTTATTAAAGAAATGCCCATGTGCCTTCCCAGGTGCTCTCTACACAGTATATTCAAATTTAATGAAAGAATTAGATAATGATGTAGCATGTAACTCAAAGGGATAAGTCGATGAGAATTCCCCAATTATAGGATATAGATTTGCATGTCCTAGCTGGCCAATCATTTATTTAAATTTGAGAGAGTCAAGTTTTGCCTCCTTTTAAAAAAAAAATCCAGCTGATAAACAGCTCAACCTGAATCGGCACCCCTAGTCATTGCTGAGTAGAGGGAAATTGTTTTTTTAGTAATGAAGTTTATTTGAACTCCTGGAGAGTTCAGAGTTAAATATAGAGGTGGTAAAATAAATAAAACCCATTGCATGAGTACATTTTGTCACATTCAGGAATAATTTGTGTGTTAGAAAGCATTTGGGGAATTGACTCTAGACTTGTGATTTTTCAGAGTAATGTATAAGACTATGTTAAGTTTATGAATAGTGATGGGATGATTTAAGAGTACTTGAGATTGACTATGTTTTATCAATTTAATTGATTAGGTTTTCCTGGGAGATTAAAGTAATTAGAGAAGTTTGGTTTGCCAAATCAGACGAGTGAAGTACTTAAAAAAGAGGAAAAAATAAATGTGAACCTAGTGCCATTGAGAATGCAACTAGAAATGTTTTAAGGACTTTAATGAACTAAGTTTGTTATGGAAAACAGGCTATCTGACACAAAAAGGCTGGGCTCCCCTTGCACAGTGGAAAGTCCACTGGAGCTTGTTGCTAGGGTTGTTGCCAAGCATGCCCCAGGCTGCCCCTGTGGTTAGGTGGTTAGGTGGTTAGGTGACCACCTGTAATGGGGGGAAGGGAGTAGAAGTTATGTGTCCTCTCTGGGTCAGGGAGGTGAGGTATCTGCCTTGCCTTTCCCATGAGCTTTTTTCTATTTAGTGGTAACCTTAGAGGTCACAGGTTGATGACAGAGACTGTACAAGATGGAAAGAGCCAGAGTCCCTGAAGCTCCCAACCAAGAACATCCATAATGGTCTTTACATGAGCAAGAAATAAACTTTTACTGTGTTCAGTCACTAGGATTTGGGGGTTGTTTCTTAACTATTGTCCTATGCGGTCCAACCCAGTTTTGAATGAGACTGTACTGCTTGTTCTGTTTCTCCAGCCCTACCCTCCACCCATCTCTGCCTTATCCTGTGCTCTGGGAAGACACCTATAGTCAGTATGATTCATGTTCCCTTGTCTTCCTGCTTCCCGTTGGGTTCCATCAATGGGAGGAACTAGGAAGAAATTTAGAGTGGAGGAAGAAAGAGATCAGAATATTTATTCCTTAAGAGATCAACCGAAGGACTTGTATGCATGCATATAAGCATAACCAATGGACATAAGACACTGGGGGGTAGGGGAGGCCAGGGGATTGTCAAGGGCGGGGGGGGGGGGGGGAAAGGACACATATGTAATACCCTTTGTAATACTTTAAGCAATAAAATAAATAAATAAAAAGTTAAAAAAGCCGAAACCGGTTTGGCTCAGTGGATAGAGCCTCAGCCTGCGGACTGAAGGGTCCCGGGTTCGATTCCGGTCAGGGGCATGTACCTGGGTTGCGGGCACATCCCCAGTGGGAGATGTGCAGGAGGCAGCTGATCGACGTTTCTCTCTCATCGATGTTTCTAACTCTCTATCTCTCTCCCTTCCTCTCTGTAAAAAATCAATAAAATATATTTTTTTAAAAAAAAGTTAAAAAAAATAAAATTTCATTATGGTTTCTAAAAAAAAAAAAAGAATATTTATTCCTCTGGCTCACTCTCTCTGTGGCTAGGCATTGGCCGGCTTCCTCCGCCTAAGGCTACAGCTCTTGCTGAATTCAGATACTCCTCATCCCTCCTGGCAGGGTAGCTCTGTTAGTTAGAGTACTGTCCTGATATGCCAAGGTTGCCAGGTTTGATCCCAGGTCAGGGCAAAGCAACCAAGGAATGCATAAATAAGTTTCTCTCTCTAAAAAATAATTAAATCAATAAAAAAATTTTAAATTCAATGTACTTTCCCAAAGTCCTCACTCCTATAAATAATTACTTGCAAAATACCTACTTGGTACAGAGAAAGCATAATGCCAGGAGCCACAAAAAAAAATTTTTTTTTTAAATATATAAAATAAAGCATATCCCTACCACAGAGAACTTAGTACAAAATGTGTGGGTTAATCTAGAAAATAACTGAAGACAGCATATGCCTACCCTTTGCCCCTCAGCCTAAGGGTGGTAACAGCTACTGAGGACTTGATGATCCCTTGTTGGTTTCCTTGATCCTACTTCTGTAAACAGTCCCTTATTTAACTTCATTCAGTCAAACCCTTTTGAATGAACCATATGTTTTTGCCTGTGAAGTTGACATTGACTGACGCAGATGATTGTTAAGGAAATTTCAATATTAACCAAAGTTTTCTGGAATTTAGGATTAAAATTTACTGGTTTTATTATTAATAGAAAGAATCGTCTTTATAATGAATAGAAATGAAAGTCTTAGTTAACTTTTGTCACAATAGTGCTGTATAACAAACTGCTCCAGCCCTAGCTGGTTTGGCTCAGTGGACAGAGCATCGGCCTGTGGATTGAAGGATCCCAGGTTCGATTCTGATCAAGGGCACATACCCAGGTTGCAGGGCTCCGTCCCCAGTAGGGGGCATGCAGGAGGCAGCCAATCAATAATTCTCTCTCATCATTGATGTTTCTATCTCTCTCTCCCTCTCCCTTCCTCTCTGAAATCAATAAAAATATATTAACAAAAGCAAAAAACAAACCACTCCAACAATGCTTATAAGAAACATTTATTCTTGGGCTTTTGAGTCCAAAGATCAACTCTGAGTTAGCAGGTCTAGGCTGGGCTCAGCTGGACGACTCTGCCATAGCCTGCTGGTTAGCTAGGTTTGGCTCCAGGTCGTGAGTTTGGTTGCATTGTCTTGCTGGGCTGCTTCTGGCACCACAGCTGAAGGGGACAACAGCTACCTGGGGCATGTTCTTCTAATGGCAGGTCATTGGAATTCAAGGGAAAAAAGTCAATCCATGCAAAGATATTCAGCCTCTTCTAACATCCGTTTGGCTAAAACAAATGTTATGGCTAAGCCCCAGGTGCAGGGCATGGCCACCCTGAGGCCATTGTGAGAGTGTGATGTATAACTCTATTACAGGGGAGTGAAGTATTGGAAGCAATAATTCATTCCATCACAAATAAGATCTCTTCATTGAATATAGGGCTAACTTAAACCCTAGTAATCACAGAGACGTCAATGCACTAGAGCTTCCCTTCAAATAATTGCTAACACTTGCTGGGGTCTAACCCCAGCAGGTCCAGGGGTTCCCAAAGGTGTAGACGGAGTCAGCGAAGAAGGAAGGACACGGAGACAGCGTTCAGTTGGTCAGCAGCCTAGCCAGGATCTCTAGCCAGGATCTCCAGCCAAGTTCTGGTCTGGATCTCCAGCCAAGTTCTGTTCAGGATCTCCAGCAAAGTTCTGGTTAGGATCTCCAGCCAGGTTCTGTGTCCATGTTCTCTTGCTAGGTTCTCCAGCCAGGTTCTCCAGGTTCTCCAGCCAGGTTCTGTAGCCATGTTCCCTTGCTAGGTTCTCCAGCCAAGTTCAGTCACCAGGTTCTAGTCAGGTTCTCTTGCCATGTTCTATCCAGGTTCTGTCTCTAGGATCTTCAGTCAGGTTCTCTCGCTAGGTTCTGTCTCTAGGTTCTGTGGCCAGTTTCTGTCCAGGATCTTTTGCCATGTTCTCTCCAGCAAAGTTCTTCTGTCTCTAGGTTCTGTGTTGGTTCTGTGTCTAGGTTCTGTGTCTCTTGGTTCTGTCTTGTAAGTTCTGTCTCCTGTTGTCTTGTTACACCTGTATTTATACCAGTTGATTCAATCCTATCAATCTCTATTCCAAAGGTTAGGGCGTTTCTTATCTCCATTCCAGGGAGTAAAGATTATGTAGCTTAAGCATGATTGTTCGTAGTTAAAGTGATTAACTACCCGCCTGGCACTTAGTTAAGGGGTTTTATTCCCTCCCTAACTTCGGGGGGAAATCCTTACCTGGGGAAACAACCTTTCTTGGAGAGGTAACCTTGGTTAAAACACATAACGCCAAGAAGGTGAGCAAACATATTAAGAACAGTATGCCATATATGCCAGGTCCCTTGAAACAGCAAGGATGGACCGGCTCCCGGCAACACTTACTATAGGAGCATTATTTCCTAATTGTGTTTGAAGCACTGAAGTGCACTTTACATGCATTAACTCACTTAATTCTGTTACAGGGTGTGGGACTGAGCCATGGAAGGGTTACAGAAGGTTACAGAATGTGCTAAGGGGAGGAAATGAAACATGAGAAACTGAATGTGCTGGGAGGGGGGATTGACGTATAGAGAGGGATTGTCAGGGTTAGGAACCATGGAAAAAAAATTGCTAGATTGTCTTAGAAAAACAATGTGTTATGATATGCTCCAGCCAGGTGTGACTCTGTTTACCCCCCCTTTGTTCTTATGAACTTTCTGTGAACTTCTAAGGCAGCCGTGGGCAAACTACGGCCCGCGGGCCGGAATCCGGCCCGTTTGAAATGAATACAACTAAAAAAAAAAAAAGACCGTACCCTTTTATGTAATGATGTTTACTTTGAATTTATATTAGTTCACACAAACACTCCATCCATGCTTTTGTTCCGGCCCTCCGGTCCAGTTTAAGAACCCATTGTGGCCCTCGAGTCAGAAAGTTTGCCCACCCCTGTTCTAAGGTAACACTGTTTTGCTATAAAGGATCATACTGCACCCTTGATCTCTGCCAAATGCTCCGAAGCTCCCAGAGGGGGAGATAGGTGCTGTGGTCAGCTGGCCAGCTTAATAAAGGCTCTTAAATTTAAATTCTGAGTCGGTGGTCTATCTCACTGGGCCAACCCATAACAATTCTTTTTTTAGAATACATTTTTATTGATTTTAGAGAGGAAGTGAAGTGAGAGGGAGAGTGTGTGTGTAAATGTGTATGTGTTTGTCCCCCCACGTCCTGCGTGGTTTAGGGTTCAGGATCTGGAAGCTGGCCACACACAAATGAAAGAGATGAGACAAGTAATAATTTGGAAATATTGGGGGGCCAGACGGGCAAGTCCAACTCAAGGGGAAGGACTTCCACTGGTGCTCAGGCCTCACCAACCTTTTATTGGTTTGGGATACACCCATAGCCCTTAGGCAAGCAATTCCCAGTAACAGGCAGACTTGCCCTTTAGCAAGGATTTACATAATAATAAATGGGGAAGTTGCTTCAGCTATCATTGTCTGGACTAACAGTGGGTACACAGCCCTGGCCTTTGCCAGGGCTTCAAGGATCACCAGCCTTTCGGGTTCCTTGTCCACACCTCTCTGCTAGTGAAGACAATAGGTGGCTTCCCACAGAGTGATAGAAACATCAATGATGAGAGTGTCACTGATGGGCTGCCTCCTGCACACCCACTACTGGAGATCAAGCCTGCAACCTGAGCCATGTGCCCTGATGGGGAATTGAACCCAGGACCTCTTGGTTCATAGGCTGATGCTCAACCACTGAGCCACGACAGCTGGGCAACTCACTTAATTCTTTTTTAAAAAAATATATTTTATTGATTTTTTTACAGAGAGGAAGGGAGAGGGATAGAGAGTTAGAAACATCAATGAGGAAGCATCGATCAGCTGCCTCCTGCACACCCCCTACGGGGGATGTGCCTGCAACCAAAGTATATGCCCTTGACAGGAATCGAACCTGGGACTCTTCAGTCCCCAGGCCGATGCTCTATCCAGTGAGCCAAACCGGCTAGGGCCTCACTTAATTCTTAAAACAGCCAGGACCGGTTTGGCTCAGTGGATAGAGCGTGGGCCTGCGGACTGAAAGGTGCCAGGTTCGATTCCGGTCAAGGGCATGTACCTTGGTTGCGGGCACATCCCCAGTGGGGAGTGTGCAGGAGCCAGCTGATTGATGTTTCTAACTCTCTATCTCTCTCCTTTCCTCTCTGTAAAAAATCAATAAAATATGTTTAAAAAAAAAAATTCTTAAAACAACCTCATGGGATAGGTGCTATTATCATGTGCAGTTTTATAAGTGAGGAAACTGAGGCACAGAGATATTAAATAACTTAATCCGTGGTCAACACAGCAGGTAGGGGGGCAGAAGCAAAGCCAGGCTCTGGAGTTCATCTTTTTTTTTTTTTCCAAAAAAATATATTTATTGATTTTTTACAGAGAAGAAGGGAGAGGGATAGAGAGTTAGAAACATTGATGAGAGAGAAACATTGATCAGCTGCCTCCTGCACACCTCCCACTGGACAGGGCTCAGTGACACTTCTTGACTGCCAAGGTCAGGCCGAAACCAGCACTGTAGCACCCTTGACTTCTGTCCTTGCTTCATTGTTCCAGACTGGGCCCTGGTCCTTCCTGACTTTCTGTCTCTTCTGTGTCTCTCCCATATTGACTAACCTGGACCTTCCCCTACACCCAGGCACGACACTGTACTGCCTGATATAAGGGAGGTGGAGGGCTTTTCAGGGAACATGGGAAAGAGGCCACACACACACACACACACACACACACACACACACACACACGCAATTACAAACTCTGACCAGGACTGTGACCATAAAGTACTGGGACACCAAAAGAGGAATCTGACCTGGTCTAAAAGAGGCCACTTTTAGGAAGTGACATTTAACCAGAGAAGTAAAAACCAGACAAAAGCAACATGGGCATGTGAAAGAGTCTTTCTTAGAGGGAATAACATGTGAGAGCTTAAACAATCTTAACAGCTCACTGAGATCCTAATGCAATCTGCTTCCTCAAGAGCCTAACCCAGCACATCCCCATAGCTTGATTCTTATTCTCAAGCAAGTGACATCACTTCTTTTTTCCTCGAGTTTATGGCAAGCCAGGTGATGAAAGAGGTCATCAGAGGCCTGCTTGCTGACTCTCGAGCTGGACCTGGGCTCCTCACCCTGTCCTATCCTGGGAATGTATCCCCCACCCCACCATCTCACAGTGGGGGCTGTCCCAAGGACACGGCCTTAAAGGAAGTTGTTGAGACCATCTGGACACTATACACGACTGACCCTAGTTAAGGTCTCTACACGGACGGTAAGATTCTGGTGGGTGGATGCGAAGTTCTACTCACTTTGCAGCCACCCAAGACAATCCTCTCGTTAAGTCCCCTTGTTTATTAAACCTGCCACCTATGAAGCAGCAAGAGAAAAGCAGTTAGTTACTTATAAGACTGTCAGCTGATTTCTCATTAGAAACTCTGAAGTCCAGAAGGGACTGGCACAAAATATTCAAAGTGATTAAAAGCAAGGCCCTACAACCAAGGTTACTCTATTCGGCAAAGCTATCATTTAGAATCAAAAGAAAGATAATGAGCTTCATACACAAGAAAAAGTTCATCATCAAATGAGTACTACAAGAAATGTTAAAGGGTGTTCTTTAAGAAGAAGAAGAAGAAGAAGAAGAAGAAGAAGAAGAAGAAAAAGAAGAAGAAGAAGAAGAAGAAGAAGAAGAAGAAGAAGAAGAAGAAGAAGAAGAAGAAGAAGAAGAAGAAGAAGGAGAAGGAGAAAAAGATAAAAATATGAATAATAAAATGGTGGTAAATACATATCTATCAATAATTCTTTTAAATGCAAATGGATTAAATGCTCCATTCAAAAGACATACAGTGGCTGAATGGATAACAAAAGATCAAAAGATGCACACAAAGGTGAAAGGATTTAGGAAGATGTTTCATGAAAGTGGAAACAACAAAAAAAGCTGAGGTAGCAATACTTATACCAGACAAAATAGACTTTAAAACAAAGGCTATAACAAGAGACAAAAAGGACCCAGCAATTCCACTTCTGGATACTAGTATTTATCTGAAGAAACCCAAAGCATTAACTGGAAAAGATGTATTCATCCATATGTTCACTGCAGCATATTCACAACTAGTGGCCTGGTGCACAAAATTCATGCATGAGAGGGGGGGGGTGTCCCTCAGCCTGGCCTGCACCCTCTCCAATCTGAGACCCCTGTGGGATCAGGCCTAAACCAGCAGTCAGACATCCCCCTTGCAATCTGGGACCGCTGGCTCCTAACTGTTCACTTGCCTGCCTGCCTGATCACCCCTAACCACTCTGCATACCGGCCTGATTGCCCTAACTGCCCCCCTCTTCTGGTCTGAGCACCCCTAACTGTCCCTCCCTGCCAGCCTGATCACCCCCAACTGCGCCCCCCCCGGCCTCCTCTCCCCAACTGTCCCCCCACCAGCCTGCTTGCCCCCAACTGCCCCCTTCCCCCCCACCCCCCGCTGGCCTGCTTGCCCCTAACTGCCTCTATCTCAGCCCCACCACCATGGCTTTGTCCTCCTGGAAGGTCTCCTGGTCTAATTAGCATATTACCCTTTTATTAGTATAGATAGCCCAGTTGTGTGGTACATATATACAATGGAATATGATTCAGCCATAAAAACAAGCACCTTTCCCTAGCTGGTTTGGCTCAGTGGATAGAGTGTCAGCCTGTGGACTGAAGGGTCCCTGGTTCAATTCCGGTCAAGGGCACATGCCTGAGTTGCAGGTTTGATCCCTGGTGGGGGATGTGCAGGAGGCAGCTGATCAATGATTCTCTCGCATCATTGATGTTTCTGTCTCTCTTTTTGTCTCTGAAATCAATAAAGATATATTTTTAAAAAATAATAAAATAAAAACTAATATCTTGCCATCTACAACAACATGGATGGACATGGAAGGTATTGTGCTGAGTGAAATAAACCAGACAGGGAAAGACAAATGCCATATGATTTCATTTATATGTGGAATTTAAAAAACAAAAAATGGCCGAAACCGGTTTGGCTCAGTGGATAGAGCGTCGGCCTGCGGACTCAAGGGTCCCAGGTTCGATTCCGGTCAAGGGCATGTACCTGGGTTGCGGGCACATCCCCAGTGGGAGATGTGCAGGAGGCAGCTGGTCGATGTTTCTCTCTCATCAATGTTTCTAACTCTCTATCTCTCTCCCTTCCTCTCTGTAAAAAAATCAATAAAATATATATTAAAAAAAAAATGAACAAGCAGAACAGAAACAGACTCAACGTTTTGATGGTTGCCAGATGGGGGATGGGTGAAGAAGCTAAAGGGATTAAGAAGTACAAATTGGTAGTTACAGAATAGTCATGGGAATGTAAAGCACAGCATAGGGAATATAGTTAATATATTGTAATAACTATATAGGGTGTCAGATGGGTGCTGGATTTATTGGGGGTGGTCACTTTGTGTTACATAAATGTCTAATTACTATGTTGTACACCTGAAATGAATATAATATTGTATGTCAACTGTAACTGGAAAATAAAAAATATTTAAAAATAAATTGCCAGAGAAACCAAGATGGTGGCATAGGTAAACACCGGAGTTTGCTGCCTCGAACAACCACTTCAAAAATACAACTAAAAGACGGAACAATAAGAAAAAGCTAAAGGAGTTCATCACCACCAAACCAGTATTATATGAAATGCTGAAAGGTATCCTTTAAGAAGAGGAAGAAGAAGATAAAGGTAAAGATACAAATTATGAACAACAAATATGCATCTATCAACAGGTGAATCTAAAAATCAAGGGAATAAATAATCTGATGAACAGAATGAACTGGTGATTGTAATAGAATCAGGGACATAGAAAGGGAATGGACTGACTATTCTTGGGAGGAGGAAGGGGTGTGGGGGGGAGGGAAGAGATTGGACAATAATCGTGCACCTATGGATGAGGACAGTGGGTGGGGAGTGAGGGCGGAGGGTGGGGTGGGAACTGGGTGGAGGGGAGTTATGGGGGGAAAAAAGAGTAAATAATGTAATAATCTGAACAATAAAGATTTAATTAAAATAAATAAAAAATAAATTGCCTAGTTATCTTATGAATAGTATAATTATATTGTTGGATGCTGTCATCTGTGATAGAACATTAAGACAAAGTTAACTCAAAAAAAAAAAAAAAAAGGAAAAAGCCTGCCACCTGCCAGTTTGGAGTTGTCTGTCTCTTTCTTTGGTCTTTCCTCGCCCTCCAAGTACAGGGCCAGTTTGCACACCAGCACCAGTGTTTTTTGTCCCTACTTCAGTCCTCCGAGCACTTGACCCCAATCTTCTTTTTTCTTTCCACATACATTTATTGAACACCAGCAAGGACTGGATTTGAGAAGGAGGAAGGTCTAGTGACTATGTGGGCGGGAAAACAATCTCCCCACTCAATGCAATCATTCACTCAGTCAAGGAGCAGTCCTGTGTGAAGCTCTGACAATAGAAAAGTGAATAGGACATGGCCACACTCCTTTGGAGCTTGGAAGTGCCTATCAGGCACGAATTCTTTGATAGAGTATCAGAAATCATTTGACTTCCCTGAGTGCCACTCCTCTTGGCTGAGAGCACTGTTTTAATAAGACCAGGGTGCAAAGCTGGCTTAATCTATCTTTTAACTCCACCTTTCAGAAGGCTCAGATATGGCACCAGGATCTGCTCAGATATGTTCCAAGTATGCAGCTGAGTTCCCTGTGGACCACTGGAAGCTTCTCTCACAAGGAACAAGTAGACAAGAGCTCAATTGTCAAGAATAAAGAATTTGGCCTTTGGCTCAAGGACACCAGTGCCAGCTGGGAGTGGCTGGGATGATCAAAGACAGAGGAGATTCAAATTACATTAAGAACTGGCCGATTTGTCAAAGTGACAACCAGAAATGGGCCAGCAGCCCATTCACCCCAGGGAGAAGTGGAGGTCTTGTCATGGTGGAAAATAGTAACCAGCCATAGTGAAAAAGTTGAGGTCACCCACTGGAAGAGACCACCCTCAGGCTGACTCCAGATGTGAACAGGCCTGGCCACCCTCAGGGCTCTAGGTAATCTTTATTTTTTCTTTCTTTCTTTTTTTGTTTATCCTCACCCTAGGGTATTTTTCCATTGATTTCTAGGGAGAGTGAAAGAGAGACAGAAATATCGATGTGAAAGACACACATCAATTGGTTGTCTCCTGCATGAGCCCGGACCAGGGCCCTGGGCTGGGGAGGAGCCTACAACCAAGGTACGTGCCCTTGACCAGAACTGAACCTGTGGGATCCTTTGGTCTGCAGGCCGATGCTCTATCCATTGAGCCAAACCAGCTAGGGCTAGTCTTTTTAAAATTTATACTCATTGTTGTTGTTTTTTCAAGTTTGACTTGAACTTTTTTATTTTTTACATTTTTATTTATTTTTTATTTTTTAATATATTTTATTGATTTCTTACAGAGAGGAAGGGAGAGGGATAGAGAGCCAGAAACATCCATGAGAGAGAAACATGGATCAGCTGCCTCCTGCACGCCCCCCACTGGGGAGGTGCCCGCAACCAAGGTACATGCCCTTGACCGGAATCGAACCCGGGGCCCTTGAGTCCGCAGGCCGAAGCTTTATCCACTGAGCTAAACCGGTTCTGGCTATTTTTTACATTTTTTAAAAAAATATATATTTTATTGATATTTTACAGAGAGGAAGGGAGAGGGATAGAGAGTTAGAAACATCGATCAGCTGCCTCCTGCACACCCCCTACTGGGGATGTGCCCGCAACCAAGGTACATGCCCCTGACTGGAATCGAACGTGGGACCCTTGTGTCCACAGGCCGACGCTCTATCCACTGAGCCAAACCAGTCAGGGCCACTTAATTCTTTTTTTTTTTTTATACATATTTTTATTGATTTTTTACAGAGAGGAAGGGAGAGAGATAGAGAGTCAGAAACATCAATGAGAGAGAAACATCGATCAGCTGCCTCCTGCACATCTCCCACTGGGGATGTGCCCGCAACCCAGGTACATGCCCTTGACCAGAATCGAACCTGGGACCTTTCAGTCCTCAGGCTGACGCTCTATCCACTGAGCCAAACCGGTTTCGGCCATCTTTTTTTTTTTTCAAAAAAATATATTTATTGATTTTTTACAGAGAAGAAGGGAGAGGGATAGAGAGTTAGAAACATTGATGAGAGAGAAACATTGATCAGCTGCCTCCTGCACACCTCCCACTGGACAGGGCTCAGTGACACTTCTTGACTGCCAAGGTCAGGCCGAAACCAGCACTGTAGAACCCTTGACTTCTGTCCTTGCTTCATTGTTCCAGACTGGGCCCTGGTCCTTCCTGACTTTCTGTCTCTTCTGTGTCTCTCCCATATTGACTAACCTGGACCTTCCCCTACACCCAGGCAGGACACTGTAGTGCCTGATATAAGGGAGGTGGAGGGCTTTTCAGGGAACATGGGAAAGAGGCCACACACACACACACACACACACACACACACACACACATGCAATTACAAACTCTGACCAGGACTGTGACCATAAAGTACTGGGACACCAAAAGAAGAATCTGACTGTTAAGCCCAGATTTCAGGATCCTCAGTAGACCACCAGGGAGCCAGCTGAGTCCGGTGCAAAAACAGAAAGAGTCTTTATTCGAGCTAGCCCGGGCTCCCCGACCACACTCGCCGACGCAGCGGTAGGGGGCAGAGAGAGCTAGCCCTGTGGGAAGAGGGGTTTTATAGGGGGGTTGGAGTAAGGGGAGGAGAGAGGGCTGTGGGCCCTGCCGATTGGCCAGGCGCAAGTCTGGGTCTTGTTAGACAGGATGTGATTGTGTCTATGGCGCACATTTCCCTTGATTGTCATTGGTTAGTTTCCAGGAAGAAGCTCCTTGCTGAGCACATGGCTAATGGCTGCTGGCCAAAAATGGAGGATCCGGGGTAAGATGGAGGGCGTAGCCCTCACCCTTTCACTGACCTGGTCTAAAAGAGGCCACTTTTAGGAAGTGACATTTAACCAGAGGAGTAAAAACCAGACAAAAGCAACATGGGCATGTGGAAGAGTCTTTCTTAGAGGGAATAACATGTGAGAGCTTAAACAATCTTAACAGCTCACTGAGATCCTAATGCAATCTGCTTAGGACCTTCCTCCCTCGAGAGCCTAACCCAGCACATCCCCATAGCTTGATTCTTATTCTCAAGCAAGTGACATCACTTCTTTTTTCCTCGAGTATATGGCAAGCCAGGTGATGAAAGAGGTCATCAGAGGCCTGCTTGTTGACTCTTGAGCTGGACCTGGGCTCCTGACCCAGGCGGTCTGCAGACCACGATTGGACAAACATCACTTTTTAAAAGTTCCTACAAAAGATTTGATGTCCGAGAGGAGACATAAGCCAGTAGAGTGGTTACCTCTGGGAAGGGAAGCAGGAGGCCTGGGGGCACGTGAGGGCAGAAACTTGCCTCTCACTGTGTTCTCTTTTATACATTTTGAATTTTGTACCCCATGCATGTACATGTACATGTAGATGGATAACATGTATATGCATGTATGTACAAGTTAACCATCTACATAATAAATGTATATTTATTTGAGAAAATAAATTTTAAACGTTTAGAGCATTTTTCAGGTTCAAGGTCGAACACCAAACGCCCCACATAGGACCATTCCTGGTTTCTTTGGGGAGAATCGCACAGGGTGACCCAGGGACCCCCAGGAGAAGGGGACAGAGAGTCACCCAATAAACCTCTCCCGTAGGCGTGTCACCCAAGCTGGGTGAAGGGTGGCAGGTCCTGAGCTGTGACTGTTTCTCTTAGGGGAGATGCCCGAGGATGCCAGAGATGTTAAAACCAAGCAGAGCAAGACAAATCAACACCCAGTGCACAGGGAGGGGAGGGAGCAGCAGGGCCACATACCTGACGGAAACCGCCTGGAGGTGTGTGGCAATCCCAGGACTCGGTGTTCCCTGCCTCCAGTGTCAGTTCCTCCCGGCGAAGGCCATATCTCATTCATCTTGTGTGTCTAGTGCCTATGCCCAGCCCTGTTTATGAGCCAGATGCAAATGCCCAAGGAAAGAACACTTCTCACAGCCCCGCTCCGGCATCGGCGTCACTGCTGCCACCCTGTCAGGCCCCAGCTCCCAACCCGTCTTCCCTTCTCTTCCAGCGGAGCTTCCCACAGTCCTGTGAAACAAGCATGACTATTCTTTTCTTTTCTTTTTGAAAGATGTAAGTTTTTTTTAAAAAATATATTTTTATTGATTTCAGAGAGAGAAAGGGAGAGGGAGAGAGAGAAACATCAATGATGAGAGAGAATCCTCGATCGGCTGCCTCTTGCATTGAGCCCACAACACTGGCATGTGCCCTTGACCGGAATCAAACCCGGGACCCTTCAGTCCGCAGGCCGACGCTCTGAGCTAAACCGGTTCGGGCTCTAGGTAATCTTTTTTTTTTCCTTTTCTTTCTTTTTATGTTTATCCTCACCCGAGGGTATTTTTCCATTGATTTCTAGGGAGAGTGAAAGAGAGAGAGAAAGACAGAGAGAAATATCGATGTGAAAGACACACATCAATTGGTTGTCTCCAGCATGAGCCCGGACCAGGGCCCTGGGCTGGGGAGGAGCCTGCAACCAAGGTACGTGCCCTTGACCAGAACTGAACCCGTGGGATCCTTTGGTCTGCAGGCCAATGCTCTATCCATTGAGCCAAACCAGCTAGGGCTAGTCTTTTTAAAATTTATACTCATTGTTGTTGTTTTTTCAAGTTTGACTTGAACTTAATTTTATTTTTTACATTTTTTTTATTGATTTCAGAGAGGAAGGGAGAGGAGGAGAGAGAAACATCAATGATGAGAGAGAATCATTGACTGGCTGCCTCCTGCATGCTCCCTACTAGTGATCAAGCCCTCAACCCGGGCATGTGACCTTGACAAGAATCAAACCCAGGACCCTTCAATCCACCGGCCAGTGCTCTATCCACTGAGCCAAACCAGCTAGGGCTTGAACTTTATATTTTAAAAATTAAATCTTTATTGTCGGAAGTATTACATATGTCCCCTTTTTTCCCCATTGACTCCTTCTAGCCCACCCTCTCCCCCCACCCAGGCCTTCACCACACTATTGTCCTTGTCCATGGGTTCTTTGGTTAATCTCTTCCCACCCACTCACCCCCTTCCCTCTGAGATTCACCAGTCTGTTCCATATTTCAGGGCTCCAGGTAGTCTTGAGGGACCATTTCTTCTCTACCACTCAGGGCAGTAGCACAGAGGCTTCTTGGTTCTGCATCTTGACACCCAGGGACTCCAGCATGGCTGCCCTGGGGAACTGGTGTTAGCAAATCCTCACTTAGCTAACTTTCCCTTCCTTTCCTTTCCCTTTTCCTCACCCTCAGAGCAGGCAGAGGCACTCACAATCACAGAGAATTCTCCTAGGAACGGAAATCACAGGTCACAACACTTCTGTAAGGCAGAAGATAACCTCATCCCCACTTCTAAGCCACAAGAGTTTTCCCATTTTGATAAAGCTGGTGAGGCAGGGTGTACAGTGGAGCCAGCACTGACTGGCCTTAAGGACACAACTCTGGGGACAAGTCCTAGCTCCATTGCAGGCCACAAAGGTTTGAACAAGTCATGAAATCTTTCATAAGCTGGATCTTCACATCTTTTAAACAGCTCACAGTGTTATTAGGAGGGTTGAATTAAGGAGGATATTGTGGAGACAACCAAGATGGTGGTGTAGGTAAATGCTGGTACTCGCGCCGGTACTAGCACCTATCTGCCTTGCTTCACAGCTGGGCCTCGCCTCCTGCACAGCAGCTCTCCCACTTTAGCTGGTCCTCATGGCCAATTGGCCTAGAAATCAATTCCTCCCAGAGATACCAATAACAATGAAGGCTCAACTAAAAGACTGTTCAGACAGCCCACACAGGGGCCCACCTAGAGTGCCCAACTCAGGGGACTAGAGAGGCTGAGCCTCTGGCCCTATGGGACACCTACTACAAAAGGCCACTCTACCAATTCCAGGAGACATAGCAGCTCTACCTAATACATGGGAACAAACATAGGGAAGCAGCCAAAATGTGGAGACAAAGAAACATGTCACAAATAAAGAAACGGAAGCAAGCCAACTACTGGATACAGAGTTCAATACCATGGTTATAAGGTTATTCTAGGATCTTCATGAGACTTTCAAGGAACTCAGCGAGAATGTCAAAGACATGAAAAAGGACCAGTCAGAAATTAAGCATATACTAACTGAAATAAAGAACAATTAAAAAAAATTTACAGGGATTCAACAGTAGAGTAGAGGATTCTGAGAATCAAATCAATGATTTGGAATATGAGGAAGCAAAAACATCCAATCAGAAGAGCAAAAAGAAAAAAAAAATGAAGACAGTTTAAAGAGCCTCTGGGACAACTTCAAGGGTACCAACATCCGCATTATGGGGGTTCCAGAAGAAGAAGAGAGAGCCAGATATTGAAAACCTATTTGAAGAAATAATGACAGAAAACTTCCCCCACCTGGTGAAAGAAATAGACTTACAGGTCCAGGAAGCACAGAGAACCCCAAACAAGAGGAACTCAAAGAGCCCCACACCAAGACACATCATAATTAAAATGCCAAGAGCAAAAGACAAAGAGAGAATCTTAAAAGCAGCAAGAGAAAGAAACTCAGTTACCTACAAGGGAATACCCATACGACTGTCAGCTGATTTCTCAACAGAAACTTTGCAGGCCAGAAGGGAGTGGCAAGAAATATTCAAAGTGATGAATACCAAGAACCTACAACCAAGATTACTTTATCCAGCAAAGGTATCATTCAGAACAGAAGGTCAGATAAAGAGCTTCACAGATAAGGAAAAGCTAAAGGAGTTCATCACCACCAAACCAGTATTATATGAAATGCTGAAAAGTATCCTTTAAGAAGAGGAAGAAGAAGAAAAAGGTAAAGATACAAATTATGAACAACAAACATGCATCTATCAACAAGTGAATCTAAGAATCAAGTGAATAAATAATCTGGTGATCATATTAATCAGGGACATAGAAAGGGAATGGACTGACTATTCTTGGGGGGGAAAGGGGTGTGGGAGATGCGGGAAGAGACTGGACAAAAATCATGCACCTATGGATGAGGACAGTGGGTGGGGAGTGAGGGCGGAGGGTGGGGCGGGAACTGGGAAGAGGGGAGTTATGGGGGGAAAAAAGAGGAACAAATGTAATAATCTGAACAATAAAGATTTAATTTAAAAATAAAATAAAATAAAATAAAATGCCAAAGGTTAAAGACAAAGAAAGAATCTTATAGGCAGCAAGAGAAAAGCAGTTAGTTACCTATAAGGGATTGCCCATAGGACTATCAGCTGATTTCTAAACAGCAACTTGGCAGGCCAGAGGGGGGTGGCAAGAAATATTCAAAGTGATGAATAGCAAGGACCTACAACCAAGATTACTCACCCAGAAATGCTATTTAGAATTGAAGGTTAGATAAAGAGCTTCATAGACAAGAAGCCTGTATTACATGAAATGTTAAAGGATATTCAAGGAAGAGGAAGAAGGAAAGAGAAGGAGGAAGAGGAGGAGGAGGAGAAATATGAACAATAAAAAGGCAATAAATACATATATGTCAAAAATTGAATCTAGCCGAAACCGGTTTGGCTCAGTGGATAGAGCATCGGCCTGCGGACCGAAAGGTCCCGGGTTTGATTCCGGTCAAGGGCATGTACCTGGGTTGCGGGCACATCCCCACTGGGAGATGTGCAGGAGGCAGCTGATCTATGTTTCTCTCTCATCGAT
The DNA here is from genome assembly GCF_963259705.1 of Myotis daubentonii. Classification (NCBI taxonomy): domain Eukaryota; kingdom Metazoa; phylum Chordata; class Mammalia; order Chiroptera; family Vespertilionidae; genus Myotis; species Myotis daubentonii. Next base: position 46,817,594 of record NC_081855.1, on the reverse strand, counting down.
GTTTCTGACTCTCTATCTCTCTCCCTTCCTCTCTGTAAAAAAATCAATAAAATATATTTTTAAAAAATTGAATCTAAAAATCAAAATAAATAAGCAAGGAATCTAATAAACAAAATAAACCGATGAATAAAATAGAACCAGAGGCATGGAAACAGAGAACAGACTGATGAATCTCAGAGGGAAGGGGGGCAGGGGAGGCGGGAAGAGATTAACCAAAGAACTTATATGCATATATGCATTACCTATGTGTTGTAGAAGACCGAGGAAACCCAAGCGACGCTTAGAGAAATGGAGTTACACAGCTTTATTACACCGGCGGTCTCAGAGGAGTCGCCTCCAGAGTCTAAGCCAGTGGTTCTCAACCTTCTAGCCCTTTAAATACAGTTCCTCATGTTGTGACCCAAACATAAAATTATTTTCATTGCTACTTCATAACTGTAATGTTGCTACTGTTATGAATCGTCATGTAAATATCTGATATGCAGGATGGTCTTAGGCGACCCCTGTGAAAGGGTCGTACAACCCCCAAAGGGGTCACGACCCACAGGTTGAGAACCGCTGGTCTAAGCAAACCAATATGGTGGAAGCCCTCCTTACCCTTTGGTTTCTTTTGTCTCCCAAATATGGATGGGGACTTCCGGACCTCTCGTGGGCTTTGCAAAAAGCCCCGTGGGTTGGGATGGGGGCGTTGAGGCCATATCTAAGGGCCTGGCCTGGCGCCAGTGCTGAAAACCCCCTCTGGGGATTGTGAACTGTTACTTAATGATAGGTTATCAAGAATGATCATTAGGTTACTGGCACAGATTCAGATTGCTAGCCCCCCAAACATCAGGGTTACATGGAATTAGCCTTTTAGCTTTCTTGTATGGACATAGACAATAGGGTGGTGAAGGCCTGGGGTGGGGTGGGAACGGGGTGGAAGGAGTGAATGAGGGGGAAAGAGGGGACATCTGTAAACTCTCACAATAAGGAGTACAAAAGAAAAAGGAGGAAACTGTACATGAAATCCCTTTGTCAGCACGGAGGTCATTGTACTGCGTGGACATGGTAAGTGCGGTGCTTTGATGAGTGCTGTCCAGGAAAGCATAACACCCTTCTTGGTGCTGTTTCTAGGAAACAGTTCCCTGCAGTTGCTACTCCAGAGCTCCCCTCCCGCAGGGCTTCTCTTCTGCTGGCTGCCCAGGCCCAGAGCTGAATCTGGGCCTCTCCTACACCAAGGCTGTCCATCCTTCTGGCGTTTCTTTCTACTCACTTTCCTGAATTACTTGGTTCGATTCATTTCTCTCATTCTTTACACCACCTTTGTGCATCTCTGTCTTAAATTCTTCGGGGGACAAAGCAGGCCACAATTAAGTACACACTGTTACACATAGAAACACTATTTTGCACGCCACTGTTTTGTGTACTTAAAAAAAAAAGTCATGCTTGTGACTCCTAAGTCATAGTGAAATACAACAAAATCATAACTGAGATGACCCACAAGAAGCAGCCCAACACGCCGCCTGGCTTGTGAAAAGGGTCCCGCACATGCTAATTTCATCAGACATTCACCAGACACTTCCAGGCGCCAAGGCAGTAAGTGGCTGCTAGGGTCTGTTGCAGGGATTCAGCCTACTCCAGCTTTCTTTCCTCCGGCGTCTTTTGCCGGAGCAATTCCGGTGGGGTAAGGGGTGAACTGGAGTGCTGAGGTGGATGGAGCAAAGGCCGTTAAGCTGGTGAACCCAAGCATGAGGTGGGGAGTGGAGGGAAGGGAAAAGGCCGTGAGGCTCTGGACCTGTGAACCCGTGGGGGGGGGGGCGGGGGGGGAGGGAGACTAGAAGTGGGCACAGGGATTTTGTTCTTTTTTAAAATTGTTTTCAGAGAGGAAGGGAGAGGGGGAGAGATGTAAAAACATCAATGATGATAACCATCTTTCGGCTGCCTCCTGCACGCCCCCTACTGGGGATCGAGCCTGCAACCCGGGCATGTACCCTAGACCTGGGAGCTTTCAGTCCGCAGGCAGGCGCTCTATCCACTGAGTCGAACAGGCTAGGGCCCTAGCCGGTAGGGCTGTTGTTCTTTCAAGATGGAGAGAAAAGTCCGATTACCTGATTACCTGCCGAGAAGGAGGAAGGCCCCTGCTAGAGGCTGGGAGGTCTGAGAGCCGCGCGGGAGCCGGGCGGCAGCCGTCCTGCAGGGTGCGCCCCGGGTTCCAAGCGCGGTTCGCCCCCTGGGTCCCGCAGCCCCGGAAGGGAGAAGGGAAGTGAGGGTGCCCCCGCGCGCTCTTGTCCGAGAGGGGGCACATGGCCGTGCTCCTGTCCAGCCTCTCCCTGCCCCGGACCATCCAGAGGTTTGGGTACACGGCTGAGTCCGCGCGCTCCTCCGCAGACAGGCCCCTTCAATTAACTCGGACCTCCGACGGGGTGGAGCCTGGGGGGCTCCGCGACCGACCGAGGGGCACACATTGCTCGATTCGCCGCGCCGGCTTCCGAGTCACCCAGACGCGGGTGGAATCCCAGCTCCACTTCCCAGCTCATCATCCCCGCGTTGCCTCAGTTTCCTTTTCCTAAAAGTGGAGCTGATAACAGGACTCACCTCTTAGGGCTGTTGTGACGAATAAATGGCACCACGTCAATAAGGCGGCCAGTGCCGAGCCCGTACCTGGTATCCTCAACAGGGCTGTGGGCATTACTGGCACCCTCTCCACCTCTCCGGGGCGCGCGCCAGGGGCTGGTCTGTCCCGGTGAGGGTTGGGACTCCCCAGTCGCCGGCACGCAGGTTTGGACTTGCTGCCGCCCAGCTAGGCTCCTCGACAGACCCAGAGGTGGGCGGGGGTTGGTGGTGACGTGGACTTGGGGACCTACCCGAGCTCTCCGGGCCTCCTCCACCTGCCCTGCTTGAGGCTTTGCGGTTGGTGCCAGGCGGGGCAATCGGCGGGGAGGCTGCCGGGCTGGGCTCCAGCAGCTCGGCCGGTCCTTCCGAGGCGGCGTGATTCAGAATGACCTTGTGCGGGTGAGTGGCCCGCGAGCGCAGAGAAGCGGGAGGTGAAACTCGGCCGGGCGGGCGCGCCGTCGGAGAGCGCCAGGCGCGGGGGCTGAGAACGCCGGGGCGGGGGAGGCGCTGGTTGGTCCTCTAAATTGAGTCCAGCCCGCGCCCCCTCCCCCGCAGGTGAGGGCAGCGGGAAGGGGACGGCGCCTGGGGACGCTGTTGCTGTGAACATTTTTTTTCTGTTGAAAAATTCGACGTGGAGGCTGCCTCTCGAGGCCGGGAAGGTGGAAAGGGGCCTTCGGAGCGCAGGATTCGGGTCTCTGGGTGGAACCCGGAGGCTCTGACCCAGGAGGGCTGAGGCGTCTTTCCTGCGCCCGGAAACGACCGCCTCGGGGACTGGGGTCTCCGCGCGAGGGCCGCGGGCTCTGGACGGTCGGGGAGCGGAGGCTGCGTCCACTCCGCGGTTTCAGAAAGCACCCGAACGGGAAGGATTTGGGAAGCCCATTTCCAGCTCCATGCGCACAGCCCCTCGCCACGGAGTGAACGTCTGTGTGTGCCCCGGAGCGCTGTGGAGCCTCTGAGTAGCGTGATAATTAACGGAGAAAGGAGACTTGGAGGTTTATCAACTACTTCGAAGGATCAGAAATACAGTTTGTGCCTCTTTATCCCCAAAGTTTCTTCCCCTTGTAATTGCCCACACTGGAACAATCATTTAGTACAAGGAAGTCATCTCGTGAAAATATGGCGAGATGATGCTTGTTTTTTTATTTGCCCGCAACCAAGGTACATGCCCTTGACTGGAATCGAACCTGGGACCTTTCAGTCCGCAGGCCGACGCTCTATCCACTGAGCCAAATCGGTCAGGGCTGTTTTTTATTTTTTGCCTGGGACGGGAATGGAAAAGGAAAAGAGAAAGGCTCTGCTGGCTCCCAGGAGGGAGAGCGAGTCTAATGTTTGTTTGTTTCTTTATTGATTAAGGTATTACATCTGTGTCCTAGTCTGATGTGTTTCGAGCGTTAAAACAAAGGACAATTGATCAATCGGACAGCTGGACTCATACACAAAAGGACTGGGTTTAACTGATGTTTGCTAACTTTATCTCTCTACCATCTTAAAGCTGCAGGCTGGTGTGACCTTAGGGGAACTAGAGTTCCTCTCTCCAAAGTAACTTCTTTTATTTATTTATTTGTTAATTCTCACCCGAGGATATTTAAAAATTTTTTTTATTGATTTCAGAGAGGATGGGAGAGAGAGAGAGATAGAAACATCAATGATGAGAGGGAACCATTGATCGGCGCCTCCTGCACACCCCACACCTGCAACCCAGGCATGTGCCCCACCCGCAATCAACTGTGACTTCCTGGTTCATAGTTCGGTGTTCAACCACTGAGCTACGCCCGCTGGGCAACCCAAGGATATTTTGTCCATTGATTTTTAGAGTGTAATGGAGGGAGGACGGGGGAAGAGAGAGAGAGAGAGATTGATTGGTTGCGTCCCTCCAGCACTCGCCCGGGGCTTGGGGTCAAACCCATGACCAAGGTGTGTGCCCATGACTGGGAATCCGACCCGTGACCCTTCAGTCCATGGATGAACGCTCTAACCACTGAGCAGACCAGCCAGGGCCAAAGAAACTTCTTTTAAACTTTCCTTTGCTTCTAAGTTTACTTTTTCATTCAAAAAATGTCTGAATTTGAAATGGGTACATTTGGTGCCCATTTATTAATTGGTGTCCTGGTTGTTTTTTCTCATAAATGAACTAAGATTAGATCTTTGCTCTCGTAATAGTCCAATTACCATTTTAATTTCAGTGTTGATTTTCAATGTGCAGACATTTTTAAAAGTTCGGATGCAGACACAAAGATAAAGCCCACAGAAACCATGAGACTACCTTCCTAGGCAAAATAAAAATCGAGGCTATTGGTTAACTGGCTTCCGTGGTCTGCAGGGCCATCCCTGCTCGGGTACAGGAGTCCCTCAGGGCAATGAGGATCACCATCTTCTTACTCAGGACTAAACTGCCCTCCAGTCTCTGTATCTGGACTAGGAGAACTGCTTGGCAGCGCTAAACAGCTGCACCTGCCTGGAAGGGTCGAGTGGCCATCAGCTGACACAGATGCCTGGCTCATTTCCTTATTTCTCACTGACTTTATAAATTGGACTTTGACTCTTTATTGAATGTTTCTCAAATATGGTCCAACCAGAATATAAGACCCATACAATTATAAGTTTAACACCCCCACTTAGGCACAAAAACAGTCAGTTTTACTGGGGTAGAACGTTTGTCGTTACTGTTGATTCAGCTGTTGAACATTTTATTGGCCATCTTTATCCACATAATTCCTATTAATGACTGCTTTAAAATGCTGTCCCTAGCTGGAACCAGGTTTGATAGAAAGAACTCCAAGCCGAGGCAGATCTGATCACATGGTCAAACTTGACTAAGAGTTAAGTAAAAGTCTGTTTTTTGGCCAGTGCTTCTATAACTTGATTACCTCAAATACACCTATCTTTTTTTGAATACCACTTTGGAAAATCAGATGCTACAGAAATATATAACAAAGTAGTGAAAATTCCACCTAAATTTTTAAAAAATATATTTTATTGATTTTTTACAGAGAGGAAGGGAGAGGGATAGAGAGTTAGAAACATCCATGAGAGAGAAACATCCACCAGCTGCCTCCTGCACACCCCCTACTGGGGATGTGCCTGCAACCAAAGTACATGCCCTTGACCGGAATCGAACCTGGAACTCTTCAACCACCTAAAATTTTTGTATATATTCATTTTTTTGTTTATTCCACCCACTTATTTGCTTATTTCAGAACCAGCATCGTACTTTTAATAATTATAACTTTATAATAATTTTATTATGTAGTGGTAGCCCAGCCTGGTACACAGCCATTCCTCTTATTTGTAATATTTTCCATGTTATTCTCATGTGCTACTTCCAATACACTTTAGAAACATTCTGAAATTTAAAAAATCCTGTTGTGGTTTCATGTATGTGATTATTATATTGAATTTATAGAGTAATATAGGGTGAAGTTACACCAGTACAATATTGAGTTATTCTCATCAAGAATAAGGAATTTATCTTCATTTTATTTATATCTCCCTAAGGTAGAGGTGACTTGCTTAATGCTTAATTCTTTATTTGTTCAAAGACAGAATTAATACTTGATCACTGCAAATAAAAAAAAAAGAGAATATAGGAATATGTTGATATAAAAATATGTTGAGCCGTAGCCATTTGGCTCAGTGGATAGAGCATCGGCCTGTGGACTGAAGGATCCTGGGGGTGGAGGGGAAGGACGATGTTTATTTCATAACTAGCTACTTTTAGGCCTATAGGGTAATACAATCCTTATCAGCCATTTGTAAGTTTCCCGCCACAGGAGAACAAAAGACCAGGAAAAATTCGCTGGACACCAGGAGGTAGACCATACAAGGAGTGAAAACTGTCGTGAAGGCATCTGATTGCACACCTGCATTCCATCTCATTCCAACCCCACCAGCTCAGCCCCCAAACCCCACTAATGACAAGTTTCCCAACAGTGACTGCATGTAAGGATGAAACTCCAGCTCCTGGGTGCTGCTGTCATTGACCCAATGTCCCCTTGGCTCGGTGCTGTGCAGCTTTTCCCTTCGGATATCCCACCCTCACCCCCACCCCCACCCTTAAATAAATTCAGTTTTTCTTTTCTTTTTAAAAAAATATTTTTTTATTGATTTCAGAGAGGAAGGGAGAGGGAGAGAGATATGGAAACATCAATGATGCACACCCTCTACTGGGATCGAGCCCGAAACCTGGTCATGTGCCGCCCTTGATTGGAATCAAACCCTGGACCCTTCAGTCCGCAGGCAGACACTCTATCCACTGAGCCAAACCAATTAGGGCTGATTCAATTTTTCTTTATCCACTGAGATGGCTATTTAGCCTGCCCGCATGCACCATCCACCAGGTTCACCTTCCAGCTACTCTAAAAAAATCTTACTATGACAAGGACAGGTTGAAGAAAAAAAAAAAAGGCCGAACCGGTTTGGCTCAGTGGATAGAGCGTCGGCCTGCGGACTCAAGGGTCCCAGGTTCGATTCCGGTCAAGGGCATGTACCTTGTTTGCGGGCACATCCCCAGTGGGGGTTGTGCAGGAGGCAGCTGGTCGATCTCTCTCATCAATGTTTCTAACTCTCTAGCCCTCTCCCTTCTTCTCTGTAAAAAATCAATAAAATATATTTTTTAAAAAATCTTACTGTTTCTAATAGTTTCTCAATGAATACATTTTCATTTCCCAGTATCCTATATAATAAAGAGCTAATATGCAAATGGTTGTCATGCCCTCATGCCATCACGCTCAGACACTCAACACTGGGGAGAGAGGAATAGGGACCAGCCAGCCTTTGGCCCTGGGAGAGGGACAAGCCACCCACTCCGTGATCCTGGGTGCCAGTGGCTGCACCTGTGCCTGTGCCTGCAGCCCAGGAGAGGGACAAGCCGCCTGCCCTGCAGTCCTGGGCACCAGCACCTGCAGCTGCAGCCTGGGCAAAGCTGCCTGCCCACGGTCCCCTGTGGCTGCGGCCAGCCCAGGTGAAGCCAGCCTGGGTCCCGGGTGCCTGTGGCCGGCCAGAGGGAGGGAAGCCCGGGTCCCGAGTGCAGGGCGAGGCAGAGGTGGTTAAGGGTGATCAGGCCAGCAGGGGAGCAGTTAGGGGCAATCAGACAGGCAGAGGTGGTTAGGCGTGATCAGGCAGGCAGGCAGAGGGGTTAGGGGCGATTAGGCAGACAGGCAGGCGAGCAGTTAGGAGCCAGCAGTCCCGGATTGCGAGAGGCAGTTGGACATCCCCTGAGGGGTCCCAGATTGGAGAGGGTGCAGGCCAGTGCACGAATTTTGTGCACTGGGCCTCTAGGGCAATTACAAAAAATCATGCTTCCTATTCCATTATTGTCAGGAACAAGATAAGTATGCCCACTGCCATCACTTAACATTGTCAGGAAAGCACTAGTCAATGCAGCAAAATTAGCTGATGGAATAAATAAGATGTAACAAAAAGGGGGATGAGAGGCATAATTTTTTTACTGATGAAATAATTGCATACTACAAAACTAACACTGTATTAAATGGAGAACTGTTGGACCAGGGGCGGGGACAGAAGTCTGTATAAGTCAGCTCCCCTCTGGCTCTGGGAGCACGGTTTCCCTTTCCACCAAGACTGTTTCCCAGGCTGGAGCTGGAGCTGAAATACAATGACGTCTTGCAGGAGCAGAATGGGGCGGACCAGACCAGTGCAGGGCAGCGGGGCCCTGTGCTGTTTTCACAGCCCTGCTAGGTCACAACGGAGTGATTTGCAGTAAATAGTCTCCTTCGTCTCTACACCCCAAAATAGTTATTCCTGTGGGTGTTGATTAAATGACCATCAAGTCATTTAATAACTAATCAAGAAAAAAAGATTTTAATGAAATGTGCTTTTTTGTGCCCCAACAGCTATAACTCGCTGTGGCTCCTCAAGATGTCTACCTTCGTCTTAGGATTCGGCCTGGTTTTGTTTATGTTCAGAAGTGTGTACCTTCATGAAGAGTTCAGCCTCCACCCAGTGCTCCCTCATCCCAATCCAGTGCTCCCTCGTTCCAATCCGGCTGTCCAGATGCCAAAACTTCTACCCGAGGAACGTCTCCGGTCCCTCTTTTCCTACGATGGAATCTGGTGAGCTAGCACGCCTTTCTCTCCCACCTTGGTCTGACAGCTCCCTTGCTTACAGATGATTCCCTACCTTCCTGACCTGTGTGGGTTGTTCAAATAATTCCCTCCTGTGGGACCAGGAGAGGGCTTGGTCTCCGGGGCACAGCCTCTGTTCTCTGCAACACTCAGTCAAGTCCCTTAAAACCTTGGAGGGCCCATTTAACTGCCAGCTCTTTGTCCCTCCAGCTTCCTCTGCTGGTGAGCTGAGATGCCGCTGGCATTTCTGTGATTCTCAAGTGTAAAGAAGTTCGGTGCAGGGGATAAGTCAAGAGAGCGGCTCTTCCTCCCATTCCCCGCTCCTTCCCCTCCCTGGGTCTTGGTCAGAGGCCTCTGCTAATATTCCAGGACAGAGGGTCTGGGAAAGGCGGTTTCTCAGAGGGACACACGTGGGATAAGGTCTCAGGTTCCCCCTCACTCATCAACCCCCCTCCTCCCACCCAGTCACGTTCACAGTCTTCTTGCTTGTTTTAGGCTGTTCCCGAAAAATCAGTGCCATTGTGAAACTAAAGGCCAGGGCTACAACTTTGAGGGTGCCTATGGCCAGAAAGACCTCCCTGCAGTGAAAGCGAGGAGACAGGCGGAATTTGCACACTTTCAGAGGAGGTAATGTAGACCGCCAGGGCTCTCGATCCGAGGAGGAGCAAAAGCTCTACTTTGTCCTGAGGGTATGGGTTCAAAGAGAGAAGGAGGGAGCTGCCCCTCTTGCAAGGGTGCCTGGGAGGAACTATTAGGAATAAACCTAGAAAAGAGAATGGAGGAAATAGCCCTTAAATGAAGATTTATAAACTTTGCATGCATCAAACATCTATACTAATAAAAGCCTAGGTGGTGTCAAGCCCTCGTGCATGACATCATCACAAGATGGCCACCACAAAGATGGCCACAAGATGGCCATGTGCACAGCGGAGGCGGGGGCCCAGTGGCCACTCTACGCGGTGAGGCCTGGGGGGCCTGCAGCTCTGTGCAGCGCGGAGGAGGCCAGTCCCAGTGTCTCCGCCACCTTGCTCAGAGGAGGCAGGTCCCAGAAGAGGAGGTGGGTTGCAGCAGGGGAGGGCAGTTGGGGGCGATCAGGCCAGCAGGGGAGGGCAGTTGTGGGCAATCAGGCCGGCACAGGAGGCAGTTGGGGGTGATCGGGCCAGCAGGGAAGGGCAGTTGGGGGGATCGGGCCGAAACCAGCAGTCGGACATCCCCCAAGGGGTCCCAGATTGGAGAGGGTGCAGGCTGGGCTGAGGGACACCTCCCCCCACTGCACGAATTTTGTGCACTGGGCCTCTAGTAATAAAATAATAGCATTTGTGATTGAGGACTTTAACTTTGGAACAAGCTGGGTGCCAAGTTACTTAACCTCATAGCACTTCAGTATCTTATATGAAAAATTATAATAGATACCTCCCTCCAAAGCTTATTGTGGGGGGAGCAGGAGGTCCTAATATAAGGTCACAGAAGATTTAACTTTGGGTGATGAGCACATGGTGCAATACACAGATCTTGTAACTCAGAAACCCACACCTGAAACCTATATGTTCATGTTGACCAATGCCCCCCCCCAATCAATTTAATTAATAAATATTTTTAAGAAGCTTATTGTAAGGTGAATTGTATTAACATACAGAGAACTAGTAACTCAAAAAGGACCTGACATATAGAAGCACTGCAAAAATATTACCTACTATTATTGTTGTGATTTATTATATCATCATTCTTTTAAAAAAGTTTTTCATGTATTGATCTTAGAGAGAGAGGAATGGAGAGGAGAGAGAGAGAGAGAGAGAGAGAGAGAGAAACATTGAGTTGCTCCACTTATTGATGCATTCATTGGTTGATTCTTGTATATGCCTCAGATCGAACCTGAAACCTTGGGAGGTCAGGATGACCTTACATAGCCCTTACCTTTAAACTTTAATGAAAAGGTAGTTGTTTTTTAAAGTTGCATTTCCCTGAGTAATATTGATGCTGAGCATGTTTCATGTATTTATTTTCCATTTGCATTTCCTCTTTTGGTTGCCTCGTTAGGTCCTTTTCCATTTTTAAATGTTGTCTTTTTCACATTCCCATAAATACTCGCTCCCATAGTCTGATCTCTCTTGCAGGTAATCTGGGTGGTGGTATCTTTGGTTAAACTGGGTCCCTCAAGGCTACATTTCAGCCGTGTTACCTTAGTCCAGTGGTTCTCAACCTTCTGGCCCTTTAAATACAGATCCTCATGTTGTGACCCAACCATAAAATTATTTTCGTTGCTACTTCATAACTGTAAGGTTGCTACTGTTATGAATCGTCATGTACATATCTGATATGCAGGACGGTCTTAGGCGACCCCTGTGAAAGGGTCGTTCAACCGCCAAAGGGGTCGCGACCCACAGGTTGAGAACCGCTGCCTTAGTCCCTCAAAGAGCCCATCTCACTGGGTTGTGTTATGCACTTGCCTTTGACTGAAGGTCGTTACAACAACAAAACCATCTGAAAGTCATCACTGTGTTTGCTCTGAAAATATGGGGACGGCAACCACTCGCACACACCGTTTCCTGTGATACACTTTGTGTTCTGGTGCAGAGCCAGGGAAAGTTTGACTTCCCTCCAGGAATTGGTCTCCTCTGCCCCTTTAAGAAGACCCGAGTCCTGACCATCATTTTATACCCTGGCTACCAGGCGACTTTAAATGAAATCATTAAAACCACAGGTGACTTTGGTGCTCAGCGGCTGCAGCTGTGCTGGCCCCTACAGCCTGGTTATTTTGTTTCTTCTTTTTTGCTGGTCATGATTTTTGATTTTTGTGCGCGTTGTTGTAAACTGCTCAGTTTGTTTGTGGAGTTAAGAGTCTGGGCGACATGGAGGAGGGGAGGGCGGAGGGGAGATGGGTACAATCTACTTTCCATTTCTCCGCATTGGCCGCCCAAGGCTGGGGGCACAGGCACCACTTTAAGAACTAACCAGGGAAGGGAGTCAGGGCAGCTGTTAACAGTTCCTTTTCTCTGCAGGGAAGGGCTGCCCCGCCCACCGCCCCTGCTGGCTCCGCCCAACCTCCCCTTTGGGTACCCGGTCCACGGGGTGGAGGTGATGCCCCTGCATACGGTTCCCATCCCAGGTAGGTGCGCCCCATCCTGAGTGGACTTGGGCAACTTTCCTATTCCTTCTTAAGCAAAAGAGGGAGCAATCATTCACTGAGTACCTGCTGGGTACCAGCACCAGGCAAAAAGTTTGAAATGATTTCATTTAATGTTAATATCACTGTTTCCACCACTGGAGATCACCCTAGTAGCTGTGACCTCCCTGGGGCTATGAGATGACACCGAAGAGGACAGATATCTGTGAGCCTCAAGGAATCTTAGGACATAATTGGCTTTTTGGTGTCCTACAGCAGTGGTCGGCAAACCGCGGCTCGTGGCTCGCGAGCCACATGCGGCTCTTTGGCACCTTGAGTGTGGCTCTTCCACAAAATACCATGTGCGGGCGCACACGTACAGTGCGATTGAAACTTCGTGGCCCATGCGCAGAAGTCAGTTTTCGGAAAGGAGATAGACCAGTGACACGCGAACTCATTTTTTGGGTTGATTTTTCTTTGTTAAATGGCATTTAAATATATAAAATAAGTATCAAAAATATAAATCTTTGTTTTACTGTGGTTGCAAATATCAAAAAATTTCTATATGTGACACGGCACCAGAGTTAAGTTAGGGTCTTTCAAAATGCTGGCACGCCGAGCTCAAAAGGTTCGCCATCACTGAGATAGACGAAACAAGTATACAAGAGGAGTGTGGATGGGAGAGTTGGAAGGGGTTGACCTCAGCGAACGTAACACTATAGCTCTAAGTTTTGAAAAAAGGTTGTGTGCTCTCTCTTTGTGACAGTTTTGGGTAGGTAGGTATATTTATTGCCATCTCTCAGATGAAGCTGAGAAATTGACTAAATTGCCTATACTCTTAAATGGTAGACTTGGGATTTGAATGTAGGGGTTTCTGTTTGTTTAAACTAACTTTCAAGCCCATGATTTTCTCTCAGCGCCATTTTGTGATTAAGAAAAAATAACATCAGAAGTGTTTGTTTTTTTTTAATATATATTTTATTGATTTTTTACAGAGAGGCAGGGAGAGAGATAGAGAGTCAGAAACATCAATGAGAGAGAAACATCGATCAGCTGCCTCCCGCACATCCCCCAGTGGGGATGTGCCCGCAACCCAGGTACATGCCCTTGACCGGAATCGAACCTGGGACCTTTCAGTCCGCAGGCCGACGCTCTATCCACTGAGCCAATCCAGTTTCGGCAGAAGTGTGTTTTTTGTAGTAAGTTGGCAAAACCACACTATAGGAAGGAACCAAGGCCGAAGGAAGACTGTAAAGATGACCTCGTTGATCAGAAAGCCAAGTGAGGTTCTTTTGTTTTTGAGTAGCTTAAGCAGAATTTGTAAACCATCAGTGGCTATGAGACAGATGAGCTGACAGCTGAGGAAATATCCTGGCTGCAGTTTAAATGCTAACTGACCCCGGCCTCTGGAGGTGCAAAGTCCAAGAAAGATTCAGGGTAAGTTAGTTTAATGAACTTACTCTTTAGATCAGTGGTCGGCAAACTGCGGCTCTCGAGCCACATGCGGCTCTTTGGCCCCTTGAGTGTGGCTCTTCCTCAGCCTTAGGAGTACCCTAATTAAATTAATAACAATGTACCTACCTATATAGTTTCAGTTTAAAAAATGTGGCTCTCAAAAGACATTTCAATCGTCGTCCTGTTGATATTTGGCTCTGTTGACTAAGGAGTTTGCCGAGCGCTGTCCTACAGCATCTAGGGAGCAGGCAAAGCGCAGGCCATCTCCAGGAATTAACGCTCCTCAGCTTGAGGGCCTGGCTGATCCAGGGTGCTTACTTGGACCCCCCTTGGGGGGTGGTCTGCCCTGGTGCTCCCAGGCCCCCCTCACGCAGGGTGGAGGTGGGGAGAAGGTGCAGGGGGGTCGGCATCAGACCTGAGGAAGGAAGCGTCCATGCCGGGCCTGGCTCTCTAGGCACCTGCTGCACACACAGGGCCCCTGACATCCCCACCCTAGAGGAAGAGCTGATGGTTGAGGGGGGCTCTGGCCCCGATACAAGCAGCACTATTTTCTAGAAGCAAAGTAACTATTTGTGTTTTAAACAACTAAAAAGCTTTTACACACTCCTCTAGTCCAGCAGCACAGCCCTGTGAGGTAAATGTGATTTTGCCAATTTCCCAGATGAGCTCAGTAAGGTCCCTATGGCCACAGAGGAGGGTATGTTTGAAGGAGAGCTTGAACTAGTCATATGATAAGATGCTAAAGTAAATACACTTGGGGTTCATTGTTAGTGTTTTTGAATGGTTATTTAAAAATAATATGACCCTTTGGATGATCCATGTTTTGTTGTGGTAAAGTATGCATAACAGAATTTACTCTTTTAACCATTTTAAGTGCACAGTTCTAGTGCATTGAATACATGCACATTGTTCTGCAGCCGGCACCACCATCCATCTCTAGAACTTTTTCATCTCCCCCCTGGAACTCTGCACCTATTTAACATTACCTCCCCTCTCCCTCCCGCCCCTGGCAACCACCATTCTACTTCCTGTCTTGATGGGTTTGACTACTCTAGGTGCTCCATATATGGATGATTCATTATTCTTATTTTTTTAATGATTTCAGAGAGGAAGGGAGAAGGAGAGAGAGATAGAAACATCAATGATGAGAGAGAGTCACTGTTTGGTTGCCCCCTGCATATGCCACACTGGGGACTGAGCCCACAACCTGGGCATGTGCCCTGACCGGGATCGAACCATGACCTCCTGGTTCATAGGTCGCCGTTCAACCTCTGAGCCATGCAGACCGGGCAGGCTGGTTCATTATTAACCCATTGCTTCCTTCCCTTCAGTAACAGATACCTGGAAGGGACTGGATTAATTCACAGCACCCATCCAAAGCTGAGGGTGGCATCAGGGGTTTTAGAACCGCTGGAAGGACCTTGGAAAGCGTCTAGCAGAACCCTGGGGAGAGGGGAGTCTGCCAGCAGACACCCTGGGTAGGAGGGAACACTTGAAGGGGCTCTGGAAGGACATGGAGGCAGCCAAGAAGGTGTGAGCCTCAGAGAGCCCATGGAATCCTCCCAGATGACTTTTTGTTTTGTTTTCCTTTTCCCTGTGTCCTCCAGGTCTGCAGTTTGATGGACCCAGTGCCCCCAACTATAAGGCAAGAGCCCCCCCCTCCCAGTCCCTTTGTGCACTTGGCATCCTGTCCTTGGCTCACTGCCCACCCCCTCCCCCCAGTGGTGGCTGGTCTCGGATTTTCACGGAGCCCCCATCCAGATGAAACATCAGACGCGAGTCTGAGGTGAGGGGGAGGGGAGGGTGCCTATGCAAGGCCCACGTTTTCCAGCCGAGGGAGTGGCTGGAGTTCCAGGGAGGCCTTCCGAGACCGCGCCAAGGCACTGAGCCACGGCCAGTGCTGCTGCTTCCGCTGCGAGAGGACGCTGCTGCCACAGCCATGGCTCCGGCTCCTGCGTTGTGCTGCCTCTGCCAGGGCTAGCGCCTCTGAGATGGATGCCCTGTGCCCTGCCCGCTTTCCCCACTTAACAGAGCTCCAAATCAAGGTCTCTGCAAGTACATGCGACTGGTGGGACGTAGATCACAAGAGCCCTAACTAAAAAGGAGCCTGGGAAATGTAGTTTTCGTTTTCTCACCTCTGTATGTTAAACAGAGGTTGGAATGACTAGAAGCCTCCTCTGTCTCCACCCCCAGCTACCAGTAAGCCCTCTGCCACCTGCTTCTGTCACTTTCTCAGTTCTCTGTTACCTTCTTTTTTTAAAATATATTTTATTGATTTTTTACAGAGAGGAAGGGAGAGAGATAGTTAGAAACATCGATGAGAGAGAAACATTGATCAGCTGCCTTCTGCACATCTCCTATTGGGGAGGTGCCCGCAACCCAGGTACATGCCCCTGACCGGAATCGAACCTGGGACCTTTCAGTCCACAGGCCAACACTCTATCCACTGAGTCAAACAGGTTTCGGCCTCTGTTATCTTCTAATAGCACTTATCTGTACCTGAACTACCTCATATGCGTTGTGATATGCTTATGGCCTCTCTTCCCCAATCCTATATAATAAAAGCCTAATATGCAAATTGACCAAATAGGGGACCAACCAGTGGAATGACTGGTAGCTATGACGTGCACTGACCACCAGGGGGCAGATGCAAGCTGCTCCCAGCCCATAGGCCCCAGGCCAGCCAAGGCAGGTGCAGCGGGGTGGGCCCCCAATTGCCCCGCCAGTCACCTCACAGATCGGCCCTGATCGCCGGCCAGGCCTAGGGACCCTACCCATGCATGAATTTCATGCACCAGGCCTTTAGTAGACTATAAGTTTCTTGAAGGCAAGGAATCTGTCTTATTCACAACTTTCCCCGCTGTGCCTGTAATTTGGATCTCAGAATATATATCCATTGACTGACTGAAGTGCTTTCAGCAAGGCCCTAGCTGGTTTGGCTCCGTGGATAGTGTGTTGGCCTGCAGACCAAAGGGTCCTGGGTTTGATTCTGGTCAAGGGCAGATTGGCTGTAGGTGTGAGGGAACTGGCAGAACAGCAACGACTTCCACTTGGGGACTTGAGCAGTTGAGCGGATGAAGGTGCCATTCACGAGGCAGGGAGAGGCTTATAGAGAGAAATCAATAGTTCCATTTTGAAGATATCAGTTTGATTTGCTTGTGAAACTTCCTAGCAGGGCAACCAACCAGAGAGTTGGATCTCAGAAAGAGATGAACTGTAGACACAAATGTTGAAACCATCAGCAGAGGGGTGGTATTTAAAGCCATGGGAACGGATGAAATCTTCTAGCAAGAAGGTGTTAGAATAAGAAGGCAAAGAGTGCAGAGTCAAGCCCTGAACAGCTCCATTCTGAGTTTTATTTATTTTTGTTAATATACTTTTATTGATTTCAGAGAGGAAGAGAGGGGGAGAATGAGATAGAAACATCAGTGATGAGAGAGAGTCATTGATTTGCTGCCTCCTGCACAGCCCCCAATGGGGACGGAGCTCACAACCCAGGCATGTGCCCTTAACCAGAATCGAACCTGGGATCCTTCGGTCTGCAGGCCAACGCACTGTCCACTGAGCCAAACCAGCTAGGGCCATTTGGAGGTCTTATAGAGGAGGAGCTGGCAAACTGAAGTCAAAAGAATGGTGTTCTGCAAGCCAACAGATAAGAAGAGAAAAGGAACTGCCCTTGAATGCACCAGGCCCCAGGGCTAAATTCTCCTTTGCTGTGACCAGAGCAGGGACACATGCAGAGCCAGGCCCTAGCTTCTGGGGCACCCATGAGCTTCTCCTCTCACCCTAATACGCTCTGCCCCCTGCAGGCCATGTTGGGTATGTGCCTTTCCTTGCATTTAGCTTCTTTGTATTTCACCCACCTTAGGTCACCCTGACAGCTTCTCTGGGGACACTCAACACCCTCGCTGACCTCCCAGACAGTGTGGTGCGGGGAAGAGGCCAGAAGCAGCTGACCATTTCGACCAGTGACCGGAAGCTTTTGAATTTCGTCCTCCAGCACGTGACCTACACCAGCACGGTGTACCAGCACCACAGGGTGGATGTGGGTGAGATCCTGTCCTTGGATGGCAACATGCTGAGGGAGCCGGGAAACACCACTGGGCCCTCTCCAAGTCTTCCTCCTCCAGGAAGCCTGCCTGCATGGAAGATGCTTCCCTTGCTCCTATTTCTAACCTAGACACCTAACTTCCAAATTACTGTACCCAATACTATCCCCACGTTGCTACTGACCCCATAGAAGGGACTCCAGGCAAGGACAGGTGAAGAGCCTCCTCTCGTCTATAAGGACGGATCTTTCATGCTGTGCACCTGGAAACCTCCAGTTCTGTTCCCTATTCTCTATCGCTCTCAAAGCTGAAGACTTCAGCTGCGGTAGAGGAGGGGGCCAGTCTATGCATCCGTTTATTGTCCTGGGTATTAACCGGAAAGGGGATGTGGGGAAACTCCCAGTCCAAAGGACAGTGGCTTTGACTCCTCCTTCCCAATCAACCCCCTCCCCCAAGCTCCACCCCAGGAATTCCCTGGAGAACAATTCCTGCCATCCTCAGGGCAGCCCCGTTTCTTTCTGGATGAATCAGTCACCCCTTTCTGTCTCTCTTTTTAATTTATATATTTTTATTGATTTCAGAGAGGAAGGGAGAGGGAGAGATAGAAACAACAATGATGAGAGAGAATCCACTGATCAGCTGCCTTCTGCACTTCCCCAACTGGGGATCAAGCCCGCAACCTGGGCATGTGCCCTTGACCGGAATTGAACCTGGGTCCCTTCAGTCCTCAGGCCGACACTCTATCCACTGAGCCAAACTGGGCACCCCTTTCTCTTTTGACTAGCTACACAGAATGCATTCCCAGGACCTCAACAAAAAGAAATGAAACATGGGGCAGATGACCCGTGACCGCACACTAAAGAGCCAGTTCTCCCGGCCTTCGGGTGTTCAAACGCTTCCTTTCACAGAATGACCCTGTGAAAGAAAATAGGGCGGGTATTATTATCCTGGTCTTGTAGCTGGAGGAGACTGAGCGATTTACCCAAGGCATTTCAGATAACAATGGCAAAGTCAAAGATAATCCGGACTCTGTGACTCCACACCCTGTCCACCCCAGTAGATTCTCACAAGGGCAAGAAACGTGAGTTTGGGAGGTGCTCAGCAGGTGGCCCCAGGGACACACAGTAAATCAGGAGCCAGAAGGCCACCGACTCCATTAGGTCCTCAGTCTCACCCCAGCCAGGACACTGTCTACCAAACCTTCACTCCCGCGTTGCATGGGTTTCCCTGGGGCAGCATGGGGAGCGACCCAGACACGGTGCTGCCCGCCCTGACCTTATTTCTCCCTCCAGTGAGTCTGATGTCCAAGTCCTCAATAGCCAAGTTTCCAGTGACCATTCGCCATCCCGTCATACCCAAGTTATATGACCCTGGACCAGGTAAGGCCCTTGCCCCGGGGCTGCATGGTGGCATCCTGTAGAGCTATTGGTGAAATTCAGGTCCCCTGAGATGGAGATGAGAATGGACCAAAATAACAGTTTATTTTATTTATTTTTTTTAAAATATATTTTATTGATTTTTTACAGAGAGGAAGGGAGAGAGATAGAGAGTCAGAAACATCGATGAGAGAGAAACATCGATCAGCCGCCTCCTGCACATCGCCCACTGGGGATGTGCCCGCAACCCAGGTACATGCCCTTGACCGGAATCGAACCTGGGACCTTTCAGTCCGCAGGCTGACGCTCTATCCACTGAGCCAAACCGGTTTTGGCCAAAATAACAGTTTAGATATGATTCCTGACACGCTTGTTGGGAGGAAAACAATTCTAGGACACATTGCTCTAATATTGCTTAATTACATTTAACTTTTTATATGGTTGTGCTTATTTTGAAAAAGACCTAAGGAATGATAACATTTTAATAGGTAATAGCGCCAGCTGGCGTGGCTCTGTGGTTGAGCATTGACCTATGAAACAGGATGTCACAGTTCAATTCTGTTCCGGGCTGGATCCCTAGTAGAGGGTTTGCAAGGGGCAGCTGATCAATGATTCTCTCTCATCATTGATGTTTCTCTCTCTCTCCCTCTCCCTTCCTCTCTGAAATCAATAAAAAATATATTATATTTAAAAAAATAAGTAATAAAAACAGAATAGTACTGGAGCATGAATAGATAGATATATCAGTGGAATCAAATTGAAATCCCAGAAATAAACATGTTGGAATTTTACCAGTCTGAATCGGCTTTGTTAGCTTGCACTGGTCTGTTTATTGTTGGGCTAATTCCATTATGTTTTTTTAAAAATATTTTTATTAATTTCAGAGAGGAAGTGAAAGAGAGAGAGATAGAAACATCAGTGATGAGAGGGAATCATTGATCAGCTGCCTCCTGCACACCCCCATACTGGGAATCAAGCCCGCAACCCAGGCATGTGCCCTGACTGGGAATTGAACTGTGACCTCCTGCTTCATAGGTCGATACTCAACCACTGAGCCTTGCTGGCCAAGCTAAGTGTACACTTTGATAATACATCATCTGTGTATTGTATTGTATGTTCACCACCTAAAGTCATGTCTCCTTCCATCACCATATATTTGAACCCCTATCCCTCTGGTAACCAACATACTATTGTCTGTGTCTATGAACTTTTGCTTGTCTTGTTTGTTCATTTATTGCTTTCAGTTTTATATCCCACAAATGAGTGATATCACAAAGGGTTCCTGACTTTTTTGTCTGATTTATTTTGCTTAGCATGATACTCTCAAGATCCATCCGTGTTGTCACAAATGGCAGTATTTCGTCTTTGCTTATGGCTGACTCGTATTCCATTGTATATGACGACCACATCGTCTTTATCCACTCATCTAGTGCAGGACATCTTGGTTGTTTTCTTGTCTTAGCTACCATGAAGGAAGTCCATGTCTCTGAGACACGGACTCCCTTTAACTCAGTGCTTCAGTAAATGTAGGGATACATAAATATATTTATTTTCTAACCCGACAAACAAGCCCTTGTTAAGCACCTACTGAGGCATGAGGCCCACAAACACTGAGAGGTTGTGGCATAAAAACAATGTAAGCTAAGACAGCGAGGCTTCCCCTAACACAGTGCCCTGACATCCACCCTTTCTTGACCAGAGAGGAAGCTCAGAGACCTGGTGACCATCGCCACCAAAACGTTCCTCCGTCCCCACAAGCTCATGACCATGCTCCGGAGCGTTCGTGAGTATTATCCAGACTTGACCGTGATCGTGGCGGATGACAGCAAGGAGCCTTTGAAAATTAATGACAGCCATGTGGAGTACTACAGCATGCCCTTTGGGAAGGTATGTCCCTCCCTCCCGGATGGGAGACACCTGGGTCCTGGGACAAGAGGTCCCCAGAGTCAGGTCCCACCCTGGATGGGGCTGCTTCAGTGGCCTCCCCAAGGAAGCAGGGTCCTGGGGCGGGAAAGGGTAGGACTCTCCCCCGAGTCCCCTTGCTGACGCCAAACTCACAGAGAAGTCAGGCCACGCTCACTTTGCTGTATTAATGGGCGGTTAATCTGCCTTTCCTCACACTTGGCGTGGAGGTTGATTGAGGTCCTTCTGAGTGATTCGAGGTGTCTGACGTCCCAAGGATTCCTGACATACAGATCCAACTGGAATCATCGCTATGATTCCAGCCAAGTGGGGGCAGCTATCTCTCTCTCTGTCTCCCCACCCCCCCAGCTTCCTCCAAGGACACACAGAAAAAAATAGATACTGTACATACCAGAGTGTATGCTGGGTTGTGCTCTGCCCTTTTGACTTGGTGTTGAGTGCTTTCTGCTCCCACCAAACATCTCCTGGGCGACATAAGGGGAAATGGGAGGAGAGCCACGGAGACTCGATCGGATGGAGAACCTGTCCACATTGGCACAGGGCTGAGGAAGGGCTTCCTGGCCTTTCAATCTCGGACCCAGGAAGTCACTGTCCTTCTCCAGGTGCCTCTGAGACGTGGACTCCCTTTAACCCAGTGCTCCTCCATCTCAGCCGTATATTGGAGTCACCCTCACAAATTCTGACTTAATTCGTCTGGGGTGCAGTCTGGCTAGTGGGAACTGAGAAAGTGCCCCAAGTGATTATTCTTTTTTTAAAAAATATATTTTATTGTATTTTTACAGAGAGGAAGGGAGAGGGATAGAGAGTTAGAAACATCAATGAGAGAGAAACATCGATCAGCTGCCTCCTGCACACCTTCTGCTGGGGATGTGCCCGCAACCAAGGTACATGCCCTTGACCGGAATCAAACCTGGGACCCTTGAGTTTGCAGGCCGACGCTCTATCCACTGAGCCAAACCGGTTAGGGCCCAAGTGACTATTCTAATGGTAACCACTGATCTAACCTCATTCCACCTACAGGGCTGGTTTGCTGGCAGGAACCTCGCCATATCTCAGGTCACCACCAAATATGTTCTCTGGGTGGACGATGACTTTCTCTTCACCAACAAGACCAAGATTGAGAGGCTGGTGGACGTTCTGGAGAAAACGGAGCTGGATGTGGTAAGGGATAGTTGCCAGTTTGATCCCAGTTGCAACCCGTAGAAAGAGTCATGAGAAGGAAGGAGAGGAGAAGAGAAGAGAGGAAAGTATGTGAGAGAAGAGGAGAAAATAAAAGAAAAAAGAAAGAAAGAGGAGAGAAGAGGGAAGGAAGGTGAGGGAGAGGGGCTGATGCAAGAGATGAATAGCCAGCCCAACTCTGGGCTTGAGGGTGTCACACCAGGACTCAGGAGATGTGCTTGAATTTTGTCTCTGCCTCCATACTTACTTTTTAAAAAAAATACATTTTTATTGATTTTATTTTTTAGAGCGAGAGGAAGGTGAGGGATAGAGAGATAGAAACATCAATGGGAGAGGAACATCATCGATCTGCTGCCTCCTGCAAGCACCCCTACTGGGGATCGAGTCTGCAACCCGGGCATGTGCCCTGACTGGAATCAAACCAGCGACCTCTTGGTTCCTGGGTCGCCGCTCAAGTGCTGAGCTACACCTGTGAGCACTGGGCTTCTTTTTTTTCATACTTACTTTTTTTTGATGAAATAAAAAAAATCCACCATTGTTTCATCTTTTTTTAAAATATATATATATTTCTTTATTGATTTCAGAGAGGAAAGGAGAAGGAGAGAGAGATAGAAACATCAATGATGAGGGAGAATCATTGATTGGCTGCCTCCTGCACACCCCGTACTGGGGATCCAGCCTGCAACCCAGGCATGTGCCCTTGGCTGGCATCAAACCTGGGACCCTTCAGTCCGCAGGCTGATGCTCTATCCACTGAGCCAAGCTGGCTAGAGCTGTTTCATCTTTATTTTTATTTTTTTAAATATATTTTATTGATTTTTTACAGAGAGGAAGGGAGAGAGATAGAGAGTTAGAAACATCGATGAGAGAGAAACATCGATCAGCTGCCTCCTGCACACCTCCTACTGGGGATGTGCCTGCAACCCAGGTACATGCCCTTGACCGGAATCGAACCCGGGACCTTTCAGTCCACAGGCCGACGCTCTATCCACTGAGCCAAACCGGTTTCGGCGAGCTGTTTCATCTTTAAATGGTGTGTGTGTATACATCACTTTAACCTCCTCCCTGGAATGGTGTGATGAAAGAGAGGAGTGCTCTGGGTCTGTCACACACCATTTGAAAAAAAAAAAAAAAGTCAATGGCTGCCCTAACCGGTTTGGCTCAGTGGATAGAGCCTCGGACTCCAGGGTCCCAGGTTCAATTCCGGTCAAGAGCATGTACCTTGGTTGTGGGCACATCCCCAGTAGGGGGTGTGCAAGAGGCAGCTGATAGATGTTTCTCTTTCATTGATGTTTCTAACTATCCCTCTCCCTTCCTCTCTGTAAAAAATCAATAAAAAATATATATTTTTTAAAAAAGGTCAATGGTCCCAGGCTTTACAAGCACACATATCCTGAAGGACATTTTATTTTTTTTCTGAAGGACATTTTAAACAGAAGAAAATAATAAAACCATCAAAAGTCAATTCACATATAAAAAAGAGAAGGAAAAGGTGTTTGTAGGTAACAATATGTATTGTATTCTTGAAATTTGGGGCGAGGACAGATCTTAAATCTTTGCACCACACACAATGGTACTTAGGTTAAGGCAACTGATATGCTAATGAGCCGGATTGTGGTGATCTTTTCACAACGTAAACATATATCAAAACATCAAGCTGCATACCTTAAACATATACAATTTTAATATGTCTCAACGAAGCTATCAGAAAGAAAGAAAGAAAGAAAGGAAGGAAGGAAGGAAGGAAGGAAGGAAGGAAGGAAGGAAGGAAGGAAGGAAGGAAGGGAGGAAGGAAGGGAGAAAGAAAGAAAGAAAGAAAGAAAGAAAGAAAGAAAGAAAGAAAGAAAGAAAGAAAGAAAAAGAAAAAAGAAAGAGGTCATGACATTGTGACCAGAGTTAACTCTTACTCCGGATGGACAATCCCCAAACCATCCAAGAAATCTCTTGGCTACTTTTCTGGAGACTGAATCACAATAGCATAAACGAGAGAGAAGGTGTAGGTCCCACTCATGTCAAAATCCGAGCTGGCACTTGACTGCTTCCAAGGTCATCCTGGACCCGCTTCCTTCCCTTGTTGCTCCGTCATCCTTGTGGGCCTCAGCGGCAAGGCCAGAGTAAAAGGGGGCGCGAGGAAGTGGAGGACCATCTATCTAAATCAGTGCCATTCAGCCAGGACTTAGCCACATGGCCAGACCTTGCAAAGGAAATGGGGAAATATCTTCTTTAGCTGGATAGTGAACTGTATCTTAATCTAATCCACTTAAAAGTCCAAGCGTTCGTTTACTAAAAGGAAGAAGGGCCGAAACCGGTTTGGTTCAGTGGATAGAGCGTCGGCCTATGGACTGAAGGGTCCCAGGTTCGATTCCGGTCAAGGGCATGTACCTTGGTTGCAGTCACATCCCCGGTAGGGGGTGTGCAGGAGGCAGCATATCGATATTTCTCTCTCATCGATGTTTCTAACTCTCTATCCCTCTCCTTTCTTCTCTGTAAAAAATCAATAAGATATATTTTAAAAAAATAAAAATAAAAGGAAGAAGGAAAGCACAGGTGATGGGGGATGGTAGCAGGCTTTCCCCATGCCATCCTGGACGCTGGGTCAGGAAGAGATGTTCTGGCTGGTTCTGTTCGGCTTGGGCTCAGACATATAAATGCACGTGTCTCCCATGAGCATGTGGACAGCTGCTCAGAGAGTTGAGTGGGGAGCAGAGAATGGGAGGAAGACAGCTTGAGACAAACTGGGAAAAGCTGCGAGAAGCCTGGCCAGGGAGACTCCACATAGAGACCACTGTACGTACGCGCAGGCTGTCTCTTGCCTGCACCCAAATACTGCGCCTCCTGATGGAAGGGCGTGAGTTAGCTTCTTCTGGAAGGGGTGAGCTTGCTGTATGGTAAGCAGAGCAGGGAACTTGTCTGCCCTTTTGGCTTGGTGTTGAGTGCTTTCTGCTCCCACCAAAGAGATTTTTCTGGGGTGAGTAGGAATGAAGGATCAAAGGACCCTGCAATATATGCTGAAGGCTGTGGCCGCAATAGCAACAAGAGTAACGGAGGACAGCATGAAGGGTAGATAGAGAAAGGGTGTGATTCTTTTATATATATATATATTTCTTTTTATTGATTTCAGAGAAGAAGGGAGAAGGAGAGAGAGATAGGATGAGAGACCATCATTGATCAGCTGCCTCCTGCACGCCCCCTACTGGGGACCGAGCCCACAACCCAGGCATGTGCCCTTGGCCGGAATCGAACCTGGGACCCTTCAGTCCACAGCAGGCTGACGCTTTATCCACTGAGCCAAGTCGGCTAGGGCAAGGGTGTGATTCTTTTTTTTTTTTTTTTTTTTTTTGCCCAACAATAACTATGTTTAATTTTCTTTTTTTTTTTTTTGAAATTTAAATTAGATTATTAATTCTGTCAGTTTTAGCAGCTGTCTTGTAATTCCTTCCCACAGATCTAACACACAGTTCTGTGAATAAAGGAAACAACATATTTATTCTATGAGGCGGATAACTATGTTTAATACATGGTATACATATGAATGCAGATAAAGGCTGCTGAGTGGACACTAGGTTTAAATAATGGTATCATTATAATGTATTTTATGAATAAGAAAAAAGGCACTGTCTGAAGAGAGAGAGATTTATTTTCCTATGGATCCCCCATCCCACTCCCTGCCAACTGAGCTGACTTCCCACCATTAGTAGAAAGCGACGACCCTCTG
This sequence comes from Myotis daubentonii, assembly GCF_963259705.1. Classification (NCBI taxonomy): domain Eukaryota; kingdom Metazoa; phylum Chordata; class Mammalia; order Chiroptera; family Vespertilionidae; genus Myotis; species Myotis daubentonii. Next base: position 46,792,119 of record NC_081855.1, on the reverse strand, counting down.
CCAGGCAATGCAGCACGCCGCACCACCAGCCCCTGGTTCAGAGGCAAGTGTGTTTGGCCTGTTACTCTACAGGCTTTATGCTAACCTGGTGCCAGCTTCAGGAGCACACAACTCAAGCCTTTGGTCACTTGAGACCTTTAAACAGCACCAACTGGCACTCAAGCTTATTTGGACCTTAAATGCCACCAACTCTCACTAGATTCCAAATGTTATTTAAATTATGTATCAAGAATTTTTTAAAAAGACAGAGGGAACCAAAACCGGTTTGGCTCAGTGGATAGAGCGTCAGCCTGCAGACTGAAAGGTCCCAGGTTCGATTCCAGTCAAGGGCATGTACCTGGGTTGCGGGCACATCCCCAGTGGGAGATGTGCAGGAGGCAGCTGATCGATGTTTCTCTCTCATCAATGTTTCTAACTCTCTATCTCTCTCCTTTCCTCTCTGTAAAAAATCAATAAAATATTTTTTAAAAAAACAAAAAAAACCCCAAAAGACAGAGGGAGAGAAGAAGCTTATCAGAATAAGAGCATCCTAGGAATGTTCTGAAAGTCTCTATTCAGCTTTTGGCTGACATATGAAATTATAGACAATAACTATAGCCCCCTTCCCCAGGTGTGAAGCTAAACCCGCTTCTGGGGCCTGGTTACAGTGCTCATAAAGGTAAACTGCCTTCAAAGTCAGACTAATGACGCCGTGGCCCCAGTGGCCTCTCAAGTGAGGCCTTGCCATCCACTGGTAGACAAGACGCGTCGTGTCTGGCATCAGTCCCTGGCGCCCCGGCCTCCTGTCTCAGGGAGCAGCCCGTACTTCCTCTGGAGGACATCTGTAGTGTTTTCCCGGGCACAGCCTGCACGAATGATGCCAACCTTTCCAGGCACAGACAAGTCCACCACAGTTGAGCCGAGGTGACACTTGGGGCTCTTGCCATCCCCACTTGGCGCCCCATCGATTACCAAGGACAGCTGAGGCCAGAGGTCCTGGAACTCCTCCGCATTCAGAGAACTGGGCTGGGGGCTGAGGTTGGCACTGGTGAGAGCAAGTGGCCCCCCACACATCTGGGTCAAGCCCTGCATGAAGGCATGGTCAGGAATCCGGATGCCCACAAGGGGAGTGAAGGGGTTCAGGTCCTTACGGAGCTCCTCCGAGCGTTCCATCACCAGGGTCACTGGTCCTGGTAACAGGTCTTTGCGGAGCCCCCGGTACGTTCACATGACAGAACCTGGAGACGTGGACCACGCGGCCCAGGCACAGGGCCAGCGGCCCTTGAGGCGGTACACGGCGTCCAGTGCCGCCGAGCACGCCAGGCCGGACAGCATATCCGTGGGGACGGCCACCATGGCGCCAGAGCACAGCCCGCCCCCGGCGCCGGCCCCTCACTCAATCCCACGCTGGCAGCCACCGCGGCCCTCAGTCCCCTCAAGGGTGTGATTCTCGCTGAAGTTCAATCCAGTAAGGCTTTGCGGCAGAGGCAGCGTGGATGGCGAGTATGTTCTCTAATGTGGGTTTCTCCGCCCGCGGGCCAGGTAGGCGGCAGTGTGCTTGGCAACGTGTTCCAGTTCAAGCTGCTGCTGGAGCAGGGTGAGAACGGGGACTGTATCCACCGGCGGTCAGGATCTTTCCAGCCCCTGGACGGCTTCCCCAGCTGCGTAGTGACCAGTGGCGTTGTCAACTTCTTCCTGGCCCACACGGAGCGGCTGCTGAGAGTTGGCTTCGACCCCCGTCTGCAGCGAGTGGCTCATTCAGGTGGGGAGGCTGACGGGCGCGGCTGGAGCTGGGCTATGAACGGACCCTAGACGTGTGTTCTTTCAAGGGCGAGCCCCACTGATCACGGGCACTTGCCCAACAACAGTGGGTTTCCTTTCCCTTTCCCCCCAAATGAAGGAGCTCATGGTCTCTCTTGCCTCCCCATTCACCCTCTCTTTGATTTCTTGCCTCCGGTTTTATGAGATACCCTCTCCATCCTTTCCCTACAGCTCTGTCCCCTCCCTTCCCCCCACCCTGCTTCCTATTCTCATTTTCCAGAAGTCCTTTCCTGTTTAACTGCAACTGGTTAACTGCCCCCTCTCTCTTTTCTCTTATTCCCTCAGTCCGGGAGTCCACAGTTCTGTCCAGCTAGAAGGCCAATCCGTGTTTCTCTGCCTCTCTGCGCGTATCTCTGTCGAGAAATGAGCTTGTTTATGGCCTTCCAAATATGGGGCAGGTGGCTTTGCTTGGGGCTGAACCCCGCAGGGGTATAAACTGTGTTTCCTCCCCCTGACGCTCCTCCCAGATGTGGAATATGGTCCTGGATCTCGGGCCCAATCTCACATTTCTTTCTCATGTTCTTCCTGTCTTGGCAGAGTTCTTTATTGATGGGCTCGGGAGCCTGTTCGTGGGTTCGTGCCCAGACGTGATTATAGGTCACCAGGCCCATTCTCCAGAGGTGGACCTGGAGCTGGCTGCCCTGGAGAAGACCTACAGCAAGTACCGGGCCAATACCAATGCCCAGATCCAGTTCAAGCTGGCTCTCCACTACTTCAAGAACCATCTCCAATGCTCCACATAAAGGTGCCCGGGCATCGGGAAAGCGCTAGGCTGACTGGTGTGGGCATCTGGAACAGTGGAACTCGTGGTCAGGCTACCAAATCATGGACTCCTAAAAAAGATAAATATCATAATAAACCATATAGTGTGTTTGGCAAATGGGATGGGTTCAATTACTGGAAAGACCAATCAAAGGCTAGAGGTCATTAGAAGTGGGCCAATCAGGAGAAACCAAGATGGCGGCATAGGTTAACACCGGAAATTGCTGCCTCATACAACCACTTCGAAAATACAACTAAAAGACAAAACGGACGCCGAAACCAGTTTGGCTCAGTGGATAGAGCGTCGGCTTGCGGACTGAGGGGTCCCGGGTTTGATTCCGGTCAAGGACATGTACCTGGGTTGCAGGCACATCCCCAGTGGGAGATGTGCAGGAGGCAGCTGATCGATGTTTCTCTCCCATCGATGTTTCTAACTCTCTATCTCTCTCCCTTCCTCTCTGTAAAAAATCAATAAAATATATTTTAAAAAAAAAAGAATGCATTTCTTTAAAAAAAAAAAAAAAAGACAAAACGGACATCATCCAGAACCACAGGAAGGCTGGCTGAGTGGAAATTCTACAACTAGAAGGAAAGAGAAAAGCACACTGAGACTCAAGAAATATTCAAAGTGATGAATAGCAAGAACCTACAACCAAGATTACTTTACCCAGCAAAGCTATCATTCAGAATTGAAGGTCAGATAAAGAGCTTCACAGATAAGAAAATGCTAAAGGAGTTCAAACCAGTATTATATGAAATGCTGAAAGGTATTCTTTAAGAAGAGGAAGAAGAAGAAGAAGAAGAAGAAAAAGGTAAAGATACAAATTATGAACAACAAATACACATCTATCAACAAGTGAATCTAAAAATCAAGTTAATAAATAACCTGATGAACAGAATAAACTGGTGAATATAACAGAATCAGGGTCATAGAAAGGGAATTGACTGACTATTCTCAGGGAGAAAGGGGTGTGGGGGGTGCGGGAAGAGACTGGACAAAAATCGTACACCTATGGATGAGGCCAGTGCGGGGGGAGGTAAGGGCAGAGGGTGGGAACCAGGTGGAGGGGAGCTATGGGGGGAAAAAAGAGGAACAACTGTAATAATCTGAATAATAAAGATTTAATTAAAAAAAAAAGAAATGGACCAATCTCTGACCAGGGCAATGAAAACCATATCAATAATGATTATTTATTTGTATGATGCTTTACTGTTTATGAAGCATTTGCACGTACAGCAGCTCACATCATTTCCTTAGATGTCACAAGAAAGAGGGTTGGTATCTTCAGTCAAAAGAATGGCTGGCTGTTGGGTCCTTGAGTGTTATTGGGTGGCAATGTTGTGGGCTGGTCTTTTTGCTCACAGTCAGAAGCATCATCTCCAGCATCATTGCCATCCACAAATTTTTATTTGGCTCTGCCTGTGGGCTCAGTGTGAATAACCTAGGGTCCTTGTCTTGAGGCGGTTGCAGCCTGGTTCAGTTCAGTCCACTAGCATCATTGGGCAGCCAGGGCCAGAGGGTCCGAGGAGGGAGAAGTCACCCTGGCCTAGGCAGTTGAGGGAGGCTCAGTGGATAGACCAGGGGTGGGCAAACTTTTTGACTCGAGGGCCACAATGGGTTCTCAAACTGGACCGGAGGGCCGGAACAAAAGCATGGATGGAGTGTTTGTGTGAACGCATATAAATTCAAAGTAAACATCATGACATAAAAGGGTACGGTCTTTTTTTTTCAATAGTTTTATTCATTTCAAATGGGCCAGATCCAGCCCACAGGCCGTAGTTTGCCCATGGCTGAGTTAGCTTATCCGGAGTCTGGAAGATGGATGGGATTTGGGCAGTTGAAGGGAGAGAAAAGAGCATTGGGTAGTCCACTGTCTTTCATAACAAAGGTGTTCCTGGCATCAGAGTTGCTACCATAAAGACACATTCCAGAATGCCAGGCATTGAACTTGGCCCCCCACGCTAAGGTGCCATGATAAACAGTATAAGTGTGGTGGCAAGCCACTGCATTCCAGGGACTTGAGACCAGTTGCTGACTCTTCAAGACCCATGTCATCTACAGAATGGAGCATCACATGTTGAGGAAAGCCCTCTGTTATCGTCGGAGTCAGCAGATTCTATAACTGGTCTAGCCCTGCCCTTAGGGCAGAGAGTAACTCAGGGTCTCTGAAGATGTGTCTGTGAGATATTAATAAAATTTAATGAAAAATATTTTAGTGGTCAAATAATTTTCAAAAAAATTGCAAGTCACATTAGTATAGTAAAGGCTCTGAGAAGTTCTGTAGTAAAGGAATTGGTTTAAATTTAATTCAGCATTTCTCAGATATGGATATAGACTGGCAGTCATTTTTTATTCTCCCAAATTGGAAGTGAACACACCTACCTCATTCCATTGTTGTCATAAAGATTCTATTGCAAAAGCTTTTCCAGCTTTAACTAATATGCACAATCACTCGTGTAATAGTACATGCATTTTATGTACAACTAGAGGCCCAGTGCATGAAATTTGTGCACTTGGGGCGGAGGTCCCTCAGCCCGGCCTGCGCCCTCTCACAGTCTGGGAGCCCTTGGGGGATGTCTGACTGCTGGCTTAGGCCCAACTCCCCCTGGACCAGCCTACAAAAAGGCCTTCAGTCAGACATCCTTAGCGCTGCCACCAAGGCGGGAGAGGCTCCCATCACTGCCACTGCCCCCGCCAGCTGTGAGCCTGGCTCAGGGCTTCTGGCTGAGCAGCGCTTCCCTTGTGGGAGAACACTGACCACCAGGGGGCAGCTTCTGCATTGAGCGCCTGCCCCCCTGGTGGTCAGTGCGCATCATAACTACCAGTCGTTCTGCTGTTTGGTCGATTTGCATATTAGCCTTTTATTATATAGGATCATGTTAGATAGGACAAAGGTCTCAAGGTCTGAGCAGTTCTTACTAAGTGCAATTCTTGCTAAATGTTAAAATGTAGCATGGTATTTTGCAGATGCAGCTGTAACCCCATGAACTTGACCCAAATCCAACCAGATAGGTTTAGCCAACTGCACAGAAGAAATCAACATTAACATTAACCAGATAGTGTATATAAGCAATGGCTAAGCCTCCCTTCTGGGCGACAGAGCTTTGGATATGAACCCCATCTCCGGAACTACCTAATGACAATTACGTCTTGTTCTTGGCCAGAACACTCAAGTGGCGAACCCCTTGAGTCGGGTAGCAGTCACAGGTCTGGGGATGGCCACAGGAGTTAAGACTCACTGGCTATTATCAGTCAGATTTTTAAAGAAACTGAGTTTCCAATGAGACCTCAAGAACTTACAGGGTTTCTGATAACTCCAGTCAAGTTCAGACATCTTGTCTAGACATAGTCTCTGAGACTGGGAAATCCATTCCGGTAACTGCAGGCCTCTGCCTATTCTCTGGCACTCGGTTAAGCCGCCTCTGCCTGGAGGCTATTCAAAATTGGCGTCTAAGGTACAGAGAGACCGTCTATAATCTGTTTTTTGCCCCCACGTTTTTCCTCATCGTGGGCAGAAAGTGCTTTTTTTTTTTAGAAAATGTTTACAGCTTTGCAATGTTGTAGGCTGGTCTTTTTGCTCAAACTGATCTCTGGCTAAGTCTCCTGTGTCTGCTGGTGCTTTCTCTTGGGGCAGAGAATTCAGCTTTTCCAGCCCTGCAAGGCTCCCAATGATAGGACTTCCAGTAAATTCGGACTGAAAACCACTCTCAGCAAAATCATATTCTACCTGCTTTTAAATATATATATACAGGGAGACTGACTATGTAAAAATGCATTTTTTTGTTTTTCATATTTTTAAAAATTTTTTATTAAGTTATTACATATGTGTCCTTATCCCCACGTTACCCCCTATCCCCACCCCCACCCCCCCCTCCTGCCCTCACTCCCCTGTTGTCTGTGTCCATTGTTTAGGCCTATATGCTTACATATAAGTCCTTTGGTTGATCTCTAAAAATGCATTTTTTTTATTAATATATTTTTTATTGATTAAGATATTACATATGTGTCCTTGTCCCCACGTTACCCTCTACCCCCCCACCCCCCGCTCATGCCCTCACACCCCGCCCCCCCGTTGTCCGTGTCCATTGGTTAGGCCTATATGCCTGCATGTAAGTCCTTTGGTTGATCTTTCCCCCTTACCCCCACCCTCCCCTACCCTCCCTCCAAAGCCCGACAGTCCAATCAATGCCTCTCCATGTTGTTCATTATATTCCACAAATGAGTGAGATCATGTGGTATTTATCCGCTCTCCAGTTCCATCCATGCTGTGGCAAATGGTAAGAGTTCCTTTTTCTTCTTCCTCTTCTTAAAGAATCCCTTTCAGCATTTCATATAATGCTGGTTTGGTGGTGATGAACTCCTTTAGCTTTTTCTTATCCGTGAAGCTCTTTATCTGACCTTCTATTCTGAATGATAGCTTTGCTGGATAAAGTAATCTTGGTTGCAGGTTCTTGCTATTCATCACTTTGAATATTTCTTGCCACTCTCTTCTGGCCTGCATGGTTTCTGTTGAGAAATCAGCTGACAGTCGTATGGGTACTCCCTTGTAGGTAACTGACTGTCTTTCTCTTGCTGCTTTTAAGATTCTCTCTTTGTCTTTTGCTCTTGGCATTTTAATTATGATGTGTCTTGGTGTGGTCCTCTTTGGATTCCTTTTGTTTGGGGTTCTCTGTGCTTCCTGGACTTGTAAGTCTATCTCTTTCACCAGGTAGGGGAAGTTTTCTGTCATTATTTCTTCAAATAGGTTTTCAATATCTTGCCCTCTCTCTTCTTCTGGTACCCCTATAATTCTGATGTTGGTACGCTTGAAGTTGTCCCAGAGGCTCCTTACACTATCTTCATATTTTTGGAATCTCTTTTCTTTTTTCTTTTTCGGTTGGGTATTTTTTGTTTCTTTGTATTTCAAATCTTTGACTTGATTCTTGGGATCCTCTTGTCTGCTGTTGGATCTCTGTAAATTATTCTTTATTTCAGTCAGTGTATGCTTAATTTCTAGTTGGTCCTTTTTCATGTCCTCCATGGTCTCACTATACTTATTGAGGGACTCATTAAATTTATCGGCGTTTTCCATAAAATTCTTGAAAAACCTTATAAACGTGGCCTTGAACTCTATATCCAGTCGTTTGCTTTCCTCCGTTTCTGCCATTTGTGACCTGTTTCTTTGTCTCCGCATTTTGGCTGCTTCCCTGTGTTGATAGAGTGGCTTTGTGTGCTAGGTGTCCTGTAGGGCCCAGTGGCTCAGCCTCCCCAGTTACCTGAGGTGGACACTCTTGGTGCACCCCCTTGTGGGCTTTGTGCACAGTCTTGTTGTAGCTATGCCTTGGTTGTTGTAGGATCACTGGGAGGAATTGACCTCCAGGCCAATTGGCAGTGAGAATCAGCTGTGTCTGCAGTGGGAGAACTTCTGTGCTGGAGACACCCTTCTGGGGCAAGACTTGCTTCAGTGGGGCTTTGGTGCTCACTGAGACTGCACCCTGAGTGTGTCCCTTATGGATCTGAGGAGTTGTGATCTGGATGGTCCCCCTCTGACCACTGGGTACAGTGGCTCTTGGATCTAAGGAGGTGCTAATTTAGCCTCTGCCTGAGGTTACACAGCAGGAACTGCGAAGAGAACTGCAGATTCCCCTTCCCTTTTTTTGGAGTTTGGAAGTGCCCTGATGCTGCTCAGCTGTGTAGCAATGCAAGCCGCTGTGGGGCCTTGGGCCTTCTCTTGGAAGCTCTGGGTCTATCTGGCTCGGCTGCAGTTAGGTAATTACAGGTTGCAAATGGCCGGGGCATTCATATGCAAAAGCCTCTGCCGCAGCCTGGGCGGGGCGGGGTCTCAAGGAGTCAAAGGGTGGAGCAAGCAGCTATGGCGAAGCCTCAGCCCCGCCCTAAGGAGTCGCAAGTCCCAGTGTCCCAGCAATGGCTGCAGGCACCTCTGAGGGAAAGCCGCCCTCAAGATCGCCCGCTGCCAGACAGACCAGTTTCTCCCGGTATGAGTCCTGGGTCCCCAGAGACTTCCCGGAACTGGATTTCAGAGCCGTCGGGAGCTTGTGTCTCCCTCGGGATTCAAAAAGACAGCCGCGTCCTCAGGTGCCAGACCCTTTCCGCGCGCGCGCGGGCCCCTGTACCTCTGCACTCCACCTCCGCAGCTCCTCTGGCTCTCAGTGTGCTTTTCTTTCCTTCTACTTGTAGAATTTACACTCAGCCAGCCTTCCTGAAGTTCTGGATGATGTCCGTTTTGTGTTTTTGATGTAATTTTCAATTGTTGTGGGAGGCAGCAATTTCCCGGTGTTTATCTATGCCGCCATCTTAGTTTCTCCCAAAAATGCATTTTTTAAAAAGGAAATGAAACATATCAAATGTTAAAAGTGCTTGTTGGGACTGTGGTTATTTTAATTTTATTTTTTAAAATATATTTTTATTGATTTCAGAGAGGAAGGGAGAGAGAGATAGGAACATCAATGATGAGAAAGAATCATGGATTGGCTGCCTCCTGCACGCCCCTCACTGGAGATCGAGCCCACAACCTGGGCATGTGCCCTTGACCAGAATCAAACCTGGGACCCTTCAGTCCACTGAGCCAAACTGGCCAGGCTGTGGTTATTTTTAAATCTTCTCTGTGCTTTACTGTATTTTCTACATTTTCCATCATAAATGTCTTATCTTTATAATCTGAAAATATAAAATAATTCATTTTTAAAAATAAAGTGAAAACACTCAAGAAAAAGATAAAATGTGGATGCTGCTTTTTAAAAAGTAAGTGGCCAGATTCCCCCATCAGATTTTCCTGGGGAATGCCAGAGCTGCCAAGGCAAAGTGGGGATTTGTGGCAGATATCACCTAACCTGGGTGGTGAGGGTGCTGAGCAAGGCAGATTCCATCCCAGCTCACTGTGAGGGGCCTCTGCTTGGATAAAGGAAATCGATGAACCTAGCCTTGATAGTGAATATGAATATTTTTTATGTTAACTACTGTACTCAAAGCATCATTGTACCCGTTACCCCATTCATTATCCACTTATTCAGGCTCACAAAAAAATTGGGGGAATATCTTAAAAGTCTTGTATCCTGGACTTTCGCCCTCTTTTCTGAACCCCTGGCCTCACTGTACTTTCTGGGGTGCACTCTGCCAAAGGTCAGCCCTCAGATTGAACCCCACTGACCCTAACCACACCTGATCCCCCACGCTGCAGGGGCCACCTTGTGGGGGCTTATTGTGGAGTCTGTTCTCAAAGATGTCGAAGACTTCTTTGGGATGTTGTGCACCGTGGATTTATGTTAAAAGAAACTAGTGCTGCTGGGACAAGGGGATTGCATATTATCTCTGTTTTCTCTGATCTCTGAACACAAAACTGTAAAGTTGTTTCTCCCTCCTAAGGTCTCCTGGGCCCTCCAGAGGGGTGCAGTGAAGTGTTTGGTAAGGCGCTCGTCACATTCAACGAGCAGTCTGTCCTGGGCCCGGGCCCCCAGAGCGCTCACAGCCTAGCCCAGGAGGGGCGGAAAGATGGGAGAGACCGAACCATAGAACACCATGACCTATCATTCCAGCGAGTAACCTCAAAAGCTGTGAGGGAGAGGATCCTTTCATGCACTTGAGGAATGCATGAGTAGAGGGGTTTCAGCAGGGTCTCACTTGGTAAGATTTTTCTGAGGCGGAGAAAGAGGGAGGTGGGAACTGCAAAAGAACTAGGGAGTGGGAGTCCGGAGAAGTGGGAAGAGGAAGCCACTCCTTTATCCTTGTACTAGACAGAAGGAACTCTCCTATACTCTTTCAAAGGCTGTAATCATCACCTTTTAGGGTTTCTACAGTAGCTTTTGAAAATTTAATAGCAATACACTCACACACTCACAGAGCCCCTGTAAGAAGGAAACAGATGGGAAAGCTGAGGCCCAGGGACATTAAATCAATTCCATATGAAGTCGCTCCAGCCTTAACAGAGGGACCCCTCTATCTCACCAGACGAGCTCAAGGGGAGTTTGGTTCCGTCCTCAAAATGGAAAATTGGTAATGTTTCTCTCGACAATATACAAGCGTTAGAACAATTTTTTTTTTCAAGCAGCGCAGAAAAACAGGCCCTCAAAAATGTACTCCCCTGAGATAACTGTCATCAACAAGCCTTTTCCAATCTGGGCTAGGAAGGTTCTGGACTGTACGAAACAGAAACAGACTCTACGTGCCTTAAGCAGAGAAGGGGTTCATTGGACAGGGGCCAGATAATTCACAGGGAAAGCAAAGCCAGGAAAATGGGCAAGAAGGAAGGGGAACCAGGCAACCAGGAACCCAGCCAAGGTCAGGATCCCAGACAGTCCGGTTAGGATGCCACTTCTGCTGCCAGTGAACATGGAATGGCTGCCATCACTGGTCCTGTGACCCTCCACTTGTTTTAGGACAAGTTATAAAGCATCCCTGCTTCTGGGATTCTAAGTCCTGTTGGCCAGCTAAGGACACACACGTTCACTCTGGCTACCAGAAGCCTGGAGCATACATCTGTCTTGGGGGACAGTCCTGGTGTCACCCAGACCCACAATGTTGGATCCTTCAAGAAAGGGAGTCAGAGGTCACAGAGCAAATAAATGGCAACTCTTTATGACATAGGTACACAGCTTTTCTGTTTGTATACGTGAGATTTTATTATACACTAGAGGCCCGGAGCACGAAATTCATGCAAGGGGCTCTGCCCCTTGCAGCCCCGGCTTCATCTGGAAGGTCGTCTGGACAGTTGGTCTGCTGTTTGGTCTAATTAGCATATTAGCTCTTTATTATATAGGATACTAATTGGTAAGTAGATTAGTTTTTGTTTGGTTTATTTAGGCCTGTGTCTTTTTTTCATGATAATACAATAACCTATGCCTTAAATTCCTGCACAGTATTTATTGTATTGATAGTCGATATTTATTTAATCAATATTCACTTAAAGGACATTTCGCTTCTGTTCTTTATTGTTATAAACAACACAGCTGAGACCGTCCTGCACACTTGGCGCTTGTCCCAGTAGCTCCGTGGATAAAGTTCCAAAGCGAAAACGGCTGGATCGAACGGCATACAAAATTTTATCTGTCGCCCGACTGGCCTGAAGGAACAGTACCCAGTTCTGCTCTTAGTTAAACTTAGTTTCAAAAGCCCGAGGGGGACCGTCTCTTTCACTGAGCGGATGGTGACCTGCAGGTTAAAAGGAAACACCTACCAGGTACCTTTACAAGCTACACCCGGAACTGGAAGTGAAACCCTCCGTGCAGAGCTCAGCTGGGTCCAGCCGCGTGGAGCTCCAGGCACCAATTGGGGTGCACCCCCTGCTCCAAAATGCGCGCCTGGCGCGCTGGGGCCTGGAACTGTGGTCCCTCCGCGCTCAGCCAAAATATTCCCTGCAAGACACACGTGTGTAAATAAAGAAAGCAAACAAGCCGGAAGCCCAGGAGGCGGCGCGGAGCTTCCCGCTGGGGAGCTGGGAGCAGGAGCCGCCCGCCCGGCCTCCAGCCCCGCCCAGCATCCAGGGCCCCCAACCCCCATCCCACCTCCGCCCCGAGAGCGCCCCCGCCGGCTCCCCGCCCTCCGACTTCCCCCGGACGCCGGCCAGGACACCCAGGACAGCAGGGAGAGTGGCGGCTAGACAGGACACCCCGGGACCGGAACGTCCGGGACGCCGAGGCCCCCGCTGCTTCGTTCCCGCTCGCCCCTGCGACCTCGGGCTCAGCGCCCACGCCAGGTGAACCCGACATTGGCCGCGGTTCTGGAAAGACTGTTCATCCCCCAGTTATATGGTTTGAGAAGACTCATGGCCGCCTAGAGCAGCCAGCGGGTCCCATGGTGTAATGGTTAGCACTCTGGACTTTGAATCCAGCGATCCGAGTTCAAATCTCGGTGGGACCTCTCAGAACCTTTTGGTTCTCCAACTCCCGTTTTGGGGGGCTGCTGGCGGCCGCGGCCAGCTCGGTCTGCGCCGTGCCCCCGGTGACCTGCCCGGCCGCAGTTTAGGGTCCCTCCCCTTCTCTCAAGATGTTTTCTTTTCAGCGCTTGCCTGAGGGTCCCAGTGCGCATGCGTGAGAGTCGGGGCGGAAAAGTCAATGTCTGTCCCCGGGAGACCGACACACGGTTACTTAACCCGGGAGGGGACAGCGGAGGGACCTGACCCGTCCGGGGGTCCTGCTTCGGGTGGGCTGCAGCGGCCGTTTCGGGACTGGGAGACCCCCCTTCTCCCCAAAAGCTGCCGGGGATCCTTCCTCCTATTGGCCAGTGTGCAGAGTGCGATGCATTTCTGTTGTATAAACCGGGGCCAATGGGTCCCGCCAGGCGAACGGGCGCCGCCGAGCCGAGCCGAGGGGCGCGGGAAGGAACGCCGGGCTGGGGAGGGAGGCGAGGGTTTGGGCGTCCGTCCGGCTGTGAATCGGTCCGATACTGAAGTGTGTGTGTCTGTTTTGGTTGTCTGTTATTCAGGCAGTGGACAGTGAGGTTTTCTGTCGTTTTCTTTTAGATTCTTAAAAAAAAAAAAAAATTCTTTTTTCAATTACAGTTTACATTCCATTTTATTTTGTATTAGTTTCGGGTAGAGCATAGTGTTTAGACAATCATATACGTTACAGGTGTTCCTTCCTCCTGGTTTTTCCGGTACCCAAGTGGCACCATACACAGTTATTACAATATTGTTGACTATAGTTCCTATACCACACACTCTGTGTCTTTCAATCAGGAAAACAAACAAACAACAAAAACTTCCTGAGCATACCGGTTCTTCAGTCTGTCTCAGCGGGTCGGAGCATCTCTGCTATCTGTTTCTCATCTGATTTTTCCATGCATGATTTCTCCCGAGAGGGGGCTAGGGATCTCTACAGGGTTTACCAACAGGATTGAGCGAGATCTATTGACGAGTCGGTCCTGGATCCAGGTTTTCGGTGCTGACCAGGCCCCGGGTGATTTGCAGGAAAGGGTGCACTTCTGGGAGGGCAGGGGAAAGACGTGCATGTCGTGTTGTTTTCTTTGGATTGGTATCTGGGTTTTGAGAGCTGTCTGTCCCTCGGGGATAAGTGACAAGGGCCGATGACGCATGTGTGATCTCCCTGCAGGGTGATTGGCACTGTGGTTATACATTCTTGTCCCTTGGGAAAATGCCATGGTAACAGAAAGGATCCTGGCACTGCTCTGAACCTCTCCCGTGAGCTGCCTCTCTGCACCCCACCCCAACCCACCCCACGCACTCCTTAAAGATGCAAATGGCTTTGTGTGTATGAGCCATCTCAGCCTCAAAAGTACATAGGCATAAAGTGGGAGAACTTGCTCTCTCAGATAGTAAAGCTTATTGTCAACTATAAACTATAGGGATTGAGATAGTGTGATACTGGTGCAAGGTTACTGGCGCAAACATACCAATGGAACAGAAGAGAGATGCAGCCCCGCACATACTTGGACAACTGATATATGACAAAGGGAAGTGGGGGAAAGGACTGACTTTTCAATACATTATTCTGGGACAATGGGTGTCATATGGAAAAATATGAAATCAAATTCTTCCCAACTTACACTAAGCAGAGCAATACCTTCTGTGTGAACTGTAGACCTTTGAAAGGAAACGCAATAAAGCTTTTGGAAAACAATATAGGAGAATCTTTTCATGATGCCAGAGCAGGGAAAATCTTGACACAGAAGATTCTAAAATTTTGATATATGTCATCATCTGTATATATAAAAGCCTAAGCAACCATTACAACCTATGGTCACTGTGGTGTGCACTGACCACCAGGGGGCAGACACTCAATGCAGGAGCTGCCCCCTGGTGGTCAGTGCACTCCCACAGCCAACCTCCTGCAGCCAACCAACCTCCTTCAGTCCTTCTCCCAGGCCAGCTGCCTGGCTGGCTGGCCAGCCCCAATGGGGACTGGGTGAGATGGCCCCGATCACCTGCCAGGCCAAGGGACCCCACCCATGCACGAGTTCGTGCACCAGACCTCTAGAATTAATATAATATTCTATGTTCTTATCAAAGACTCCAATAAGAAAGTGAAAAGGTAAGCCATAGGCCCTAGCCAATTTGGCTCAATGGATACAGCGTTGGCCCACAGACTGAAGGGTCGTGGGTTCGATTTCTTTCAAGGGCATGTACCTAGGTTGCAGGCTCAATCCCAGGCCCTGGTCAGGGCAAGTACAGGAGGCAACCAACCCATGTGTTTCTCCCACATCGATGTTTCTCTGTATTTCCTCCTCCCTTCCATTCTCTCTAAAAAATCAATGGAAAAATATCCTCCGGTGAGGATTAACTAACTAACTAAATAAATAAAATGGATAAATAAAAAACAAAAAAGGTAAGCCACAGAGAGGGACTCAGGATAAAGATCCTTTACTCTGAGCCAGCCTGATGCATTTGGAGGATCAGGTTCCATTCCAGGCATCACACAGAGACACTGATAAATTTCATCCTGCCACTAACTTCTGGGTGCAGTTGGGTACAAAAGTTAAATGTTCAGAAGTTGTAACGTTTTTCAATGTGAGGTCATGGATGTGTTAACTAAACTTGTCATGGTAATCACTGTAATTTATACAGTCATATGTCAATTATATCTCAATAAGGCTAGAAAAAATTAAAAATAGATATTCTGAGCCTTAGCTGTAAAAGGACAGTTATGGCGCCTTTTGAATAGCGGTGTTGCAAGAATCAGCAAAATGGTAATTGAAAAGTCCTTTTCTCTGCGTCCGATCCACGGTTGGCTCAGTATTGGTATCTGCTAGAAAGACAACCAAGAGAGTGGAGACTAAGGAAGCTCAGATTCTTGAGAAAAGAACACGTTTCCATGGGGAAGAAAACACGCTTGGAGGGCTGCCACAGAGGCCGAGGAGAACTCGCGGGTGGATGTTAGAGAGGCAAGCAGGAAGAACTTTCTAACCATTTGAGCTGTCCATCAACAGAACAGGCTTGAGACATTCTGAGCTTCTGATGCCTGCAAGCCTCCTGGGGGGTCTCCACGGTCGTTGCTACTTGGGGGTGTCGGAAGATTTCTGTACGGAAGTGGAAGTTGGGGGCTCCACGGAAGTGGCCTTGCCTTCTGCTCTGAGGTTTGATTCTGCTGTGAATCCTCACGCACACGCGGCTTTTACTCACGCCCACTCAGGACCTTTCTCATCATTTATCCAGTGGCTTTCACCATTTTTTTGTTTGTTTGTTCATTTGTTTCTACCCAGATCCTCGGTAAGACACCTGTTTACACCACAATCCAGTACACACATACACAAAACTGAAACAAAAGTTTAAGAAATAAACTGACCGGCGTGGCTCAGTGGTTGAGCGTGGACCTGGGAACCAGGAGGTCACAGCTTGATTCCCCGTCAGGGCACATGCCTGGGTTGCGGGCTCGATCCCCAGTGTGGGGCGTGCAGGAAGCAGCCGATCAGTGATTCTCTCTCATCATTGATGTTTCTATCTCTCTCTCTTCCTCTCCCTTCCTCTCTGTAATCAGTAAAAAATATATTTTTTAAAACTTTAAGAAACAGTATTCACCTTTACTACATGTAAAAGTACTGTACACTCACATTCTTTTTAAAAGTTGGTTACAATCTACTGAATTGATTTCATAACTCACTAATGGTACTTAACTCGCATTTAGTAAAACACTAATGAGCTCGCCACCACCCCTCCTGCCCTCCCCCTCGACACCCCGACCTCTTGCTCCAGCCTCTGAAACCCCCTCCACATTTCCTTCTGTTCCAGCCCCAGTAGCTCAGGGTAGAACCCCTCGTCCTCCCCAACAGCAGTTCCCTTGAAGGAACTGCCCCCAAGAGCAGCATTTTCCAGAAGATGGCGCCTGCAGAACGTTGTCCCTGACCAAAGCCACCCACAGAGAGCAAAGCGCCAGGACCTCCCGAAGCAGGTCTGTCTCTTTCCTCTTCTGTGGCTGAGAGAAGGTGGAAATTCACGGACTCTCTGGGCGTCCAGGACAGGTTGTGGGGGAGGAGAGGGGCCGAGGAGGGACAGGAGGTCAGGGCGAGGGGCCCTGGGACCATCAGTTTATCACACAAGTGCCTTTCTCCTTGAAGGGGTTTTTGTCCTCAGAGATGCCTTAGAGAAGAGGGTCGTTTCCTGCGAGGGCCTCCACATAATCCTTGATTTCCTTTCCTGTCTTGGAAATCTGGGGGAAAGCAAAGCCAGGTCCCAACCTTGTTTATTGCTCCGGATCCATGACTCGGTCAGCCCCCCCCCCCAAATCGGCTCTGGACGGGGTGGAGACAGAGGCCAGAGAGGAGAACGATGAGGGGGACAGGCAGGTGTGAGAGGGGTGGCAGTTCCTTGTCCAGAACCACAAAGCCTGACTTACCTGCAAGGGATGCTGGCCCAGAGCCAGGGCTGGGCAGGCGCTGACGGTCTGTCCTGTGCCTCTCCATGGGGTCCAACCCCAGCCTCCTTACCCCCTCCCAGAGGCACCTCCTGCTCCTTCTGCTGCCCTAGAGAGGGCCCACCACCCCACTGTCCCTCACTTCCTCCTCCGAGTTCCAGCTGCAGGAGAACTAGGAGGGATGGAGCAGAGGAGCAGGGCAGGGAGAGGAGACTCACCGGAGCTCTTGGGTTCTTCACTTCCTTCAGCTGCTCCACCTCCATCCTCAGTAGCTCCTTCTCGCCGAGCTCCTGGGCCATCCCGCCCCGGAGAGGCCTGGTCCTGGAAAGGATTTTGCAGCCAGAATTGCAAATCCCCTGGGCTCCCCCAGCTCCCCCCTCTGTACTGTCTGCACCTCAACTTCTACCCTCTTCCCTGCCATGTCCCCCGGTTCAGGCCCCTCATTGCTCACCATTTCTTCACTGCATCCTCCCCACCCCACCTCTGGCATGAGTCTAGGCTCAGGGTGAAAGGATGACCCCAATCTGGTGGGGGAGGCACACTCTGTCCTCAGGTAAGGACCTGTCTATGGAGGAAACAGCAGTCAGAGAATGGGGAAGGGAGAGAAAAAGAGTTTCTTTCCTCCCTGGCTGGTTTGGCTCAGTGGACAGAGCAGCGGCCTGCGGACTGAAGGGTCCCAGGTTTGACTCCAGTCAAGGGCACATACCTGGGTTGCAGACTCGATCCCCAGTGTGGTGTGTGCCGATGGCAGCCCATCAGTGATTCTCTCTCATCATTGATATTTCTATCTCTCTCTCCCTTTCCCTTCCTCTCTGAAGTAAAATTTTAAAAAAAAGAGTCTTTTCCTGTGAGGGAGATTTGGGGAGCAAAGTGTTGTTGCACATACTACACAGGCAGAAGTTTTAAGGAGCTCCAGGTCCTGTCAGGGGAGAGGGAACCCTAGTGGTTAGGAGAAGAGCGCTGGAACCTGTTAGACTCCAGCTCTGATGCCAGCTCTGCTGCTTCCAAGCTACGAGGCCTTAGGCAAGTCACTCAACCTCCCTGAGCCTTAGTTTCCCCTTCTGCAAAATGGGTATAATAATGGTACCTACCTTATACGAGTATTGTGAGCACTAACAAATAATGCCTTTAAAATATTTTAGTACATTGCCTGGCACATAACGAACACAATACATTGATGATTATTTCTATTATCATCACCATCATCCTTACACAGTTATCAGAAAGGCCTGTCAGGTGCCTAACTTCAACAATTCCAAGACTAGATCCCAGCCCACTACAGCCCCAGCCCCTCTCACCTGCCAAGAAAGAGCGTGCACTTCGAGTCGCCTGTGCCCAACCCAGACAGGATGGTGTTCGAGCCTCCCAGCTTCTCTTCAGCGGAACGTCTTTGGACAAAGCAGATGGTTGGAAGCCCGAATCTCTGATGCCTAAGCTGATCATAGGCTCAAGGTCCTAAGCCCATCCATCGGCCTGAGCCGCCAACTCTCAGTGCCACCAGAGCAGACTCCCTGCCCCCTGCATAAGCTCCACCCCTTTGGTGGCCCCCCTGGCTTAGAACCTTTTTCCCCAGTCCTCACCCTCCGGCCCTACATGCTCCCCTTGAAGCAATAAAGCACAGTAAGATTCATCTTGGGTAAGAACGGCTGTTTGAATTTTAACCCTGCTGTTCTGGCTTCTCTACATCTGCTTGCCTAAACAATAGGGTAGTTGCCTCAGTTTCCAGATTGAGACCTGGAAACTCACATAAATCACCCCATTCTGTTGCCAGCCCACATGCCAAAGGCTGTTCTCCTGTGTCTGAGGACCAGACCCACAAAATTGCTTTCCTTAACTCAGTGGCTCCGGGAATCCTTTCTGGTGACTCGGTGGCTCCAGGAGCTGAAACTATGCATAACCTTTAAAGATTGTTAACTTTGCTCTATTCTGCTTCTGTAAAACTGCTTTCACAAGATAATTCCACATTCCAGTGTCTAGCAGGATGTGGGTTTTGCCTTGATAAGATGGCTACTGCCCTCACTCAGGTACTACAGATTTGGAGAGCATTTGCCCCCTCGTAGTCCCGGCTTTGAAAGAAATGTGGCTCCTTAATTCAACTTCTTGAGGTGTCCTTGTGTGATTCGCGGGGTACACTACAACACCCTCCCCCTGCCTCCTCTCCCAAGCCCTCCCCTCCCCTACCTCTGAGACTGCACTAAGGCGATTCTCCCCAGGGAGGCAAGTCCTAGAGCAGCTCCTAACTTTCCTCACCCAAGAAGCCTTTGTGTCCCTGACTGGAGCCCCACAATTTCACTTTATAAGCTTTTCCCCGCTCACTCGTCATTCACTCATTCAATAACGTGTTCACGTAGGGTGCTGTGTCAACTAGCGCTGGTGGCCATGGGCACCTCTAACACCCATTTCCAGGCCTCTTTGCCTCCATGCCTCCCTGAGCCTGGGTGTGGGTCTCCCTCAGCGGTCCCCCAGCATCGGGCATAGGGCACGTATCCGATCTTTCTCTTGGTCTCCTCCTAGGACCACCCAAGGTGACAGACACTGAGCTCCTGCTCAGGCGGATGCCTGTCCAATGACAAGGCAATGGAGGAGCAGATGTTAGGGGACCAACATGGTCAGTGAGCGATCCTCTTTTTCTCCTGCCTCTAGGGCAGCCGTGGGCAAACTATGGCCCGCGGGCTGGATCCGGCCCGTTTGAAATGAATAAAAATAAAAAAAAAAATAAAAAAAAATGACCGTACCCTTTTATGTAATGATGTTTACTTTGAATTTATATTAGTTCACACAAACACTCCATCCATGCTTTTGTTCCAGCCCTCCGGTCCAGTTTAAGAACCCATTGTGGCCCTCAAGTCAAAAAGTTTGCCCACCCCTGCTCTAGGGTGACAGGCTGGGTGCTCAGAGGGGCCAGGAGGAGGCCCGGGATCTATCCTAACTTTCCCTGCTCCAGGATTTCTAAGAATTTGCGACCAGGACAGGACCCTGGAGGCCATCTAGCCACCTCCCTGCTAATGCAGGAAATAGAGCACCTACCTCCGGAGGCCGGCTCAGTGTCTAGCCACCGCTGCGTCCTAAACCCGAGCAGTTCATCAGGATCTTGAACCTGGTGCTTCTCACAGCCAAGTCCTTCCTGTTGTCTAACCTGAGTCCCTCACACGACACCTGGTCCATTTCACCTCATCCTGCCTCCATCGAGCACAGAGCATGCGCACCACATCGTCATCCCATGGAGCCCTGCAGAGGCTCGTACACACTTCCTAGGGGACTCTGGCTGTATCTTCCTGCTGCCCCGTCTGATCCTTCTTACTGTTGCATTGTCTGTCTTTCGTTGTTGCTGCTCCGCCACCCTACAGGCCCCCGGCAGGACTGGTCTCCATATCCTCCCCACCCTCCACTGCTGTCCCTGGTGACTCATCCCTGAGCTTCCCAAGGAAGCCCCCACCCTCTGCCCTTTCCTCCCTATCCATGAGTGGAAAATCTGTCTCCACGGCCCCCCCTCCCCGCAGGCCACCCCCCTTCCTCCGCAATCAACCCCCCCCCCCCACCCAACAGTTTCCTCTCCAGGCCCAGGGAGCAATCACAGACGCCCCGACCTTGACTTCCTCTGCGGGGAGAGGTTGGGAGGCTGGGCCTGCAAAGGGACCATTGGCTGTCCCCTTCCTCTGGGCAGGGGACAGAACGGCGCAGGCACTGACTTCCTCTTGTCCCGGAATGAGCATGCCTGCCCTTTGCAAGCAGGTTTCGGTCTCTCACGAAGAGGAAACCAAAAGCGGTGAGAGCGGGGAGGCAGAGCGACCAATCACGGGAGGGGTGAGGCACAAAACCAGTCGCTCCCACGGAGCCGGCAGAGCCGGGGCGATGGCAGAGCTGCAGCAACTGCAGGAGTTCGAGATCCCCACGGGCCGGGAGGCTCTGCGGGGCAACCACAGCGCCCTGTTGCGAGTCGCCGATTACTGCGAAGACAACTACGCACAGGTAGGGCGGGCAGCGGCCCGACACCCAGTCCCTCGAGGGGCCCTAGGCAAGGCCATCCCCCGGGCCAGGCCCTGGGGACCATCCTGACAGGTGCTTGTCCGGGGCTTTGGCTGAGAACTCCTCCCGCTCCAGGCCTCAGCTTCAACCCAGTCCCCCAAACTTTAACCGTGACCCTGTGCTGCCCAAGCCCCCGCTGTGCCCCTTTTCTCTCCCCAAGCCTCAGATGTGTGGGTGCACTACGCCGTCATTCTCAGCCTCCCAGCCTCTCACTCAGATCCACAGGCCCAAAGGCTTGTCCTCACACACACATTGGCGCCATCTGTCCTTGTCAGGCTGGCTCTAGGTGAGACTTCCAAAGGACTTCCTGAGACTTGAGATGGGCCAGGGAGAGCGAGGGAGCACGGAGATGAGGCCGGGCTCAAGAGAGGGGTCTGGCCCTGACTGGTTTGGCTCAGTGGATAGAGCGTCGGCCTGTGGACCCAAGGGTCCCAGGTTCGATTCCAGTCAAGGGCATGTACCTTGGTTGCGGGCACATCCCCAGTGGGGGGTGTGCAGGAGGCAGCTGATCGATGTTTCTGACTCTCTATACTTCTCCCTTCCTCTCTGTAAAAAATCAATAAAATATATTAAAAAAAGAGAAGAGGAAGGAGAAAGACTTAGTGACTGAGCACCTCTGTTATTTCATGAATCCTGGTGACCACCTTGCGAGACAGCAGTGCAGGGAGGCCAGGGGACCCGCTGAAGGTCACGCCACCTGGAAGCAGTAGAGCCGGGCATCAGCCCAGGCCTCCTGATTCTGAAGCCGAGCTCCCCACCTCCCCGCCTGCCTGACATGCTGTATGACTTTAAGACGATTTATCCGCACTCTCTGTCCTCGGTTTCCTCCGCTCCCTTAAGGGCTACAGACTAATCCTCTTATCCCGTCAGCAAAACTTCATTCTTCTAACCTGTTCTGATCAAACTGTGAGAGGAGGCACGGGGACTCCCAGGTTGATAAGAGCATTGAAAAATAATCATCCTAAAAGGAGCAAGTGCTTATGGGAAAGAGAGAGTCAATGAGCCTGGCCAGTGTGGCTGAATGGTTGAGCATCCACCCATGAGCCAAGAGGTCACTGGTTGGATTTCCGGTCAGGGCACATGCCCGGGTTCCAGGCTCGATCCCCAGTGAGGGATGGATGTGCAAGAGGCAGCCGACTGATGATGTTTCTCATCAATGTTTCCATCTCCCTGTCCTTTCCCTTCCTCTTTCTAAAAATCAATAAAACATATTTTTGAAAAAGAGAGAGAGAGAGTCAATGATAATAATAGTTAAAACCTTAGGCCTCCTTACTTTGGGGAAGTGGGCTGCTTCCTTTAGTCCTCACCCCGGTCCTGTGAGGGGAGAACCACTCCCACTTCGCAACCAGAGGCCTTGGTCCAGAAAGGTTAACTCACTTTCCCAAGGTTTTCAAGATAGTGGCAGAACCTGGATTCAAACCCGTACCTCCGACTCCAGATGTCATTTCTGACTGCGTGGGTGTTGACTGGCCTGCACACCAGCTCTGTTCTCCTAGCGCTGCAGGCGCGCGCCTCCTGATGACTGGGTGGAAGTATTCCTCCCCATTCCTTCAATCAGTTCTGCACAACGCAAAGCACTTTCCGTGGGCTCTCATTTGCCCACAGTGTGCACCCAGGATTTGAGGGCACAAAGGCCTGAGTCCAATTTCCAACTCTGCCAACTACCAACTATAGGACCTGTGGCAACTTTCCCCTTAATTCAGTACAATGTGATAATGTATTGGAGCATTTAGCCCAGTGCCTGCCCCTTAAACAGGCCAGGATACATGGCAGCTGTTATTATTATTATTATCACCATCATCATCCTCTTATTCATCAGAAGGATGAGAGGGACAGGTAGATAACTAGTCAAGTCTAGTGAGGTGGAGCAGCCCTTGCAAAACACTCCGGGGATAGGAAGCTCTGGCCCCGGTCGGCATTCCCGGACTCCTGCTTCGGGCAGAACACTAACCGTGAGACCGCAGAACCAATTCCCTTTTCTGGCCTCTCTGAAGATTTTTGTCTGGAGAGCAAATGCCTGAGAAAGGTATGGATGACTTCTTAGAACTGCTTTTTAACAAGGCCTGGTTCCTAGGCTTTCTGTCCTCTCCCAGCCCCCTCCCTCTACCACAAGCAGGTGTCAGGAAACCCTTGGGGAATGAGGTCAACTG
The DNA here is from genome assembly GCF_963259705.1 of Myotis daubentonii. Classification (NCBI taxonomy): domain Eukaryota; kingdom Metazoa; phylum Chordata; class Mammalia; order Chiroptera; family Vespertilionidae; genus Myotis; species Myotis daubentonii. The sequence continues at coordinate 46,769,083 of NC_081855.1, read as the reverse complement.
CAGAGTTCTCTGTCAGGGTCTGGGGAGTTTACAGATGGGGTAATTTGCATAATAAATAAGCAGTCAGTCATGAAGATAGGTCCCAAACCCTTGACCTCCAGACCTGACTTTGGTCTAAGACCCAGGGGTTAGTAGGCACCCAGGCTCTAGCCTGCCAGAATTGGGGCCAAGCAGACATTTTTCCTATTTAGGATGATAGAAGAAATCCAGTGATAAATTCTACACGCCAGTCCAGGGAGGGAACAGTACAGGAGAGTTGAGCTAACAAATTTGGGTGGAGACCAAAGGAATGGTCCCTGATCCCTCTGGGCCTTCATTTCCTCACCTATTAAAGGGAGGTCTTGAACTAGAACAAGACCTGTAATTCTTTCTGGTTTTAACTTCCTGGGTTAGCCTGGCCAGTGTGGCTCAGTTGGTTGAAGAGTCATCCTATACACCAAAAGGTAGCAGGTTTGATCCCTGGTCAGGCACATACCTGGTTGCAGATCTCTCTCTCTCTCTCTCTCTCTCTCTCTCTCTCTCTCTCTCTCTCTCTCTCTCTCTCTCTCCCCCCTCAGTAAAAACTTATCTTTGGTTAAGGATTTAAAAAAAACAAACACAAAAAAAATCCTAATTGCTTTGCTTTGTCAAGGCACTTGGTTGCATATGCTAATGAATGTACATTGCTTGCAAATGAGCATCTCCTAACTGGTGTGGAACAGAAAGGCAGGAAGGGACCCCTGAGAGGAGTGACACAGGAGGGGCAGCTCAGAAGATTCTGGGTCTGCCCTTTGGCTCCAGCCTAACTCAAGCTACTTTGGAGGCACCCAGATCTCTCTGAGCACCCTGCTCTGATAGGCTCCAGGTGTGTTCTCCACTGACGGGCCTTGAGGAGCACCTCAGTGCTGAGACCCCATGGTGCAGCCTTGTCTGCCCTGGACTTACCTCCCCATCCCCACAACGGTACAGGCTAGAATGCAGCAACTCCATGATCCAACCAAACATGAGGAAGCTGCCTGGGGAACCACAGAAGTTTTGTCCCAATCACCACAGTGGGATTTGGGACTGAAAAAAATCCCTCTTCTGTCTTAAGCCACTCCTTGCCCACCCCTTCACCACTGACTGGCAGTGTGACCCTGCTCAGCCCCTGGCACAGTGCCTGGAAGACAGTGGGAAGATGCCCAGCAAGTATTTAGGTTTACATGAAATCCATTAATTAATTCACAAATGCATATTTATTATCATCTGCGTCAGGGACACTATACCAAGATGGGATAGAGAATAAAACAGAAAAGCTCCTTGCCCTCACTGTGCTTACATTTTAGTGTGTATGTGTGTGTGTGTGTGCATCTGTGTAGTAGATATAAAGTAAATCTATACTAATAAAAGGGTAATATGCTAATTAGACCAGGTCAACTGAACATCTTCTGGTCATCCTGCCTTCCTTCCGGACAAAGCCACGGTGGCGGGGGCCAAGGCAGAGGCGGTTAGGGGCGATCAGGCTGGCAGGGGAGAGCAGTTAGGGGCGATCAGGCAGGCAGGCAGGTGAGAGGTTAGGAGCCAGGGGTCCCGGATTGTGAGAGGGATGTCTAACATCCCCCAAGGGGTCCTGGATTGGAGAGGGTACAGGCTGGGCTGAGGGACCCTCCTACCCCCTGCACGAATTTTGTGCACCAGGCCTCTAGTAGATAAATAATTGCTGATAGTGATAATTGCTTTGAAGAAAAGAGAACAGGGTAAATATGTTCATCGATACAGAAGTGGGCTGGGGAAAATCATAGGGTGGTGGGGGAGGTGTCTCTGAGGAGCTGAGACTTAACAATAAGAAGTTTTCTAGAAATAAGTACAAGTGCAAAGACCTGAGGTAGAAACAATCTTAGCTTGATCAGGAACAGAAACCCATGGCCAATGTGGCTGGAGGGGAGTAAGTGAGAGAGGGAGTGGTAGGGGATGAGGGTAGGGGATGTGGGGATCCTATAAAGGCCATAGTTAGTTAGTAGTTTGGATTTCATCTTCCATGTGCTGGAAGCTATTGGAAGGAAGGAATGAATGAGGTAACTATCTTTGGGCCTCAATTTTCTTATCGATAAAATGGACCAAGTCAGCCAAAACCGGTTTGGCTCAGTGGATAGAGCGTCGGCCTGCGGACTGAAAGGTCCCAGGTTCGATTCCGGTCAAGGGCATGTACCTGGGTTGCGGGCACATCCCCAGTGGGAGATGTGCAGGAGGCAGCTGATCGATGTTTCTCTCTCATCGATGTTTCTAACTCTCTATCTCTCTCCCTTCCTCTCTGTAAAAAATCAATAAAATATATTAAAAAAAAAAAAAAATGGACCAAGTCATTATTCCCCAAATACCCACCTGCAAACTGGAGCTAAACAAAGAGCACAAGAGTCCCCTGTGGAGCTTTTAAAGGCACAGACTACTCAGCCTCACTCCCACAGGATCCTGGTTAGAAGGTCTGGGATGAGGGCCTGACCTTCCCAGAAGGTCAGGTGGGTCTTAAGTTTGAGATCTCCTTCAATCAGTATTGCCTTTCCCTCTCATTTCTATTATTTACCCTTTACCCCCACCTCCCAAGAGGTCCTCAAAAAGGTGGTAGAGTTAATCCTCAGCTTGACTATTTGAGAAGGGGCATCTTTCTCTTTCCTGGCCTCCATTCCCTGGGGCTACAGACTTGCTTTTCTGATGTCCTGAGTCCACCTACTGTCACATCATTCTTATGGAAAACACTGGTAAAACACCTAAGGGCTGTTGCTTTTCCCAATCCAAGCCCCGCCTTCCCTAGACCCTCTCCCATCCCAGCTGTCCAGCAAAGAATCAGTGGAAGGTGCTGGCCTCCGACCAGGACTGTGTGTATTTCAGGCCACAGACAAGCGGAAGGCACTGGAGGAGACCATGGCCTTTACCACCCAGGCGCTGGCCAGCGTGGCCTACCAGGTGGGCAACCTGGCCGGGAACACCGTGCGCATGCTGGACCTGCAGGCAGTCGCTCTGCGGCAGGTGGAAGCCGGCGTAAGCACGCTGGGCCAGGTGAGGAATGTGGGGCGGCTTCTTGCATCATCCCCCTAGTCTTCAGCCCCACGAGGGCATTTTCTGTAGTAATGTTTCTTTGCTGCCTTTTTCCAAATCTCTGACTTTGTCACAGAAGCTTGGCAATTCCCAATTGAACCTCCTTGTCTTTGTGGCTGTGTCAGTGCTGGGCCTTGCTGCCCCATCAGACTAGGTACTCCCTGAAGGCAAAGCTCTTTCCTTCTCTGACTTCTACCCTGCGTAGTAGCAGGAAGCAGGTTCTACCCATCACGTGGCTGCGTAGTCCAGGAAAGAGGCAAAATGGACCCTGTTTCCATCTAAACATGGGCAATCTATATAATAAAAGCCTAAGCGACCGTTATGGCCGAACGACCAGAATGACCGGTTGCTATGATGTGCACTGACCACCAGGGGGCAGATGCTCAACACAGGAGCTGCCCCCTGGTGGTCAGTGCGCTCCCACAGGGGGAGTGCCACTCAGCCAGAAGCTGGGCTCACGGCTGGCGAGCACAGTGGCGGTGGCAGGAGCCTCTCCCGCCTCTGTGGCAGCGCTAACAGCAGTGAGCCAAGCGGTAAGGAGCAGAGAGCAGGCAGGCGGTAAGGAGTGAGGGGTCCCGGACTGCGAGGGCGCGGGCCAGGCTGAGGGACCCTCCCCCCCCTCCAGTGCACGAATTTCGTGCACTGGGCCTCTAGTAACTTAATAAATATCCTAGACCCAGAGTGCTTGCTTGGCAAGGTCATGCTCAGCTCTGGAAGCACTGCCACCACCCTAGTGTCCCCTGCCCACCTATCACCCCCCCTCCTTCCTTCCTGGATCCTTGGCTGAGGAGTTAATTGCCCCATAATCCACACCCAGATCCAATTACACATCAGCCTGGCCTGTGCAGCAGCCCCGTGTTCAGTGTGGGGGTGCCTTCCTCTCATCCCGGCAGAGGGGAGTTCCTACCCTCTCAGTGCTGTAGGTTTCTCCACAAAACATCCCAAGAGAAATTAATTCACTTATTTGTCCCTCAAAAGGGAGAGCTGACCCTGCCACAACTCTCAGCCACCTCCGCGTTCTCCCTCTTTGCTCCCAAGCCACCCCGCTCTCTCCCCGACATCCCCAGGGATGCAGTTTTCTCTTTTCCTCTGGTTCCTGCTCAGCTAATAATAACCCCCATTCTCTTCCACCAGGAAGTTGCTCCAAAGGGGCTCCATCCTCCCAGGGCAACTCTTTCCAAATGCTGTGTGTCCTTGGGGACAAAGCTCACTCTTTCTCTGGACCTCCCCACTTCCCTACCCCCACCCCAAAGTCGCTAGCCTCTTCCTCCCTTAAGGGGAAGGGTGCTGTAGAGCCTCCCCTCGCTGTCACCTCAAACCCTGTCACACAGATGGTGAACATGCATATGGAGAAGGTGGCCCGGAGGGAGATCGGCACCCTAGCCACTGTCCAGCGGCTGCACCCCAGCCAGAAAGTCATCGCCCCCAAGAGCCTACCTCCCCTGACGCCCTACTTCAGGAAACCCCTCAACTTCGGTTGCCTGGATGACATTGGCCATGGGATCAAGGTAGAGATAGGGCCCCTCCTCTTTCTCCACCACCTCCCCCCCCTCACTTTCTCTTCCACATCCATGTTCCTGTCCCCGCTTCCTGAAGCCAACCCCCTCCTTAAAAACCTCCATGACCGGCCTTCACCCTGTGCCCAGATGATCTGCTGAGACTGACATTTGAGCCGGGGTCCTGGCGTGTGTGAAGGGCAAGAGGAGGAAGGGCGGTTGTCAGGGTGTGCATGAGAATGGCTCCCCGGCCGCATGAGAACAGCAACTTCCTCTGTCTGGAGGTTTGAGGTCACAGCACTGAGAAGTCACCCCAGAGCTACTGTGGGGCGAGAAGGGGCAGGCATGCAGCCACTCTAAGGGGACATGGTGAAGGCAGGGGAGCAGGACGCTGGCATTTTCTTCTGGGCCCATCTACTGAGAGGGGGGCGAGGACACCCCTCCCTCCCCACCCCATTCGATCAATTCCTGGCCCCACACTCCAGCGTTCCAGGTTAGATGAAAGCCCCTCTGTATCTAAACGGCCCCTCCTCCTCCTCCCATATCCTTACCATACCTTTCCCTCAAAAAGGGGGGAACGAAATCTCCCCTGCAGGCACCAGGCCTCCCACCTGTGAGTCCTTCCCGCTGTCCAGCTTAAATGCTTTAGGATTCGGCTAAGTCCCTGCGTCTTGACCCCAGTGAGGAAGAGAAGAGGAAGTGACTTCCTGTGGCCCCTCTCCTGGGGAAATCCTATCATCACAGAGGGGCTCTCTTGCGCGGGCTTGCACCTTGTCATGGGTACACCCCACTCTATGGTGTATGTTCTGCTCCTCTCTGCCCTGAACCCCCCAGAGCCAGGGCCACAGGCCTGCCAGGTGGGACTTTCCTAAGCGTGACGGCCCCCTGCTTTCCCACGCCTTCCTCAGCGCCACGCCGAGGCTGGGGTCGGAGTTAGGAGCCACCAGGCTGGGCGCTGAGACGCTGTGGAGGGGGGGGGAGGGCCCCCCCACCCCCCCGCAGCCGCGGAGGCCGTGCAGAGGAAGTGGCCTTCAGACTGTCTGTGCTCTGAGGTTTCCGCGGGGCCGCGGCAGACTTGGCGCCCAGGCTGTGAGCAAGACGGGGTGGGGTGGGCGGAGGGGCTGGGAAGTGGAAGTGGGAACTTAGGGCCTCGCTCTTCCTCCCAGTCCCTGTCCGCCCCTCCCCCCTTCTCCTGTCTCCCCGGTGGGATGGGGGAGCTGGAGGGGGGCGGGGGACTCAGCGTCAGCCCAGCCCCGTCTCCCCGCAGGACCTGAGCACGCAGCTGTCGAGGACCGGGACCCTGTCTCGAAAGAGCATCAAGGCGCCCGCCACACCCACCTCTGCGACTCTGGGGTGAGGCCACGCCCGCCGAGACCCAAGCCGGCCTCACGTGATCCCTTCCCCTGCCCTCCCCTCCCCTCCCACTTCCTCCTCCGCCGCCGCCCCCTCCTCCCCGCACCTGACCGCACCCTCCCCCCTCCTACCCCCAGGCGCGCGCCCAGGATCCCGGAGCCCGTGCAGCTCCCCGTGGTGCCCGACGGCAAACTCTCCGCAGCCTCTTCTGCCTCTTCCCTGGCCTCGGCTGGGTGAGCCCCCCAAGCCCAAGCCGGGAGTGGCTGTGGTGGGAGTTGAGGGGCCTCCTGCCAGCTGTCACGATGGGTCATAGGGGCGGGGCCCGTTGGGGAAGGGGTCCCCCAAACTAAACGCCCCTGCTTCCCCTGACCTCCAGCAGTGCCGAAGGTGTCGGTGGGGCCTCCACGACCAAGGGGCAGGCAGCACCCCCGCCCCCTCCTCTTCCCAGCTCCATGGCCCCACCCCCTCCGCCAGCCTCGGACATCGACCTGCTGCCCCCTCCGCTGGAGGAACTGTCCCTGCCCCCTCCAGGTAAGGGACTCCGCCCTCTCCTCCTAGCTCCACTGTGGGGTCCGTCTCACCCCCAATACCCCTCCCCAGCCCTCTTGGATCTAACCCGCCCACCTCAGTGAAAGGAGAAAGGAGGCGAACTAACAACTTAGGGCCTGCTTTATACCAGGCGGTGGGGTCGAAGCTTCTCATCCATTTTCCAGCTTAAATCTAACCCTAAGAGGATCTTCACACCCCCATTTAACAGATGAAAGGTTAGGTCACGTGCCCAATGGTTACCCAGCTAAGCGGCAGTCTGACTACCCTACATTGTCCAAAGGTTCAGTGTTTACTGGGCACCTACTCCGCGCTGGCGGCATTGTGGGAGGACCAGGCTGGGCAAGGGCTGGAGGAAGATTTCATAAAATGGGCAGATCCGGTGCCCTCCTCTTGAACAGCAGTTTCCTGGGGTGAGTGGACGGGGTTCCCTGTGCACAGGGCAGACTTTGTTTTCCCTCCCAGCCCCAGAGCTGCCCCCGCCCCTGGACCTGCCCCCTCCTCCAATCCTGGATGTAGATGAATTGGAGCTACCACCTCCACCTCCACCAGGCTTTGGGCCAGAAGAGCCCAGCTGGGTCCCTGCTTCATACTTGGAGAAAGGTAGGCACCTTTCCGGGCCTGAAGGACCCCAGGTCCCACCACCAGGGTTCCCATTCCACCCCAGATGCATTCTGGGCCTACTGTCAACCCCCGCCCCACCCCCCATTTCCTGGTGAACTGAGCAAATGTTTACCCAGTCCTTCAGATCCAAGCTGGGAAGACAGCAGCTGGCCTGCGATTGTTTAACTGAGCTGGGGAAGGGTTCGGTCCCCAGGGCTTGGGAGAAGGCACCTCTTGCCCCACAGCTTGCACCCTTTCTCCCCTACGTGCTCCCCAGAATCATGCAGGCCCCTGTATCGCCATGGCTGGGCAGGAGGCTCTTCTCATGGCGCCCTCTCCTCCGCCCTGCAGTGGTGACACTGTACCCGTACACCGGCCAGAAGGACAACGAGCTCTCCTTCTCCGAGGGCACCGTCATCTGCATCACCCGCCGCCACTCCGATGGCTGGTGTGAGGGTGTCACCGCGGAGGGGGCGGGATTCTTCCCGGGTAACTACGTGGCCCCCGGCTGCTGACAGACGACCTGGGGCTCTTCCCTGCGTGAACCTCGAGGCCCAGGCAAAAGCCAGTTCCAAGATCAAGCAAGACTTGGACTAGAGGAGGTACCCAGAGGTCTGCTTCAGACCGGAAAGAACTGGAAGCCGAGGAGTTGTCCACACAGAGGACCCCTATCCCATGGAGGGTGGGGTCTCCAGCTGCAAGTGGCAACTTTGAATAAAACTCTGATGAACTCCTGATGGCTGCCCTGGAGGGCTGGGCTGGGGGAGGAGGCAGAGAGAACGGACTAAAAGGCATTTCAGTTCTAAGGCTCCTAGTTATTGAGCCCCCTCTGCCTGCTCCTAGCAAGTCTGTCTCACATCTCCACCTTCATTAAGGGCCCTCTCTACTGGCGCCCCTGGTGCCCTCTGCCATCCTGTTCTTTTGCCTGCTGTGTATTCAGTCTTGGTGCCTCAAGCTGGGCCCTCCGCGAAAAGTGGGGACCAATCCCTCACATAAGTGGGGCTCCCTAAGAGCAGAGACCACCTTACCCTCACCCTCACCCCTCCGATGGCAGCACCAGAGACCTGTCCACTCTTCCCCCTTCACCTGCTTTAATAGTTCTAAAACACCAAGGGGGAGGGGCTTGGGGTTCGCTGGCTCTGCTTTAAAACATCATGGCTTTCTGTTCCATAGGAGAGGAGGGGGCCGCAGAGGGCCCAGCCCACGGGGGTGACTTTGGTTGTCCCTGGTCTTGTTGCATAGACGAGGCTGGGGTACGAGAAGACACCGAGGCACCGCTGCGAGGTTCCTGGCTGGTCCGACCCAAGCCAGACAGTGTGCTACCTCGTTCCACCACCAGGAGGCGACTGTTCCGTCTGGCTTTTCTTCCTTTGGGGTTGCTGGCCGGATGGGCGGGGAAGGGAGGCCAGAAAAGGGATGTAGTGTGGCATCGCGGTAGGTGAAGCGAAATCTAGGCCTGGGGCTGTGCGCAGAAAGCTTCCTCTCTCCGCGGGGCGTCGATGCGGGAGGATTCCTCCCTGACCTAAGCCTGGAAGAAGGGAAGTTACGGGCCAGGCAGCAGTTAAAGTTCTCTCGCGCACAAGGGCACCTCTTCCTCCCAGTTCAGAGGACGAGCTTTTAGGAAACGCTGCTGCCTTCCCAGGAATGCGCGTCACCCGGGTTGGGCCACCGTCCAGAATGTAACTGTTTGCTGTGGCTCTGAGGGGGGCGGCCGCGCTGGTTTAACTGCATGGATAGTTCGGATTGGCTCTGAACTCCCTCCTTCAGCCCCCGCATGGACGGGCCTGGAATTCTAGAAATTCCACACCAAAGGGGGACATACCAAAGCGAAAGGGAAAGGAAGTTAAAAAACTAGACTGTCTTTCCCGATCTCCCTTCCTCACTCCTGGTCGGGGCGCCCCCTGCTGGCCGCCGTCTCAGCACGCCTTCAGCACCTGCTGCAGATGGAGGCGCACGTCGTGGGCGGTCTCCCAGGGCACCACGGTGGCGCGGAACGAGCTGGGCTCGGCCTTCTGCGCCTCCTGGATCAGGCGGTGCATGGGGTAGCCGCGGCGCGGGAAGGCCACGTCGCCGCCGGCCAGCAGCCCCATGGGGCAGAAGTCATTGGCGCCGTCGCCCACGTAGAAGAGGCGCTCGAAGTGCACGCCGTCCTGGGCCCGCTCGCGCAGGTAGTCGCTGAGCACCTTGTGCTTGCACATGTTGCTGGGGCACCGCGCGCAGCTGTGCGCGTGGAAGGGCCGCAGCGCCAGCAGCCCCCGCGCGTCGGGCCCCGACGGGTTGCTGAGGATGCGGCGGAACAGGCCCAGGTGGCCGGCGGCGCGCAGCGCGCTCTCCACGCCGAAGGTGTTGGCATCGGAGATGAGGATCACCTCGAAGCAGGCTCCCTGCTTGGCCACGAACTGCAGCAGGTCGCCCATGCCCGGGGACAGGGGGATGGCCTCGTAGACGGCGCGCAGGTCCCGCGGCCGCACGCCCTGCTCGCCCAGGTACTTGAAGACCCGCTGCATGTACTCGTTGTAGAAGCCCTCGCGGTAGGTGGCGCGCAGGCTCTCCGGCAGCCGCTGGCCCGGCGCGGCGCGCACGATCGAGTCGTCGCTGTTTTCGTCCACGATGGTCTCGTCAAAGTCGAAGGTCAGGAGGAAGCGCGGCGCGCCCTGCACCGCCATCCCGCCGTCCTGGGAGCAGGGGGAGGAAGAGCAGCAGGAGGAGGGAGCAAGCGAGAGCGGGCGCGGCGGGCGCCGACCCGGGAGAGGCTGGTTAGCGGGCCGCGGCCAGAGGCGCTGGCACATCCAAGACCTGAGGAGGACCCAAGGCTGGTTAAGCCGGGGAGCACCCAACGCCGCGGCCCCCACCCCAGCTCCCTGCCCGCCCCCTGGGCACCTCTCAGCTGACCGCGCTGGGATTTATCCTCAGAGGACCAGCCTCCTCCTGAGCCGGGGAGGGCTTCCTTGGCACCTCTTGCTGCTACTCTCATCCGGGGCCATTGGGACTTAACATGGGGCAGCGGAAAGGAGGGGACACCCTTTGGGGACGTTTCTGGACTAGACTTTCTAGAAACTTCTGACCCCAGTTGATGGTGTGGATACAGGGAGGGTGGAGGGGACTCCACTCCTTTCCAGCGACAGGGAAACCACCCATTCACTCAAAGGGAACACCTCCACAATGCCCCTGGGCGATGGCTGTGGACGGTCGTGGACAATAAGGAGCTTGTCTCTAGGGCAGACGAGTTGACACTATGCAAAGCACGTGGACCATGAGTGCCAGACCTCAGGCCTGGAGAGTAGGTGCTGGGCCTGGGCACAGGCCAGGGAGCTGGGTTTGAGCTCAGAATAACCCGCTTGGTAGAGGCTCAAGGCCCAGGGAGGCTCTCTGGGAGCCGCTTCCAGCCAGATGGCTCTGGGCAGGGGTCCAGGGATGGGACTCAGCTTTTCCAGGGAGTTTTAGGGGCCTGTGCTGACAGCTCATCACTAGTCACTTGCCAATTCCCCAGAAGGACCGTGTCAGCGGGTGGGGCTCGTGCCAGAGTCCGAAGCGAGCGAGCAGCCGAAGCAATGGGGCTTGGGGAGGTAGGAGCCTCCCGCGCCAGGCCACGGCATACCTGAGGCAGGTAAGGGAGAGGAAAGAGAGCAGCAGTGGCTGAAAAGGTGAAGAAGGTAGTGGGGACGGGGACGGTATGAGGCAGCGGTGGGGGAAGAGGGCCTAGGGGGAAGTAATGATGGGGGAGCGTGGAGACAGACTGGACGGGAAGACAGAGTGGGGGTGAGGAGCTCCAGGAAGTGGAGACCTTGGAGGGAATGGAGACAACAGGGCAAGTGTGAGGCACAAAGAAAGGCAAGCAAACGGAGGCAGAAGCCCTCGGCAGCCAGTCCCTGCCGCCTCTGCCTGCCAACCGCTGGATGGATGGAGGGGCAGGGTGAGCAAGTCATGCAAAGCTCACTACGCACTGCATTGCCTGCCTCCCTCCCCCCTTCCAGCCTCCACCCAATTAGTCCAGACGAAAGCTCTCCTCTTTCTGGTGTCTTCCGAACGCCCTCATATTTCTGTGATGTTTATGGCCTGGCATACCTTGTGAAACAGCAGTCCAGGCTCCTAACTTCAGAGCTGGGATTTGAACTTGGCCTTCTGCCTCCCTAACGTTAACTGTCCCTTGGACCTCATCCTAGACCAGTGGTTCTCAACCTTCCCAATGCCGCGACCCTTTAATGCAGTTCCTCATGTTGTGGTGACCCCCAATTTCATTGTTACAAATTGAACATAATTAAAGCATAGTGATTAATCACAAAACAATATGTAATTATATATGTGTTTTCTGATGGTCTTAGATGACCCCTGTGAAAAGGTCGTTCGACCCCCAAAGGGGTCGTGACCCACAGGTTGAGAACCGCTGCCCTAGAGTCACCCACTGGTCTCAGCACCATCCACCCGGGAGTCTCCGTGGCCCAGGCTCTCTGAAGTTGAGGATGTAAAGCATTAGGACCCTCACCTGGGATGGAAGCTTCTAGGGATTAGAGGCCCAGTAGAGGTGAGGGCAAGCCTAAAAGGGGCTAGATAGGGTCCCTGCCACCCCAGGGTGGAAACATGGAAGTTGAGGCCTTACCCTAAGAGACCACTAGAGGGACCCACTTACCCTAGACAGGCATCGGAGGCCAGCAACCGGAAAACACCCGCTCATTGTTGGTGCACCACCCCAGCACCACCTGTAGGGACTGCTGGGCTCTAGCCGTCGTCCAGAGCTCCTGACAACCACACAAGGTCCGTTGGAGGGCGCCCAGTCAGCTGGCTTTGTTCCCACCGCTGATGCTACCAGGCCTTAGCCCCGCTGCTGGGCCCCAGGAACCACTCCCAGGAGCTCAGTAAGAACAACCCCTCAGCTGGGCAGTGCTTGCAGCGCACAAAGCCCTGGGTAGGCATCCTCTTAGCGATCCACTAGGATGCTGGAGGGGTTACAGATGATAGAGTTGGAGACCCAGAGAGGGGAACTGACTTGCTCAAAGGTCACCACTGTAAACGCAGACAGATTCAAAACCAGATCTGAGCCCTCGCTGGTGTGGCTCCGTGGTTAGAGCATCAGCACCCCACACCAAAGGTTCAAGGGTTCGATTCACGGCGAAGGGCATGCACCTGGATTGCAGGTTCCATCCCTGGCCCTGGTCAGAGCGAGGGTGGGAGGCAGCAGATTATGTCTGTCTCTCTCTCTCCCTCCCTTCCACACTCTAAAAAAAATCAATGGGAAAAATATCCTCAGGTGAGGATTATCAACAGCACCAAGAAACAGATCTGACTCTGAGACCAGTGCTTTTCTCTCTAGTATAATCATTGTCCCTCTCTGTGTAGTTTACAGATCACCTTCATTCATATTCTCTCCCTGCTCATCAGTTTCATGAATTCAGCAGATGAGAAAGGCTCAGAGAGGTGAAATAACTTGCCCATGGCCTTGCTGTTCCCGCAGGCAGACCCTGGATCATGAGCACCAGGCCGCAGCCTTGCCTGCCCTCTGTCCTCGCAAGGGTAGGGGAAGGTGATCAGGCTCATTGTACCACAGCTGCGGGGCAGGGACCCCCCAGCACCACAGGTGATCTGGGACTGGAGAGTCAGATTGACATTTCTGCTGGACTTTGCTATGTGGCTTTGGGGACAGGCCTTTGCCAACGCGGCTATAAAGGACACCACCTGCGGCTCCCAGTGCCCTTCTCTACCCCTGGCCCCCTCCACCCTGGGGTTGAATAAGAGACCAGAGGCATCTGGGGCAGATCTGGAAAGACATTGAGAGCCAGGAAGACTAGACAAGGAGCAAAGGGCTGGCTGGCTGCTGCCCTCTGGTGGCGACAATGAGTGACACTGGAAACACCTGACTGTCAAGGTGACACTCTCCCCAGACCAGTGGTCGGCAAACTCATTAGTCAACAGAGCCAAATATCAACAGCACAACGATTGAAATTTCTTTTGAGAGCCAAATTTTTTAAACTGAAACTATACAGGTAGGTACATTGTTATTAATTTAATTAGGGTACTCCTAAGGCTTAGGAAGAGCCACACTCAAGGGGCCAAAGAGCCGCATGTGGCTCGCGAGCCGCAGTTTGCCGACCACGGCCCCAGACCATCCCAGGATAGCAGGGAGAAGCTATTTCCCCCCAAAACACAGACTGGGACATCCCAGGAGCAGGGCTCCGCTCAGAAGGCAGGCCCCCCATCCCTCTCCACTAGACCACACATGCATGAAACCCTTTCGGTCAAGAAGGGACGTGGGTATCAGCCTTTTCTCTAAGAACTTTTCATCTAGGAATTGGGAGAAGCAGTGGGCAAAAGAGGGAGGGGGTCATAGAGGAGACAAGGTGGAGGAGATGATGGGAGAGAAGGGGAGGGAGGTACAGGGACAAGGAACTGACAGGTTTTAGAGGGTGGGAGGGCTCTCCTAGGCCTTATCTGGAGGGAGTTCCGGCTTCCAGAATCCCGGCTAATACTTTTATCCCATAGAAAAGGGTCTCCTTACTTTGCCTTCATTTCTTTATCGTTTGCTAGTTTGGTGGAGCATGCTACTGATCTAATCATCCTCAAATCTCTTACAGAAAAAGACAGTTACTTTTTTGCATATACGAATAATAGTATTTAGGGAAATCGGTTAAAAATGTATTATTTCTGTCCTTGTTTCTTTTAGTCCCCATAGCAGAAAGCCAGGCTCCTGGGTTTCCTCCCCTGGAAATGGAGAAAACCACACTGTGGCCCCCCGCCCCTAGCCCGGCCCCACAGTAGTCAGAGGGGCCCCACTGCAACCTGGTTCCCATGATGTTCACAAATGACTCACCTCTAGAGCAGTTTTGTCCTGAATGATCAAATCATTGTGTGTCGTCCAAAAGAGTTCCTCAAATAAAAGGGGCAAGGATCTCTGAGCTTCGCCGGCAGGCTAGAACAGAGAGAGGAGAGAAAGGTTTCTTCGGGGTGACAGGAAGTCCATAACTAGTCCCAGCTAAAAGTGGTGCCTGGCCCTAGCTGATTTGGCTCAGTGGATAGAGCGGCCTGCGGACTGAAGGGTCCCAGGCTTGATTCCCGTCAAGGGTGCAAAAGGCAGCCGATCAATGGTTCTCTCTCATCACTGAAGTTTCTATCTCTCCCCCTCTCCCTTCCTCTCTGAAACCAATAAAAAAAATATATTTTTTAAAAATGGAGCCCTATCTGGTTTGGCTAGCGGATAGAGCGTTGGCCTGCGGACCTAAGGGTCCCAGGTTCGATTCCTCTCAAAGACACGTACCTTAGTTGCAGGCTCCTCCCTGGCACCCTGGTCGGGGCTTGTGCAGGAGGCAACCAGTCGACGTGTTCCTCTCACATCGATATTTCTCTCTGTCTTTCCATCTCTCTTCCACTCTCCTTAAAAACCAATGGAGACATATCCTCAGGTGAGGATTAACAACAACAAAGATCAGGTCTCCTTGTATCAATCACTAGAAATCAGATTCAGGCACTAGGCGGGATTCTTTTCCTCCCCCCGACAGCACTCCCAACCTCACTGCCACCAGCAGCAAATGGGAAAAACAGAGGCCAAAGGGGTCAAGCGAACATCTGGGGCCACACAGAATCAGAATCAGGATTGGAACTCAGGGTCTCTGGTGCCACTTGCATTTAAAATTGCCGGATTTAAAACTGTCAGGCCCTAGCCGGTTTGGCTCAGTGGATGGAGCACAGGCCTGGGGACTGAAGGTTCCCGGTTGGATTCTGGTCAAGGGCACGTGCCTCAGTTGCCCATGTGGGAGGCAACCAATCAGTGTGTCTCTCTCACATCGATGTTTCTCTCACTGTGCCTCTCCCCCTCCCACTGTCTAAAAATCCTTGGGTGAGGATGAACAACAACAACAAAATCGCAGCCTGATGCCGGGCTAGTGTGGCTCAGTGGTTGAGCGCACACCCATGCACCAAAAGATCACTGGTTAGATTCCTGAGCCCGAGACATGCCTGGGTTGTCCGCTGGATCCCCAGTAGGGGGCGTGCAGAAGGCAGCCAATAGATGATGTTTCTCACTGATGTTTCTGTTGATCCCTCTCCCTTCCTCTCTAAACATCAATAGAAGTCACATATATTAAAATTGCAGCCAGAGCTTCCCTGGTTGCCCTGGAGCCCCCCCTGGGCTCGGAGCTTCCTGCCCTACTGGCTGCAGGCGCTGACCCGGGCCCTGGTGCCGGTGAAGACGCGGGACCTGGAATCACCTCTGGGCTTGCCCTGCGGGAGGGATCCTCCTTGGGCAGGGAGGTGGCAGCTGCGGGTGGAAGGAGGGGGGGTAGATATTTTTAGAGGTGGCTGCAAGGCAGGCACTCTGGCACCCCCCCAGCTGGCGGGCTTTTCCCTCCAATGCGGGGCGGAGGGTGCGCAGCTCAGGGAGCTGAGGGGGCCAGCGGATGGCGGGGAGCAAGGGGGCACCGAGTCTTTCGCTTTGACCGAGTCGGGACGGCGGATACACGCGGGCATCACCGCCCGTTCCTGGGGCAGGAGGCAGGGGGACGCGTTCCTCTGTTCCAGGGGCTCCCCCACTGACACCCGCGTGCAGGAGCGCCCTCAAACTCTACACAGCCCCCACTCCGCCCTCGGACCCCAGCCCTCCCCGATCGCGGGGAACCCAGGACTCACGTGCGGAGCAGCGGCGGCGGCGGAAGTCTGTCCCGGCTGAGTTTGAAGCGCAGAGAGTGGAGAGAGGGGCTCGTGGCGGTATTGGGGCGCAGGATGGAGCTGGGGGTGCTTGCGGGAGCTGGAGGGGACGCGGTGTCTCGTCCACCCTCGGGTTTCTGGGCTGCGGCTCACGAGTGCCTCCGGTCCGGAGGGGCCGTGGGTGATGTGCGTCTGGGCCGTCCCCTCCACCTGCCTTCCATCCCCCCAGCCCGGGCCGCCGCGCGTCCCCTTTAAATGCCCGGGAGCCGGAGCCCGAGCCGCGCTGGCTCTGCGGCTGCCGCAGCGCCCGGGCCACCGCAGTCCCCGCACGTCACAAGCGGCCGTCCAATCACCGCGGCGCCGGCGCACATGAAAAGGGGCGGGCCACGCCCCGCGGCTGCCCCGGAGGCTCCGGGAGCGCCCGCTCGGGTGGGATTGGGTGCCGCGGGGAAGGGTAGGGACGTGGGTGGGGGCACCCTCGTGGGAGTGGACGCACGGTCCTGCGTAAGCCCCGCCCCCATGCCCTGGGGTGCCAAGGCTGCGGGCTTGCTACTCCGCCCAGGGCGGGGATCCCGGAGATGTGCAGGGACGCACCCCCACCTCCAGCTCCGCAGCTCCCGTGTTCCTCTCCCACGTGCGCGCAGCGAGCGGCCCTCTGCCCCCGGGCGGAGTCACGGCGCCCCATCCCGGCCCTGGGGACCCTTCCCCGGCTGCAGGCTACGGAGAGGGGGGCCTGCGGACCGAATAGCGTGCCCTTGGCCAGGGCTGCTGCACCCGAAATACCCACCTTCTTTGCTTCCTTAGAGTCTGCTCCCAGCCGCCTCCCCCACCCGCCTTCTGCCCTCCCAGCCGGGTGGCGAGGAGCGAAGATCCTGTTTCGAGAGGAAAGGGGTGAAGCTTATAGTTATTGCGAACGTCCTGCGAACAGGGCACCGGACTTGGTCGCCGCACTCGTGGCTGAACGTTCACAACCCTCAGGGGAAACCTTTGCCTGCGTTCAAGTCCATGCACACCTGACTCATGGGAACACAAAGGGGCTGTGTGAGTGGGGGGCACGCAGGTGCCCCCAGCCCGGTTCTACCGTCAGTCCTCCCTCCGTCTCCCCTGCTCCACTCCTTGAAGACAGCCAGCAAAGTTAAAGGCCCCAAGCGACCTGAAAGCCATGGGCCTGGAAACCAGAGGAAGTGAGGGTCTGCAGGGAGTTGCCCTAATCTCCGTGCCAGGGGCGGGGGCTACGGTCATGAACAGGGCACATGTGTGTCATAGTTCTGTTGCTGGAAAGGGTACCTGGCCCTGAGCGGGTCTGCCTAGGGCCAGACGGTCGTGTGTGGGTTCTTGACTTCGTGCAGGAAACATTTCTTAGCGCGAGTCTGGGTGACTCTAGAGGACAGTTATTAAAGCTGGGGGCAGCGAGACAAGGAAGGCTGGGAAATGGTTCTAGGCTGGTCTGCGTTGACTCGCCAAAACGAGAAAAGGGGGCCTTGGGGACAAGTTGGGGGGGGTTCTCATGGGATGAACTGCCGCTGCCCATTGCAGCCCTGATTGCAAGGCTGCTGGGACTATTAGAGTTAGTAGATGCATGCCTGCCGGGAGGGGTCGGGGAGGAGGAGGGGGAGGGGGAGGGGGAGGAGGAGGAGGTGCTGGCGTGCCCCTGGAAGGTAGAGCTCGAGGCAAGACCCTCTTTTTGAGGGGTTTTAAAGGCTGGGCGTTCAGGGAAGGTCTTAAGGAGCATCTCTACAGAATGGTCACCAGCTTTATGCCGATGTTCATTCTCTTCATCTGTCCTTGGGTGTGGTTGGCAGTATCGCTACTTGGATTTCTGCCGTCTCCTCTGGGTTCAGGGAAGATAGGATTTACTAATCTGTCTTGTTTCCACACACACAAAGGGGAACAAGTGCTTTAAAGCTGCCAACCTGATCCTTCAAACCCTTGACAGCAACTCCAGGGTCCCAGCCGCTGAAACACTTGCTGGTTCACTTCCTCTGAGCCCTGTCTTTACCCCTCACCCTTTCCCTCCAGCTCCCAGCACACCCTGCTCTCTCCCGGGGACCACCCTCTTCAGAACGTGCCTGTCCCATTTGCTGGTGTCGCTGAGCCTCGACATCATCTCTTGCCCAGTTATCCCACAGCTCCTTTTAGTGCACTCGTCATGTGTGTGCTGCCAGAGCACATGGTAGGTGCTATACATACGGTATTTTCCCATGTTTCCACTCATGTAATCCTCACATCCTATGACTTGGGTGTATGGCTCATTTTATTGTTGAGAAATGAAGGCACAGAAAATTGAGGTGACTCAGGGTCACCCCGCTGGTAAATGATAGAGCTGGGCTTCCAAGCTGGTTGCCTCCACTGTTACCTACACCATCCCTCACAATCAATGTCACCCCTACTAGGGTGTAAGCAACACGAGGGTGGAGAGTGTGTTTTATTTATTGATTTTTAAATTAATTTTTTTTTATTCATTTCAGAGAGGAAGGGAGGGGGGGGGAGAGAGAGAGAGAGAGAGAGAGAGAGAGAGAGAGAGAGAGAGAGAGAGAAATATCAGTGGTGAGAGAGAATCATTGATTGGCTGCCTCCTGCACACCCCCACTGGGGATTGAGCCCACAACCCAGGCATGGGTCCTGACGGGGAATCAAACCACGACCTCCGGGTTCATAGGTCGACACTCAACCACTGAGCCATGCTGGCCAGGCTTATTGATTTTGAGAGAGAGAGGAAGGGTTTTTAGAAAGAGAGGAAGGGAGAGGGAAAGAGAAAGATGGCTGTGAGAGCAGAACATCGAATCGGTAACTTCTCGGTGTCCTGTGCAACCATCACACCGGCTGGGGTGTTTTATTTATTAATGTCCTCCTAGTCCCTAGCATATAGACCCTGCACACAGTAGGTCTTGGATATTTGTTGTTGAATAATAATAATAATAAAAAAATCTGCTGCTTTCCATTTCATCTTCACACTAATGAGTCACTCCCCGTACCATTCGTTTTACAACAGGGAAATGAGATTCAGATCAAATGACTTGCCCAGGGTCATCCTCTCCCCCCCCCCCCGCCCCCTCCCCAGATTCAAATGCTGAGGCTTGGATGCAATTAGCAGCCATTTTCACCTTGTTTCCAAAGTCGCTGATCGCTGATCGCTGATCGGGTGGGGAACGGGTGTGGCACGGGTGTGGCCGATGACTGTGTTGCCACCCATAGTGAGTGAGTTCTTACTGCTCAACTCTGCCTCCAGCGATGGGAACACTGAAGTCCTCAGGAACTGTAGGGAAAGGCTTCTGTGGGAGTACCCTCTGTTCTTCCAGGACACAATCCTATGTGTGCCGCGCCAGCACGGCCAAGGGTGAACCTGAGGAGGGGCGGTGAAGGATTAAAGAAGACAGACAAAGAGAATACAGCTGGGGCTCGGTGGATCTCCCATGCCTGGATGAGGACACAGAAGACCCAGCCTGCAAGCAGATGCTTTATTTTATTTTATTTTTTAAAAATATATTTTATTGATTTTTTACTGAGAGGAAGGGAGAGGGATAGTGAGTTAGAAACATCGGTCAGCTTTCTCCTGCACACCCCCTACTGGGGAGGTACCTGCAACTAAGGTCCATGCCCTTAACCGGAATCGAACCTGGGACCCTTCAGTCCCCAGGCTGACGCTCTATCTATCCACTGAGCCAAACTAGTTAGGGCAGATGCTTTATTTTATAGTCTGATTAAAACAAGGGTAGATTAGCATGTATACAAAGGTTCTTGTTTTGGCAACACTTGCTGCACCTCCCACAGCCCATTAGCTACTTAGGAAGGAATTAGGGAGGGCTACAAGGTCAGGCTGAATTATGCAAGGAGGGCTCTGCCCTCCAGGCTGGGACTGGACTGTGGCCCTGCCACAGGTCAGCCACTTGACCCTAGCCACTCCCTACCCCTATCTATCTTCACACATCCCCCTTTCACTGTGCCAGTGAGGAAGTTGAATGATCAGCCACATGCCTAAAGATGGGGACAGAAATGGGGTGGGGATCCCACCTCCCACCCCATCCCAGCCCCCAGCAGGCGGAGGCCTTTGCCTAGTGCTCAGGCTGCCCATGTCTGCTCCTGTGGGGGTCACTTTAGGACTCAGGTCAGTCACTCTGGCAGGGAGCTGTGACAGGGACAGAAGTTCCTGCCGAACCCTGACTCGGGCAGCCAGGGATGGGGCTCTCAGGCTGGTCTTCACAGAAGGTGTGACTCTGGTTCAAGGTTTGGGTTAGAGCCAGGGAGGCCAGGACCCCAGGAATGTGGTGGCTCTTGCTCTCCAATCAGCTTGGTGGTGATGGGCAGGGCAAGGGTGAGAGGGAGGGGCAGGTCTGCACACATCTGTCCACTGGAGGAAGGACCAACCGGGTGCCCAGCACACAGTCCCCACAACAACCCTAGTGGGTGGGTTTTGGTGTTTCTGTTTTTACAAGTGAGAAAGCAGAAGCTTGGGGACATTGAGAAAGCAGCTTGCCCAAGGGCGCTGTGTAGCAAGTGGCAGTCAGCCCAGATGTTGAAGTCTCCACTTCTGTCTGCAGAAGACAAAGGGCCTTCGGTGACCCGGTGGCTGGTGTGGGTAGGCCCAGTGGAGAAGGCCACGGGGTGGGGTGGGGTGGGGTCTGCTTTTAGGTCTGCTGTAGGGTGCTCTGGGTGTAAGGCATTGTGTGGAGGCCAAGGCTGAACAAATCCCTTTCCAGGTGTCTGTCTCCTTCCTAGACTGCAGTCACTAACACTGACGGAGCACCTCCCCAGTGCCAGGCAGTGTTCCAAAAGGCTCCGCTCTCTTCATTCTCAGTAATCCTGCGATCGATTAGTTCTCCCATTTTACAGATGAGAATAATGAGGCACAAGGTGGCAATGTGATTGGTACAAGATCCCAGAGCTAGGAAGTTGCAGAGCTCCTCCCCCCACCCCTTTTTTCAACATTGTTTTTTTTTTTTTTAACACACCTACAATTTTAATCAGATCATCACATGTCCTGCCTTTGAAATGTCCAGATTTTTTTTTTAATCCAAAATATGTCATCTTGAGCCAGGGTGCTTTTAGTGCTGCTTCCCCCTGAGGAGCATCCTCTCCTGTAGGGCTCACACAGGACAGTGGGGACAACCTCACCGGCGTCTGTCCCTCCCTGCTGTCCCCAGTCCCAGCCCTGTCCCATACAACAGACTTCCGCGGCCATAGCTGTTAAAGAGAAAACCGCAGGCCCCAAAATGACCTCACACCGGACCTAATCGCAGTTCCAACCTTTCCCAGAAATGTAATCGTCATCAGCCAGTCTGGAATTTCCTGGACAGGCGCCAGGAAGGTAATCTGTCACCTGAGTCCCCTCCATCCTCCACAGAAAGAAGAGGCAATCCGCAGGACGAAAACCCTTCCCTTTCTCTTCCCCACAAGAAAAAGAGGTTCCAACCAGAAGATAATCCTTTCTCTTCTTTTGCTAAAACAGCGGTTCTCAACCTGTGGGTCGCGACCCCTTTGGGGGTCGAACGACCCTTTCACAGGGGTCGCCTAAGACCATCGGAAAACACATATATAATTACATATTGTTTTTGTGATTAATCACTATGCTTTATTTTTTTTAATTAAATCTTTATTGTTCAGATTATTACATTTGTTCCTCTTTTTTTTCCCCCCATAACTCCCCTCCTCCCAGTTCCCGCCCCACCCTCCGCCCTCACTCCCCACCCACTGTCCTCATCCATAGGTGCACGATTTTTGTCCAGTCTCTTCCCACATCTCCCACACCCCTTTCCCCCCCAAGAATAGTCAGTCCATTCCCTTTCTATGTCCCTGATTCTATTATAATCACCAGTTCATTCTGTTCATCAGATTATTTATTCACTTGATTCTTAGATTCACTTGTTGATAGATGCATATTTGTTGTTCATAATTTGTATCTTTACTATGCTTTAATTATGTTCAATTTGTAACAATGAAAATACATCCTGCATATCAGATACTTACATGACGATTCATCACAGTAGCAACATTACAGTTACGACGTAGCCACGAAAATAATTTTCTGGTTGGGGGTCACCACCACGTGAGGAACTGTATGAGAGGGTCGCGGCATGAGGAAGGTTGAGAACCGCTGTGCTAAAAGCTCCCTTGCCCCACCCTTCTTCTTGTAAACCCTCCCTCTGTACAAGCGCTGGGAGTGCCCTTCTAGTTGCTAGGTGGGAAGCTGCCTGCTTCATGAATCAGCTAGAAAGCCAATTAGACGTTCAAAAATGTACTTGGTTGAATTTTGTGTTTGAACAGAGCTGTCCACTGTTCTCCCTCACCAAGCGGCAGGGATGAGGAGTAACAGGGCAGAGGGAGGGGGACAGAGAAGAGAATGAGCAAACAAACAAACAACCCCCTTTCTGCAGGCACAAGTGAAATGGAGAAGGCAAGCCCGCGGCCTCGCGTCTGGGCCAGCAAGTCCTTTCTCTCTGACTCCAACCCACTTGCTGGGCTATTTGCTCTCTTTGGCTTCTGAGTGTCCAAAGAATTAAATAAGAGCCTGGCCCGGCCTGCGTGGCTCGGGGCTTGGGCATCGGCCTGTGAACCAAGAGGTCACTGGTTCAGTTCCGGTCAGGGCACATGCCTGGGTTGAGGGCTCAATCCCCAGTAGGGGACGTGCAGAGGCAGCCGATCAATGATTCTCTCTCATCATTGCTGTTTCTATCTCTCTGTCTCCCTTCCTCTCTGAAATCAATAAAAATATATTAAAAACAAACACAAAACAAAGCCTGGAGGCTTTGTTCCAAAGAAGAAAAGAAGGCTGAGTTCTCACAGTAAAAAGCACGTTCTTTGAGGAGAATCAGACTTCACTCTCACCCTCTGGATGACCAGCGATCTGGATAATGGGTGCCAGGTGGTCTGGATACCTAAACCTGCTTTCCTTCGTCCTTCATCGGGGTAACCAGAGGGTCACCTGGAGAGGTGATGCAAATCCAGGCACTGACAGGACTGAAAAGATAAAAAATTAAAATTTCCAGTTAAAACAAGAACAGAATCCTGTCCTCATGCCTCAACTTACTTGGTGTTAGTAATTCGGCAGCTTGACGGTAGCGACTCAATTTTCTGTCTTCACCCTGTTCCGCATGAGGCCTCTCCTTCAGAGGTTTGAAATCTGCCACTCCAGTTCGCCGTCTTTGCAAATGTCACATGAGAGAGAACGGGGCGAGTTAGCCTCTGCCTGCCACGTATCGTATCCCTGGTTACTTCTCCGACTGCGTCTCACAGCCCGCGCCTTCTCACCCTGCTGTGTGCTGGGTCAGACACCGTGACATGCTCTGTCCACAGTGCTTCCCGCTCCACCCGTGGCCTCTCTGAGCTCAGGGTTAAGCTCATACGTCACTTCTAAAGGGAATTTGTCCTGTGCCTCCCCCACCCCGCGCCCCCGCCCCCCATATCAGAACCTCCCATGACACATGTGCCTGCACAGTGCCCTGTATTTCTTCTGGGTGGTTGATATCTGTTTTCCATCAGACTGTCAGCTCCGAGGGAATAGGGGCCACAGTGGGTTTACTCCCATGGTAACCCCAGCACCTAGCACAGGCCTTGACCTAGAATAGCTGCTCAATTTGCTGCCTGAATGATTGCAGGCTCCGCAGTCTAGTCCACTTGTGTAGGCTGTGGCCTTAGGCCTGGAATGAGCCTGGAGCCAGCCTTCCGAGCCTTGGTTGTGTGGTAACTTGGCCAACTGACTGTGGACAGGCTAAGGAAAGCCCTGGCCGCTCAGCTTGCTCTTACCTTCCTCTGAGCACACTGCCCCACCCGGAACCTCCCCGTCCGTCCGTCCGTCCGTCCATCCGTCTGTCTGTAAGGCAGGTCTGCGCTGAGGGAGAGCCTAGAGGGCAGGTGGGTAGGAGGATTCCATTACTTTTGCCAATCCAGATACTGCACGCACAGAGTAAGAGGCCTTCTTGTTTTGAGCACTTCAGTAGGCTTTGTAGCTTGCAAAACACTCTCTGTAATTCACATTCATTTCCTGATGAGGCAAATGAGGCTGAGAGAGGTTGGGTGACAAGTGCAAGGTCATATAGTTAGTAAGGCGGGTAAGGCAAAACTTGAATGCAGTTCTTTTGAATCCAGCCAGTGTTTTGGGAGGCAATTATACAAGTGGAGAAGGTGTGCTGCTAACCAGCAAGAATTCCAGGATTCTGGCTTTTTTTGGCAGTTATGTGATTCTTTCATTCTTTTTTAATTCATTCCTTCATGCGTGCATTCATTCATTTGTTCCGGAGACACAAGCCCCAGTCATTGCCTTTCAGGAGCCACAGTCCAGTGCTAGCATTTGGAAGCGATGGTCCGTCATGGATGTCCTGAGCTTATTACATGTACTTCGTGTGTGTGTGTGTTTATGTACAAATTTGCACTTTTCATGTAAACTTTCAAAAGGTTCCATGACTCCGGTTCCCCTCCCCTCCCAGCCCTGCAAAAAGTTTAAGAACCATTAGTGTAACACCTACTGTTCAGAGTAAAAGGACGCAGCCCCAGTGCCCATCAGTCTCTCCCGCCTGTCTGGGTGACTGAGGCCTCAGCACGTGACCATCTCGGGCCCAAGTGATAAGCCCGGTGTCTGGACCACGTGGCCGACCTTGGACAGCTCCTCTCAGCCTCGGCTCGTGGAAAACCACACAGAGAAACACGCATCCACACACATTTACACCAACACCCACACGGCACTGCGCCCGAGGACCGCTTTGGAGGGCTTGTGTGTGTCAACATTGTGACACGTAAACGCTCATCTCTCTCATCCCCACAGCAGGCCTGTGAGTTTGGGAACTTGCCCAAGTTCACACAGCTGGAAAGAGGCGGAGCTGGCTTATAAGAGGGCGTCGTGGGGCTGGGGAAAGCTGGCCGTGCTCTGATCCTTCAGGGATGAGGCAGTGGTCAGGGCTACTAGTTCCTCGTGGGTACTGGAACCCACACCAGACATTCTGCTGAGAGCATTCCTTCTTTCCTCCCACAGCTATTTCGTGAGATCTTCTTTTTTTAAAAAAAAATGTTTTTATAGATTTTAGAGAGAGGAAGGAAGAGGGAGAGAGAGAGAAACATAGATGTGATAGAGAAATGTCCATCAGCTGCCTCCTTCATGCACCCCAACTGGGTACCAAACCCAAAACCTGGGCATGTGCCCTGACTGGGAATCGAATCAGAGACCTTTTGGTGCACAGGAAGATGCTCAACCCATTGAGCCACCCCGGCCAGGGCTGGAGCATCTCCTAGGTGTGTGCTGGGGGCTGTGGTGGCCAGCCTCCAAGATGGCCTCAGGGTCTGTGCCTGGTGTCTACACCTCCGTGCAGTCCCTCCCCAGGGTGGGTCTGCGTGAGGGCGGCATGCCAAGGTACTTCTCCGATGTAGGTGATAGGACGGCGCCTTCTGCCCTGGGTGCTCTCTCACTCTCCTGCCGCCTCCGTTTTAAATCACTTGCTCTAGCGCAGCGGTTCTCAACCTTCCTAATGCCGCGACCCTTTAATACAGTTCCTCATGTTGTGGTGACCCCCAACCATGAAATTATTTCCGTTGCTACTTCATCACTGTAAGGTTGCTACTGTTATGAATCGTAATGTAAATATCTGATGTGCAGGATGTATTTAGGCGACCCCTGTGAAAGGGTCGTTTGACCGCCAACGGGGTCGAGACCCACAGGTTGAGAACTGCTGCTCTGGGGGAAGCAAGATGCCATGTTGGGGGCAGCCCTGTAGGGAGGCCCACAGGGAACGGAACTGAACCCCCAGCCAGCAGCCTGCAGACGTGAGGCCCACACCATACCAACAAGCAAGCTTTGATGCAGACCCTCCAGCCCCTGTCAGGCCTTAAGATGACTGCAACTCAGGAGGGTTCCTGGCCCGCAGGAACCGTGGAAGATAACAGGTGCTTGTTTTAAGAAATGTTTCAATACCACTGGCCAGTGTTTAGCTGTTGCTGGGAAGAAGCAAGCTGGAGAGCCCAGGAAGGCTAAGAAAAGGGACTCTAGGCTCCCCAAGAGGCAGCTGTACCCTGACCTTGCTGCCACACCCTTGTGCTTTGAAGAGAGGGCTTGGGCTAGGTGTGCATCCAAGCCTCTCACACGCATTTCAGTGTCCGCAGAGGGTGCACCGGGAAGAAACAACAGACCTTCTGCTCCCAGGAGTGAGCATTTTCTGCAGCTCCTTGGCTGGCCTACCTCGGGAGGGCTCCACCCCACCCATGTACAGGGTGGGGCAAAAGTAGCTTTACAGTTGGTCGTAGGAAAGAGTCATACAATAATTAATACAAAATAATACAAGCATGAACTCTGTGCTTCGCACACACCTTCGACTGCAGATCTATGCCATCTGCTTTATCGCGGCTCTTTATTTTTTGAAAGGAAACATCTTTGGTGACCAGCATTCCACGTCAAAATTGAGATTGTGTGACCAAGGGGGCCTGGGACTTGGGGAATTCTGGCCAACATCAGTCTCTGCCAGATTATTTTCCCAGGATCCCAGGTACTAATTGTGTCAGTCATCTTCTCATAAACTCTATGACTTCCAGCCACCAACCAAATAAAGTCCAACGCAGGCGTCTGCAGATCTAGCACTACGATCGGACCCCAATGCAGTGCGACACGACCGGGAATTAGTGCAGACTCTACAGGCTCAGAGCACTGTCCCCAGCAAGACTGCCCTCACGTCAGACACCAGCCACAGTTTTTTAAAAATATTTTTTTACTGATTTCAGAGAAGAAGGGAGAGGGAGGGAGAAATAGAAGCATCAATGATGCTGCCCTAGGGAGCAAAGTCATGGAAAACCTAAGAGCACAGGATCCTTCTGAGGTCTGGACCATGCCGACCAGTGAAACTGGCGTTGAGACCTGTCCTTCTGATGCTACAGTGAAGATTCTCATGACCACAGAGCCACCCAGTCTCCGAACACTGGGCCCAGAACTCCATTTGGACCTCCAGGTGTTGCAGAGGGCCTTAGCAGCCATCCGACACGCTCACTGGTGTCAAGAAAATGCTTCTCAGTCCACAGTTAATTTCCAAGATTTCCAAAAGTTCCTACACCTGTCCTGTTTTACCCCCAAAATTCCTGTTTTAACAAGAAGATGGCCATCTGCAGGCCAGGAAGAGAGATCCGCATTATTAACCGCTAAATATTCATTTAAAAATCCACATTAACCGGTAAATATTCACTTAAAAATCCACATTAACCGGTAAATATTCATTTAAAAATCTGCACTACTAACCGGTAAGTATTTATTTTAAAATCCGCACTATTAATCAGTAAATATTTATTTTAAATATGTTTTAAAAATCTGCACTACTAACTGGTAAATATTTATCTTAAAAAACCGCACTACTAACCGGTAAATATTTTTTTAAAAATCCGCTTTATTAGCCAGCATGACTATTAGCAGGTGTACCGGTTAATAATATGAATTTTTCCATAATATGTGCCGGTTAATAATGCGGATTTTTTCAATGAAATATATACTGGTATATTTATAAAAAGACTCACTTTAATCCTTCCCTAACGTATCTCACATAAAGACACAGCCCAGAGACTGATTTATTTCTACTCTGTTGGGAAACATCATGACACCAGCTCCTGGGAGCCGTGTGGAAGCCCCACTCTTTTCATCCTGGGAGGAGGCTGTCTCTCCCCCTTTCCACTCCGAGGCATCTTCTCCCTGGTTCCTCGTCTATTTCCAGCCACTGTTCAAACCCGAGTGCAAAATCTTTCTTAAGCTGCTAAAATTTTCGGGTAATCCATTATATATATTTATTTTTTAAAAATATATATTTTATTGATTTTAGAGAGGAAGGGATAGGGAGAGATAGAAACATCAACAATGAGAGATCGACTGCCTCCTGCATGCCCCCTCCTGGGGATCGAGCCTGCAACCTGGGCATGTGCAGGAATCAAACCTGGGACCCTTCAGTCTGCAGGCAGACGCTCTATCCACTGAGCCACACCAGCTAGGGGCAGGCTAATCTATTAGAGAGTAAGAGAGAAGTAAGCCAGAGTTACGTCTGTAAACACAATTGCTGTGGTTCTTCCGGTACATTCTATGGAAAAGAGGCAGACAATGGAAGGAAAAAGTAAGGGAGGGAAGGATGGGGAGGAAGAACCCAGTGTGTCAGATGGCAGTAAGTGCTCTGGAGAACAACCACACAGGGAAATGGGGTGGGAGTGAGGGAGGTCAATTTCAATAGGTGACCAGGGAAGGTCTGCCTGAGCGGGGGCCGATTACACGAAGGCCTGAGGGAGTGAGCCTTATAGAAATCCGAGGGGAACAGCATCCAGGCGGAGGAACAGCAAGTGCAAAGGCCTTGAGGTGAGAGTATGTCTGGGTCATGTGACCCGTCCAGAGCGTGCACTTTGTATATAGTTGCCACTAGATTGGTTGTCCTCACCAGGGCTGGCTCTGGCCACCTCGTGATGGGGCCTCCAGGAGCGTGGGGGCAGGGTGCCGAGCCCCCACTGCTCTCCTGTTCCCTCTCTAAAAGGCCTGGGCCCCAGACCCTGGCTTCATGGCTGTGTCCTAGCGGTGGGCCTCATGGTCTCAGGAGGTGGAAACAGACGCAGTGACCATATTCTCCCAGCCTCCAGCCGCTCTGGGATACATCTAAGTGAAACGGCAGGGCGACAGAAATGACACAGGAAGTGCACGCCGGATGCGGAAAGACTAAAAGTTGCAGAAGTCCTCCACTATTTACAGGGACGACGGGCGGAGGACTGGAACCCCAGCCTCGTTGCTGTGGTTGTAGGTTATTCTTTGCCGTCTCCCCTCTGGAGCCAGCAAAATACACAGCGGATCTCGGTGTCACAGCAGAAAGTGCCCAAACCACCTGCCCTGCCCACTGGGCATGCACACCGACCGCCCTGCCTCTCGGGAACAGATTGGTGGCCCGTGAGCGACTCATGGCCTGAGGACTCCCTTTTCCTGTGCTCTCCTCCCTCTCAACGCAGAGATGCCCTGCTGTTTGCAGTTCATCCTCAGAGCTCTTGGGGCTCCCGCCAGCCGGCTCAGGGCCATAGCAACCCTATTTTCCAGATCAGATGGACGGACAGTGCGACAGACCTGATGTTAGAGGACAAAGGGACGGAACACTGAAGCCAAGGCTTTCTGGGGAAAAGCAGCGAACACCCTCCCCCCACAAGAGACCCACTCATCCCGGAGGGGCAGAGCAGTCATGCATTTATTCCTCCCTGAGCGCTTTCAACAAATCTCTCTTGAACACCTACCGTATGTCAGGCCTGGGCTGGGCTGGGTGCTGGAGAGACGACGTGAGCAGAGTTCCTGTCCTGGAACGTTCGTAGTCAGCTAGAGAGACGGACAGGTGCACAGGCGAGGGCCTGGTGCCCCCGGTGACCCTGGGAGGGACACTCATCCCAGGCCAAGGGGAGGACCAGGGAGAGCGTGTCTGCGCGGCGATGTCAGGGGAAGGCTCCACGAGAAGTGACTTCTACGCCAAGACCTGCAGGATGAGTAGGAGTTAGACCAGGGGTGGGCAAACTTTTTGACTCGAGGGCCACAATGGGTTCTTAAACTGGACCGGAGGGCCGGAACAAAAGCATGGATGGAGTGTTTGTGTGAACTCATATAAATTCAAAGTAAACATCATGACATAAAAGGGTACGGTCTTTTTTTTCAACAGTTTTATTCATTTCAAACGGGCCGGATCCGGCCCGAGGGCCGTAGTTTGCCCACGGCTGAGTTAGACGAAGAGGAGAGCTGTGTCCGGGCACAGGGAAGGCTTGTGCAAAGGTCCTGAGGCGAGAGACGTGTCGGGAGGGCAGAGGAGGAGGGTCCTGTGAGCTTCATCCCTAAGGGCCATGGGGAACCACAGAAAGTTGGGAGCTAGAGAGAGACGCAGTCACATTTGCATCTTAGAAACATCACTTTTGTTGCTGCTGTTGATCCCCCCTCCATGCTTGTCATGGCCCTGTGGCTGAGCATGCCTCGCTGAGCTAGAGGCCTGTGGGGAGACTGTGACCCAGCCTGACCCAGTCCCCAGGGCGCTGCGGGGGTAATGACAGGCTCTCCTCTATCCTGCAGCCCAGCCCACCCCAGCAGGCTCAGGGTCAGGCTCTGAGGGCTGCTATACTGGGCCCGTGGGTGAGGGTTTCACCCCGCCGCTGCCCACATCTGGCCGGCTTTCCCCCCAGGATTGAAGAGTCATTTGTATCTCCAGGGTGGCAGGGCCTCCTCCCCAGAGCCACGGCGCCCAAGATAACAGGGCAGCCTGGGAGCTGTTGATGAAAAGGCTGCCAGGCAGCGGGTGGGCAGGGCCCTCGGACCCGTGAGTGCTGCCACAGATAGCAACTGGGGCGGGGAAGGCTGGCTAATTACAGCTCCCAGAATAGAGGGGCCAGAGGCGTGGCGGGGCACCCTACCAAGGAGCACTGGCCGCCGGCCAGGCACGTCCCGGCTCCAGTCCCTGCCACAGGCAGAGGCGGGTGACCGCACGCCAGCGGGGCCATGGGGATGCCATTCATCCTTGGCCAAGGCAGCTGGCAGCTGCGAGGTGGGGTCAGGTGGTGGCAGGGAGGCTCCTGGGGGTTGGGAGAGAGAACCAGCCCAGTGTGACCTGGCAGGGGTGAGGGTGGTGAGGGGAGGGAAAGGCTGAGCTAAAGGGGGGGGGGGCATCTTGCCTGACCCCAGAGGAGACGCTCCCTTCACATGGCTCTGGATATATCGCATAAGGTGTGTGAGATACCGTAAAAATAACAAGAACGAAAGGCAAATATTAGCAGCCATGTGCCAGGCACTGCTCTATGCGACAATATACATCACTTCAGTGCACCCTCACTGTTATGCCCACTTTATAGATGAGGAAACCGAGGCCCATAGAGGTCCAGTACATGACAAGCAGAGCCCACGAGTGGTAAACCTAGCACGACTCCCAAACCTGGGTTCCTGAGTCCGGGAAGCTGTGAGAGGCCCTCGCGGCGCCCGTTTTCTCAGCCACAGCCCAGGCCAGGCTCTTGCGCTGCATCAACCCCCCGGAGCTGTTGCGGGGACCCCATGGGGACAGCGTGCTGTGCAGGGAAAAGCTTCAGATCCGAGGCCTGGCTGAGCTGCGCGCCTCACCCACCCCAGGCCTCTGCTTTCTCATCTGCAGGACGGGGGTCATTATAGGCACCTCCTCGTGTCCTCCGAGAGCGGGATGTGCCCCAGGTCAAGAGATAATTATGTGGAAGCTGATATCCATAAAGGCTATGTTTGCAGTTGACGAGGAGCGCTCACGCACGCACAGCGTACCCCAGGAGCAGCCTTCTTTAAAACCGGGAATGGTTGCCCTGGCTGGGCACCGTCCTGTGCCCCGAAAGGTTGCTGGTTCGACTCTCGGTCAGGGCACACGCCCGGGTTGTGGGCTCGAGCCCCAGGAGGAGGCAGCTGATCGATGCTTCCCGCTCACATTTATGTTTCCCTCTCTCTAAAAAAATATTTTTAAAATGAGGAATGACTCCCCCCTTTTTATCCTCAGTAAATATTTGATTTTCTTATAAATAGTGACTTAAAGCAAGTCACACCTGAATCAATTTTCTGTGAGGATTTGCTGCCTTGAAACTGTTTTTTCTTCAGTTGCTTGTACTGAGGTGCTGATTTTCAGCTCAGGATGGGGACCCCCCCGGCCCCCCAAGTTCCCAGCACCAGCTGTTTCCCAGGCTGGGGCTCCCCACACAGAGCTGCAAGCTGGGACGGCTGTGTGACCCTTGCCCCAGGCTGTAGGCTTTTGGAGCCTCCTGCCCTCCTATGGGTGTTTCTTAATGCCGCGCAAGATCCTCGGTCCGACCCAGGGGAAGTGTTGCAATGAACCCCCGGGGCTGGAACTCGCTGACTCATCTGCGGAGCCAAGGGCAGGTTAAGGGCACTGAGGTTGGGGCACTGAGGTCTGACGCTCCCAACATGCATGACCATCTCCTCCCTGCCTGGTCCCTGGTTCAGTGTCTGTGGTGACCGAGCACATGCAGGGAGCAGGGGACCGCACCTGCCACCTGCTCCGCCCAAACTCTATGTCAGTCCCTCTCCAAGGCCCGTCTTCCCCTCTCCCCGTAGGAGCTGGCTCAACTGGGCGCCCGTACCTTCGGTGAGGTTTCTAATGATCCTATGATGACTGCTCGTGGCACGGTGACATCGCACCACGTGCTGGCTCCCACTGTTGTCCACAAAGGCGAAGCTGCTGGCCACCATGAGTACCCCTCTCCGTCCTAGGGAGGAATCGGAGGAGAGGGAGTCTACTAAGAGGGAGCCACTCACCCAGCTGGTGGGGCTCAGTGATTGAGTGTCAACCTATGAACCAGGAGATCATGGTTCGATTCCTGGTCAGGGCGCATGGCCAGGTTGCAGGCTCAATCCCCAGTGGGAGGTGTGCAGGAAGCAGCCGATCAATGATTCTCTCTCATCATTGATGTTTCTCTCTCTCCTTCTCCCTTCCTCTCTGAAATCAATAAAAATATATTTAAACAAAAGAAGATTTATGGAGAGGGGATGGAGGTTTTTGCTGTGGAGATCTTCCTAAACTCTAACTCGAGTCCCTCAAGCCAGTCAGTCGAATTAAGCTGGGGGCAGGGTTCAGGTCCCTCTTTGCCTGAACCACACCTCCAGAGGCAGTGGCCCAGCGTCCCCGGAAGGCATGTCTCCTGCAGCGTCTTTCTGCCTTCCCTGGCCCTCCCCCCCCACCCCCCCCCCCCCGCCTTCTCCGCCCCAGGCATCCGGAGATGACCTACCTGCCTTTACCTGCCTTTACCTGCCTAATGTCCCATCTGTTCTTTTTTTTTATTTTATTTTTTAATATATTGGTTGGAATCGAACCTGGGACCCTTCAGTCCACAGGCCGATGCTCTAGCCACGGAGCTAAACTGGCTAGGGCCTATCTGTTCTTTTCATATCTTCTCTCTCCAGCTATAATGAGCGCCATGGGAGGAAGGGACTACTTTAAAACTGCTTGGAGTTTATTGCGCTGGGCAGTGACTGCCCGAGGTCTCCATAACTGCTCGTGGATTGACAAGACGTGGATGCTCAAAGGAGGCCACCTCTCTTCCTGGGGGCACAGGGCTCCAAACAGCGTTCTCTGTACCACAGCCCGCCGTGGGATTCGAGGAGACCTGGCTTTACGAGGCACGGCGTGAAGTGGGGGTGGGGTGGGGGTGAGGCGGGGGTGAGGTGGAGGTGGGGGTGGTGACCCAGGGCTCACATCCAGAGAGCTGAGCAGGAACCTCTGGGTCCCTCCTCCCACCTTGGACTTGGCCATTTGAATACCAGGCTCCTGTTCCCTTAGGATGTCACCTAAGATGAGACTCCAGTCTTTTCGCCCCAAGTTGGCTCCCTGAGTTCCTACCCCCCACCCCCCACCCCCCAGCCCCGCCCTCCCTACTTCCACAGGAGGAGGGGCTCTGCTTTTATTCCACATGTGTTTACGGGGGTGATTTCATTTCAAAAATGGATTTGTTTCTAAGGACACACACAGTCTGCAAAATCCTGGTGCAGCGGAAAGCGTTGAAAAGTCTGTTTCTAGACCTGGCATGATTCGGCCGGGCCTGGCCTCAGTCTCCTCACCTAGAAATAGGAACAAATGGAAATAGCTTTCCAACCACAGGGTGAGAGCTGTCAGTTCTTCAAAGCTGCGCTCGCCAGCCTTCAGGCGGCCCCTGGGGAGCAGACACTGGTGATTCTGCCAGGAGGTCTGCAGACCACGACTGGACAAACATCACTTTTTAAAAGTTCCTACAAAAGAAGCTTTGATGTCCGAGAGGAGACACAAGCCGGTAGAGTGGTTACCTCTGGGGAAGGGAAGCAGGAGGCCTGGGGGCACATGAGGGCAGAGACTTGCCTTTCTGTGTTCTCTTTTATACCTTTTGAATGTTGTACCCCATGCATGTGCATGTACATGTAGATGGATAACATGTATATGCATGTATGTACAAGTTAACCATCTACATAATAAATGTACATTTATTTGAGAAAATAAATTTTAAACGTTTAGAGCATTTTTCGGGTTCAAGGTCGAACACCAAACGCCCCACATAGGACCATTCCTGGTTTCTTTGGGGAGAATCACACAGGGTGACCCAGGGACCCCCAGGAGAAGGGGACGGAGAGTCACCCAATAAACCTCTCCCGTAGGCGTGTCACCCAAGCTGGGTGAAGGGTGGCAGGTCCTGAGCTGTGACTGTTTCTCTTAGGGGAGATGCCCGAGGATGCCAGAGATGTTAAAACCAAGCAGAGCAAGACAAATCAACACCCAGTGCACAGGGAGGGGAGGGAGCAGCAGGGCCACATACCTGACGGAAACCGCCTGGAGGTGTGTGGCAATCCCAGGACTCGGTGTTCCCTGCCTCCAGTGTCAGTTCCTCCCGGCGAAGGCCGTATCTCATTCATCTTGTGTGTCTGGTGCCTATGCCCAGCCCTGTTTATGAGCCAGATGCAAATGCCCAAGGAAAGAACACTTCTCACAGCCCCGCGCCCGGCATCGGCGTCACTGCTGCCACCCCGTCAGGCCCCAGCTCCCAAACCGCCTTCCCTTCTCTTCCAGCGGAGCTTCCCACAGTCCTGTGAAACAGGCATGACTATTCTTTTCTTTTTGAAAGATGTAAACTTTAAAAATATATATATTTTTATTGACTTCAGAGAGAGAAAGGGAGAGGGAGAGAAACATCAATGATGAGAAAGAATCATTGATCGGCTGCCTCCTGCATGTCCCCCCACGGGGGATCGAGCCCACAACCCCGGCATGTGCCCTTGACCGGAATCGAACCCGGGACCCTTCGGTCTGCAGGCCAACGCTCTATCCACTGAGCCAAACCGGCCAGGGCTCTTATTTTCAATGAACCCATGAGGGAACGGTCTTGCGTGTACCACCTCGTGTTTTGTGGTGAGCTCTTGGCCAAGTCAGTTCACTTCGTTGGTATTTGTCATCTGTAAAATGGGAGCCGCTGTTGCTGATATATCCACAGGCCAGGGAACCAGAAGAATGGCAAGGTTCAAAAAGGTGACTGGCCAGAGGCAGCACGGGAGGGGCAGAGATCAAATTCAAACGCAGCTTCCCAACAAAAATCTTTTTGCTCCCCCCAGCCTCGGAGGCGGAGGCGGCTCCTCATGGGGCCAGGTGGTGCAGAGCGCCTTGGGAAGGGTGGGTAAGCCCACTTACTTTTCTCTTCTTGCTTTTGGTCATCATTAGGAATATGCGAGGAGAAAGGGGTCAGGCAAAGGCATACCTTCATACTTACTTAATAACCTTTTTTGGTTGTTGTTTGCTTAATATATTTTTATTGATTTCAGAGAGGAAGGGAGAAGGAGAGAGAGAGAGATGGAAGCATCAATGATGAGAGAGAATCACTGACTGGCTGCCTCCTGCACGCCCCCTAGGGGATTGAGCCCACAACTTGGGCATGTGCCCTTGATCCGAGTCAAACCGGGAACCTTCAGTCCCCAGGCTGACGACACTCTCCAGGGTTGGGCAAACTTTTTGACTGAGGGCCACAATGGGTTCTTAAACTGGACCGGAGGGCCGGAACAAAAGCATGGATGGAGTGTTTGTGTGAACTAATATAAATTCAAAGTAAACATCATTACATAAAAGGGTACGGTCTTTTTTTTTTTTTTTTTTTTAGTTTTATTCATTTCAAGCGGCTGTAGTTTGCCCACGGCTGCATCCACTGAGCCAAACCAGCAAGGGCTATTACTATTATTTTTTACTTGTTAGTATATGTGCTACCAAAGCAAGCACAGATTTCTCTTATTGTTGTTAGTTATATCTCTCGATGTGCTTTTGGCCAACTGACTACACCCCTCAGTTTTGCCATCTGTAAAATGGGGCCATTGTCCCTGCCGCCTCGCCGGCCGGGGCAGAATTAAAGGCTACAAGGAAAGAGAGCAGGGGCGAGGCTATTTGTGCCTGGCTTTTCCTACAAACAGACTTCTCCCTCCTCCCCCAGGATCTGTCCCAAAGAGGCATCTGGAAAGTCAACAGAGCCAGCCGGTCTGGGACTAAACAATCAGCAGCCGACGCGGCGTCCGCGGGGACAGAACAGCTATTCAGACGGTGGGGGCGGCGAGCGGGGGCCCAGCCGCGAAATGTGGAGAAAGAAGCGCCTCGCACGCGTCCGCTCCGGGCCCACGCCGGTTGCCATGGCCGCCCCGCCCCGGGCCGCGCGCGGAATCCCGGCCTCGCGGGGCCTCGGCGCCGCCGGGCGTCCCGGCTTCCTGGTCCGGTCACGTCCAGGAAGGACGAGGGGCACGTGGCGCGGACCGGCGTCCCGCGGGCAGCAGCCCCGCCCCGCGTCTGCCGGCGCCGCGTCCGGGACACGCGACACCCCGCGGGGCGGGCAAGGGGAGCCCCGCGACTGGGACGGGAGCCCAGGTCCCTGCCCCGCCCGCCGCACCCGCGTCCCGCCGCGCCCCGGACTCGGAGCTCCGCGTCCCTGCCACGCCCGTGACCCAGTGGCCGCGGGTCCAGTGGGGCAGGAGGGACCAGCCCTGTGCGGGGAAGAATCCCTGACCCAGGGTCCGCGTCTGGCTCGCAGTCGGGGTGCACGGCCTCCCACTGACCTCCTTTTCCAGCTCCGGACACTTGCTCAACGGAGAGTTCACCACCTGGGCCTGAAGCAGGGAGGCGGCCCAAACCACCGGCCGGGGTCCGAGAGCGGTTCCCCTGCGCTCGGCTAGCGCTCCGGCCCCAGCCCGGGTAGGAGCCAATGGAGGAGCCATGGGAGGGCAGCCTCTGCGGGAGGAGGGTGCAGAGCACCTAGGAGGCACCTGTGCGTTTTCCTGATGAAGGAACCTTGGCGCAGAGGGAGGGAGAGGGGGCTGACTGGTTCAGGGTCAAGGTCCCACTGTAAGTTACAGCACCGCCGGGCCTGGAGCCCACGTTTCTGTCCGCCCAGCCCAATGCCCTTTGTCCACACTCCCATCCCCCGCCCGCCTGGAATGAAATCACATCCCCCTGGGGCTAAGGACAGCCAGACTGTTTGCCAGCGGTGGTTTGGCTAGCGTAGGGACATGCCAGAGAAATGGAAGGTTTCTAATAAAAGCTGCCTCCACAGGCCCGGAGTGTTATAAGGCGCTGGCCCACCGGCTCCACAAACCACCTGCACAGCCTTCCCCAACATTGGCAGCCTGGCAGCTCCAGGGGGACAGGCCTCCCCCCAGCGCTCCAACCCCACCCTGTGGTGTTTTCCCTTCTGGCACCCGGGAGGGGCAGACATGTCCGGAGCCCGGTTTGACCTCCACAGCTGGGGTTTTTCCCTCCCTTCTCTACCTGGGTGGCGCTCGGGGCTGGGACAGGGGGATGGGTGGTGGATTTGATTTTCCTGCTATCTTATACCTCTAGGTGAGGTTCTTCCATGCGACCCACAGGCAGTTCTCAAACGGTGTCCCATGGTTATACTTAGACATCCTTCATTCCCAGCCTTCTTGGAGGGCTAATGCAGACGTTATCCAAACACACAATGACAGTGTTTGAAACCACACCGAGGAGGAGCCTCTGCTTAAAAGTCCCACATCACACGTAGCTTTGCCTAGATGCCGGCCCTGCCCCCCAACAGTTCAGAGAGAACGCGGCCAGCTGCGGCTCCTGTGGTAGATTGCAGACCTCCGCCCGCCCGGCCCAGGCTTTCTTCGGTCAGGAGAACCCAGAGGCGGAGCCGAGGCCAGCTGAGAAGATGGATCGCCCTCCACCTGTGTGGGCTGTAATCGGACTTATTGGGAGGGAAATAGGGGTGTTAGTCCTTGCCTCCTCTGCCACCCAGACCCCTCTAGAGATGCTTTGCCCCCGTCCCCAGTCCCTGGGAGAACCACCCCATCTTCTCACCTGCTGGAGAAGCACCATCTCCAGGGACCACTAGGTTGGGACACGCGTGGTTTGGGGATTTAGGGATCCTGGGACTGTCACTTCTCTGTGCCTCTCAGGCAGTAGGGCCCGATGCTGCAAGTGAGATTGAGGTTATCACAGACTCTTAAATAAGGAAGCCACCTTCAAGATCAGCCAGCCTGGCCCTCTCACTTTGGTGTGATTCCATAATTACTTATTTGTATACTAGAGGCCTGGTGCATGAAAATTTGTGCACTGGAGGGGGGGTCCCGGCCCCCTCTCACAGTCTGGGAGCCCTCAGGGGATGTCCTACTGACGGCTTAGGCCCGCTGCTGCCACTGCCGGCCGCCTGCTCTCCTTGGCCCTCACAGCTGCTTTGGCTTTGCCCGGAAGGATGTCCAGAAGACATCCGGTCTATCGGGTCTAATTAGCATATTATCCTTTTATTAGTATAGATGGAGTACCTGCCATGTGCTAGAGCTAGAAATATGAAATGGTCAAGACCATTCTCTTCCCTCGAGGGCCAGAAATAGGACGAAGAGACAAGCAGGTCTGCCAGTAATTAGAAACACTGTGATAAGAACGGTGACCGTTCTGTACAGAGTGCAGGAGGGACCAGCCCTGTGCGGGGAAGAATCACATACACAGAGCAGGTGGTGGCTGAGCTGAGTTGTGAAGAAAGGTGGGTGAGGATAGAGGCTGAATGAGGACTAAAACCCCAATGTCTAGGCTGGTGCTCTTTCCCTACAGGGTCACTGTTCCTATCACCTGGAGATGACTTACTGAGGAGGCTGGAGACCTGAGTTCCCAGCTGCCTGCGGTGAGGCACCCAGAGCAGCATGCCTTGACTCAGCATCCATCAGCAGGACGGGATCTGCCTGGGCAGTAGGGGGAGGAACTGAGAGACAGCCCTCCAGGCAGACAGCAATGAAGATGCAAATCCTTCAAAACCTTAGGTTGGCTGGGAGGGACAACAGGGCCCAGTGGTTCCATTTGTCCTAGGCACAATGCCTGGTCCCTGGGATGCTCAGAGGGTGCAAATGTCTTCGCACAAGACAAACCCAACTCAGAATGACAACTTGCCGCATGAAGCATGCAGTTAATTACAGAGTGACTATCCAGTAAAGATGAAGTTGGAAAAAAATAAGTGAAGTTGAAACCTATTGCTCTTTTTCTTTATTAATCTCTATATTGATAATCCCTCCTTTAAAATATGAATGAATCAGCATTTTTATACTCGTCTGGGTGACTGAAATAAGAGAAATAAGAACAGGCAGGCGAAAGGCTGAGAAAGGAGTGCTACAGGGAGGTACTGGGATTGCTTGAGTTCCGCCGTGACCTTGCCATGGGGCCTTCCGTGGCCCCCTCTCTCCCGGAGTCAGTTTCCTCACCTGTACAATGAAGGCTGGGACACCAAGGCACGTGCACGTCGAGTTTTAACTTGGAGACTTTTGACTCTTGAACCTAACACCTCAGACCATGACTGTATCCCTGCCGCCGGTGAGGTGGAAAACAGTATCTCCTGGTGATCATCTTGCACGTCACTTGAGGGAAGGAACATAGCCAGGGTGGAGGAGAAGCATATGCCCAGGGCTCAGGCCTGGGGGAGCATGCGGGGATGGGCTCAGGGGCCGGAGCGGGGTCGTGTGGTGGTGAGAGGGCTGGTCTGGAGGAAAACAAGGGCGGCAGAAGGGGCTGTGGCTAGTTTTGCCAGTTACTGGTCAGGTGGCCTTGAGCGAGCCTGCTCTCCTGCTCTCCATTCCCCCAACCTGTGGTTTAATTTGGGGGGAGGGGGACAGCTCTCGGGATTCACTGGGGTGGTCCCTGAGCTGGATGGAGGTTACAGACACTCCACCATTGGTCTCCTAAGCTGAAGTCCCCAGCTGTCTCCTTCACCGCTTCCTAGGGTCTGGAAACTTGGATCATACAGATGTGGAAAAAAACAAATCCTTTGAAAAGGGCCCTGTTCTTTCATTTGAGACAGCGGGTGTGAGTCCCAATAGGCCCGACCCAAACATGGCCTAACACCTAATTCTATTTAGTCTCCTTGCGGTAGCAACCTGGGCAGAGAGATGTGGCTCCCCGAGGGCAAGGAAGGTAAATAAAAGAGTCTTAATTTGTAGCTAGCTCATGTTTGAAGTTCTAATTTTGTAGCTTTCCAGGGTGAGCCCTATTTTGTGGTCTCAGATGGTCTGGGGTATTATTTGCTAACCCAAGCCACCCTCATCCACCTCAGCCTGCCTGCATTCCTCTTCTTTAAAACTGCTGCTGCTCCCGGCCTGCGCTGGGCTGGCACCTTCCCACCGAGCCGGCTCAGTAATGACTATCCTCTCACCTGGGCCCAGCACGGGCCCAAATAAAAACCCAGCTGCGAAACCGATGCAGCAGTCACACAGCCGTGGCTTCCTACGCTGATTTTTGCCAAGTCACCACCAGAAAGCAAGAAGAGTCGTCTCCGCACGCTGAGTACTGACTGTTCTCATTTTCAGTTCAATATTCCTGACTCCAGGGAGGCATCCCTCCTGCCTCCGACTGGCTGGTCTATCCATCCTCTGCTTCTGACCCCTTTCGGGGCTTGGTCTGGCCACCTCGCGCTTGAGGGAC
The DNA here is from genome assembly GCF_963259705.1 of Myotis daubentonii. Classification (NCBI taxonomy): domain Eukaryota; kingdom Metazoa; phylum Chordata; class Mammalia; order Chiroptera; family Vespertilionidae; genus Myotis; species Myotis daubentonii. The sequence continues at coordinate 46,729,023 of NC_081855.1, read as the reverse complement.
TGGTAGGGGACTGTGCTTCTGCATCCAACCTACAAGGACCCCCAAACCCCACCCCCCACATCAACATTTGTCCATTTCCTCAAGGGGGAGATTTCTCAGCAAAAGTCTTCTTTGGATCAGTCTGTACCCGCCCACTCGGGCTGGCCACACTCTGTAGCTACCATTCCTGTCACCCATTGACAACATTACACAGTGTGATTTACCACCATCTGTGGTTATTAACACGGCCGTGGGCAGCACAGAGGACCAGCCCCAAGAGCTGTGGTCCTGAATAGCTTTCTTACGTCCTGGGATTGTCTTTAACGTCAATTCCAGGTTAATGAATGCCACACACACCACAGGTGCCTAGGACAAGGCGTGGCCTTAAGTGGGGTTCCCTGGAAACTGGTGATTTGGGAGTGGGAGACATTACTGCCTGTTCCCACTCCTCTTTTTTTTTTTTTTTTACATTTTTTTAAAATTAATTGTTCAGATTATTACATTTGTTCCTCTTTTTTCCCCCCCATAACTCCCCTCCTCCCAGTTCCCACCCCACCCTCCGTCCTCACTCCCCACCCACTGTCCTCATCCATAGGTACACGATTTTTGTCCAGTCTCTTCCCGAATCTCCCACACCCCTTTCCCCCCCAAGAATAGTTAGTCCATTCCCTTTCTATGTCCCTGATTCTATTATAATCACCAGTTCATTCTGTTCATCAGATTATTTATTCACTTGATTCTTAGATTCACTTGTTGATAGATGCATATTTGTTGTTCATAATTTGTATCTTTACCTTTTTCTTCCTCTTCCTCTTCTTAAAGGATACCTTTCAGCATTTCATATAATCCTGGTTTGGTGGTGATGAACTCCTTTAGCTTTTCCTTATCTGTGAAGCTCTTTATCTGACCTTCAATTCTGAATGATAGCTTTGCTGGATAAAGTAATCTTGGTTGTAGGTTCTTGGTATTCATCACTTTGAATATTTCTTGCCACTCCCTTCTGGCCTGCAAAGTTTCTGTTGAGAAATCAGCTGACAGTCGTATGGGTATTCCCTTGTAGGTAACTGAGTTACTTTCTCTTGCTGTTTTTAAGATTCTCTCTTTATCTTTTGCTCTTGGCATTTTAATTATGATGTGTCTTGGTGTGGTCCTCTTTGGATTCCTTTTGTTTGGGGTTCTCCGCGCTTCTTGGACCTGTAAGTCCATTTCTTTCACCAGGTGGGGGAAGTTTTCTGTCATTATTTCTTCAAATAGGTTTTCAATATCTTGGTCTCTCTCATCTTCTGGCACCCCTATAATTCTGATGTTGGTACGCTTGAAGCTGTCCCAGAGGCTCCTTACACTATCCTCGCATTTTTGGATTCTTTTTTCATTTTGCTTTTCCGGTTGGGTGTTTTTTGCTTCCTCGCATTTCAAATCATTGACTTGATTCTTGCGCTCCTCTGGTTTGCTGTCGGGAGTCTGTATAATATTCGTTATTTCAGTCCGTGTATGCTTAATTTCTAGTAGGTTCCCCAATATAACATCGAGGGTCTCATTAGTTTTCTTGTAGATCTCATTAAGTTTATCGGCGGCTTCTAAACAGTTCTTGAGAGACCTTAAAAGTGTGGTTCTGAACTCTATATCTTCCATTGACAATTTTGTCCTGTTTCTTTGTCTCCGCATTTTGTTATGCTTCCTTGGTGCACCCCCTAGTGGTCTTTGTTCACAGTCTTATAGTTAAACCTTGATTGTTGTAGCTAATCCCAGGGAGGGTTTGACCTCCAGGCCAAGTGGCTATGAGAATCAGCTGTGTCAGCAGTGAGAGAACTTCTGTTCTCTAGGGAGGTGCTAATCTAGCCTTTGCCTGAGGCTATCCGGCAAATGCCTCTGTGCAGGGCGTGGGTAGGGCGGGTTGCACAGGATCAACAGGGTGGGCCGGGGAGAGCAGTTATGGCGGCTCTCAGTCCTGTCCCCAGGGGCTCTGCCTCTCTGAGTCCCAGCACCCGCTGCAAAGCTCGGAGAGAAAGCTGCACTCGCTCTGACCGAAGCCAGACAGTCCGCTTCTCCCGTTTGAGCCTGGGTCCCTAAAGACTCGCCTGTGTCTGGAGCTCTGAGTCTGCGACTCCTTCCCGATTGAAAACGCCAAGGCGCCCTCCGCCGCCAGCCTGCTCCGCGCATTCCGCACCTCAGAATTTGACTTCAGCACTGCGCCTCCTCTGAGTGTCCGTATGCGTTTCTCTTTCCTCCTAGTTGTAGGACTTCCACTCAGCCAGTGTTCCTGTGGTTCTGGGTGATGTCCGTTCCGTCTTTTAGTTTCACTTTTTTTTTTTTTTTTAAATATATTTTATTGACTTTTTACAGAGAGGAAGGGAGAGCGATAGAGAGTCAGAAACATCGATGAGAGAGAAACATCGATCAGCTGCCTCCTGCACATCTCCCACTGGGGATGTGCCCGCAACCAAGGTACATGCCCCTGACCGGAATCGAACCCGGGACCTCTCAGTCTGCAGGCCGACGCTCTATCCACTGAGCCAAACCGGTTTCGGCATAGTTTCACTTTTGAAGTAGTTGTTCAAAGCAGCAAACTCCGGCGTTAACCTATGCCGCCATCTTGGTTCTCTCCCCACTCCTCTTTTTTGAAAATAAGCCCCCAGATAGTGATGCTGGCACAGGCCCTATGTCAGGCAGCACTCCCCCAGAGAAACAGAATCAGTAGGTGATGTGTGTGAGTTTTATATATACTTTTTAATATACAGGTTAGTTTTAGATGTAGATAGACATTCTTTTTTTAAAAAATATATTTTATTGATATTTTACAGAGAGGAAGGGAGAGGGATAGAGAGTTAGAAATATCAGTGAGAGAGAAACATTGATCAGCTGCCTCCTGCACACTCCCTACTGGGGATATGCCCACAACCAAGGTACATGCCCTTGACCGGAATCGAACCTGGGACCCTTGAATCCGCAGGCTGACCCTCTATCCACTGAGCCAAACCGGTTTGGGCTAGCTAGACATTCTTTTTTTTTTTCTTTCTTTCTTTTTTTTTTTTAATTAAATCTTTATTGTTCAGATTATTACATTTGTTCCTTTTTTTCCCCCCCCCATAACTCCCCTCCTCCCAGTTCCCACCCCACCCTCCGCCCTCACTCCCCACCCACTGTCCTCATCCATAGGTGCATGATTTTTGTCCAGTCTCTTCCCACATCTCCCACACCCCTTTCCCCCCCAAGAATAGTCAGTCCATTCCCTTTCTATGTCCCTGATTCTATTATAATCAACAGTTCATTCTGTTCATCAGATTATTTATTCACTTGATTCTTAGATTCACTTGTTGATAGATGCATATTTGTTGTTCATAATTTGTATCTTTACCTTTTTCTTCCTCTTCCTCTTCTTAAAGGATACCTTTCAGCATTTCATATAATCCTGGTTTGGTGGTGATGAACTCCTTTAGCTTTTCCTTATCTGTGAAGCTCTTTATCTGACCTTCAATTCTGAATGATAGCTTTGCTGGATAAAGTAATCTTGGTTGTAGGTTCTTGGTATTCATCACTTTGAATATTTCTTGCCACTCCCTTCTGGCCTGCAAAGTTTCTGTTGAGAAATCAGCTGACAGTCGTATGGGTATTCCCTTGTAGGTAACTGAGTTTCTTTCTCTTGCTGTTTTTAAGATTCTCTCTTTATCTTTTGCTCTTGGCATTTTAATTATGATGTGTCTTGGTGTGGTCCTCTTTGGATTCCTTTTGTTTGGGGTTCTCCGCGCTTCTTGGACCTGTAAGTCCATTTCTTTCACCAGGTGGGGGAAGTTTTCTGTCATTATTTCTTCAAATAGGTTTTCAATATCTTGCTCTCTCTCATCTTCTGGCACCCCTATAATTCTGATGTTGGTATGCTTGAAGCTGTCCCAGAGGCTCCTTACACTGTCCTCGCATTTTTGGATTCTTTTTTCATTTTGCTTTTCCCGTTGGATGTTTTTTGCTTCCTCGCAATTCAAATCATTGACTTGATTCTTGCGCTCCTCTGGTCTGCTGTCGGGCGTCTGTATAATATTCGTTATTTCAGTCCGTGTGTGCTTAATTTCTAGTTGGTTCCCCAATATAAGATCGAGGGTCTTATTAGTTTTCGTGTAGATCTCATTAAGTTTATCGGCAGCTTCTAAACAGTTCTTGAGAGACCTTAAAAGTGTGGTTCTGAACTCTATTTCTTCCATTGACAATTTTGTCCTGTTTCTTTGTCTCCGCATTTTGTTATGCTTCCTTGGTGCACCCCCTAGTGGTCTTTGTTCGCAGTCTTATAGATAAATCTTGATTGCTGTAGCTAATTCCAGGGAGGGTTTGACCTCCAGGCCAAGTGGCTATGAGAATCAGCTGTGTCAGCAGTGAGAGAACTTCTGTCCTCTAGGGAGGTGCTAATCTAGCCTTTGCCTGAGGCTATCCGGCAAATGCCTCTGTGCAGGGCTTGGGCGGGGCGGGTCGCACAGGATCAACAGGGTGGGCCGGAGAGAGCAGTTATGGCGGCTCTCAGTCCTGTCCCCAGGGGCTCTGCCTCTCTGAGTCCCAGCACCCGCTGCAAAGCTCGGAGAGAAAGCTGCACTCGCTCTGACCGAAGCCAGACAGTCCGCTTCTCCCGTTTGAGCCTGGGTCCCTAAAGACTCGCCTGTATCTGGAGCTCAGTGTCTGCGACTCCCTCCCGATTGAAAACAACAACCGCGCCCTCCGCCGCCAGCCTGCTCCGCGCACTCCGCACCTCAGAATTTGACTTCAGCACTGCGCCTCCTCTGAGTGTCCGTATGCGTTTCTCTTTCCTCCTAGTTGTAGGACTTCCACTCAGCCAGCGTTCCTGTGGTTCTGGGTGATGTCCCTTCCGTGTTTTAGTTTCACTTTTGAAGTAGTTGTTCAAAGCAGCAAACTCCGGTGTTAACCTATGCCGCCATCTTGGTTCTCTCTAGCTAGACATTCTTGAGTTATTACAAGGAACTACATAATTGTGGGGGGCTGGCTAGATGAGTCCAAAATCTATTAGGCAGGTGGCAGGCTGGAACTCTCAGGTAGGAGCTGCGGCTGTGGTCCACCGTGGAATTTCTTCTTTCTCCATGCTGACTCTGAGGATTTTCAATGGATTAGATGAGGCCCATCCAAATCATCCAGGACAATCTCCTTAAAGTCAAAGGACTATCGATCTTAAATACCATCACCGCAACACCTATATCTGTGTTTGAATGAATAGGGTACTATTGCCTGGCCAAGCTGACACAGAATGAATCATCATAGGCCTTGCAGCAGGAAAAGCGAACCCATCCCCCAAACATGTGTTGATTCCAGTCAAGAGGAATTGTTACCAGAGCGGAAGGGTCCTAATGCAGTCAACTTTTCTTTAAATGGCTAGTTGTGGCCGGTGTGGCTCAGTGGTTGAGAGTCGACCCATGAACCAAGAGGTCACCAGTTTGATTCCCGGTCAGGCCACAGGCCCAGGTTGTGGGCTTGATCCCTAGCAGGAGGCAGCCAATGTTCTCTCTCATTGATGTTTCCATCTCTCTCTCTCTCTCTCCTTTCCTCACTCAAATCAATTAAATATATAGATTTTAATATATTTTCATTAATTTCAGAGAGAGAAACATCAATGATGAGAGAGAATCATTGATTGGCTGCCTCCTGCACGCCCCCTACTGGGGATCGAGCCTACAACCCAAATATGTACCCTGACCAGGAATCGAGCTGTGACCTCAACCACTTAGCCACACTGGCTGGGCCCACCTTGGTCTTTCTATCTCTGCACCAACCAGTCTGGATGTGGGCTGCCCCTGGGGAGGGCAGGAGGTGTGATTTGGGGAGGGGGCTCTCTCTAGCTGAGAGCTGTTGGCACAAACACTCCGGAGCAGCTGGGAGAGTGAGTACCTCCACTCTGAAGGGGGAGAACCTGGGGGGCACACCACAGCAGCCACTCGATGACTGTTTTCTGCATCTCCTGTGAGTGCCTATTTGTACTTTGTAGTACTTGTCTACTGCTGCACGATAAATTGCCCCCAAGCTTAGTAGCTTCAAATAACAAACATTTATTATCCCATAACTTCTGTTGGTCGTGAACCTGCGCTCAGCTGAGGCAGTGTCTCTGGCTCAGAGTCGCTCATGAGGTTGTCACAAGCTACTGGCTTGGACTACAGACACCTCAAGACTCTCCTGGGCCGGGAGAGCCCACTGCCAAGCTCATCCACGAGGCTGTTGGCCGGCCCCAGATCCACGTTCAAGTTCACTTACGTGGTTGTTGGCAGGCTTCCGTTCCTGGTCATGCTCGCCTTAGGCTGCCTAAGTGTTCCGGTGACCCGGCGGCTGGTTGATGGGAGAGCGAGAGACCAGGCCCAACTAATCTTGGAAGTGACATCGCATCACTTCTGTCATATTCTATTCCTTGGAAGCAAGTCACGGTGTCCAGCCTAAAGAAAGGGGAGAGGATGCACAAGGGGGTGAATACCGGGGGGTGAAGGTCAGGGGCCATCTTGGAGCTGCCTGTCCCAAGTACTGACAGACACCGAGCTGCGCATTTCACCGGCATTGCTGTATTTAACTCTCACCGTGACCTTCAGAGAGTTGCTATTAATACCCTCTTTTGCAGATGTAGAAACAGGCTCAGTGTGGATAAATAACCTGCTCATAGCCTCACTGATTACTGTGTAGGAGAGAGAAGACTGAGCCCAGGTTTGTCTGAACCACCTGTGTGCTTCTAACTCCTTTATTGTACTGTCTCCCTCAACAACACCTTGGGAAGGCTCGAAGTGGCTGCAGAATACTGACGCTAACCAGGGCTCTGCCGTGCTTTAGGTGCAGGGACTGAGGGACCTGTCGGAGACTCTCAAACCAGGCGTTTCCCAGCTCAGGAAGTTCAGGAATAAAGCTACACACAGAAGAGTGAGCAGGCCAGAAGACTGGGTGGAGAGGAATTCTGAAAAGGTTGGGTTATTGGTGAGATCACGAAATCCTCCTTCCTTTCCCGTTCATAGTTGCTAAGTCTGGATTGGAAATCTAGAAACAAATGATCTATAATTATGACTGAGGTATAGTCCAAAAGCTAAGCTTCGTGCAGAAGGGACTGTGCAAAGGTATAAGCTCTTAGTAACGGTTAGACCGAAATTCGAGGGCTGTTCCAAGGTGTCTATTGCTGTGTAGCAAACCAGCCCTATCTTAGTGGCTTAGAGCAGTAATTTGTTTTTCGTGATTCTTTGGGTGGGCTCGGCAGTTGCTCTGCATTTAGCTGGAGGGTCAGCTGAGCTGCAGGGTCTGAGGTGCCCTCACCCACACGTCTGGATCACCGGCAGAACAGTTGGGAGCCCTCCATGCGGTCCCTCATCATTCAGTGGTCGCCTGCCCTTCTCCTCTTGGCAGTCATGTGCCAGGAGAATGAAGGCAGACACTGCAAGACATCTTGAGGCACAGGCTCCAGAACTTGACATTATTTTTTGAAACTATTTTTTAAAAAAATGTTTTTATTGATTTTGAGAGAGAGGAAGGGAGAGGGAGAGAAAGAAACATCAATAATGAGAGAATCGTGGCTCGGCTGCCTCCCACACGCCCCCTACTGGGGATCAAGCCTGCAATCTGGGCATGTGCCCTGACCCGGAATGGAACCAGAGACCTCTTGGGTAATGAGTCAATGGACAACCACTGAGCCACACCATCTGGGTGGAACTTAAACATTATTTCTGGCCCTAACCGGTTTGGCTCAGTGGATAGAGCGTCGGCCTGCGGACTGAAGGGCCCCAGGTTCGATTCCGGTCAAGGGCATGTACCTTGGTTGCGGGCACATCCCCAGTGGGGGTGTGCAGGAGGCAGCTGATCGATGTTTCTCTCTCATGGATGTTTCTAACTCTCTATCCCTCTCCCTTCCTCTCTGTAAAAAAATCAATAAATATATTTAAAAAAAAACACATTATTTCTGCCACCTTCTCTGGTCAGAGAAATCACAAGACCAGCCCAGATTCTAGGGAACTGAGAATGGCCACACCTTTTATTGGGAACTTCATGGAGAAGAGTGGGTGTGGACACACGGCGGTGTGACTCATTGGGGATCATTGTCATTATCATTTACCAGGGAAAATTGTGAAAAGGGAGTTTATGCTTAAGTTGCAAGGAAGCAGCTCTCGTTACCTCGGCACCGGCCGTGGGCTGCAGGCCCATGAGAAAGGGCTGCCATGGGCCTGAGATTCGAAGCGTCGCCTCCGCAGGCCCTCGGTGCAGGCTGGTCTGTGCCGGGCAGGGCGCTGCGGAGCTCGGACCGTCAGCAGCAGAAACACAGGAGACGTCAGATGTTGGAAAGCGCACGTCACATCACCCGACTGGACACAGAACTGCGTTCAGGCCGCTGTTGGAACGCCATGCACCTCTGCCCTGCTTCAATGTTAAGTGTCAACGTGTAGCACAAAGGTATTTTCTTGAATTTTTAATTCACTTCCAGAAATAGGCTCATGTATCGGCCTATCAGAGGAACGCCTATCTGACTACGGGTCATGGTCCAAGTCTGAAAGCCGCTGACTGCATACGTGCTGGGGTGGGCGGAGTGCCCACTGGATAGCCATGAAGAAGAATGTGTTAACATCAGTATCCAGTCAGAGCTGCACGATAATAAGAGAAGGAGAATGGTAATTCTGCGACTCGGGCAGTTTCCTTCCGTTCTAAGAGGTTTGAAACAAAGGGAACCTTGAACAATATGATTTCCTTTGAATGGCTCAGCGCCCTCGTTGGAATCCTTAGACGGAACCAAACAGGGCGGGTCCGGAGCGGGAAAGACTTGGGACAGAAAGCAGTGGGTCTTCCAGCTGGCTCCAGCAACAGCCCTGACCTCACCACCTGACACTGGATCCCATCACTATTTGTTTACTGTCAGTTTCTGCCACTGGAACATATGCGCCCTGAGAGCAGGACTCTCTCTGGCTCACTGCGAGTCCCCGTGGCTCCCTCGGTGCCCTGCACATAGTAGGTGCTCAATAAACATTTGTGGGACAAACGGGGAAGCGGAGGGACGGATGGGGAGGGGTGGGAAGAGGAACCTCATCCTAACAGCCGTGTTTTACAGTCCCTGCTTTTCACGGGGTGTACTTGAAACGCTGTCTCCATCTGTGCTTATTTTTCTTCAAACCGGTTCAGAACCCAATCATGATCTTTTTTTCCCAAGTACTGGTTTTTCTTTTCTTTTTTTAAGGTTTTTATAAACATTGATTTTTAGAGAGTGAGGAAGGGAGAGGGAGAGAAACATTGATGTGGGAGTGATACATGGATCGGCTGCCTCCTGCACGCCCCTTAATGGGGATGGAGCCCGTAACCCGGGCATGTGCCCTGACTGGGAATCAAATCGGCAACCTTTTGGTGCCTGGATCGACACCCAATCATCTGAGCCACACTAGCCAGGGCCCAAATACTGTTTTCTAGGATATGTTCGGATTGCTGCTCCGCTGGTCAGAGTAGTGTTACTGAAACCAATCAGCACGGAGCCAGACAGCATGGAGGGAAGAGAACTAATCACTCTAACTTTGGCTGGCAGCCTTGAGGACACATTATCTCTCAAAAGGAGGTCTGCAGGGTGTGTGGTCTGGGCAGCCTATTACCAGGACTAGAGACAACTGATAGTAGCAGATAAGGATTGTTCATTTTACCGAAAAACAAAAACAATTCATTGAGCAAGGAGACCTCAAAATGTTGTCAATGGAGGATGAGGAAGGATTAAGCAAAGACAGACACACAAAGGATATGGCTACTTTTTTTTTTTTTTTTTTACTTTGAACATTAGCATTAGGTTGGTTCCCGTACACATCCAAAGGCCCAGCATCTCGGAGTATGAAGTGGCACACCTTGTACCAGAGTCTCACAAGAATAAAATAGACAATGCTACATCAAGTGGTTAAAATACACAAAAAGTAGTTTTAACAGTCTATAAATTTTATATACTTAAAATCATGATTGAGTTGAAATAAAAAAGTGCATTTCAATTGCTAAAAAAAATAATATTGGTATAGTTAACACAAGGGGGGGGGGAGGGATCAGTACATTGAGGGATCTGACAGGATGCTGGGAAAAGATGGCTCCGGGAAGCTAAGCTAGTTTGGAGACTCAGGAGGAGAGCCCTGTCCACCTCCCTGCGGCCCCCTGGGGCCCACCAGCTCTCCTCTCCCCTGTGTCTGTCCCATCTTCAGAGATCCCGTCCTACCTACTGTCACATCCCCAACCAAAACTCTTCTAAACTCCTTTGCAGCATGAGAAGTACCTGCCCTACACGAGTCAACTTGACCTTCAATCGCATCTTGGCAGAGGTAGGAGGGGGACACTGCCCCCTTCTGGACTTAACACAAGTACCCCGGCCACATGGCCTTCATCCTTACGACCTCGCAGGCAGAACAGGGACCGAGCAGCTTCTGTTTTGTCAAACTCCTTTGGACAAATGTTCAACATTCAACAACAAGCTTTGTAAACCCAACACTAAACAATTTCTGGCAAGCAAACTGGATTTTCTTTTCTCTAAGAAGTGAGGAAAAGTGCAAGTGATTTCAGTACTGTCAGGGAAAACACAAAACAAACAAACAAGTTACACCTGGCCACCTGTTTTCTAAACCGATCACAGCTTCAGTTTCATTTTTTTTGTCCTCAAGTGTTGGAGTTATGAGTGGACACCTCTATTGGCCGGGGGTGGGAGGTGGGGAGGGGCAGGGAAGGGGGAAGGAGACAGCAATGCCTGAGGCAGGCCATGCCAGGGGCAGATGCCTGCTGGCCCTACAGGGAAAATGGTCAGGGTCTCGTGTTTCCCCTTCGCTGATGACCGACCTGCTTACAGTGCAGAGGCTGCTGCAAGGAGCACGAATGACACTCGTGGCCAGAGAGCTGATGAGGGTTCGGAGCCCTAAGACAAGAGGCAGAGAGGGAACACACACTGAATTCCAACCCGAGGGTGGCTGCTGCAGGCGCCTCCCTGGCCCTGGGGCGGCTCCTGGTCTGACAGACATCCGTTTGGAGCAGAACAGGTGAGAAGTACTTCCTCGCTCATACTCCAGAGTTCCCTCCGCCGCTCTTGTCCCTCTCAGAGATGTGTTGGTCCTGCACTGGTGGTGGGATTTGGAAGAAGGAGGGTCGCCTTCCTGCTTTAGCCCAGAACTCGTCTCCCTGGCTTTCAACCTTGGGCACCGTTATTTTAAAAGGCTAATTAAGATGCCTGGCCCGCAAGGAACTCTGACCCACACCTCAACCTTTGTTTGCATCATGAAGGCTGAGCAACTACTGGACGCAGTAATAAGGGACAATGTCTTAAGAACCAAGATCTATAAATAAGCATTGAGTCAGGAGAGGATGTTCCCAGGAGAGCTGAAAGCAGGCCCTTTAGAAGGCTCAGAATAAATAAGCTAAAGTACTTTGCTGCCCCCTTGTGGACAAAGCCGGTACTGCGGATGAAAGAACCATAGTTCATGTCAAGAAATAAACACGCATTTGAAGGACTCATCTGGCTTTCAGAGGCCATGTATATATATATATACCCTTGGGGGTGCAACTTCAGAAATAAACAGCAAAATTATGCCACAAAGTTTTTGTTTTTTACTTTTGAAAAGCCTAATGAGTTGAATAATTAAGCACAGATATTTCTGGGAAGGTTAGAGATTCTAAGAGTATTTCCCACCAACTTGCAAATGCAATTAAACAGAGCCTTTGCCCTCTGCAGGTCATGAGTGGGCATCTCTGATCACATGGTCCCCTTCACCTGTAAAAGACAGGTAGGGGGGAAGCTGGGTTCCTTCAGAGGAGCTGGATATTAAGGAACAACTTGATTTTTGGCACATCCGGTACAGACATGGCTCTTTGATCAAAACCAACAATGCAAGTATCAGATTTCCTTCTGACTTGAAGCAAAACTCAGCTCCTGCCCCTTCCTGCCCCATCCCACTCCCCTCATGTCCCCTCATCGTTTCTAAGGAACCTGCAGCATCCCCCGTCTCACCAGAGGAAACTTGTGTAAAGGGGCCTGGACCTGGGAGCGGCGGGGACACGTCTCAGGGCCCACCCGGTGCTGCCCGCACCCATCACAGACGACGGGAAACGAGCCACACGGTCTCTGGGATGTGGCCCCTGCACGTGCGGGCCCACCCGGCTCTCCGCTGGTCCTGCCTGTGCCTCCGGAGGGAAAAGCCACACGCTTCAAAGTGGTCACTGTAGGTAGCCAGTTGTGACCAAAGAGAGGCCAGCTTCTAGATCAGTAACGGGCTGTCAAGGCAAATTAAAGCGAAAGGAATTTAAAACAAGGTACCCTGGCTACCTGTTTCTGTAGAAAGTGACCTCTTGCACTCTGTAAACTCGCCATCCCCTTCCAAACAGCCAGTGCAGACTTCCAACATCTTACCTGAACTCACTATCAAACACAAACCAATTCGCGCCATTGGGCACCGTCCCACCAAAACATACTGTCGCCGGACAAAGAGGACTCCGTTCACTCACAGCTGCCTCGAGTCCCGCTGCATGTGGTCATCGGTCTGGGAAACCTGACTGAGCATGAGCATCATTAATTTGCAGGAAGGAGGCATGACACTTTACGTCAAAAGGAAAGATCGTAACTAAGGCCCAACTACTCAACTGACTAGCTTTCATCCACTTAAAAAAAACCCAACTCACTCCCATTTCCTCATTTGAAGGAGTTTTTAGTTTTGGGGAGAACTGAAAGGGAGCAAGGGCCCCGTGGGCAGCACAGACTCCAGTTCCGACGGACAGATTGGCCAGTTGCTCACATGTTTTATTAATAAGGTGCTCATATCACACAGAGAACACACTGCAACCCCCTTTTTATGACATCCTTCATATATTATCTATCAACCATATTTAAAAAATTAATTAGATGAGAACAAGTAGAACGTTATTGAGGAGGATGAGAGAGGCAGGGCAAAAGCCCATCAAGGACTTAGGATAAACCCAGAGAGCACCTTTAAATGATGCGATTAAAGTACAAGTAGGGGCACAACCTTGCAAAATATTTCTGGGAGAGAAAGGGCACACAGGAATAGGGTATCGCAACAGCAGCATTCAGGATCCCTTAGCAACAGGAGGCCGTCAGGAGGACGAGGAAAAGATGTTCAAAAGAGATACTCAGCGACCTTTCCTCCTAAAAGAACATCTGGTTTCTGGTGAAAGGAAAGAACGAGTAAGAGAGACAAGGATAAAATGTTTCATCATTAGAGATGCGGTATGTGAAGAAATAAGATATAAATAAAAGTTAAAAATGCAATCTAACCATGACGTGGGGAACAGAACAAATACGTTCAAAATTCTCGTCCACGGTGTTAGCCGTTTTGTAGAGCCAAACCCACTGGAACAGGGTGAATTTCAAATCTCCTGGAGAATGAAATAAGCAGAGGTAGGATTTAAACCAGGAAAAGAATGTTCCAGGATGCTGGCTGTTTGAAGGCACTCAGGAACAGTGCGAGGATCAGATAATGGAGGATCAGAGAGACGTGTATAGTCATGTATCTGCCGCATGGAAAGAAAAATTCCAGAAACGTTGCGACAATACACGTATCACCGAGTAATACACAGAGTAACAAGGTAGAAATCCACTTTGTAAGTAGCTCCTTATAATAAATAGTACAGCGTCTACTTAGGGGAAAGAAAAGTTTGCTTTCTGAATAGGCAACTCTGCAAAGTAGTTTTGACTTAAATGAAGAATTTGATAAACGGTACATTATCTGGTTCTTTATTTAAATGTACTGAGCCTCAAGCTTCAAAGTTGGGACAACCAAGGAGTTTTTCTTTTGAATCTTGCAAAACCTATCCTCTGAGACAAAAAGATCTCATCATAAAGTCTATACAAAGTCTAGAGTGTATAAAAGCAGAGAAGTAGGAAAGTGGGGATGTTGATGGCGACTCTTATGGCTTCCATAGAAGGTGTAGAGAGGATCCCTGGTTTGCTTTAACGAGGTAGTGCCCAGGGTTGGAAGGTCATCGGTACCTGTTATAAACGCTACCGTTGACAGAAGCAGGTTAGGTAGGCGCTGGTATTGCATAATAATGCCACTATCTCTAATGGCCAATGACCTCTCATTCCTGAAAAAATGACCTTTTGGGAAATTTTTTATCTTGGTTTAGGCAAAGGAAAATGAAAACCCAATATTTACTTGCTCTCAGTAAATTTTACAGTCTGAAGGGTTTTACAGTCTGAAGAGTTCCAAGTGAGTTTATTTTTGTAATGGTACATAGCTGATAAAATTCTTCAATGTAATCTAACCCCCTTTTCATTAAGTACTTCCCACACAGGCTAGAACAGCATCGAAATGTCCATCATGTGGATCAACAATGTAATCAAAGCTGTCTCTTCTATACAGTAGCTCAAACAGAAAGGTTTCTCTGACTTTAGTTTTCTTTCTTTTTTCTTACAATAAAACCCCACCACCATCTGTGTTTCACTAATGGAAATCGGCAAGATGGGGTAAACATACATACATCTGCAATGGATTTCTATTTCTGCTTGATCTCAAAATTTAAAACTTCCAGTGAAATAAAAATTAAACTAACCACATATGTCCACTCACGAACATAAACACTGAAAAATGTTCAAGAAGTAGAACATTCAAAGTTCACAAGCATCTCTTCAGAGTATTTTGCCTCCAGTTAGTACACTAAAGACAATCAGATTATAAGGAACGTCAGTCATTAATAGAGAACAGTTCGTGTAAGTGGTAGACTGGAAAAGCATATGTAACCATAAAGTTTTATGTGGTGACCCCCCTGCTTGCTAAAAATAAGAATCGAATCGGAAATGAAGCCACATACCTTTCAACTGTCCATCTTATATCCTCCAAATTAAAAAACGTAGCTTGGTATGAGCAGACCTGACTTGATATGAGAAAGCAGCAAGCAGCCCTTCAATAGGCTAAGAAAGAGTTTATATTTGAATGATAAATCTATGAGGAAAAAATGTTAAAAAAAGCAGTATCAACTCAAGAAAGTCCTTGGGACTTTTCCTCAAGTCAGTCTTGACCCTAGCAATGGTACAAGGCTTTAAAGACAATCAAGTTAAGTAGTGAAAAACAGCCTCCATTTGGTATCTGTGTAATGCTGACATGTGGCCACTGTTACCTTTAAAAAACAGATTTAAGTACAGATAATGGCTGAGAACTCAAACTCCTCCACAGTTCCCCTTTCCATAAACAGAGAGCAAGTAGGAATCAGTTTTTAAAAATCACGGGTGCTGTGCTGTACGTGGGAGAACACACGTACTGCAACTTTTATCTTCATTAAGGACCCAATCAAGTTTTCGACCCTGAGTCTGCGTCTCAAGCATGTTAAACCTGATGTGCACATATGTTTAAGGCTTAATCCTGCAGTTCTCATGTTCAGAAGCATTCGAGTTGTGACTATTCTTAATGCGTTTCATCACTCCTATGTCATATGCCACTGACGAAGAGTCGTTATATTTTGGGCAATTTTCCTGAAGACCACAGATCCTGCCGGGAAAGGAATACTTACACAGTGGGAGGAAATTGGAACTTTCCAGATTGTTCCACAATACATCTCACTAAGAACTGTATTGCGTGACGTGCTGATTTAAAAAATCTGCTTCTGTTAAGGGTGGGGGTGATTATTTGCTTAATACCGGCTTTCCTGTGTAGCAGATACTTTCTTATGGCTATATTCACTCGAATAAAGAAATCAAAGATGACTACCTGAATTTTCCAGTGTATACTCGTAGTACACCTCATAAAACGGTTGCTTCAATGGTCTCAAGTATAGAATTCAGAATTGCTGCCCTTTACGTTTATTTAGAATAAAATAAGGTATAGCCAATGAACTAGGCTGCAATTTACATCTCTAATAAAAAGTGATTTGAATATCGTAGGCTTGGCCATGAGATAATGATGTCTACATAAAGGTGCAGACCCAAAGCTTGCCATGGAATTCCCAGGAGACTGTGGGAGCGACAGCAGGTGGCCACCAAAGGTGGAACAAACAGGGAATTAACTGTCCTTTTTCGGTTGGGTACCTGGGTGTTCAAAGGATGTATACAAATATTTAAAGTAGCAAAAGTAGCATTCTTTAGAAATTAGATCCAAAACCAGGAAGAAAAGTGTGTTTTGAGATACTTTTCTGCCTCGTTCCAAAATTTGTCTATGCTCATTATAGAAGACAAAGGCGACAATCACAATGGGGGTGGGGGAGGGGGTGGGCATATTAAACCAAAAAGCGAATAGAGAATGCAGTATTTTTAAAATAGGACTTAACCTCAATGGAAAAAGTTCAACTTTCCCCTCATCAGAGCTAATCAGCCAGAAAGGTGCTTACAGTATGTCTGCTGATTTACTACTAAAAATAAATAAAAGCCGGGGTTCTGACTCGGGCAATGACTTATCAGCCGGAGGAAAGAGAAACGAAGACATTTCAGGATTAACAAAATCAAGAGAGCGCCCTTCAGCAGCACCTGGGCTGCCAGGACCGGTCCGAGAGGATTTGCTGCCTCGCACAGGGACGACACGCAAACTCAGGAAGCGTCTATATATTTTTAAATAAACAAATTTTCAAAAACCAAAAGAGGAGGAGAGAGAAAGTAAGGAGACTCCTAGCTTTGGAACTCAGTTCTCTGAGATGAAAAAGGACAAAAGTTTTAGTTGTACTGAATCTGGATAAATTTGATCCATAAGTACATTGACAGTTAGCCCTTCTGTGCAGCCTTGCCTACAATAAGCTGCTGATTGATTGTGCTTTCAAAGCTCTCCAAACTTAAAAAGGAACCTGCCGCAAGGTCTCAGAGAGGCCGCCCTCCGCATCACCCACGCGCGCTGCGACCCCAGGCCTGCAGAACACAGGCCGGGCCGCAGTTCACGGTGGGAACGGCTCCCGGCCGTGGATCTGTGCAGTGACACCGGCACGGCAACTCCAGCTCTGTGTTCCCACCCACACTGCTCAGCCCTCTGCACCGCCATGCTTGTGATCTGGTGTGCTGTTCTGCCTTTTCCTGACGATTCCAGAAAAATAAAGCGACCTCAAAATGAGAAGTGTACTGAGACTTCACGTCACGGTTCCGAGGGAAGTGAGAAACAGACGTGACTGGGATGAGGCCATCCCCACTACTTCCTCCTCTGGACAGTGAGCAGCTTCCCTGGAAAAGGCCCCACACTCTGCAAACCGTCCACCTAATGCACGGACCGAACCAACGAAGCCTGGAGGACAGGAGCATGTCAGTGAGCCCAAAGACACCGAGTACTAAGCAGAGATTAAAAACTGCCCAGGGCTGACGCCAAGTCTGAAAGCAAAAACCTCGCTTCTGCAGGGGCACGGTCGGGAGGCCCTCTCACACAACTGGCCTCTGAAGCACCTCTGAGTTGTACGGATGGAAGAATAGTAACTTTGAACTATAGAAGTTATATGCATCTTTAAGAATCACATTTTGATGATTATAAATTTTTTTTTCTATTTTACACCATAGGTCCAGCGACACTGAAAAAATTACACCGCTTATTGAAATACATTTCATTTTAGAAACAGACTACTAAAGAAGTCTATACAAAAACTCTAAAATAATTTCTGTAGTAAAATAAAGAGTGTGTTAGGAGAGCTACACAAAGAAGAAAATTTCCATCTTTCTCTATAATGCTTGATATACTGTGAAAACGTGGCTAGCTCAACTGGGCAGCCAGCACCAAAAGCTGAAAAGAATTCATTACGATACACAGTGATACAATTAATGCTCTGGATTAACCTCACAGTCTTCCCGATTAGTACAAAGGAAACCAGGCCTGTCCCCTCTTGGAGGAGACGTCCGGGGTAAAAAAGCAAGCATACCTCATCAGCTGATATGAAATTATAAAATTCCACAGTCCGAGTGTCTGACATTTATAAAAGTCACCAGAAAATGCAAGCTCAGTGGGCTTCAGTGTGGTGGCTCCCCTGGTTCGGATGACAGGCCCCTCCAGGACGCCAGGTGCTCCTGTTCGTCCCCTCGATGTGCTGATTCACCAAGACAGTGACGAGCTCCTGGCGGGCTGAGCGGACAGGGCGGCCATGCCCCCGCTGGCCAGCTGCCTGTGGGCACGCGGCGCGGAGCACGCCCTGGAGACGGTGTTAATGGTGCTGCGCCGCACTGTTCTTCTCGGCCAGGTGCCGCAGGAAGGAGTCCTCGCCCTGGCCCTGGCCGCGGTGGTTTAAGGGCTCGCTCTTGAAGAGAGCGGGAGGGGGGGGCAGGTGAGGGACGGGCGGGATGGGGAGGTGGTGCGGGTGGTGCGGGTGCGGGTGGATGTGCAGGTGTGAGAACGGGTGGGGGATGGGCCGCGGGGGGAGAGCGGTGACAGGGTTCATGTTGATGGGAGGGGCCGGGGTTGTGGGTGTGTTCACCACGGAAGGAACGGGGGCGGCGGGGGAAGTCGTCAGTGGGATCTGGACAGCAGGCGGCACGTTCACAGGGCTGGTCACCCGGAAGCACTTCTCCTTGTGGGCCTTCAGCATGTTGGAGAAGCGGAACCGCTGGCCGCACACATCGCACGGGTAGGGCTTCTCGCCCGTGTGAGTTCTGCGGTGCCTCTTCATGTTGGGGCGGCTGGTGAAGCTCTTGCCACAGATTTCACAGATAAAGGGTTTCTCTCCTGAGATGAACAGACACACAAAAATGATCAGCTACTCGGCGTAATTATGTGCTCGCCATTCCTTAGATTAAGAAAGGAGATTGCCACTCCTCTCCCTTATGGCATATTACATTCTAATAGCAAAACACGAGTCTCCCAGGGCGGGGCTTTAGAACTGATACGAGTAAAACGAACAGACAACCCGCATCTGGGCTTGGTTTACAAACACGGCACCTACAGTAGCGCTCGTTCGCGGCCTGCGGGAGAACTGCTCACACAATGCCCGGGGCCCCAGGAATCCAGGAACCAACACCACAGACCAATCCCCGCCTCCAATCCAGGCAGCTGGTCTGCAGGCGGACCCGGCATTCCAGCCACAGTGGGACTCTGCTGAAAACGTCCCGTGGAGCGAGCCCCTTGGTGGCCACTCGGGCATCACCCCCAGCCTGGGGCTGGCTCACTGGTACTGGACGTGGAAAGGGGCTGGACGCAGCCTTCTGTGTGAATTTCACGCTGCGGTGTTTCTGCACGGGAGCTACTGGCGCTTCTGCAGGCGGCCCTTCATCACGGGGGAATCCACACGCCTGAAGGGCACGCGGCATTCCTGGTGCCAGCTTCCTAAATGCCCGAGATTTTTATAATGAAAAAATGTCCCCACACCATTTCCGAATGTCCATGGGCATGTGGAGCGCTGAGAGGGTGGATGTCTTCCTGAGAAGCAGGGAGTTGTGGTAAAGCAAACCCAATGGAACCTGAAGAGCACTGAGGGTATTTATTCTATTTAAAGCCGTCAGCGTCTTCCAGCTTTTAAAGGCCCAGAACCCTTTCCTTAGAAAAAATACACACCAAACAAGTTTCATACTATTTCAGGAGACCCCACGCCCCGAGTAAAGAATCCACTTTCTTGAAGGAACCTGAAGTTAAAAGGCACTAACAAGTAATCCTTTATAAAATAGAGCTATGAAAGCCTAATCATTCAGTATTATAAGTCTGTATTTTTATTTAAAGTGAAATTTCCACTCGGCACGAAAATTGGTGTTTACAGTTTGAAATAAACAGACTCACAGGTGATCAGCAAGTACCTGAGACCGAGCCGTGCCTTCCCCAAGGAGCCCTTACCAGTGTGCGTCTTCATGTGCTCGTCGAAGTACTGCTTCATGTTGAAGTCCTTGCCGCACCACTGGCACATGAACTGCTTGTGCCCGATGTGGATGCTCATGTGGGAGCGCAGCTGGTACTTGTACTGGAACCTCTCGTCGCAGTTCTGCAGGGACACGGGAGACTCTGGACGCCGAGCACAACAGCCTTCCTGGCCCGAGCCCACCCCCTACACCTGAGAGGCTTGCTTTTCCTACTCAACACAGGCCTGCTTTTGTCAACTATTAGGCTCTGCTATAATTCTGCAGCTGAGTTATTCATAAAAGGGGAATTTCTCAGATAATGATTACTGATTTACTAAAAGAAAAATAACTCATGTGTCAGTTCAAAATTTAACAATGTGTTAAAAAAAGACATTTCTCGTCCTGGCCGGTGTGGCGAAGTGGTTAGAGCATCCGCCGTGCACCAAAGGGTCTGTGTTTGATTCCAGGTCAAGGGCACGTACCTCGGCTGCAGGTTTGATCCCCAGCCTTGACTGGGGCGTGTGTGGGAGGCAACCAATCCATGTCTCTCTCTCTCTCTCTCTCACATTGATGTTTCTCTCTCTTTCTCTCGCTCCCCCTCTATCCCTCCCTTCCACTCTCTCTAAAAAGCAATGGAAAAAATATCTTGGGTAAGGACGAACAAAAACAAAAAACAGCCGAAACCGATTTGGCTCGGTGGATAGAGCGTCGGCTTGTGGACTGAAAGGTCCCAGGTTCGATTCCGGTCAGGGGCATGTATCTGGGTTGCGGGGACATCCCTGGTGGGAGATGTGCAGGAGGCAGCTGATCGATGTTCCTCTCTCATCGATGTTTCTAACTCTCTATCTCTCTCCCTTCTTCTCTGTAAAAAATCAATAAAATATATTTAAAACAAAAAACAAAAAAAAAACACAACAAAAAACACACAAAAAGGGTATTTCTCTACTGAGCAGTGAGATAACACGATGCTCAGAGCACCTGTCTCAGGCTCTGTGGCCTCGCGGCCTGGCGCCCTGCACCTCGGAACCGCCTCTTGCGGCTGCACCACACGGACGAACGCTACTCCAGCCCCGAGGCCTGCGCCTGGCGGTGGCACCTTCCTTACCTCACATCTGAAGGGCTTCTCTCCAGAATGCTGCAAGGAGTGCACCTTGAGTGACATACTGCGTTTGAACGATTTCCCACAGGTTTCACATGTAAAAGGCATGTCTTTCGTGTGCGCTGCAACACAGAATGCACTTTAATCAAAATAAGTTCGCCCAAAAGCTCCAACTGAAAAAGGTCGGTGTCCTACTGTAAGGCCATCACACCACCTTCATCTCCCACACGCTAACATGGGAGGCTTTAATAGCAATGTTCTGAAGAGGAAATAAATAGCAACGGTGAAAAGAAACCTGGGTGTGGGAGCCTGGACCATTCAATTTGGTGATGCTTCCTGACGACATGTTGCATTTAATTCCAACCAGTCCGAAGGGACTAACGTGAGGCAGTGCCTCGTATCCTGCCCCATAAAGAGCATGAAACACACCAAAGCACAAGAGAAAATTGTAGGTGAGAGAAGAGAAGCCGACAGAACTTACCGACCATGTGTTTCCTCACGTGAGCCATGGTGTAGAATTTCTTCTCACAGATCTCACAGGAGAATTTCTTTTCTGCATATCCATGGACGATCTTGATATGTTCATGAAGGGACCAGAGCTTCTTGAATGACTTGTTACAGGAAACACACTGGGCAGGACAAGCAGAAATCATCTTACTTACAGGGGCTGCGGAAAGCCAGACCTGCCTGCTGGCAGGTGACACGGTGTGCTAGGGTCCTGGCGCAAGGCCAGAATCCAAACACGTGCTATCCGGCCATGCAGTCCAGGTCCAACACCAATATCTGTGTGTCCTATTTTCCAAGATGCATCTTTCAGACACACTTTGGGAGTATGAAAACAATGGCAAAAAATAAGACAGGAAGAAATGGAAAGTCCCACTAATATCAAAGAAGTGACTGCTTTTATCAAATTTGTGTTGTACCTATAAAAAGAACCTGCCAGCTTTTAAAAAATATATGCATTACCAAAAGCGGCTGCCTCCTACACACGGGTCACATAGGTGTTTACCAGAAAATACAAACTAATTTCAAATTAACATAAAAAAAGAAGAAAAAACAAAATACACATTAATGGTTATAGATCTGCAGAAGTATAACAATATTTTTGTACCTTAGAGAGTGTATTTGGAACCTTCGTTAACACAAATTACTGAGATTTTATTATATTTTTCCAAATCTAATTTGCTCTATTAAACATTTCCCTCTGGCAGAATTTAACATAAGCTCCAACCGGTTAGTATCTTTCTCCCTTTTCCCTTATAGCCCAGCTCCAGATGCCTCATGTAAGTCCCTACGGCAGCGATTTTCAGTGGGTGTGTCACAGAGTTTTTAAAACATGCAATACCTGACTATTCAGTTAGGGGCACTGACCCCTTAGATCAGTGGTTCTCAACCTTCTGGCCCTTTAAATACAGTTCCTCATGTTGTGACCCAACCATAAAATTATTTTCGTGGCTACTTCATAACTGTAATGTTGCTACTGTTATGAATCGTCATGTAAATATCTGGTATGCAGGATGGTCTTAGGCTACTCCTGTGAAATGATCGTTCGACCGCCAAAGGGGTCGCGACCCACAGGTTGAGAACCGCTGCCTTAGATTGTCAAATAAAATATTACAACAGCCAACATGATAGCCATCCAGTGTGAATGAACAAAAATTATGCCTATATTTTTGTCAGATAGGCAGGAAATGTATTTCTTGATGTGCCGCAGAATTTTGGTAATTAGTTTATGTGCCACGAGATGAAAAAGGTTGAACATCGCCGACCTATAGAATGCAACACTGCTTAGCTCCTTGTGTTATGAATCATTAACGGTCTAGACCAGTGGTTCTCAACTTGTGGGTCGCATCCCCTTTGGGGGTCGAACGACCCTTTCACAGGGGTCGCCTAAGACCATTGGAAAACACATATATAATTACATATTGTTTTGTGATTAATCACTATGCTTTAATTATGTTCAATTTGTAACAATGAAATTGGGGGTCACCACAGCATGAGGAACTGTATTAAAGGGTCGCGGCATTAGGAAGGTTGAGAACCACTGGTCTAGACGATCAGGCATAAAGCGTATGAAAATAAAGTGCTTCTGGTTAAATCAAAACAATACTAGAAAGCTCTAGGTAACAATCAGACTCTGACATACTTAAGGAAACACGATGGAATTCACTGTAAATAAAGATCTCTTAACATCACTGTCACTTCAGGAAACAAAGACTCTGGGAAGGGTTAAAAAGATAAGCCGCTGACGAATACGGCTCGAGAGAAGGACAGACAACGCCTATAAGCCATTTTGAGGGACAGGCTTTAATTTCTACTTGCGGCTAGGTCGTCATGATCACGAGGATCCATACTGAGGAGCAAAGCAGTGTTCCTGCCGAATGCAGAGTTCGCTCAGCAGCACCCAAGAACCTACACGCATGCTTACACGCGTGACGGTGAGAACAGTGAGGAAAGGCACAAAAGAAGATTCATCAAATGCTTCCTTTTCTGTAACTTAATAAAGTAAATTTAAGTTTAAAAAAACCGTATAAAGGTCTTCAAGTTCAAGATACGCCTTTTTAGCAACGAACGCACAGACCTAGTGAGACCCCTAGGGTGCAGCACCACTTCACTCCCTGCAGCCTGAACGCTGGCAACCAATTCAGCCCCCAGCCAGGACTCTGTTTTCTCTTATTTACCCAGCATTTGGGAGATCAAATCACAACTGATGAATCAAAAAGCAGTGAAATTTTAGCAAATATAATTTATGTATATATATATATATATATATATATATATATATATATATATATATATATATACATATTTTAAAAAAAATGGATTTCAGAGAGAGGAAGAGAGAGGGATAGAAACATCAATGATGAGAGAGAATCATTGACTGGCTGCCTCCTACATGCCCCCCACTGGGGATAATGCCAGCAACCCCAGCAAGTGCCCTGACCAGGAATCAAACCCTGACCTCCTGGTTCATGGGTCGACACTCAACCACTGAGCCACACTGGCCGGGCTATACTTGATATATTTAAAACTCTCTTTAAAGTAAAGCAATGATCTCAGTTGTTGATTAAAAGCAAGAGGAAATGTGAAAAATAAGGAGCACTTCAGGAAACAAACCAAAACGAAACAATTGCATCTTTTAAAAGAAATTTAGTGTAAATATGGTACAAAATATGTCTATTTTACATATCTTATGTAGGCATTAATAGACTTACCTTCATAAGTATTCATTGATATGCATTCGCATGTGTTAACCAATATAGCTCAGCACAGTAATATTATTCACTTGACAAAACATAATTAGCACAACTTTTACCCTATGGCAACACAGTCCTCTCAAGGCACCAGCCTGGTTTGAGTACCATGTTTTGTTACCTTAACCATATGGTACAGTAGCATTACATAGCCCTACTGCCAGGCGGGCAACATTTGCAACCAGCCCAGCCTCTGTTTAAAGTTTGCATATTCCCATGGGCTCAGCCTCTTGACAAATTTAGTGTTGTCATCTCTCCACTGGTGAAAGCAAACTCCCTCCTGGAGATCTTCCGTTTCCACGGGTCTGAGTCATTACGGCTTTTGTCCCCATCGGCTGCACTAGAACCTGGCATCCTTTCAAGCCTAGAAAGGGACCGCTCTCTATTCCCGCACTTTGCCCAGTATTTCCCACCTCGACAGAGAAGATGCCAGAAGGAATGATAACAACTCTGAATCTCAGTGCAAAGTCGGCGTTGACTTCACCTACGGGGCAATCCCCTACAACAGATCCCCCTTCCAAGTACCTGGGTTCCCGCTAGTCCAGCGTCAGTTAAATTTAATGCTTTTGAAATAAAACGTTAAGCCAGGGTTTGGCAAAGGCCAGAGCAGGAGCTGTTAAAGAGCTAAACTGGCGAAATCTGTCCCTTCAGCCTCTATTGTACTTATTCTCTTGGGCAGATACCGGGTGAGTCTGAACAGCCAGGCTCTATGCTGGGAAGCGTGCCCTCTCGGTGATGAGACAGACCTACCTGGATATTTTTCTCACAGTCTGTTTGCTGGTGAAGGGACAGCTCACTTTCCAGGACAAACTTCTTGCCACACTTATCACAAATCTGCATGCGCCTGTGAGTAACGTTCATGTGCTTCTCCAGGTACCAGCGCGTATTAAACACCCTGGGGCACTTCTCACAGGTCAGGGTCTCCTTCTCTTCACACTTAGCTTTCTGGGCCGAGGCTCTGGGCTCCTTGGCGGCCCGCTTCTTCCGCTTCGGCGGCTCTACACTCTTCCTGCGACCGCGGGTAGCTCTGGGAGCAGGGGAAGCGGGCGCTGCGGCCACAGAGGCAGCCCTCCTCGTCCTCCTTTGTGCGACGCCGACTTTCTCCGCGGCCTTCTCCTTTTTCTTCTGCCTCGCGTTCTCCCCATAGTCACTGCTGTTGTCCGTGGCCTCCTCCTCACTCTCGTCGTCGTCGTCCTCGCTGCTCGTCTTAACGACAGGAGTCTCTTTGGACTGAGAAGAGACACCCTTCTCCCCTTTAGACACATTTAACGTTTGATTATTAAGGTTTACCTCCACGATGATCTGCTCCCTTTTGTAAGAGACCTCCTCCTCCTCCTCCATGTCATCAGAATTCTCCCGGTCTTCTTTAACAGCATGCACGTCGGAGCCGGCTCTGGTCTCCCTGAAATACGGCTGTTCCTCTGTCTCGTGGAGATGCGGTTTGCTCACCTTGGTGTCCACTAACACGGAGTACGGACTTCCCGACTCCCTCTTGTACACTTTGGTGGACAGGTCCAGTTCTTGGTTGGCACCATGATAGAAGGCAGATGGCACCTGCGCACGACGGCCGTCTTCCTGCGCCATCCCTGCCACATGCGCAGCGCAGTTTTCAACCAGCTCCTGACAGGAGCCGGCTGTGTGGCTCATTGGTAAGTGGCCCGATTTATGAAACAGTTCAGACTATAAAGAAATAGCTTTAAAACAGCGTAATTATCAAGACTCAAATCTTTTTCCATCCACAAAGAATCACTCAAAAAAAAAAAAAAAAAAAGAAAGGTATTCCTGGAACCCGTGAGCAATTCTCCCAGTGATGCAGCACCAAAGCGTAAGTCAAAGGTTTGGTATTATGGCAAGAGCAGAGCTAGTGATTTTTCTTTTGAAGATCAGCTGCAAGTGACTTGGAGCATCTTATCTACAAAGAAAAGCAAAGAAGAAAAAAGTCAGATACCACTATTTCCTTTGTATAACATGCACTTACACCATACAGCAAACACAGCCTAAAACGATCAAACTCTCTCTATATACAGTTCTTTCTTCTGCTTTTAAATGGTTCAGCGTGGGCCATTATTTTACTGGGTTACATGAATTCAACAAACATTTTATTAGAATTGGATTCTAAGTAAATTCTAAGGTAGCAGGAGTCACTGTCCCTTCACTGAGATATCTTTAGAGCTTAGCACAATGCCTAGCACTTAGTAGGTGTTCAGTATACGTTTGATGACTAAATGAATAGCTGCTCCTGCATAGCACTCATTATCCTAGATGCTATGAGGCATACTGATACGGCAAAATATATCTGTCTACAATTTAGCCTGGTTATATAAATGTGTCGTACATGGAACACACAAGAGCATTCTGCTGCTGGCTTTCTTTTCAATATCAGACACCACTGTCCACCACCCTGAGGGCTCACGGACAAAGGTGGTCGTGGGCTAGGCACTGCAGGCCAGGAAATAAACCTGCTACTTGACATAACTACTGAAAAGAGAAAATGTCCCTGGCTTTAAACAATTTAAATCTAGATATAGATTATTACTTTAGGTACTATTGTTTTTAGGTTTATCAGAATAACTTCAAAATTGCCAAGTATTTTTAAATTTGTTCTACGCATAGTTCACTAGATCCACTCAGTAACTGGGTGATTCTTCACGTGTCAGTTGCAGAAATCTAAATTCTAAGAAACAGTAACCATCAAGTTGATATGGTTCCAAGAAAAATAAAACCATCACTTAAAAAAAAAAAAAAAGATCAGAGAGGCATGTAATTTGCTTTGTGACATACCTCACATTGCTGTTTAGCCAACCACCTAACCTCTGAGTCATATGAAATGACTGCAAACACATACCCTGTCTAGTTGACAAAAGAAGAAAACCAGTATTTACTGAATGCCTGCTACGTGCACAGGCACTGTGAGGGTGCTTATTATCTATTATTTCTATTTAATAACCACTGCAAAACTTTGGGGTTGATTTTTACATTATTCTTCTCTTCCATTTTCT
Organism: Myotis daubentonii; assembly: GCF_963259705.1. Classification (NCBI taxonomy): domain Eukaryota; kingdom Metazoa; phylum Chordata; class Mammalia; order Chiroptera; family Vespertilionidae; genus Myotis; species Myotis daubentonii. The sequence goes on along the minus strand of NC_081855.1, from coordinate 46,702,026 downwards.
TTCTCTGTATGGATTTGTTCTTTAAAAATTATTTTACTTTCATGTTAGTGGAATTTCAGAAAGGAGTGGTGATAAATGCTACTATATTTTACTTGACATCTGCATAGATATATTTACTTTTTTGTATTTATTAATGAGAAAAATTATGCCTCTGAGAGGCTAACTAATTTGTCTAAGATCACATATCTATTCAATGACAAAAGCAGTGTCTGATCCTAGGTCTGCCCGACTCCAAAGCTCATAGTCTATCTCTACTGTGACAAGTGACACTCCAAAAAATAACTTAAAATTAATTATTCCTCTAATCACAGACCTTTTTGGAATAAACAGTTTCACACTTCATATTTTAAGTAGGAAAATCTCAGTAACTTTATTTCACATGTACCAAAACTTCTGACCCTAGAAATAATGTAAACGACTACAAGTACTGTTATATAAACTTACATTGATCTCAAATTAAGCAAGGGAAGAGAAACAATAAAATTCATCTAACCAGCAAACGCTAAGAGTTAAATAAAAGTCAGGAAGACAAAAAATAAGTAACGGAAGGAAGGAAGGAGGGAGGGAAGGAAGAAAAAGCCTCTGTGGTCGGCCACTAATACTTTCTTCCCAAATACTCTGGGCACAGGGTAGGACTGCACTTTCCAGCCCTGCCCCTGCCCTGCAGCACATCGGGAGTGGACGTGACACCCAGGCCAGGGCATCTTCTAACCAAGACGAGAGCCTCCAGACCTCGTCCCCTCTGCCGCAGGGGCCGGCGATCGTCAAGGTGACGACGGCTATCTTTGCTATCAGCTGGGGTCCCTGAGGGACTAAAAGTACTTACAGGATATATGCACAGTGCAGTGGATTTTTTTAAATTTACTTTTCCACAGAGTGTGTTTTTCAAGCCACTGGGATTTTGTGTTGTTTATGCCTACAGCATAACCTGGCCCATCCCAGCGTATACAAGTGGAATCTGGAAGTGGGTTGCTGCTTCATCAAAATACCCAAAATACATAAAAAAGGTTTAGGAAGCTGGGAGGAGGCAAGGAAACTGCTACTGGAGGCTAAAAGGATATGATGCAGTGCTGAAATGATTGGTGAAACTCACCTAATTACTTCATGAGATAGATAACATGCCACAGAGCTGAAAGCTCTAGGGGGGGAATGGGACTATAGGACTATTAAGAGAGAGTGCTGGTTACTGTTGGTTGTATTTGAGATATTACTTCATGCAAAGGGTAAATTCACATTTCCATATCTAGAATAAGAAGAGCACAATATGCTAATTAGACTGGACAGCCAAACGACCTTCCGGACATCATTCCAGATGTCTGTCCGGATGAAGCTGTGGTGGAAGGGAGGCAGAGGCGGTTAGGGGCAATCAGGCAGGCAGGTGAGAGGTTAGGGGCGATCAGGCAGGCAGGTAAGCAGTTAGGGGCCATCAGGCAGGCAGGTAAGCAGTTAAGGGCGATCAGGCAGGCAGGCAGAGTGGTTAGGGGCCATCAGGCAGGCAGGCAGGCGAGCGATTAAGGAGCTAGGAGTCCCGGATTACAAGAGGGATGTCCAACTGCCAGTTTAGGCCATATCCCGCAGGGGTCCCGGATTAGGAGAGGGTGCAGGCCGGGCTGAGCCCCTCTCTCCTCCCATGCACGAATTTCATGCACTGGGCCTCTAGTAAGACAATAAAAACCAATGTGCATTATTCATCACAGTTGCTAAAGCTACCTTAACTTTCACCAATAACCCCCTAGGGCCAAACAAGAAATTAAATACTAAGGAGGCTACACTTCAGGACCTGATGATCACAATGTATATTTATAACATCTTTCCACTGTTCAATTCCATTCACAAACATCATCGAAAGGAGAATATAATTTCACCAAAGAGTTTTTTTTTTTTTACTTTTTAAAAATATGTTTTTATTGATTTGAGAGAGAGACGAAGGCAGAGGGAGAAACATCAATTGGCTGCCTCCTGCACTCCCGTTACTGGGGATTGAACCCACAACCCGGGCAGGTGTCCTGACAGGAATCGAACCACAGACCTCTGGTGCATGCGCTCAACCAACTAAGCAACACAGGTCAAGGCAACAAAGGAATTATTTTTAAAAGAAGGGTAAGAGTTTTATTTTTATTTTATTTATTTTTTAAATATTTTTATTGATTTCAGAGAGAACGGGAGAGGGAGGGAGAGACAGAAATATCAATGATGAGAGGGAACCATTGATTGGCTGCCTCCTGCATGCCCCCCAATGGGGATCAAGCCCGCAACCCTAGCATGTGCTCTTGACTAGAATTGAACCCGGGACCCTTCAGTCCACAGGCTGACGTTCTATCCATTGAGCCAAACCAGCTAGGGCAGGTAAGAATTTTATATTACTGTTAGCTTTTCCATTAAAATCTGACCAAGTCCTGGCTACATGAACATGCAAATAAAATCCAGTGCCCTAAAAACAACCAGGAGAACATATCCACAATATATATAATCTCGGAAGGTCTCAGTTTAGCCTGACCAAATGTTGTTTTATGGAACACAATTATTTTAATGCACTAGTCCATTTTTAAAATGCTGTCAAGGTATCTTGATAATTATTAACTGAAATCCCGCCTCTTAGCTTTATTAAGGAAAATAAGAGACTTAAAAGACCTTGAATCTTCCTTTTCTTAAACTCCTACAAGGAACACCTCAGGTTAGACGGAGATATATTTAGCAGGATGTTCACACTATGGCTACCTGTAATGTAAGCCATTATGAGAGGCCTATGTACGTGTCCATTTGACTAGATCATTGTGAACTTGAATTAAAAACTCATTAAGAAAATGAAAATAAGTGAAGTGCCCTTATTACATTCCTATATTTTACAAAAATTTAAATCACAAACATTTTAGGTGCTTAACAACATCAGGAAATTATGGAATTTAATGTATATACTTGACCTACCAAAAGGAATGTTATTGTTTTTTCATTAACAAAAATTAACACTTAGAAAAGAAGCTTAAATGAACTAATCTTAAACCAAGGGGTATATACAAATAGTCTAAGGCAAAAATATTTGAAACCAGATGGGAAGGTTTAACCCAAACCACAACATACCCGGAACATGGCCAATGGAAAAAGACAAATTGCTAATATATCACCTGCCCTTGCCTTCCCATAAGTCTGTATGTTCCTCTCCTTAGCAGCAACTCTTAAACTCTGGAGAATCTTTAGAAAAGCACAAATCTTCTCTTTATAAAAATGAACAGACAAAATTTTGCATGTAATATCAAGGAGTTTGCCCTTTTCTAGAACCCCATCCATGGATCTCCTAGGGATCCAAAACCCCCTATCTAAGAACTCCTGCTAAAGAGCAGATTTAACTTTTTCATATTTGAAATGTACGTTTAGATTATGCTTGTAAATTAAATTCTTCTTTGCCTCCTTTGCTCTTCTCCCTACCTTTTTCTTCTAATCTCTCCAGCATAACTATCATCATTAATGAAGTAAATGAAAAAAATCTTTAAAACTAGAAATAAGAGATCTTAGTATGAACCCCAATATGCCACTTCACCAGGTATATCACCTTGGACAAGCCAACTAATCTTACTCAATCTCAATGTGTTCCTTGTAAAGCTAGAATAACAATACCCACACCTATTTAATCTGATGACACAGGCAAAGTTCTCAGTACATGTGGATTTCAGTACTGGCTCCTTTCTCATTCCTATTTGAGAAGATCTTTCTTTCTTTTTTAAAATATATTTTTATTGATTTCAGAGAGAGGAAAGGAGAGAGAGAAACATCAATGATGAGAATCAGATGGAGCCCACAACCCTGACCACTTGGTTCATGGGTGGATGCTCAACCTCTGAGCCCCACGGGCTGGGCAAGAAGATCTTTCTTAAAGAAGTTGTAGATTACAGATGGCAGAGCAGAGATTTATGTAATTTTAGAATTGGGTACGTGCATTTTTCCATAGTGTACATGAGGGAGTGAAGATGAGAAAAAGGAAAAGATTGTGAAGAGAAATTAAGCTTAAAGAATGAACAGGCTACAAGCAAAGAAAGAATAAAACTGAAGTTTATAAAATTAAAAACTTTTGTGTCAAAGGACACGATCAAGAAAGTAAAGAGATGGCCCGGCCAGTGTGATCAGTGATCAGAGCACCAGTCTGCGCACTGAAGGGTCCTGGGTTCAGTTCCTGGTCAAGGGCACATGCTTGGGTTGCGGGTTTGCTTGTGGGAGGCAATCTATTGATGTGTCTCTCTCACATCAATGTTTCTCTCTCTCTCTCTCTTCTTCCTCCTCCTCCTCCCTACCTTCCTACCATTCCTTCTGAAAAGCAATGGAAAAAATATCCTCATGTGAGGATTAATAACAACAACAACAAAAAAATAGTAAAGAGACAACCCAGAGAATGGGAAAAAATATTTGTAAAACTAGATCTGATAAGCATCTAGTATCCAGAATATAGGGAAAAAACTCCTACAATTCAACAAGAAGAAGACAAATGCCCAGTTTTAAAATCAGCAAAGCATTTGCCGAAACCGGTTTGGCTCAGTGGATAGAGCGTCGCCCTGCGGACTCAAGGGTCCCAGGTTCGATTCCGGTCAAGGGCATGTACCTGGGTTGCGGGCACATCCCCAGTGGGAGATGTGCAGGAGGCAGCTGATCGATGTTTCTCTCGCATCGATGTTTCTAACTCTCTATCTCTCTCCCTTCCTCTCTGTAAAAAATCAATAAAATATATTTAAAAAATAAATAAATAAAATAAAATAAAATCGGCAAAGCATTTGAATAGACTTAAAAACATATACAAATGGCCAATATGTACAGGAAAATAATGCTCATAATCTTTTGTCATTAGAAAAATGCAAATCAAAACCACAATAAGATACTACTCTATACCTAGGAGGATGGTTATCAGAAGCTGGGAAAGAGCTGGTGTTGGCTGGGACGTGGGAAACTGAAGCCTCACACGTCACTGATGGAATATCAACAGGTACAGCCACTTCTGTCTGGAAACAGTTTGGCAGTTCCTCAAACTGTTTAACAGGGAGTTACCATATGACCCAGCAATCCCACTCCCAGGCATATACTCAAGAGAACTGAAAATATACAGTCAAACAAAAACTTGTGTATAAATGTTCACAGCAGCATTATTCATAACCACCAAAAAGTAGAAACAATCCAAATATACACCAACTGATGAATCCATAAATAAAATACATATCCACACAGTGGAATATTACTAGTCATAAAAAGGAATGAAGCACTGATAGATGAATCCTGAAAACGTTGTGCTAAGTGAAAGAAGCCACACACAAAAGGCTATACATTGTATGATTCCATTTATACGAAATAATCAGAATAAGCCAATCTATGGGAAGTAAATTAGTGACTGATAAGAGTTAGGGGTAGGAAGGTTCCAGGTTTCTTCTTGGGATGATGAAAATATCTTGGAAATAGATATTGGTAATGGTTGCATAGCCTTCTGAAAATACTAAAAACCAATGGATTGAACACTTACAAATGGTAAATTATATGGGAAATGAATTATACCTCAATTAAAAATAATAAATACAAAAATGAAATAGGCCGAAACCGGTTTGGCTCAGTGGATAAAGTGTGGATTGAAGGGTCCCGGGTTCGATTCCGGTCGGGGGCATGTACCTGGGTTGCGGGCGCATCCCCAGTGGATGTGCAGGAGGCAGCTGATCGATGTTTCTCTCTCATTGATGTTTCTAACTATCTCTCTCCCTTCCTCTCTGTAAAAAGTCAATAAAATATATTTTTTAAAAAATGAAATAGGCTATCTGGATGCTAACAGCCCAAAGGTGGTAGAACAGTAATTTCTGAAAACAATGATATTTTATCTAAAATGACTTTACTGACTTACTGGATAGGCCATACACTACAAACGGGGCTCTAACAGCCGTGATGCAATGAGACTGAGCAGACAACCAGAACTTCCGCGGGGCTGAGAGTCAGAGGGTCTGGGCGGCTCTATTTGGCTCGTCCATACTCCTGGGCCGGTGACTTCACCTTTGGAGCCCCCAGTTTTCTCCACTATACACGTAAGGGGTTCCCTCCCACCACTGACATTTACTGTTTGTGCTGACGATTTGTTTCCATTTTCCTGCCTAATGCACCTGGTTGCCTACAGCCACACAGTGATTCCCACCCTTTTCAACATTAAGGGCTACCGTGTACTCCAGTATCCACCCTCCCACCCCACTGCCATGTTCCCATAGAGCATTGTTTTAAAAAATTGTAAGACTCTGCATTCAGGTCGCACCTTTTTATTTTTTACTAACCAAATACAAGAATTGCCTATCATAACTTTTTGGCTAGACTATCTAGTTTTGCCATAATTTCCATTTGACTTTCAAACACAAAAATTAGCTTATGTGTCTCAGGTTGGGGATGCCTGGGTTAAGGGGCTGTATTATCTACCGTCTTGAAATAGGTCTGACACTCAATGGGATTGAACCACAACCTAAACCTGGTGTAAGTAAGTTTCTCCAAAGGGTGGAAAGAGACATCACCACATTCAACACTGTTCCCTGGGTGATTCCTTTCAATCCTATGCCTTCAGCAGGAAGCACTGAGGCCCTGGCCGGTGGGACTCAGTTGGTTGGGTGCTGTCCCATGCATGGAAAGGGTGCCGGTTTGATTCCCGGTCAGGGTACATGCGTGGGTTGCAGGATTGTAGAGTGCATGATTGATGTTTCTTGAGAGAGAGAGAGAGAGAGAGAGAGAGAGAGAGAGAGAGAGAGAGAGAGAAAGAAACATTGTTGTGAGAGAGACATCAATCGATTGCCTCCTGCACTCACCTGGGCCAGGGCTGGGGATCGAACCTGCAACCCTTCAGTGTGCAGGCCGACACTCTAACCACTTAACAACACTGGCCCGGGCAAGAAATAGTATTTTTTTTAAAGGTGCCATATAATTATTTAAAAGGACAAGAAAGATGTAGAATGGATAGGCTGTGGAAGGTCCTGTGCAGAGCATGAGATGTGACCTAGGTGCTGAGGGGTGGGGGGATCTGAAAAGGCAGAGAGGAAATTAAAGACAGGCTGAGGAGAAGGCTACGTGAGTAAAGCTTCACCAAGAATAAGTGCAATGTATCCAGGGGGTGATGAAGACACAGCCTCGCCCACGGCATCTCACAGGGGATTCAGTTTAATGTAAAGAGAAGGGACAGAAATCAGGGGGCTGAGGAATACAGGCATCACCGAAGGTGGCAGAGAGCCAAGAGGGGGGGAGGTCAACAACATCTGCTCATTAGATGCAAAGGATAAAGAAAGAAAATGATCAAAGATGATTTCGGCAATTTAAATTCCCATTCCTATTTGATAAAGCCACAAGCTTAAGCTCCACAGTTCAGAACATATCAACCACAAGAAAAAAGATACATAACAAAAGATAGCAATAGTAAATGAAAAATGACTAATTTTCTCTTCGTTATACGATAAAGATGATTCTAATATAAAAACACAAACTCAAAGTACTAAACCACAAAAGCCCAGATACTTTAAAAGACAAGGAAATCTATACCACAGCTACCTAAAACCATTTGGAATACCTTCCCAAAACACTTTCCGTCACCCATATGTTCTCAAACCTGAAGTATTGTTTCCCTTTGGTCTTACTGAAGAAATAGGTTTTAAAGAGATAAATAGGTTTTGGGAGATAAAGCTTTCTATAAACTCGTGTATAGCCACCACATAAGAAAATATTAAAATATGTTCATGTTCACTTCAGGAAACTCTAAAATTTAAAACCACTCCAAAATATGACCACTTCAAAGAAAAGGGGATAATTTCAAAGTCAAGACCAAAACAGCTTCTGATACAAACGGCATGTTTCAGAAACCCAGTTTCATTTTGAGTCTTGTGTGTTTGTTGCCCTCAAGGGATCTGCAACTTTCGAGCAAGATTTTTTCATTAAATGGCAGGTAACAGGTAAAGCAAAGGGGAAAAATCAATACATCTTCACGCTACAACACACCTCAGCTCTTCAGTTTAATGAAAGAAAAGCACAGTCCTTATGAACACACACACACACACACACACACACACACAAATACATGTATCATATGGACAGCATTTGTTAGTTACTGTGACATCACACTAAAATATTAGCTCAAAGCTAAACTAAAGGCATGCAGGAGGCAGCCAATCAATGTTTTTCTCTCATCCATGTTTCTATCGCTCTCCCTCTCCCTCTCTTTCTAAAATCAATAAAACCATTTTTTTAAAAGAAAAAAAGCAGAAGGACATGTGGCCATGTAACACTCTGCTTGTGCGGAGAGAAAACCCCTCAGTGTCACAGAAAATCCTCTTGGCTATTTGTTCTCGGGCATAACAACGTGTCAGTAATAACCTCAGCAGGCGAAGCTGATGTTCAAATATGCCATTTTTCCCACATAGAATTCTTAATCACCCTTTTCCAAATCATGGTTCTCTGTATTGAACTGTGAACGACAGTGCTTATTTCAGTAAGACAAAAATACCAAACCACCGTATTTCTGAATGAACAACCTGAGGCAAAACACTACCTCCTCATAAACTCCAGAGAAGTTACTTTTAGGGTAACAATACACACTTTAGACATTTTTCACCCGCACTGGAACGCCTAAAAAACGAGCCTATGAACAGCAAAGGCATCGAGCCCAAGGGAAGTGAACAGACTCCTGGCTTGCAGACAAATGAGTAGGTGGAGAAAACATTTACGTGGGGAGATAAATTGTATATAATGGCCCCCCCCCCCGTTTTTTTTTTTAGTGCTGGGAAAGGGATGGGAAAGAGGGAGAGGGGTGGGCAGCTGGGAGGGGGAGGCCAGGAAGGCGGGAGAGAGGGAGAGTGTGGGGGAGAAGGGAGCCGAGGCAGAAGTCCTACATAATTCTTTTAAAAAACGTTATTGAACTTATTGGGGTGACACTAGTTAATAAAATTATATAGATTTTAGATGTACAATTCTGTAACACATCGTCTGTATGGGCATCTGGGCTGCCTTAGAATCTTGGCTATTGTAAATAATGTTGCGATGAACTATATTCCTTCGAATCAATGTCTCAGGTTTCTTCAGATATATTTTCGGAAGTGGAATTGCTGGGTCATAAGGCAGTTCCATTTTTAATTTTTTGAGACACTCCATACTGTTTCCCAAGGTGGCTGCACCAATCTGTACTTCCACTGACAGTGCACGAGGGTTCCCTTTTGTACGCATCCTTGACAACCCGTTTGCTGACTCATCGCTGATAGCCATTCTGGCAGGTGTGAGGTGACATCTCATTGTGGCTGTAATTTGTATTTCTCTGATTGGTGAAGTAGAGCATCTTTTCATATGTCTATTGGCCATCTGCATGTCCCCTATGGAAAAGTGTCTTTTCAGGCCCTTTACCCATTTTTTAATTGGATTGTTTTTTAGGTGTTGAGTTATACAAGTTCTTTATAAATTTTAGATATTAACCCCTTTTCAGATGTATCATTGGAGAATATGTTCTCCCATTCAGTGGGTTTTCATTTTGTTGTTTTTTTGTTGTGCAAAAACTTTTTAGTTTGATGTAGTCCCATTTGTGTTTCCCTTGCCTGAGAAGACATATCAGAAAAAAGATTGCTATAAGCAATGTCTGAGATTTTACTGCCTATGTTTTTTCCTACGATTTTTATAGTTTTGAGTCTTACATTTAAGTCTGTAACCCATTTTGAGTTTATTCTTGTGCGTGGTGTAAGAAAGTGGTCTAATTTCATTTTTTTGGGCATATATCTGTCCCATTTTCCCAATGCCACTTATTGAACAGATTATGTTTACTCCACTGTATGTTCTTGCCCTTGTCAAATATTAACTGACCATAAAAATGTGAGCTTATTTCTGGCCTCTATTCTGGTTCCATTGATTTGTATGTCTGTTTTTTATGCCAGTACCACGCTGTTTTGATTACTATAGCCTTGTGGTATAGTTTGATATCAGGTAGCGTGATTCCTCCAACTTTGTTCTTCTTTTTCAAGATTGCTGTGGCTATCCAGTGTTTTTTGTGGTTCCATATAAATTTTTGGAACATTTGTTCTAGTTCTGTAAAATATGCCTTTGGTATCTTGAAAAAAATCGCATTCAATCTATATATTGCTTTGCGTAGTATGAACATTTTAATTATGTTAATTCTCCCTATCTATGAATACAGTATATGCTTCCATTTATTTGTATCTTCTTCAATGTCTTATGATTTTCTGAGGATAGGTCTTTTACACATCCTTGAGTAAATTTATTCCAAGGTATTTTTAAATGCAATTTTAAATGGAATTATTTTCTTAGTTTCCCTTTCTGATAGTTCATTATTGGTGTATAAAAATGTAACTGATTTCTAGAAATTTATTTTGTATCTTGCTAGTTCATTGAATTCATTTATAAACAGTTCTAGTGTTTTGGGGGAATCTTTAGGGTACTCTATATACAGTATCATGTCATCTGCAAACAATGACAGTTTTACTTCTTTTCAATTTGGGTGCCTTTTACAATGCTTTTCTTAATCTAAAAAAACAACACAGCTCTTCACAACATATATGCTATAAACAGTAAAAAATCCCGAATAAATATTAGTTTGCGTGCTTGTTATTTTGTTTTGTAAATCATTTCTGTCATTGCCCAAATCCAATGAGTGGTCAAGATAACCAAAGCCAACATGACCAAACAGATTTCCCAGACCAGTCAGTAGCCTGGGAATGTATGACTAAGTCTAATTTCCCTTCATCTATGTATGTTGAAGAAAAGATTTTAACTAGGAATGTGGGTTTTTATTGTAATATCTTTAAATGTATTTCCCTTACCAAAGTCAAAGAATTTTCACACTTTTTCTTTTCTTTTCTTTTTTTTTTTTAAAATATATACTTTTTATTGATTTCAGAAAGGAAGGGAGAGGGAGAGAGAGAGAGAAACATCAAGGATAAGAGAGAATCATCAATTGGCTGCCTACTTCACATCCCACACTGGGTTCCAGCCCGCAACCTGGGCATGTGCCTGACCAGGAATCAAACCGTAACCTCCTGGTTCATAGGTTGACAATCAACCACTGAGCCACACTGGCCGGGCTACACTTTTTCTATCAGCACTTTGGCAACGTCTTTAAGAAATGTGGATAGAAAAACCACAGATAGTTTTGACCATAGAAACATTGTCCAAGGAATCACTCCGCCCCCCCCCAGCTCCTCCCCGACAAAAAACACCAACAGAAACAAAATACTACATTTATCTAAGCATCACACAGTCCCTATCAAATAAGTATTTGTCTCTTTCATAAAGGGAGGAAATTAGGGCCCACTGACTAACAGGTGGGTCACAGGGGCTCTTGAGAGCAAAAGCTGGATGAGTATATAATCACAATTCCCTTTTCCTCCTTAAAATGAAATCCAACCAGAGGACAGATGACGCTGAGGGGGGAGGGGGAGGGTAAGGAAGACTATCTAGATTTTCTAATGTGCCTACAATGAACATCAATTATTTCTGTAATAAACAAAACCACTAATCCTAAACTTGAAAAAATGAATGAACTCATCAAACCCATTCAAATTCACGTTTAAGATCATTTAGATGCAAGTGTGGATGAAAGAAAAATTTTTAAAAGTACAAACATAATGTAACCAAGCATGAAAACACTTAAAATGTACACTAAACCTCAAAATATCATTAGACTTTCATGAACGTCAACACATACATTCATTCATTCATTCATTCATTCATTTATTTATTTATTTATTTATGGTTGCTTCCTGATTGCACCCTGATCGGGGCTTGGGGATCAAACCTGAAAGCCAGGTATGTGCCCTTAACTGGGATTCGAACCCACAATCCCCTGGTTTGCGATTGAGGGCAGATGCTCTAACCACTGAGCCACTGGCCAGCGCTCAACACATTTATTGATCATCTATTACGTGTGAGATCTTCTAAACCAGCAGTGGTCAACCTTTCGGGCCTAGCGGACCACCAGTGGTCTGCGGACCACCGGTTGGCGACCACTGTTAAACTGTATTTTCCTAAAGAATTCGGATCATGTAACTCCCTAGCTACAAACTCTTTATTGGTTTCTACAGCCTTGGAATAAAGTACAAACTGCTAGCAAAGCATTACAAACCCTGCACCATCTGAGCCCAACTGACTTTTCAGTCCTTGCTCCCAAAGTCCTCCTCTCCCACCGACATCCTCATGCTATTTCTCAAATGCACCTTGAACTTTCTCCACCACTGACCCTTTGATTATGCCATTCTCTCCTTCTGCCTAGAACACTCCACCACCCATGGTAAAATCCTAGCCATCTTTCAACATCTAGCTCAAATGCATCTCCTTGAAGCTTTTCTTGACCACTATTTTTCTTTTCCTAGAATGCTTCAGAGAATTTTTTTCTAAGAAAAACGTGGTATGCTAATGGAAGAAACACTCAAGAGTTCCACTGAAGCTGGGAGGAAAGTGATTTTTAAAAATTCGTATCTACTTGGTGTTGCCAATTTCTTTCTCCTCTCCCTAAACTGTTTCAAGGAATGGTTCAAATTAATACAGTGAGTTTGGACAGCAAGGTTTCAGAAGGAATTCTTTGCATTAGCAAATGTAGAGTAAAAGACACCCAAGTACTACCCTACCTATAATGGTATTTTGCTTCAAGGCCAGCCCCTTTTTCTTCTTCAAGAATCACTTAATACTTACATTCTTTCACAGCAAGACATTACAGACAGAGAAACCATCTGGCAAAGTATACTCCTGACGATTACTTTCAATTAACAGACAAGTTAATTTCCTAGTGAACGAAAGGTGGCTATTTCCTACATGCTCCTGGCGACAGGGACTTGTAACTGCATGGGCCAGAGCTACACTCACCCATGTCATAAATCACGTTTCTGCAAGTTTTCCACGCTGCCCTAAAATGGCCTTGGGCAGAACTGCCTGTAAACGTCAAAAGATAACTTTTAAAGATATCAATGTTGAAGGTAACTGTTTAAATAAATACAGAGATCCAGATACATTATATATGGTACATACATATGACTAAAAAAAATCTATGAGCAGATAGTCAAGCTTATTGAAGTAGAGTTTAAGTAGAGTTTATTGTAAACTATAATCCTAGAAAACTAAGATATAGCTATATTATAAAACATCGACATTAGACTATAGATTGTTAACTACAATATTACCTATGTAATTTTAACTTATAGATATGATACAGACCATCACTGTATTATTATGTTTAGTTCCAAAGCACAAACTGTAGCTGTAAATCAAGTTATTTCATATGGATTCGATATATAATTATGAAACAGTTCTAGATCTGGAACTGTCCAAGCCTGCAACAGTTGGTGTTTGTGGACATGTCTTTCAGCACTCAGAGTACCACCTGGCCCAAAAGACATAAATCATCTTTAAAGAAAAGAAAAAAACTAACTTTCAATTTGAGGTGACGAAAAGGTTGAGGAGAGACTGGAAGGCAGAACAGACTATCTTTTGGATTTTGTGATAATACCAGACAAGTTAGAATAGATGCAGAAATGTATATATATTCTTTACCCAAATGAAACAGGAAGAAATTGCCATTTGAAATTAGATCTTTTTCTACTATGTATGTATTTTCCAAATTTAAGTTAAACATCTTCGCACTTAGCAATATTAAGTGTTTTTAAGGTTACCATATGATGTGAACTTCAAAAATATTTTATGTCAAACAGCTATATAAGTAAAAATGTATCTGCTTTTGAAAAAACCTATACCTCTAAAAGTTTTTGCTGTGTAGTATATATAAAGATTATTCTTTTTCTCTTTGTGAATAACCTTTTAGATAACAGCTATATTCTAAGATAATCTGGCTTTACCCACCAAGAAACTATAAATAGCCTATTAAGAAAAAGATGACTTGTCCACTAAAACTTATATTAAGATCAGTCTTCATATTTAAAACTCTATTATTATTTAGAAAATTATCTAGCTTATTTTCTTCTCTAGACTAGATAAACTAAGTGTGAGTTTCATATGCTAAGTCTAACGAAGTGCTCACATCCTACCTGCCTAATAGCATCAGTTTAATTAGCTGCTTCACAGAAGGGTTTCTCAACCCTCAACCTCAGCACAGTTCACATTTTAGACCAGAGAATTCTTTGCTAGAATATTTAACAACATAACTGGCCTCTACCCACTAGATGCCAATAGCACACACACGCCTGGTCCCACTCGTGACAAAGATGTGTCCAAACATTGTCAAATGTCCCCTGGAGGCAAAACTGGCTTTGGATGAGAACCACGGCTTTACATATTTATACTTTAATTATTATTCCCATGTTTGGGCGAAAAGAAGGAGAAATGGTATTACTGCAATTAAAGCAAAAAATCTGATCAAATGCAGTCTTTAATAGAAATGATGAGGCCTCAGCAGTTATTAAAGTGCAGTGTACATATAATTATATGCCAGCACCGACTCATTGATAGGTCTACCTAATTTCTAAATATTCAAAACTAGGTTACCTATACTTAAGTTTTTCATGTTGCTATTTGTTTAAAACCCTGGATTTCCAAAGAGTTTAAATATTTGGCAGTTATTAAAATTACATTAAGTAAAAATATTTTTAATAATTAGCAATTCACAAAGGATTGTGACTTCAATATTATGAAATGAGATAGTAAAATAAATATTTAGCAGTTACAAAAACAAATCCTGCAAGAGCTGTAATTATTTTTAAGACATTTTTCCATCATACTTAACTCCTTTAAGGATAAAAGAATACAGAGTTTTCTCCCAAGTTTGGCTTGGGAACTCTCTTAATATTGTGAAAATACAAGCCAGGTCTTTGAGAATGTAAAAAGAAATGGCTTGAAATTATTTTGCCCCTCTAAGTATCTTAATATTTAATTTTAAATAGGACATTACAATTTTCCTATGGATCAATTAGGGGACACTTTTATTTTTTTAAAATCTTCATCTGAGGACATGTTAACTGATGTTTAGAGAGTGGGAGGGAGGAGAGAGAGAGAGAAACATAGACGTGAGAGAGAAACATTGATTGGCTGCCTCCCACACGTGCCTGGACAGAGATTGAACCACAACCTAGGGATGTGTCCTGACCAGGAATTGAACAGACAACTTTTTGGTGTAGAGGAAGACGCTCCAACTGACTGAGCTACTTGGCTAGGGAGGGGGCACTTAAAAAAAAAAAAATAGCCCTAGCTGGTTTGACTCAGTGGATAGAGCATTGGCCTGTGGGCTGAAGGGTCCTGGGTTTGAGTCCCGGTCAAGGACACATACCAGTTGGGGGCATGTAGGAGGAAACCAATCGATGTATCTCTTTCACATCGATGTTTCTCTCTCTGTCTCTCCCGCCCACTTCCACTCTCAAAAAAATCAATGGAAAAAATATCCTCAGGTGAGGATTAAAAATATATACATATATATTTAATAGGTATACATTCACATGAATCAAAAGTCTTAAGAACAGAAGAACATGTAATAAATTGAGCATCATTACTCATGCTAGCCAAAACCAGAAATAATCTGAATGTTCATCAATGGTAGTATGAACAAATAAATGATAATATACTAGAGGCCCGATGCATGAAATTCGTGCAAGGGGCTCGGCGCTCCCCACCCCCCCTTCATCCAGAAGGATGTCTGGTCTAATTAGCATATTACCCTTTTATTATTATAGCTAGCATATAATGGAGTATTACATGAGAATAAACTATTGTTATATACAATATGGGTAGGCTATTCTCATTTCCTTCCTTCAGTACATAGTACAAATGAGTCCATACTGTATTCCACTTATAAGAAGCTCAAAAACAACAAAAACCAGCAAAACTAACCTATGATGATAGAACTCAGAATAGGGGCAACCTTTGGGAGAGCAGTCACTGGGAGGGACAAGAGAGGCTGCTTCTGGTTCTATAAATAACCTATGTAATCTGCTGACTATACAGAAGAGTCTATGATTCTTCTGTGTATACCTATGAATTCCCTACCGTTCTATGTTACTGTCTACTTTAATTAAAATTTTACTTAAAAAAAAATACAGCGAAGCATCTCCCTCCAACCCAGCTGCCTCAGTCGTCCAGTTCACTCTCCCAGCTGACAACCAATACAAGTTTCTGATAAACACATTGTTTCTTAGAGTTATTCTGTGCTATGTAGGGAAATCCCCACCCAACTTTTTTACAATCAGTAACACATTCTGTGCACTGTTATATGCCTTGTTATTTTCATTAACAATACAGCTTAAAGATTTCCACAGCAATATATAGTTTCTTCATTCTTTTTGCAGCTATATAAAACCTGTTCTATTTCATGAATATACCCTAATTTACTTAACCAATTCTACACTGATGGGCATTTAGTTTTTTCTAAACTTTTGCTGAGTTAATTTAACTGATTTTACATACAAAGGAAGGAAGGAACAAAGGAAGGAAGAAAAAAAAAAGGAAGGAAGGAGGGAAGGAAGGAAAGAAGGAAGGAAGAGAAAATTGTAAGGCTCTCTAATAGTACATGAATACAGGAAAGTCCCTGGGCATCGGGGTTACAGTCTTAAGAGGAACTGAAAAGAATACAGATTTGTCCATATCATTGAGATCACCAACACTCTACTTGCCACCTCCTCAAACAAACACACTTTACTATGTGTTTCAATGTTCACAGGCCACTGATATTACTCTAGATATATTAAAATGACACATCCAAAAGGGTGAAAACAATTCATAAGGGTCTAGTTATAAATCTCATTTTATAAGTAACAGAGTGACTTAAGAAGTTATGTCCCATTGATTAATTAAGAAGTTATGTCCCATTGAATCCCCCAAATGAAATAAAATATTTAAAGCTGAAAAGTATAACTATAATAAAGACTATATTCTTCCCTAGCATTAAAGACAAACGGAGCTACCCAATGCTGATACCTCTGTGAAATCCAGGTAAGAGTCATAACCCTCTGATGCCACAATGCATAGTAAAGACCAAAAAATTCAGCTACAGTCATTCTTTGCATCATTCCTATTTGTTCTCTTCCAACAATCCCTTCTCACCACACACTGACTGGTTTATCTAGAAACTGACAGAAGCATCTAGTTATCTACTAGGCCATTTTACTCTAGGTAAACCAGAAAAAATAGTTAAAAAAATAGCACCCCTCCTTCCCAAGAAAAAGTTTACTTAAAAAATATAGTATAGCCCTAGCTGGTTTGGCTCAGTGGATAGAGCATCCACCCACAGACTGAAGGGTCCAGGGTTCGATTCCAGTCAAGGGCATGTACCTCAGTTGCAGGCTCGATCCCAGGCCCTGGTCAGATGCGTGAGGGAGACACCAATTGATGTGTCTCTCTTACATCGATAGTTCTTTGTGTCTCTCCTCCTCACTTCTGCACTCTCTAAAAATCAATGGAAAAATATCTTCAGGTAAGGATTAACTAAAAAAAAAAAAAAAAAAGGTATTATAATTGAGAAAAAGATACATAACTCAATCATCTAAATTGTATTTGTTTAGTCAGTCTGGGTTCACATAGCATAAGTGCTATTATTAAACATCCTGGCCAAGATTAAGTTTTTTCAAGTGTTCTGCAAAATCAAGGTGAGAGAGGCTAAGATCATTGTTTGCCAATCCGTCTTTATCAGCAATCCAATACCAGTGACTGATTCCACTGATGGGCAAGCCCCTAGAGCTGGCTCAAAAATAAATGAAAATAAAGATTATCAGATTCCCTTGAGGTAATCCTGATGTGTCTACCTTATGTGAAAAGTCTCTAGGTAACTCATGGGCTCACAGACTTATCACAATAATATCCTGCAAAAGTGACAGACTAAGAAATCCTATTTTAAAAGCTCTATGCACTGAATAAAACTCTAATCATGCCCTTGAATCTACTTTTCAAAGTAATCAATCTCTTAAATTGTTTAAAAAAAGGTCATAGTTTACCCTAAAACTCCCCTTTTGGTTAAAAACAAGGCTGGGAACTACACACAATCTGTAGGAACAGGCCCGAAGTGGAGAGCTGGTCCAATCTGACAGGTAAAGCGACCTTATCTTTGTTTCCTTCTCCCACCAAAGCAAAAATGCCGAAGGCACTCGAACCTCTAGCTAGCTCTAATAGCAGTTTATAACTGACCCTCGGAAGAGCAAGAGGAATCTTTCAGAGAAAATGTTCATAAATGTTTGTAAAAATCAAAGATACCTGCTATATAAATAAACAGATTGACTAAAACCAGCATCTGATGTCGTCACTGATGCTAGCAAGCACTCTGTGGCTCTCATTAACCATGAAAATTTACACAAGGCTTTGCACGTGATTCAACTGTGGACACAGAACATCGAGATACATTAATGTCTTAAAACACCCCTTTTACCATATAAGCTTGAATAGGCTTAAAACACGCACAGCCTGTGGGGAACACTAGAACTAGGAGCCAAGTTTTATTGTCTACCAAGTTCAGCCAGCCATACAGCAACATATCAAAGTTCCAATAAGCACGCTGCACCTGCAAGACTGAGGTATGCTCCAAGACAAATATTTGCAATTTTTTCATCCCAAATCTGCACAAATGAAAGTATGCAGATTGCAGCACCAGACTTCTACATCTTGGAAGCCAAAACAATCTGTAGTTACACTCCACATCAACGGTGCCTTACCATTTACTGAGTCCTTAATACTCCCTCAATACTAGTGCTAGGAACTGTGCGAGAGGTTTCATGTATTATCTCCAACCCTCACAGCAAATTCCAATCTGCTGATGAGGAAACTGAGACCAGCGAGGTCAGGGTGACTTGCCCAAGGCCATGAAGCCAGTAAGTGGTGGAGCTGGGACTCAAACCCAGTTCGGCCTGGCTCCAAAGAAGCACTTCCCTGCTCCCCCTCCAGCTAGCCTCTGCTGGAGTCACTCACTGCAGAACCAGGGCACCTCTATCAAAGTAGATTCAGTGCTAACTGCTGGACACGAGGGCAAACAGCTGAGAAAAACATCACACCTCAAACCGAAGCACAAGACCCAAGAGTTCCCAGCAAGGAAATGCAGTCACCTCCTTGAGGATAACTAGTTCCAAAGGCTACGGTTCAAAATGCAAGAGAATCCACAGGCCTTGTAAATAGTGCTGTTGGCTGTCTCTCAACTGACTTTTTAGAACAAGGGAAATGAAACTCGAGAGTATTTTTGGTCAAATTATCTAAAACCCTTTAGAAAAGGGCTTTTTAAAACAGTTTGTTTTTACAATTCACTTCAATAGGCTTCAGACAAGCAAGGACAAAATCACATCAGGAGCACTACTATTCAACTTTCTCTCTACAGACTTGAAAAGTATTTTCTTACCACACTACAAGGTGGCTTCCCATACTGAGAGCAGAAATGGAAACAGCTCTGGGCGTCACGAATCAGATCTTGAGGCCACAGTTGCAGAAAGTAGGTGCTGTCTCCCTCGAGTAGGGGCTGCTGATCTGAAACCTCCTACGGGAAGGGTGTCGAAGAAGAGTGTTGAAGAAACTACAGCGGGCTGTTTGCATCAATGAGGGCGCTGCTGGCACCACTACTCCTGGTGTTTCACTGCCATGCAATTGTTTTCCAGCTTCCCAGCCCTGAATCTGGCAGAGAGCGTGCTGTTCTCACAGCCGCATGTGCTATAGGATCAGCTGCTCTGTGCCATGTGGGTGTTTAACTAGGTAAGTGACTGGTCAGAAGAGGTTCTGCAATATTAAAAACCAAGGGAAGCACCCTGTCCCAAGATTTTAATGATCTGTCACTATACTATGCTGACAAAGCAAAGTGACACACTAATATTTGCAACTTTGAAATGGTTTGGGTTCAGGACAGGCAAATAATTTCCGACAGTAAAATTTCAGGCATGACACGAACAAAAAACATAACCTGTAATATAAACCACTTCAAGCATGTTTATTAGACAATAAAAAATGTGATATTTGCAATCTCAGCATTCTTCCAAACTTCTTAGGGCACACTACATAATTTAGTAGAATACGTGCTACTCTTCAGCTATGTGGAACAGGTTCTATGCAAGATTCCAAGGCTCCCTTGCCTTTCCCAAAGCTGTTAAGACAATGAATTCCCTAGCCCCGTGGTCGGCAAACTGCGGCTCGCGAGCCACATGCGGCTCTTTGGCCCCTTGAGTGTGGCTCTTCCTAAGCCTTAGGAGTACCCTAATTAAGTTAATAACAATGTACCTACCTATATAGTTTAAAAAATTTGGCTCTCAAAAGAAATTTCAATCGTTGTGCTGTTGATATTTGGCTCTGTTGACTAATGAGTTTGCCGACCACTGCCCTAGCCTCTCAAACCCCCAAAATGCAAAAAAATTTAAGGTCTCAAAGGATTCTTTAAGTGGAAAATATTGTCAGAATTGGAAGCTCCTGGAGAGCTGGAGACTGTGCTTCTTTAATGTCACTGCCCATCACGACACTTTCGCGAAGCTGGAATGAAATATGATCAAAATGCAGAGTGATTTAAAGACTAGCTGACGGCTGCCCCCTGCTTATTGACAGGCTGGTGCAATGTTCATCCCCGGTTCTAGATTTTAAAACATGGAGACTAAACTCCCTAACTACAATTAAAATCCTTCCATTATAACAAAATTTAAAAATGGATGCTTTTGATGGCAACTTGTCACCTGGAATAAAGATATGCAATAATATTTAATAAAGTTGAAAAAAATCTTCCTCATGGAGCAGGTGCTCTACTAGGGGAAAGATAAAGTCTTGTAAGAGATCAGGTCAACCTCAACCAACAAATAAAGGTTCTGGACAGGCATCATAAAACAGACCACTGACTTTGCGGCTGAAATTAGAATTCAGTGCAAGGAACATACATTACCAAGCGGTCAAATGTAGACAAATTATTTTGGCTCCAGTTTTAACTTTGTGAAACTCTCACATACATGCTTTTTATAGGAAGACAGGGAAATGATACCTGACAAATATCTAACTCACGGCAATAAAAATAACAAAACACAAGGAAGAATACATGTACAATCTGTTTTGTTGCTTATTGCTTAGGAGCAAAGTAATGTCAAGCCTTAAGAAAAACAAAAACAAATCCCCCCACCCCACGCAAAACTTAAGTTCCTTTCACTTTTTCATAATATAGATCTTATCCTGAGGTCCCAAAACCAGCTTCAAGATGACTGTAATTACACACAAAACCATGTCTATTTCACCAAGAGCACCCAAAAAGGCTTCAGTGACCTCAAAGAAAGGTTAAGAACCCCTGAAGTAGGCATTTCCAGATACACTGAAACTCAGCAGTGAACATTGTAAACAAAATTATACCAACGGCAGCGTCTACCAGTGGTTCTCCACCTTCTGGCCCTTTAAATACAGTTCCTCATGTTGTGACCCAACCATAAAATTATTTTTTTGCTACTTCATCACTGTAATGTTGCTACTGTTATGAATCGTCATGTAAATATCTGATATGCAGGACGGTCTTAGGCGACCCCTGTGAAAGGGTCGTTCAACCGCCAAAGGGGTCGCGACCCACAGGTTGAGAACCGCTGGCTCTAGCTAAACACATGTGCACAGTTCTGATGCCAACAACCAAGCTCTGCCTGCCGGCTCCCGGGATCCACGCAGCTTCACATGGGAACATCACCTGCATTCTGCACACACACACACACACACACACACACGCCAGCCACAGCAGCTCTGCACTCCCTAGGCACACACATGTTGTCAACAAAGCATGTGTGTGCTTGTGGCCATTTCCAGAACAATACCGGCCTGACCATCTGGGGGTGGGCCCATACCATCTTCCCAAAATATTGCCTTATTTACTACTCCTTGAGGATAGATGTTAAACATGACAGCCAAAGAAGAAGAAATTTCCCCTACACCATAGGTGTCTAAATAACCGGGCAAAAGCATCACTCAGGCTATTACTGAGGGTCCCCTGGAGACGCACAGGAGGGAGACACTGTAATAACGCTGCTCGAGCAGGAGGACAATCAAAGACAGGCTCAGGGAGGCACATCCCGAGAACATGGTGTGGCAAGCACCCTTCTCCCAAGGCAAAAGCACATTCCTGGGATTGGGACAAGCCATTCCTGACAATGGATCGCGATGACAGTGGCTGCTCAGCAATCAGGAAGTGTGCGTGTGTGTGGTGGGGGAGGGATGAACTAGATGTGATCAGAGATTGGCCCTCTTCAAAGAAGAGCATATGGGATCTTAAATTGTGAAGGCAGACTTGGAGGGTGAGGCAGGGGCGGTTAGCTTTTCTACGGGAGACATCCTTCGACAATGAACACGTTATGCGCCCAGGGAACAGGGGTGTCACTGCCTCCAGTGTCTCGCATCTAGGAGTCTTCAGCAGAGCTGGGTTGGAGGGGAGGCGGAGGGGGGTGGAGAAAGGTCGGCATTGCCCCCCGGGGTGAGTGTGGGGAGGCTGCACGCGAGATGCATTTGATTTCGGGCGGCACAATACTCCGGGGGTGGGAGGTCTGGGCGCCACCGCTGGGCGGGGGAGGCAGCGGGTGCAAGCCGCCAGCTGCAGGGCAGCACGTTCGTCGGGGACGGATGCAAACCTCCCCTTGGCCCGCGAACCCGTGCAGACCCGGCCCCCCCAGCCTCGGGGCCAGCGGACTCTGCACAACTGAAGCCCAGCCCGGATCCGGGAGCTGAGGCGGGCGCCCCCGGCCCAAGCGCGGGGCCAGAGGAGCACAGCGCCCGGGGCCTCCCAGCCGGATGGGGGCTGCTCCGGCCTAGTGCACGCAGCTGCCTCGGCGAAGGGTTACCCCGGCGCCCGGAGCCCCGGCCGGCCAGGCGGACCGCTGCACGGGGCGCAGCCGCCTCGGCGGCGTGTGCGTGGGGGGGGGGGGGGGGCTGGGGTCCCTACTCACCCGGGCCGGCCGCCTCCGCCTCCGCCGCCCCGACCGCCGCCTCGGCGGTCCATCCTGCGGCGGGGCCCTGTAGCCGCGGTGCTCGAGTAACAACCGCCGGCCGGGCCGGCCCCTCCCCCCTGCCCAACGTCCGTCCTCAGGGCCGCTCCGCAAACCCGGCCTCGGCCGCCGCCGCCGCCGCCGCCGCAGCGCTACGTGGCCGCCGCTCCGACGTCTCGCGACTCCCTTCCGAGCGCGCGAGGGCGAGCGGGGCCGGCGGGGCGGGCGGCGCGCGGGGAGGGAGGCAGGGGAGGGGGTGTGCGCGTGTGGATGTGTGTGCGGAGCGGGGGGCGGGGAGGAGGGGAGCGCGGCGGCGAGAGCGCGCGCGCGCCCGCGGCCCCGTCCCTCGCCGGCCCCCCCCACCCCCCCGCCCAACAGGGATCCCGACACCTCCCTCCGCCCGGCCCCCTGGCATCCCGGCCGCTGGGCGCGGCGGCGCGCATGCGCAGCCCTGGGGCCGGCCCGAGTGCACCTTTTCTCCCTCCCGCCACCGCGTGAGCGCTCCGCCGCCCAGATAACCGCCGGCTCCCGCTCCACCCCCGCCCGCGCCCACTCCGCCCACTCCCGGGCGCCCAGGTAAGGCGCGCACTGCGCGTGCGCAGCGCCCTCCCGGGGGCTGGGGGCGTGGCTGCGGAAAGGAAGCCCAGACGCGGGGGGGCGGGAGCTGGGGGCGGGGGGTGCGGGACCGCACGAGACAGGACAGGGGGCGGGTGAGGATTAGGCGGAGGCGAAGTGAAGAAAGCGGGGGCCAAAGTTGAAAAGTGGGCCCAAATGAGACTTAGAAGTAGAAGAGCCTTTGGCTTATGAGATAAAGTGAAAAAAAAGGAAAAAATCTTGACCGTGGCCTCCTTGTGACAGGAAGGGCGATGTGAGTGACAGAAGACAGACATAAAGGAGGCAAGCTAATACGCAGTGTGATCACTGGCCAGATGAATGAGAAAAACCAGTAAAAAGTGGAGACATTTAGAGATTGCCAGAATGGTGGGAAAAACAGTTTGAGAGCGGCGCTCGCCCGTTCCGGGGCCAGGAATAGGGAAGGGGATGTGTGTGGGCTTGAGACATAGAGCTGCTGCAAGAAAGGAAGCCTACATTGTAAGCATTACAGCATTATGACTAATTAGCTATTAATCATTAATATAATTAATGCTACTATTAGCTAACAAGTTAGCACTTATCCCAGTTGAGAGCCAAGAGAGGGTATCCGTAATGGAAGGTGCTTGGAGTACAGAGAAGGGAAATGAAGGAGGCAAGGGTGGAGAAGCCCTAAGACAGCAACTTGAAGGATCTTGACCTTTTCTCACCATAATCCAAACTTCCTTGATGTTTTTCTTTTTAAAATACTTTTTATTTATTTTTTATTGATTTCAGAGAAGAAGGAAGAGGGAGAGAGAGATAGAAACATCAATGATGAAAATCATTGATTGGCTGCCTCCTGCACGCCCCCTACTGGGGATCGACCCGGAAACCCAGGCATGTGCCCTTGACCGGAATTGAAGCCGGGACCCTTCAGTCCTCAGGCCAATGCTCTATCCACTGAGCCAAAACGGCTGGGGCTTGATGTTTTTCAAATCTTATCCTAATTACATAATTCTCCTATTATTTTTAAAATATATATATATATTTTTATTTTGGAGGGAGAAGTGCGAGGGAGAGAGAAACATTGATCAGTTGCCTTCCATACACGCCCCAACCAGGGATGGAACCTGCAACCCAGGCATGTGCCCTGACCGGGAATTGAACCGGCAGCCTTTCAGTGCACAGGACAACACTCAACCAACTCAGCCGTTCTGGCTGGGCCTCCTATTATTAAAAGCACACTTAATAAATTTTCTTGCACTAAGGCTGACATCTCCACACAGTTTTAATACAGATGCAGCCACTTCTCCCCAAAATAGCATCATATATATATATATATATATATATATATATATATATATATATATATATATAAATGACCTGAATCTGGGATAAGGTTAGGGGGAAGACATTGAAACTTCATAAATAAAGGGGTTCTTCAAGGTCCCTTCCAAAAGCAGATGCTTGGTGTTTATTACACTTTGACTCGAGACCCCAGGAATGGTAATTTGGCAACTTTGGGTCATGTTCTTCAATAGTGGATAGACACTAACAATGATGTCCTGTTTCAGCAGGTAGAGAAATCTGTGGGTAGAACAGGAAGAAATAAGCTTGAAGAAGTAAAAGGAAAGACTTAGATCCAATGCAAGAAAGGACTTGGCATGTGTGGGGGCTGGTGAGCCCAGAACATCTCGCTTTGCCTTCTGGGACACTTGATCCCTTCCCCACCCTCCCCCTGTCAGGGCAGTCCTGCCTGGAAGAGATGGGGTGCAGAGTGACGGCTAAAGAAACAAGGTGACCTTCCATTCTCTAGAACTCTCCACCCACAGGCCAACGCTCTGACGGGCTCCCGGTAATTAGAACAGTAATATTCTTCCCTTCTGTGTGAGGAGTGCTTTATGGTGTTTTTTCAGGGAGGTTGGGTTCATTATCTCATCAGATCTTCCAGAAACCCTGTGAGGCAGGCAGGGCAGGTATTGTTCCCAATGAAGGATATTCAAGCCAAGGAATGTTTAATAGCGCAGCCGAAGCCACCCAGCCCAGTACACAATGGAGCCAGAACAAGACCCAGGTTCATCACTTTCTGTTCTTTCAGAGGGTTTAACAGGCCCGTTCTGAAAAACAGCTACGTATTCCTGTGGAGTAAAAACAGGCAGCCTTGGCATTTGGTGGAGAGTCATTCTAATATTCCGTTCAACATCCACATCTCCCTTATCCAATGCCCGCCTCCCCCTTCTTTCTCTCTCTAGGACCCTGGGACTTGCCTCCGTGTATCTGAACCCTTGGTGATTGGTGCTTTGGAAGGCCTTGGGCCTCAGGGCTAGCAAGGAGATTCTATTTCCTTTGCTCTCTCTTAACTTCTCCCCTTCACACACCTACCAAGAGAAGGGGGCTGCCAACCAGTGTCATCACTTGACATGTCACAAGAAGAGGGCATTTGCTCTTAGTCAGACTACTAATTTCAGTGCCTCCCTTCTTCAGCGCTGGCACTGCAGCTTAGCAGTCATGGCAGACAACCCACCCCTGGCACTGTTGGGAGATCAAACTTCTGTCAGCTGGTTTTCTGGCCATGGGTAGAATTCTTCACTAACATTCTCATGAAGGCAGTGGTCAGAAACCAGCAGAACCCATTTTTTTTTTATTATTAAAAAGTTTTAGGAAAAAGTTCTGCACACGTTGACAGTCCTGAAAACCTTCAGAGATTTCATTTAAAGCGTAACAGGGCTGCCTGGCCAGTGTGGCTCAGTGGTTGAGTGTCGACCTATGAACCAGGAGGTCACAGTTCGATTCCTGGTCAGGGCACATGCCTGGATTTCAGGCTCGATCCGCAGTGTGGGGTGTGCAGGAGGCAGCTGATCAATGATTCTGTCTCATCATTGATGTTTCTATCTCTCTCTCACTCTCCCTTCCTCTCTGAGATCACTAAAAATATATTTTAAAATAAAATAGAGAGCAACAGAGCTATCTGGTTTCTGTAACGTGAACTGGATGGCTTGGTACAAGTCCCCTGTTCACTGTATTTCTTTGCTCCCCAAGTTTCCAGGGATGTTCCCCTAGTCAGTTATAGTTCTTACCACCTGTACTTACAGAGGGGCCAGTGCGAGCCTGCCCACGCATTAACTACATGGCCCCATCCTACCGCACCCAGACTTGGAGCCAGACCAGAGCCCTGGCCATGGTCTCCTAGGCTCTCATACTTGAGTGCTGTGACCTTTGCTCAATCACTTTACTTTTAAGCTTTGTGAAAAGAGGGGATTGTATGGTTCTTACAGTCTTCCAGATTGGGTGCCTAGGGTTCTACTCTAGAAAGCTGACCGTGTTCATTAATACCTTGTAATTCCATTCCTTTCCTAAGAATTACTACTCGATTCTCATCCCTGAGCCTTTCTCACAGGGAACTGCTCCTTTTACACAATGGAGAAAGCTGTCCTGGACTCCCCCTTTTCATTCACCTTTTCCCAGAGCTCTAAGGGACAGTGTTGAGAGACAGCGCAGCAAGCTGGGCTTTTGGCTTTTCTATCATGGGGTTTGGATGCATACGCGCACGCATGCACTCATATGCATGTAAATTAGAGGGGTATGGGCCCTGGGCCTCTGTGTTGTTCCCACTATTTGTTTTGAACAGATGAGGTCTGGATTTGAAGGGTCACATGACCAGAACTATAAAACCTGGGTCTTCAGGTTGCAGGTTCCCCACCCGGGGTCAGGGTCAGGGTCAGGGTTAGGGTTAGGGCTACCATTCCATGTGTCCCTCTCACCTCACCTCACTCTGTGCCCCTCACCGCCCACCACCCCTACTTGAATTCTAGTGAAAAGTTAAAATAAATGCCAGAACACCCTAGAAGAAAAAGGAAGGATGCAGTAAAAGGCCGGCCGTGTGACGCAGCTGTTCCGCCCTGGGGATAGACATGAGCGAGGCTATTGGGACAGCCAGTGTCGCCTGGGCCTCAAGCTTGTTTTAACTGCAACATGCATGGCCTGGGCTGTCGTGGGGTTCACAGCTACCGTTTCTTTATATCAGCTTCTCGTTTGAAGCATCCCAGAGTTTGGATTTTGATTACTCTGGTGAACTTATCATCAAAATGCTTTTTTTTTTCTTTTAGAGAAAAATTTTATGAGTTTATTTGAGCCAAACTGACAACATGTGCTGGGGAATGAGATCTCAAATGTTCCTCAAAATGCATTTGATAATTTTTTAAAAACCATATTTATATGACAATTTCTACAAATCTTCCTTTTGCATTACCCCATTTAATCCTTCCCTCCACAGGAAGTAGGAAGGGCAGAAAAATGTTGTTCCCGCTATTTTTTTTTTTCAACAGATGGGGTCTGGATTTGAAGGGTCACAGGACCAGAACTAAACCCTGGGTCTCCAGGTTGCAGGTTCCCCACCCCAGGTCAGGGTTAGGATTAGGGCTAGGGCTACCAGTTGATGTGTCTCTCTCACATTGATGTTTTTTTTTCTCTCTCTCCCCACTCCTCTCTCTCTTCCATCTCTCTCTTCCCCTCCTCCCTCCCTTCTACTCTCTCCAGAAATCAATGGAAAAAAATACCCTAGGGTGAGGATTAAAAAAAAAAAAGAAAAGAAACATCTTCAACCATTTTCCTAATTCAAACCACTGCGAAACCATCAGGTAACCCTGCATATACCATCTTTACTGATAGAAAGAAAGATCAACTCAGTCCCTGTCTTATTGTTCCAGGGCCTGGATTCATCTTTATTCATGCAAGATGGCCAGTGAGGACAGTGGGGAGGTGGGCTTTGGAATCTGAGGGACATTGATACTAGTGAAGTGAGGCCACCACCCCACCTGCAACAGCTTAGCTTTCTGGGTATTGAGGCAAAGACCTAGAGAAACCCTGGGTTAGGGTGTGGGCAGCTGAGGGCAGGTGCCTAGCAGAGCATCCTAAGTGTACCGCTGCAGCCCAATTCCTGGGGTGTGTGGGGGGGTGTGTGAGGGGGTAGAAGAGGGGGTAGATCCTGCCTCAGGCTCTGTCTGCACCAGACTGCTCTAAGGTCGTCAGGCCCGAATTGTGTTTGAGTCTTTAAAGAGGCTCACCGATTCTTTACAGCAGCACGCTTAATTGTTGTCTGTAATTGAGGTGACATGTGCCCCAGAGGCATGTACTGAGGTCCAATGGAAGAGATGGTTTTGTAAAAATTGGTGTTAATTAATTAAAGAAGGCAGTTGCACGGGGCTGTGAGTTAGTGCCAGACTTCGTAACCCTAAACCAGCCAACCCACCCAACCGGCCTCACCACCTAAGGAACAATCCCCAAGTTCACCAAGGTGGGGTGGGAGACCTGGGAAGCGGGGACTGAAAGGGAGAAAGGTGGAGCGCAGGGAACCCTCTCTTAGTTTTCATGACGCCCCCAAAAGGCTTGGCTCCTGAGAACTGTTTGGCCACCACCCTAAGACGTGTTGCGGGGGCTAGGAAACTGCAGGAAAGAGAAGGCAAAATCAAAGGAGGGAGGTGAGATTGTGGGCGAGGGGCAACGAAGGGAGGAGAAAGGTGCAGAGCTGGGGTCCGGGCTGGGAGGGGGAGCTGTTGGCAGGAGTGAAGCATGATGGAGCCACTCAGGTAGAAACTGGGCAGATTCCAGGGTGGAAAGGACCCTGTGGGCGGAGTTCAGGGGAGGTAGGATGCGGATGTGGGGGCGGCAACATGGTGCCTGGGGCCTCTGGCATTCAGTGGAAGTATTAATTAAACCCCTGACCTGAGGTCTTTAGCGGAGCTGTGGCAGCCTTTCATAGGAGCTGGGCTGAGAACAATCACAACAATAATAATAACAATTAACCATAATGAGACCTTATCTGCAGTAAGTTGTTTCTAGGGCTTTGTAGGCATTAAGTCATTAGTTCCCCAGGCCCCGGAGGGCCACCTTTTTTCTAGAAGTCTTGGAGGTGTGAGAGGATTCAGTTCGGCCTGCTGCCATTGGCTGGGCGGGTGCGTCCACTGACAGAGCCGTACAACCCAGGGTTTCTTAGGGCTTCATGAACTGTTATAATCTTTTGCATTTAGAAAATAGTGCGTAAGAGGGATAAGTTCAGAAATGTGGACGTCGGCCACCACCAGTATCTACACAACTTTGATGTGAACACTCAGGTCCTGCCTGAGAGCACCAGACGGAGCCACGTGCTGCATCAGAGTGGCCCGGAGATGACCATGAAGTGACCATGTTTGTGAAGCTCTAGCTGGAAGGACTGAGCCTGGCCTGAAAATAGGGTACATGGAAGGACCTCAGGTCTCCATCCCCACCTCCTACCGCCTCCTCACCCCCCGACCAAGAAGGGAAATTTAGAAGGAGGGGTTCAGGGAAATAAAAAGAGGAAGGTCATTCTAGAATGGGAGTCACATGGGATGGAGCCTGGGAGCCAAAGTCTCCCGCGAACCCCAGTGCCAACAGTTACTAGCCTTGCAGATTTCAACTGTTCTTGTGTTTGTGTTTCCTGTAACAGTGGTTACTGCAAACTTTACACATTCGATTCAAAATCACACCGTCACCTGCATCTCAAAAATGATGAAAGTCTTCACCATCATCCCTAGTCAAGATCAAAGACAACATTGTATAGCACCTTTAAAAAAAAAAAAAAAGATTTCAGTGTACTTAAACAGATGGGCAGGTGAGATCCAGAGCAGGAACTGAGCTTGTCCGAATCTTAGAGTTGGGCAGCAGAAAGATCTCTGTCAGGGCTGAAGAGCCATCACCATTCATGACAGTGAAATAAGAGGGACCAGTCCTCATCGTTCTGAAACCCGCCATCTCTCTAGAGCCAGCGCCTGCCTTCCTTCCCTGGGTTACTACTGTGCAAAGAAAGTTACCTGTAAGAAGGTACTGGGATTTTCAGGGCTTGAATACCAGTCAACCTTGTAGATTGCATCAAAGAGTAATCTGGTTAACAAAGTAGTACTAAAAATATCGTAACATTTGAGACAGACTCAAGTTATTCATGGTTTATCTGAAATTCTAATTTAACTGGATGTCTTGTATTTTATCTGGCAACGATACCTGCAGGTAAAACCACCAGGAGATTCATCCTAACTCCTCTGGAGTTTCTTAGATAAAGATGCAATAGGAAGGCCGAAACCGGTTTGGCTCAGTGGATAGAGCGTCGGCCTGCGGACTGAAGGGTCCCAGGTTCGATTCCGGTCAAGGGCATGTGCCTGGGTTGCGGGCACATCCCCAGTGGGGGATGTGCAGGAGGCAGCTGGTCGTTGTTTCTCTCTCATCGATGTTTCTGACTCTCTCTCTCTCCCTTCCTCTCTGTGGAAAATCAATAAAATATATTAAAAAAAAAAGATGCAATAGGAAGGAGAGAAATACTTTGATCGCTTCCAGTTCCTTGGTACTGGGAATGGGAGACAGAGAAGATGACCAACGATGTGTTAGGGAAGCAAGAGCCCCAGACCCAGGTGCCCACCGACACTGGTAGGCGCACTCATGCCCACCCTGGGTACGTGGGTCACCAGGTCTTTAACTGGCTCCCTGGCGGATACATAGCTGCTTCAGAGGCTCCAGAGAGAACAGCACCTGCCCACACCCTGATTTGAAACTTCTGACCCCCAGAACTGTTAGAGAAGAAGTCCGTGTTGCTTTAAGCCACTAAATTGGTGGTAATTTTTTACAGCACCATCAGGAAACCAAATCCTTATTGCCTAAAGGGAAAGCTGAACTGCTTTGCAAGGCATTCAAGGGCCTTCTGTTAGCTGCCTAACTGCCCCCTCCCCTCTACCCCACCCCAACCTTTACCCACAGAACTTCTCCAGGATCCTCAACAGGTCACGCCCTCTCTTATTCCCATGCCTTTGTTTGTGCTATTTCTTCCACCTGAACACCCTCTGCTCACGTGTTTGTCTGGCAAATTCCTCATCCTTTCTACAGCTCAGCTCAAATAATACCTCCTCTGTGAAGTCTTTCCTGCTTTTCCCTCGAGGAACTTAGGGCTCCTTTCCTGCTCCTCTGCGGCACTTCAATCGCACTCCTGTTAAAGCAGGTCCATGTGATAAGGGCCCAACTGTTCCTTCCTGGGACAATAAGCCATTTGAGGGCATGGAGCCTGTCTTTAGACCTTGCGTCTCCCTTAGCACTAGCACAGTCCCTGGTACATCAAATAAAGGTCCCCAGCCCTGACTGGTTTGGCTCGGTGGATGGAGCGTCGGCCTGTGGACTGAGGGGTCCC
Organism: Myotis daubentonii; assembly: GCF_963259705.1. Lineage (NCBI taxonomy): Eukaryota > Metazoa > Chordata > Mammalia > Chiroptera > Vespertilionidae > Myotis > Myotis daubentonii. Next base: position 46,670,412 of record NC_081855.1, on the reverse strand, counting down.
AGGTTCGATTCCGGTCAAGGGCATGTGCCTTGGTTGCGGGCACATCCCCAGTGGGGAGTGTGCAGGAGGCAGCTGATCGATGTTTCTCTCTCATCAATGTTTCTGACTCTCTGTCCCTCTCCCTTCCTCTCTGTAGAAAATCAATAATATATATATAAATAAAGGTCCCCAGAGACTACAGCTCTTATCCCGACTGTCAGCAGGCCCTGGACCAGTGACGCAGCCCCTCCAGCCCAATTCTCCGTCCATAACAAGCACCGGGGAAACCATCCCTTCCCTTCCCCAGGGAGAGATGATGACAAAGGCAATCCGACATGGAAGTGTTTCAAGGCCAAAGAAAGAAAAAGGCGCCAGTCAGAGTTTGGTAATGTTCCAGCTGTACCCACGGTACGTCACACTTCCTCTCCAAGTCTCAGTTCTTCAACGGGGCAGGCGCCACGTCCGCCTCCCACCCCATTGCACCCCCCCACATCTACACTGCTTTTCAGGGTGAATCCTCTGGTGGATGAAGATCTTGGGGGAGGCTTTCCCACATCCTTCAGACTCGTGGGCTCTCTCTCACGTGCACACACCGATGTGGAGATCATCGTGACGGGAGGCTCCCCCACAGCCACTGCACTCACGTAATCGAGTTCCATGACCCTGAGTCAGGTATACCTTCCCAGCTTCCAACTCGCCCGAGGGCTCTCCCACGGACACCTCAGGTGCAGGCATGGGGTTCTTTCCAGCAGGAATTATTATCTGATGTTGTATAAGATGGTTACTCCACCCAAATGAAGGCTTATTCACGTTTATTACACTTACGAATTTTGTTTTCTGTGTGAATTCTCTGATGTCTCCTGGGAAGTGAAAGGCAATGAAGGTCTCTATAAAGGCCCCTGGTGTTCCCAGCTCTGTGTCCAGTGTGCGGAGGGACTCTGGCCTCTGGCCTCTGAAAGTTCACAACCTGGTTGAGGAGACAACACGCATGCACTCGGAACCGCTGGGGAACACGAGACATTGCGTAATCACACCTTGCCCCAGAGTTTAATGGAATTCAGAGATTGACTAGATGGGAAGGGCTGCGCGAAAGGCGTTAGACGGTAGCTCAGCTTGGAAAAGAGGGTGGAATTGAGGCTGGAAAAGAGAAGAGAAAGGCGTTCAGGAGGTGGCTTTAGAGCAGGGACAAAGACATCCTTCTGTAGGGACTCGCTGTTTTTAGGTTCTGGAGAGAGAGACTGGGGGGGGGGGGTGTGGAGAGGGAGGAAGGAAGGAAAGGAAGAAAGGAGGTTGGAGGGAGGAAGAGACAGAGAGAGAGACAGAAAGAAAAAGAGAGAGAAATTCTGTCTGACGCAATGATTTGTCCCTTGATTTAGGAAACTCCCACAAACCTAGGGCAGCAGCCTTTGAAAATTTTGTTTCTCTAATGCTGCTCTCATTTTACAGCTCAAGCCACTTTCTCTTTTACCTAAAAAGGAACCTAAAAAGGCAGCTACGAAGGAACGTTTTCCCCCTGCACTTCGGGAGCACAGGCCAGTTCCAGGGCCCATTCCAGGTCCAGGACTATGAATGGCACCCCAGGTGACAGAGGCCCCCGGTGGGGAGAGAAGCCCACCAGGAGAGGGCCCAGGAGGCCGCGTTCAGGCACGCTGGAGCGCTCTCTCCCTCTCTCCCTTGTATCACATGCTCTAAACAATTTCCACCCGGGATGTTGACATTTAGAGAGAATGAGGGGCATCCGATCCAGAGGCCTTTCCATTTCCGTTTTGTGGAGTCTTTCAGGAGCATTCGGAGTAGGGAATATTGGTAACGTTCCCGCAGAGGGCGGCGGGCGAGCAGGAGGGTGGGATGTGCAGATCCCGTCTCGTCAGACAGTGGGGAGACGTTTCTACCAATTATAGTGGTTAAGCGCTGACTCAACATCCAGCAGCGGCCTGAGGTGTCAGCCTTCATCCACGGACAAGTTTCAAAGTGAGACACGGGAGGACACATGATCTGCCCTGGGCAATGCCGTCAGAGGACAGAGGAGAGGACTTCACGCCCAACAGGGCGGCTGCAGCTGGCGAGGTTGCGAGCCCTGTCATTTCCAACGTGGGGAAACGGGGAGGCGCCCAAAGCGTTTGTTTGCATGTGGAATTCTTAGGTTCCTTTAAATATGATTTAAAATTTTTTTTTTAATTTTAAAGAGAGAGGAATGGAGAAGGAGAGAGAGAGAGAAACATTGATGAGAGAGAAACATCTCTTGGCTGCCTCCTGCACGCCCCCTACTGGGGATCGAGCCCACAACTGGAGCATGTGCCCTGACCGGGAATCAAACCGTGACCTCCTGGTTCATGGGTCCACGCTCCACCGCTGAGCCACGCCGGCCCGGCTGGGTGGACTTCTGAGGCTCTTCGTCCGGTGCCACTTCCCTAGGAGGCTGAGTTTGGGGAGGGAGGGGCCTCGCCCAGGGAGAACAGATTGGGGGCTGGTGCCTTTTGGGTGGACATCCTGTTGGAACGTTCTCTGTTCCTCCCAGCGAGGCACGCTTGGCTCTGTGAAGAACGCAGGCAGGAAGTGAAAGAGGTCTATGTGGCTTTTCATGGGAGTGCCCAGCCTCTCAGGGACCCCGATGGTCATCCAGTCTGACCACGCAACCCATTCCATTTTCATTATTAGCATGTGTCCCGCCTGCTGGTGCACGGGCTCCCGCGGGGCAGGTGGCATGTCTGTTTTGGTCGCCAGCAGAGCTGTCTTAGTACCTGTCATGGCGCCTGGGACGCAGCAGCTGTTCATGAAATATCGGTGGAATAAGTCAGCTGTAAATGTGGAAGTGATCCCCTCAACAGAGCTCTTCCCCTTGGTCAGATGCACAGTTACGTTATGAATGCTGGGATCCCAGGGATGGGGAGGGACACTGTGGGGTAGTCATAACAATCAGAGCTAGAAACGTGCTGGGAGGGCCCTGGAAAATAGGCCAAAAGTTCAAATGGCATCTGATCAGCAACAGGGAGCCACGGCAGGCTCTCGGGGTCACCAGTAAGAGAAGGCAGACGGGCGGGGTCGCTGAGGACCAGTGCGTCTTGGCGTGGCCTAATCACAGGGGTAAGCTCCAGAGGTGCCTTTGGGGCTGAACATCAAGATAGCAGCAGGAATTCTAGTGAGTGTTGCTTCTGGGTGAATTCAGAGAGCCGGCGGCGGGAACAGAGGCAGGGGCCAGTGCAGTCAGGGCCGAACACGTCTGCCTCGGGAGGTGGTATGCTGTGTGGAGCCAGGCGAAACCGAAAGGGAAAGTTGGCTTTTCTCCAGAGAGTGCCCCCCGAGGGCAGAGACCATGTCTTATGCACCTACACCCACAGCTCCAGGCAGACTGCCTTGCATATAGTAGCTGCTTCGTAAAAGCTTCATAAATGAATGCTTGGCTGGCGGGCAGGCTCTGGGAGGCACTGAGGATGTGAGAGCTTACGGGGGCCTCTGAGAAGCTCTGTTTACTGTTTTGTCTGCTCCGGCTTCCTCAGCCTACCCTTCCGTGTTGTCCCACCTCTGTTTCCTGCCGGAAGACGTTCCTGAAGATTGCTGCTCTCTGGGTGGACACAGTAGTGGGGAAGGTGACTCGGGCAATCACAGGCTGGGTCTCAGCCTGCACCCTGTCGGGCCACCGCCCCCCCTTTCTCCTTGGGCTTCCCACTGCCAGAGAGGAGTATGTTTTGCAGGATTCCACTGAGCCCCCCACCCAGCCACCAGGTTGTTGTTCACCTTTCCTTCTGGTCTTTGATCTCATCTCGGCAGGCAGGGACATGTCACCGCTGGAAGCCTGGAGTTAGCAATTGCACGCACACAGAAACACACGCACACACCATTCCCTGCCTCTGAGCCATTGCCTGGCCCGCTGTCCCTGGGCCTGGCCCATCTCTGCAAGACCCGGTCTGTGGCCTCTGATGCAAGAGAGCTTTGCACTTTGCACGTCTGCAGCGTTGGCCTCCCTCGGGGGCTGGAGGAAGCCCCCCCAGAAGGCAGGACCTCCCAGAGAGACGCACAACCAGGAGCCTGACCTCATGATGCCCACAGCAGCTGGTAGGAAAGGAGGGTACCAGCTCTGCTGTCCTGGCTCCAGCCCAGTTCTCTCTTCTAGATTCTACCCCTTCCCTGGCTCCCCTCCAGGCTGACAAGATCTGCCCCAATTGGGGAAGGATAGGCATGGCATGGCGAATAGAGGATGGCAGGGGAGGGAGGAGTCTCTCCCAGGACCTTGCTCAGATCATTCCCTGGCTCGGTGCCTCCGTTTCCCCCTTGAGAAATTATGCCCATGCTTCCAGGCTTAGGAAGGTGCTCAGCACCTGGAAGTTTCCTGAGCAAACTAGGGAAGCAACCCAGTCGCGTTGAGTTCCCTTGTGGTCAGAAGCTGTCGGCCCCGCCCCACCCCAGGAGGCCTTGCTAGTAGTTAAAGCCGGGCCAGCAAGGCAGGGTCCTGCAGGATGAAAGCTCAGCGAAGCCGGAGCGGGAATAATAATGATAATCATCAGCCTCGGCGTCCTAACCATCCAGGAATGCAAGGCCCCACGCCCTGGGCCTCACACCCCAGGACACTCCACAGGCTCCTCTCCCTTCCTTTTATTGCTTCGATCCCACACTCTGCCATTCCCAGCCCAACCCGTCTGGGTTCCCAAGCACTGCAGCCCGTCCACCACCCAGTTCCATGGGAAGTTTCAGCCCAACCAGGCCCAAGCCGGCCGCAGGGCAGGACGTCCTCGGACTTGGAAACTGGGGCTCTGGGCTTTCCCAGAGAAGCCGTCTGCCCGCCCCTGGCCTGGGGCGCTTTCCCAGGACCAGTCTCTGCCTGGCCAGTGTGCGGTCCAGGAGCCTGCCTGTGCCAGTACAAATCCGAATTCAGGTCCTGGCTGGGCCACAGACGAACGCATCACCTGGCCCTGCGTGAGTTTTGTTTTGATTTGCTCGGGGTTCACTGCCTCACCTGCCCCACACTTTCCAAGGCTCCTCATCCCTCGCTGAAGATAAACTCTGGACCCCGTAGTTTCTTTTCTTTCTTTTTAAAAAAATGTCTATGTTTTCATTGATTTGGGAGAGGGAGAGAGAAAGAGAGAGAGAGAAACATCAACAATGAGAGAGAATCATTGATTGGCAACCCCAGGCATGTGCCCCAATGGGGAATCGAACTGTGACCTCCTGGTTCATAGGTTGACACTCAACCACTGAGCCACGCTGGCCGGGCAAGTCCTTTCTAGCCCACCTTTCCGAGCCCACTCCTCTTGTTCACCTTCTGGATGCCAGCTGGGAGTGTTTCTCCCTGATGGTCATACACCTCCCATGCTTTTCCAGGCTGGGGCTTTGATCCTTCTCTGGGAGGCCATTGCCTCCCTCTCCACCTGGCCAGGCTCTCCCGCCCTCAGGGCCCAGGCCAGAGGTCAGCACCTCCATGACTGTGCCTGACCCTCGTCCTTGGAATGTCGGCGTCTCTTTGTCTGGATCTCTCAAGCCCACATGCGGTGCCTATGTGCGTAGTTCACCTTGCCCACGGCACCACCAGCGTGCCCCCAGGTCTTGTTCATGGCTGTCTCCATGGTGACTCATATAGCACCTGTACACAGGGCACGTGCTCAGTAAATTCGTGTTGGACCTCCTATTAACTTCTCCACATACATGTGCTTTGACAAAGTAAAAATAATAATAATAATTTTTTAATTATTTCCAATTCTTTTTTTTTTTGGTTAATCCTCACCTGAGGATATTTTTTCCATTGATTTTTTTTTTTTAGAGAGAGAGTGGAAGAGAGAGGGAAAGACAGAGAGAAACATCGATGTGAGAGAAACACATCAATTGGTTGCCTCCTGCACCCACCTGGGCCAGGGAGGAGCCTGCAACCAAGGTACTTATCCTTGACCAGAACTGAACCTGGGACCTGTTGGTCTGCAGGCTCATGCTCTACCCATTGAGCCAAACCGGCTAGGCCAAAAAAATAATTATTTTAATGTAAAATGTTATGTGTGTGTGTTCTCCCCAGCTTCTGCGGTGGCGGGTGAAGATGGCAAAGTCTCCGGTGAGGCGTGGCTCCTGGGCTGACACGTGGAGTGCTCTCACTAGTCACTGGTCCAGTCTGATCTTGGGCTCTGAATAGCAGGAGCTGCGCTCTGTCCTCCTCAGAGCATGGCAGTCCCACTCTTGGGGGCTTCAGTTTGTTTAAGGTCCGGCAGCCTCCATGCCCCATAGGACGCGTCCCCCAGAGGGCCGTTGGGTTCCTGTGGTAGCAGAGATGAGTGGTGGATGTGTTTAGAACCTCTCACCTGGCTCCTTGTGAGAACCCCATGGAGTGGCATTCTCCACCGCTGCCTTATAGTGTTTGTAATAATCGTAACAATAACGTTGGCAACACCTGGTATTTACTTAATACTTTTCTCCAGGGAGCTCAGCTCGCCATTCCCTCATCCCAGGAGGAAGAGAAGGACCAAGGCGATGAAAGAGCGCCATCGCGGCCACGCTCTAGAATACAAGCACCCTTTGTTCTAGGAGGTAACTGCAATACATGGCATTTCAGATGCAGAGGCCTGATAAAGGAGGAAACCAGTTCCTTCCCTGGGACCCAAAGCCTGTGACTAAAGAATTTTTGCCCAAATCAAATCCCGTGGGAGATGAGAGCTCCCACACTGAGCAGTTACATAGCATCAGTAATAAAAGTTGAGCAGGCCCCCTTAATATATGCTCAATTATTTACAAACTGCCTGCATGGGCTACTGTCATTAGTATCTCAAGCACAGGGTACACTCTGGGTGAGGTTTGCTTTTTAAGAATGATGGGAGTGCAAGTTCACGTTTCAGATAGTCGCCTTGGCCATTACAAATGACAAAAAAAAAAAAAAAAAGGTTGTGGCCATCATCATGTGAGACCTGATCAGATGGCCACTGTTTAGACCTCAGGGTGGGGCTGATGAAGAGCTCATGTGAGAAGCTAGAGCCGGAATTGCCCTTTTCTCATGAACTAATGCTTGCTGAATTTGGGTGACCTTTAATCTGCAGTTTTCTATGCAGGAATTTTCATACATATACATATACATACACACACACACATACCAGTACATCTATATATATATAAAAGCCAAGCGACCAGAATGACAGAACAACCAGAACGACTGATCACTATGACGCATACTGTAGCAGCCAACCGGCCCAATCGCCGCCCGCCCCAACATCCCACAGCACCTCTCCCCAGCCAGCCTGGCCCCCTGATTGCCCCCACCCTACAACTGGGGGTGGGGCTGGCCAGCCAACCTCCCACGGCCCCTTCCCACAGCCAACCCGGCCCCTGATCACCTCCCATCAGGGCAGGCCAGCTGGACCCCACCCGTGCATGAATTCGTGCATCATTGGTCAGCTGCCTCCTGCACGCCCCCTACCAGGGATCAAGCCCACAACCTGGAATGTGCCCTTGACTGGAATCGAACCTAGAACCCTTCAGTCTGCAGGCTGATGCTCTATCTACTGAGCCAAACCAGGTAGGGCATGCAGGAATATTCTTAACCCCATTATGCATTTTGTGAAGGTGAATTTAGGTCAAGTTAGATAATATCCTCTATAATAAAAGTGTAGTATGCAAATTGACCCCTCAACCAAAAGTTGTCTGGGAGTTCAACCAGGGGTGGGGCTGTCCGGGAGAAGGGAGGGAGGCCCTGGCTGGCAGCAGCGGCAGGCGGCTGAGGGAAGGGAGGGAGGCCCCGGCCAGCACCGCTAGGGACCCTTCCAGTGCATGAATTTCATGCACTGGGCCTCTAGTCCTATATAATAGAAGGCTAATATGCAAATCAACTGGACAGCAGAACAACCGTTTGCTCTGAAGCACACTGACCACCAGGGGGCAGACGCTCAATGCAGGAGCTGCCCTCTGGTGGTTAGTGCGCTCCACAGGGGGAGTGCTGCTCAGCCAGAAGCAGGGCTCACGGCTGGCAAGCACAGCGGCGGTGAGAACCTCTCCAGCCTCCATGGCAGGCAAACATCTCCCAAGTGGTCCCGGACTGTGAGAGGGTACAGGCTGGGCTGAGGGACCCCTCCTCCCAGTGCATGAATGTCGTGCACCGGGCCTCTGGTAGTCCATAATGTCATTGTACTAGGCAATGTATATTGTGACACTGCGATTTTCTAGCCATAAACAGAAGAGTGACGGAGCCCTGTCCACCCCTCTGGGGCACGTCCAGGGGTCCCTCCGGAACATTCCACGTCACACATGGCCCACGTCTCAGTGTCCATCCACAAGTTAAAACGAGAGGAAGCTTTCTTGACTCATCCAAAGGGAATCCTCATTTCTGTCACTGTACCTACCATTTCTAACATCTTCAGGGCCCTCCTGGCTCTCTCAGCCAGCTCACCTCTCCTCTAAAACCCTCTTTATAAAGTCCACTTACCTCCCTCCATTCTCTGTTTCCACGAAAGACACCACTAAATGCTCCATTACTCAGACTGGAAGCCACAGAGTCTGTCGCGCTCCTTCCTCCTCGTCATTTTCCCAAATGAGTCCACTTTCTAAGGGTCCCCCCTGGCCCTGACCACTGCCGGGCCATTGGCTCCCTGCCGCCAAGCTCTTCCGATCTCATTTCCTCTCCACATTTTCCAGAGAAATCTTCCAAGTACACAAGTCTGATTGGGTTTCCCATTCCTAGTCTCTCCGTTGGCCTCATGCCTACAGGACAGAGCGAGAACTGTTGGCAGTGCTTGCAAGGCCGGCCCGACTCGCCTTTCCCAAGGGTCACCCTCAGCCAACCCCCCGGAGCCACCACCTCGGTACCACGCTCCCTCATGCGAGGACAGCTCTCTTCTGTGGTTTCTCTTCTCGGCCTGCTGAATCCCGTGACAACCTCTAAGCCCAGTTTCGCTGGCGCCTTCCAAGCTCTGAGGGCAGAGAAAGTGGCTCCATCCCTCTGCACCCTAGCGCTGGGTAGGGAACTCTCCCCCGTTACGCTGACATGGGATTGTTTAGTTGTTGGGATCCTCCTTAAGATACTGGTCCCTGAACACTTGAGCCGGTGTTTTATTTCTCTCTATACCCTCCTTCCTCCGTGCCCTCCTAACCTGGGGGTAGGAGGGGGAGGGGTGTGGGGGAGGGGGGCAGGCTCTCTGTGAAGGGCTGTTGGTTGACATGAGGTGTTAGGAACTTCTTTCCCACCCACCACCTGCCCTGCCCCCTGCTCCACCCCCATAGCAAACACTTAAAAAGCTACGAGCTAACCGCTACTGGATATAGTCACTCACTTAATCTTCACCACAAGGCCGTGAGCTCAGCGCTGCTGGCGTCTCCTCTGCTTTACAGATGAGGAAACTGAGGCACAGGGGAGTCACGTGATGGTCCAAGGTCAGGCAGCTAGTAAGGGACAGAGTCAGGAGTCACACTTGGCATCTAGGACCCAGAGCTCGGATCCTAACCTCCATGACAGGGTCAGTGCTGTGCGCCCTCACTCAGCCTTCCCGCTGCTCTCCCTTCCACCCCGAGGTGGCTGCTGTTCCCAAGACCAGCTGAAACCTGCCACCCGGCCCAGGGCTGAGGGTCTGCTGGCTTAGGAACCCCTCCTCCCCCCATCTCCCCCATCTCCCCCGCAAGAGAGAATGACAGGCATGCAGGCTCCCTTCTGGTCACCCACACCCTACCTCCTAGAGCAGCGGTTCTCAACCTGTGGGTCGCGACCCCTTTGGCGGTCGAACGGCCCTTTCACAGGGGTCGCCTAAGACCATCCTGCATATCAGATGTTTACATGACGATTCATAACAGTAGCAAACATGACAGTTATGAAGTAGCAACGAAAATAACTTTATGGTTGGGTCACCACATGAGGAGCTGTATTTCAAGGGCCAGAAGGTTGAGAACCACTGTCCTAGAGGGAAGCCCTCTGACGGTCCACTGCATTCCAAGAGGGATCGAGGGGATGGGACTCCTGGTCTCAGTGGCCCGAGTCATTTCTCTGGGAGGGGCCGCCTGAATCATGCCCATGACCCCACTCCCTGCCGGCAGCCCCCAGGCACCTGGAGGCCGCTCCCTGCCTGGTCTACCTGCGCAGCTTCCGGCCATGGCTAACATCTCCCTCTCAGAGGCTCTTTGTCTAGTCTGCCTTGCCTCCCCACACTTCCTTCCTGTTCTTTCTCTTTACACCCAACTGGGTATTTTTAACCTGAGGTTTCCACTCCTCTCGCTGTCCAGTTGGTCCTGGGTGGGGCTGCTTGTGTGCTGGAAGGGCTGGGAGCGTTTGGCCAGCCTCGGAGGCCACAATTTGTGTCTCTCGCTGCCAGGCCCAGCCTGGCCCTCCCCCTTACCCGTCTCTGTTAAGCTGTCCCTTCTCTGCTTCTGGAATAAATGCCCTAAAGCAGCTGTGGGCTGACGCTTTAGAAACTGCACGTAGGGAGCCGAAGTCCCTCACCCCCCTCACCCCCGACAGGTGATGCGGCGGAGGTTGGACCTGGAACCGGGTGAAAATCAAGGAGTCCCTGGACCAGCCCCAGGGCCATCTCTCATCACTGATGCCCTCCGACATTAGGGGCGTCCAGGGCTGCTGCTTCCTGGTCTGCAGTCTCCTCTCGGCTTCGGAGCTGGGCACTGCCTCCCGCCCTCCTTACCTTCCCGGAGGTCTCTGCTGCCAGGGCCTCCTCTGCACCGGCCTCCTCCCCGAGCCTGGCCCACCGGCTCCACTCCACCCTCACCTGCTGCTCTCACCTCCCCGAGGCTCAGCTTTCCCGCAGCCCCGGTGCTTAGCGGAGAAACCTGTGCTTGAAGCTGCAGACGGGGCTTTTACAGCTTCGGGGTTCTGGTTGTTTGTGTTTAAGTTTGTTTGTTTTGTGCCCAGCTTTCTGAACAGTAGCAACTAAACAAGTTGATAGCAGAGATTTTTCTTTTTCCAGCAACTGGCAGTGACTCAGGGCGGCTGCTGGGCCCAGGGCTAATGTTCCCTAAAGTCATTGATGATCCTAATGATTGCCCCAGGCAGGGAGGGCGGGCCTGCTGCGCTGAGTCACCGCAGAGGATTAAATATGCTCAGCGCTGTTTTTTATGTTGACTGTGTTTTAAAAAAATTTAATTCCTTACAAAACAGGCGCCCGTGTATAATGTGTTTAGTAATTAACTGATCGGAAAGCAGGGACCTTCCGGACGTGTTCACCAGACAGAATATTTGCAGCTCTCACCTCCAGCCTCCGCCCCGGCCGCACCTCGGCCTCACACCTGTAACTGTGCCCACCACTCCCTCCTGGTTCAGCTGCCCCTGGTCCCAAGTAGCAAGCCTTCTGGCCCCACCGTGAGCTGTGACTGCAGCCCTGTCCGTCTCCCGTGCCCCCTGGCACTCCTGGTAGAGTTGGTCAGCCCTTCAGTCGACAGACTTGTATTGGGTGTTCCCAGGAGCGGAGAGCAGCCTGCGGGGTGGGCACTGGCTCAGGGAGAAACGTCTCCCGCCACAGACCCCCAGAGAGCGGCTCCTACAGCTTCAGAGCTCCGTCTCAGAACCGAAGGAGGAAGGGCCCCACCCGGGGTGGGGTTTATCAGAACAGGTCCCCCCCCACCCCCCCCAGGAGAGACCTGGGCCTCCCTTTGCTTGTCCAGCTGGGCACATAGGGGCAGAGAGCTGGGGAGTCTGCCCTGGGTGGGGCCCCAGAATTCCCCCGCCACCTCTGCCAGGAAGCTGCCTTGTGAATCCTGGGCTAACTGGGCGCCAAGGCGGGGGGGACCAGCCCCAGCAAGGAGGAAGTGGACTGGCTTCCTGTTTGTTTGTAAATCTCAGAGCAGCATCGTGTGGCCATGAACACCAGCTAATCAGAGCAGCCTTGGTCTGAGGCAAGAGCCTCAGAGAGCCCGTCCGCCCACCAACCCAGTGAGCCCTCAACCAGCTGGGAGGTACAGGGACTCCAGCCCAGGGCAGCCACGCTGGGGTGGCTAGCCTGGGGGAAGCCATGCCAGTGTGGCAGGGACAGGAGGTGGAGTAATGACTTCCGCCAAGAAGTCAGAGTCACACATTCACCGTAGGGAGCCTCCGGGCAGCTCTGGGGGCTCAGGCATTGCCATCTCCCCACCGCGAGGGCTGTTTCCTAGGCCCCTGGGGTCCGCTGGTTGGCCTGGGAGGGAAATCTGGTGCAGAGATCGCTGGGCCCCTTTAACCATCGGGCAGCATGCATTGTGGTTTTGTTTGCAACAGCGAAGCACATGAAAACCACCAACAGGTTTGCAGAAGCCTACTGGTGACAACAAAACATGATCGAGCCATCCCAGGGAAAGGGTGTAACCATAAAAAGGATGGGGTGGGCCCGCCGGCGTGGCTCAGTGGTTGAACCAGGAGGTCACCATTAGATTCCTGGTCAGGGCACATGTGCGGGTTGCAGGCTTGATCCCCAATATGGGGTGTGAAGGAGTCAGCCGATCAATGATTCTCTCTCATCCTTGATGTTTCTAACTCTTTCCCTCTCCCTTCCTCGCTGAAATCAATAAAAATATAGTTATAAAAAAAGTGGGAGGCCCTGGCCGGTACGGCTCAGTTGGTGGAGTGTTGTCCCATGCACCAAGAGGTTGTCGGTTTGATTCCTAGCCATGGCGCATGCCCGGTTGCAGGCTCCATCCCCAGTAGGGGGTGCATTCATGTTTCTCTCTCTATATCCTTCTCCCTTCCTCTCTCACTAAAACTCAATAAAAATATTTTTAAAGAAGGGGGTGGATTTGTATGTGCTATTGTGGTGACATGACCAAGCTATTGTGATCAGTGAAAACAGCAAGGTGCAGAACAGCGCAATCCCTTTTGTGTCAATAATCCGGAGAGCGGAGGAATGTTCTCTGAGGCATAGAGATGCACGTACTGTGGAATGCCTCACTTTTTTCTGGAAGGAAATTTACGCAACCGAACAGTAGCTCCTCTGGGGGAGAGGAACTGTGGGAGAAAAGCGTGAGAAGGCTTTCACTTTTCATTGTTTATCTTTCTGCACTATTTGCATTTTTTAGTGATGTTTACATACTTAAAAAAAATATTACCTGGGGGCAATGGCATTATGATTCACTCTGTTCTATTCTTCACATGTCCCTATTACTTACAAGAGAGAAGTATTAGATCACTGAGTGTTATTTTTAAGGCTTAAAGAATCAGGCAGCGCGCATTTGCAGAATGAAACGGGGTAGAGAGAGGCTCACACCTTCTCCAGGAAAACTGAGGGGAGGAGACGGGGAAAAGGCTTGGCTTTGAGGCCTGTACACCTCGGTAACAGACGGAATAGCCAGTTCTACACTCCACTTTGCGGACTCCTGATGGCGAGCGTTTGCGCTGTCTCTGGCTTCCTTCCAACCACGCCTTTCTCTGTCTCTCTCCCCACTTTCATAGTCTCGTCATTTACGTTTAGACTTGAACCAAACCATGAGGAGCAGAAATCTGAAGGAAGAAGGAAAACATAATGCACCTCAGTGCACAGGACCTGATCCCCTGGCATTTGGACTACGATGTTTTGGCCTCTTTATAAAGGACCTGCGTCGGGTTCATCTTCCAATCGCCTGAAGTACATAGCCCAGGACTGCACACAGCAGGGACTCAATCATCTACCACTGGGGGAATGAATGGACCAACTTGCTTACACAACACTTGTCTTTTTAGGTCTGTTCACTCATCGAGAACGTCCACAAGATGCCCACCGGCGTTGCTCGGTGGTTGAGCATCAACCTTTGAACCAGGAAGTTGAGGTGCGGTTCCCAGTCAGGACACATGCCTGGCTTGCAGGCTCCATCCCCAATGGGGGGCATGTAGGAAGCAGCTGGTCAGTGATTCTTCTCATCATTGATGTTTCTATCTCTCTCTCCCTCTTCCTTCCTCCCTGAAATCAATTAAAAAAAAAAAAAAAGATGTTTCTTTCTCTCCCTCTCCCTTCCTTTCTGAAATCAATATATATATATATATACTTTTTTAAAAAAGAGACTTCACAAGATGCAAGGCCAAGCCTCCCCCAACTGCCTGGCAGCCTCTTACATTTAATTTTGCTCCTCCTAAATGTTTTAAAGAAATTAGAAGAAAACTCGTGGGGCTTTAGAAAGAGAATCTGAAGTCCCCTCTGCGTCTTATGAATTCATTAACAAACGGGGAGCTCCACAAACTGACCTCAGGTCTGCCAAAGCCGAGCACCCAGCGCCCTGGGGTAAGGAGGCGGTAAAGCTACACTGGGGGGCACTCCCCCTGGCAAAGCGAGGGGGAGCACCAGTTTGGCTGGTGCTTGGGACAGGACAGCGGTGTGTTTACAGCCACCGGCGCCCAAGGGGTTCTGCATCAGGAAGTCACCCGGACCGTGATCCGCACCCTGGCTGCCAACCTCCCCCAGGCCCTTCTCTGGGAGCTTGTTCCGAACATCCCGTGCTTGTTGACGGGCCTGGCACCCGCAGCGGCAGGCAGGCTGCTGCCACCTGGTGGAGAAGCGAGGCACAGCCTTGCGGGGCTCAGTCCGAGACTTGAGAGAGAACAGGAGCCTTTGAGCACAGCTCCCAGGACAGCGGATTTCAAACGTTTGCAGCCATGCAACCCTTGCTTCCAATGACAGCTGTGACCCAGGTCCTCACGTAAGACGGACACACTCCCCGCTGCTCTGGCTGTAGCGGGGGAGGGAGGGACTCCCCGCTGGACCTGTTCCCCGGTCATTACTCCTCCGAGATCAACTGGCAAAGAGCTGATAGGCCTACCCCCTCCATGTAAGGATGGGGAGCTGGGGAGCTGGAGAGGTAAAGGGACCCGTGTAAACAGTGACCTAACAAAGGCTAATGCACAAACCCCTTGTACAAAAAGCCACTCTGGAGTTTGCGCGGCCAATCGGCACCCTCGAGCTCAAATAATGACTGAACACAGCTCACGGAATGCCAGGTCAAGCTACCTCCCTCGAGACATCGGGGCTCCTGGGGAGGGGACCCAGAGCACAACCCCTCCTGCATCTTCTCGTATGAGTCAGACCAGGTTCGGACCCTTGGCGGGCCTTATGTCCCTTCTCAATCGCTGGCATGTTGTCAGGGGCACACAGATGCCCTCTGCCATCTCAGGGTTCCCGAGGACTTTCCTGGTCCCTGACACTGGGGAGAGGCAGGCCACTCCTGGGACATAATAGGGAAGAGAGTGAGGATATTGGAGCATCTCCGTGCTAAGCCCCATGCTAAGCATTTTCACATCTGTCCTCTCATTCGCTCCTCAGCAACACTGTGGCGTGGGTATTCACGTCCTTAGTTTTTTTGAGAAGAAAAAAAAGATGTTTGAAGTATTCAAGGAATTTACCCAAGATCTCCCAAGCAGGGTCAGAATCCAAACCCAAATCTTTCTAACTCTAGAACCCATATTCTGGCTACTAAATCAGCGGTTCTCAACCTGTGGGTCGCGACCCCTCTGGGGGTCGAACAATCCTTTCACAGGGGTCGCCTAAGACCATCGGAAAACACAGATATAATTACATATTGTTTTTGTGATGAATCACGATGCTTTAATTATGTTCAATTTGTAACAATAAAATTGGGGGTCACCACAACATGAGGAGCTGTATTAAAGGGTCGCGGCATGAGGAAGGTTGAGAACCACTGCACGAAACGGAATTGCTTTATGGAGCGAGAAATACTGGACGTCCTTCCCAACTCGGTGCTGCACAAGGTCAGCAGGGAGTGCTGTTGTCCTGGTTCATAGGTCGGTGCCCAACCTCTGAGCCATGCCGGCCGGGGCTTATTCCTCTTTAGATATTTTCCCAACCGTTTAAAAGGGTAGAAACCATTGTCAGCTTGTGAGCTGTATGGAAACGAGTGGAGGGATGTGCTTGGCCTACAGCTCACATAGCTGGCCAATCCCTGACCTAAGTGTTTGCAGCTCATTCAGCCAAACGCAGACAGTTTTCTCCCAACTGTGGACTGGTTTCCCCAGGCCCAGTACGTTTCCGTCCTTTCTCTCTCCAGCTCCGTGCATCTGGGCCTTGCCAAAGCGCCCAGCCTCCACCGTCCCGGGCAGGCCTCACCACTCCTTTTCTGTTCAGTTCTCAGGCCCCGTGTTGCCAGAGTTCCAGCGCCAATGTCCTTTTTACAAAGGGAGACTTACAGGCACGGAGAGCTAGCAAGAGGTCAGCCAGAGGTAATTCCTGGAGAAGAGGGATTCTAAGTGGGGCCTGGGACAGGGATTGAAAAGGGGAGGAGAGATTGTAACAACGATGATGGTGCCAGGTGGGTACTGGACTTATCGGGGGGATCACCTTGTAAGGCAGACAGATGTCTAATCACGATGCTGTATACCTGAAACTAACACAATGTTGGATGTCAACTATAACTGAAAAAATTTTTTTAAAGACGGGGAGGAGAGCCCTGGCCTGGGTGGCTCAGTTGGTTGGAGCGTTGTCCGGTGCCCTGCAAGGTCTCCGGTTCGATTCCTGGTCAGGGAACACACACAGGTTGCGGGTTTGATCCTCGGGGGAGGTGCACGCCAGAGGCAAGCGATTGATGTTTCTCTCTCACATTGATGTCCCCCCCCCCTTACTCTCTCTCTCAAATCAATAAAAATATATGTATTTTAAAAGTGTGTGTGTGGGTGGGCGAGTGGTGTTTCAGGCAGAAGCAGGAGAGGCTGAGCTGTGGGCAGGTGACCGTGAGGGGACAGTACACACAGAGCCCATATGAAGGGAGAGAGTGATGAGACTGGGGTCAGGGTGGGGCTTCAGTGGAGGGTTGGCCTGCCAGACCCTGAGGACCCAGATTCAGAGTAGGTTGCGGTAACTTCATGTGATGGTGTGACAGGGGAACGCCAGGGCCTTAACTTCCAGCCCTCATTTGTAACCTCGGTCCTGTACTCGCTGTTCCTTCATCTATGCATTCGCCAAACATTCAGTAATTCCCATCAAGAGCCAGGCGAGTTTGGCTTGTTAAGGGAAAGCAGAGAAAAGGGGAATGAGTGTGGAATCACATACGGGTCCTGCACTCCGGAAATGTAGAGCAGGGGAGAGAACACACACATACCTACCACCCAAAGAAGATAGCGCCGACTGCCTTGTGGGACTGTGGTCACGGAGCTCGGGCACGGGAGGAGCAATGGATGGGGAGCAGGGGACACCAGGGGAAGTTCTGTGGAAGAGAAAGGACTTGAGCTAGGACTGCAAGGGGAGGGGACATCTGAGTCTGTGCAACCTGGGGGAAGGGCTGTCCGGGATGAAGTGACAATGAGCAAAGGGGGTGCAGACAAGGGCAAGGCACTCATTTTGGTGCTTGCTTTCAATGAGGGTGTTACTGGCATTATTGGGGGGCGGTTTTTCATTGTATGAGTCCGCCCCATACAAAAAGGAGGTCTTTCAGCATCCCCGCCACCTCCCGACCCTCAACTAATGGACCCTCAACTAATGCCGGTAGCCACAGCCCCTTTCCACTTGCATTTTCCAGCAACGCTCCCCACTCTGCGGGAAACGCTAGATAGGTTTGTGAAGACGGGCAGTGAGATGGAAAGCTGGACTGGAAAATTAGCAGCCGAGCACGGAGGGCCTCACGTGCCAGGACAAGACACTTGCGCTTTGTTAAGCAAGGAGTGTCCGAGGAGGGAGGGAACGCGATCTGCTTTAGAAAACGAAGTTTGGAGCAGGATGAACGGGAGGCCTCCAGCAACCTCCCACCCAGGTCACTTTCAATCAGGGCGGGCTGCTGGCGGATGGCAAAGGTCAAGGGAGGTGCTATCTGCACAGCCCTGCGGATTGCTGGAATGTCCTATTAGAACTGTATTTGCTACATTGGGATTTGACTAATATTTCCTTGTCTCTCCGTGTCTTTTGGATCAAGCCACTTGGCAGTGACCACAATACAACTCCCCCCGCTCCACCCCCACCATTAGTCCACACAGGGAGAATTTATGTAAAACAAGAAGGAAAAGGGCAACCCTTTGAGGGTTCTCTTTTCCTCCCTGTCCAGGGTCCACCGCCTGCTTAGGAAGGACCCCTTGGTGCCTGAACAAGGGGACTATTCAGCCTGACCCCAGGAGAGAGGAGACCTCCCTGCCTGCCCCTCCCCTGGCCAGGGCAGGACATGGATTTTGATCCACGGCCCAGAGGATCCCAAGCTGATAAAGGCTCATTGTGGCAGCTTCTGGAGAAACCCAGAGGCCATCAGGGGACTCTGGGGCTGAGCAGCCCGTTAACCGCCCTTGAACATTTGTGAAAAGAATCACTACTTGGCGGAAGCCGAAGCAGAATGAGGCCCCTGGGCTGCCGCTGGCACCACCCATGGCAAGGAGACTAACAGCAAAAGCAGCAGGAGCCGGGCCTGACCCTGACCCTGCCTGACGGAGAAGAGGCCACCGGAGGCAGAAGAAACCCAGAAGCTGCGGAGGGCTCCCCTGCCGACACCTGCGGCCTGAAACCTGATCGCCCCTGTCAAATGCAAGAAACACAACTGCTCTCTTAAAACGGTCCGGGGGAGGAGAGGAGCCTCCTGCCCGCCCCTCCCTCCTCCAAGAGCATCCGAGGCCATAAAGGGCAGGAAAGGAGGCTGTGGAATGGGAGTCGGCCTGGATCCGCTTGAGGAATTATGCTCTCTCTGCTCCAGTCTTGAACGTGTTTTCGAGTCCAGGCACCTTATCATTCGCAGGCCTCGCTGTTCTTACAGCAAAAACACGAAAGTAAGAAGGAAGATCCTGAGATAAATGACGCCGGGGAGGTGGCAGGGAGGTGGGCCGGATGGGAGGCTGGTGGGAGTATCAGCAGAATGCGGCTTTGGTGGGAGGTGTGAGGTTCAGCCGAGGGTCAGCAGCCCAGAGCACACTTGTCGTTGGGGGGTGCCTGGGAAGGGTTTCAATCCCTGCTGAGAGGCCCAGGGAGGGGAGCGGGGTGCAAGGATGGGAACACTCGGTCCCTAGAGCTACCTCTGTGCATTGTCTCCGCCTTCCTCAGCTGACAGCTGGCCCTGTCCCGTGGGAGGGAAATGCAGAATTGAGGTCAGAGACCCTGGCCTTGGCCAGGTGCAGGACCTGGGGTTAAAGTGAGAGCAGAGGTTCAAGCAGTCAGTGCGCGCGCCCACAGCACGTCCTCGCTTCCGCTTTATTCCTGAGAGGACTGGCACGGCTCATCCCTCAGTCTAGCTCTGCTTTCCCTCCCCGCCACCCCCAATGCAAAAACGTGGCCTCGTAAATGCCATTTCTACATCAAAGCACAGCAGAACAAGCCATCTCCACTCACAGCAGAGCCCCCGAAGCCACCTCGTGTACATAGAAACCAAACCAGGGCAGAGGGCTCACACTCACGGATTTTATGTCCCGTCAGGGGACTGATGCTGACAGTGCCGGGCGGGCCCACAACTCCCAGTTCACAGTGGTTCCAAAGCCTCAGAGGAGAGTCGACGGCCCTACACTCACCGGTACCTGAGAGCCCATCTCATGACAAGCCTCACCTAACACCAGACATTCACTTCCGGTTGAGGATGGATCTAGAACACCGCAGTTTACTGAAACTTGAGCATTTTCTGCCTTGCTGGAGATTTCGTCCCCGCTGGCCATGCAAACATGTGCACACAGAAACTGCAGGAACATTCTGTTCAGATCCCACAGCTCCCAGACAGAAAAACAAGCCCAGAAGACAGAGCTGCGAGGTCTGGGTGCCATTTTATTGACAGCAGTTTACACACATTGGCTTTCTCCCCAAGGCCATTCCTTCAGAGCGCAGGCACAGCGCCGAGGAGGGCAGAGCCAGGAGCGCAGAGCGCACGTCCCTGGCAGGCACGCCCAGCCCACAGGATGCAATCCTTCACGATGGAATTCCGCCGGGCATTTGAGACCGAGGTGGGGGTGGAGAGGAAGTCTCCCACGGACTCACATCTCAGTCCAGGCCTCCTCTGCCACTAGCCAAGTCCATCTCAGCTCAGGAGCCCCGGGGGGCAGCAAATTCAGCCCACCCACCTGCACAGGGCAGATCCTCCATCCATGCCGTGTGCACACACCTGCTTCCGCCGGCCCCAGAGAGAATCAGCCTGATGGTAAGAGTCAGACCGCTTCCTCTCTGACCCGCCCGGCACCTCTTCAGCTGGGTCTGCGCAGGAACTGCTGGAAAACGGAGGCCTGCGTGCTCGGTCCAGCCGTGCGGCGTCTGCAAATCCTGGTAGCCGGAGGGCTGCAGGCTACCGGTTTACTCAGGCTGACCACTGCGCTTCCCCAGCCCATCACACACGCGACCCGCCGTTCTTGTGCCAACTGCCTCGGCCTAGGCTAGAGCTCCCGCGGGCCTCCAACTGGGACAGGAGTCAAGCTGGTCTGCATAGGCACTTGGCAGTTTTGGGTAGGGAGGTGGGTCAAGAAAGTGGGTGGAAATGAGAACAAAAGAGTTTCATCTGATAAGAGTGATTAGAGAGCTGAAGTGATTTTACTTTTATTTCCTTCACGTTAAGCCAATCATGAAATTTCACAGTGATTCTGGGGCAGAAGGAACGTGATGCTCAGAGTCCTCGGGGCTGTGGCCCCCGGGGCCCGAGCCGGTGCGGGCAGGGCCGGCCTCACTGGGGGAGCTGCAGGAGCACCGACTGCCCGGCCGGCAGGTAGGTGATGTTCCGAGAGCGGGAGAGCTGGTAGGCGATGTCCTCCGCGGCTTCCAGCTTGCGCAGCTCGATCAGGCCGTCGCCCGCAGTAGCCAGCGAGTTTGCGATCAGCTCGGCGGCTTTGGAGTCGCCCTCAGCGGAGATGATGGCTGCCTTCTTCTGCTGCTCGGCCTAAGGCGGGGACGTGGGGAGACACCGAGACCACACCTCAGGGCGCTGGAGGGCAGGCCATAGCCTCGCAGGCCCGGGCCGGGCACCCTCACTGCCTCCCCAAGGAACTCTGGGTATCTGCCGCCTCCCCCTCCGGATGGGGTCCCCAAGCACTGGGTGCCACCGATCCTCTCCTTCCTGGACCACCCACTTCTCATCACGTTAGGGATACATTCTGTCGGCTGCATAAACGGCTGTCTTGTTCCAAAGTCTTAATATTAACAGCAATCTAGTCCGGCCACACTACTCTGAGCCAGAGCATCCCAGGCCAAGGAAAACAGAGCGAGAAAAGCAGAATCACTGCTCAGGCTCCTCTTTCCCTCCAGTCCCAGGTCAAAGTGACTTTCACCAAAGCCAGCGTTGCTAAGCCGGAGAAGCAGGCGTGTGTGGCGCTCCCTGGAGCTGCCAGGCACCCAGGATGAGGTCTCCTAGGCTTGCCATACTCCTACCAATAGGACCTCTATCTGCAATGCATGACCAATAAAATGAATACAACTTGGAAATTCTTAGGCTCTGTGACTATTCACTCAACAAATGTTTACCGAGCACCTAGTTGCTCCAGGCACATGTCTAAGGCTCTGGAGATAGGCAGTTTACATAAAGAGAGAAAAAGAAGTTCCTGCTCAGAGAGTTTACATTCTCTAACATTAAATGCTCGCCACCCACATGTCCCTCTTTTCCCTCATTTCAAGGACTAAGGGATGTTGGATTAGAACGATATTCAGCCTTTTTCATCTCATGACACACATAAACTAACCACTAAAATTCTATGGCACACCTTACTTTTTGGTGATCTGACAAAAAAAATAGGTATAATTTTGATTCATTCACACCAGGTGGCGACTGTGCTGGCTGTCGTCATTTTCTTATTTGACACTCTAAGGGAAAAGAGGTCAGGGCCCTGACTGAATAGCCAGGCATTGCGTGCGTTAGGCTCTGCAGTACACCGCTCGGAAATCGCTGGATTAGAATGCCAATGCCAATGCCAATGCCAATGCCAGAGAACGAGTGGTGGGAAGGAATAAACACACCTTTGCAGAGACCGGGAAGACCGGGCTGCTATGCAAATACACTGTGTCCCTCACACGCTGACACATCTGGATGGGCTTAGCGTTTGAACAAACCCAGTGACGACAGAGCATCTGGTGCAACATTTGATCCCTTTCGCTGTCAGCTTTCACTGTGTAACTACGGTTAAAAATGACCTCTCAGCGAAGCTGAAAATATGCCAGGAGAAAAACATTTTTATTTGTAGAAAGTGTTTTTGATCTTAGGGAAGTGGAGGGAAAAAAAATGGCCCTTCAGTGACTGGGGAACGTAACTTCACATAATCCCTGACTAGCCCCCAAAGACTCTGGAACCAGTTGCAGGAGTACGGTCCCTTCCATCCCCTTCCAATGATCCCGGAAGGAGAGATGACAGATGATGAATTTCCAGGCCACCCAGCAAACGGGGAGGCCGAGCGCAGGAGAAAGGGGAGAGGGGCTCTGCCATCTGGCCGAACGCTCACCTTTTCCACCACAAATCTGGCCCTTTCCGCTTCCTGCTGGGCCACCTGCTTGGCTTCTACTGCTTCTGTGAACTCCTTCCCGAAGGTCAGATGCGTCTGAAGGGAGAGAGCGAGCGCAAGATGAGGCGGTGTAATTGCTCAGGCAGCGTGGCTGCGAGGCCCCCGGGGCCGCTGCAGGGAAAGGCCAGGAATGGCTCTAGCAGCTGGAGGCTTCGGGAGGCTGCATCCCCCTTCCACCTCCATAGCTGTGCCCAAACTAGGTTACACCCAGAGCCCTCGGCTGCCCCTCTGCTCCCGTACATCATGCTGTCACCCTCAGTGCGACCGTCTCAGATGGGAAACGGCCCACAGGCACTGAAGGTATCTACTCAACTGACCACCTCCTTGGAGAAGGAGACCTGTGGATCCCAGGGCCCCCACCACGACCAGCGCTCTCAGAAAGCCCTTTGATGCCCCTGGGGAGGCCAGGTGGAGCCCCCGAGAGGGAGGGATGCAGCTGGTTCTCAGGGGTTCGAGGGCCTGCTCCGCGCTTACGGGCTAACCAGCCCCCTTCCTTCCCACTGCATCTCCACCTCCAAACAGGAAGAGGACGGGAGAACGTGGAACACACATCAGGGTGTTCCCTGTGTGAGCGCTTCTGGTAAAGGGTTTAAAAGAGAGAGAAGGCAGCTAAAGCGATTGCTTAGGAACAAGGTTTAAAATTCGGATTACCCAGACATCCCCTAAGAACATAAATAACTGAGACTTGGCCGAAGTGACTGCCTCTACTGATCATGCAAACAAAGGGAACAGATCTCAGAATGCCTAACGGCGAGTCTAGAAATGATTTACTTATTTATCAACTTTTTTTACGAAAAAGGAAGAAATAAAGGGAAAAGGAGCTTTGGTTTTGCTATCAAATTCTACTGTTTTTTATTTCCTCCTCCACTCTCCCAACCTCTGCTTTTTTTAAAAAAGCATCAGTAACTCAAGTTTCCTCCTGGAGAGTCAATCCTAGCCTCACTGCCTTCCAGAATTGTGAACACTCCTGACGCGTACGCTGCGGCTGTTCTACTTTGCCTGCTCCGTTCCTGGACTCTTGGTCAACGTTTGGGGAAGAAAACGCAATCCTGAGAGATGAGAAATGAAATGTGCAATTAAGGAATACGTTTTCTTTCTAAAAGGGCCAGCTGAGGGCAGCAAATTCCCCATGAAATCTAATTTTCTTCTCACACCTCTAAGATATGGTTTCTTGTGGTCAGCCCACATTTCCCCAGAATGGCGCATGTGGTTAAAGTCTCACAAAAGGCCAAGCTTCTCCTTGGGTTTTTACTTAGCACTTTCCCACAGCCTAGGTGCGCGGGTTAACAGTGAGAACCTGAGGAATTACCACTAGTCAGAGCCAAATGGCTGCAGCCTGGAATCTCGCCAGTAGAGGGAGCCCACAGGCCCTTCCATGGCGGGCAATGGATGCAAGGTGGAGCCGTGGAGCTGTGCCCTGCAGCGAGCTCCGGGTGTTGGGGTGTGATGTTTAAACAGCTGCGCAGATGCTGAGGGGGAAATGGTGCCTTTGCCTAGCGCTGCACAGGAGAACCGAACAGGAAACACTACCTCACTCCCTGAACAAATCACTCCAAATGGTTTTCCCCACGAATCTAGAAACATGAACCTCCCCCTCGCCCCCTCCATCTGAAATGCTACTCCGCCTGTATTGCTTTCCGTCTGACTTACGGCGTTTAGCGTATATAAATACACAGATATGCAGTCTCAGTCCTCGGAGACGTCCCTCACACCCATACCAGGCGCTGGGGAGCAGAACCCTTCGTTCACACGCTATCACCTTTCACTGGGGGTTCCCACAGCTCAGGTCACTGAGCTTCAGACCCTCAGACCCTAAGCGCTGGGAAATGCCCACGGGTCAGGCTGGGAGGTCTGCGCTCAGGGGAAAGACTATCCGAGTGTTCTCCGGTCTCACCAGGCAGTTTCCTCGTGTCAGACGGTCAACAAGGCACCACTTCCCGGGGAGCTCTGGGGAGCAGGCACAGCCTGTCACGGTTTGGGATGGTGAAAACACTCGTGGTTAGGTCACCCCCCTGGGCAGCGCCAGAAGTCAAGACTGAGTGGCGAGGTGAGGGAAAGAGGCCTTGCTGAAAACAAGCCCGAGGAGAGGGCCTCACACGGCGAGAAGTTCCCACGCTTTCAAGTCTCACGTCTAGGAACGTGGAAGGCAGGACCCAACAGCGTCTCCCCAGGAACGGAGCCAGGCACCCCAGCACGCACCGGGCCCCTCCCCGCAGACTCCGCAAGGATCTTACCAAGGACACGTCATCCAGGATGAGCCCGAAGGTCGCGGCTCGCTCCGTCAGGTCGTCGCTCACCTGCCTGGAGACCAGCTCTCTCTGGGTGATGAGCTCTCCAGCGTCAAAGCGAGCCTGGTTCCAGGGGAGGGCAGAGCAGCCGCTCAGGGCAGTGAGGGAGCGGAAAAGGGACCAGAAAACCACCAGCCACATCCCCCCCGCCCCCTGCCACGCTCTTCCCGCCCCTCCGTGACCTCTCGGGGCCGCCCTCAGCTCGGGGCGCAGGCCGTCCACTCACCACCACCGACTTGAGGATCTCCGTGGTGATGGAGGGCAGCACCCGCTCGTCGTAGTCCTCGCCGATGCTGGTGAAGATGCGGGGGAGCTGGCTGGCGACCGGGCGGAAGAGGATGCGCAGGGTGATGTTGACGTTCTGCAAATCTTCGGGGGGGGGGGGGGGGGAATGCTGGAGTTAAAATAAAACTCACAGTGGCCTCCGAGGGGACCTCCTTCCCCCGATTTGCTACCATTTGTAAGTAGAATTGCTGATCGGAGAGGGCATGGAGCAAAGATGTCTGGGGTCTTTGGTAGAGAACCCAGCAGAGCACCAGTGAGGCGTCCGGTGACCACGGCTTTTCCGTGCACCCTGAATGCCCCCCGATATAAGCAACAGGTGCTATGGGTCTGGAACATGGGATGTTTTAAGGAAACAGGGCAATGCTAAGAATTCTAGGGCGAGGCCTGTCCAAGGCCTGGTGCACGTGACCCAGGACAGGAGCATGCTTTGGAGGGGTTGCCGTGGGCCCAGCAGAAATAGTCCACTTTGGACAGAACCAATAGTCCAAAGGCCTGGGCCGCAGTCCTCTCTGCTGGTTACTAATTATCCGACTCCACTAAGCTTTAGCCAACCTCAACTTAGTTCTCTAAGAACAGGGATGATTTCATCTGACTCCCAGGAAACGAACAGAGGAGACCAAAAACACGGTCAAACGCAACAGATGTAAGAGGCCAGGATCACCTACTGCAGCGGTTCTCAACCTGTGGGTCGCGACCCCTTTGGCGGCCGAACGACCCTTTCCCAGGGGTCGCCTGAGACCATCCTGCATATCAGATATTTACATGACGATCCCTAACAGTAGCAACATGACAGTTATGAAGTAGCAACGAAAATAATTTTATGGTTGGGTCACCACATGAGGAACTGTATTTAAAGGGCCAGAAGGTTGAGAACCACTGACCTACTGGTACAGCTCACCTCTCATTACCCAGGCAAAGGACCAAGGAGGGAAACACTATTTCCCCTAACAAGCCAGGCCTGCTCGGAGCTGACGCACGGCCACAGCTGGCTCGCAGTCAACAAGCACATGGACCAAGCATCCCTGGGACAGCTGACCCAGGCAAGGGAAGTGGGCCATGCACAGGCCCCTGATCTCTGGATTCCCTCCCAACAGCTCTGAGGCTAGGTACAGGAAGTATCCTTAGAACAACTGCAAAACAGCAGAGCAGAAATCCCCAAGAGGTGGGAAGTTGAGACCCAGGCTTTTAGGTTACAGTTCTGTTTCTCGATGAACCCCACCCCACCTCTGATTTCCTCTGGGGTAGCAGGCAAGCCAGGCGCTCACAGGAGGCCCCTTCCCCTCCCTGGCCAGGGGCTACGGGACAGATGATGCCCTACCGACTTACCCTCCGTCCTCTGCCCGACACGCCGCTCACTCTAAAGTCCCCGTTCAGATAGAAGCTCCTCACGGGAGCCTGCCCAACCCCTGGTGGGCTAGCCGCCCTCCTCTCTGCTCCCGCCGCGCCCGCCGTATAACCTCGGCTCCGGTGCTCACTACACTATGCCTGTCTGTGCACATCTCTATCTCCCTAGCTGGACAGAGCTCCTTAAGGCCCCTGCTTTAGTCATCTCTGAACTAGCCCCGGCCCCTGCCCAGCAAAAATCCAGGCACAGTCACAGGAAGTGCCTATCAGTGGAGGAAGGCATCGAGAGTGACCCTCTCCTCTCGCTGTGCGGACGTGTGGCTGCTGAGCTGGCACCTGCTACTCCACTTACTGCCTGAGCACCTCTATGAGGATGGGGGGGAACAAGGACAACAACTCGTTTTAGGCTCCCACTGCATAGCCAGTGGCGTGTCGGGCACCAGGACACAGCTCCCAGGGAAGTGGGCCTCCGCCTGTGAGAGAACGACGGGAGGGCAGGCCAAGGGCGAGTCAGCTGCGAGGCAAACAGAGCCGCCAGATGGGTTTATCCAGGGGTCCTGGGGAAGAAGAGCCAATGGGAGGGAGCAGGGCATCCTCAGATTTCTTTCCAACTGGGTCACAATGTGACTCTTGGAACAGATCTTTGTGTGTTTCTTTAAATGCGCGCAGTTGTCTGTGTGCGCACCTTAAGTACGTATTTCTTGCTATGAATCCAGGTACCAGTCTCCAGGGAAAAGATGCCAGGAATTCTTATGTGAAGTTCAACCTCTTGTGGACCCCACAGCACCCCTTCCACCCTCTCCCGAACCCACGGGCGAGACTCACCTTTGCTACCAGTGATGACGGGCACGTTACGAGGTCGAGAGCGGCAATCAAAGATAATCGGTTTCTGTACCCAAGGGATGAGGAAGTGAGTCCCTTCCCCCACCACGATGTCCTGCACGCCACGGAAGCGGTCGAAGATGACAGCTCTGTGCCCAGCATCCACTAGGAATGAGGACAGCGATGGGTCAGGAAATTCCTCTCACCCGTTCACCGAAAGAATCACGCCCTGGAAAGGGTCTTGGAGCTTTCTGTTCATGTATTAAGTCTCCCCTCTCCTGCTCCATCTTCCCGCACTTCTGGTCTCCAGAGGCTTCTAATAGCTACGAATCTAAGCAATCACTTCCTGTCCCATGTGTCTCCCCAAGGACCTTGCTAATAGGTCCTCAGCATCCTTTCTCCTTGAAACAACTGGCTGCTGATTTTCTGATTAACCACCCCATCCCCAAACTCCCATCAGCACATATCCAGAAATCACCTCCCGAAACTTCTTTCTAAAATTCCCCAAAGTCTTCACTGTTATCACAGTTCAACCTGGTTCCAATTTTACCCCGTGTTTCCAGAAGCAGCACCCCCACTATGAGAACCCTAAAATCCAGGTGTCCCTCTTTCTTTCCAAAGCTTTTCTTTTTTCCTAAGGTTGTGAGGGGTTGTAGAGTTGTCTTGTTGAGAAATTGGTGATGGTGATTACTGTATAATTATGCAGGGATGCATGGCCACAAAGATCAGAGTGGCCCTAGCTGGCGGCTCAGTGGTTAGAGCATCAGGCCACGGACTGAATGGTTGCGGGTGCAATTCTGGTCAAGGGCACCTTACCTCAGTTGCAGGATCAACCCCCAGGGCCCCAGGGGCACATGCAGGAGGCAACCAATCGATGTGTCTCTCTGTCTGTCTCCCTCCCTTCCACTCGCTCTAAAGATCAATGGAGAAAATATCCTCAGGGGAGGATTAATAAAACATGGACACTGCCCAAACAACACACCAAAAAGGTCAGAGTGTAAAGCTATGCCATGTAAGCCAAGCAGGCTTTTCTGATCCGCTGCTTCACGGACATTATCGTGGGTCCAAACAGCTCCACTCTGAAATGAATCCTCCTGTCGGACATCACCTGTCACACACGAGGCGAGTCCATCTACTGCTGCTTGCCAACAGTGGAAGCTAGAGAGTTTCACAGCTGGAGGGGGGCTTAGAGATAACCTAGTTCAATTCCACTGCTGGACCAGGTCTCCCAGCAAAGAGGAAGAACAGCCAGCTCAACCCCCCGCCACCCTGTTCAAAGCCGGGCAGTGCACCTCAAAGGTATTTTCTCTGCAGTGACCCAGCCGCAGCAGAGCGAAGCTCCTGCTCAGCACAAGGTCACCGCGGGCCTACAGCTCCTGCTGAGTCTTCCCACGGGCAGAAGAGAACAAGTGAGATCTCCATTTCAGCGCGACAGCGATATCCTGGCCGCGCGCTGCAGCCTCCGGGGGTGCAGCGTCCCTTCAAATGAACCGGCGCAGCTGGAAACATCCAACCAGCAGCCAGACTGGGAGGCTCCCTGTGAAGAAAGGCTCCGAGAGAACCTCTGGCTAAAAGGACAGGGGCTCTGGCAACAATGTGACCGTATGGTGTGGCACGGCAGCGAGCCGTCTCGGTCACAAACACATTCACCTTCGGCGGCGCTGCCGCCTGGAGCGTCCCATGGGCTGTGCCGGCGAAGAGAAGCCCTCCAGCAAAGGAGCCTCACCGTTATACAAGGCCGAGTTCACCACGCCTCCCGCCACGGCTAAGGCCAGGCCGAACTTGCCAATGGATTCAAACACTTTGGCAGCCATGTCTCCTTCTGCTGGACCCACTCACACCTAAGAGGGTAAAAACAAAACAGATACAACAACTTGCTCCCCAAATCCTCACAGAGCGCGCTCTCTGCCACACAGTATTCACTTCTCCAGCTGGCCGTTTACTCCCCATTCCTGGAAAACTGGTGCTTCAACTCCTCTGCCTTTTTCTTTTTCCACCGCTTAAGAGGAGGGGTCTGGAGCACTTGGTTAACATACGGAACTGAGGCATGTGCTCGATACCCACAGGGAACTTAGCACCACAATAAACCACCCTCCCATCTTCCGGACAAACAGACCCCGAGAGAGGCTGTGAGGCTGGCTCTGTGCAATTTTGGTTTAGAAAATAACTCAAAGTGAGCCAGGCCAGTAAGCCAGGACAACTGAAATAGGGAAACTGAGGTAGGTAGCTAAACAAACTGACAGAGCAATTTGCAAGATATAGAAGGCCACCGTTCTGGAAATAACATCTAGGCCTCAGTTGTATTTCGGCTCCAGACCCGGAAAAGCAGCAAAACCAGGTGGGTGATACCAAGACCAGCTGCACTGATTAAGGACCCCCTGCCCTGACACTGACCCATCAGTGAACACCACGACCCTGATGGAGCGCACCTAGAAAACTGGTGAATATTCTGTTAAAACCCTCCCGATACCTCCCCGAAGAGACTTGCCTGCAAGAGAGAAATAAAAGCCTCAAGACGAAGGACCCAGCGCATGCTCTCCTTCTGGGGAGCACCCCCACCATTCCCTTTCTGCTCTTCTTCCCCCACAGGCACCCAACTTCTAAACCAGTGGTTCTCAACCTGCTGGCCCTTGAAATACAGTTCCTCATGTGGTGACCCAACCATAAAATTATTTTCATTGCTACTTCATACCTGTAAGGTTGCTACTGTTATGAATCGTCATGTAAATATCTGATATGCAGTATGGTCTTAGGCGACCCCTGTGAAAGGGTCGTTCAACCGCCAAAGGGGTCGCGACCCACAGGTTGAGAACCGCTGTAATCTAAACCCTAGAGGACCACAGGAGGCTTGCAACCAGGGGAGCAATGGGCAGCAGCCCCTCATCCCAGGATAAACCCTGAACCTGCTCCCCAGACCCCCTTTTCCCTGCCTAGGGCAGCCCAGCCTTGGCTCTCCTTTTGCTTCTTCTCAGCTCAGCCCTTTCTCGTTCTACTGTCCCCAGCTTTACCAAATGTTCCCTCACAGTCACCTGGACTCATGCTGGGAAATTTTTTCTGCACCAAGTCAAGAACCCACACAGTAGGGGCTGGTCCTAGGCAGACTGGCCCAGGGTCAGGTCCTCTTTCCGGTAACAAAAGTGTGTGCTACCCAGTGATTCCCACAGCAAACATAGCGAATCGCTAACCTTTCTATCAGGTCTTCTAACGGCAATTTATCTAACCCTCACACCAACCGCTATGCCGTAGATTACTACAGGTGAGGAAACCGAGGCACACCGTGAGGTTACATGAGGAGCCCAGGATCACACAGCTAGTAAGTGGCAGAACCAGGATGAAACCTACAGGTGGAATTCTAGGAGGCACAGCTCAGCTCCTCATCATACGGCTTCTCAACAGCAGGTATTAAGAATGACCTGGTATGGGAGCGACAGCTGGATGACATTCTGGAACCGCATAACGAAGAGTAAGTGGGCAGGTGGGCTGAGCGGGGTGGGCGGGAGCGCGCCCGACCGAATAGAAGCCACTCCAGCACTTAACTTCTCAACGCCCCGCACCGTGGTCGCCATCCGCTCAGCCTCCAAGCCTCCCTCGTTCCCTCCGGGCCAGAGCTCCCGAGCCTACCCCGGTCGCTCCTCGGGCATTGAAACATCCCTTTCCCAATGCCAGGACGCCCAGCCCTGACCACTGAGCCTTTCCACGGCTCACTGCTTCTGGATCATTCCTCACCCTGCCCCCATACACACCTCCCTTACTCTACGCAACTCCTGGCTCGTCCTGGGCTCGCCCCGTACCCGCTTCCCGCGAGGCGGACCCGCGCATACACGCCGCTCTCCCCAGGTGCAGATGGGAGTGCAGATGGGAGTGCAGAGAGGGACTGCAGAGTTGCCCAAAGCGGACCACAGCCGTAACCCTCCTTCTCACCTGCTTCTACTCTGACCTCCACAAGGCTTCCCCAGCCACACGTACTGCGCAGGCGCCAGGCGGCTCCTCCTCTTCCCCGCCCTCTTTCCAAGATCCGCGCCTCCGATTGGTCGGGAATAGCGCTGTGCATCCTGGGAAGGGTGGCTTTCCGCCTTGTCCTGGTTTCAGGGCTCTTGGCAGATGAACTACAATTCCCAAAAAGCCATGCAACGGCTGACCCGCGCTGAAAAGCCTTTTCTCTTTCGTGTTTAACGCCGCGAGGCTGCCGCTAAGCCTTTTGGGGGCTGTAGTTTCTTAGGGGATAAATGCACGTGCCTATTGATGCTAGAACCTCCTGGAAGATGAGCCTTGTAAAAAGTAGCTAGGCCTGCAGCTAGTGGCAGAGCTGGGCTGGGAAAATAGACAGCTGATGGAAGCATGGGTGGGCACCTTGGAGAAACTTGTGGTGAAATAACTGTTGGGGTAAGAGACCCTGAAGGAAAACAAGAGGTGATCTTCATTCCACAGCCCTGCCTGGAAACGTCCTGGAACATTGATTACCAGAACCATAAAGAACCTTAGGCCCTGACGGGTGTGGCTCAGTTGGTTGAGCGTCATCTGGTGCACGAAAAGGTCCCCAGCTGGATTCCTAGTCAGGGCACATACCCAGGCTGCAGGCTCCATCCCTGGTCAGGGCACGTGCAGGAGGCAACTGATAGATGTTTCTCTCTCTCTCTCTCTCTCTCTCTCTCTCTCTCTCTCTCTCTCTCCTGCTCCCCCTTCCTCTCTCTCTGAAGTCAATAAAAACATATTTAAAAGGCGCCCAGGAAGCATCTGGACTAGAAAAGGAGGCCCAGAGAGAGGAAGGGATATATTCAAGGTCAACCATGGATTTAGCAAAGGGGCTTGGCTTAGAGTTCAGATCTTCTCATGGACAGAATGTTTTTAAAACTCATTTGGAAAAGTTGCAAGAATAGTACAAAGAACTCATGTATCCTTTACTCAAAATCATCAACTGCTAAAAATCTGCTCCATTTGCTTTATCATCTGCTCCTTCCCTCCCTACTTCCCTCCCTCCTCATCCTCTCTGTCTCTCTCTCATCTACCTTCTGCATTCTATTTTTGCCCATTGACCCAATAATGAACATTATAGTAACCCTCCCACACACTCAGGATACAATCTAAGATTAGGTACTGCAGTCATTTCTCATGTCTCTTTAGTTTCCTTTAATGCAAAAAATTTCCTCAGTCTTCCTGTCTTTTATTACATTAAAAAGAAGAAGGATCTTGTTCATTTGGGGTTTGTCTGATGGTTCCTCATGATTAGATTCAGGTTTGGCATTCTTAGCTGGGATACTAACTAAGTGGTGTATGGATATTAAATTTTTATGAAACCTGGTCCATTTCTGGATTCTAGTAGGATTGGATTCTTTCAGCTTCTCTTTCCTGTATTTCTCTCCTCTTCTCTTTGTCCCCTTCTTTGTCCCCATTTGGCACAATCAAATAATCAGAGATATCAAAGGCAGCATTCTTCAGGTGATATGGGTTTGCCCTAACTAACCACATTTTTTCCTCTCACTACTAGAATGAAACTGTGAGAGCTGAAAGTTTATTCTATTCTCAGAACATAGACTCCTGCTCAACACACAGCGTCAAGTTTTGGGGTTTTGGTTAATTTAGTGTCTCAACAAGGCCATCAATGAAGCAGAGTCTTTCCATCTTTAACTCTGCCACCTTCAGGTATTGACTTTTGTCCTCATAATTGTCCCCTAAAGGTCACAGGATGACTGCAGAAGGTCCAGGCTTCATGTTCTCACACCGCATTAACCAAAGGCCAGAAGGCAGGAAAAGGGCACGTTACATTTTGGGTCCCCTTAAAAGAGCTATGTACAGTTTCCCAGAAACACCCACCAGACATCCCCTTATGTGCTGTGGAGCAGGGTTTTATCATCTGCCCACTTCTGGCCATTGGCAAAAGAATGACATTGCCTTGTTGGGACTTAACAAATCAAGAGTCAACCTTTGGGATTGGGGAGGGCTTGGCTTCCCCTAAACCACAAGACTGCCCAAACCATAACAAATCAAAATGGTGTTTTGTTAGCAAGGAACAGGATGGAAAGAAGGGATGTTGGAATTGCAACCAACGATGTCTGCCACCAGGGCTCTATTTGGGACCAGCTGGTCAATGAGGCCTCTATGAGGAGATGATGTTTAAGGTAAGATCTAAAGTGAGACATGGGAAAGTTTGGGTGGGGTGGGAGGAGAGCATTCAAGAGGGAACAGCACATGCATTTCTTTCTTTTCTTTTCTTTTTTTTGTCAAGCCAATATTTTATTAAACCCCCCTCCCCCCCACACACATGCACACACATGCACACAAGCACACGCATGCACACACACACACACAGCTCACGAAGGCAGAGCCAGTAAAGGAGACTGAGATCTCGTCTTTGGGGCCAGGCTGACCACTGAGTGCTTCCCTCCCACAGCCGGCCTCACGTGAAGAAAGAGCAGATGCCCAAGCTGATAAATTAGGAGAGGGCTTGGTTTTGACGGGGAGACTTATGGCAGCGCCACTCCCGGGAGGGGTGGGATTTGTGCAGGAGCACCCAGAGACCTCTCCGTTGTGTTCGGTCCGGTCACCAGTCCCGGAGGCCGTTTGAAAAGCAGGAGGCAGAGACCAGATTTCCCTGGAGGCTGCTCTTCTTTCCCGGACGAGGAGAATGTTCTCCCGGGAGAATAGGCCGGAGAGAGAGGTCCGGGGCAGCTCGGGAGCCCAGGAGGGAGGAGAAGGCCCTCCGTGCCCGCCAGCCGGGCAGGGCTTTGGCACAGGAACACAGGTTTGGAAGTCTCTCCTGAGGTCACCCCTAGTGCAATGGTTATTACATTTTTTGATCTTAGGACTCCTTTATATTCTTAAAAGCTATTAAGTACCCCCAAAGAGCTTTTAAAACATGGAATATATATATATATATACAGTTAAAGTGAGAAATTTAAAATATTTACTTACTCATTTAAAAATAACAATAAGAAACTCATTATGTGTTGATATAGTTTTATGAAAAAGAACTATGGCTTCCTCAACATACATATTTAGTGAGAAGAGTGGCGTCGTTTTATGCCTTTGCAAATCTCGGGTTCGTCATTATCCTGTCACAGGTCATGCAGCCTGTGGAAAACTCTACTGCACACTCAGGAGAGAATGAGAGTGAAAAACGAAAGTAATGGTTTAGTAGTACCATCAAAATAATTTCTTAAAATATATTTTTATTGATTTCATAGATGAAAGGGGAGGGAGAGGGAGATAAAAACATCAGCGAATCATTGATTGGCTGCCTCCTGCATGCCCCACACTGGGGATTGAGCCCATAATCCAGGCATGTGCCCTAACCAGGAATCAAACTGTGACCTCCTGGTTCATAGGTCAATGCTCAACCACTGAGCCACGCTAGCCGGGCCCATCAAAATAATGTTGACTTTCAATGGGGGGGAGGGGGCGGGGAAAGGAGACATATGTACTACTGTCTGTAATACTTTAAACAATAAAAAAAAATAAAAAAATTAATGTTGACTTTAAGGACCCCCAGGGTTACCTGGACCACATGTGGGGAGCCATTACCTTAGAGTCAAAGCCACCACAGGACAAGAACTCATGCACTCGCGAACACAGAACTCCCGACCAGCTTCTCGGTGCTTGTATTGCGTGGGATACTAATTAGAGCAAAGTTAAGCTGCGGTACCAAGATCCCAAAATACAGACAGAAAAGAAGATAGAGATGAACTTCTCTTTGTTCCACGGGTCATTTATAGACCACTTTCCTTCCGTTTCATTGGCTTGCCATCCCTTAAAAGATTGTCTTCGTCTACCCAGGGCCATCTGGGTTCCAGCTTGCAGGAAGGGAAAACGGAGGAAATCCAGGGCAGCGATTTTGTTTTAAGCAAACAAGGCAGAAGCAGCACATAAATTCCACTCGATTTTATTGGTTAAAACTTGGTTACATGACCTCATCTAATCACAGAAGAGGCTGGAGAATGTATTCTTTAGCTGGGCAGCCAAGTAGGCAGAAACAGAGGGTTTGGGGCTAAGCAGCCTGCAGCGCCTCACTCTCACATAAGGACAGCCAGAGGAGGGACAGAAGTCTGTGGTGTGCAACGGACACTATTCAGCAATGAGAAGAAATTGCTGACACAAGTCGCACTATGAAGGCATCTCAAAACCATTATTCTGAATGAAAGAAGCCAGACACAAAGAGGAAAAATTATATGGTTACATGATTATTTTATTTTATTTAAATGAAACCCAAGAAAAGACAAATTTAACCCATAGTGTCAGAAGGCAGATTGGTGGGTGCTTGGGACCAGGATAAGGTGGTGACTGATGGCAAAGGGCTCAAAAAGGTTTTTTTTTGAGGGGGTAAGAATTTTCTATACCTTGGCTATTGTGGTGATTACATGGGTATAATGATTTATTAAGCTTTATCTAAATACACACCTAAGTAGGTTAATTTCACTGCATGTAAACTATACCTAAGTAATGTTTAAAAAAACAAAACAAAACACGAAGTAGAGGAATAGCGCCTAAGAGCAGAGGTTATTGTCCTTATTCACTGCTATATCCCTATCACCTAGAACAGTGTGTGGCATACAGTAGATTCTGCATAAATATCTGCTGAATGAATTGTTGAAAACATAAAAAAAAACTCTTGGAGATTAAAATTGAGATAAACTTTAAAATAAAAATGCAACAGAGGGACTGGGAGATAAAATTGCTCCCAGAAAAATAAAACAAAAGGATAAAGAGATGGGGATCATAGGAGAGAAAAGATTAGAGAATCAATTCAGTTCTGACATCCTGTGAATAGGAGTTGCAGAAAATAAGAGCAGAGGAGGAAGATATGATGAAATAGATAGCAATGAACTGAAGGACATGGCTTTCAGGTTAAAAGATGGCCCCAAGTAGGACATAATGAATGAACAAGACTGACACCAAGAACCATCATCACGAACCTTCAGGACAACGAGGACAAAAAGAAGATTCTAAACTCTCTAGAGAGAAAAGAACTGGGGTCAGATGGCATGGACATCTCACCAGCCCCGACTGCCACTTAGAATACAATGCGCCATACTTGCAAATTCTTGGAGAAGCTGGTTTGCTACCTAGTATTCTGTACCCAGCCAATTGATCAAGTGAGATGCTAGAATAAAGACATTTAGCTACTTAAGGATAAGCTGCAGAAAAAAAAAAAGAGGGGAAAAATTAAAGAGAAGGCATAGTATTCAGGAAATAGAAGGTCCGATTGTGAGAGGCAAAAGGGATCTCTAGAATGATGGTCGAGGGAGCTTGTAGGAGCCCAGAAGGCACTCAGACCAGATGGGAGCAAGAGAAAGCAAGGACTCAGGAAGGATGTTGTAAAGGAAAAAAAAAAATTATGGTTTGAAAAGACTGAGAGAAGATTTTAATTTCTGTCAGAGATATGTGGAATTAATTAGCAATAAGTAGATAGAAAACTAAGCAAACTTTGAAAAGAGAGCGAGAGACAAGTTTAATTCCAGGGGAAATGATGTTATTCAAGATAGGAAATAGTATCATAGTGTACAATGTGGCTCAGCTGTGAAAAATGGTTCCATAGGCATAATAATATAAGCACTTAATGATCTCATAAATATGTTCGCAGCTCTATTGGGCAGATGAGGGAAGAGAGCGATGATGTGTTTGTGTCTGAGCTAAATCTCCATCTTCCATAACAGGAAGAAAATAAATAATATTTACAGCTATTCGGTGTGAATAGTTGTAGAAGCATATGATTGAGAAACCTGATGGGAGATGCTAAAATAAATAGATAGAAGAATTGGAAGTGTTGGTCTCTGGGGCCAGGGATTGGCGTGAGGAGAGGAGGGGCAGGGACTTCAGTTTGTCTTTAAAGGCCTTCTGGAACTCTTCAAGTTCTTTATGTACATATATATTTTAGACAAAAATAAAAATTAACGGGTGGAGAAAGGAGGGTACAAAGGAGAAGGCATACACAAGGCTATTCGACAAAAGCTGTCTCCCCTCAGCCCACCACCCAACACACATGGAGTGGGGGAGGCACTGTTCTGAGCATCTCAGGGCCTCAAGCCTGTGCTTAAGTCCCCAGGTGCCCCTTGGCAGTGGCCTAGGTCGACCAGTCACTCACGTGTTGGCTCCCTTCCTTCAACACGGCTACTGCCGAGCTGCTCTGTGCCCAGCACGGTGCTGGTGAAATGCTCAGAGAGACGTGACAAAGGCATGGTTCTTGCTTCCAGGGTCTCCTGGACTTCAGGGTCGAGTGGGTGACACATAGAGGGCAAGATCTGTTGGGAGGGAGGGAGGGAGGGAGGATGGATATTGTGTCTGAGTCAGTCCCATGAATCCATTCTCTCAAGGTCACCAAGCCTGAGTCCTATCCAAACCTGTCTCTGAAATGTCACAGATGGTGTACAGGGGGCACCTCTGTGGTAGGGAAAACCCCCAAACCTGAGAGTCAGGAGGCCTGGGTGCAGCCCCAACTTTGTCATTCTTGCCAATTCTGTGACCTTGAGCGACGCCTTTATTTCAGTTTTCTCCGCTGCTCAGTGGGGCTGTGGGAACACACTTCTGCTCAGGGTGATACACAAAAGCCGCTCCAGGCTCAGGCAAGCTTGGGTCTCGTTATAACCACACAGCCCCCCCCCCGGCCCCAGGCAGGGTGCCTTCCTCACACTGGAGCCCGGTCATCTTGTTTCCTCAGAAGTGCCGTCCCAGCCAGGAGTGAGGGAGATATTTCAGCCTGATTGGAGGCCACACACAACTAGCTCCTCACACGGAAAAGAAGGGAAAGGGAAGAAAAGGCATGACCACCGCCCCACCTCCCCCGCCCCAGGATTGATGAATAAGCAAAAATCTTCGGCTTCTAAAAGGCCACGTGGAAGAAGAAACAGATGGTGTCTGGGATGTGCCGAGGGAGCCCCGAGGAGGGCTCTGACTCGCCTCTGCCCTCCAAGAAGGGGTGGAGGGGCAGAGAAGGGATGGGGAGGAGGCTGGGAGCAGGGGGGATGGGGGCTAGGTAGAGACCCCAATGGAAACCTGGTTCTGGGAGGTGCTCCTCCACCCCAGCAGAAGCCTGGAAGCACCTGGCACTGGCCACACAGACTTCCTGATGAGCTGAAAGCGAGAGGTCCAAGGAGTGTAGACTCCCCGTCCTGTGAGCGTGGGGGAGGGGGAGGGGATCATTAAGCTCCCAGGATGGCAGCGTGGTGATGGGCAGACATTTGTTGAGAACCTGGTACACACACGCCAGGCGCTGTACCAGACCCCGAGGAAACCAAGGTGAAGTTAGCATGGCTCCGGCCCTCAAGGAGCTCTCTGCTTGACAACCGAGCATTTGGATGTAACGGGGTGGGATGTGGATCCCACCTCATCCTAAGCCATGGAAACACAGCAGTCGTGGCCCAGGAGTTGGGCCTGGAGAAGAGGGCGTCTTGCTGGGGTCAGGCTTCAGCGATGGGGAGAGCATGTACCTCCTACAGGTGGAGTATCTGTCTGGGAGGCTCTCGGACTCACAGCTGACCTGGGAGCAAGAGTAATGCCCCTTCCGGCCGCTAGGAGGAGCTAGTGTCCTCGAGTGGACTGCAGGGTGGTGCTCTCTAGGGAGAGGCAGGGAGCATTCGGTAGGTGGGAAGGGTAAGTGTCAGAGGGCATCCGGGTCTCCTCCCCCGCCCCCCAACTACTCCCCTTTGACTCTGGCCTGTTTCTTTGTCACACACATGGTGGTGGTGGGGAGTGGGTTACAGGTTCCATGGAAACAGGCAGATTGTGCAGAAAACAAATGTATACTCACCTGCCCAGCCCAGAGCATGAGCAATGTAGGCAGGCAGTTTTGCCAGGTCATTCTACTCAGCTGACCCTCGGTTTCCCCATCTGTACGATGATTTCCGAGGCCCTCTGCTATGGTTAAAGCAAGGATTCCACGACCATGAGGACCCTGCGGTCCCCCGGTTCCCAGCACTGCCCTTTCCCCTCTGCCCTGACTTTTCCTGCGGGTGCACTCCAGCCCTACCCCCAATTCAGAAACATTCCACTGGGATGGGGGAGGTTGTAAGAGGCAGATTCTCTGGGAGACCCAGGCCTCTCTCTCATTCCACAATTCATTCCCCAGCACAGACTGCGTGAGTTCCCAGCTCTCAACCAGACTCTCCACCTGCACATCTCTAAGGCAGTGCACCGCCCCCCCCTGCAACCCCCAACTCCAGGCTGCTCTTCTTCTTGGGCTGCCCATCTGAGGGGTGGCCCCGCCACCCTCCCCACCACCCAAGCCTGGATCTAGGTATCAACATCAACCCCTTTCTTCTCACACGTCTCTTTTTCAAAAAGTCCAGACAGGCATACCTCTCCCTCTCCCTCCACCGCTGCCCTGGTTCAGGCCTGCATTATTTCTTTCCGGAACCGGTTGGTCTCTCTGACTCCAGTCTGTCCTCTCTCTAATCTATCATCTATCTGTGCGGCTGCCAAAGAGCTCTTTCTA
Source organism: Myotis daubentonii (assembly GCF_963259705.1). Lineage (NCBI taxonomy): Eukaryota > Metazoa > Chordata > Mammalia > Chiroptera > Vespertilionidae > Myotis > Myotis daubentonii. The sequence continues at coordinate 46,631,006 of NC_081855.1, read as the reverse complement.
AAACACAAATCCGATTATGCACATCTCTGCTTTAAAATCTTGGCCGTAGCCTTGTGGCCTAAAGATAAATCCAAAGTCCTAATGAGGCTTCCAAGTCCATTCATGATCCAACCCTGGCTTCCTAGCCCAAGCTCATTTCCCAGCATGCTCCTTGATCCATCCATACCACACTTCTCCCGACCCCCTGATAAGCCCAGGTGCTTTGGGGGTTATTGCCTTTGCAAACATGGTCCCCTCAGCCAAGAATTTCCACCCTGACTTGGACTCTTCCTTGAGCTCAAAGCAGTGAAGCCTTTCCCAAGAGCCCTAGGCAGGGCTCCCATCCCACTTATGTTTCTGTTATCTGTCTGCCTCCCTCACTAGGCTGTAAGCCCCTGCGTAGTGCTGAATCTCCATATCTCATCAATGCTTAATGTGTGCACGAATTCAGTACACAAATTTGAATGAATGAATGAATGAATGAATGAATATATGAATGGCCTGGGAAATTGCATGCTGCTTCCCTCTTTCTCTGCTGGAGCCCATTGAGCAAAGGAAAGACAAGAGTGGTAGGAGATCAGGCGGGGGAGGGCAGGTGGGGGAGGCCAGACCAGCCGGGGTCTTGAGGACCAAAATAAGAAATCTGGATTTTAATTTTCTTTTACTGGATCTCATGTACACCAGTTTAATCAATTAGCTCATACTCCTCAGAGAGTGATGCAGTATCATCATCCTTGTTGTCATCATCCGATTTGTTTTTGTGTCTTGGTTTTTGTGTGTGTGTGTGTGTGTGTGTGTTGTTTTTTTTTTTTGGTCTCTCTTTTCACACGCAATGAGAACCCACAGATATTTATCTCATGTGAATCTTCTGCCCTCTCTGCTTTTACTTACAGAGAAGAATTTGAGTTTCCTTCTGAAAGCAATGAGACGTCTTCAGAGGCTTTTAAGCCAGGGAGTGACATGACGTGGTTTTCATTTTATGAAGATTGCTGTGTCTTCTCGGCGGAGAATGCACTGTAGGGGACGAAGTTGAGTGGGGAGACCAGACAGAGGCTGCTGAAGTGGCACAAATGAGAGATGGCATCAGCTGGAGGGGAGGCCGTGGAGACAGAGAAAGTGGACAGGTGGGCCTCGTTTAGGAGGGAGAGCGGACCAGATTGGCTGGTGTCTACGAGCTGAGGAGCGAGAGAGAAAGAGACCTCAGTGTAAGGTTCGCGGCGCAGGAGACAAGGCCAGAGAGCCAGGCAAGTCAACAAGGAGGAGCTGTAATCTGCACTCCCGGGCGAGGTTCACGGGTCCACGGGGGGGCCAGTGAAGTCACCCCGAAAGGGAGTGGAGGCACTTTTTTTATACAGCTGGTCAGTGAGGGCGGGGAGCAGGAGCTGTGGGAGTTTCCACCGCGGGCAGGTCTGTGACGGGTTCCAGGAAGGAACCAGTATCTGCGTCACCATCTTCCTCCTGGACCTCCCTCCCACCGAACTCAGCAGTGGCACTTCCAGAATTTCTATGGAGAAGGGTTTGGGGCGGTCATTTGATGGAAGTGGGGCCAGGGAGCTTGCCTAAAAGCTGTGTGCATAGCAAGCACACTGTTATTTAGACTGTATTCCTCTTTTTTTTTTTTTTAATGTTTTTAAAATTGATTTTTAGAGAAAGAGGAAGGGAGAGGGAGAGAGAGAGAGAAACATCAACGATGAGACACAATCATTGATCAGCTGCCTCCTGCAACCCCCCACTGGGGATCGAGCCCACAACCCAGGCCTGTGCCCTTGACCGGAATCAAACCCAGGGCCCTTCAGTCCCCAGGCCAACGCTCTATCCACTGAGCCAAACCGGCCAGGGCTCTGCCATACTCTTGCTTTCTTTGTGGCACTTATCAAAGCGTTGGCGAGGTTCTCTATGGGCTTTGGGTGCACTTCCCAGCTCTTCCCCAGCTCTCCTGCTTCCGGGGCCCTGGCAGGTTTTGAGAGAGAGAGAGAGAGAGAGAGAGAGAGAGAGAGAGAAAGGGTCTAAGAACTGCCCAGAGGCCCAAGGCCTGTGTGAGAGGCTGGTGCCGGGGCTGCGCCCCCCGGAGGAGGGAAAAACGAATGCCCTGGACTTCCCGCTGGAAGAAGTCTCAGCCCCGAAGGTGGTCACTGTCCCCAGCCCCCCTCTGACCCTCCCCCCGCCCCGCCAGCTGCCGAGAGGGAAGCCGGGAGGAGGAAGGCGGGTGATTAAGAGCTGCGCTTGGCAGGGCCGGGGCCAAGGGGCGCGCCCCCTGGGTGACATTTTCTCGCATTGTGTCTTCAGAACAAAAACGAGTCTTATTTGAGGAGTTGGAGGGGGTGGGGGCTGGGGGCCGAGGCAGCCGAATGGAATCGTGGCTCCAGGGAACAGCGATTACTCATCAAAGGCCAGGGCAGCCCGCGTCTTTGTGTGCCCTCCACGGCCCGCCCGTGCCTGGCCACAGGCCCCTGGCCCTAGAGCAGGGCTCCGACAGGGGAAGGGCAGGGGATCGTGTGTGGGCAGAGAGCGGCTGCAGGACCCTGCGGGGAGGGGTGACCAGGGCAGGCTTCCTGGAGGAAGGGAACGTGGAGAGGAGCTGGACAGAAGGGAGGCTGGAGGAGGAGAATGGCTTCCGGCTAAGCAAGGGGAGGGAAAATGGAGTGGGTCTCGGGAGACCAGGGGGTGAGTGGGGGTGAGTGGGGGGAAGGGGGGAGGGGGGAAGGGGAGGGGACAGAACCTAAGGTGTCAATTCAGCCCCGGGACGAAGAGCCCTGGAGGGGCTGGGGGAGGGGGCCGCTTCCTGCTACGAAGGCTATTTTGGGGCCAGAATCAAATCAAATCCGCTGCAGCCCCCAGAGCCCCCAGCAGCTGCGCAGAACAGCTGTCTGGGCCTGTGGGCCCAGGATGCTGAGTGCTGGAACCTCGCTTCCTGCCCCCTCACCCCCCACTAATCTCTCGGGGGCGCCCCGGGGAGTGGGCTGTAAGGGAAAGGGGAAGGGGATGTGAAAAGGCTTTGGGCCAGAGAGTCGGAAACTTGGGCTTCAACCTGTGCCTTTCCTCCTGCTGTGCTGTGCTCCTGGGAGCTGAGGCTGGCCTCTCTGTGCCAGTCTTTGGGGGTGCTCCTGGTACCGGGAAGGGATCACCCCAGAAGCTCTTCCTTGCCTCCTCACCCTCCTTTGAGCCCCTACCAGGTATCTCAACAGGCCCAGACAGTCCCTGCCTGAGTTCCCTGCCCAGCTCCACGACCACCCCCACCCCCCGCCACACACACCTCTTCCAGGAAGCCCTCTGTGTCTTCTCTTGATGGGATGGGCCCTTTCCTCATGTGCCCCTCCTGCTCTCAAAGGCTCTTCAATCACACTTATCTCCTTAGGTTGCCTTTGTCAGTTCTGTGTGTGTGTGTGTGTGTGTGTGTGTGTGTGTGTGTGTGTGAGTGAAAACCTCCCCATCAGACTGACCCTTGGCTCAGTGAGGGGTGGGGGGCTCTGAGAGCAGGAGGGGACTCAGCAAAGGAGTGGGGGGTGGGGGGCTGAGTCTCTCATGAGATTAGCTGCCTGGCTGGGGTCACAACTCCTTTCTCTGGACTAAGGCTCCCTAAGGGCAGGGCAGCCTCTCTCCCACCAGGACTGGATTTGCTTCTTCCCTCCACTTGGTGCTGACTCAAAGCACTTGTGTATTGGCCCTCGGAGCCAGGCCAGCTCAAGTGCAGGCTCCTAACGGCACCGATGGGAGCCCCATGCATGCCCACCAGGACCCCAGGCGGGTGTGTCGGGGAGGTTGGAGGAGCACCGAGCCCTCCTCCAGGGAGCCTTCCCAAGACAGGCCAGAAGGAGGGCCTGTCCTCTTTGGTCTACCCTGGCTCAAGGCCAGATAATGTCCACCAGTGTGGCCAAGGCTGGGATGCTCTCACCCCCCGCCCCCCGCAGCCCTGTCCCTCAGGTCACAAGTCCATGACAGGGTCCCTCATGCCCATCGTGTGCAGAAAGGGCCCCATTGTCTGGGGGGCATAGCTGAGGGGTGAGTTCAGAGCCCAGAGATGTCGACCACTGGGCTGGTCACCAGCTTTCTGACCACAGCAGCGGGGCCTCGGGGAAAATCGCCCGGCTGCCTGTTGGCTGCCTGTTGGAGAACGGGGCTGGTGCGCATAACAACACACAGAGCCACAGCCCAGACACAGCCACCCTCCTGGAGCCAGCCCTCCCAGTGCTCCCCAACACACACCCTGCCTCAGGGCTGAGGACAGCCCCCTCCTCCTTCCGCATTCCTGCCGGCAGATGCTCCATTCTTTCCTTCCTGGAGCCCCTGAGGCAGAATCTCCCCACCTTCCTTCCTTCTGGGGCTCCGGACATAGCGCCAGCCAGCCAGGGAAACGGGGATGTGGCACCTGTCCCCGGCAGGGCCGGCCCCTGGAGCCCCGCCCACACCGGGAAGAGAGCCCAGGGTGCTTTGATCTGAGCAGCCGGTGCTATGGCGGGGCTGCCAAGAGGGACGGAGATGTGCAAACCAGGTGTTTGGCCAGGTCTGCATTCCTAAGCTAGTTTCCAGACCTGGGCCCTCGTCTTCCTCCAACGCCCTCCCCCCTAGTGAAATCATCTCCCCTTCACTGAGCGCTTAGCCTGATGGCAATTCTCTTCTCACCGAATTCTCTTTCCTCCCCTCTTCCTCCCTCTCCCACCCGCTCTCTGGGAGAACAGCACCCTTTCCTTCTCATCTCTTTGGGCCCAGAGGGTGTGCCCTACAACACAGACCCCCATAATGCTTGCTGAGACCGGTGGTATGGTCTCCCCACGCCCAACTCCCAAGCACACATACATGCACACGGGCGTGCCCTCGTGCACACACAGAGCACCCACCGCCACCTCAGGAGCCCAGCCTGGGAAGGCTCATCTGAGCAGACAAGGTGGGCAGGTCTGGTCACCAGCCATTTCAGCAGGTTGGCCGACAGCTCTTGGCCAGCAGCGTCTGCCAGGCTGCAGGCAGGCCACGGACTGGAGAGAGGCGGATGGCCAGGAGGGAGTCTCGTAACCAAACTCTGGGTTGAACTTGGTTTGGGCCCTGAATCTGTATGATGTGGGGACAGCCTCCTTGCAGGACCAGTCGCACAAACCACTACTCCCAGGCCACCCACCCCCAAGCTGTGTAAAGTGAGAGGCCCAGTCCCCACCCCCACTCTCTCCCACCAGGGACAGCTCCCCCTGGAGTGGCCTGGCCTCGGTTGTCAGGAAGTCATTGTATCTGTCCCACCTCAATTCTTCCTGCGGTGGCGGTGGCCCCACCTTCAGTGAAGCAGGGGGTGGGGGGTGGAGCTCAGGGAGGGAGAGAGAGACCCTCAGACACAGAGACAGAGCAAGAAAGCCCAAGAGGTGGGCAATGGAGAGAGAGGGAGTGAGAGGGAGGGGGAAAGGAAGAAAAAGAGCAAATGAGCAAAGGGAGGGGGAGGGGGAGGGAGATAGAGGAGACAGAGAGTGAAGAACTGCTGAGCCAAGAGATGGGAGGAAGGAAGCTATCAGCCGCCCTCCCCGCCCTCCCTCCTTCAGCCGGGCCAGCCAGGCAAAGCTCCAGACACAAGTGCATCCCATTGGGTGGAGGCTCCCGGGTCCTCTGGGCTCACCTGGCCAAGGGGGGCGAAGCACTCATCACCCACCGCCCTGACTCCACCTGGAAACCAGCCGGGAGCCCCTCTCTGAAGGTGATCCTGGGAATCAGAAGGAGGCAAACCTGCCCAAGTCCCCCTAAGACAGTGGTTCTCAACCTGCCTAATGCCGCGACCCTTAATACAGTTCCTCGTGTTGTGGTGACCCCCCAACCATAAAATTATTCTCGTTGCTACTTCATCACTGTAATGTTGCTGCTGTGATGAATCGTCATGTAAATATCTGATATGCAGGATGTATTTTCGTTGTTACAAATTGAACATAATTAAAGCATAGTGATGAATCACAAAAACAATATGGAATTATCTATTCAATATGTGTTTTCCGATGGTCTTAGGCCGGAGAGAGACCTGAACAGGGAGAATCCTTAGGAGGCTGCTGCTTTGGTGTTGGAGGTAGAGAGAGAGAGGAAGGGGCGGGGGGGTGAATTGTTTTAGAAGAATCCACAGGATTTGTTGACTGATTAGGAGCCATCCATGGGGACCATGTGCTAAGGATGGAGTCCCTGTGAAAGGGTCGTTCGATCCCCAAAGGGGTCACGACCCACAGGTTGAGAACCGCTGCCCTAGGCGGTCAGCCCCTCCATTGCTGCCAAGCCGTTCCCCCTAACAGGACTGCGCTAACCATTAGGAGGCCAGGCCTCTTAGCAGAAGCAGACCCCCCTCCCCCCCCCTTATCCCCCACCTTCCACTTTGCCTAGCAAGTGACTATTTGCTGACTGTCTCTTTCATGTCGCTAATCGCCCAGCCCCATCTAATTGGTAATTAGCCCTGAGAGCCCAGCCTGTGCCTGGCTAATTGCTGTTTGTCTCACTCTCATCTCCGGCAGAGGAGCGGTGCCAACACCGCCGCCTGGGCTCTATCCGGGCGCTGGCATCCATGCCAGGCTCTGTGGAGGTTTCTGGAGCCCCACCCTGCTTCTTTCCGGGGGCTGTGGGGCAGAGCCTCTCTCGGCAGCAATCTCTGCCCCCAGGGTGGTCCTCAACCGTCTGAGGAGTGTGTCCCCGGCTTTCAACCCTGTTCCCACCAGTTACAGAAGGAGACAGCCACACGCACGCCATGGTCCCTGATGGGGAATAGAGTCTGGGAGGGCTCCAGGGAGGAGATGCCTGAGCTGGACCTTGAAGCATGTCTAGGATTTAACATCAGAGAAGGGAGAAAGGGTGTTCTAGGAAGAGGGAAAGGCAGGGCTGCTTGGAAAGAGAAGGCACTGAGGCAGGGCTGTCTGTACAAAGCTGTCCAGGGACCGGGAGGGTTTGACCCGTGCGTGATGGGAGAGGAGGCTGGAAAAGCAGGCGGGGGCTGGACTGTGGAGGACTGGCTATGGGTGCTGGGCTAAGGAGCTGGGCTTCATTCTCCAGGCAGTGGGAGCCATGGAAGGTTATGGAGCTGGGAAGAGATATCATCTGATCTGTTGTGGGGGCCGTGGGAGGATGAGGTTTGGTAAGAAGAGAGACTGGAACAGGGAGAATCCTTAGGAGGCTGCTGCTTTGGTGCTGGAGGTAGAGAGAGAGGAAGGGGTGGGGGGTGAATTGTTTTAGAAGAATCCATAGGACTTGTTGACTGATTAGGAGCCATCCATGGGGACCATGTGCTAAGGATGGAGTCCACACAGGCTCATCCCCTTTCCCAGGAGCCCTGTTGGGGGGCAGGACAAGGAGCATGTCACATGGTTCCCATGACTCACAGTAATTTGGGGGACCCCTTTTGGAGAACGAATCCTTCTAGTCTCTTTAGGTGTCTCCTAAGAAGATGGTACTGTTGTCACAAGACAGACAATAGTGGCTGGGCCCTTACCACGGGCCAATCACGGAGTGCCTGCTCCTCAGAACTTAACTTGTTTCATGCTCGAATAATCTTAGGAAGAAGCCACTATTATTACCTCCATTTTTTAGATGACAAAGCGGAGGTTGGGGGAGATGCGGTCTCTTGCCCACGGTCACACAGCTAGTGAGTGATGGAAGCTGGATGCAAACTCAGGCCTAACTTCTCAGCCAGAGCTTTCAACGTGACTGTGGAGCACCTCCCACCTTCCTGTGACAATTATTCTAGGCTGGGGCTTGTTTTATTTTATTTATTTATATTATTTTTATTAATTTTTTTGTTTTATTTTAATCAAAACAGCACCAATGAGCTTGTCCCCTCTACTCGAAATCCCCTTCTTATTTAACTGTTCAAATCCTACTCACTTTTAAAAATATATAGATTTCTTTATTGATTTCAGAGAAGAAGGGAGAGGGAGAGAGATAGAAACATCAATGATAAGAGAGAATCATTGATTGGCTGCTTCCTGCACATCCCCGACCCTACTGGGGATCGAGCCACAACCCAGGCCTGTGCCCTCGGCTGGAATCAAACCTGGGACCCTTCAGTCTGCAGGCCGACGCTCTATCCACTGAGCCAAACCGGCTAGGGCCCTACTCACCTTTTTAAGCCCAGGCAAAGCGTGCCTGCTCCAGGAAGCCATCCTGGGTTCTGTAAGGCCCTCCCCACACCCTGGAGGTCATCTCTGGGGTGAACTTGATTGTTCTTCTACTCATGGTTGTTCTTCTACTCTTCCTGTCCTAGAGCCCCCTAAACAGAGAAGGCCTGCCCTGCGGGAGGGCCCACATGTGTTGTCCACATGGCCCTGGACTCCTCAGGGATGGGTTTTTCCCTCCCCACCCATTGACGAGTGTCCTGGACCCCTTGCTCATCTTTGGGCCACCCCCACTGCCACCCAGCCTGGCACTGCACCCGGATAAATGCTTGCTCCACGGCTGTGTGCTGAGCGATGCTCGCCTGCCCAAATGGAGGAGGCATCTCTCGCTCCCCACACACTCAGGTGGCTCCTGGCAGCAGGAGGCTTTGGCTTGGTCCAGGAGGGCTGAAGGCCTGAGCTGCTGGGTCCAAGGCAGGCCCATGGTAGGAGTTGCCCAAAATGTGTGTGTGTGTGGGGCGGGGGGGCGGGGGGGGGGGACTCTCGGGAAGATCGCTTTGAAAAGGGCCACACATGGTTCCATGAGCAAGTCCTGGTGCTTTTATCAAAACCATCAGTGACATCTTGCGCTTTCTTTCAGGGCCTTTGTTTCCTCCGGCAGAGCTGGCTTCATGCCCCGGGCGAAGAATGCACCAGCACTTTGCACCCAGCTTGGAGGAGCCTTTGGTGGGAGCCAGCAGATGGGTGGGCAGATGACCCCATTGTCCTGTGACCCCAGTGGACCCCAGGCCAAAGCAATCGAAGCCATGGGTTGGAGACTCCACCGAGGGCAGGATCCCGGGAGCAGGTTTAAAACCATGCTTTCAGCTGTGATGGGAAGGCCTGCGGGGGCCTGGGAGGTGCCTGGGGAATGGGCTCTGGGTACCGTGGGCGCCATCCACCTTCCCCTGTAAGTGTCCCTCCGACCCCGTCCCCACAGCCATTGCAGACATGAGCTGGCTCTGCCCCGTCCGGCCTGTGCCACCTTGGGCAGGCCACCTCGCGTTTCTGCGCCTCACTGCCTCCGCCGTGGTGTAGGGACAATGCTAGCAATCACGTCTACTTCAAGGTGGTGTGACGCTGGTAAAACCCACAGCACAATGGCTGCCCCTTGGTAAGACTTTACAAAATTAGCTTGTAGTGTTTTATCCACCTGCTTTTTTAAAAAAGATATTTTTTTATTGATTTCGAGAGGAAGGGAGAGGGAGAGGGAGAGATAGAAACATCAGTGATGAGAGAGAATCATTGATCGGCTGCCTCCTGCACGCCCCCCTACAGGGTTTCAAGCCTGGGCATGTGCCCTTGACCAGAATTGAACTCGGGACCCTCAGTCCGCAGGCCGACGCTCTATCCACTGAGCCACACCAGCTGGGGCTGTTTGCTGATTTTTATTCCTCTCTAGCCTATCTGCCGGGCGAAGGGAACAGCTCAGCACAAGGCGGGCAAATGCGGAAGGTGCCCTGATAACTGTCTCACTTCCTGGGCCTCGGGCAGGGAGGTAGAGGAGAGCCAGGTGTCCCCTGGCCTGGTCCTTCCGGCAGCCCCTCAGCCTCCCCACCTCTGAGAACATTAGGCCTTTGAGACATGCCCCCAGCCTGCCCCGACCCCCACCCCCAGCCTGACAATGGGGGCTTCAGAGGGGATGGGTGGCAGGACACAGCCCCCTCTGTGAACAGAAGCCGATCACCAAGCTGGTGAGCCTCAGAGGACACATTCCTCATGGGGCAGGGAAGGACGAAGGGAGGGGGCTGTGCGCTGGCCCCTCGGCCTTGCCCTGACCCGAGGAGGCTGTCACTGGGGGCCTGGACAAAGGTCCCCTCTTCCCGCTCTCTGTCTTCTTGTCTCTCCCCCCAGCCCCCCGCCCGGGGAATGGTGCCAACAAGGCTCTGTCCCAGAGCCAAGGAGGAAGGCATGAGGCTGAGATGGAGGGTCTCCTCCAGGTTTTCATAGAGCACCCGTTGCATTGTGGGGGGTAGGTAGGGATCGGGGCAGGCAGCCATCCGGAGGAGAGTCTGCCGGAGCTTGTGAGGGTCCCACAGCCCCGGGGACCCTTGCCTCCTTCCTCAGCCCCCTGGACCATCTCTTGGGCACCATCTCCATGTTCTCCAAGTTCTCCTCTGCCCCTCAGGGGGTATTCTCGGAGTAATCTGGGAGAGGGGAATCAGCTTGAGTGGAAGAATTCCACACCTTGTCACAACTCTCCCCTCCTCAAGGCCAGTGACCCAATCGCCATGGCTCTTGCTCTGGCAGGATGAAGAGAGCTCTGAACCAGGAGTCCACCTTCCCCTAATAACTCTCTCCCCTTGAGCTTGAGCTCACTAGCTAACGTGACCTGGGCTGTTACTGGGGGCCAGGTCTTTGCACACAGACCCCCCCCCCATTAAACCCTCCAACAGCCCTGGGCAGCAGGCACCATTCCCAGCCCCAATGTATAAACCCAAGGTGTAGAGAGATTAAACAACCGGCTTAAGACCCCCAGAGGTGAATGGCATGCCCAAGGTGACACAGGCAGGAAGTGGCAGAGCCCGGATTGGACCCAGCATTTGACCCCAACATTCATTCAACTGACGCAGAAGCCTGGGAATGGCGGCCTCATGCCTCTGTCAGGCCAACTGCGCCAGGACAGTAGTCACTGGACTCCTGCAAAGGAGGCTGCGGATGAAGGTAACGAGAAGGACGGGAAGGCGAGGCTGACACCGAGGAAGAAGAAGGTGTTGAGGAAGAGGCAGGCGATTCTAGGCAACTGCCACTGAGGACTCATTACGTCGTTCAGTCATTAATCCCACCACCCGCCTAAGGGCTCTACCGAGGGCGGTGGCAAAGACCACGAGCTCTGGAGCCTGACAGAGTCCAAATCCCATCTGCCGTGGTTCACTGTGTGGCCTTGAGCAAGTTGCTTCACCTCTCTGAGCCTGAGATTCCGCATCAATAAAATGGGGATGGCAAAAGTACCTGTCTCGTAGGGTTGTTGTGAATAATACACAGGAAGCGGTTTGTATGGTGCGTAACATGGAACGAACACTCAATAAATGTTAGCTGCTGTTCTTCTACACCTTGCCAGGGGCTGGGCTAAGGTGCCAGCGTGACAGACATGCATGGGACTGCCTCTCCCCTTGAGGGGACTAGTGGGAAAGATAGACATGGACAGGCAATGCAATAGGTGTTGGGAGAGGGGCCTGTATAAACAGCCACAGGAACACTTGCTCTGCCTGGAGGGTTAAGGAGAGCTTCCTGGAGGAGGTGATCTGATCTGGGACTTGAAGGATAAATAGGAGCCTGCCAGGGAGATGGGCAAAGAAGGGATGAAAGCCATTCCAGCTCGGGAACAGCATATGCAAAGTGCTCTACTGCAAAGGGAGAAACCCAGGGAGCAGTGTGCGCCCTGCGGCCAGCAGGAGCGGGGTGTGGCTCTAGTGTTGGGTGTGGAGTGGGGGACAGTGGCCAGAGGTGAGGCTCTGTACAGGTGAGGCCAAGGTTTTTGAGGTCCTGCAGGGCCCTGATGCTCCTTTAAGGACTTGATATTTTGTCTTATAGCTGAGGGGTGTGTGTGTGTAGGGTGGGCAGTGAAGGGTTTTAAGTAAAGGCAAGACATGAATTACATATAAGACACTCAGTGAAATGGATTCTGAGAATTTGGGTTGGATGTGAGACAGAATTTTTGATGACTGGGGACCCTGGGGATTTCTTAGAGGGGAAAATGGGGAGCCTTTTGTTGATGTTGAAGGAGCAAGTGGACAGTTCTTTGGTGGATATGAGCGCTGAGCACGAAAAGTTGGGAGTTTAGTCATAGGACTCAAGACACATTCTTGAACCTCCCTTAGCATGGCCTGTGGGTAATGGAGAGCCTGCCTGCCTTGGGTATGGGATGTATGTGTACATGTGTGAGTGTGAAGACACATGGAGGAGAGAAGGAAGAACCTGTATACCACAGTGAGGCCACTGTGTGGACCTGGGAGTGGTGCACCCTCTCAAGAATCCTCTCCTAAGAAGAAAGCAGAGGCAGGGAGGGTGAGCCTCTTGCTGCTCTAGCCTGGCTGAAACCCTCTGCTACCAAGACAACTTGGAAGCACAGATCTGGAGTCTTAGCCAGTTCGGTGGAAGGTTCTAGAATAGCGACTCTCAAATTTCAGCCTGATTTGGAACCCCCTGGGGATCTTGTTAAAAAAGCAGATTCTGACCAGCAGGCTGGGGCGGGGCCCAATACTTGGTATTTCTAACGGACCTTTCCTCCTCCTCCAAGGGGCTGGTGTAGGAACCACACTTTGAGTGACAAGGATCTAGAACAGTGGTTTGCCATCCTGGCTGCACATTACAGTGGCCTTGGGGAGGTTTTTAAAAGGAAATAAAGGCTGCCAGGGGCTCAGCCCAGACCAATGAAATCAGGGTGTTAGGATAGGGCCTGGGCATCCATGGTTTTAAAGCTCCCTAGATGATTCCGATGCACAATAGAAAAACTGGTCCAGAATGTCCCCATTCAGACTGGGGCAGGGGGCTCAGAACTCACTTCCCAGAGGATAACCTAGAAATAGACTGCAAGTCCCCCAGAGTCCTAGCCTATGGCCCTGTGAACAGTATTCCTGGTAACCCCAAAAGGGCAACTGAGGGGTATCCATATCAGGAAGAGGAAGGGGCAGGAAGGGCAGCCGCCTCTCAACTCCGTCCCCACCAGCTCCTTGCAAAGTGGCTTTGTCCAGTGTTTGAGGCACGAGGCTAAATATAGCCGGGGCTGGGGGCTGAATTCAGGCTATTGAGGGGCCAGGCTCTTGGCTGCTCTGCCCTAGGCCCCGGCCACAGAGAAGAGGAGGAGGAGGAGAGGAGGCTCAGAAAGAAGGGACTAGGGTAGGGACCAGGTGTGTGGGCCCTCGCTGGGTTGGGGAAGGCACAACCAAAGACCTGTATGAATAACCCATGGACACAGACAGTAGGGTGGTGAAGGCCTGGGGTGATGGGAGGGGGTGGGCCAGAGGAGGTCAATGGGGAGGAAAAGGGGCCATATGTAATACTTTCAACAATAAAGATTTTTTTAAAAAAAATGGGGGTGCAATGTGGGGAAAAGGGAAAGATCATCCTTACTTTTTGCTATGGATTGAATTGCATCCCCCTTGGAAATTCACATGTTGAAGCCCTAACCCCCAATGTGACTGTACTTGGAGATATGTATATCAGCTTATAAAAAGGTCATCAAGGTGAAGTGAGGTCATCAGGGTGGGGTCCTGACCCTATAGGATTAGTGTCTTTATTTTAAAAAGGCACTAGACAGTGCATCCCCTCTCTGCCCCCCTGCACACACGCACCAAAGGAAAGGCCACCTGCAAGCCAGGAAGAGAGGTCTTGCCAGAAACCAAAATGGTTGTTGGAAACCTGAATTTGGACGCCTGGGCCCCAGAACTGTGAGAAATAAATTTCTGCTGTTTAAGCCACCCAGTCTGTGCTGCCTTGTTATATTGGCAGCCCGAGCTGACTAAGGCATCTTGAAAGCATAACCCCACTGCTCATCCCCTCACTGTGCTTTCATCCACGTCTCCCAGAATTAACTTCTCTTCCAGCAATTTTCAAAGGATAGTCCTTCCCTTCCCTAAAGGACGCTCCCTCTGGTCTTCCACTCAATGCACATGAGGCAGTGCTTGCAATTTAGCCACCATCCCTAGAGCTGCAGCTAGAGACATGGGGAAGCAGAGTGGTGCTCAGACCTCCAGCCCACAAAAACACAATTCTTCTCCTCTCATACAAAGCCACTCAGGCAGCCAGGCAGCCCTGTAGCACACCCGGCATCGCCGGTGCTCAGCCTGCCGCGGTACCAAACCCCACCCCGAGGGGTGTGGGCTCTGTGGCTCGTCCCCACCGGCTTGGAGTGTTTAAGCGGTGAGTTTGCACAGCAGTGAGGCCAGAGACACATTAAGGATTAACTTCCTGGCTGCAGCCAGCCTGGCTCAGCCTTCCTGTTAGAAGATTCTGTGGGCAGCCTCTGCCCAGAGACACGGCTCTGCAAAACCACAGCCCCCTCCCAGGCCTGGCCGCCCCCGCCCTCGCCCCCCAAAGCCCCCGCTGGTGCCCAGGCAGGAGCTGTTCCTGCACCTCTTGCCAAGGCCCTTCCAGATGTCTTCAAACAGCTGGCCAGAGCCTAGCGGGGTCTCAGCCTGCGGGGAGGTCTCAGCTCTTAGCGCTGAGCTTAGCCAAGTCTATTGGCCTGATTATCTTCCGGAGAACACACCCCACCCTATGCAGTTTGCAGTCTGGATTTGGGGGTTTGGGGAGACAGCTCAGGATTTCCAGAGCCCCCAAGTCTAAAGAAGACTATCCCTACCACCCTGGGGCCCCAGGCTGATGGCGGAGACACAGCCCCTGCATTCAGGCCTCCCAATCTGACGAGGGAGTGTAGACACCCCAGAGATGGGTGAAGTGAAGGCAGATCTGAAGGCGGATCGTCAGGGTTGGGAGAGACAGGCAGGGGGTTGCTCGGCTGGGCGGGGACAGGTGCTGTGGGGGTGCTGAGAGATCCCAGTGGAGGAGAGGGTGTGATGACAGGGTCACCGCTGTCTTTTAAGTCACCAGGAGAGCCCCACAGGCAGGAGTTGTGCTGTCCCCCTTGTCAAGGGCAGGGCCCTCTGCCTTCTGTGTGCCCGCCAGGGCCGCTCCTGTCCTCGCTACCCCCAACTGACAGAGGGGCACCCAGGCCGTCTGGGGGTCCAGCCTGTCTCCAAGTGGTGACCCCTCCGACTGGGCCCTGGCGGGTGCCTGTATCGCCTCACTCTGCTCTTCAGAAGCATCTGCCTCGCGGCCCCAAGTCCGCAAGAAAAGCAGCCCGGGTGGGGTGGGGTGGGCAGGCAGTGCGGGGAGGGGAGAGGGAGCCATCAGGGAGCTGAGTTGCTGCAGGACTAGAGGATTCTAATCGATGGGCTCATGTTATATTTATCAGCCACAGTACTTAGGCGCTGCCCTGAGCAGGACTAATGGCCTCCCCATTGGAGACGCCATTACAGGAAGTGGAGGGGGAGGGCCGGGTGCTGAGAGGAGATGGGGACCTGGCAAGATCTACCTCTCCTGGTGACTGCCTCCCCCCAGTCCCTTCCACAGGCCCCTGTCCTGCAGGCTGTAGTCATGGAATGTGCTCCAGACTCCTCCTGTCTTCCTCACTGAGTGGGGGGATCACCCAGAATCCTCATCCAGATGTCACCCAGTCACCCCTCTGCCTCCCCTCCTCAGCAGTCCGCTCTTCTTGACTGAAGCCACACCCTTTCCACCTTCTGCTGTCTGAATGACAGCCACGTGAGCCAACCAAGTGGCTCAGCCTTTCCAGAGCCAGCAGTGGTTGCCATGGTGATCTTTCAGGGTGGTGGGTGGAGGGGGGTCCGGATACATCCTGTAACAGCCTTAATTGCTCATTTATTTAGGGCAATTAGTCCCTGGTGACCCTCCATTCCTTGACCCCACCAATGACTATTCTCAGCTCACACAGCATTCCACCAAGATGGGGTTGGGGCTGGTCCAGAATTCAAGGGGTTGGGGGAGGCAGGCTGCTCCCAAAGTCTGAGAAGCTCCCAAAGTCGGGGGATCCATATTTAGAGGTCGAGGATCCATATTTAGAGTTTGGGTGTCCTGTCGCTGGCCCCTGCTCCCAGCATGCTCTGGGTGCTCTCTGGCTGTCCATTCATCCCTGCGGGTGAACACACCCCTCCCCTCTCCCAACGTTGGTGGCCTCTGGATAGCTGCACTTCACCAATGGCACCACTGTCCTCATCAGCCCGCACCATGGCTGGCTCCTGCATAGCTTTGCCCGCCACCCCCTCCCCACAGGCAGCTGCTCCCAGAGCTGAAGGTCTCAGGGGGGCCTTCCTGTCCTGCCATGTCCCACCCTGTCTCATCAGGGGACCACAAGGCCCCCTCACCCTGTGCCTCAGATCGTCCTCCTGCACCCTGCTGCCCAGGACTGCTCAGTCCAGACAACTGGAAGACTCTCATTGCATAGATGGAGGAAGCTGAGGCCCAGAGAGAGGAAAACAAGCCAGGGTTCCCAGGGGGGTAAGAGGCAGAGCCCCCAAGTCTAGAGAAGACCATCCCTAGCGCCCTCATTCCAGCCCAGTGCTCAGTGACATCTCCTCCAAACTCCACGGAGACCACCCGCCCTGGCCTGCCCCTCCGGTCCCTCTTACCCACCGCAGTCCACTCTGCCTGCAGCGCCTCCTGAAGGCCTCCCGTCTCAGCTCCTCGGAAACTCTGGTTCAGACTCGGCTCTGTTGCTCTTCCAGGCCATGGCCACTGTCCCAGCTTTCCCTTTGTGCTCCAGATTCCCCTCTGAGGCGGGGGTGCTGCTGGGACCAGGTGAGACCCTATGACTGTACCTGTGGGGACTTTCAGTTCACCCCTCTTTCCCAAAGGCTTCTTTAAAAAAAAATATTTTTTTATTGACTTCAGAGAGGCAGGGAGAGGGAAAGAAAGATAGAAACATCAATGATGAGAGAGAATCATTGATTGACTGCCTCCTGCACACCTCCCATTGGGGATGGAGCCTGCAACCCGGGCATGTGCCCTTGACTGGGAATCGAACCATGACCTCCTGGTTCACAGGTTGATGCTCAACCACTGAGCCACACCAGTCGGGCTCCCAGAGGCTTCTTGGTTGAAAGTGGAGGCAAGCTTCCGGGGCCTCTAGGATCAGACCCCTTAGTTTTCCTTTGGGGTTTGGAACCGTCTCCGTAGGCCGAGCTGCATAGAGCCTGGAGGTCCTTATGAGCAAGGGTTGCCCTCTGAGCTGGGAACTTTTCTTCGGCCCCTTCCCCTGACCGTACCCATCTGGAACCTTCCTCACCTCCACAAGTGCAGCTGCACCAGCCTCCCTCCTGTCAGCACTCCTTCCTGGGGAAGTCTTTCATGGGGGAGGGGGTGTCCAGGGGTTTGTGGACAGGGGGTGGGGGGAGGGTGCCTAGACTCAGCCTTGGTGTCTCCCTGGCTCTGGGACAAAGAGGGCCATGTTGGGGGTGACCTCACCCTTTGGGCATTCTCCTGCTGGACAAAGGTCCTAATTGTTTCCCAGCTTGGAAGCAGGAGGTGGGAGGATGACACTCCAATTCTGGGACCCTCTTTAGAGACCCTGCGCTTGCGGCCGATGCAGCCTCGGTGTGAGGGTGGGTGAGGCAGGCCCCGCCGAGGGAGGCTGACCCAAGGCAAAAGCTCAGAAAATCCGTTAAGTCCTTCCTAGGGTCTGGCCGCGGCCTGGGGGCGCGGAAGCCCACTGCTCTGAGTTAAGGAGCAGGCGCTCTCTGCTTCTCCTGTTTCGAGGCGGGCGGGCAAGGGGAGTACTGTCTTCTCGGCCTTAGGAAAGCGTGATTTTCAAATTTTGTTCCCAACAGTCAGGGAGCCTTCAAGTGAAATCGTCCTAGAAGTCCGATCGGTAAAGGTGGAAGCTGACTCGGTTGAGGTGGTAGGAATGGTGGGGTGGCAGGCAGAGACTTCCTCAAGCCCCTTTCCCCATCCCTCATCCCCACCCCGTGGCAGCATCGTTTGAAAACCACTGCTTTATGCTGTCCCCCAAGCATCCGGGGACCAGTCCCCTGTAGGTGCTTAAAATCTAGTTGGTGAATGAATGAATGAATGAATGAATGAATGTCTCCACCCCTCACTTCTGTGCTATGAGGTTCTCTCAAGGGCCTGGGCTGGGCCTTCTCCTACTCCCCCTCTAGACACAGTCAGGGTCCTGGGATGTCCATGCCCAGTTCAGGGCTCCCTCTCAGTTATGCCAGAGTGACCCAATGTCCCCTGGTGGGAAGGGCCACAGCAAAGGACGTCAGCGGTGTGTGCCGACGTAGCAAGCAGAGTGGGGGCGTGCGTGCAGGGGGGCGGCGGGGGCTGGACATTGGTTGTTTCATGTAATCTCCCGACAGCCCAGAAGGCATCGATTGAGTCCCCAAGGCAGAGCCTGGAGCAGTGCAGAGCAATGAGGACTCTCCACCCACCCCCACTTTCTCCTACGGGAGTCAGGACCCCGGATTCCAGCCTTGGCTCTACCAGCGAGTGCCGCCCCTGGACCCGGGGACAGGTCACTTCCCTTCTCTGGGCCTTTGTTTCCTCCCCTATAACCCGATGGAGTGGGACTCATGAGACATCCAGGCTCCCACGTTCTGTGCTGTGCTCCCTGGGTGGGCAGGGGCTGAAGGGGGAGCTACAGAGAAAGGAAGAGACAAAATCCCTGCCCAGGAAAAGGTTCATCAGGAAGTTATGGAAGAGAAGGATGGTGAGACGGAGCCTGGCCCATCCTGCCGTGTCCCCTCTCGTGTCCTTGGCTGCATAGTTGGGCTCTTGGTTTAGATTTTCTCCCGGGGCTAGGCAAAGCTTCAATCCTCTCTGGCTCCCTGCTTCATGGTCCTTCATTACCCTGCCCATCAATGTTCCACACTCCTGCTTCTCCCTGAAACACACTCATTCTTTTCTCATCCATCACTCCCTGTGCTTTCAGAACCCTCCCTCCTCCAGGAAGCCCTCCCTGATCTCCACTTCATGCCACTCCCCCCTGGCCTGGGTGTGTAGCCCCCTGAGCTGACTTCAGTCAAGGTCCCCCTCAAGTGTGGTCATCATCCTCTTGCTTAGAAGCTCCTTGAAGATAGGGACACTGTCCTTGCACCCCAGAATAGCCACCACCTGGCTCATAGCAGGGTCTTATGGAAGGGAGGACGCTAGCGACTCAGAGGGAAGCACTCCGTTTGGGACTGGGTGCACTTGGCCAAGCAAACACTCCAGGCCGTCAGATTCCTCCCCAGGCACATGTGCATCTAGACAGCCGGGTGCAGATACATACACACACACACACACACACACCACACGCCCGCCAGCCAGCACCCTCTCTCCCACTGCAAGCCCCTAAAGGGGTGGGATGGAATGTGGGGGAGGCGGTGGAGGCGACTGCCCTCCAGATGTTGTTGGAAATCCAACACGTCCCCTCCACCCCTCCCTCTCCCACTTCCTGCTCCATTTCCCCTAAATATTTACTGATTTTTATTTACATTCTTTGCCCGAGGTGCCCAGCCCCTGTCAGGTCCCATTTACTTGCCCCATTCCCTCCTGCCAGCTCCCCTCCTCCTCTCTCAAATCTGGAGCCAGGAGTTGTGTGTGGTTGGCAGCAACCTCCTCCAGGCCCATGGGGCGTTGGGGGCAGTGAAGCCAGTGGGCTGGTAGCTCTGGGCAGGGCTGCGGTGGGGGGGCTCGGGGACAGGGCAGCTTGCCCACACACTCCCGCCTGCCCCCAATCTGGGAACACTTTACCACCCCCCTCCTTGTTTCACAGGGACTTCTGGAAGGGACTGATGGATGCCAGATGCCAGGAGCACCATCACCCAGAGAGGACTCAAGAGGGAAGAAGGAGGGAGAGCTGGGGCAGACTTGACAACAAGTGGGACACTTCTGTTCCTGGCATGCTGGGTTGCTACTCATGAGCTGGACACCCCCCCGCCCTCCTCATCCACTTTACCCCCAGGTGGCCAAGGAGCCTGAAAAAATGATTTTTCCACTCCATTCTCAGCCCCACTTACACCCTCTACTGCTCTTAGTTGTTCAACCGGTATTTATTGAGCACCTACTATGTGCCAGACACTGTCCTTGGTGCTGATGCTATATCAGTAAACCAACAGACAAATGATTCTTGTCCTGTGGCGCTTGCGTTCTCATGAGAGAGAATAAGTACATTTTGGAGTATATTAGAAATTTGTAAGAGCTATGCGGGGGGCGGGGGGCGGGGAGCAAGGTAGAGAATGGGGAGTGCCAAGGGTGGGGCTGGGGAAGGAGTGTGATTTCATTATTATTTGTTTAAATATTTTTATTGATTTCAGAGAGGAAGGGAGAGGGAGAGGGAGAGGGAGAGGGAGAGGGAGAGAGAGATAGAAACATCAGCTATGAGAGAGAATCATTGATTGGCTGCCTCCAGTACACCCCCCCACTGGGGTTCGAGCCCACAACTGGGCATGTGCCCTGACTGGGAATCGAACCGTGACCTCCTGGTTCATAGGTCGATGCTCAACCACTGAGCCACGCCGGCCGGGCATGAGATTTTAAACGACGTCATCAGGGCAGGTTTCATTGACAAAGCGGCACTTGAGTGAAGCTGTGCAGGAGGTGTGGGGTAAGCCGTGGGACCGTGTAAGGAAACGGTTCCAGGAGGGACCAGCCTCAGGAACGCGTGTTCGAGGACTGGGGAGGAGGACAGGGTGGCTGAACAGCGGGAGTCAGGGTGGGTGGAGATGGGAGAGGAGGGCAGGTCTCTGGATTTTCTCTGCGTGAGATGAGGAGCCTCTGGAAGGTTCTGAGTAGAGAGTGACATGCAAACACGTTAATGCCCCAGGGTGAGTCCTGCCTCCCTCGCACTCTCCCTTCGCCTGGTCACACCACCTTTCTTTGCCTGCTGCCTCCTACTTCCCAGCTACCCTCCCAGCTGCTTGTGGCTTTGATGAAGCGCCTCTCCTCCAGGAAGCCCTCCAGGATTGCACAGAGGAGCCTGCCTGGCTCTGTCCGGACAGTAGACGTCCTTTGTTTTCTTCCTTCCCTTCCCCTGGGAGAGATGCTATAAAGGGAGAGACTGTATGCTTCCTGGGTCACCCCAAGGACCAGAGCGGGCGAATCACGTTTAGAGGGTGTCTCCCCAAACGACCAGCATTCTGCCTCCCACAAGCCTTTCTCCTGCCACCCTGAGTTTTCCCTGCATGCTCGGTCTTCCCTTTCCTTCCTCTGCATCCTTCCCCTTCCTCCCAGGTCTCTCCGCTTGCAGGAATGACCGAAGCCTCCCGCGTCTCTGTTTGGGGATGGGGCTAGGGTGGTCCATTTGAAAGGTAGAGATATACAGGCACTGGGCTCCCCCGGCCAAGAACTAGACCGCTGAGAGGGAGCGGCAGAGGTGGGGGCTGTGCCGGGATTCAGTGCTCTAACTGGCATCCTCTCCTGCACCCGGTCCCTGGAGGGCCGCTTGTTATGTAGCAGACACTGTTGTCAAGAAGCGAGTAATTGCTGGCCAAGGAGAGCGATGGAGGTGTCCTCACGCAGTAGGGCGTGGGATGGTGGTTCTCCCAACTGCCCTTGGGGGTTAACCCTAGGGCTCTAAGGCCCTGGTCCCGGCGTGGTTAAGGCCTCACGGGGTGACTTTCCCTCAGGGGCAGCGCTCCTTTGGGCCTCATTCATTCAAGCAGAGAGTATTTATTGAGAGTGTACTATGTGCCAGGCACTGTGCTGGCCCTGGGCTACAGAGAGAGCAGAGCCGACGTGGCCCTGCCCTCAGGGAGCCTGCCGTCTGGTGGGGAGTAAACATCAGTTTAACGGTCACACAAATGCAGTCAGAATGGCAACCATGGTCAGTGCAGAGAAAAGGTAGAACATACAGCAGCACCTCACCAGCCAGGGAAGCCAGGTGGCTTCCTTAAGGAGGTGATGCTCGAGCTGAAACCTGAGGAGGTGGAAGAACGTAACATATGCAAAGGCCCCTCGGGCGCATGTGCGAGGGGCTCCGAGGAGGCAGGTGTGGCTGGAGGGCAAAGAGCAAGGGGAACGAGTAGCGTGAGAGGTGGGCAGCGACTGACCATAGGGGGTCCTCTAGGTCATTTTTATTTTTATTTAGTTTTAATTATACTTTTATTGATCTCAGAGAGGAACGGAGAGGGAGAGAAAGGGGGAGAGAGAAACATCAATGATGAGAGAGAATCATTGATCGGCTGCCTCCTGCGCACCCCCTACTGGGGATCGAGCCCACAACCTGGGCATGTGCCCTGACCAGGAATCGAACCTTAACCTCCTGGTGCACAGGTCAACATTCAACCGCTGGGCCCCTCTGGCTGGGCTGGGTCATTTTAAAACCCTGATCGACGGGCAGAGGCAGAGTTAAGCGTTTTGGGTTGTGCCGGGGTGGCGGTGACGTGATCATCTGAGGTTGGCTGCAGACCAGGGGTGACGAGAGGGGCGGTGGGAAACCTGTGAGGAGGTGATGGCAGTGGTCCAGGTGAAAGTGGATGCGGCCTTGAACTAGGACTTGGCAGGGGATTCGTAAGCGGAGGAGGGTGGTGTCAAGGACGACGCCTGGATTCCTGCCTGCAGGGTTTCCCACCTGTAAAGAAGGAAAAAGCAGGCCCCCCCCCCCCCCCCGCAATAAGCTCCTGGAGACAGACACCCTCCCCCGGGGAGGGACTGGGGTGAACTGCGAGGAGAGCGTAGAGCACTCCCCACCGCATAGCTGCACCTCCGCCCTACCCCAAACCCTCCAGGCTGTCCGAACCCGCAAAGTAAGAATAGGCACCTGAAGGTGCGGTGCGCTCGCTGCCAAGGCGGCTAGAGGGTAACGGTAAGAAGCAGGGGCCGGGGATGAAAGAGGAGACGGGATCCAGGTGGAGGGCCATGTGCCATGAGCTGAGCCGGGAGAGCGGCCGTAAACACTGCGGAACAGCCAGGATCTGGCGGAGCCGAGGGGTGGTCTCTGACGCTGGTGCTGGCCCGGAGGCAGGATAGCCCAGGTGGAGGGGGCTTCAAAGGAGATTCCGTGCTCCGTACCCGCAGAGGGGATGCTTTCCAGAAACCTCCACCGTCTCCTGGGCATCGGCCCGGCTCCTGGAGCCCCCGTGTGTGAAGGAGGTGGAGCATGCCCGGGACACGAAGACAGAGGGTGCAGGTACAGGAGCTGGGCAGACACCCAGGGAGCATGCTGCTGGGTGCAGATGATCTGAGAGGTGTTTCTGGAGGAGGAGGGGGGGGGGCAGAGGGAGGGGGGCCGGAGAAGAAGGAGGGGTAGGGGAGCATCCAGAAGGCGTTTGGGAACGGCGGGGTTTGTCGGTCCTCTCGCCGGCCCAGCTGGGATGTGCTCATTGAAGCTGACAGCCAGCTGGGTGTTGGGTGATATTTCCCACCCCCACCGCCCGGGCAGCACCTCCCTCCAGCGTCCCATCTTGCCGTGAGTGTCTAGGCCCCCAGTCAATGATGGTGGGCTCAGCACTCTGCCCCTCACCACTCGTTCCTCTCCTCCCACTCCAGTTGCCAGCCCACTGGCTTCGGAAGATCTGCGCGCTGGGCTCCTGCTCCTCCCCACCCCAGGGTGACCCCACAGTGAGCACCTACCAGGCCGGTGGTGCGGGGACTGTGGTGCCCTTGGCTCACTCGCTGGCCTTTGGGGAAGAACCAGATCACCCTGGCCCTCCCTGAGCATTGCTCCACCCAGAGGAGGCCCCGGGAGGGACCACCCTTGGTCCGTAAGGCACGGAAGATCAAGGGCAGGAAGGATTTCCCGGGCTGCCAAGGGGAACAGCCAAGAGGCTGGAATTCGAGGAGTCAGTTCACATGCACCCTGTCCTGTGGAAGGTCCATGGATGAGAGCCTGGTGCGGGGAGAGTCCCAGCCTCAGAGAGGACTAGGGACCACAGTGACATACAGGCAAACAAAGGCTGTCAGCGCCACGCAGCCAGACGGAACCTCTGCACCGCACCGCACCGCGAGAGCAGCCGCTGGCCCAGGGCAGGCCGTCAGTGAATTCCTGTGGAGAGGAGGGAGATTGTGGCTTCCAGCTCAGTTTTCCACTTGGTTTTCCTGAACGTCTAGTTCCCTGTCTACAAAATGGAGTTGTAACCTCTGTACTTCCTATCTTGTCAGACTGTCACGGGGAGCAAAGAGAAGGATGATGGCAAAAGTGCTCTGTAAACACAATCCACAGGGCCCGAGCCCAGTACAGCGCCTGGCCCACAGTGGTGGCTCAGAATTGAATAAATGAAGGAAGGAGTCAGTCCCGCCAGACTGTGCGCTCCATGCAGGCAGAGACCTGCTTGTGTTTTTTTGTGGGTTTTTTTGTGTGTGTTTTTTTTGCGCCACTGTCTCCCCATTGCCGGCACACTGTAGATGCCTGATAAACGTTTGAATTGAATGAAATGAATGAATGGAGAGACTTAACCATGCCATTGGAAACTTCTAGAACTTTGGAGGTGATGAAACTTAAACGTCAGGGCAACGAACCCACCTGGCTTGGGGGGCCATCAAGATCATGGTTTGAATCCCAACTCCACCAACGAGCCTGACAGCAGCTGCTCTTCTCCCACTTTACGGAGAGACCGAGTGACTTACCCGGGGCCTCACGGCTCCTCGTGAGGGAAGGGATCAGGATGGGGACCCAGGATCCACCTCCAAGGCCGGTGCTTTCCTACCCGAATGGGCTCCTGCTGTCCCCGATCCAGGGGACAAGGCCCCAGGCCTTTCTACTTGACAAGCTGGAATCTTGTGATCATTGCAGACCACGTCAGTGACTCCCTACTTGGGAGCTGTTGGGTCCAATTAGAGGCCAAGATTCATTCAAGATGTGTGAGGTCCGGAAACACACTCACTTGCCCAGGACATCCATGTTCCAGGGGAGAGCTGTTGATGGAATCTCCCGACCCACAGTCTCACTCCCCTTTGGCACCCTCAGATCCACACCACCTCAGGCAGGGACTGGTTGCAGCTGTCCCTCTCCCCAAATGGGCTTCAGGCTTTACAGTTCAGTTCGCTTCTTCCCAAAGTATGTTCCATGGGGCTGTTTTGGGCTGTTTACTATATACATGTCTTGCGAAAACGCTTGTATGTGATGGAATAAGTTTAGGAAAGCTGTGTCAAACATGCTAACCCGGCTGCACGCTAACCTTGCAGGACTTCTCAGAGCCTTCATTTTGCTCAAGTGGAATGTGACTCTCCAGGGGGTGGAAAGCTTCATTAAAAGAGCATTTTTTCAAACGTATTTGGCCCCCAAACCATTTCTTCAGGAGCAACCCCTGGGGCTGATGTGCCCCAGGGCACACTTTGGGAATTATTGCCGTAGCAATGGAGAGTCCCTGAAGGCATTTAAGCAGAGTCAGGGGATCTACTTGGTGTTTGGGAAGACTGTTGGGCGGACTGGAGGAGTCAAGACAGAGGCACTGAATCGACTGTTGCAAAAGAGGAGCAGAGCCCTGTGCCAGCCAGGCCCCGTGCCAACCACGGTCTCTGCCCTCAGTGAGCTTGCAGTCAGGAGGGAGGCCCCGCCGGGAACTCTCCTCCAAGGCTCACGATGCTAAGTGTTGCAAACGGAACCGCATCTCAGATCCAAGAAGACTCGTGGTGGCTTACTCAACTGGCAGCCCCTGGCTTTGGTTGGCTCCTCTCCTTTCTCTTTTCAAGAATCAATAAATAATTTGAGGTTAAGTCAAGTGGTGTTTCGTTGCTGTTTCACCCTTATGATCGTTCACCCCCAAAAGTAACATGGCGTCAGCCTGCCACCTCACTGGGGCATTGAAACTCCAGTCGGGAGACACGGTTCTGAGTGGCCATGCCTAGTGGAATTTTAATCTATTGTGCTGTCACCAGCCTGGGACAGGACAGAGGGCCTGCGGGCTCTGTGCCCCCACACAGCCCTGCGTCCTTGTCAGGTGCCTAAAAGAGGGCACTGCTTCTCACGCAAAGATATTTCAGGGGAAAGTTTGCCATTTTAATAGGAAGGTGAAGAATTTTCCCATAGAACAACATGGGTGTGCTGCGGAGTAGAATACAAAACTGGCTACAAGTTTAGAGGCAAAACCGGAGAGTCCATCGTGGGGCAGCCACTGAAGGGAGAGCTGGAGAAAGCAAAGCAGAGCCCTCTACTGGGGACCTGGAAGGGCCACGCTGAGGAGCTGAGAGAGAAAGCAGGTGTGTGCTGGGGGCAGCCAGGAGTGGGGGGACGTGCGGAGATTAAGGACGGATCTGTACCGAATGAGGCCTGCGGGAGGTGGGGGCGAGGAAGATGCATCTCCTGCTCCTTCCGTCCGCTGCCCCCACCTCAGCCTTCAGAGCGAGATCTGAAGCAGGAGAGGCAGATGTTTCCAGAGGAGGCCAGGTGCTGAGCTACGGGAGGGGGCTGGCCCCTCAGGGCTTGGAGGGGTAGGGGGATAAAGGAAGGACAGGAAATGAGGGAGGAAGGAGTGTGATCTCTAGCCAGGGCCTCTACCGACAGGGTCTTGGCTGAGTCTCACAGCCACTGGGGAGGCAGGCATCGGGCCCATTTTTACAGATGCGTCAACTGAGACTCAGCACTGTCCTCTCGGCTTCTGAGACCGCCCACCTTCCTGCCTCACCTCCTTGCCATCTCTTCCACATTCCCAGGCCTTCCCTGTAGGCTCCTCTTCCCTTTCCGGGTCACTCCATAGACTTGTCCTCATTTTCCTTGGCCTTGCTCCTCTGGCCTCGCCTTGCCTCCTCCTCCAGGAAGCCCGCCCAAGGCTCACTCAGCTCTCTCTTGCTGGACTGTCTGTCTCTTCAATCTGTCAGCGGAGGTGTGTGTTCCACCTGCCCCCCATCAAACTGGGAGCCCCCTATGAGCTCAGACAGCTCCTCCCCTGAGATCACCTAACTACTGCTCACTTACAGATCCGCGGAGGAGGGCCGGGCTGGTCCCCAAGACAGGCGCCTGGCATGGGAAAAAGTACAAAGGCAGCCGCCCAGGGCCCAGATGAGGTGTGAGTCTTGGCTGCCTCCCCAGCCCTATAAAGAAAGATGTTAACAACCTCTTAGGGAGCTGGTGAGGGGCGATCAAAGGGGTGGGCTGGGGGCTCACTGCCCAGGGAATGGCTCCTTCCAGGTTCAGGGTCAACACTAGCACCTCCTTTCTGCCCCACCAAATGGAGTACCATTTCATCCTGGAGGCTGCTGATTAAAGGAGAGTGGTTTACTGCGGCTCCCTGCTCCTCCTTCCTGCCCTCTCCCCAGCAGGGATCTCCCCTACCCCCCCCCCCCCCCCCCGGCAGGATCCCCTTGGTCTCTGCCATCACCACCAGGGTCCTCCTCTCCCTCCTCCCCCACGACACCCAGTGGCTGCTCTTTTTTTTTCTTCCGTTGGAGTGAGAAAGGATTGGGGTCCTATCGGCTGGGAAACGAGGAGGGGGAGAGGGTGGGAGGCCAGATTACCCTACAACAACCTGTGCTCCCTCAGCCTAATTGCAAAAATCAAAATCAGTCGGCTTGGCTAGCTGGCTGGTTCAAAACCAGGATCTCGGAGAGGCTGGAAGGCCGGCCTGGAAGTGGGAAGTAGGGGAGCAGAGGGGGCTTTGAAGAGGAGCTGAGAAAAGCCAGCCCGAAGTGGGCAGAACATGGGGCCTGCGGGAGATGCCTGGGTGGGTCGGGGGTAAACGTGTGGGGGTGGGCGCTGAGGCTGGCAGGACCCTGGGTGGGACCAGGTACTGGGCCAGACCCATGGCCCTCAGAGATGGTCAAGAACAGCCATTATTTTATAGACGGGGAAACAGCGGCTCAAAGACAAACAGGAATTTGCTCAAGGTCACACAACCACAAGTCAGTGGCAGAGCCAGGATTAGAACCCAGGTCTAGATTCAGGGTGGCAGGGGAGGGAGTGCAACAATGAGGTGCTCTTTAATTTGCATATGATGATTATTCTGTTGCACTCCAAATTCTCCCTATTTCTGCCCTCCCCCTCTTTACTTCTCCCCACCCCACCCCTCCCCCAATTCTGATCGCAGGCTGCTCCCCTTGCCCTGCTCCTTCCCTGAGCTCTGGCCCTCCTGGACCCTGTTCTGTCCATAGAACCCCTGGGCTAGCCCTGGGAGAGGATGCAGAAAGGACACCAAGCCCCATCCCACTCATTCCTTGGGAGTCTCCACCCCCAGGCTTTCCCCTGGCTCCTGTCTCTGGCCAGACCATTGATTTTCACAATTAACTGAATTGCAAGAGCAGAGCCATCAGTGTGTGCCCGCCCTGGTCCCTCATTCTCCCAGGAGCCACCTCCCAGACAGCTGCTTGTCTGCCCTGAACAGCCCACCCCCCAAGATGTAACTCTTGCTTTTCATTCACATAAAATGCCAACTGTCCAGGGCCCTCGACAAGCCTTGGAGTCATAACTCAATGGATGCACACGTCGGAGCTGGAAGGGACTTTAAAAGTGTCATCTGTCCTCTACTCACACCCCCACTTAACAGGAGGACAGACACTGAGGCCACAGAAGAGAAGTGACTCGTTCAAGGTCTCACACTTCCATTCAGAACCTGAAGTCCCTGACCCCAGTCTGTCCATGGGGCTCTGCAGATCCATGAGGTTGTGCAGAGCAGGTGCTTGCCTCTCCTGACCAGGTACAGAGACCAGGCCAGCTCCCAGGATTGCCTCCCAGCACGACTCCTTTAATTGGATGGTTTCAACTTGGGAGGGCAGCCAGGAGAAAGGAAGCTGGAGAATAGAGAAAGAGGAGAGAGAGGGGGCAGGCTACCCATCTATCAAACCTTTATTGAACAGCTCTGACGTGCCAGACCCTGTCAGGGAAGCTGAATTGAGTAAGCCGTGACCCCGGCCTCTCAGGCAAGGGGGGCGGGCAGTCACCCACTCACTGCACTGCTGGGTGTGGAAATGCTGGGCCAGCAGTTTGAGCAAAGTGCTGTGGGAGCACAGAGGAGGGGCAATTCCTCCTTCCTGGGCAGGGCCGGGGACGTTTCATGGAGGAGGTGACATTGAACTGATCTTAGAAGGAGGAGCACCAGTTGACCAGGCAGAGATGGGAAAGGGGACACTGCTGGCGGAGGCCCAGCAGGCTTGAAGGCTAGGAGGCAGGCACACCTTGGTACCTGCTGGGCCAGGTGAGCAATCCCAGGCGGCCAGTCGCTGGCTGGGTGCTCGGAGGAAAGTGGACAGAGGTGGCTTTAGAAAGGCATGCTGGGACCACTGGCGGAGGCCTTTTGATGCTTTATCTTGAACGTGATGGGGAGCCGAGGGGAAGAGAAGGATTAGATTGTATTTGAGGAAGCACACTCCGGCGGCAACATGGAAGAAGGAGTTGGGGGGAGGGGGTCTTGGAGGACCACTGGGAGAGTCCTGGAGCCATCCAGGTGAGAGTCCCGGGCCTGGGCCACACCACTGCTATGAAGCTGGGGAGTAGGGGTACAACGACGGGCCCATGTCATAGACAGACTGAACCCGATTCCACACCCGCGTGTCTGGTGTGTGTGGAGGAAGAGAGAGAGCTGGCTCTGACAGCCAGTGGCTAACGGTACCTTTTGCAGGGAAGAGGAGTGGGCTGGGCTGGAAGGGATGATGAGTGCAGACTTCAACACGTTGAGTCAGAGGCCCCTGTAGGACAAATAGGCAGCTGGATAAACGGGGCTAAGTTCAGGACAGAAGCAGAGTCAAGGGCTCAGACAGAAGCTGCTCAGGCACTGAAATCAGCCAGACCTGGGTTCAAATTTGATTCCCATGTTCTTGTTCCCGGACCTTGGACAAGGAAGTCCCTGACCCTCTCCAAACCTAACTAGTAACCTCACCTGTGAAGCGCAGAAAGTGACAGTGAGGGTCAACTGTTGCAGGAGACGGCTTTGCCCCAGTCACCACTCACCACTGACGAGGCCACTGGCCAGCACTGGAGCTGTCCAGGTGAGAGAGGCCCAGGGCCACGCCACTGGCCAGCAGTTGTCACATGGCACCACAGCGCTGGCTGCTTTGTGTCTCCCTCCACCTTCTCTCACTCCCTCGCTGCCGTCTCTGGCTCCCTTCCTCCCCTGCCATGCTCCATAGGGACTCAGTCCTAACCCCTGACCAGTCATGGGTCCAGCTTCGGGGCTTTAACCTGCCACAAATGACACTAACGCAGAGGCCCTCAAGGGCTCAGGGAGGTGGCTCTGGGCACTGGCTGGGCTGACAGGTGAGGTGGCTCACCACCTGGCTGAGCTGGGTCTTTGACAAGCCCCTGTGGGCTGCATCTTTCTCCCTGTTGGAGGGGGGCTGGGTCTGGGAGGTAGGGGCTGACTTGGGTTGTCCGTGCAGCCGGGCTCAGGGCTCATCTTTCATACCCCTGCGAACCCAGGTCTAGCCCTCTGTCCCTGGAGGATGGAGGAAAGGGCGAGGCTACAGGTCACCTACCAGGTGCTTTCTCAGGTTAAACCAGTCCCGCAGGGTAGGGTGGGGAGGCCGGCCTGGCGGGGGTAGGGGGTGGGGTGGGGGGGGGCTTCCAATGCCCTCACTCCATGCAAATGTATGCAAATAACTTGACTGTCATCCTGTCCACCCCAGCTGCCAAGGTGGGAGGGTCTTCTTAGCAGGTCTGAGGGTGAGGGGAAGAGGAGGCTGTCCGGAGGGAGGAAGGACCCCGACCTTGCCCCCATCCCTGACCAGGACCCCCCTTTGGGTGGGGGGAGCTGCGAGCCGGCCCGACTAATGGGCTCATGATTCATCGCTGGGCTCTTGTCTGCGCTAATTGGCTCTGCCGGCCGCTTGATTCATGGCAGGGAGCCGGGCTCTGGGGGACCCCCGTGTCCCTCCCCCGCCTCCCACCCAGGATGGCTCGGTGAGGCTTTTAGATCTAGGATCCGTTCCAAGGGACTGCTGCCCGGCATCCATCACTGCTGACAGACTGGGGCTCCGGGAGGGGCGGGGACGCTGCTCGGAGCTGCCATCTGAGGCTTCCGACCCTCCCCCCCACCCCCCACCCCCCCAGCCACGGAGGGGCACCCGAAGGCAGTGGGAGCTTTAGGTCTTAGGGAGCAACACCGGGGGCATCTAGGTAGGTGTGAGTGGTGAGGGGTGGTTTTCTAGAGAAAATGGACAGAGCAGTGGGGACCCGAGGAAAGGCGGGACCAAAGCTTGGACGCAAATGAGGGTCTGGCTCAAGGGCAACAGAGAGCGGAGGCTGGTGAGGGACAGAGCAGAGCGCTGCAGCACGGCCCTCCGAAGCTCTGTCTTCAGCGTCACAGGACAAGACACAAGGACTGAGGACTGGCTGTGTGACCGTTGGTAAGTCACCTAACCAGTCTGAGCGTCCACATCGCAGAACCTTCGACAGAAGACAGTCACCCCCAGGTGGACAGTCTTGGGGACCTTCCTCGGCCAGTGTCTTGTCCCCTCCCACTTGACCAGGCGTCTGAGACTCCCATGAGCCTGCCATTCATGCCACTCCACGATGTCAGAGCGTCTGCGTTAGCTGCACTCCCAGGCGCAGGGATTGGTGGGGGCTCCACTCGCTGGGCAGGGACAGTCCCTGCTCCTTCCTCCTCTAGAGCATCGCACCACACAGAGAGATGGCCAAGCTCTCCACAGCCCCTGGAGTCTGCGCACCACACAGAGAGATGGCCAAGCTCTCCACAGCCCCTGGAGTCTGTGTACCACACAGAGAGATGGCCAAGCTCTCCACAGCCCCTGGAGTCTGCGCACCACACAGAGAGATGGCCACGCTCTCCACAGCCCCTGGAGTCTGCGCACCACACCTGGGCTGAAGCAGTGTATGAGGTCACCCGCCACCCCCCCACACACACACACTGGATGGAGGGCAGCTGTCCACCCCGACTGTTGGAAACGGGGCAGAGACTGGTCAGGGCAGGACTGGAAGCTGGAAGGGGCCTGGTTGGAGCTCTAGAAATACCTCCTGTGGGAATCCATGAATGAACAACTGCCCGTGGCCTCTGCAGAGGGAAGCCTGGGCTTGTGGCAGGAGATGAATGGAGAAGAGTCCGCAACGGGGCACCACCAGCCTCTCCCGGCTGCTCGGTCATCTCCACTCCTACCTCTGAGCCTCAGCCACATGCAGTTGTCGGCAGGGCCTGCTGGCTCTCATTCTAAACCAAACCTGCATCAGGCTCTCCGCTCCACTCCGTCTCCACTGCCGCCAGGGGCTGTCGGTTGGAGACGAGCGAGCCTCCCTTCCCGCCTGCATTCTGGCACCTATAATCCACTCTCCAGACAGCAGCCAGATCTTTAAAAACATAAATCCGACCTTGGCACGCCCCTATCTAAACCTTCTCGGGCTTTTCCCTCACATTAGGCAGAAAATTCAGCCTCCTTGCCCTACCTTACAAGGCCTCTCACTACCTCTCTGATCCCACCTCCAGCCACTCTAGTCCCCCACTCTTCTCACTCTGGCTCAAACTCTTCCAAGCCTCAGGGCCTTTGCAACAGCTATTCCTTGGTCTAGAATGCTTCCCCCTCCCCCCACCCCCCAGTTCTACACACAGCTGGCTCCTTCTTGGCCTTCAGGTGTCAACTCAAATGTCACCTCCTCCGAGAGGCCCTCCCTGACCACGCCATCTGTTGCAGCCCCAGGCACTCTCTATGACACCAATCTATTTTATTGTCTTCAAACCACCTGATAAATTCTCATTTATTTTAAAATTGTCCCCCCGCCCCCCCCCCCCCGCCCCCATAGTCCTGTCCCCTGAGGCTTCCCTGCACTGGCTATTGTTTTTCAGGGGTGTCTGGGTCTGTCCCAGAATTCTGAGGGTTGAATCAAGGGCTCAAAAGGCCAGCTTTCATGGAGCACTTTTCTTCTTTTTGCTGGAAATGTTTGTTTCTCCATGCCCTTTCCCCGCAGTTGGACACTGATCCTCCCCCATGGCCAGTCCAGCCTCTTCAGCTACCTTCTCTGGCCCTATCACCTCCTCCCCTAAGCAGGAAACAGGGCCAGAGCTGTGTGTGTGTGTAGGGGGGAGTCATCAGAGGGTGGTCCCCCCACCTCCCTGCCTCAAAGTGGCTTTGCACTGAAACAGGTGGCTTGTGGGCGCCTGAAGCTGGTGGGGAGGGGCATCCCAGCAGGGTCCAGGAATCTGGCACCTTCCATTCCACCTTCTCCTGTACCCAGGGAGGAGGAGCAAAAGCAGGCTGTGTCAGGAGAGAGGAGCTCCCTCCCAGCTGGGGGTGGCCACACCCTGCAGGGACACTGCCCATAGGCCCGGAAGTCCTTCTGACCTAGTATCCAGCCACACTGCTGCAATATAAGCTCTCAAGTGACCCCAGTGACCTCAGTCCTCCCAGAGGGTTTATTTTCCTTCCCTCACTCCACTACAGAGGAAAGGAGAGAGGCAGGAGAGAGGAGGCCAAGTTCACGTCCTCAGTGCTTAGAGGCCAGGGCTGACAGGGAAAGGCTCTGACCTACAATTAATAATCAGCCAGACTGGAGAACCAAATCCCCATTTTCCAGATGGAAAAACTGAGGCCTGCAGGTTTGGTTCTGCCTGTCTAAAGCCAGGTTACACCTGCTGTTCCTTTCTGTCTCCTCCCCCTGGGGACTCTACACAACCTCTTCTCCCCTCGCCCCCCCGGCCCTCCCCCCCCCCCCCACACACACACACATACCAAGAGGATTCCATAAAATTTCTGAGCATCCTCTGCTTCTGCTTCTTCTCTTCTCCTTCTTCCCTTAGGAGGGCCGGGCTTCCTGAAGGCATGTGATGACCTTTGACCCTGATGGTGGCCACTGCCAGGTCTGCCCAGTGCCCACACCTGAGGGAGGCTGCTTGCCTTCTGTAGCCTGTTCAGTGGGCACTTTGTTCCTTCTCCGAACCTCAGTTTCTCCATCTGCACAGTGAGCCCAGGGGTCTCTCCAACTCTGCAGCTCTTTGTTCTGTGCGGTTCATCTCGCTGAGGAGCTGGGGGAGGGGGCCAGCACACAGATGGAAGGAGCCCGAGGACCATTCGGAGACCTGTCACCTTGGCGTCTCTCTCAGCGCCCTCACTGTATTTCTTTGCTAACTCCCTTCTCCCCTGGGCCCAGGCTGCTAACCAGGAAAAAGAAAACTGGGGAGAAGGCAATGGAGGAAAACAGCAGGAGGGACGGGAGGACCCCTCTCATGGGACCTCTCCATCCCGCCTTAGCCACCTCTCCACCCACTGTCAGCGGAGGAACGCGATACTGCCCACTGGGGGGCTACCACTTCCTGGGAGACACGGGCCCTTAGGGTTAGAGTCTAAGGGGGGAGGCACACCCCCTGCACGCAGGCCCTTTTGAAAACCGAGGTCTCCCTGGACTAAGGCAGCTCTTCCCCAAAGTCTGTGATCAAGATAGGAAGACTGATGTTGCTCCAAAACCAGGAGAGACTTGGCAGCCGCCCCAGCTCCTGGGGGCTCAGAGAGGGTGAGACAGGGGTCTGAGACCACCCTGGGAGCGAGCCACCAAGGCGGTGGGAGGTAGGATGAGCCCATTCTTGGGGGCACTGAGAAAGGGGCAAGATCCCCAACAGGTTGGATTTCCGAAAAACACACCCAGATCAAGCATATTTTCCCAGCCACCCTGAGTGTGGTTTTAAATGGAAAACACAGCCCATGAGGCCAGAAGCATGTTTAGATGAAGAGAGCCCCTCCCTCCCACACTGCCCCTAGAAGCTTTCTTTCTGCTGAGCAAACATGTGATTATATTTACTTCTCAGGCCTGGGAGGCCCGATTGTCACCCCGCCCCTCCACCCAGCTGGGGGCACACAGACCTAGGTTTCACCACCAGTGGGTTCATCTCCCAAAAGCTTGGTGTGTGTGTGTGTGTGTGTGTGTGTGTGTGTGTGTGTGTGTGTGTGTCTGTGTGTGGCAAGTTGCTGGGCTCAGAGTGGGCAAATCAGGGGTCAAGCCTCTGCTTTGAGGGACTGGAGTAACACTGGGTGAGCCTCAGTTTCCCCATCCATGAAATGGAGGCCGCCAGTCTCCAATGGGGTGTCCATGGACCTCGTTTTCATGTTCTGAGTCCCCTCCCACTTGAACAGGGTCAAAGTCGTGTAACCAGCAGACTATTGCAGAAGTGTCAGGGTGTGACTTTCAAGGTCTGGCCATGAAAAGGCAAGGCTTCCTCCTTGTTCTCTCCTAGATCGCTTGCTTGAGGGGAAGCCAGCCGCCATGTTGTAAGCACGTTCAAGCAGCCCTCCGGAGAGGTTAAGGTGCTAAGGCTCCAGCCAACAGCCGGCACCGCACCAGGTCAGGGTGCCATCTTGGCAGCGGCTCCTGCCGCTCTAGGAAAGCCTTCAGTGACTGCAGCCCCAAGTGACAGCTGACTGACCTCTCGAGAGACCTTCAGACAGAACTACTCAGCTAAGCTGCTCCCGAATTCCTAACCCACAGGAACTACACGAGATAATACATGGTTGAAATTGTCCTAGACCTCTAAGTTTTAGGGCACTCTGTATGCAATCATCTACACTAATAAAAGAGAAGCATGCAAATTGGTGTCACTCTGCTATGCCCACCAGCCAATCAGGATGACTATGCAAATTAACCCAACAAAGATGGAGGATGAAGCACAGAAATCAGAATTTTAAAAAGGTTCCCAGGTGATTCTAATGTGCAGCCAAGGTTGAGAACCACTGACCTTGAAGATCGAAGTCACCCCGGCGAGTCTTATGACCCAGCAAATCTTGAAAACTCTAACCCAGGGGTCCTCAAACTACAGCCCGCGGACCACATGCAAATACAAATATTATATTTGTTCCCGTTTTGTTTTTTTACTTCAAAATAAGATATGTGCAGTGTGCATAAGAATTTGTTCATAGTTTTTTTTAAAAACTATAGTCTGGCCCTCCAACGGTCTGAGGGACAGTGAACTGGCCCCCTGGTTAAAAAGTTTGAGGACCCCTGCTCTAACCCATGTGGAAGCTTCTTATTCAGCTCCTAGCACACGGTAGTCATTCAATACATGTTCATTCTTTCAGAAGTTCTGTTCCTGCCATTATCTTCTCAGGGGACACCCCACACATGCCCATAGCAGGTTCCGGGCTAAGCATTAGCCTATTTGATTCTCACGCCTCTGAGGTGGTTGGTGCTGGAAGCTGTGAAGATGGGATTTGAACCCAGCTCCTTCCCACTCCAAAGCCCACTTTAAAGCCCATGCTTCCCCACTTCCCCACACTGTCCCCCATGTAAAGCCACCAGGACCCACTGTGTCCAGGTTCCTCAGGACTGCCTTCCGACCGTCTCTCACTGTCATTCCAGCTCATCCCACTTGGTTGCAGTTCAGGCCAACACTCAGTTCTGCTTCCTCCCTTGGCCTGGTGAGCTCTCCCTGACTCCCAACCCCTGCCTTCACCAAACTTCACACCAGCTTCCCCTCCTTCGTATCCCAACCAAATTCTATGGCTCCCTCTGCCAGGAAGCCTGCCTGAGCTGCTCCCTTCACTCTCCCCTGTTTCTCCATTCCTGGGTCTAAACTGGGGTTCGGGGTGCATCTATCTGGACACCCCCCTCACCTCCACCTTCCCCAGTCTAGAGGCCCCACAAGGGCCGGAGCCTGCACAGGGCTTCCTTTGTTCAGGGCAGTTTGGGTCAATCCCTTGATTTCTCTGAGCTCCGGGTTCCTCATTCCTACGCTGGGCATCTAAAACCTGCCTCCCAGGGGTTGTGATGAAGGTTAGATAAGACTGTGACTTTGAAAAGTGCCTGACAATTGTAAAGTGCCGTGTAGATGCGCAGGGTTAGTAGATAGGAGCTTTTCCCAACACTGCCCCTGCCCACCCACCACACCCAGGCTCTCACACGCTTGCTGCGGTCCAGGGGTTTCATTCATTCCCCCTCAGTACCCCCAGACCTTGTCAGTGCTGCCACTACCTGGCAGGCTCCTCCCTTCCTCCCTGCCTGGCTGGCTGGCTTCTGTTCACCCTTCTCAGCTCAGCTCAAGCATCACTGCCTCCCTGAAGCCCTTTCATGGCAGATATACTGCCTTCCACCCACTCCACGGGTGCCGTTCTCATCCTTCTCGCTGTACTTATGTCTGCTTACATAGCTGCCTCCCCCAGTGGGCCATCTTTTCACCTCATTATATGCATGTAGCAGGCACTCAACATATGCATAGTAGCTTTACATTCCAGTCCTACTTAATAGCAGTTTGCTGATCTTCCTTGCTATCCACAAACTTTCTCTCCCAAATAAGTCTTTTTTTTTTTTTTAATTCTCACCTGAGGAGTGAGGATATTTTTTCCATTGATTTTTAGAGAGAGTGGAAGGGAAGGGGAGAGAGAGGGAGAGAGGAGAGAGAGAGAAAACATAGATGTTGTAACATCGATTGGTTGCCTCCCTTTCACACTCGCCTGAAAGGGGGATGGGGACCAATTGGACCTGCAACCCAGGTACCTGCCCTGGACCCTGAATCAAACTGTGACCCTCCCATGAGCAGGCCGAGGTTCTAACCACTGAGCAAACCGGCCATGGCTCCCAAATAAGTCTTTAGGACTCATTCCCTGCCTCCCTAAAAAAAAAAAATTCTCCATTAATTACCTGCCTTCTGCAAAAAGAACCAAAATGAGGCGTGACTGTGGTCTGGCGCCCAGCCTCTCTCCTAGGGCCTGAGACAGACACAAAGGCATGGGGAGGGGTGCAGGCGGGTAGGAGGCCCTAGCACCCCACCCCCCACCAAGGGGAATTGGCTTTGGCTCCGCTGCTGTGGGAATGGGGTGTCGGGGGGGTCAGTGTTTGGTTTTCTGGCATTTCATTTATGCCTTGGAAGCTGGCGTGGACTGTCAGGGGATCAGGGGAGGGGAGCCAGGCTGGTGGCAGGGGGTGTCTCCGTGAGCAGTCGCTGCCATCCCATTGGCTTCCTCCCTGCGTCGAAGCCAAGATCAAACATCAAATACGGCCCGGCTGGTGCCTGGGCTAATGGAGCTGGGCAAGCATCTTCCAGATGTGTGCAGCTGTTTGCTCCCACTCCCCCTCCAGAGTCTTGAGCTGGGAGACTCCTGTCAGCTGCTCTGGGGGTTTCAGGTCCCCAGGTTTCAGGGCTGAGGAGGCAGGTTTCCCCTGCTCCCGCCGTGACCACAGTTCTCCACTGATGGAGACTCGCCTTCCTTCCATCCTCTCCTTCTATGTAAGGACTATTTTCATGTACCACCAACTGGGAAGTCCTTCTTGCTGTACAGCCTGCATCCTCCCTTCTGTGAGAGAATGTCTCCGGGGGCCCGAGGATGGCAGAGGAGGAGAAACTCAGGCAGAGAGGCAGGAAAGAGAAGAGCTGGGACGCTCCGACAGGGGGAAATGTGGGGAGCTAATGAAATACGTGAAGCTCAAGCTAATTTGAAAATGGGAGCGCTCCACTTCCAGGCACTCAGCCATCAGAGGGGATATCAGCCTCTTAGCCGCCCAAGTCCCTCTTCCCAAATGCTATCAGCTTCTAATAAGGAAGCGACACAATTGAATTTATCACAAACTTAATTGTTTACAGAAATTTAACCAGCTGCCTTCATGGACTGGGAGGAATGGCCTAGTGGGTATATGGGAAAGCTGGAGAAAGAGATGAGGAGAAGGGAAAGACATGGGGAACCAACGAGAGATGGGGAGAAGAGGAGAGAAAAGGGTAAGAGGTAAAGGAGGAGGGAAGGTGTGTGGAGCAGGAGTGAGTCAGTCACGTGAGAGAGATCTGTGTGGAGAATGAATGGATCTGCCCAGCCGCTGGAGCTCCGTGGTTGAGGGTCAACCCATGAACCAGGAGGTCACGGTTCGATTTCCAGTCAGGCATATGTCCAGGTTGGGGGCTCAATCCCCAGTAGGGGGCGTGCAGGAGGCAGTCAATCAATGATTCTCTCTCATCATTGATGTTTCTATTCTATCCCTCTCTCCCCTCCTTTCTTCTCTGAAATTATATATATATATATATATATATATATATATATATATATATATATATATATATATATATATATATATTTAAAGAATGAATGGATCCATTAGCCCCTGGAAGCACCCAGGCTTGAGAGGGAGGGGCTAAGATGACACCTTACTCAGCTCCAGGTAGAGGCAGGTGGAACAGTGGGCGGGGCTTGGGGAAGGCAGAATTTCCAGGCCTGGGCGGGGAGAGAGAAGCTTGTGGTGCCCATGTGTGGAAAGCTTCTGTCGGTGGCTTGTTGGGCTGATCGGAGCAGTGGGATGGCTCCTGTTGCAGAGCCCCCGCTAGACCCAGAAGCCTGCAGGCCCTCTGCTCTACGTCACTTCTCCTTGGCTGTTCGCTGCCTCGCCCCAGCACACATGAACACACAGATATGCACTCACTCACAGTCATTCAACAAACATGAGCAAGTAGCAGGTGTCAGGCACTGGGGAGTCACTGACATGGCACCCATCGTCAAAGACTGGCAGTCTAAGAGGCAGAGACAGGGACCGATACAGACACAGTCTGGGACAATAGGAGGAACTGCAGAGCCGGGTGTGCTGTAGGCAGCGAATGACTATTTGTTGAAAGAATAATGTGAACAGACTGCTGGGGAGCAGAGCGGAGAACAGAGCTCACTGTCTGGGAGCTGGCCAGTGGCATGGGGCGGGGGGGGGGGCGTGGTGGGGGCGGCATTTGGACAAAGCTCAGGCGACTCTGAGCTCCTCAAAGGCAGGGGCTGTGCCTTAGTCATCCTTGGATTCCACCACCCAGCTCCTGGCACAGAGCAGGGGCGCTGTAAGTGTGTGTGGTAAGTGGAATGATGCATTTGTCAGGGGCATTTAGGTTGTCAGTCCAGAAAACCATCTCAACTGGCTTAAGCAAAAAAAGAGAATTTATGGTTCAACATAACTGACATTTCCTGGAGTTGGATTAGGGTCAAGGTCCAGGCAAAGCTAGACACAAGCGCTAAATATTGCCACTGAGCACCTTTTTAAAAAAAAAATTTAAATTTATTTCAGAGAGGAAGGGAGAAAGAGGGAGAGAGAGAAAAAAGACATCAATGATGAGAGAGAATCATTGATCGGCTGCCTCCTGCACTCCCCACAGTGGGGGTTGGGCATGTGGCCTGACGGGGAATCGAACTGTGACCTCCTGGTTCATAAGTCAATGCTTAACCACTGAGCCATGCCAGCCACTGGGCACCTCTTGATTCTGCCTTTCTTCTTGTGTTGGCTTTATTCTCAGCCAGGCTCTCCCCAAGGGATGGTAAGAGGGCTTACAATAGTCCACCTTGGCACCCCAATATGAAGAAAGTACTTCCCTCCTTATAGTGTCAAAGGAAGCCCAGCCCTAACTCTCATTGGGTGGATTTAGCGATATGCCCATCTTTGAGCCAATCACATGGCTGAGGGTACTGTATACACTAATTCACTCGGCTTTGGTCACATCATGACCATTCCTGGAGTGAAAATAAACTTCTCCACACAAAAGAGTTGGTAAGAGGAAATATCACATGAGCTAAAAAGGACAAAGTGATGCTAGGCAACAGATACCCATGACAAGTGAATACATGGATGATTGGACAAATGAATGGGGCCGTGAAGGATGAATAGGAGTTCACCAGATAGAGGAAAAGAGAGACAGTCACCTTATAGGTACGTGGACACACAGAGACTCTGATTTCACATTCTGTTTTATATGTGTTCCTGGCTGCCCATCCATGCCTGTCCCCATCTGTATGTCTGGATCATCCTGGAAACCCCAGAGGGCAGGGACAATGTCTGCCACACTCCGTCTGGGCACTGCCCAGGCCTGTCCATTTAGAGATTCAATCAAGGCCGTTTAGGCCCTGCGGCCGCCTTCCCCTGCAAGTAGGGTGCTCTCCTCCTCCAGCAGGTCCGGGCGAGGCCAGGCCACTGTCCAGGCCTGGAGGAGGGGGTGGAGCAGTGAGGAGCCAAGGAAGGAGATGATGGGAACCCCCTGCCCACATTCTCTTCTGTTCACGTGGGGATTCCGCCCTGCCCTTTGTAAGGCATCAGAAAGTCCTTAAAAAGCCATTTGTGAATTGTAAACATCATAACCCAACATTAAAAGAGGGTTTTAAAAAAACAACAATGTGCAATTGCTCCCTTCTGGTCCTTGAGCACATGGCATATTGAATTTAGATAGACTTGCAATTCCACTTTTTTCTACTTATTACTCTCCCCATGCTGCCCCTTGCTTCCTAATTATAGCTTTTAATGGCTACATAAAGTTCACAGAGGGGCACGCCTGCTTTGACGTCCCTAATCCTCTACAGGTGGAGTTTAGGCTGCTGTTGGTTCATTGCTCCTTCCTTCATTCACTTCTTTATCCATGCACTCATCCCCCTCTCCCCCCAGGCCTGCAGGAGGCAAGGAGGGCCCCAGAGAGATAACAGGCACAATCACTTCCCTCCCCAAGGGGCTGAGCACCCAGACAGAGAGCGAAGGCAATCACTGACCATGCCACAGTGTCCTGTGACAGGGGGTAGCAGTGTGCCTGAGGTTCAAGGGGTCAACATGGAGGGCTTCCTGGAGGAGGTGATGATTCCTGTGCCAAGTTGTGACTGGCGAGTAGGAGGGAGTGAGGCAGTTCCAAGAGGAAACACAGTGGGTGATGAGGCTGGAGAAACAGGCTGGGGGGATGAGCATCCCCGGCTTCGGTTTTTCTCTTTGGCTGAGTTCTTGTCCCTCCCTGCTACCAAGTCTTCGTTTGTTTGTTTGTTTGAGCATTCATGCAGCCCATTCATCCCTGCCTGCCTCCCTCAGTGCAGGCACAGAGCTGGGCGCCCTGGAGCCTGACAGGGACGTTCTGTGGGGCCCCAATGGGGCCGTCGACAGCCCTCTCCCCCAGACTCTGGTGGTATATGCTGCCAGTGGGGGAGGGGAGGTATAAGGAGCCCAGGGAGAAGGAGTGAGTGAGAGGGGAGATGCTTTTTTATTTAGGAAGAAAGGTGCCATCCTGCTCCCTGAGATCCAGAGTTGGGCTGAGATTGGGGGCATGTCATAAGCCCCCCCCCATAAAGTTGGGCTCTACACCCCTGTTGCTGGTCCACAGGAGGAGGGGCCTTCAAGGAGGACTGGGATGGGAGAGGGACCTCAAAAGGCAGAGGAAGGAGAGAAAAGCTGTGGGGAAATTACACGTTTCCGAAGCCGAAGCCGCCTGGGCCCTGGTAATGAGAACCAGAGAAGGGGCTAATGGAGATCAGATTGCCTGGGGGCTGGCTCCCAGCAGCCCCCTCCCCAGCTCCCTGGAAAGGGAGGCCCAGGGACAGGATGTCAGTGGGAAAAGGCCACTGTCCCCGCCTGGTCCATCCCTTCATCTCAGCTGGGGGAGGAGGACCAGGTGGACGGTAACAGGAGGCCGGAGCCTCCGGAGGTGGTGAGAGAATGAGTCAGCCCCCGAGGCCATGAGTTCCAACAACCGGCCCCCTGCCTGGGCCCCTCTGCCCACGAAAGGCCAGGGTGGGTGCTCAGAGGGAAGAGGACCTGGGCTGCCCCCGCCTCAGGGAACTCCCAGGCTGATGGAAGGAGACGGCTCAGGAAGCTCTCGGGATGGGGCGCAGGCCACAGCCCTGCTCTGGGGGACCCCAGTCTGGCTCTCACAAAGGGGTTAGATGAGGAAGATGACACTAGCATTGCCACTAGGACTAGGACTCCTACTAGTCCTGCTAGCAGTAGCGCCATCTCGAACGGAGCACTCATTCTGTGCCAGACCCTGGTTAAGATTTCTGTATGCGTTTAACCTTGTTTAATCTTCACGACAACCTCCGGAGGGATGAAAGGGCTGACGTCACAACCATTGTGCAGATGGGCAAGCGTTCGGAGGGCAGAAATCACCTGCCCAAGTTCACGGCACTCGAGGGAGCCCACCCAGCCCTGGCCTCCCAGGCCTCAGCTCCAGCTGGCCCTGTGACCGGGACCCACTGAGTCAGAGCCACCTCTCTGGGCTCCCCTCCTGTCCATCTCTATGTCTGTCTCTACGTCTCTGCTTTTCTCTCCCTTTCTCCTCCTTCCTCTCTAGCTCAGCCCCTCTTTCTCCTTCTCTCTGTGCCTCTGCTTCCATCTCCTTTCTCCCTTTCTGTCTCTCCCTTCTCTCCTCTCTTCTGACTCAATCTCTGTCCCCTCCTCCCCTGTCCTCCACCCACATCAAGCCGGGCACTGGGTCCAGAAAGACAATGAGCAGAGCCCATGGGAGGCCTGCTCCCTCTTGGCCCGGGTCCCTTCCCCCAAGGGCAGGGAGCCAGGGCCTGCCTGCTGGGGGCTGCTGGGCACTGGGGTGGGGCACACAGGCCACATGATTTCTCGAAGGATGCCAACAGCTCTGGGAGAGGAGACACGGGAGGATCTTGACTCGAGGCAGCTGGGCACGAGGCAGGATGGCGCTAGAGCAGCCGCTGGGTCTCTGGCAGGGGTCATGGCACAAGGC
This sequence comes from Myotis daubentonii, assembly GCF_963259705.1. Classification (NCBI taxonomy): domain Eukaryota; kingdom Metazoa; phylum Chordata; class Mammalia; order Chiroptera; family Vespertilionidae; genus Myotis; species Myotis daubentonii. The sequence continues at coordinate 46,588,186 of NC_081855.1, read as the reverse complement.
GGGGATGGACATGCCCCTCCCACCCCTTTTCCTCCCTGTCACTCTGTTCCCTTGCCGCCCTTTTCCTTTCTCATCTGTCTCCCTCCTTCCTCCTCCCTCATTTTTCTCCTCTCCCCTTCCCATTCTCTCCCCCTCCCTGCACTTATCTAGGGCTGGCATTTTCTCTTTCTCCCTCTCTTCCCCCTTCCCATCCCTCCTCCTCCTCCTCCTCTATCGATCAGTCTCCCCAGCTCTAGCCAACATAGAGGCCTTGGATGGTGCTCACGGTCTTGCTTTAAATTTATTGCCCAGTAAAGGAGGAGGCAGATGGAAGTCTCCATCACCCCACCCCCACCCTCCATGTCTCCTCATTACAAGAAAAGCCAATCCAGCCCATCAAATGCACCAACGTGGGGTTATTTATAGGCTACCTCCTTCCAAGAAAGCTGAGTGGTCTCTCTCTCTCTCTCTCTCTCTCTCTCTCTCTCCCTCCTCTTTGTGCATTCCCAGCTCATGAGTGAGGGGGACAGTCAAGTTCAATATTTGAAAAAGCTGCACAATGAGGTTCCCATCCCTCCGATTCTAGGGTAGGGGGGCGCAGAGGTGTCTTGATTGAAAATGAATTAATTAGAAGTGAGGCTCTTCAAGTCTCCGCGTTGGGTTATTTATAGAGTTCGGTTAATTTTGATAATTAACAGTGGGGAGGAAAAGCGAGTTCCGGGCAAGGCAGTGCCCGCCAACAGAGACACGCTACCGGCCCTGTCAGCTACCCTCCCCGTGCTGCTCCATTTGGATGATCAAAATAGGCTACTTACTCCCAGCCACGGAGTCCCTGGTTTTTCTAAAAGTAGAACAAAGGACGGAAGGCCAAAGGCACGGGGGCTGCTTGGGTGAGTAGCTGTTTCAGAGAAGTGGGGCTGTGGGAACCCAGGTGCCAGGTCTCCCATCCACTTAGAGTGAGGCCAGCACCCCTCTCCTCTCCTGGCAAATTTTCTTCCTGGACAAGCAGGTGCCAGGATGCTCGTCTAGGTGGGACGTGCAGTGCAGCCCATGAACTGGGGGAGTGGGAGAGGCGACACCCAAGGTCCAGGCAGACAGGCCCATCCCACGACAGCAGCCAGGGAGAGAGGCCAGCGGACCAGGCTGATGGGCGCCAGAGACAGCCAGACCGGGTCACTAAATTTGGAAGGAGAGAGGGTGGACCGGAGCCATTCTCGGAGAAGTAGGAGGTTTTGACTTGGAGCCTGCTGCCTGTGCCTGGGCAGGATGGGCATTTCAATGAGAGAGAGAGAGAGAGAGAGAGAGAGAGAGAGAGAGAGAGAGAGAGAGAGAGAGAGAAAGAGAGAGAGATCCATGACTAACAAGAAAAAAGGGGCCTTTGGGGTACCCCAAGATGCATAGCCAGCTCCATCTCCACCCATTTGCTTCCCGCATCCCTAATGCTGCCCCCAAACGGATCCCTCAGCATTTCATGCTTCCTTCCAGCCCGTGTGCTCAGACGTCCCTCCCCTCCCCGTCCCAGTGAGGTCCTCTCCCCTGGTCAAGGCCCAGCGCATGTGACCTCCCCCGGGAGCCGTGCTGAGTGGGTGGTTCCCCCTCCTCCTGTTCCCCTAACATTGTCAGGTGGAGCTCGCAGTGGTGGTAGGAGAACGGGTGGTAAAGATGGGGCTGGAAAGACACGGGGCGGGCTTGGGGTGCTCTGAAGGGTCCCGGACGCCTCTCTGCAGGCCCCTTTCCCAAAGCTGACCGGAGCTGCTTGCTTCCTGGCCTGGGAGCTGGGTGGTGGGGTGGGCTCTGGGCTGCCCCCCAACACCAGGATGACTGACTCACTAGGAAGGGTGAGTCTTCTTCCCGGGGTTCGGGGCCAACTCTGCTCCTGAAGGGAAGGCAGACGGGACCACGCAGCACAGGTACAGGCAGTGGAAGAAGACCTTTCCCTCAGGCCCAGTCTGTTCTCCGCAGGGCGCAGAGATGTCAAATGCAACCGCCCTCTCTTACACTCTCTTACACTCTGCTCCAGGGCTTGCCCAGGGCTGGGGCCAGACCGGAAATGGGACGGGTGAGCAAGGGCCGTGGGTTCCTGTGGTTCCTGCAGCCTGTGCCAGCTCCCCCGCCCGCCCCTCCCTCCCTCCCCCCGCTGCGGATGTTCTCAGGTGTCTCAACCAAATCCCTTCCCCTGCCACTCACTCCTCCTCTTGAATCCTGATCTCTGGCAGAAGGTGGGGAGGAGAGGGTAGAGTCCTCCTGCTGGCTTCTTCCTGCTCCCCATCATCTTTCTGTTTATTCTCCAATAGATTTTTATTGATTTCAGAGAGGAAGGGAGAGGGAGAGAGGGAGAGATAGAAACATAATGATGAGAGAGAATTATGGATCGGCTGCCTCCCACACGCCCCACTCTGGGGGTCCAGCCCACAACCTGGGCATGTACCTTGACCGGGAATGGAACCTTGACCTCCTGGTTCATAAGTCGACCCTCAACCACCGAGCCACGCTGGCCAGGCCCATCTCCTCATCTTTGTAACAAGATGCACTGTGTCCCTGTCTCACCCCTTCCCATACCCTTCCTACCGCTGCCCTGCACGCAGCCTCCCAGCCACTGTACGGCTCTGTGGTCCTCCTGCTGAAAGCCTGTGAGGCCACTGCTGGCTGCCCCTCTCACCACCTCGTTGCTCATGGCACCCTGGGCCACTCCAATGTTTGCTTCCAGGTAGTTTGGGGGAGCCACATGACCATTTCTCACTTACCCCAGCCCTTCTTGAGGACACTGACCTGTTCCTACTCCAGACCGGGGGCTCCCCAGCAGTGAGGGTCTATGAAGTGGAACTCCTTCTGCTCCCCACTCCACTCCCACCCCAGATCCAGGGTGCAGACCTGCTCACCCGCCCCCTGCCCCTGTTTTGGCTCTGTCTCCGGTGCCCAGAGGCCGTGGGGCTCCTGCTGCCCCCTGTGGACAGGGCCTGTGGGCACACGGGCACACGGCAGCTCCAGGCAGGCCCCCGACCCCAGGCCACCCAGGGCCAGCCCTCCGACATCTTGGAGTGTCCCCCCCCCGCCCCCCACACACACATTTCAGCCCAGGGGCCTTCGGGAGCTACGGTTCCGTCTCCAGCTTCCTCTGAACGAAGAGCACATTTTTAATTAAAGTAGAAAAAGAGCTAAAATCTGTTCGCATTTAATCATCTTGACGACCTTTTTGCTTAAGAGTTTCCAGCTGAGGGGGGGTGTGGAGTGGGGGGAGGCAAAGGCATTTCTCGAGCCCGGGCCTGGGTCGGGCGGAGGGAGAGCCTCTTACAGGGATGAATAATGGAACAGGAGCGGAGGTGGCTGGGGCTCCGAGTGCCGACTCAGCGCTTTCCTCTCCCCACTGGCTCCTGCAGGAGGTGACCCCGCCGGCCTGCACCTGCCCCCCTCCCCGGGCCCCCGTGTCTGGGCCAGGCTGGGCTGGACTAGAACCTGGCCGGCCTCAGGCCTCCCCGGGAACAGGGGCAGGGGCAGTCTTGGAGGACAGGTTTACTGTGTCACAGGTGGAAACCGTCCTGAGAGGCCCAGCGAGTGGTGCCAGATCCCGCAGGGAGCTGGGGCGATGCTGAAGAGAGAACCCCCCTCCCCAGCCTCCCCGCCCCCCCAGGGCCTTCTCCAGGGCACCCTGCGGAAACTGATCCGAAATTCTCTTCTTTGCAGCAGACCCACCTAGTGACTTCGAGCCAGTCAGGTACTTCTCTGGGCCTCAGTGTCCCCGACTGTGGTGGCTTCCGCTTCCGAAATCTGAGTCCTGGCCTTCCTGCCAGGGGTGTGAACCTCTCCTGTTTGATTGGGGAACCCCTTGGACTAGGAGACCCCCAAGGTCATGGCCAGTCTTCCACTCTCACTCCTTTGAGCGTGTGGGAAGAGACAGTGGCTTTGAGGTTCCTCTCCGGGTCCCAGGCGCATCTCTGTGCTCCCCTGGGAGAGGCGCCGGCAGCCTGGAGACTGTGCCTCCCTCTTTAGAGTAAGGGGACTTCCAGGCAAGAGCTGTCTCCCCCGCAGACTGGAGTTTCCCCCAGGCCAGGGCTGTGTCTTCTCTCAGACGGGGGCATCCATCAGCAAGGGGAGTGGATGTGGCTGAGCCGCTGCAGGAAGAGTGGACCACCCAGGCCACTGTTCTTCAATGTCCAGCCCCGCCTCAGGGTTCCCGGCCCAACGGGTCCCCTTGGGATAGTGGGACGGGGAAGGGATCCTCTTCCTCCAGCTCCTCCCCCATCTGAGCCCTCTTGGGGGTCTTCTCTCGCCTGGAAGACTTAACAGACTGTACACCCATGCCCTTTACCCTCCCCTGCTGGAAACCAACCCAGACAATTGCACTTGACCCCACTTCCCAGACCAGCCAGAGTGAAGATAAGCTCGGTCTGGGATGCCTCCTCCCTCAGCGATTCCCGTGGGAATTGTGCTGAGCCCGAGAACTGTCACAGCTCTGGCTCTTATCTGCCGCAGGAAGGTCCGAAGCCCGGGTCTCCAGTGCTGAATGTCATCTCACCCCTCATCCGGTCCCCAGCCTGCAGGCCAGAAGCCACCACCCAGCAGCAGCAGCGCAGGCAACAGAACGAGAGTAATTGACAACTTTCCAGCTCCCTTGACTTACAAAGCACATTCATTCAATACCTTCCTGACTCCTCGAACTAAATGAGACTGGCATCGTATGCCCATTTTATTTATTTTTTATTGATTTCAGAGAGGAAGGGAGAGGGAGAGAGAAACAGCAATGATGAGAGAGAATCATTGATTGGATGCTTCCTGCACACACTGGGGATGGAGCCCAAAACCCAGCATGTGCCCTGACTGGGAATCAAACTGTGACCTCCTGGTTCATAGGTCAACGCTCAACCAACTGAACCGTGCCTGCGTAATGCCCATTTTACAAAGAAGGAAACTGAGGTAGGGGAAGGGATTGGCTTGAGGGCACATAGCAAATAAATGGTAGCCTGCCCCCGACCCCCCCCTCCCCCGCCCGCCCCCGGCCCGCCCGGGTCTTCTGATGGCGCACCCTCTTATCTTCCCACCTGCTGACTTTATAGGGCTCTGGCCTTGGTGTAGCCCTCTCTTTAGTGTGGTCTTGAGTATCCTTGGGTGCAGGGTAGAAAGTGAGAGAGAAGACTGAATCCCTCAGAGCTGCCGGCAGCTCTGCAATCCCGCAGGGCTGGGAAGGATCAAAGTTGAGCGTCAGGAGGGATTTCCTAAAGGAAAGCTACTTCAGGGGTTGTGTGCCACGGAGATGAGGCAGAGGCTGGCTCAGAGGGCTGGGAGGGGTGGCCCCTGGGTCAGCAAGGAAGGCGGCTGCCCTGAAGGAGGTGGTACCCTCTCTCTCCATGTGCCCTTACCACAGGCCTGGGGCGCACTCCCCATTCAAGCTCTTGGGTGTAGCGTTGCCGTCTCTGGACAGGCCTTCTCCAAGACACAACTTCTGGGGAAACTAAGCCCCTTCTGTCTCCACGAATGGATCGGATCCTGTGGCTCCTTGGCAAGAGATATGGGTGCAGAATGGGGCACAGGTAGGAGGGAGGTTGGCCTCTGAGGGAAGAGGCTGCACATGAGATGCTGGGAGACTGGCCTATTCTACTGTTAAGTCAAAGGCAGAGCGGAGACAGCTCTCAGGGGAGTGTAACCCACAGAAGGGCTTGGGGGCGGGAAGGCTGGCGAATGTGGGTCAGACAGGCCCCTTGCAGGACAGGGTGGAGGTAGGAAGGGAGCCCTGGCCTTAGGCGGGAGCAGACGGTGGGGGAGGGCACAGTGCAACTGGCCCACTTTGATGCTCCAGTTAATCTAACTGGGCTCCAAAACTGACTAATTCCTCCCACCCCTCTCACTACTCCTGCAGCTCCAGAATCAAACCGCACTGACCCCAAACCAGTCCCTGGGCCCCACCCTGCCCCCCTCACTGGTCAAGCCCCCCGCCCGCCCCCTGCGGCCCAGAAGGAGTCCGCTCCGATGTAATCACTGCATCACGCTTCAAAGCCACCGAGCCAGCTCCTAATGGGGGGCAGCAGGTTTCACTTACCTTGCCTGGCTGCCTGCCCAGGGCAGATGGGATGCAGCTGGGGAGGCCCCGCCCCTCCCCTCCCTTCCTCCCCTTCGGAAATCGTTGTCTCCTTGTTCATCTCCCTTCACCCTTTCTCTGGTTGGACATTGAAACTGGTGGTAGGGGAAGTGATTCTCCCAAAGCAGGAAAAGTGAGCACTCGCTAACAGAGCTTAGAAATCACACCTTTGATCAAAAGGCAGAGGTCACCCCCTGGCTTGCCTCTGCCCATCTGTGCTAGGCCCCCCCAAGAACAGATTCTGCAGTGCATGTCTGGAGGGGCACCTGGGGGTGACATTGAAGGGCAGAGTGCTGCCCCTCTGACATGCAGGTTCTATCTCCCCAACTCATTGGGGTGAAGGTTAGGGGTGGGGGGTGGCTGGGATGGAGAGGAGGAGTGAACAGACATGGGGGTTAACACTGAAAAAATGTGGCTGTGGAGGGCCTCGTGCGATATAGTGGCCAGTTATGGTACCACTGCTTCCTTCTGGGGGTTCGTCAAGCCTCAGTCTTTCCATCTGTAAAATGGTGATCCCGGCACCTCCTTCACGGAAGTGGGGATTAAAGGAGCTGATTGGGTGACTCTCCCAGCCCATAGGACGTCTCAATAGATGTGTTTTCCTTTCTGCTGTCCCATTTCTGCTGGGAAGTGGGTTGGGCTGCAGGCTGGTTCCCTAGGGATGGGCAAGGGAGGTGTGAGCCATGCTCTGCAGAAGGCCGGCAGTGAGGGGTCCCAATGAGATGGGAGGACAGGGAGCGTGTGTCTGGAGCTTGCCTTCCTGGAAGTGTGTGACAGAGGGGTGGGGAGATGAACAGGGGAGTGGCAAAGCCATTTCAACTCTGACAATGCAATGCCACTCACCACTCCCATTCCCAGCTCCATGTAGAACTGCAATGATTTCCTCCACCCTTTCCCTTTAGGGTACCTATCAGGCTCAGGAAACCTTGGTGTATGTGTTGGGGGTGGGGGTCGGGGGTCAGGGCCCTCTATATGTGCAACTCTGTCATGGGAAATGGTTCTGGGGGGCCCTCCCATGAAAGCAGCTGCCTCCTTGACGCTGCCTGTCTGATCCCACTTGCTGGTCAGCTCCCAAGCCCACTCCCATGTCCACCCCACAGTGGCGGCTGCAAGTGCTAAGGATTAGGGGCAAGGGGGCTGGGTCAGGGAGAAATTTATTTAAAAAAATTTTTTGTTAAAAAAATATATTTTTAATTGATTTCAGAGAGAGGATGGGTGAGGGAGATCAATGATGAGAATCATTGATTGGCTGCCTCCTGCACGCCCCCTACTGGGGATAGAGCCTGCAACGCAGGCATGTGCCCTGACTGGAATGGAACCATGACCTCCCAGTTCATGGGTTGATGCTCAACTACTGAGCCACACTGGCCAGGCTGGAGAGAAATGTTTGAAGGACACTCATGTTTGAGGCCCGGAGTCATGACTCTTAGGAAATTAAGATGAGGCAGGCAGTGGCTCCATAGGGCCTCTGATATTGCTCCAAGGAAAAGGGACAGACCCCTTAGGAGCAGGAATCCCTGCTGCTTGTGATGGTGCAGATGAAGGAAGGCAGGTGGTGGTGGTAGCCATGACCTTGGCAGCTGTGATGATGATGGGGATGGTGGTGCCGATGGTGTGGCAGTCATGGTAGCGATGGGGAAGATGGTGGGAGTGGGAGTGATGGCAGCGTAGCTGCGGTGTTACTGGTATTGATGCTGGTGTCATGATGACGGTGGTCATGGTGGTGCTGGTTTTGGTATAGGTGGCTGTGATGGTGGTGGTGGTCACGGTGGTGGTCCCAGCAAAGGAACATCCTGATTGCAGCTGTGCTATCTACAGAATGGTCAAGCCGAGGTGTCACATCCTGAAACAATCCTGCACATCACATACCTAAACACACTAGAACCTCAGCTCCTTGAGAGCAGCTGCTATTGTTCGCTGCTGAGTCCCCAGTGCCTAGAACAGTGTGCGCCCTGTATTGTGTGCTCCACAAATATGCGTTGAGTGAGTAAAAGGGGATGGAGTCTCTCTCTGTGATGAACACGGTTACCTCATTTGTTCGTCACCATGCCCATTCATGATAGGATCTTTTTTAAAATTCCCATTTTATAGATGAGGAGACGGAGGCAGAGAGAGATGGCTTAACCTGCCTACAGCCGCCCAGGAGTAAGCCATGCGAGGTGGGGTGAGCTGTGTAGGCTTTTACTGCCAGGTTGGTCTGACTCTCAGTTCAGTGCTCTTTCCTCCATGTACTCTGCAGAGCCACTCTCCCCACCAGCACTCAGCATTTCATCGTGGTTGTGCGTGTGGGCTTACTCATAGGAACACTACTAATAATAGTAACAATTGCTCCTTGTAATTGTTCGAGTACGGCTTAAATGATCATGACCATGGAAATTATTAATAACCCCGGCTCAGCCATGGTTCTGTGGGTCATATTAAATTGTGTCGAGATGGATAACCTTGGCAATAATAATAACTGGGATCATAAATTAATAACAGGAGGATTTAAATTAATGCCACACCATGTATACCCTTGGTAGTAAGCAGCGCACTGCTGCTGTTAGTACTAATGTTGCCCCTTCCTGCCTTCCATGAATTCAGCTGAAAGGAAAGGATGGGCCGTAAAAGCCGAGGGAAAAGGAAACAGCTCAGAGGTAGGTCCCTGTCCCAGAGGAGGGACTCCTCAGGGATTTCTGAAGATGGGCTGGCTTCCTGGCCTCTTCTGCCAGCCAGCCAGGTGGTGGCTCATCCACATTCGTGCACAATGGTGCCTACCTGTCCTTCCTGGGTCTGCCCCCGGACTTAGTTGGTTGCCCAGGAAAGAAATTCACGGGGCAAAAATTTCCCTGCATGAATGAATGAATGACCTCCGGCTGATCTAGGAAGTCACCGACCAACTGCCAGCATGTCCTCTTCACAAGGGCACTGATCTCTCCTTCTGGTAACTTGGGAGATTAGCACTATTTTTTTTTTTCCAAAGTCAAAACTGAGGTACACACACACACACACACACACACACACACACACTTACACAAAGACACATGTTCAAGATCAGGGGGCTGGGATGGACTTTGTAGACATGCCCCCCGCATGTGCTACTGGGCCTTCATATCTGGGAACCAGGAAAGGGTGGGGCCAGGCCATGGCGAGCATCACGGTGGTGGTGGGAAGACGGCTGGCACATTCCCTGGCACATTCCCTGACTTGGACCTGTTAAGGCTTCTGGGACATGGTGAGTGTGGGATGATAGCACAGCACACGGATGTGTACTTGGATGTGAGTCCATCCAACCGCTTTCCCATTTGTTCTCTTCTACAGACCTTTATTGAGCACTTACTAGTACTGTGCACCAGGCATTCCAATAAGAAACCATAGTCATAAGCTAATGGAAACATCTGGCCTCGTAAAGGTATGCTGCTGAGGATACATCTGTGTGTGTGTGTGTGCGCGCATAAATGTGTGTGCATTTGTGCAAGCGACTATGCACATGGGGCTTGCGTGGTGACTGTACATGCACACAGGCCTGTGTGAATGTGTAGGTGAGCATGCGTGTTTGTTATGACCACATGTGCAATGAGTGTGTGTGTGTGCTTGAGTGTGGAGGTGCACACACATATGTAGGATGCGCAGGTCTACATGAGTGCATGAGGATGGTGTGGGCATATGTGGTACATAAGTATGTGAGCTTGAGACTGTGTGTCTTCCTGTGTTATGTGTGTACACTTGTGATCCCTTCAAACCCATCATTTGAGAATGATGTAGGGATGGGCTCCCCCTTGAATGCCACCCCCCTCATTCAAATAGCCACCTGCTACTCTTCCCTTCCCCTCCTCCTAGGCCTTTGCACTGGGAAGGGGCAGAGGTAGGGTCTGGACCAGAGGAGGAAGGGCAGGGCGGGCAGTGGACATCTTGCCGATAAAGGCTGGGTAGAGAGCAGCACACCAGGAAGAAGCTGAGGCCAGACGCTGGGATGGAGGGCAGAGGAAGATGGGTAAGAGCGTGAGTCCCGCGGGTGGGCGCAGCCGGAGGGGAATGGGAGCCGCCCTGGTCCAGGGCCCACAGTATCCGGGACAGACGTGCCCTGGGGCGGGCCTGGCACTCTGGGTCCCGGGGCGAGGTGAGGGAGAGGCTCTGAGGGCTAGGGCGATGAGAAACGGCAGCGGGGCGCGCGGCCGCAGCTCGCCGCACACCCTCTCTTCCCTTCTCTCCCCTCCCGGAGGCAGCGGAGCAGGCGGGCAAGGTTCCGGGGGTGGGCGGGCTGGGCGGGGAGGAGGCGGGGCCGCCGCACTGGCTTCTCCCGGCCCCTCCCGCCCGCAGCCAGAGGGAGTGGAGCCTCCGCCAGCTCCGGGGGGCGGGTGCCGGAGCAGCGCAGCCCGATCCGTCCGCAGCGCGACTAACTGGAAGTCGGCGTGGCCGCGGGAGGCGGACGATGCGGGCAGGTGCCGCCGGCTGCGCCATGGACCCGCCGCGCCTGCTGCTGCTGCTGCTGGGGGTGAGTGCTAGCCGGAGGGGAGCCCGTTCTCTTTCCCTGGACCGGAACCCTAGGGGTCCAGGTTTCCCCGAGGGAAAACAGAACCAAGCGCTGGGCTCCCAGATGCTGGGGATGGATGGCGGGAGAGGAGCTCCGATGCCAGGGTCCACGGAGGAGCGTCTAGGGTTCTCAGGGCGCAGAGGAGACCCTGAGATCCAGGGTAGAGATGCGGACCAGAGGTGCGCACGGATGCGGGCACTCCGGAACCTGGGTGTGTGAGTGTGGAGGTGCTGGGAGGGTCTCAGAGGAAGGGGTCCTGCGGTTCTTGGAACCTGGGTTCCTTGGAAGAGGGCGCTTGAATGCCAGGACCTCAAGGCGACTCCCCCCCGCCCCCCAGCATCTTGATTTCTGGGGGGTCGTAGGACAGAACTCAGGCTAGAGAAGGATGAGGAATGCGACGGGGACTAGAGATGTGAGGGGCAAGTGGGGCTGGAGATGCGGGGCTGGAACAATGGGGAGGAGGTTGGAACGACCGAGGGGACCGGGCAGCGGACAATGGGGACTGGCCAGACAATGGGGGGAGGGGCGTGGGAGGCATAGCCTCGGGGAGTGGGGGTCGTCGGGTGAAGAGAGAAAAGTGGGTTGGGTAGGGCAAAAGAGGAACGGCGGCGAGAGAGGTAGAGAGATGGAAGCAAAATGAAAGAGGACGGAGAAGGAAGAGCGGCCCCTAAGGTGGTGGGGCCCCGCGGGTGTGCCGAGGGGCAGTGCGGGGAGAAGCGGAGCAGAGGAAGGGCCGTTTTCCGCTTTTCCGCTCCCGTCGTGCGCTCTTTCTGGCGGCCTCGCCCATTCGGGGAATTGCTCGGGGGACGGGAGGCTGGGAAGGGAGCGCCCACTTGGCCGGGGCGAACCCTGTCCCCAACCCACGGGCTGCTTCGAAGCGCTTAGTCTCGCGTTTTGAAGAAGCGCAGCGGACAGGAGGGGATGGAGTGGGCGTCGTCCGACCGGGTCTGGCGGCCGCGGGGTCTCGGGTGCAGAGCGCCCCGGACGCGCCGGGAGGGGAAAGTCCCGGCAGCGCGCAGCCCAGGGTCGCGGAGGCGGAGGCGGCCCCCAGGGGGCGCTGCGGTACGAGGGTTGCGCCCTTCGCAGCTGCGGGCGCCACTGGGGCTGCGCACCCGCCCCCCATTAAGTTAAGTGACCCAAGCGCCGCGCCCGCCGTTCCCTCGGCTCCCGCACCCGGGCGGGTGGGGATTCCGCCCCTGCCCGGCCCAACTTTCGGATGCCGACGCTGAGCCCTGAATGAGACAGAGGTGCCCCGGACGCCCCGGTTCTGTCTGGGCGAAGGACTGCGGTCCTCTGAAGCATCCAAGTCCGCCCTGTAGTTCTGACAAGATATTCAGGATGGGTGACCTGGTGTGTGGCCACGAGCGGAGTGCCCCGGGGGTTTGGCATTGGAGGGGGTGTCCTCACTCTCCCTGACATCTTCACCCCTCATCGGAGCATCGCGCCCCCAGGCCCCCCTCTGACTGATATGGAGGCTGAGGCTCTGAGAGTTTAAACAACTTGGCTAGGATCCCACCGCCAGTTGTGCCAGAGTCCTGGCTGCACTGCCCCGCACCCGATTCCCAGCCCGGCACTGCCCGTACCTTCGGAAGGGGCAGCCCGGTGTCCCAGCTCGGCAGGGAGCTGCGTTTCCCGGCGGCGGGGCGGGCTGGACACCATCCCACGTCAGGCCAGCGGTGGGTATGAAGGCTGGGGGGACCGAGACCTTCTTCGGGCGCGGGCCCCCCTTTCCGCGGCTTAGCGGTGGATACCTGTGGCTTCGTCCGAGGGTTTGGGAGTGACGGCGGGCACCTCTGCTGGCAGACGCCGCGGGCGAGAGGCGCTTCTCCACCGGGAAGGGGGCGGGAGGTGGGACTGGGGTGGACAGTAGTCGTGTGGATCCCGGAGGGGCGGGCGGGTGTCCCCCGAGTGGAGGAGAGGCGAGGAAGGAGGAGAGCTGGGCGTGGAGGGCCTGGGGGAAGTGGACCCGCGCAGAGTCTGCCGCCTGCAGTCCCTGCGGCTCTCGCCTCCGCCTCGCGGCTCCCGGGCCGGCTGTGCGCACCGCGCGCTCCGAGTTCTTCCAGGGCCGGAGCGGAGCGAGCGCGCTGAAACCAGAGCGCGTCCCGGCGGGTCCGCGGGCGGGCGCGCCGGTAATGGAGGCACTTTGTCATTCAGACGTCTGTAACCGGAGCCGCCGGGCTGGCTAATGCGCCTAATAGGGATGCAGCGAGGGCAGCAAATAGGAGGACGCGAGCGGCCGGGCGGGGAGGAGAGAAGGGGTTCCCACCCGGCTGTACCATCCCGGTCCCACTCACGTGCATAGATTCTTCCCTGGGGGAGGGGCGGGCGCGGGAATAAAATTGGTTGAGTGCCTACTATGTGCCGCGCATTGCCTGGGTAATTTCTCTTGCATTATTGAACCCTCCTAAGGTGCCATCAGCGTAAATCTAGTTATTCCCGTTCTACAGTTGATGGAGCCGAACCTCCCAGACTTTCAGGCCCGAAACCAGGCTCCGCAGTTAGGCAGTGGTGGAGGCTTTGGAACCGAGGAGGCGTGGCTTGGAGCTTACTCTGTCCTCCCTACGCCAGCCCCGCCCCCTTCTCGATCACGGAGGGCGAGACCGGCCCTGGAGGGTTGCATCGGTGTCCTATGCCCACACATTTGGAGCTGAGTCCCCTGGCCCCACGCAGCACAGCCCTCTCAGAGTCCCCATGCAGCATCCTCCTCCGTCATGAGCTCTTGTCCCCTACCCAGACTCAACCCCGGTCTGAAGGGGTGGGGAGCATGTGCCAGTGCCCCCCCACCCCCCTCACCCCCGCCCCGCGGGTTTGCAGCGACCTCAAAAGACCCTGCCCATATGTGAAAACTCTTCAACCCTGATGGCTCCATTCACCTAAAGAACCCTTTGCTGAAGCTGTTGTGAACAGTTAGGATTCAACACACTGAAGCATTCATATTCAATTCTTTCAACTATTTTTGGTGTGCTTTCTATTTTGTCTAATTAAAAAAGCATTTTTTAGATTTTTAAATCAGTTTATCTAAGAGTACTTCCACCTTAGTTTCTTGAAAGCCTTGAAATGGCAAAATAAATAAATAAAGAGATTGCATACATTTTCAAAAAATGGGATGAAATCATTCAAACGGGAAATGAATAAATGTAATCAGGTAAATCTCAGGCAATGCATCTATCATTTTGGTAAATTGGTCATTTTGGAACAATTAGCCTGGATCCTAGTCATCCCTCCCGGCTCCCCAGGATTGCCCTGGCGTGAACCAATAGAAGGTGTGGCATCAGCCACGCAGCAGAGGGACCTCTGTGGGCCTCAGTTTCCCCATCCGTCAGAGAGGGGATGAAGACAATCCCTCAAGTGTTTCCCCCTCAGCATCTTGGCTTCTAGAATGGCTGTTTGGGTGACATTTCCTTTCCCCCATGGGACTGTGGTTCCCCACAGAAATCAGGGACCATGTCGCTTTGGAAACTCTTATTCCAACGCTCAGTAAATAGTTGTTGAATTACTTAACTTCAAGAAGAGCAATTACCCATCCTCCTTTGGTCCCCATGCCGTCCTCAGACTCCCTGGGAGCAAAGACTTGCTTCATGTCTACCCTGCCCCTGACTCTTAGGTGGTTTCCTCTTTTAGGGGGTGGCTAACGCTCCCCTCCCACTACCTCCCGCCCAGGCTCAGCAGCTTGCTCTCCCCAAGACAGGATGCTTCTTTGATACCTAACAGTTTTAACTCCTACTATACACCACACAGATTTGCATAAATGATTTCACTTCATTTTCACAGCAACCCTGCGCAGCAGATACAAGCGCCCAGTGTGATTGGGGGGTGGGGTGGGGGGAGGGAAGCACTGAGGCTCAGAGAGATTGAGAATTTACCCCAAATAATGTACTATGAAGAAGCAGATCTAGGGTGTTTTGAAATAGGGAACATAAAACAAGCACAGGAAATACATGGTCAGTAATTACATGGACTCGATTCCAAATGCAAGAGTTGGGAGAGGAGAAATGACACCAGCTGCAGCAGGAAGAGCAGGCCTGAAAGAAGAGGGAGGAAGAGGGGCTTGTACAAGGCTGCCACCTCGATGACTATTATGCAATATACAGATTGCGTGTCATAGAAATGTACACTTCAAACCTATATGATCTTACCCAGCCGGCATGGCTCAGTGGTTGAGTTTCAACCTATGAACCAAGAGATCACAGTTCCAATCCTGGTACTGGCTCGATCCCCAGTCACGGGTGTGCAGGGGGCAGCCAATCAATGATTCTCTCTAACATTGATGTTCCTATCTCTCCCTCTCCTTCTCCCTTTCTCTCTGAAATCAATAAAAAAGTGTTTTAAAGAAACCTATATGATCTTATTAACCAATGTCGCCCCAATAAATGTAATTAAAAAATAAATAAAATCACTTGCCAATTAGGAAATAGAGAAAAGAAAGAAAGACCTCGGAAAAGAGAAAAGAGATTTCCCAAGCGTATGAACACCTTACTCATTCATGTAATGCTTACAGCAACCCTATGAGGCAGGTCCGGTCTTAATGACCTAATGCAGAAGATACTGAGGCACAGAGAAATTCAAGACTGACCCCAGATCGCCTAGTGCAAAGTGATGAGCCAGGATACGGAGCCACAGAGGCCGCTGAGGACGAGGGCAGTGTAGCTAGCTCACACTTTCTACTCCGAGAATTGCCCCTCCTGGTTCGAAGCCTCCTTGCACTCATTTCATACACCTTCCTACGGAGGCTAGTGCCATAGTTCCCAAAGATCCCCTGAGACCTAGAAGGTTAGAATGGTGCGGGAGGGGCCCTGCAGGTCACACTCTGGTAGCAGCAAGAGCTGCCCACTGATAATCTCAGCAGGAAGGGAGGAGACAGAAAAGTATTTTATTTTTTAAAATATATCTTATTGATTTTTTTACAGAGAGGAAGGGAGAGGGATAGAGAGTTAGAAACATCAATGAGAGAGAAACATCGACCAGCTGCCTCCTGCACACCCCCTCCTGGGGATGTGCCCGCAACCAAGGTACGTGCCCTTGACCGGAATGGAACCTGGGACCCTTCAGTCCGCAGGCCGATGCTCTATCCACTGAGCCAAACCAGTCAGGGCAGGAGAAGCTGAAAGGAGAACTGAAAGAGACGATCGTGTGGTAGTAATTTGGGATAAAGAACACAAGGGCTTCGCCGCACAGCAGCCCGGAGTAATCACGGGTGTGAATACCGAGTCCCTGAGTCACGGGGAAACCATGAAGCTATGTTCCAGTCGGGAAAGGTGCAGCCACTCTGGTGAAAATGGAAAACAGGAGGTGACTAGAGCGGCAGCGCCTTAGCTCTCGGGAAGCTCGGCCATCCAGAAGTCATCCCGCCGAGTTCTAGTTAAGTGAGCTGCCTGTTTAGTGCCAGGTACCCTGCCAGGCTCTGGGACAACAGCCTGGCCCTCAGGGAGTTGACAGTCCAGTGCGGGATCCTGTGCAGTGTCAGAGCAGACACGAATAGTCCACAGGGAGAACGCATAAGCGGGCAGCCCGCCTGATCTGGGGTGGGGGTGGGGAAGACACTGGCCCACTTCCTTGAGGAAGTGATACTTAAACGGAGCCCTAAAGGATGAAAAGAAATCCAAACAGACTCTCCTATAATCTCACGCGCCTCCTGGGGAAAGCCTGTATCTGGGACTCCGCCTACCCCTGAGACTTCTGGTCTGCAGATGTTCCCAGCACCGTGTTCCTGCCACCTGGGAGGAGATGGTGGCAACACCCGAGGTCCCCCCCTCCTGTGCTGCCTGCACCCTCCTGCTGGTCTCTTGAGGACCAAAGGCTGCCTCGTAGACGGATCCAATCTGTCCACCCCCTGCCTCCACCTAACCCTGGTGAGATCTCAGGATAGCTTAAAGGTCTAGAGCGAGGCGAGTGTTCTTGGCCATGACCTGGTCAGCGAGGAAGCGGAGGGATGTCCAAAAGGACCTTTAAGGCTCCCTCTGCTCCCACGACCTGAGAGCCCACACTTCCTGTCGATATCAAGTGGGAGCTGCGTGGTCTGGGGCCAGGGAAACGGGCTTGGGAGTTTTATTAGACATGAAGTATTTTTTTTTTTAAGGAGCAGAAATATAAAGCAAGCTGCCAGCAGCCCCTTCCTCTAGGGAATCTGGTGCTAAATTGTTCCATCCATGAGCAAAGATGCCTCGGCGGCAGGAATCTGACTCCCCTTTCCCCTGGTTCCAGAGCTGTTCCCACTGGCTGCATGGGGGGCAGGGAGTGGGGAGGGCTGGTGGCTGGAAATCAAACCCTCGTGGAGCTGGACTGCCAGGTGATGACAGCCGCCAC
Organism: Myotis daubentonii; assembly: GCF_963259705.1. NCBI lineage: Eukaryota > Metazoa > Chordata > Mammalia > Chiroptera > Vespertilionidae > Myotis > Myotis daubentonii. Next base: position 46,571,321 of record NC_081855.1, on the reverse strand, counting down.
TTTCTCATCATTGATAACAGGCGACCCTTTCTCACATCTTGGCGCCACACTCTTGCCGATTGGCTGGTCTTTGCTCTGGCCCTGAGCTGTAGCCATCTCTATCTAGCTGGAGAGATGGAGACAGAGAGGGAGAGCAGGGCAGGCCAGAGCTCCCAATGCAGAATCCGGATTTGAACCCCAGACGCCACCCCTCGGCCTTCTGCTGGATATATAATATGTGGAATGGTTTTCGAACGGAGGACCTGGAGTAGGGAGGGCCCTGCTGGCCTTTGTTAGAAAAAGGCTCCCCTCCGGGCAGATGCAGCCCTGCAGGCGCGCAGCTTAGGCAGTGGCATTTGGGACTAAATTTCAGCTGCCAGTTGCCCCCTTGGCTGGAAGCCCCGTGCGAGCTGCAACCTGAAGGCCCTCCGCTGGGCCTCAAGCCTCCTTCCCCATGTGGTGTCTCCTTGAGGTTCCAAGAGCTGCTGTGACCCCGAAATGAACTGTGCAGAGGGTCAGCCTGGGAGGCTCTGACCTCACACCCCCAGCAGCCTGCAGGGGTGCACTGCCCCCCACTGCCTTTCTTCCGGCCAGCTTTGATGTGCCTCATACCTCCCCGGTGAGCTCATCCGGGCCCAGGTGGTTCCAATAGGAGGCTTTGGGGAGGCGTGTTTGATTCCTCGGGAGATACCCCCTCCCCTTTCTCCTGCCAGTCTGACCTTCTGATCTCTCCCCACCCAGGTGTCCTTCGGAAGTGCCCAGGAGGCGTGCCTCACGGGCCTGTACACCCACAGCGGCGAGTGCTGCAAAGCCTGCTACCTAGGAGAGGGTGTGGCCCAGCCTTGTGGAGCCAACCAGACCGTGTGTGAGCCCTGCCTGGACAGTGAGTAAAGGGTGGCAGGTGGGGGAGAGGGGAGAGGAATGGAAGGGAGGGGCCGGGGCTGGGGAAGAGAGGCCTTACAAGTCCTCTGCCTCCTGGCAGGGTCTCCTGCCCACAGCTGTATGGGCACCGGACATGGGTCTGATGCAGGATAGGAGGCAGAAAGGGGAAGCTGAGAATGGATGAGAGAGGTATGCAGAGGAAGGAGGGGGCCTGATGGGGGACCCCAAGGGGGAGCCCCTTCCCAGCCCCCAAGCAGAGAAGCCGGCTAGAAGAGTGTGGCCAGGTGGGAGGAGTAGCTGACACTAAGAGGAGCTAAAAATATCATCCGCACTGCAAAATCAATGGCTGCCACTTACCCTCGGTGTTTTGGGGGGAGGGGAGGAGGATCAAATACTAGCTGCCCTGGAGACTGACCTTGGGGGATCCTGGGAGGGTGTGGCTACCCTCCTCCCAGGCCAGCTGTTCTCCAGCTCTGACTAAGGACGAAGAGCTTTCCCCAGGCAGCAGGGGTGGGGGTGGAGCACTATAGGGATGGCCTTCTTGTGGGGAGAGGGGCACTGTGGCCATTCCTACCTGAGATTTCCTTGGGGAGGGGAGAGAATCCTGTCTTCCTACTGGGTGAGGGAGGCCGTGGGGTGGTGCGTCTGGGGTCTGGAGTCTGTGTGCTGTGGAGTCAGGGGTCTCAGCTCTGCTGGCTGCCCCCAGCCTCAGTCGCTGTCTTCAGCCTATGGGCTCAGTTGCTGACCCTGCCCAGAAAGCTTTCCTCGCTGTCAGATCAGATCTGCCTTCTCCCAGCCACTCACGGCCCATCTGAGGGCCTGTGGTAACCATATCCAGCTATTCTATAATCAGGCTGGGAACCAGGTACAGCAACTGGGGACTGAACCCACCTGCCAGCCTAGTCTTACCTCTGGATGCCTCCCCACCACCTCTACCAACACCTGCGTGCCCAGTCGGCCTGGCTCAGTGGGTGAGCGTAGATCTATGAACCAGGAGGTTACTGTTTGATTCCCGGACAGGGCACATGCTTGGGTTGTGGGCTTGATCCCCAGTGTGGGGCATGCAGGAGGCAGCCAGTCAATGATTCTTATCATTGATGTTGCTATCTCTCCCTCTCCCTTCCTTTCTGAAATCAATAGGAATATATATAAAAACAAAACAGGAAAAACCCTGCACACCTCTCCATCCTTCAGACAACCACAACTCCTTGGTGTTCCCCAACATACTCTTTTCCGCTCTCTGTGCTTATGATTCCTACAACTCCATCCCCCAGCAGAGGGATGCTGGGACTGGGTGGGGAGGCTGGACATCCTGTAATGTTTCTGTCATCTGGCCACCTGCCCTGGCCCTAGCCTAACAGGGTTTCCATCCCAGGGACGGGTTGGCCAACCATTGCCTACCCCGGAAGCTCCCACGACTGCCTCTCTCACTTCCTAGACTCCATCCCAGGGCCTCTCCTCCCTGGACCCGAAGTCTCCCCATGGGCCCCCACTCATCTTCCGTGAAAGCAAAGGGTGGGGTAGAGGAGCCTGGGGGAGGGAGGCTCTGGGATCGGGAGGGGAGCAAGCTCAGAGGTGGTGGCAGGAATCCTCCCTCCCATTTCCTCCTGCCCCCCTCCTCTTCCCTCCTCCCCTCACTCCCCAGCAGCTGCGTTAACAGGCTGCCTTTACAAGCCCACTTTATGGAATAGAGACCCCAGTGGACTTTCTATCCTCAAACGTTTCCACAAGGAAACCCATTAAGCTCCTGCCTTCATTCTCTGCCAAAAAAGACCACATTCCCCCACCCCTTAAAACCCTTTCCCAGGAGTTTTCTGCAAATTTTCTGTATTTTCCCATGAGCAAGGCCCTCCCTTCCCCTTCAGGGTGACTCTACCCCGCCCCCCTCGGCCCCCCACCACATGCCAACCAGATAGGAGCCTCTTGTTTATCTAAACTGGAAGTAAGTCCTGCCTCGGCTGATTGTGTGGGAAGTCCTTTCTGCTGTCTGACTGAAGTTCACCATACTTATCACTGCCCACCCCAGGGGCCCGACCTTTATAGATCCCTGTGTGTCAAGCCCTTTACAGTGGAATTCCACTTATTCCTCACCGCAACCTGTGAGTGGAGATATTTTATTCCCTATTTTACAGAGAAAGAAAAAAGCTCAGAGAGGTTACGTAAAACACCCAGTCACACAGCTAATAAGGGACGGAAGCAGTTTTGAATCCAGATCTGCCTGATTCTTAGGAAGAGAAATACAGGGCTCCCTCTGCCAGAACGGACTCTGTTCTCTTCTCCCCCCAATTTATTCCCCTTTCACCTCTGTCTGGCTTTCTTCTTTGCTTCTTTACCCCCTACACCCAACCCCCACCCACCAAGTGCTCCATGTTGTCTCTTGTGATCAGACCCCACAACAGGCCTTGATTTCCCTAAAGTGGCCTCTGATACTTTCTCCACTTCTGCTTCCACATTCTGAGCAGACCTTCCCTGGTTCTCAGGTTGCTAAACCCCTGCTCTTCCTCCCCTGGGAGCAAGGATGCATCCTCCTGGATTCAGATTGGCACGAGTTCTCCAGCCTGGGCCCCCTCTCCTCTGCACCAGAAGGAGAGGACCTGGCACCCCTGGCACCCCTCCCCCCATTATTAAGAGAGCTGCCTTAGGAGTGAGCTTGGAAATCTCCCCTCTATGGCCTTTGAAAGGGCAGAGGACGATATATGCAAGTCCTTCTTTCTTTCTAGCTCCAGTCCCTCCTGCTGTACCTGAACTTGCTTGCCAGGATTCCCATCCTACCCTCAAGCCTTTCAGCAGCGTGGGGGAGCGCCATGGGTGGGAACTTAAGCTGTCCAACCCTAGTTACTCCCATTGGGGCCACACCTGAGCTCCCCCCCCCCCCCCCACCTGTGGAAGGGCAGCTGAGGCAGGAGGCTCCATGCCTGGGCCGGGCTCACAATCCAGCTCTGGCCTGCGGGGAGGGCTGGGTGGGAACCACCTGTAGATTATTCCTTAATCTTGCTGGGAACTCTCTAAGAGAATTTACCAAGTAATTTACCTGCCCCAGCCGGGTTACCCCACCAAGCCTCAGGGCCACGGCTTCCCCGCCTGGAGCAGGGGCTCCTCGTCCCCTGCCTCCTTCCCAGTGGGTTGCCGCCAGCTTTCCCAGACTTGGGAGCAGGGCCCCGAGGGGAGAGAGAGGGTGGGAATCCATGAGGGGGCGAGGCTGAACCAGGGAGTCAGCGCCCTGGCAGAGGCCCTGGCAGAGGTGGGCGAGGGAGGGAGGGAGGGAGGGAGGGCCTGCAGCCCTTGCGTTCCAGCTGCCCAACAGGCAGGCGACTGAAATCGGGGCCCACGAGAGCTCCCCCACATCCCTTCGCCCGCAGGCGTGACGTTCTCCGACGTGGTGAGCGCCACGGAGCCCTGCAAGCCGTGCACCGAGTGCGTGGGGCTGCAGAGCATGTCGGCGCCCTGCGTGGAGGCCGACGACGCCGTGTGCCGCTGCGCCTACGGCTACTACCAGAACGAGACCACGGGCCGCTGCGAGGCGTGCCGCGTGTGCGAGGCGGGCTCGGGCCTCGTGTACTCCTGCCAGGACAAGCAGAACACCGTGTGCGAGGAGTGCCCCGACGGCACCTACTCCGACGAGGCCAACCACGTGGACCCGTGCCTGCCGTGCACCGTGTGCGAGGACACCGAGCGCCAGCTGCGCGAGTGCACGCGCTGGGCCGACGCCGAGTGCGAGGGTGAGCGCGCCGCGGGCGCCCCCCGGGGGCCGGGGAGGGCCAGGCCTGGCTTGAGCGGGGACCACCTTCCCTGAGACCTGATGGAGGGGTGGCTCCCGATCCTTCTCACCAAAGGCCACCTCTTCCTCTTCCCTCCTTTGAGCTAAGCGTTTGGAAAGCCATCCTCCTCCTCCTCCCAGGCCCAGCTGCCTCTGGCTGACCGCTGGCACTGGGCAGGTGGCAGATAAGCAGCTGGGCAGTGGCCACTGTGACCACAGCTCAGAGCGGCTTCCGGAACCGGAAAAGGGGCTCGAGGACCAGGAGCTGGGCCCCTCCGCAGGGAGGCCTGGTCTAGGTCCATGGCGGTCGGTGGCTCTGGGACCTAAGGCGGAATCCACCCTGTCACTTGCTGCCTGAGGGATAGTCGTTGGAGAGGTCACTCCCGTCTGGGACCCCATTTCCTCACTGGGCAGTGCTGTGGGTTAGAGAAGGCGGCCTGTCCGCTTCAACCTGCGGCATCTGGGAGGGGGCGTGTCTGCAGTCATTTTCTGTTTAGTCGGGGATGAAGTTGGGCCCGGGGACACTAAGGAAGCGTGGGGGTGGGACTTTGGGGTGGAGGGGGAGTGGCAGGAGCCCCAGGATGAGAGGCGGGGTGCAGTGAGGCCTCAGCCCCCCCCCCCCAGGACCCAGAGGAGGGTGGGAGGGAGTTGTGTGTGCCCCCCTGAGCCAGGCCCAGGCCGGAAGGAGGTGGGGTGGCAGTGAGAGCAGACGGTGTGGGTCTCTGGTTGGTGCCCTGTCTCGGGGAGATGGGCGGGCTTTTCCGCTGCGGGGAGAGGCCGGCTATGCTTCACCCTGTGCCGGGGCCTCGTAGCTACTCCCCTAACCCTCAGGATACCCAGCAGGCAGTGCAGCACCTCCTTAGGGAACCCCAAGTGTGGTGGGAGAGAGACAGCCTCTGCCTGGTCTGATGAGGGCGTCAAGGCCCCAGCACCCATTCCCCGGAGAGCCCTCATTCTGGTGGCGGCAGCACAGCCTCTGCCTTCAGTCGGTCCCCAGTCAGATGGGGGGGAGGTCCCCCTTGTGGGGAGCCTGCAGTCTGACATTGGCTCCCACACAACCTTCCTCCATGATCTCTGGCTCAGGCCGAGGGGCTGTTCAGTTGGGCTGAGCCAGGTGTGTGTGTGACCCTTCCTTGTATTGGGCTGGGGGTGGAAAGAGGATGGGGGTACAGAACATGGTGGTTCCGGTGGTTCCGGTTGCCCTGGGCCAGGAGACAGGCAAGTGGCGCCAGGCGCAGGGCAGGGAGGGAGTTTCAGCTGCTGGCAACAGGCAGGCACCAGCACAGCTCCCTGGGCAGGTCCAGACCGGCTGGTGGGGGGACTTAGTCAGCGGCGCGGTTAAAGCAAAGAAAGGTGGTGGCTGGGGGAGGGGTGGGCTCTGCCTCTTGGGGGCACTCATAGACCCCTCCCAGATCGCACCCCACTTTCCCAGCCACCCTGAAGGGGGAAGGTCCCCCTGAGAGCTGTGTTTACCCTCTGCCCCTCTACGCGAGCCTCTGAAGGGTTAAGTGTGGGCTCGGGGGCAGAGGGACCCTTCAGGAAACGGAATTTGATTCACTCCCTGGGTTGCCCCTTCCCCTGCAGTGCATTGTACTTTCTCGAATATACATTTCAGGTGTCAATATGGTGACTCACCCACCCTTGGGGCAGGACCCCCCCCCCCCCATTGCCTAACCTGGTCCCTCTTCCCACCCCCAAGTCTGGCAGCTCCCATTCCGGAAACGGCTGTCAGGACCTGCCAAGGGCTTAGGGGCTGGAATGCTAGTGGACATGGCCACATCTGGATCTCATCCCCAGCCCCCACCGGGGGGATTGGAGCAATGTGGGGAAATGCCCGGGACAGCTCTGTCTTTAGCCCGGCCTGTCCCTTGCCACCCGCTGGCAGCCCTTCCCCACTGCAATGGTCCGGTTCACTGCCACACCTTCAGCTGATGAGTGGGGTCATCTCAGGGCTCAGGCTGCCCTGCCAGTTCCCTAGCAGGACAAGAGGAGGCCCCCCCCTCCTGGGTCAAATGCCCTCTTTGGGCTATGAAAGACAGGGCTACGTCTCCTCCCTTTTCTGCCCCGCCCCCTCCCAGCACTGAGATGGGGGAATGGGGCAGCAGATGGCAGCCCCGTCCCCAGTGCCAGCCAAATGGATTCCAGATTCACATCTGGGGGCCTCACCCCTCAGAAGGTGCTGAAAACAAGGCTCTTTGAAGCATCCTAGTCTGGAGCCAGGAGGCCCAGAGACCATTGGGCAGCTCTGACTCCAACTTGGGTGGGCAAACTGGGAGCTGGGTGAGGCTGAGCTGAAGGGCAGAGCACCTTCCCCATCACCCCATCGGTATGTCCCGTCCGCTTTCCCCCCCTGCCCTAGGAGTGGGAAGTGAAGACGGATTCGGTAAGCAGCGTTGCCCAGACAGGCACCCCCAGGCAGACCAGAGCCCACACCCCCGGGAACTGCCCCCAGCTGGGTGACAGAGTGGAAAATCCCGCCCACTGGTGCCAGGAGGTACCTGGGTCCCCTGCCAGAGAGGCTGGCAATACCCAGCTGGCATGAGAAGGCCTAGGTGGGTGGCGAGGCACGGTCTCCGTCCCCCGAGGTGCTGGGCAGTACCTGCTTCACCCGCCCTCTCTCCACCAACAGCCTGCCTCCTGCCCAGGGAGGGTTCGGGCTACTTGATACTCTTCCCTGGGTGGCAAGATCAGAGGGTGCGAGGGCCACGCGGGGCAGGAAACGGCTAGCGCTGTCCAAGGACTGGCTGGCTGGAAGCAAGCTCACATGGCATCCCCGCCCTGCCCAAGCTAGAGCTAAGACAACAGAGACTGGAAAGGAGGCTGAGTGCCAACTCTGGGGTGGGGATTGGGGGAGGGGAGTACCCGAGTACCCTCATCCTTCCTTAGGACAGGGGGGACTGAGGCCATTGGGGCAACCTAGGGCCAGAGAGGTCACAACAGTTCCCAGAGTGACTCCAGCTAGAGGCTTCCCGGGGCTGACGCCCTCTTCTTTGTGTGCCAGGTTCTGGGCCCCCAATTTCTAGGACCACAGCTACCTCCGGGATGGAAAGGAGCTTAGAGACCATCTCTCTTAATATCCCCATTCTATGGGCAGGGAATGGAGGGGACCTAGGTCACCTGCGTCCCAGGCTCTTGCTCTCCACGATATGGGTAACAGCTGGGCACATGAGCACCTGGAGTGGGCTGGGGACTTGAGACTCAGATCACAAAGGGAAGGGCTGAGGGGAATGGGCACTCAATCCTGTCACCGTCCCTCCCAGAGATCCCTGGCCGCTGGGCCACACGGGCCACGCCCCCAGAGGGCTCGGACAGCACCGTCCCCAGCACCCAGGAGCCCGAGGTACCTCCAGACCCAGACCTTGTGGCCAGCACAGTGGCAGACGTGGTGACGACAGTGATGGGCAGCTCCCAGCCCGTGGTGACCCGGGGCTCCAACGACAACCTCATCCCCGTCTACTGCTCCATCCTGGCCGCGGTGGTTGTGGGCCTCGTAGCCTACATCGCCTTCAAGAGGTGAGGGGGCGGGGCAGAGGAAGAGACCTTTGCTCTCAAGGTGGGCTTTACTGTGACCTTGACCTGAAAATGCAGACAGACACTCTTAACCCCAAAGCAAGCTCATCCTCACTCACCATCAGCTGCTCCACTCCCAGGCGTGGCAGTCAGCAGGCAGGGAGGGGGACTGCCCCTGTCCCTCCAGGAGTCAGTCCCCCCCACCCCCCGACTCAGCCGGGAGCTGAGCTGCACACAGTAGGCTTGCTCTACCAACTGCCTCTGTCCTCATTCCCTGAACCCCATTGACCCACACAGGTACCTACACGTGCACGCGTCTTTTCCTTCCCAAGTCACACTTGGGGGGCTGTGGCATCCACATCCAGAAATCCAGGACTGCCAGAAAGCATTTTAAAATGTTTAAGTGCATTTTTCATTCTTAAAAAGAAACAAAACATCAAAGTAATATAGGCTTGTTTGGGAAAATGCACACAAGAGTAATGTCTTGTGAAGCCAAAAGCAAAAGCTCCCTTTTATCTCCTCAAATCCTACCCCTCTCATCATCGGAATCTGTTTGAGTCCCTTCCAACCATGTTCTGTGCATTTATAAACACATGCACATAAAACTTTCTAGTTGCATGTAAACGCGCAGGTTTAGCACCACTGGGATCACACTTACATATTCTACAACTTACTTTTCACCCATCTCCCTCAGGCGAGCTTTCCTTGAGACATACAGATCATCCGGTCATTTCTAACCACTCACGCAATAATATGGGTGGGTCATAACGTATTTAACCAGTTCCCTATGGATGGACCTTTGGCTTGTTGGCCGCTTTTTCTTGGTGCTTGTAATAGCAGAGGAAGTCCTCGTACTCCATGTGTCCTGCCCACATGTGCGAGCATTTTACAAGAGTAGATCGGGCAAGTGGAATTCTGGGAAGTCATTTATTTGTGCGTCATTCATCCCAGGAGCATGTATTGAACCCTTGCAGTGTGCACCGAGCCCTGGGCGCCCCTCTGCCCTCACGATGCTTTCTGTGTAGGCCCAGGCAGCTATGCAGAGAAAGGGGAACCTTAGGCACCGTGGCAGGGGTGATAGTTGGGTGCCCACCGAGCCCCTGGCTCACACATCAGATGCCTTAGCCAGTGCGCCCCCGCCCCCACCCCCACCCCCCCTGAGGCTGGGCCTGTCCTCTGGCTCCAGGTGGAACAGCTGCAAGCAGAACAAGCAAGGAGCCAACAGCCGGCCGGTGAACCAGACACCCCCGCCCGAGGGAGAAAAACTCCACAGCGACAGCGGCATCTCTGTGGACAGCCAGAGCCTGCACGACCAGCAGCCCCACACGCAGACGGCCGCGGGCCAGGGTGAGCCAAGGCCGGGCGGGGGACTGAAGCAGGGCCATTAGGGGTGATGGGTGGAAGGATGGGAGAGTGGGGGGTGAGGGAAGTCCTTTTCCCAGAGCGACTGGAGAAATGGAGGCTTTGACAAGCTGGAGCATCCAGACTCATCAAGCTAATTGTCCCCCCTAGGGTTAATTACTCCCCCAAGTGGCTGCTATTAGCCTCCTGCCCTGGACTTCTGGGGAACAAGTAGTTAATTATGTCCCCTAATTAGCGGCCCAGCTCCAGGACACTTGCTACAGCTGAGTCTGGGACTGAGAAGTCTTGTCTCCTCCTCTGTCTTGGTTAATTGCTGGGGGACAGGAAGGGGTCAGGGGGTGGAGATAGTGCTGGACTCTGGGTGGGGAGGCTCATGAGTCAGCATCCCCCCAGACCTCCTCCACAGCTTGCACCCCCCACCCCCCCACCGATCCAGGACCCCATCTTGGCCATCCCTCTGCCTGTAGGCCCCGGGGAAGGGCAGAGGGGCGCCCAGGGCTTGGCGGGCAGTGTCTGACTCCCCCTGGTTCTTGGCAGCCCTCAAGGGGGATGGAGGCCTCTACAGCAGCCTGCCACCGGCCAAGCGGGAGGAGGTGGAGAAGCTGCTCAACGGCTCTGCGGGGGACACCTGGCGGCACCTGGCAGACGAGCTGGGCTACCAGCCTGAGCACATAGACTCCTTCACCCACGAGGCCTGCCCTGTCCGCGCCCTGCTCGCCAGCTGGGCCGCCCAGGACAGCGCCACGCTCGACGCCCTCCTGGCTGCCCTGCGCCGCATCCAGCGAGCCGACATCGTGGAGAGCCTGTGCAGCGAGTCTACCGCCACGTCCCCTGTGTGAGCTGACCCGGGGGCCCCTGCCCTGCCCCACATTCCGGTGACTGATGCTCCAGCCAACCCCCAGGGGCCAGCATCAGAGCTGAGCTCCTGTGGGCAGGGCTGTGGAGCCCGGGCCCCTACACCACAGCCCTGCCATTGACCCCTGTGGCCCCATCGCTTCGACCACACTCCCACTGCAGCGCCAGAAGTGCCCCTGCTGCCTGCCCCCCCTGCCCCTGCCCCTCGCCATCTCCAGCCTTCCGCTCCTTCTGCCCTCACTTCGAGGCGGGCCAGCCCCTCCCACCATAGCAGGTGTCAGAGCTGGGGGGGCTGACACCAGGGATGGTGTTGGGGTGATGACAAGGCCCCAGAGACTCAGAGAGAGACTGAGGAACCAGAGCCATGGACTCTACACTGTGAGCCTGGGGAAAGAGGGAGCATCACTGTGGCCTAAACCCTCCCTCAGCCCCTCACACCCCCCTCTGGCCAAAGATGAAGAGGCTCGAAGGCTTGTCGGAGCGGAGCGGGAAGGGGGCACTGAAATCTAGTCCACCCGCTTGTTTACCTACAGGACAGCGAGGCCCAGAGAGAGGCAGTGACTGGCCCAAAGCCACCCAGCAACGGGGTGGCCAAGTGTGGGCTGGCCTCCTCCTCTCTGAACGAGGGGTGCAAGCCTCAGCTTTGCTTAAAGGCTGGGAGAGGGGGGCCAGGCGACCCTCTGGGGAGTGTTGTACAGCCAGATCCGGTCCACCCTCCACCGTCTCCAGGCCTGTCCAACCCTGGGGGACACAGGACGCTTTACCCAAGGCTTGGCCCATGGATCCATCATGACCCGAGTCAGCTTGGGGTTTGTGGGAAGGGGCGCCGCTTCCCCCTTCCTGCCCCCCTCAGGCATGTCAGTGTGGCATCTTGGGTGTGGCCCAGTCTGTAGGTGCCTTCCATCCTGGCACAGGCCCAGAGTCAACACAGGCAGTACTTGGGGTTAGGGGCTAAGGACCCCCCACATACAACACACACACACACACACTCTCTCTCACACACAGCGGATGAGAAATCTTTTCTCCACGAGTTCTTTCTCTTGGGCTGGGACCGGATCCTGCCCCGGGGCAGCTGCCAGAGAAGCATCACAGGGAATTGAACTCTGCTCGGCCGTCTTCCCTCGCCCCCGGGTTTGGCGGGCCAAGGACGGCTGAGGCTCGAGCTGGCGCCTGCCTTCCAAGGGCCTGCACATGGAGGAATGCTGCCCCCGCCTCCCCTCCCCGAAGCCACGGGTTTGGCTGGGCCCCGAAGGTTGCGATGAAGAAACTCGGACCAGTCTGGGAATGCAGCAAGAAGGAATGGAGTTAAACTGCGGGCCCTGGACGGTCTGTCCAAAGTCTCGAGGGCCCCACAAAGGACAGCTTTTCCCCTAGCTTGGTGCCAGGAAGGAGCCTGGAGGGCCCTCCTGGCCTGTTCTGTTTTGCTTGATGTTGGAATGAATGGCTCTCCCCTCTATTTAGCATGAAGGAGCCCAGAGCAGGGGGTGCGCCGACAGCCACCCCCTCCCCCGCCCAGGGTCCTCCCAACCCCCTGCCAGGGACCGGGAACATTGTATGTAGATGGCGTTCCTTGGACCTCAGTCTGTGATGGGAGGCGGAAACTCACCCGCGGGCCCCTCGCCTGTGCGCCCGGGACAGAGTCTGAGGGTATTTATTTTCCGCCCCAGCAGTTGGGAGCGGTTGGAGGGAGGCAGGTATGTTTTAGCATGTGTTTGGTTCTGGGGCCCCTCCTACCTCCCTTTGGGCGGAGATGGAACCCTCTGGGCCCCCCAGCTGGGGGGCTGTGAGCTCCAGACTCCCGACACCTTCCCCTCGCACCCTGTGTAACCATTTCTTGGGCCCTCCTGAAACTTACACATAAAACATAAATGATGAACATTAAATAGCAAAGAAAGAAAACGGGTGTGTTTTGAGTTGGCGGAGGTTGGCTGTGTCATAAGGACCCAGGTGTCATTTCCAACTCGGGTCCCGTCCCGTTTCTCTGCCCCGTCTCCCTCCTGTACGCGTACCACATGGGGAAGTTTTAACAGACACCCAGCAAATGCACACGTATAGTAGCCATGGAGTTAACTTGCGTGGGGGAGGGAGGGAGTGGGAGCGCTTTGTCCCCCGATCTGGGAGAGGGAAAGTGAACATGGCCCTGCAGGAAGCTGGCCAGCTGCAAACTTGACCAGATGTCAGAAGTGAAAGTGACCACAGGGGAGCCAGGGGCTTGCTGGAACAGCCAGATATCACAGCCCTGCGGCTCCCAGCCACCCACACGGCCTGGGAGACACTCCCCCCCCCCCCCCCCCCCGCCTCCTCAAACACTCGCACAGGCTCTGGCTCCAGATGGCCCCAAGGAAGCCTGGCTGACCCGACCTGGAGTTAGGCAAGCCCTCCCTGTGGCTCTCCCAACTCTGGCTCCTGCCAGCCTGGCTTTGAGCCCTGCTTGGCCCCGGGCCTGGGAGCTCCCTGAGCTGCGGGGTTCCGGGCCCCAGGCCTGTTCCCCTCTCCAAGGCTGGCCAGGCAGCTGGTCAGAGCCGCTCAGCCCCTGCTGGTCCCTCGGCCAGGTCCTCCGACCTCTGGCGGGGCTGGCTCACGGTTGTTGGGAAAAGCAGGGGAGGCTTGGTCTTCCCAGAAAGAAAAACAAACAGCCTTCCTGACCTCAGATTCCCGGAGGGGTCAGCCGGGCCCCAGCCAAGAGTGAGGCTCGAGTTGGGAGGGGCGGCTGTCTTCCATCTTCCACCCCCAGATGGAGTTGTGAGGAAGGTGTGTTGGGGATGCGATAGGTGGGAGAAATGACCCTGGAACTTGGGTAGCACCCAGGGTGCAGTGTGATGGGGAGATGGTCTCTGTCCTGAGTGAACCTCCCATCTGATGGAGAGGCACAGTCCTGGGCTTGAGGATACTTCTAATCTGACGAGGGAGGCACCATTCCTGTCCTAAGGGAGTCTCCGTTCTGATGGGGGAGACATGGCACCTGGGGAAGGAGAGCCCGGCGCTGCCTACGTGGATAAGGGAGACACAAGTCCCTGCCTGCAGCGACCTTGCCGTCTTGAGGGGGATGCAGCAGACAGGCCCCATACGGTGTGCAGCGCCATGCAAGGGGTGCGTGGGAGGTCCCAGCCGAGCCCCACCCCTGCCAGGGACTAGGGAAGGTCTGTTAGAAAAGGGCCGTTGAACTGAGTCCTTTGGGCTGAGTGGAATCGATGAGCTGGGGGAGGACAGTGTCCCTGGCAGAGGAGCCAGCTCAGCAAAGGCCCTGAGAGACAGAAGAGCCAGGGGCTGTAGCAGGTGCTGTCCTTTCTGCCTGGGACACTCCCCTTCTTTTCCAAGTTACCCCCCAGCTCGGTGCTTCGCTGGGAAGCTCTCACCACACCCTGGGCCCAACGCAGGCTTCGTGATCCCAGGTTCAGAGAAGACCACGCTCCACTCTTTCTCTCTCGAGCACTTGTCTCTCTGCAATTAGGCACCCGTCTGAGTGATTATTTGATTACTGTAAACTCCAGGAAACCAGAGACAGGGTCTGGTTTTGCTCACTTTCTAATCCCCAGCACCTTGCCTGGCATAGAGCTAGCACCCAATAAAACCTTGTTGACTGAATGAGTGGCGTGCTCTGAAGCAGCCCCGTCTGATAGAAATAGGATGCAAGTGGCATATGTGATTCTCAATTTTTTAGTAGCCACCTTACAAAAGTAAAAAGAAGCAGAATGAGATTTACTTACCGTATTTTATTTAGCCCAATATGTCCAAAGCATCATTCAACATGTAATCAATATTTTAAAATGACCAATGAAGTGTTACTTTTTTTCCCTACTAAGCTTTCAAAATTCAGGATGTATTCTGCTCTTACAGTACATCTCAGTTGGGCTAGCCCAGTGGTCGGCAAACTGCGGCTCGCGAGCCACATGCGGCTCTTTGGCCCCTTGAGTGTGGCTCTTCCACAAAATACCACGTGCAGGTGCGCACGTACAGTGCGGTTGAAACTTCGTGGCCCATGTGCAGAAGTCGGTATTTTGTGGAAGAGCCACACTCAAGGGGCCAAAGAGCCGCATGTGGCTCTCGAGCTGTGGTTTGCCGAGCCGCAGTTTGCCGACCACTGGGCTAGCCCGTTGCCAGTGCTCAGTAGCTCTATGTGGCTGTCACCTCGGACAGCTCCAGAGCTTCATCCTCCCAGAGGAGGACTCATTCTGGGTCCAGCCAGCTGTGAACTTGACCAGATGTGGGCTCAGAGAACAGATAGGTGCTCCCTTGCTTCTTCCTGTGTCAGTCTCCTTGGGCCTGAGGCCTAGAGTTCTCCTTCCCACCCCACCCGCCACCCCCAAGGCCTCTCTCCTCTCGCCCAGGTTGGGGGAACATTTTTGTCTCCTTCATCCTCTAGGCCAGAGGGTGAGACCTTTCACCTCGGCTGGCCCATCAGAGCCCCTTCTCTTCCCCTAGGGCCTCCCCCGCCTCTTTCATGCAGACCAGTGAGGCCCAGATGAGACTGGGGCGGGGTGTGGTGGGGCCACTGAGCTCGGAGCCCCAGGCTCTAGGGCAGCGGTTCTCAACCTGGGGTCGCGACCCCTTTGGCGGTGGAACGACCCTTTCACAGGGGTCGCCTAAGACCATCCTGCATATCAGATATTTACATGACGATTCTGTAGCAACATGACAGTTATGAAGTAGCAACGAAAATAATTTTATGGTTGGGTCACCACATGAGGAACTGTATTAAAGGGCCAGAAGGTTGAGAACCACTGCTCTAGGGGAAGAAGGGGCTGGGCCAGAGCTGGGGTCAGGAGAAGACATTTCCCATGATGCTCCTGGCTGGGGGGTCTGCTGACCATATGCCTGGGGGACGCGGCTCCTCTGATAATGCAAAGCAGATTCCTCCCTCGCTCTGTGGCAGCTGGTGGGCAGAAGGCCAGGGGGGAAGACCGAGCTCTCAGGAATCTGGGTGTAGAAGAGCGGAAGCAAGGAGGGCTCCTTCAGCCTCATGCCCCCTTATCTCTGACTCCCCCAACACCCTTGCCTCATGCTGACCCCTCCCGGCTACACCAGGCTCCTCTTCAGCAAGCTGCCTGCCCTGGGCCCTGCCTCAGACCCCAGATCACTCTCCAGATTCATAAAAGGCCCCCCAGTTCTCAGCACAAATCCTTGGGGGGCCTCTGATGCAGCACCTTCATTCAGATGGGCACCCAGTCGTCTTCCCCAGGCAGACCCTGAGCAGCCCTTCCATCCCCACATCTATGGTGATTCCTCCCAGGTTCAACGGGAAGTTAGGGCTCCCCACTTCCACACCTCAATCTACCTGTCCCAGCCCCCCACCATGTCAGAGGAGAGGCCGGGAGCATTTCCCTAAGGCTCCATCATGAAAGAACATTCAGGAACATTCCGCTCTCAACCCCCATCCCTCCCAGGGCACTCAGTCCTGCCCTCTTCCCACAGCATCCGGGCACTTCCCAATCCCTGTGCTCCCTTCCCGGTAACCCCTGCTCCAGCTGTTTCCAGCTATATTCCCCAAGGGCTCCTGGGAAAGGTGGGATTGAGCCTCCTCCCATCCCCCTCCCATATTCTAATGACTCATAGCGTCTGGGGATCTTTTGTTTCAGGCAGCAGGAGCCTGATGCCCCCTCAACACTCTCCATCCTGAGCCAGGGCTCAGCATCCACATTCCAGAGACCCAGCCCTGCCTCGGGGTCTAAGGCTTCACTCCGTGGTCCAGATGGTTCTCATCTACTCCTACGGACCTTGGGGTGCCGGCGGCCAGGGCACAGGGCAGCCAGGGCACAGGGCAGCCAGGCTTCCATGGCTCAACCTTGGAACCAAGGGAGGTCACACCATGACCTCCTGGAAGATGCTGCTGAGATCCCTCTTCTCACCCTGGGCACCAGCTCAGCATCTTTGTAAGGCAAGGAGGAAGAAACCAAACCCAGGGTGGGTCAAGGGAATTTACTCTCAGAAGTGATTGGGGGGTGGGGGGGGGTAGGGCTGACTCTAGGCGCAGCTTGATTCAGAGGCTCAACCAACATCCCAGGACCCAGTGTCTCCCTCTCCATCGCTTGCCTCCATTTCCTTCTGTAGACAAGTCCCTTGTGCTGATAAAAGGCTGCACAGCTTCAGGTTCAAGCTCCTGGGAAAGGCAGCCTCAAGTCCTAGAACTCCTGCAGAAAGTCTCCAGGCGTCCTTGGTTCTGATTGGCCCATCCCCAGGAATGTCAATCACTGATTGGCTAAGATGGAGGTCCATTTCCAGGCTCCATTTCCTGGGCAGGGGTATGCCCTGCCTGCAGCATGGGGACTGAGAGTGGGAGAAGTTGAGGTACAATTATGAAAAGGGGGCCCCCCAAAAACAAATGTAGCTCCTTCCTCCTCACCAGGCAATCTGAGTGACATCCCGCCCCTAGACCCAGGTGTGTCTTTCTCGTAAGAATCATGAAACAGCACGGACATAGGGCACAGAGCACCCAGGAGGCACTGGGGATCTGAGGAGGAACTCCTCACAGGGACCTGGGGAGGGTCTGGGAGGGGGAGGCCTTGATCTGCGTTTTGAAGTTCTGAAGGATGGACAGGATTTGGGTTGTGGGGATGGAAAATGGGCGGGGAGAATATTTCCAGCAAAGGAAACAGCTGGAGCAAAGGCACAAGAACGGGGAGCGAGGACGGGTTAGCTTTGACCATAAGTTATCATGGGAACAAGGTGACAATCAGGCCAGATCTGGCAGGGACCAGAATGCCCGGCGGAGGAATTTGGACTGAACGGGTTGGTGCTGAGGTTGGTTGAGCAGCAAAGCATCGTGTAGGGAGGAAGGAACCAGAGGCAGGAGACCAGCCGGGAGGCTGGTGCGTCAGGCACAGAAACGAGCAGTGGGGAGGGAAAAGAGGGAAGCAATTCAGGAAACATTAAGAAGGAAGAATGAACTCCGCTTGGCACGAGATCAGATGGGAAGTAGGAAGGCGGAGGGGCGTCTCCGGGACTCCCAGCCTCCAGCGTTGGCAGCTGCGGGGAGACAGAGGCCTGGAGGAGAGGCAGGCTTTGGTGGAGGATCCAGAATTCCCTGCTGAGTTTGGGAAGTCGGTGGGACCTCCATGGAAAAAGGCAGGAGACACTTATACAAGTCAGGAGCTCCAGAAAATTCCAGGGCCACAGGAAATCCCAGGGAGTGTTTTGTGATCGTCTGCCAGGCACAGGGTGAGGACCCCTGGGACAGAGGGAGAGAGAGCCCTGAGGCTCGGCCTGCTGAGGTGACCCAGGAGGATGAGGAGGCAGAGATGGTCAAGAAGGGCTGGTCAGTGATCTGGGGCACCAGATCTTGCAGCATCAAGGAGGCCTAAGGAAGGAGCCAGTCTCCAGGAGGGAGCAGCAGGTGACCCCAGTGCAGGTGCTGCAGGGAGGTCTGGGAGGAGAAGGCGGGGATGAGCCCGTGGATGGGACCGTGGGAGATGCAGAAACCAGTGAATGGTGGGAGGGGAGGTGGCAGGTGAGACAGTGGAGATACCGCTGCATAGAAGGGTTTCTCCTTAAAGCTTTGCTGAGAGGGGGAGCAAATGGGGCATGTCCTAGGATGAGGAGGGACTTCTTTGTGGGGAAGAGGAAGGAGGGTGTGACCTCCATGGTCAGGAGGCTTAAAGGTTTCAAGCTGGGTGGCTTGAGCCATCCCTCTCAACTTGGGCTCCCCAGCGTAGGTCCACCAGCCAGCCCCTCTGTGTGAGGGTCCAAGCCAGCTTAAAGGGGTCAGCTTTGGTCCTCAGGGTCCTACCTCTCTGGTTGTCCCAACCATCTTGCTCTGTACCCCCCTCACATCCATCTCAGTGCCACTGGGGCAGGATTAATGAGCAAGAACCAGTGCCTTGGTCTCAAGGAGCTCAAAGTTCAGTTAGAATGAAGAGGGAAATTGTCTGAAAATCTCAGTGGGATTGGATTCTGCCAGAAGAACCACAACCTAGAACCCCTGTCAAAATGCCACCTCACTGAGGCTCTACTCAGCAGCCACTGGGCTCTGGGAGTGAGAGCCTCACTCCATCCCTTCCAGGGGAAAGGCTGAAGGCCGGGCAGGACCGAAGAAGCTGCCAGAGTCACAATAGGTTCATGCAGAAGCCACCTCGGCAGCTCTGCATGTCCAGCCCCGCCCCTTCCTGGGGTAACACATGGGCTGGGCACGTGCCCAGAGTGCCCCATGCCTGTCAGGCTGGAGCCTGTCTCATGCCTCTCCGGGGAGGCTGCCGGAAGCCCCAGAACAGTGACTCAGGTGAGGAGGGGGGGCTGGGAGGGAGGGCTGCAGGCCAGGCCAGCTTGTGGCACCCACCCCCCTCCCACCAGTGTCTGGCTAGTCAAGGGACAGGGGAGGGAGCATGGGTGCCAGGAGCAGGGGCTTGGCTCCCCCATCTGGGAGCATGGCAATGCCTCTCTTGGCAAGAAAGAGGTCTGCTTGGCAGACTGGCATAGAGGCTGTCTTGGGCTGACCCAAACTCAGATTTGATGCCCAAATGCCAGGCAGCCCTCCATCAAGGAAGAATCTCCATTAAGGACACAGGGGCAGCCACAGTCCAGGCCTGGGAGGGTGTGCCCCTGAGCCCTGCAGTGAGGTTAAGGGTCAGGGTAGGGGGTGTCAGTGGGAGCCATAGCCTGAGTCCTTAGACTCTGGCTCCTGGTTTGGCCTCAAAGTGAGGGAGAGGACCTGGAGAGCTAGGGGACCCTGAGGGACCGAGGCTAACCACAGCCACTGAAGTGGGCGAACCAGGCAACACAGCAGCTGTAACTGGGCGTCTGGCGACACTGCTTAATGATGACAGAATACACTTTAACTTTATTCACGGCTGTGGTTTCACACGGCTGTCTCCTTAGCCCTGTCAGAGAGCCATTATTGGACCCACTTTATAGATGAGACGACTGACACCCAAAGGTCTGCCCCAGGGCCCCTGATAGTAAGTGGCAGAGCCAAGCCGGGAGCCATAGCTGCCCCCCCTGGCACCCCCATCTCCTGTTCTTCCCCCAAGGCAGGCCGAGTCTGCCACCATTGGGCTGAGGGTGAGGTGGGCATGAAGGGCGGGACAAGGGGCTGGTGTGGGGAGACTGGGAACCTGGGGTGGGGACTGGAAATACCCCGTTTGGGTATTTCCAAAGGTTCATTTCCTTCCAGAATCCCCTGCCCCCTCCGGCAAAGAGTGGCAGGGACAGCTGGCACCCACAAGGGGAAGAAGAAAGGGGATCCCGGTTCTGAGCCTGGTGTCTTAACCTTGGTGCCGCCACCAGCATCCCCGCCCCTGCCCTGCGCCCAGCCCCCACCCAGGCTGCAGGAAGCTGGCGCCACTGGGAGCCTGGCACAGAGCCACACAGGCCAGGCCTGGTGGAGGGGGCAGGAGGCCAGCACGGCCGCAGTGCAGCTCCGAGTCCCACCCCGGGGGGGCCTGGCCGGACCCCTCTGCCTAGTCCCAAATGCCCCCCATGCTGCCTGTCCACGGAGACTCCTCAGGGCTGAGCCCTCAGTCTGGGATTCAGACAAGCCTGCTTTCTCAAGACACCGCACCCCCGCCCTACTCTGGGCTCTGCTGGGCCCTCCCTGGGTCCCTGAAACAGAGGCGCGAGGCCCACCTGGGAGAAGACCCTTCCCACTTTGGCTGCTGGTTATTTTGGCCTCATCACCCAAGGACTCAGGTGGGAAGGATGTGAGCCTAAGAGTCACACAGTCCTGGGTGCAAACCCTGGCCTGGGGTCGAGGGGAAGGTAGTCCCATATGGTCATTTAGCCTTTGTTTCTCAGATGTACAATGGGAGGCTACAGCAGCTCCCTCGGAAATTTGCAGCAAAACTTAACGCTTTAAGGCTAGACCTAGCACAACTGTGGGTCACAGTGGATATCTGAGTCACTGTCATCCCATCCTGGCATTAGAGGCCCCCATAAGAGCCCCACCCTGCCCTTCCGGCCTATCTCCCAGCGGCAGTCTCACTGGGTGGCTTGTGTTCCCCAAATACAGCTCACGCTTCCCATTGGGGCCTTTGTTGCTGCTCCGGCTGCCTGCAGAGCCCTCTCCCCAGCCCTACCTGTAGCCATGTCCCTTTCCCAGCTCCGCCCGGAAGCCCTCCGGGATCTCACTCTTACTTCCCCCAGGAGCTCCTCAGCACTTTGCATAGAAAGGGCTCGATTCTATACCGAGTCCTTGCTTGATATCTTTTATTAAATTATAAGCCGATTCATCTCTGCCACTGTCTCTATCCACACCGAACCCTTCCCCCAGCCCCTTGTGCATTGAAACCTCCTTGCCCACAGAGCCCTCCCACCAGGCAGCCAGGACTGAGCCTGCTAATCAACGAGAACTTGGAACCCACCTGTGCGCAGAGGGAAAGACGGAGAGTGGGAGAGTGCAGGGAGAGAAGTGTGTTAATGGGGGACCAGCCCTGGGACTTAATCCAGCTTGACACGGTTTGGCAAAGCCATTCACATCGTCCCTCTGACTCCAGCCAGACCAGCAGCTCGCGCCTTCCCCCACTCTTGGCCCACGAAGCAGAGAAGGAAAAGCCACCCACAGACACTAATTGTGAGACAGACATAACCGGGGCCTCCAGGCAGGAGCTGGAAGAAGGCTGGGGGCAGGGGGAGTAAGTGGAGGGACGATGGCTGAGCTTGGCTGCAGCTGACATGGAGCTGGAGACTAATGCATCAGACACCTGTCCGCCTTCTGGGCTGTGCTCCTCCTACACACCATCTCCACTCCAACCCCCTTAGATTTCCACTCACGTCTCTTCTTCATTTCACCGGAACTGGAAGCTCCTGGAGAACTGGGGACTGGCCATTACTAATGAATCCCCCACACCCCGTGCTGGGCTGAGGAACAATATTGTACTCATCCCATTGTACAGATGAGGAAACTGAGGCCCAGAGGGGTATATGACTCTCGCAAGTTCACGCCATGGATGCACAGCGCACATGGGAACCCATTTGAGGCCTGGGACCCCCAAATACCTGGACCCTTCTCACAAATGCCCTGGAGATGGCGGATCTCAAGGGCAAGATAGTACTATCTGCAAACAAATTCCCAAAACTCAGCAAATTCCGGAGCATTCGGGAGCATAAAGCAGGCTCCTTCCTCCCCACCCATGAACTCCCAGGTCTCTCCCAAAATGACCTCCTAGCTCCGAAGGCCCTGAGCAAGGTCATTGGCCACTGACCAGAGGAGCTTCTCTCCCAGTTTTGCAAAAACAACAACACACAAACCCTACCCCAACTCCCAGCCTTGGTTCCACCAGGGAGGACCCCGGGCCCCGGTTCCACCAGGGAGGACCCCTGGCCCTGGTGCAGCGAGGCAGCCAGTGATGCGTGTGGTCAGCAGCTCACGGGTGTGACTCCGGGTCCCAGCTTCCTGCAGCTCCGTGTACAAATAGCAAAGCTCTGCCCTCTCCCTCCCACCGCCCTAGGTCTAACCTCAGTGCCTTCTGCTCCTTAGCGCAGATAAAGGTGCCTGGAGCAACCCTTCAGAAGCTCAGGCTAACGGAAAACACATGGTTCTCTTGTCTCTTGTCAGCTCCCAATCGGATGGTGGGAACAGGTCACACTTGGAGGACAGCAGCCAGCCAAGGGGCAGTGGGCACCAGTGCAGGACATGTGGGGGAGGGCAGCGGGGAAGCGATGTGCCTGGCAGGGTAGGAGGGGGAGAAAGGCTGGGTTGGGGGAGAGCTCTTGGCCAGAGGAGAGGCCTTGGGGAGAAGGGGAAACTTGTGTGGGTGGCAGTGGAGGCCGCCTGCCAGGACTTGTAGAGGGAACCGAGGTGGCTGAACGGATGGGGTCGGGGGCAGGACCCCAGGAGGCCCCAGATCCTGGACTGGGCTCCAGCAGAGAAACCTAAGCCCGAGGCCCCTCCCCCTTCCCAATCCTCTGGTGCTAAAAAGCCCAGGACATTTACGACTTCAGGAGGGTAAAGAGCCTGAGAAACAATCGCAGACCATATGGATTTGTTTCCTGGGTTTAAAAAAAAAAAAAATCCCTCTAATTAGGCAGGGAAAAGCCATTGGCCTGTGTCTCAAGGCCCCTGGATTCAATTACCACCCAGCCCCCCACCAGCGCTGTGGCCCTTCCACCCCCTTCACGCGGGGTTCAGGGTGGTACCCTGCTAAGGGGTGGCCCGGGGAAGACAGCCGTTGGAGAGGGACCTGGACCAGGAGCTGGTGAGGGAGGTGTGGGGGGGAAGGGGGGGCAGGGCTCAATGTTTCACTCAAGTCTGATAGATTCGATGTGAAAGCCCCTCGCAGCTGTGTGAGTCCTCAGTGCCCAGCCCCTCTTCTCCTCCCTGGGGAGGATGAGGTCCTGGGACAGCACCTCCTTGGAGTCCCTGCCTCTCTCTGCCAGGAAAAACTCGACATCGTTGAGTGAGGTGAGAGGTGGAATTATGAGTGTTTGCACCCCCCCAAAAATTTTTTTTATTGGCGTAATAGTTTTTCTACAATAAATGGAAACAATGCATGACAAAGTCCCTACTCCTCCACCTGTGCTCTGGGTCCCCTCTGAGGGCTGTCCCCTCAGTCTATAAACAGCCTCCCACTTCCCTCATCCTATAAACACCTTCTCTGAACCCCCACACCCTCAAACCCCCGTCCTCTCACTTCCCTGCCAAACTATAGATTCAGGGAAAGAGAGGCGCACCCCTCCTCCCTTCCAGCCTCAACCAACAGCACCCAGCCGACCTCCAGTCCCCCACCCCTCTCCTGCCCAAGCTGGCCTCCTTCCGGGTGGCATCCAACTCTGCACTCCCAGGCCTCACCCTCTCAGCCTTCTGAGATCAGAGGGGAAAACCTTCTAGAAACGGACACCCACCTTCCCGGGAACAGAACCCCTGTCTTCGCTGCGCTGGCCCTGCCCCTGCCCCTGCCCCGCTGCCCAGACACGGAACTGCCTCTCCACCAGCACCTCCGCTCACTGCAGCCACCCCAGAGCGTGTGGGTCCCCTTCTATGCCGTGTACTCTCTCCAGGCCGGGCTGCCTTCCTGTGTCACATGACCCACTGCCCGTGTGGGCCCCATCCCCACTCTAAATGGCCCGCGTGTGTTACCTCCACACCATCTCTCTCCAAACCCCATCTCCTGGTTGCCTGTCAGATACTGCCTTTTGCATGTTCTCCCAACATCTCAACGTCAACGTGCTCAGCATGCAACAAGAATTCGTTTATCTTCACCCCTCCTCCCAAACCAAATCAATAACAGAAGCTGCTCCTTCCGTGCTCTGTTCTTTTAAAAAAAATTAATAGACTTTATTGTGTAGAGCAACTTTAGGATCCCAGCAAACGGAGCGGAAAGTACCGAGTTTCCATAGGTCCCCTGTCTCTGTCCCCCAGCACAGCCCTCCCCACTGTCTCCATCCTACACTCCAGCGGTGCACGTGGGACATTGATGAAGCTACGTGAAAACATTATCATCACCTAAAGCCCGTATTTACATGAGCTCACTTTTAGGGTTGTATAGTCTATGGGTTTAGACAAACAAATAATGACATGTATCCACCGTGCTAGTATCATACAGAATAATTTCACTGCCCTAAAACTCGCTGTGCTCTCCCTTCCACTCCCCACCCCCTGGCCACCATGGGGGAGGGGGAGGGGGAGGGTGTCAGGCACCTGCGCACTCAGCATGCTGCCAGGTGGACACTCTAGGCCAGGGGTGGGCAAACTTTTTGACTCGAGGGCCACAATGGGTTCTTAAGCTGGACCGGAGGGCCGGAACAGAAGCATGGATGGAGTGTTTGTGTGAACTAATATAAATTCAAAGTAAACATCATTACATAAAAGGGTACGGTCTTTTTTTTTTTTTAGTTTTATTCATTTCAAACGGGCCGGATCTGGCCCTTGGGTCGTAGTTTGCCCACAGCTGTTATAGGGCCTGCCTCGGGGGAGGAACAGGAGATGGGATGCCAGGGGCGCAGCTATGGCTCCCGGCTTGGCTCTGCCACTTACTATCAGGGGACCTGGGGCAGACCTTTGGGTGTCAGTCGTCTCATCTATAAAGTGGGTCCAATAATGGCTCTCTGCTAGGGCCAACGAGACAGCCGTGTGAAACCACAGCTGTGAAAGGGCTTCGTAAAGTCCGGATTCAGGCTTGCTGGCGAGGGGGACTGAGAGCACTGGCGGATGCACAGGGAGGGAGCCGAGGCGAGCAGGCAGAGGTGAGCTGGGGCAGGGGGCTGTCGGCACTCCTCTGAAGTCCCTGCGCCCTGGACTCCCTCCCATCCCAGATCTTATCTTTGGGTGCCTGTCCCTGGATGGAGCTTTGCCTGGGGCACCCCAGCACCCCCAGGGTGGGAGGAGGGGGCAGATCAAAGGGCAAGCTCCCCGACAAGGGAACCTGAGATGCCTTCTTTGTGTCCTGGAGAGGCCCAGCCTGAGACAGGATGGATGGGAGCCCTGGGCCAGTGGCTGGGCTGGGGGGAGGGTAGGGGGGTGGCGGGAGGAGTGTCAGTGGAGAAACCAAATCCTGCCGTATTCACTGTGGACAAAAGGAAGGGCTTGAGAGGGGGTCCGGCTCCTCTCACAGCTGCTCTGGCTGGAGGATTCTGGCAGGGTCTTGGGACATCCGAGTCAGGTTCTCTTCACGGGCAGGAAAGACTCCAAGCAGGTGGAGGCTTGTCCCCCTATTGGTTGGGGACCTGGGTCCATTCATCAAGCTCCCCCAGTTACCCACATCCAGGAAGGGGCCTAGGAGCAGAGCTGGGGGAGGGGGGAGTAGGAATTAGCCCCTCCCCTGATTCTCCAATCCCAGACACCCCCCGACATTCCCGTCCCTCCCGGGAAAGGAAACGGACCACTTGGGTGTAACCCTACCTCCAGGCTCCGGGCTCCCCCACATCTGGAGCCCCAGCTGCCAGCCTGCCATGGGGGCTGTGAACTCTTGCCCTGCAGCCCGCCTGGTCCCAACAGCAGGAGCGGAGCCCAGGGGAGCAGCAGCTGTCTGCGTGGGGCTGTCTGGGCCACAAGCAGGCGCCTGGGCTCTGGACGGGGGTGTTGTGGGGGGAGGATCCATGTTACACCTGCCTCTATGGTAATTTGGGGCCTTACAGTTGGTGTTAGGATGGGGGGGGGTGTTTGTGATACAGTTTCATCCCAAATTTGGTCTGAATTCAAAGACACTCAGAGACTAGAACCCCCAAACCAAGTCCCTCACGGAGACGAGTTGGATTCCACATAGACTCACAGGCAGGCCCAGGGTAGGAGAGGAGTGGGGGCGGGAGGAGGTAAACCCCGGCGGTGCGCATGTGAAGGCCCAAATTCCGCCTCCTGTTCCCAGGGTTCTCTCTCTCTCACACCCCATGACCCTCCCCTCGGTATTGCTCCTTATGGCTGGTTGTCTTGAGCCCGTCCATCCGGGTTAATTGCCCAGTAACAAATTAACACTAATTTAGTAGCTTAAAATAGCACAATTTTTTTTAAAAAAACACCTCAGTTTCCATGGGTCAGAGTCTGGGTCCGGCTTACCTGGCCCTGCTGCCGGGGTCTCACCAGGTGTAGGCCAGGCTGCACTGTCCCTGAGTTCAAGGTCCTCTCCAGCTCACACTGTTGTTGGCAGCATTCCGTTCCTGCAACCTCAGGACTGAGGTTCTGGTTTCCTTGCTGCCAGCCAGGGGCGCGCTCAGCTCCTAGAGCAGCGGTTCTCAACCTTCCTCATGCCTCGACCCTTTCATACAGTTCCTCATGTGTGGTGACCCCCAACCATAAAATTATTTTTGTTGCTACTTCACCACTGTAATTTTGCTACTGTGATGAATCGTCATGTAAATATCTGATATGCAGGATGTATTTTCATTCTTATAAATTGAACATAACTAAAGCATAGTGATTAATCACAAAAACAATATGTGATTATATATGTGTTTTCCGATGGTCTCAGGCGACCCCTGTGAAAGGGTAGTTCGACCCCCAAAGGGGTCGCAACCCACAGGTTGAGAACCGCTGACCTAGAGGCTGCCCACCGTGCGGGCCTCACAACCCTCTCCTAAGCCCCCTCCCTACAGGTTACTCCTCAAGCCCAGCAAGAGGATCTCACGCCCCTTTTAAGGGATTTCACCTGGTTCACCCGGCCCAACAGAATCATCTTCCTTCGCTAACTCAGAATCAACTGATGTGGAATCTTAATTGCATGTCAGAGTCTATGCGCTAGGTGCCTCCGCCACACCAGACACTGAGGGTCTTGGTACGGTCACTCCGCCGCCTCCCACAGCCGTCTGCAGTCTCTGACCCGTGAGGCAGTGAGCCCGCTGAGAGTCCATGGAGGGGCCGGGTGTGGGCCCTTTCGTTGTCAATTTCCACTCAACAAAGGGCTGTTGAGCCCAGCTGGCATGGCTCAGTGGTTGAGCATCTACCTATGAACCAAGAGGTCAGTTTTATTCCCCGTCAGGTCACATGCCCTGGTTGTGGGCTCAATCCCCAGTTAGGGGGCGTGCAGGAGGCAGTTGATCAATGATTCTCTCTCATCATTGATGTTTCTATCTCTCGCTCCCTCTCCCTTCCTCTCTTAAATCAATACAAATATATATATTTTTAAAATACCCCCCCCACACACACACACACAAAGGGCTGTTGAATGTGTGCAAGGCATGCTGGGAATATGCAGGTTGATGAGGCCATGACCTCAGCTGGTCACTGGGACATCCATCCTCGAGAGAGAGGCCAACCCCACCTAAAGAAGCCAGTTCAGACCTTCAGGGGAGACCAGGAAAGCGTGTCAGGGGAGGGATACTCTGAGCTGGTCCTGCTGGGATTTTGAAGACAACCAAAGTGGGGGGGGGGGGTTTGGGGTGGGCAGAAGAAAGGGCTGTTCCGGCTAAAGGAGAGCTTAAGGGAAGTGAATTTGGGGAACAATGTGGCTGTTGACTGCAGGCCTTTCAGTTAGAAAGCCGATGAGGGAGGCCCAGGGAGCCGTGAATGTGAACTTGTGTGAGCAGGGGAAGGATATGATGATATCTTGTCATGGACACCTCTTGAGAGCCCGTCTCCCCGTCTATACTGAGCTCCCACTCCAAGCCAGACACCGAGGCTGACGCTGGGAACGCAATATTAAATCAGCAGAGAGGGGACCTCAGGGATCTTAGAGAAGAGTCAGGGACAGACATTAACCAAATCATCAATTACATCTGGAATATGAGCTGGAAAGGAAGAACAGGGTATTGTAAGAGCAATGATCAGGGGCCCTGACCTAGTCTGGCGAGTCCACAGAGGCCTGGGGTGGGGTGGGGGTGGGCCATGGTGGTGGCTGGTATATCACAGCCCAGCCGTGAAAAGAGAAAGAGCAGGTGGGCACCCCGCCTGCTCTCACACACCCTTCTTCAGTCTGAAAGCAGCCTCCCTCCCCGTCCTCCCTTATCCCCGTCCTCTCTCATAGCAAGGACCACAAACACGTACTCCTGTGTGCCCAGCTCTGAGCGAGCGCACTCCCTGTGCCTTCACACTCTGAAGGAAAAGAACCTGGACTTTGCTGCACAGACACCGAGACCCTCCGTCAGCCAGGGCACAACCGCGTGTCCCCACACGAGGAGCACTCCCTCGGACCTTTGCCCCTCTGTGCTACCATGGCAGGCCCAGGGGACCCTACCCCACTGCCTGGCCGTTCGGCACACTCAGCCCCAGATGTTCTCACGCCCCACTGCCCCAGACACTGCCCCAGACAGCTGCACAGCTGGCCATCGGCTTGTGGGACAACGGGCCTGCCAATAGCCCTGGGAAGGAGGGCAAACAGGGGACACCTCAGACAAGCAGCGGACTCCCCGAGCCAAAGCATACACTGGTCAGAGGCCCGAGCGGCAGGCTGTTGGTGGTAGTAAGGGGGCAGGGTTGGGGGGGTGCTTAACCGCTTCTCTCCCAGCACAGCTCCCAGGAGTCCCCCCTGTACTCATCACTCCTATTCCCTTGCCCTCCAGCCCGATGTCCCGCCCTTCCACCATCCCAGCAAACTCTTCTAGCTGAACAAGGGGACTCTCTCCGTGTTCCCAGGGGAAGTTTCATTCATTCATTCACTCACTCACTCATTCACTGTTACAGAAATAAGACACAGGTCTCATCCCCAAGGAGACAGGGTTTGGAAGTTCTCCCGTTGGCCGACCTTGCTCCCTCTCTGACTTGGTCACTGCTGTCCATCTGCTGTGGCAGCCGCTGACTGCCCCTCTCTGACCTCCAGTTCCCCCTCCACTTCCAAGCAGAGAAACGAGAAATGGGCTGAGGAACGGCAGTAGCAGGAGGAACGGCAGAGGCAGGGTCTGAAGGAGGCTCCAGCACCTTCCTGTCGCAAAGGTGTTGCTTTCCTGTGGAGGCAGCACCGTGCAGCGCAGCGGGGGAAGCTTGGGTTCCCATCTCAGCCCCTCACCCACTAACCGAGCATCCCTGGGCGAGTGACTGAGGTCTCTGCAAACCTGTCTCTAAGATGTCAGTGAGTGTCGGAGCTGCCTGAGCCGGGCTCAGGGGGTGAAAGGAGGTGATATGTGCAAAGGCCCTAGGTTGGCGCTGGCACACACACAACTGCTCAGCCAGTGCTACCTGGACAGGCTCGGTGCCGAGCAGCTCCAGGTGGGGACGGTGCCGGAGCCATCTTGAACTCACACTCTAGCGCAGCGGTCGCTAACCGGTGGTCCATGGACCACGGGTGGCCCGTGAGGTCCGAAAGGTTGGTGACCACTGCTCTAGTGGCCCAGGCAGACACTGAGCAGGTGAACAACCAGCAAGTAACATCATCCCAGGCTGTGACAGGTGACAGGAAAGAACTCAGGGCAGGTGGGCAGGAGTCTGGACAGATGGGTAGGAAGCAGCGTGGGAAGGGCCGGGCTGTGTAGAGAGTGGCTGTTTGCCCGTCGCTCCAGACTGTGTCCTGGCGGGCAGATGGAGAGTCACAGGTGAGCAGCAGCCAGGCCCTGCCCGGAAGACCTTGCAGCCTGGCAAATGCTCAGAGGCACAGGGTGCCAGGAGCCCGGAGCAGGCACCCTCCATCCCTGGGCAGGCAGCGGGAGAAGCCAGCCTTGGGGCTATTGGAGAGGACGTTGGAGGCTGGGATGAGAGAGGGAACCCTGTGAGACCACGTTTGAAAGGAACGGGGATAGAGAGGTGGGACGTTCTCCTGGGGCACTGGGGAGCCATGGAAGGTTTGAGGTCCAGAAGTGACTGTTCAGATGTGGGTTTGGGGAAGATCACTCTGGCTGCGGTGAGGAAGAGATTGGAAGGGCTGGCCCAGGGGAGGCAGGGAGCCCAGGCAGGGGCCAAGTCTGTGTTCAGGAGGAACATCAGGAGCTGCTGGGAGTGACTGAACCTGCAGAGGTGGCACTGGGTTCTCCGTGGGAGCTGGCCTGTGATGCGGCCTGTGCCATGCAATTCAACACATCAATGGCATCTGCTGGGCCAGGTGAGGTGCCTTAGGGAGATGCCAGCCAGTGGGCAAAACAGACATTAGACAAACTTCATTGGGAGGATGGCTTATGAATGACTAAGGGAAAGTGGGACAGACTGCCTGCGTTAGACCTGGGCTCCCTGAGGACAGGGCAGTGCTTTCTCCATGAGGCTGGAGGCTCCCTAAGAGAGGCCCATTTTCCCGTCCAGCCACCGGGTGGTGTCTGCCCCAGTCTGTCTAATGTGGCAGACACAGCCCCTGCCTTCCAGAAGCTCCTGGCAGAGGGACAGGCGCTGACCCGGGGGAGTTCTAATCTCAGGGGGACACACAGCTCTTGTCTTCAGGGGCCCCGTTGGAACAGAGGAGCCACAGCCCTGCCTCAGGGAAAAGACGGTCACATGGAGAAATGACCCAGGAGTCAGGCAAACCCTAACCCCCACTCTGGAGGCAGCGCCCCGTCCCCCCCCCCATGTGAATCTGAAACTGGACCAGGGAGGCAGAGATGGCCGCATGCCCAGCAGTATGTTGGAGAGCTCATGAGGGTGAGGAAACCACGCTCCCCCCGCCCCTGCCTGTCGTAGGCATGTGCACGGTGTAAGGAAGAGGGGGGAGTCAGAGCCCAGCTGGAGGCCGTGTGCACATCTGTGGGCAGGTGTCCTGTACCTGCGCTCGGGCTGGGGGATGGGTGTGCCCAGGTGCTAGCGAGCACGCTCCACGCAGAGTCTGTCAGCATGTGAGGTGCAGGTGTGTGTACTGCGCGTGCAGCACATGTGCATAAGTCAGGATGCCAACCCCGGCAAAGTGGGAGGCCTGGGCCTGGTCTCTGTCTGGGTCTTGGCCCCACGAAGCCATGCTGGGTGATCTGCAAGCCCTCCCTGGGCCGCGGGTACCTTGCGCACAGGGAGGGGCGAGGGCTGTTGAGGTGTCCCCAGCTCCATCCCATCGGTCTGTGTTCTGAGCTCCAGGGAAACCCCAGGGGCCCTGCACACCCACCTCCAGGCCTTCTGTCTGCCCTGAATCCCTTGCCTTGGCGCCCAACAACTGTGCCTGACCAGTGCATGCAGCCTAGGCCAGCTGTCACTGTGACATCCATTCTCCATGGTGGGTCTGGGAGCTCCCACCCAGCTCCCCCAGTTCTCTCACCCTTCTCCCTCCCCATGGCACCCACAGCAGGGAACTAGGCAGGCGGCACCTGGAAGCTTCTGTGGCCATGGCCTTTCTCACGGGGTTTAGAGCCTTAGTCTACAAACTGGAAAGGACCAAAGTAGAAAGGAGCTCTGCTCCCAGCACCCCCAGAGTCCTACTTGCCACTTCCCCTGCCCCCAGGGCTTCAGGAGGACTCCCTGGGCCCCAGCACTGGCCAGGAAGAAGTGTGCTCGTTTGCATATGATCTACACATGATTTGCATGTGCCTCCTGGTTGGCCATTTCTAAGCAACCCTAGAATTCTGATCTCACAGGATGCTGAGCCTTTTCCCAGGTGTGTGCTCTTGACCAGGAATCCAACCCCTGACTCTTCAGTCCGAGGGCCGACACTCTCACCACTGAGCAAGACTGGCCAGGGCAAGGATTTGGCCGACTCTTAACCATATGTCAGGATGTGACAGTTCTAGGCAAACTGGTCAAATGGCAGGCCCAGGACTGCCTGATACCGATGGTTTACACATGGCCACACCCCTCACCGTGTCCCTATAGCCCACAGGCCTGCGCTCCATCTGGTCTCAGAAACTGAAGACAGCATGGGCCACCCTGAAAAGGACTGCCCGTTGGCCTGACCCCCAAGGCCAACTGAGGTTCATCGGTATAATCCTGAGAACAGGATTCCACGTGGAGAGGGGGAATCAGGGTGAGGGCCTGGAGTTTGGGGTCTTTGTCCCCACTGGCCCAGGGTGCTGGTCAGCCGGACCCTGCCCGCATGCCCATTCAGCACCCAGCCCAGAGCAGCCGGCTGGAGGGACACTCTCCACCTCTCACACAGTGGGCCCGGGACCCTCCTCCTGGGAAGCTTGCCCTGGGGCGTGTTCCCTGCAGCCACACTGGCCAGGCCTCACTCACACCCCACCCACTGCATACCCTGGGCCAACAGCCTACGTGGGGCCCTCTGTCCAGCTGGGGAGCCCTGGGGGCGGCGGAGGGACAGGGAGGTAGGGGCACAAGGGTTTGCCCCGCAGCAGCTGGGCAGCAGCCAGGCCAGAGAGCGACTCCTTCCCATCATACAGCAAGTCTGGGCCTGCCCAGTTTCCGGAACCAGGGGCGGCCCCCTTCCCCTGGCCCTGCTGGCGGCTTGGCCAACAGGTAGCCAGAGTCCTCAAGGTCCTGCTGGGGGCCTGGGTCCGCTCTGTGCCCAGTCAGCTTCAGGGAGGGTGGCCGAATGGCCAGAACCCCAGGGGGGAAAAACTAGACCAGCTTCCTCTGATCCTGGGACAAGACACGCCCAAGAACCTGCGAGGCCGGAGAGGGCAGAGTGAGGGGCATGAAACAGGGAAGGAGGAACTTTCCTGGGAGGAGATGAGGCGACACAGGGAGTGAGGGGCGTGCAGCTCACAGCGGAGACTGCTCACAGATGTCCCGGGAGGGGCCCAGCAGAGGGAGGGCTGCAGGGCGGGAGCCGGGTGGTGGAGATTAGAGGCAGGGGCATGGAAGGAATGACTTCTTGAAGTTCTTCAAGTTCCAGACCCAGCCCGCCCTCTTCAGCCCAGACCCAGGGAAGCGGGCACTCGAGTCCCGCGGACACTCTGGCGCGATGAGAGCTGAGACAGAAGGACCCGGTGGGCCAGGACGCACCCAGGACCGCAGTGGCAGCGAACCGCGCTGGAAGGCGCGGAGCCTGCCCGATGCGCGCTACCGCAGCGCCCTCTATTGGCCGGAGGCGGGGGCCGCCCGCTCAAAGCTTCATGGTCGCGGGAGGGATGGGGCTGCCTGCCGGGCGGGCCCAAAGCAAGTTCCCGCACGGGGAGTCAGCCCCGATGGAGCTGGGAGGACCTTGGAGACTCCTCGCCAACCCCTACGTTATTGCCGAGAACACTGAAGCCAACGGAGGGAGATGGGTTAAGTCCCAGCAGCGATGCCATAGGATGTGGGGGGGGGGGGATTCCACAGTCACCCCACCAGCCATGCTCCCCGCCAACTACCCCAAATCAACTCGTATCCAGCCAACTCCAGAGGTCTCCCAGCCCAGCCTTTATTTCCCACCCCTTCCACTCAGCCCCTCCTATAACAATTCCAGAACCTCCTGTCTCCCCACCACCCCCCTCCTCTGCCACCATCCCCTCAGTCCTCTCCAGCCCAGCCCAATCTCCCAGCCTGCGCGCCCCAAAACACCAAACAATTTCCCACATCAAGCCTTGTTGTTGTTTTTTCCTTATTCCCCCCACCCCCGCCCCCTCAGGAAAGGAAAACTTTAATTTCTTTCTTTTCTTTTTTAAATTAACTTTATTGGATTTCCCTTTTCATTACAAACCGTAGCACTACATGTTCTCTGTACAGCTTAAACGAGAGGTGTCTAAAGAAAAAATCGATCTTCTCCTCTCTCCCCTTCCAGCCCCACAACTCTGAGGTCACTAACGTGGCTGAAGGAGTGTTGTCTTTCCCTATATTTCTCTAAGGAGGTTCGCTCAACAAGTAAGAAGTTGTGAGACCTACTATGCATCGGCCCTGTACTAAGCCTGAACTACTGGGGCAAATACGCAACAGCTGTGATGCCCGCTACCCTCATGGAGCTTACATTCTAGGGGTGAAGGGAGGTAATAGACAGAGAATTAGAATATTTCAAATAGCAATGAATTCTCGGGGGGGTAGGGGGGGGTGGGGAGCAATGGTGCTGTGATCCGCGGGAGTGATGGGGCCTGGGGCAGGGACCAGGCTGCTGTAGGTGGAATTGTCAGGAAGAGCTCTCTGAAGTGGGGCATTTCAGTTGAGCTCCAGTAGAGGGCTCTGTGAGGGGCAGTGGGGGGGCGGGGGGGGGGGGGGGAAGGGGGGGAGTAAGTTAATCAAGGGCACCGGAAAGCCTCTGAGAGCAGGGGGAGGTTGCACAAGGACCCCCTGGGGTGTCCACTGGGTGCAGAATGGATTGAAGGTGGGCCAGTGTGGCTGCAGGGAGACAAATGGGAATGATAGATCGATAGTCCTTCATTTTATATAAAAATGGGCTCAGACAAACACACCTGGCTCTGCCTCTGCTCCTTTTCCTTCAGCGTTTCCAGGGCTAACATGCAGCTCTGACTGCAGGGGCAGCAGCTCACCGGGTGGCCAGCACCGGCTGCCTCGGCCCTGGTTGTTAATCTTTTCATTTTTCCAACCTGAAGGGTAAAAAAAAAAAAAAAAAAAATACATCACAACAACCAAACAAATAAAGTAGTATTGGATTATAACCTAAAGCAAAAAATAAATACTCATGAGACCACGCTGATTTAAATATGTACATGACCAAACACATTCATACATGGGGGAGAGAAGGGACAAATCTCCCTCACAAAAGAATTTCAGATAAATAATGTGGACACTTCATCCCAAAAGAGGGGGCACATACCCCTACTGCTTAGTCGTGGGCTGCACATCAGACCTTCCTTGTAAAGAGTGCAGTATAGAAAGAGGCGGCCGGGAGGGGAGGGGATCATTTCACAGTGAAGAAACCTGACAGACACTATGTCGGCCAGGTGATCAAGGTCAACTTCAATATCATAAACCACGTTGATGGGACGTAGCCTTGAGATGATGTGATAAAAGTGGAATCCCATCTCTGCGGTCACCTTCCCGGAAACCCATAGCCTGGGCACACCCAGACAGAGTCCAGCAGAGGGGCATTTTACAAAGTACCTCACCAGTGCTCCTCAGCTTAGGAACGTCACCCAAAACAAGGCTCGTCTGAGAAAAAGTCACGGCCAACTGGAGCCTACAGAGACACATGTCGTGATGGGGCCCGGAACAGAAAAAGGACATGGGGTAAAAACCGAGGACCTCTGAATACACTATGCACTTTAGCTAATAACATGCCCATCTTGGCTCTTTAATGGTAACAAAAGTACCATTTGTAACTTGTTAATAGTTGGGGAGCAGACCGTGGGAACTCTCTGTACATTCTGCTCTATTTTTCTGTTCGTCTAAAGCCGTTCTGAAAACATAAAGTCTACTGATTAAAAAAATACACATCTCATTGTTCTTTTTATTTGTATTTCCCCGACTCCTGCGGAGGCCGTCTCTTTTCATGTGTATGTCCTGCCAATTGCTTTTTATTCTTCTGCACATTCTTTATTTTTATCTTTTTCTTACTGGTTTATAAAAAAGAAAAAAAAAGTGTTTCCCAGTAAGGATATTAATTAACCCTTTGTTATACATATTGCAAATCTTTCCCCCCTAGTCTGTTGTTGGTGTTTTCATTTTGTTTATGGAAACTTACATCAGTCAAAAATACTATTTTCCCCCATAACCAAATCTTTCCTTTTCTCTTTTAAAAAAATGTTTTTTAATTAATTTCAGAAAGGAAGGGAGAGGGAGGGAGGGAGGGAGAGAGAGAGAAACATCAATGATGCGAGAGAATCATTGAGCAGCTGTTTCCTGCACGCCCCCTACTGGGGATCCAGCCCGCAACCAGGGCATGTGCCCTTGACCAGAATTGAACCTGGGACTCTTCAGTCTGCAGGCCAACCCTCTGCACTGAGCCAAACCAGCTAGGGCTCTTTTTCTCTTTTTATGGCTTCTGGGTTTCCTATTCCTAACCCGTGACCCTTCTGTGTGGGGGCCAGTGCTCTAACCATTGAGCAACCAGCCAGGGCTGCCTCTCCAAATCTCCCGCTGGGCTCTGGGCCTTTGTGGTTGCAGGTGCCTCCTCCTGGGATCTGCCAGGACTGAGGACCCCTTCAGGCTATGACCATTCCCAGGCTCATGTCTCCCCATGCACTGCCCTGCATTGCCCCCCATTGAAATCTTGGGGGGTGAGGGTTGGGGCTCCAAAGTCTAACAGTAATGACCCCAAATGGAGTGGAGGGAGAAAACTAGGGGGATGTTCCTCCTGAAGTCCCTGGTCTGTCACCTGGCTACACCCCAACCGTGCCCCTTCCTCAGTGGGCCTTGACGACCCTCACCCCACCCCCCCTCTCTGATCTGATTTGGATGTGACATCTCAGGTTCCATCTCCCCAGCAGAAGCCCCGGTCAGGGCTGCTCTGGGAATCCCTTCCACCCCCGGGGGCCCCCTGACAGTGCCTGCTTCCCTCCCCCCCCCGCCCCCCCCCCCCAGCCTGGCCTAGCTGTATGGGCGGTGAAGAGCTTCTGGGTGGGGGGCTCCTCGTGGGGTGGAGGTCGCGCTCGTGCTTCCCTCCGCCGCCAGGCGTCGCCAGCGGCCTGCGAATGGAAGGCACCGGCGTCTGGACGCCCGCGGGGCATCCCCAGAGGGAAAGAAGCGCCCAGGCAGCCCCGTGCAGGCGGGAGGGGACACTCCGGGAGGGAAGCCTTGACCTCCCGGAGGTGGCTGCCACTTGGTGCTCCAGCCCGCATGCCCCCCCCAGCTTCCAGAGGGGCGAGAGCCTCTGAACTCAGGCTGATGCGGCCGGGTTTCACGAGGTAAACCCGAGGGTCAGGGGTGCGGGCGCGCTTGGGGACCCTGGGGTGCCCGGCCTCTACCCCGTCTTGCGCCCCTCCAGTGCAGAGGAAGCGGGACTTCTCGCTGCAGAGGTTCTATTGACCCACTTTGCAAATAAGGGACCGGAGGCTCCGTTTCCGAGCCGGTTCGCAGGAACCTCTCCCCCTCCCCGTGGAGGCGATTTGCACTACAGAGCTGCCTCCCCGCGAGCTGCGGGCGTTTGAGAATCTGTGGTTGGACGGGTAACTGAACGCCAATGCAACAGTGGCGAGTTTACTGAGCATTTACTATGTGCAGGAGGCTGTTCTCGCCGCCTTACGTGGGGACCCTGTTATCACCCCCAGGAGGAAACGGAGGCACAGCGAGGGGAAGCCATCTGCCCAAGACACTGGCAAATCCGGGATTACGACCCGGGCGATCCGGCCCCAGAGCCATTCGCTGTGAGGAATCTTTACGAAGCGTCTCAGCGCGCGGAGAGCGCGGAGGACCTGAGCCCCAGCGGGCTCTTGGGGGCCGCGGGCTCTGGCGGTTCCGCCTCCTTCCTTGCTCCGCACAGCGCCCATAGGAGGCGCCCCAAGTGCTCACCAGGTGGCGCAGGAACCCCACCGGCCTCCGACGCGCTGCGCCTCTCCATCGCCCCCTGCGGGAGCTGGAGGTGACCGCAGCGACCTGGGTCCGGCCGACAGGTGGCGGACAGGGGCCCCGGCGCCAGGTGTCGGCTCCAGGCCAGGTGTCAGCGCCCCGCCAGGTCCCCTGCAGTCTGGCGGCCCAGCTCAGGCCCTGTTTGGAGAAGCAACCCGAGATGTAGCAGGAAGGGGCATGACCAGAGTCCTTTCGTTCAGGGCGGCACTGCTTTCAAAACGCTTTCCCCAGCACAATCCAGACAGAAGGTCAGGGGGTACTGTGTGCCCAGCCAGATGCTCACACTCAGCGCGTCCTCACCCAATGAGGGGGGCAGGCGGACCCCCCTTACAGACAGGGAGGCTGAGGCGCCAAAGAAGATGAGAGACTCACCCAAGATCACCCAGGAAGCAGACCGCAGAGCCAGACTCCCGATCCAGGGCTGCTGGACGCCATGTCCTTGCCCTCCCCGCTCCACACCAGCACAGGTGGCAGCCTTTCCAGGCAGCAGGTCCCTCCAGGCCCGTGAGGCCTGTGAGAGGCAGGAGCACAGACAAAATGACCTTGCAACGCCTGAGGCGGGCGGTTTGGGATTTAATGGGCAGCTTCCCTCTGGGTTTTCAGACCAGGGGTCTCCCACCTGCTTCCTCGGCTCCCTTGCCCCTCCCCCACCCTGGTGCCCCCTCTCTCTCCTCACTCCTACATGACTGGCCCTAGCAGCCCCATTTTGCACCTCGAAAGATGGGTCTTTCGCAAGCTCTTCACGCTTTCACCTGATGATTCTCGAGGCGCACGCACACACCTGCAGTCGGAACTCCACTCTGCACCCAGCTATTCAGCTACACACCTGAGCTCCCTGGACCACTCCACGCCACCTGCCCAGGTCAGGGTGCTGCATCGCCCCCTCCAGACCTGCTCTGTGTCCTGTGTCCCCAGGCAGGAGGTCACAGGTGATTCCTCAAGACTGTATCCTGGAGTCTAACTCCTCTCATTCCACCCCTTAAACTTCCTTCAAGGTCATTGCCTCCTCCCATCCCAATGGTTCTGCCCTAATTCAGGCCACCATCACCTCCCAGCTTCCAGCTTCCCCCAGCCTCTCAAATCCACCCTCCACACTATGGTCAGTGATCTTTCTAGGGATTGTTCTAAAGTGTAAACCTGACCCCTGTTTAAAACTGGAAATAAAAAAACAACAACACACCTTAATCACAGGATGAAACCCCAAACCTTGACTAGGTCCATAAAGCCCTAGACCCACTCCCCACCCCCGCTCTGGCTCTCTGGCTCCCCCTCCACTCCCCCCCCCCACCTCCTTTGCTACTCAATTCCTTCAGCTCCTCCGAAGCACTGAAGTCTCTCGTCTCCCGGGCTCAGCATGCACTGTTCCCTCTGCCTGCAGCCCCTCCCCAGCTCTGCGGCTGGCCAAGGCCTCCTCATCCTTAGATCTCAGGTGTCACATCTCTCAGACTCCCCCCCCACCCTCCTCGCGACTCCTTCCAGGGACCCCCTCCTCCGTTTCTCTGGCTCAGAACTTGCAGTTCTTCCTCATGCCACTTGCCAACCCCTCAGAGCTTGTGTTTTCTTGTGCTTAGCTGCTTAATCTGTCTCCCCAAAGCCCGCATTCTCCATGGGAATAAGTACTGCAGCCTCTCTGTTCACAGGTGTACCCCCCACCCAGCCCAGGACCGACATAAAAGTAGCCACTCTGATAACTATTTGTAGAACAAATGATTCTTTCATCTCGTCCTCATCAGAACTTCATTCCCAGGCTTGCTTTCATCGCTGGCTTTTGCATGAGTGGCTTCCTCTGCCTGGAAGGTCCTTTCCTTCCCCTCCCACCACGGCTGATCCATATATAACAAGATAATTTCTCCAGGATCCGTCCTTGGCCCCCTCATTTAAATGAGGGTTTCCCTCTGGGCGCCGGCAGCCCCCTCTCCATAGCACTCTACGGTAACCCTTTAAAACTGCAGATTGTCAGGTAAACATGAATGATTATTAATGATAATGACCTACTCCCACCTCTCCCCCTGGACCTCTCTGCTCCAGCTGGCTCAAGGGCATCCACTCTCTACCTTTCAAACCATCAGGAACCCTCTTTTCCATCCACTCAATAAGCGCTGATTAGGCCCCCACTGTGTTTTCTTTCCCGCAGCACCGGAGAGACGGGAGGGGGGGGAGTAGGATTCTTCCCAGGGTGAGACTGAAGCAGGTGAAGGTATTGATGTGCTAAGCAAACAAATGCTCAGCCCGCCCACAGCCAGGGTGCAAGTGGGCACTGAGGAGGCTGGGTGTGGGCTGAGGGGCACTAAGTCCTGTTCCTTGGGCATCGGCTGTCTGCAGGGCGTGGCGGGGAGGGGGGGGAGCTGGGGGACCCACAGAGGTGAGCCTGGATGGCAGACCTGCCTGGGTTCCCTCCAGCACAGCTGTGCGCTGTTTTCCTACCCTGCGGGGACTGAGATTGGATGCAGTTGCCCGAGGAATCCCAGCCAAACGCGGTTTCCTCTGTTCTGTCTCTACCTGTGCAGGTCACTCTGCTCTTTTGAGCTGCTTCTCATTCCCTCTTTCCCGTTGCTCCCCCCCCACACACACACACACCAGAGTTTATCGAAGTAAGAAGCCCAGAGGCCACCTCCATCGCCATCAGCGGGGGTGGGACAAGGGCTTGAAAATACATGGTCCTGGGCTCCCACCTGGGGTGGGCCCTGGAATCTGCGTGCAGAGACTCCCGCTCTGCTTGGTGCCCTCAAGTGGGAGAGCCCCATCAGCCCACCTTCCCTCCTTCCCCTGGCTGCCTGTCCCTGCCCTGGGCCGGTGGGAGCTGTTCTTCCTCAGCCCACCCCTTAAATGCCAGTGTCCATCCAAGCTTCTTGCTACTCTTGCATTAGTATATCCTGGATATCCACATCCTCAGCACCCAAGGTTAGGCTTTCTTCTGCCCTGGAATGGCCAACAGCACCCAGACTTAACAGACCCGTAGCGGACGCTGCCACCCTCTCTCCCCAGCACCCATCTTCCTTCCCTCCCCCGTGTGCCCATTTCAGTAAGCATCCTGCCTGTTGCCCAAGCTAGAAACTTGGGCGGTGAAGGATTAAAGAAGACAGACGAGAGAATAAAGCTGGGGCTAGGTGAGATGCTGCCCTCTGGTTAAAGAAACAGTGCCACGGCCTGCAAGCTGAGTCTTTTATAGCCAGATTCCACGAGGCGGGTTAAGGGCGTGGTCAGGATGTTTACCACGTTCTCCTGGGTTTCGAATCCACTCAATTACACGCACCTGATCAAGTTTTGTTTCCTTGCTGCACCTCCCGCAGCCCATATCACTCAGCCACGTGGGGCCACAGGTTCAGACCATAAGGTCAAGCTTATTAGGTTCAACCATAGCCTTTGGCTGTCATTGTGCTAGGACTTGCACGTGGCTTTGCCACGAGAGGACCGTGCCCTCTCATTAGTCCGAGGCTTGAACCTGTCCAAACGCTGTAGCCGCCCTCCACCGGGTATCATACCTGACTCCCTTTCTCCCTTCCTCCCTCATCTCAGCAACAACCAGATCCCGATTATTTTACCTCCTAAATATGCTTTCAGCTCGCCCTCTCTCTCACCCCAGACCATTGCATTTATCTCTGAACTGGTTCCCCCCTCTAGTTCCTCCTCTACTCTTTCCAGTGAATTCTCTACAAGCTTTCCAAAATGCAAATCTGACTATAATCACCTGCCCCTTATTAAAACCCTTTAAAAAATCCTCACAAACAAAAGTTCTAACTCCTTGACCTGACACATAAGACCCTGCATCAGCAGGTCCCCGCCCTCTGCTCCAGCGTCCTCTCCTCCCCGCTGTGTGCCAGTAACAGCAAATTGCTTCCACTTCTGGCCTCCAGACCTTTGACCAGTCAGTGCCCCCTGCCAGGAACAGCCCTCACCTGGCTTGTTCCTCCTCACAACTGCGGCATCACCTCTTCCAGGAAGCCATCCCTGACTCACCCTGCTCCCGTCTTTGCTGTCATTGGTGCATCCATAATGCCTGGTACAGTGATCTGTGATTCCACGCACCACGCTGAGTTATAATCATCGATTTCCATGTCTCAGCTCAGCACTAGCCAGTGAGATCCTTGAAGGCAGGGATGGTGCCCCATTCATCTCTGTATCCCAGCCCTTGGCCTGGTGCCTGGCATTGAGGACAGGCTTGGTGAGTGGTTGATGGATGGATGCTGAGGGGAAACTTGAAGGAAGTGTGAGCCAGGAATGGCCAAGAGGGCAGAGAGGGCAAGCCTGTCAGGGGAAGCAGCCAGAGCAAATGTGTGGGAAGAAGAAAAGCGAGAACTTCCCTTTCTTGCACTCCCACGACTGCCTGCCAGCCATTGTGCCTGAGCTTTGCTGGTACATGTCGTCTCATTTAGTCCTTGCAACAACAGATCAGGAAACGGGCATCAGAGAACCAACGCCACCTGCCCAAGGTCACACAGCCGGGCCTGGAGTGGAATCCAGAGCTGCCTGGCCTGCAAAGCCGTACTCTTTCTTCTGGCCACACGGCTCTCCTGGGGGCAGGGCCTTCTGGAGACGTGCAAGGAGTGGGCCCGGCTATGCCTCTGCCTAGCTGAGCGCCGGAACCAGCTGCCCACGCTCAGGCCGACCGCTTCTTCCTCCCAGCCGGACCAGAGGCCAACAGGATTTAGCTGTCCCTTCCTCCCCTGGCCTTTGGGGTCTTTAACTAGACATGCACACTCCCACCACCTCCACCACCACCATCAGGGAAGGGCTGCTGCACCTGGCACCGCCCAGGGTGCCTGGGGAACGCAGGGGGTTCTGTGATGCTGTCTGGGTTCTGCAGAAGCTGTCTCCCTCATCGCGCTTGGCCCAGGCTGGTGTTAAGATTCATCTGCATTCCCAGCGCACTGCCTGGCAGATGGTGGGGGAGGAGGCTGGGTGCCTGCGGGGGGGCGGGGGGTGGATGCAGCCGGAGACCTGCTAGGGCCACTGAGCAGAGTGCCCACCCAAATGCTGGGGTACTTCCTCGCCCTCACAGCCTTCACAGGGTGCTAGGACCTGGCCTTTGCTTTTTCTAAGGACTAAAGGGGCCCTACCTTCCAGGAAGGAGATGTGAAGATTAGTGGGGGGGGGGTGTCCCACCTTTGGGAATCTCATATCGGGGTCCTGTTCTTCCTCCTTGCCCTGGAAGTTTACAGAAAGGAGATAACCAGGGGCCTGGCATCTCTAGGAGCCCCACAGCCCAGCCTAGTGACTGCCTGGGTCACAGGGTCCATCCATGCGAGTGAAGAACGGGAACAGCCTCCACGGAGCCCTTGCCCACTTCACTGCCCAGCTTCTCAGGAGGCTCACCCCTGACCAGCCCCAAACCCCGCTTAACCCCTAGCGGCCTTTTCAGCGCAGGGCTTTAGCCGAACGTGTGTGTGCTGGGGGCGGGGGCGGGAAGGAGAACCGTTACACCAAATAACTGTGTAAAGTAGGAAAGGAAAGGGACTGACATGATACCAACAGGAGTACAGGCTAGACACCCAGAAGAACTTCCCTCCGCACAGAAGCGCGTCTTGCAGACAGAAAGTGGACTTTCGGCTGTGGGGAGCGGTGGCAATAAGGAAGTTGTTTGTTGTTGTTTTTCCAGATCCCAGGGCTTCTGGGGTTGAGGGTAGAGCAGCTGATGCGAAGGCCCTGCTAGAGGGGTGGAGAAGGTAGGGTCCCCACTCCGGGTCACCACCCTCTCACTGTATGTCCAAGAATTTCTCCGCCCCCGAGTCTTGCCCCCTTTGTCCTGGGTCCCCGAGCTGCGGGCCAGGCCGGCAGGGTAGGAGTTAACTCCGGAGGTACGAGGCGGGGAGGGCGGGGAGGGGGGAGCTCACGGTACCTGCCGCCGCAGCCGCAGCCGCCGCCGCTGGTAGGAGGGACGAGGAAGCGGGAGTCGCCTGGGCGCCCGGAGCGCTCCAGTCTGGCGGGTGCTGCGCCGGGAGCGGCGGCCGGGTTCGGCGCGGCCAGGGGCGTCCGCCAGGGGGCGCGCCACGACGGGGCGGGCGGGGCCGTCTGGTCTGGGGAATTAGCACTAGGGACGGGCGCGCGCGCGGGTCCCCAGCACATCTGGGCGAGAGCGGCGCCGCTGGAACCCAAGGGGCCGCCGAGCGCAGATCTGGAGCGGCAGAGCCGCCGTGCATCGGGGACCCCTCGAGGCGCACCGCTGGGACCCCCGGAGGGGGCCGCGCGGCGCTCAGCCGGACCGGGGGAAGGGGGCGGCGGCTGCACAGCTGGACCGAAGGGGGCGGGGTCGGTCCCAGGCGGCGGGCAGGAGCCAGGGCCGCGAGTCGCCGGCGGCCGGAGCATGGGACGGCGCGCCTGAAACGCGCCGGGGTGCGGCAGGGCCCTGGGACCCCGAGAGGAAAAGAGGAGAGAAAGGGGCGCGAGAGCCAAGGAGGAGGATGCAACTGACTCGCTGCTGCTTCGTGTTCCTAGTGCAGGGCAGCCTCTATCTGGTGAGCGGTCCGCGGGGAGCTGTGCGGCGGCTGGGGCTCGGAGGACGGGGGGAGAGCGCGGGAAGCTCCCGAGCCCGGAAACTTTCTCCCTTCCCCCCCACATCCCCGGGATGGAGGGAACGCCTGGAGGCTGGGGGAGAGGGCGGGTCCGAGGCCGAAGGAGGGACAGAACGGGTTAATAGGGGCGGGGAGCCGAGGCTTGGCTGGCCCACCCATTCGGCCGCTGGTGGCGGGAGGTGCGACCTGCAGCAGCGAAAAGGCCGGCCGCTAGGTCGCCGAGGGTCACCCGACCCCTTCCAGGAGCCCGGGCCGCTTGGAGGGGGAGAGGGGGTGAGTTGTGAGCTGGTGACCCGCCAGGTCCAGGGGCTGGGGCTTTTTCCTGATCTCGGGGCCCCGGAGGGCCCCGGGCGGTGGGTCCCCCAGCGCTCGGAGCCGGTCCAGGCGCGGTTGGCCCCCGCGTCCCTCGCTCCCGCTCCTCCCGCTCCCGCCCTCCCCGCCTGTTGTTTTCCTCTCTTCTCCCGGCTGCGCGCGGCCCGAGCCCCACAGGACCTGGGCAGGCGGCTCCCGCCCCGGGCGCTCGCGGCAGCTGAGCCGGGCGCCCAGAGCTGCTCCCCGTGCTGTCGCCCATGGCTGCCCGGGGACCCAGGACACCGGGGAACCCCACCCCAGGCCCCAGCGTAGGGCTTAACTCCCGCCGACCCAGCGCCCGCCGTCCGCGCCCCACCCCCCATCCTGTCGTGGAGAAGCCTCAGCCCCACATCTGGACCTGCCCCTTTCCTCAGAGCAATAATCCCCGTTGCCTCTGACTGTGTGCAGGAACCCTTCCCGCTCACACCCCACCTGCGGCCCTTCCCATCCTCCACCCGTTCCGCTGTGACCCCTGGGGCCAAGCGCACACCGATCTGCAGCCTTTAGTCCAGCCCCGGGAGCCCCCCCTCCTGCGGCCCCACCCACCCCTGGGGCCTGGCGGTAGGATCACCGCACACCTCCCCGGGCTTGACCAGAGCCAGAACAGGGGGCATGAAGACCCCAAACCCCTTTGGAGCCCTCCGGACCCGAGCCCTCAGGCACCCCCCCATCCTCACCCCAGGGACACCAGCAAATCCAGATGCCACCCCTTGACCTGTGCCCGGTGCCCCTGGTGCTGGTGACATAGACACTTCGGGCGAGTGCTCTGGTCAAAAGCTGAGCAGACACGCCAGGCGGCTGCCCTCAGGAAACCTGGCTTCCTGGATGCCCTCCAGAGCTGTCCCGAGCAGCTCCGTCAGGCTGCCCTGCTGCCCCTCCCTTCTCTCCCCCCACCTCCCAGCTCCCAGCTCCTCCAGGAAGCCACCCCGGTGTCCCCGGCTGCCAGAGCTGGTCCAGCAGAGCCTTGGCAGTTTTACAAGAGATTCGGGGTGGGGATGGGGCTTGGATCAAACCCCTATGGAAGGACAGGTCTGGTCTGTGAGGCTGGGAGTGTGTGGTGAAGTGGGAGGGCTGACCCCATGTGACTTCGCCTCCTGGTGATGTAACCTTTGAGTGCTGATGTCCTCATCTGTGGAATGGGAGTGACAACGCCTACCCCATCGTGCCAGCAAGGCCTGGCCTGTCCTCTTCAGGGTCCCCGTGG
The DNA here is from genome assembly GCF_963259705.1 of Myotis daubentonii. Taxonomy (NCBI): domain Eukaryota; kingdom Metazoa; phylum Chordata; class Mammalia; order Chiroptera; family Vespertilionidae; genus Myotis; species Myotis daubentonii. The sequence goes on along the minus strand of NC_081855.1, from coordinate 46,526,388 downwards.
GAGGGTTGGGCTTTCCACGCCCTGGGCCATCCTCAGGGTGAAAGTCACTCCAGGTCTCCAGTCCTCCTGTATTTATACTTGAGAGAGAATGTCCCTGGGCTCCGTTTCCTGCTCCGCTGTCTGCTGGTCCCCATGGCCTCTGGGGGTAGAAACTGTCCTAGGACAGGATGGTGTCCCATCTTCCCAGCAGACTAGGAAGTCCCAGGAGGCAAGGGCCGTACCTCTCTGTCCACCTGGGGGCTCCCCCAGCATAGGATGGAGCTCTTCCATCTGAGGTGGGGCTCTCTGAGGGCGGTGCCTCCCCCATCAGCCTGGGGCTTCACTCCACTGCTCCTACGCCCGGGGCCCTGTGAGCGCAGGAATGTGCTGCTGCCTCACACAGCAGCTCTCCCAAGAGCAGGAGCTGGGGGACCCCGTATCCCTGGAGCCGTGGTCCACTGGAGAGAATGCTCCTCCATCCCTTTAGACTTTAAATAATGGTCAGAGGCAAGAAAGTGGGGAGAGGAGGTGGCGGGGAGGAGATGGGACCGTGACACCAGTCAGAGGATACACCCAGCCCCCCGCATGAGTGGCCAGTGCAGGGGCCCCTCAGTGCCAGGTCAGTGGGAGAGACAGGGCGAGAGATGATGCTGGCAGTGGGAGCAATGGACCAGAACTCCTGGGGACAGAGCTCTCACACTCATCACAACTCCTCCCGCAGGTCATCTGTGGCCAGGATGATGGTCCCCCCGGCTCCGAGGACCCTGAGCATGATGACCCCGAGAGCCAGCCGCGGCCCCGGATGCCTCGGAAGCGGGGCCACATCCCACCGAAGTCCCGCCCCATGACCAGCTCTACTCTCCTGGGGCTGCTGGCTCCACCTGGGGAGGCCTGGGGGTTCCTTGGGCAGCCCCCCAACCACCCGAAACATAGCCCCCCGCCGTCAGCCAAGGTGAAGAAAATCTTCGGCTGGGGCGACTTCTACTCCAACATCAAGACGGTCGCCCTGAACCTGCTCGTCACCGGGAAGATCGTGGACCACGGGAACGGGACCTTCAGCGTCCACTTCCGCCACAACGCCACGGGCCAGGGCAACATCTCCATCAGCCTCGTGCCCCCCAGCAAAGCCGTGGAGTTCCACCAGGAGCAGCAGATCTACATCGAAGCCAAGGCCTCCAAAATCTTCAACTGCCGAATGGAGTGGGAGAAGGTGGAACGGGGTCGCCGGACCTCGCTCTGCACCCACGACCCAGCCAAGACCTGCTCCCGAGACCACGCTCAGAGTTCAGCCACCTGGAGCTGCTCGCAGCCCTTCAAAGTCGTCTGCGTCTACATCGCCTTCTACAGCACGGACTACAGGCTGGTCCAGAAGGTGTGCCCAGATTACAACTACCACAGCGATGCTCCCTACTACCCCTCGGGCTGACGCTGGGCGGCCACAGAGGCCAGGCCGGGGCTGGAAGGACAGGCCTGCCCACAGGCCAGGCCATCTGTCTGGACACTGGGCAGGGAAGGGGAGGAGCCTCAGGCAGGGAGTGGGTGGAGAGAAGGAGATGCTGGATGGGGCCAGGGCCAAGTCTCACGTGTTCGGGAAGGGGTCCCAAGTGCTGGCCTCTATCCTGAGGTTGTGGAGCGAGTCCCTAGGACGCAGGCGCACTGGAGGCTGAGAGGGTCTCCAAGCAGCCTCCCGGGTGTCCCCACTGAGGACAGGCGGATGCTGTGTCCAGGAGGCCCCTGGGGCTGGCAGACCAGTGAGGCCCCAATAAAGTCATGGAGACAAGCCTAAAACCGTGGCTCCCTCCCTGCCATCCGGAGACAGGACAGCAACAAGGAGAGGGGATTTCGTCAGTGTGGACATCGAGGAGGTAGTGAGGCATGGCTGACGCGGGGCCTCCTGGGGGGCGGAGGCAGGAGGAACTCCCCAGGCCTCTCAGTGGGCAGCCCTGAGCCCCTTGTCCTGGACTGTGGACTGAGCTCGGCTTCAGGCTGACGTGGTGACTTTGGAGTCTTTGATGTCGTGACAAATAGATCCTCTGCCTCCAGCCAGGCCACCCCTTTCCAAAATCCCCTCTCCTGCCATCGCTCTTCCACCCCACTCGCGCCCTTCCTGCGGCTGAGACAGAGGGTGACCCTGGCTCTCCCAGCACCAAGGCCATAGGCGGCAGCCCGCCTGTGCGCTGTGGCCCTCCTCCGCCCCACCCCCTGCTGGCTCCTCTGCGAGCATCTTGTCCGGTGAGCCACCCTTCAGTAGTCTTGCCCGGTGCACCGGGGCTGATGGAGATGTTGCCTCGCCCTTGGCTGTGGGGCTGGGGGAGGCCAGGCTATGGAGGGTGTGCCGGCCCTGTTCCGTGGTGTCTGTCTGTAGGGGGTGGGGGGCGGGGGTCTTGTGAAATCACCTGATTGTCAGCTTCTGTGTGCAGAGTCTTGTTCTTGGAGCAGGGAATAAAGCTTTCCCGGGCATTGGATTCTTGTTGGGAAAGGGCCCCGGGGTCCGGCCAGCATTTCTCAGATGGTGGCAGGCCATGTGCTGGGGCCCAGAGCTGCAGGGCTCGGACAGCTGTGGGAGCCCATGGGGTGGCATCTGCAAAAGCAGCGGGAGGGGAGGGGGGGGAGAGCTGGTAGGTGGGGTGGGCCATAGAAGGGTGTTCCTGGTGACCTCCCTGGATTGCCGTCTGCGTGGGCCCAGTTGGGGGTCCCAGATCCGGCAGTGTTTTGCCCTGTGGCCTTGGGCAAGTCCACTCTCATTTCTTTTCTATAAAATGAGGAGCTGGGCCAGCCCAGAGGGTCTCGAATATAGTAGACGGGCCTCTGAACCCCCGAGACGGTTTGTTAAAACCGATTTCTGGGTTTCAATCCCACGGAGGTTTGGGTGGGGCCCAAGAATGTCCCCACCTAACCCGTGCCCAGGTAGAGGCCAGTGCTCCAGGCTCAGGGGTCACACTTGGAGGACCGCTCAGATGACCTCGAAGGTCCTTTCTGGCTCGGCTCCCTGGATGCGGCGATGCCTCTATGCCCTCTCCCGGCTGCGCCTTGCACCTGCTGCTCCTGGGAAGGGTCCTTTCAGAGAATGGGGGGCGGGGGGGCGTTGGGGTTGGGTTTTCAGTCTCATGACCGGCTGGTGAAGGGACAGGCCAGGATGGATTGGGGCACACGGGGCTTAAAAGCAGCCATGCCCCTGCCGCAGTCCAGAGGAGACCCTCAGAATGATGGCTTCCCAGGGCACCTCACCTGGGAGGTGGCTGGGCTCTTCGGGGCTCAGGGAGGGGAAGGCTGGGCCCTCACTACCAAGATCACGTGTCCTCTCCGGAGGGCGTTCTAGCTCTGCCTTTTTGGGAAATAGCACCCTGGGTCCCTTTTGGCCATGCAGCCCCGGTTAGGAGAGTCCTGGCGTGCGGGACAGATGGTCTCGCCACCCCCAGCCTGTCTTCCCTGCCCAGCAGCGCTCAGCACGGACCAGTGCCCCTCACAGTGCAGAGCAGAGCTGGACGGGGCCTTAGAAGCCGCCTCGTATGACGTGACCCAGAAAGGGCACGTGATGAGCTCACACTCCTATCCCAGCCTCTTGGCCCTGCACCGGGTTTCCTGGGTCATCGCTCCTGGGCAGAGCCTGAGACACCCCCACTGCCCCACGCCACTCTCTCCTTCCCGCCCTGGGGACGGGACTTAGTGTTCAGAGAGGCCCAGGGGCCCGGGCCTGCCGCAGGGGACTTGGGGTTGTCTCACCTGCAGGTGCCCACCCACCGACGCCAGCCAGGACCCCCTCCCACGGCGCGGTGGGTGCTGGAGGACAAGAGCGGGGCAGCAGCAAGTGGTGGTCCTGGGCCCTCCTCCGTGGGGCCTGGCTGACCTACAGCAGGACCGGGGGCGCTCTGACCCCCAGCCCCTGGCTCCTTCCTCCCGTGGAGAGCCAGATGCTGCCGACAGCTGGAGGGCCGGCCTGCCTGGCACACAGTTCTGGCCGCGCAGGGGGTGGGTTCATTTTAATAACTTCATCTCACCGGCGCGCACACTACGCCGTCTCGTCCTCCTTTCCTGCCTTCCCCGTCCCCGGGCGCTCTGCTCAGCTAGATCTTGCTGACAGAATTCCTCCAAAATCAGAATTCTTTTGGAATCAGCCGCTGGGCCCCACTCCTCTTGCCATCACGATACTTCTGCAGCCCGTCGGTCCTCACAGGGTGAGGGGTCCATCCAACTGGTGAGCAATGTCTACGGTGTCCCCCCGGGAGACGGTCCCCAGTCACTGAGATGGACCCCTCTTACCAGTCCAGCTCGCACAGGGAGCAGGCCCCTCAGGAGGGAGCCCGGCTCCTCTCCCAGGAGAAGCTCTGGGCCCTGCCCTCACCCCCACCCTGCGTCCTCCCCCACCACGGCCCTGCAGTGACCAGGCTGCTGGCCCTGGCCCTGCCCCCACTGCTCAGACTAGCAGGGCCGCCCCAGGGCAGGTCCTCGCCTCCTCCATCCCAGGACAGGCCTCCCGGACGGGGCTCTTTGAGGTCATGGCTTGGTGTCTCTGCATCAGACCGGGGGCCAGGGTCTGTGCTGTCCTCCTCAGAATGGAGTGACTCTGAGGGCAGGAGCTGCAACCTGACAGCTCCTGTTCTTTTCCGGGCATCGGACACCTGGAGAGCGTCTCTGCCCTTGGGACTTGGCACGGGCGCTGCTCGGGCCTCAGCGTTCCGATCCCTAACGGGGTGACTCTCCCCGGCAGTCTGCGAAGCCAATGGGAGGGAGTACACATCAGGTCACCGGCAGCAAGCTGAGTCTTCCTCCTGAGTCCCTCCTCCCTCCTGCCTCCTCCCTCCCCCTCTTTCTCCTTTCCTGGGATGAGCAAGCGGGAACTGAGTCACCCCCCACCCCACCCCTCCTTGGCAGGAATGCCGGTGACCTTGCATGTGGCACTCCTTTGTCAAGGCCCATTGCTCAGAGATGCACGAGGCAGTGGGTGGGTAGGGAAGCTCAGAGAAGGGTGTGTGTGTGGGGGGTAGGGGGGCGGGTAGAGGCAGCCGAAGGTCGTGGGTAACCAGGGGCCTGGATTATTGAGTGATATGTGTAAGGGGCTGTAGGGGACACAGAATCAGTTGCTCTGTGTTGGAAAGTGACCCAATGTCATGGCTGGGAGTGGGAGAGAGACGAGTCGTCTATGGTACTGTGGGGAGAACCGGGGGCTGGGGACGGGCGAGGGGAGGCACCACCAGCCCACAGGGCAGAGGCAAGATCAGGTGGGGGCGGCACCTGCCAGAGTCCTAGATCAAGCACGTCAAACTCAAAGGCTAATGGGCCAAATAAATGAGGCATGCGGCCCGCGGGACACGAGTTTGACATGCTTGTGAAGCTGCCGCCCTGTCACTGAGGCGTGTGCTGCGCTCAGCACTGTCAGGGGTGAACCTTAGGGAGGGGGGCAGTGAAGGATTAAAGAGGACAGACAAGAGAATAAAGCCAGGGCTGGGTGGGACGCTGCTCTCTGATGGAGAGACAGTGCCACAGCCTGCAAGCCGAGTCTTTGTTTTATAGCAGATTCCAGGAGGCAAAGTAAGGGCGTGTTTACAATGTTCTCGCGGGTTTCGAATCTACTCACTTACATGCACCTGAACTCTATCAGGCTTGGTTTGGGCAGCACTTGCTGCACCTCCCGCAGCCCACGTCACTCAGCCACCTGGGACCACAGGTTGGGACCATAAGGTCAAGCTTACAACCGTAGCCTTTGGCACCAACTACAGCACCGGTTCTCAACCTGTGGGTCGCGACCCCTTTGGGGGTCGAACGACCCTTTCACAGGGGTCGCCTAAGACCATTGGAAAACACATATAGAATTACATATTGTTTTGTGATTAATCACTAGGCTTTAATTATGTTCAATTTGTAACAATGAAAATACATCCTGCATACCAGATATTTACATGACGATTCATCACAGCAGCAACATTACAGTGATGAAGTAGCAACGAAAATAATGTTATGGTTGGGGGTCACCACAACATGAGGAGCTGTATGAAAGGGTCGTGGCCTTAGGCAGGTTGAGAGCCACTGAACTATAGGCTTTGCCACGAGAGGACCGTGCCCTCTCATTAGCCCGGGGCTTGAACCTGTCCAAATGCTGGAGCCGCTCTCCAGAGGCACAAGTGCCAGAGGAGACCTGGCACTCAGCAGTGGGGGGCTGGCTTCTGGTCCCACAGGGACCCTGGTTCCTGCTGGCCTGCCAAGGTCAAAGGCTGACCTGATAACAACCCAAGCGAAGGACGCCTGGCCGAGTCTCCCAGCTCATCGTCTCAGGGCCACCCCGCTGGACGGTCCCCAGGGACAAGCTGGCAGTTCCCGAGAGCTGGCCACCTGCGTGCTGTGGGAAGATATATCTGGGTCCCGCCCCTGGGTCTGTAGTTTGTAGCGGGGAGAGGGAGGAGGGGGGCGCGTGGACAAATGATATAACCTCCCAGACCCGCCCTGTGTGAAAAACTGGCGCCTCCCTCCCTTGCAGCATTGTTGGGAAAATTAAACGAGCTGCTTAACAAACGCTGCTTCCTCCTCTTTGTTTTTGGAGATGAGTTGGCGTTAACTTCAGCCCCGCTCCTGGCGGGTAGGTGAAAGGGCTCGGGCCATCATGCATGTGGCAGAGACAGCTCATTGTTCCCTAACATCCATTCCCCCCTTTTCCATGGTAACAACATCCTCAGTTTTTAGCTGGGCACGTGGCTGCCTGAAATAAACATCTCTCTGCCTCCCTTGCACCAAGATGTGGCCATGGGACTAAGGCATGAGCAGTAACGTAGCAAACGGGTTATTTGGCAACTTCCAGAAACCTTAAGTGCGGCCCTTCTTCTTTGTTCCATCTTCCATCCTGCTGCCTGGAATATGGATGTGATCGCTGGAGCTCCAGCTGCCGTCTTGGGCCACGAGGACAAAAGCCATAGCCTAGAAATGGCGGGCAACGTCTTGTTCCCTGAAAACTTGGTGGGAGAGAAATATCATACCAGCCCATGGGAGAGAAATATCACACCAGCCCGAGCCTGCCTGCTTCCAGACTGTTCCACTAGAGAAAACGCAAATTTCTATCTTCTTCCTACCAAGTTTCTATCTGATTGGCTCTCCATTTCTAGCAGTTAAGTCTCGTTCCACCTGATTGGGTGGGTGGGTCTGAGTACCTCACTCCTGTGGACGCCCGTTTCCTCGCCTGTAGAATTGAGATCGTGCTCACATCTCTTGCCACACCTCAGCGGTTTTAGAGACCCACAGGCAAGAACAAACAGGGGAAAGCGCTGGTCTCCGCCATCAAGGCGCGCGGCCTCCATTCCGGGAGGTGGAACAACTGGCTGCTGCCTGGCAGGGAGCCGCCAGGGGCTCAGAGGGATTCCTCACCCCCCATCTGAAAGGCTTCCAGTCCCCCCATTCAGCCCCCACACGTCTGGGTCCCCATCCACATTCTGATGTTGCTGACACACAATCCTCGTTAAGGGCCTGACTGATCCCAGCCAGATGGGATCCTAATTTAATTAAAACCCTTTAATTACCTGCGACAACACAGCCTTGGAAGTCCGATGCAGAAGGGGGCCTGTGGCGGAGGGGAACGGTTGAGAGGGCAGAGTGCTGGCTGCCCTCCCATCGGTGGGGGGGCCCGGGTCTGGTGGGCACAGACTGCCCGGGGCGGCCAGCGCGGCCCGTGCGGCCTTGGTCCACAGCCAAGGGGGGAGTGGGGCAAACCGGGCCTTTGGGAGCAGAGTACCAGACTCTCGAGCCTGAAGCTGCCAATGTGGGTTTTGTGTTTACACGGAGACCAGCACCGGCTGTTTAAACACGGAACTGAGCTCTCCAGAGACCCTGGCCGGGGTAGGACCCTGCATAGGAGCAGGCGTGGTTCTGATTCCTCCCGAATTGTCGTGGCTTAAGAAACAGGGGTGGAGGGGGGACCTCTGCACCCACCAAAGGAAAGCCAGGCCCCTGCACACAGGGACTGTCCTCAAGGTGTCATCCACCGGAGAGTGGGGACGAAAGGGAATGACTAGGTGGGCTTTTGAGGGGCCATGTAGTTTCTTGGGGGTTAGGAAGGACACCCCCTCTTTGCTCTGGGTTTCGACGGCTCCTCCCCCCTCAGAGGGCAGAAGGAAGGAGCCAGGCCAGCTCAGAGGTTGCCAAGTCTTAGCCGGGGCAGCTTCGCAAACCCAGGCTCTCGGGGCTGGGCTATTTTTAAGCCTGTGGCCATCACACATTCATCCCCTTCTGTCCTCTTAGTGCTTTTCATTCAACAACGATTGTTTCCCAAAGCCTCTAAGTCCCAGCTGGTCTCCAGGTGCCGGGGCCCCCGGGGAAGGGGCTTCGGTTCACATGTGAGCCGGTGCCTAAAAGGACATGTTCTGCTGGGGCCCGGGTGGTGTCAGTGGCCGGAGTGGAAGGAGGAAGCCCCAACAGGAAGGAGAAACTCAGGGGGGAGAGGAGGAGTCCCGAGGCCCCATCACTCCCAACGCAAAGGTTCTCCTTCGAAAGCTGAAGCCGGGAGGGGGGCGGGGGGGCTCCGCGGTTCGCTCTGATGAACACGCCCCCGCTTCCCCCAGTCCCCAGCCGGTTGGCTCCCCGCTTCCCACCCATCCTGCCAGCATCGGGCTGCAGCTCTGCACCCCTCTTGTTTCCTCTGTGGTCCCCTCACACCCACGGCCCCCTCTAAAGAGCCTGCCCCTCGCTCTGACTCAGGTTGAGTCTGGAGTGCCATGTACCTGCCAACGTGGGGCAGGAGATGTGGAGATGCCCCCCGGCCCCCAATTGACTAACAAGAAGCTGGACACAGGAGCCATCTGCCCCTCAGATTGGAGGCTCGTGAGGGGAGGGGCCACGTGGCCCAGTCCAGGGGGGCTGGAGGCTCCCCAGGGGCAGGAGGCCCTTCCCCTGAGGTGTATCCAGTGAGCTACCTGGGCCCAGCGTCCTGACTCCCCAGTCGGCCTTGTTGGGCTGGGGTGTGAGCACAGCCTCCGCTCTGCCAGCTTGGGAGAGGAGGTGACAACAGGGGGACAGGCTGCTGTGCCGTTCGCATCCCCACATGCCGATCCTCGGCCAGAAGAGACCCCGGTTACCTCCAGGGGCACAGTGGGGGGCACTGGCTCCTCACTCAGCAGCTGCTGTTCCCTTCGTTCCTGGCCCCACGTCGCGTTTACGGCTTGCAGGGTGGCCCCACCCGGGGAAGAGGGGCCTGCTGGGTCCCAAGGCGCCTGGGCTCCCCGCCCTGGGGTCGAAGCAAGACCACGCCCAGCTGGGATGTGTTTCAAGGGAGCTGGGCTTGAGCCTGAGTTGTTATGGGATCTTGACTGGTCAGCTCACCCCTGGGTCTTGGATGGCAGAGCTCCCCGCACCCGCTCACGGGCGACTGTGAGGAGCAAACTGGCCTGCAAACGTGGCATCATGTCAGTGTGGGGCCAGTGCCATCAGCCCCCCCACCCCCACAAATTTCCCGGGCTCCCAGCATGCCGTGGTCTCCCGGGAAGAGAGAGGCTGGTTTCTCTCCTTTCAGGGTCGGCTGTGAGCACAGCGGCTGAGAACACGGGGTCCGGAGCCAGGTTGGCCTTGGGCAAGTGACTGAACACCTGTGTGTCCCAGTTTCCCCATCTGTAAGGCGAGGACCATCCTTCCTGCCCGAGGGCCGTTGTGAGTGGGGCCGCGTGAAGCAGCTGGAACTGTGTGGCACCGAGGCGGGCAGGCTCCGGCCGTGCCTGGGCCGGGCAGCAGGGCCCCTGGCCCGGGCACCCAGTCCTGCTGCGGGAGGAATGTGCAGGGGAAAACCCACAGGGAAGGCTGGAACCTGTCAAGCCGACAGAAGGTGACACCTACGGAAAGGCTTTCACTTTTGTTTCCCTTGATTCTGGCCAAGAACCCGGGCCCTGGTTATAGTCCCGCTGCTGCTGGGGCCCAGAATCTCACTTCTGCACTCCGGAAGCCCCCATGACACGCTGGGGGTGCGTGTGAGCAGAACCCCGGGGACCTCTCCCCGGACACATCACAGGACGATCAGAGAATGCAGCCAGGTGGCCCAGGGCCTTCATGTAGAAGCACAGAGTTCAACACCCAGAGCAGCCAGCCACGCGCCCTCCCCAGTCCTGGCCCATCGCCCCAGCCCACACACCTGATTTCTCCTCCTGCCCCATCTTCAGGTCACCTCCACCGACAGGCCAGTTTCTCATCAGCCTGGATGGCCTGCGGGCCTCGCTGGCACCCCTGGGAACTGGGCGTGTGAAAAGTGCCCGGCTTGGACTGGACCCGCGAGTGAGTCAGTCCCTGGGGCCGAGGCCGTGCGTGGCCCATTTCTTCCTCGCACTTTGAGGAGGGCCGAGTGCATGGGGTACACAGGAGGCCTGGCCAGTGAGCCTGGACTCCCGGATGGACTCTGAATCCAACTGCATTCGTGGTGCCTTTAACAAGGACGGGGAAAGGGAAGACACACACAGGTGCAGAGCAGCTAAACCGTGCCGGGCGGCATCTGCAATGGGTGAGAGGATGCTGGTTTGGGGAAACCGGGGTAGGTGAGGGATACAAGAGAGTGGAAAGGTATATAAAGGCTCCATTCCTAAGTCTTGGCAGCTCCCAGGCCGAGGAAAGGAGGGGCCGCTGCTGCTCAGTCAGGCTCTGCCATCTGCCACATCTCAGCGGAGATCAGCACCGGAGGGCCCGTTGTAGGCACATTTTTTTTTTTTTTTTAATGCAGCAGGATCAGGCTCAAGATGTCACTCTGGTGAGCAGGACTGGAGGTGGGGGAGGGAAATGTCTAGGAAAACAGGAGAGGAATAAACAGAAGCGTCCGTGCGCCAGGAGGAGGGAAGGTCAGGGGCGGAAGAGGAGGGGAAAGAAGCTGAAGAAGGAAAGAGGTGCCAAGATGGGCTTGCAGGAGTAGGGAGGCATCCCCCGTCTCTCCTGGCCCCCTGGAGGCAGCAACAGCCCAAGAAACAGGGCTCCTGGGCCCCAAGTACTTCCATCCGCCCCCCAGGCCGGACTTTCACTCCTGCCAGCAGCTGTGCTGCTGCCCTGCCTCTCACCGCCCTCTCTGAGTGCCTGGTGTCAAGCACTCCGGGCCTTCGGAGAAGATAACGGTGACAGTGATGATCATACATGGAGAATGGAAGAGTTATCCCGGGTGGCGGAGGATGTGGCGCAGGCTGGCACTTTCCCGAGACTTCTGTGGACTCCCCCTCACAGCTCCCAGGGTGCCTTCTCCACAGGTCATCGTGCTCCAGGATTCCCATGCTCCCCCAGGGGCCCATTTCAGTGTCTCCTCGAATGTTTAGATTCCGTTCCAAGAAATCCTAAAAGGAAATGGACCCAGAAGATTACATATGGCTTCGGTTAGGACCGACGGGAATGAAATAGCAATAACAATAACATTCGCATCCGTGCTGAGCACTTGGCATGCGCTGTCTCATCAATTCCCCAGAACTCCATAAAGCCCATTTTGCAGATGAGAAAACGAAGGCTTACACAGGCAAGTGAGTACTTTGGTCAGGACCATGAATGTGGTGGAGGGTCAGAGCCAGGTACTTGGACTCCAATGCTGTGCTCTGCAAACACCAGCCTGGGCTGGGCCCTTCCTACCAGCTTTGGACATGCTCACACCACTTTCATTCTACAGGAAAAAAGTAAAACAGTTCCCTCTACTCATTTCCCTCCTCCAGTTACTGCCCCAACTTGGTCCCTCCCTCCACAGCCAAACTTCAAAGACTCTGAAGCCAGACTCCCTGTCTTCTTCCTCACCTCCCACTCACTCCTCCTCTCATCCCAGCAGGGTCCCTTCCCTGAACCGGCTCTGGCTAAAGTCACCAATGGCTTTCATGATGCTAGCTCCAAAGGGCTCTTTAAAATTCTTTTTTTTAAATTCTACCCCATTTGATACTTTGAACAATCTTGTATTGGTTCTCTTCACTTACATGTTTTCTTCTGATCTTTGGCCACATCTCCTCCTTTGTGGCTTATCTTCTTTTACTTTAAATGAAGAATTCCTTGCCCCAGCCGGTTCGGATCAGTGGATAGAGGGTCAGCCTGCGGACTGAAGGGTCCCAGGTTCGATTCCGGTCAAGGGCACATGCCCGGGGTTGCGGGCTCAATCCCATTGTGGGGCGTGCAGGAGGCAGCTGATCAATGACCTCTCTCATCGTTGATGTTTCTACCCCTCTCTCCCTTACTCTCTGAAATCAATAAAAATAATAACTTTTAAAAAGTGAAATAAAAGGAAGGCTCTAATCTCCCTCAAGCCTGTTTATATTCCCATTGGTCTCTGCTTTGGTGAATCCATCCTAGTCAGCTCTTCATCCTTACTCTATCCAATCCATCATCAAGTTCAGCCAGATTTGCCCCCTAAATCTCTCAAATATACCTATGCGTTTCCGTCTCTGCCACCTCCCTCGTTCAAGTTGCATAATCTCTCACCTTCCTCCATTCCTGCTCCCAACATTGACTTTTATGTATTCTAGCTAAAGATCTTATTAAAATGAAATTCTTATCACCCCTTCTTGCTTAAAACTCAACAATTTCCCACTGTTCTTAGTACAAGACCCATCAGGTCTAACTAGCACCTAGGCCAGTGATGGCGAACCTTTTGACTCGGCGTGTCAGCATTTTGAAAAACCCTAACTTAACTCTGGTGCCGTGTCACATATAGAAATTTTTTGATATTTGCAACCATAGTAAAACAAAGACATATTTTTGATATTTATTTTATATATTTAAATGCCATTTAACAAAGAAAAATCAACCAAAAAAATGAGTTCGCGTGTCACCTCTGACACGCGTGTCATAGGTTCGCCATCACTGACGTCGGCGCAGGTCCTGCTGGGCTGGCTTCTAACTTGCTCTGAGGCCTTGCCGCGCTCGGGCTCCCGAAACACACCGAGCTCCCTCCTGACTCAGGGCTTAATATATGCGATTTCTTCTGCGAGGAACGCACCTCTCCAACATCACCAGGCTGACAGCTTCTCATCCTTCAGCTCTCACTTTCAAAGGCTGCTTTCTTTGGGAAGCCTTTCTGGATCTCCCCTTCGAGATGGCTTCCCCTCTCACAGGCTCTCACCGTGCCCCAGGCACTCGCCATGGTTGCACCTTATGTCTTTCGGGGACACTATCTCCCCATTAGATGCTAAGCTCCAATGAGGGCAGGGAGCAGTTTTACTCACCGGTTAGCCATAGAAACCAGCACAGTCCCTGGCACATCGCATGTCAAACGTGTAAAGGAAATACTAGCAAAGGAAACAAAAAAATCCTAAAAATCCATCCTTAAAAGGCCAAACCAAGGCACAGTTATTAAAACTCTGGTGGGCATAGAGGACCCCAGGGATCACCCACTCGGATCCTGATCACTCTCACATGCCCGGATCTGTCTTTATCTTCCTCTTTAAATGTACAGAGGGAAAGGGGGCGGGAAGGCTGCACTACGGGACCACAACCCCCTGCAATGACTGAGGATTACACTGGATAATGTACCAGGGGATATGCCCATTTTTCACCAGTCTTTCCATAAAATACATACTTCCCATACTGGTAAGAGATAGAAAAATGTTTAACTGGAGAGATTAAATCTGTGTAATATGACTATTGGTTCATGTATCAATGTCGATTTATCTATAGATCCTAAAAAGGCATGCAACCGGGTAAGTGCATTTTAAAAGTGTTGAGGGATGACAGAAAACGACGAGGTGCACAGATGCGGGAGGACAGACTGGATGCCCTGTCAGTGAGCGGGGTGTTGGAGCTGGTTCACACTGGCTCTCTAGAGCCAATGGTTACATTTTCAGGAATTCCGAGAGCTGGTTGTGGAGTGGCCCATTAAACACCAAGTTGTATTAACATACAATTAACAGCAAAGGCAGTGCTCAACATGCATCTCTTCCTGATGGTTTTACAGTTTACTATCATCTGTGCTCGTGAGGTTATAGACATCTGTTTATCTGCGTGGTGGAAATATGAGATAATGGTGACCCCTTTCCAACACCGTGCCCAGTAATGTCACCGTGGGAGTTTGAAATGGGCCATGGAGATTGACAAATGTTACCAGTCAGGGCTTGGCACCAAACTGGGGAAACGAATGTTATGCCTTTACCACACACCCCTGAACCGAGCCACTGGCTCAGGAAAGCATGTTGTAAAGGGTTAATCGTAAGCACGGAGCAAACCTTTACTTGGAAGATGGCGAGGTTGAAGGAGTAGAGGAACACGTGTCTGTCTTCAGGAAACCATTCTCAAAATTGTGTTGGGGTTGAAGGTGCTTGTTTTCTTTCTCGATTTAAAGCTATAATTATCCTGTAAACATGACTTTTATTACAAATACCAGTTATGAAAGTGTCTGTAACTTTACGGAACAACCTGTATGCCATGACTTCTAGACAAAAATAAATGTGTTGACTACATTGAGACATAAGTTCTTATGAGTGGGCGGGAGAGATTCCCTCCCTCTCTCCCGGCCCGACGTCTGCAAAGGAGTTATACTCAGTCTGTTTGCTTACCTTCTCCTCAGCCTTGGCCTCTGCCTCCATCAGTGGCCAGAAACTGCTCTAAGGTAGCCACTGACCTCCTTACAGCCATGTCCTCAATGCTATGACCCCCGCCCTGTCTCTGTGCCGTTCCCCTGCCTCTTCCACTAGAGCCAGTGGTTCTCAACCTTCTGGCCCTTTAAATACAGTTCCTCCTGTTGTGACCCAACCATAAAATTATTTTCGTTGCTACTTCATAACTGTCATGTTGCTACTGTTATGAATCGTCATGTAAATATCTGATATGCAGGATGGTCTTAGGAGGCCCCTGTGAAAGGGTCGTTTGACCGCCAAAGGGGTTGCGACCCACAGGTTGAGAACCGCTGCGACTAGACTGAATTAGAGCAGAAATCCTACCCTCCGCCTCAGCCCCCAGCCTCGCCCAATGTTTGGCACCTTCTGGTTTGCAGAACCAGTGGCCTGAGTTTTCATTTCTGTGACCTTGAGTCTGTCACCTCACTTTTCTGGATGTCTGTTTTCTCAGACAGTAAAGGAAGGTGAACGGTGTGGGGGGCCCCTCTTTTCCCTTCAGTTTGTTAAGAGCTCACCTTCAAGGGTCTTGAGGGGGTCAAAACTCTCCCCACTTCACCCGGGCAAAAGGAGCAGGTATGTCCCCTTTACTGCCAGGCAAACTCTTGGATTTTCGCTTTCCCTTTGGCCCTTGGGCCCGTGCCCCAAAACTATTCCTTTGCCTTCTGTTGCTTCTTGGCTTACAGCCAGGTTGAGTGACCTTGAGGACATGGCATGCTCACCTTCCCAAGCGATACGCCCGGGATGCAGGGGGCTGCACAAGACAAGCCCACGAGTATTCCAAACTCCAGGGAGCTCTGTTCACTGTGGGCTGGGCTGGGTGCGACATTCCCACACTTGAGTCACACCTTCTATATTGTCACTAGAGGCCCGGTGCACGGATTCGTGCACTGGTGGGTCCCTCGGCCTGGCCTGCGCCCTCTCACAATTCGGGACCTCTTGGGGAGTGTTGGATAGCCGGTTTTGGCTTGATCCCCACAGGCCTGATCCAGACAGGAGGGAGCCTGATCCTGTGCGTTGAGCGTCTGTCCCCTAGTGGTCAGTGTGCGTCATAGCACTGGTTGTTTGGTCGCTTAGCTTTTATATATATAGATAATGTTTCTCCCCTAGAGTTGATCCCCTTCCACTTGTTAATCATTTCTGTTGCATGTACTGAATCCCCTCAAATCTAAACGTCTTTTTCCTTAGAGTTGCAGGAATCAGAACCAAACAGTGTCCCACAGGCCAGTTTCCACTCCAGCACTACGGGGTTTAGAGGGGAGGGATCATCTCGCTAATGGCTTGGTGGCACAAAGATCCCATCAGTCAACAACATTCAAGTTTCCACTCTCATCTGGAGGTCAAAGCTTCTGGTGCGCCCAGCTCATTATCCAAAACACTGACCGTCCTGCTTTGGCTTTCTTGCTCTCTGTCTGCACGAGGTGTCTGCTTATTGGGTCAAAGGCCCCAGCGCGCCACAGTCACCTCTGAAATTAAAAGGGGAAAAACACATCCACCTTGGGCATCACACACATAAAGAGCAGTCCCACCACACCCACCTGAATGTGAGATTAGTCAGCAAACCATCAGAAGTGAATCTAAATGATGTCAGGCAGAGTTCAGTGAGAAGTCATGGGATAAAGGAACACACTGGGTCCAGCTGATTAAAAAGATAATTAATTGTAAAAAATAAGATTGGACCTGGTTACCCTTTGGAAGGGCCTTCCAGGGACTGCACAGGCCCCTCTGGACCTCTTGGATGACTCTGGATGGGCCACTGCTCTCCTGTCTCTTTTACAGTCCCAGCTGCCACAGTCCCAGGAGGAAAGAGAGGGCACGCACACACGATTTTCTGGAAGGACGTTGGAAAAGGGACTGGAGACTGGTGTGAGGCAGGAGCTGACAGCTAACCAGGGAGGGGGCACCCTGGAATAGAGACCATGCGAGGTCTCAAAGGGGCTCTGATCAACCAGGAGAGAGCACGTGAACAAGGGGGTGGGCCACATGTTCAAGCACGAGTAGTCACGTGAGGAGGAGCCACGTGAAGACTGAAGGGGTGTGGCCAGGAGCCCCCAGAAGCTGAAGAGGCCGGAAGGTTACCCCCTGGAGCCCTTCGAGGGACCACAGCCCCCGACACCCTGATTGCAGATTCTGGGCCCAGAACGGGGAGAGCACATGTTCCTGTCTGTTTAGGCCAGTCTGTAGTCATGGGAGCGGCAGCCTCAGGAAATGCACCCCTCCTTGCCCCACCTTTTGGGGCTTTGGGTTCTGGGAACAGCTGAGCCCTGTGCCCCGGCACAGGAGACTCCTAGACCCCTCACTGCGGGGGCTCACAGGGGATTCATCCCTGTGTCTGTGCCTCGGTCCGGTCTCTCACTGCCCCAGGGGCTCCTTGGCAGGGACAGTGCAGTGGGCACACCAGGGCAGGCTGCTCGGTGGGAAGGGCAGGCTACGTGGCTCAGGGACTCCTCCCTTTGCCGAGCCCCCAGCTGCTGGATGATGCAGGGAACTCCCCAGCCCCGCCCTTACCTCCCCAGCCCTCCCCCAAATGCAGTGGTTCTCAACCTTCCTAATGCCGTGACCCTTTAATACAGTTCCTCATGTTGAGGTGACCCCAATTTCATTGTTACAAATTGAACATAATTAAAGCATAGTGATTAACCATAAAACAACATGTAATTATGTATGTGTTTTCCGATGGTCTTAGGCGACCCCTGTGAAAGGGTCGTTCGACCCCCAAAGGGGTCGCGACCCACAGGTTGAGAACCGCTGCCCTAATGAGTCCAGCCTGGGGCTCTGCTTCCTGGAGCACCTGGGTTGACAGGAGCCAGCAACTGGGTTGTGGTGCCCATATTCCAGATGCCAACACTGAGGCTCAGGGAGGGGGAGCAGAGGTTCCTAGCCCCAGCCCACCTCCCCCTCAACTCAGCCCAGCTCACAGGGGGCTACCCCAGCTGATGCCTGGTTGCCATGGTGTTAAAGGAGGAGATTTCTGAGAAACAATCCAAAACACACACCAGCTTCCTCACTCCCTCTCTCCAGCTTCAAAGCCTCCTTTTGTGCAGGTAAGTGGGGACCTCTTCCTGGCCAGGCAGCCGGGAGCAAAGGTCAAGGAGGGAGAGGGTCCACGTAGTGGGTTCTGGGACCCCAACCTCACCCAGCAGATCTCCTGGACCCGGGCTCCAAGCCCTCCCACAGTTCCCAGACCAGGCGGGCTCCTTCCTGACTCCCTGCCTTGCACATGCAGTTCCCTCCACCTCCAATGCCCTCCTCATCCTTCAAATCCTAGCTCGGCTTTAACTCCACTGGAGAACCTTCCCTGAGTCACTTGGGGCTCCCCCTGCATCCTGCACCTGCCCCAGTCACAGCTGTTTTCTGGATGACGCTCTCACGGGGCGGGGAGGTCTTGGGGATCTAGCTTTGCCGTTGTGCCCCAGCCCCTGGCACAGACAGGTGCTCAGTAATTCCAGAAGGAAGGGAAGGGAGCAAACACCTCTCAGAGGACTGGAGAGGATCTGGACCGTGAGCACCTGGCCCAGGGCTGGGCCCGGAGCAAAGCCCCCTCCCTCCCTTCCTGCCACCTCCACTTGAGCTTGGGCTCCAGCACCTTCTGCCTCACCTGGTTTGGAGCCGGCTCAGGGGTCATCTCCGTACCTGCAGGCCTGTGTCTGTTGCCCATTTGGGTGCGAGGTAGTCACACCAGGATGCAGCTGTGCACTGGACTTCACAGGAGGCAGTGTGTTTGGGAGAAAGGCCTCCATTCTGGAAATCCCAGACTGTGCAAACCTGCCGGGGCCCGAGGGCTGACCTTGAGCAGGGTTTTCACAGGAATACTTTCTGCAAACAAAGCCTTACCCGAGGGCCAGTATATAAAACAGCTGGAAACTAAGCTGCTTGGGGCGAAGTGGTTAAGTGGTGGGTGTGAAGGCGCCTGGGAGAGGGGACCCGGGTCCTCTTTCCCCTGTAGCTCTGGGTCCCGGGGAGATGGGGGCTGGGGTTAGTCCTGGCGGTGGGATGGGGTGGCCAGGAGGGAGGGAGAGCCCTGGGGAGAGTCCAGTGGCTGAAAGTTACTGGTACAGAAGGGCTTTAGTATTTTCAGAACTGCGTGTTCATGCCAGTGTGGCTGGGCCAAGGAACTCTCTCACAGCAAGAAGTCAGTCTATACAAACAAAAATGAAAATATGTCCTTGGAAAAAATCATAATGACTTCAACCTTTAATGTTCTCACAGTTTCTTTATTTTTAATCTTGAATATTTTAGGGGAAGTATCTCTTGTCTAGAGGAAATATTTATATGAATTCAGCAATTCTATCAACTTTTTTCTTTTGTGAAATTCAAGTAAAATTAAAATTGTATCCAAAATATGATTGTCATGGTTTTTTGTTTTTTAAATATTTTTATTGATTCCAGAGAGGAAGGGAGAGGGAGAGATAGAATCGATGAGAACCATTTATCGGTGGCTGCCTCCTGTACGCCCCCTACTGGCGGATAGAGCCTGCAACCTGGGCATGTGCCCTTGACCGGAATCGAACCCTGGACCCTTCAGTCTGCAGGCCGATGCTCTATCCACTGAGCCAAACCGGCTAGGGTGATTGTTATGGTGTTATAAAAGTATCTCTAACCCCTCCTCCCCCCCCAAAAAAAGATTAAAATAAGATTGGGCTCCAGCCCAGTATTTGCATTTGTGTGTGTGTGTGTGTGTGTGTTTTTTTAAGAATTTGCTTTTGACAAAGATAAACCGAAGGATTTAATACAGTCATGTTGGGGGAATTCAGTTGTTCTTTTATAGGCGTTGAAGAACCAGAACAAAGCAACAGTCAGTTTCAAAGTGCAGCTCAACTCCCCCTCTGTTTGTTGTTCTGTTCATAAACATACAAGCTATTTTTCTTTCATCTGCACAGGACTCATGCAATATGGAGAATCCATAATAGGTTTAAACCAGATTTATAAATAAATGCGCAGAGTGGTGGTCAAGCCAGAGATCTTTGGCCCTAAGAAAAGATCTCAATGTCCCCGGCTGGAATACTTTTTAAAAGAAGAATCTCTTCAAAGGCCTAAAAGCCAACTGACTTGCTAGCGATAAGGAAAAGCAGCATCTCTTCCCTAAATTGTTAAAACCCTTAAAGGCATCTGAGATGCCCAATTGTTGGACAACAGGGAGGTTTAATCTCCACATAGGGAATGGGAACAATTCTCCATGGATGGCTCACTGTCTCCATGTCCAGACACAGGGGGGCTGAACACAGGGGAGGAGGGGAGCTGGGAAGTGATGCCAGAACACTCTTATTTGGACCGGAAACAGCGACGCCAAAGGTGCTGTGAAACCGCTTGCCTGAAATATTGTTTTGATAAATAAGCCATATCCTTGTGGAATTGAAATCTCCAACTGTTCCACTGGCACGGACATCTCTGCAGTGACAGCACATGCCCCAGATTGTGGAGTTAACTTGAATTAAATTTCAGACGTGGGGGAGCTAAGGGAGGGGGTGGTGGCAGTGGGAGGGTTACGAACAGTATGCTGGGGCTCTGATGTTGTCACAACCAGATGGCTTCAACTGTATCATTTAAACAAAAACACACACATCCAGAAATAATGTAATAATGACAGGAGAGGCACGGAGTGGCTTCCCCAGGACCTGAAATCCTAACAGCTTTGGACCCTCAGTCAAGTCCACGTTAGAAATTCCATAAAGACTGAAAAGTCCTACCAGGGATCTTCTCCTGCCAGAAGCGTGGTGCCAGGATGGCTAGCCCCGCCCCTGAGGACATATCCTCGAACTCTCTCCGAGTGAGGCAGAAAGCAAATCTCCGGTCTGGTTTGTCTTCCGGGAGCCTCTGGAGAGCAAGCGGCAAGGCACCTTCCCAGAGCTTTGCTCTTGCTGTTCCCACAGGAGGAAGCTTTACCTCAGATCCACAAACACTTCAGAGAAGACACTTCTTACAGTGACTGACCATCTTTTCAGGGCTCTACATTAGAACCGTCACTCAACAGTTCTGTGGTCTTAGCATGTCACGTGATTTCTCTGGGTTCCAACATCTCTCATCTATAAAATGGGAAGATGCTATTTATCACTTGTCTCACCAAACATCAAGCCGTTGGGAAGTTCCGATGAGATACTGTGCATGGAAAGTTCGCTGAAACCTTGAGAATTGCTGGGCAAATGCAGTCACCTGAGGGACAATGTGGGTGCAGGAGACTCTGTGTATGCCCTGATCCCCGGAACTGTGTGCTGATCTGGGGAGTGAGGACCGAGGAGGCACAGGGACAGCAGCCAGAACTTGGAGAACTGGGCGGTTCCTCACACAGGTGATGCTTAGAAGGACACTGAAGAGTGCAATGGATTGGTCGGTTTCCAATAAGCAAATCCTGTCTGATTATATTGATAACAGATCTTATTTACTTCATTCCAGGGGTGGCAAGATAAATGAAAATTGGAATATTTGCAAAGGCTAAAGTCACTGAAGGGAACTGGAAGATGAAATATGTCGAGTTTCCATCTAAGTCAAATAACACATACGTTGGCCACATGGCCAATGCATTTCCCACTGTATCCCACCTTCCGACCCGCACTGCTATGACCAATGCAGAAGAGGAGCCCAGAGCATTCCTGTGAGCTCGCTGGGAATTCAGTTATCACATCAAGTCGGTGACAGAATCAATCAGAGATAACTTCCCTTTATTTAATCTCCACATTCATGTCCCCTTGATCTTTTTATATTTCACTGGGAGGACACTGAGAGTAGGTCTTAGAATGTGTAGGGTGCAGAAAGCCCACTTCCATTACCTGTCTTGGCAGAGGCAGGAGCCTGATCCCCAGTAGGAGGTGAATTGTGAGATCTTCAAGGACAAGAGACTGGCAGATGCTGGTAGCTCACCAAGGAACCTGAGATTAGGGAGATGTAATAAACCCCACCGCTCAGACCTTTCAAACATTATCTCTGCAAACTGCAGATCAAACTAGGCCTTCAAAATCCCTTAAGGAACTCAGACCCAAAACACCAATCAGAGGAGTGAAACAAAAGACCAGAGATACCACACAGTACAAAATAGTCATTATTTATATTTTCAAAAAGAAAAAAAAATTAACATTTGGAAGTTCTCTCCTGTAGGAAGAGGAGTGAATTGGAAGGAACAGGACTGGCTCCTATGCAGGTGCAGGTACGAACAGCTGAGCAATCGGGGCTGGGATTTTTTTCACACAGCGTTAATAATAAAATTTCCTTTTCTTTTCTCTTCTTTTTATGTTTTGTGTTTTTGTTGTTTTTTCTTAGAAAAGGGGGGAGGAAGGAGAAATAAAATTGGAGAAAAATGCCAAAAAAACATTTTCCACAATATCTAAAATCAGAGAGCTATAGTTCTTGTCAAGACAGTATGAATTCTGGGTGAATTATTTTTTTTCCAGTTTCCAACACCAATAAAGATTTTTTGCAAAAGCCACCACATCAGAACACTCATCTTCCAGATCAAATAACCTCCTTCCCCTTTCGCCTTCGCTTGTCGTTTTTCATAAAGGGATAAAAGAATGTATTCTGTTCTTGCAAACAGTAAGTGCTAACAACAAGAGAGCTCTTCTGATACTTGCATGGTGGTGAGAAGTTTTCACAAATATCCAAGTTTTAGCACAGTTGGATGGACTGAAATTTCTCTCAATATAAATAGTACTGGAATCCACAAACTGATCTTTGAGAAATTCTGCAAAAATCCTTTCTTGTTTCCTCTTCTTCCCCTTCTCTTAAAACTAACGGTCCTTCTTTTTTTTCCTTTTTGCTCCAGGCACCTGACGATTTGTTCTGCTCAGTTAGATGCAGACAGATTTCTCCAAGTACCACTGCAGGGCTGTCCTCAGGGCCAGCGCCTAACCGAATCCCCACAGGATCAGACTCGGTCAGGCCAAAGGGAACACAGTGACGCAGCGACAGGGTTTCATTAGGTTGAACAGCCCGAGTCCCGGCCTTCCCTCCCCCCATCCCCCAAGGTTACTTAGTGCTGTTTTAAAAGTCTGGGGCCGAGATGCAGTCTTCCCCCCACAGTAGAGTCAAAGCTCCACAGATTGCGCTGTCTACCTGGTGGTCAATGGCAGCCACAGTGGCTGCTGCTTCTGGAAAATAAATGGAGTCTCACAGGCAGGATCTTAGGACTGCTTCAGGCGCTTGCGTGGAGGTCCCAGAAAGGGGCACTGTGCTGAAGCCAGAGAGCGGTATGCCTCAGCCACCAAGTGGGGATGTGACACCACCATTGCCTTCCACCCCGAGGTCTCCAAGACATCCGAGGCATGACTAGGAGAAATATGAGAGATGAGTTACCAAACTAGGGAGTGAAGGATGGGTTAAACAGCCGCCTAGACAGCCTAATTTCCCAGAGTTTGCTGTAAAGGGTATCAATGCAAGTAACACTCAGATAGAAAATCCTTGATATGCATGAGAATTTGCTTGTTAGAGGGTATGCAGATCGCTGACCAGATTGTGGCTGTTGTGACTCTGAAAACCAGGACTTAGAGCTACTATATTACTAACTACAAGGTGCCAGGACTTAGAGCTACTATATTACTAACTACAAGGTGCCAGGACTTAGAGCTACTATATTACTAACTACAAGGTGAAATGTCCCTCAGGCTAGTCTCTACACTATCAAAGCTCTTTACATTTTTAAAATCCTCACCCCAGGATATGATTTACTGATGTTAGTGAGAGGGGAAGGAGGTGGGGCGAGAAACATCGGTGTATGAGAGAATAAATGATTGGTTGTCTTCCATACACTCACACAGGGGCTGGAACCCGCAACCTTTAGGTGCAGGGGATGATGCTCCAACCAGCTGAGCCCACCTGCCAGGGCTGTCAATGCTCTTTATGTTGCTAATGAAGAGACAAGAGACAGCTCATAGCTTCCTCCTGGCTCTGCCATTTCCTAGTGCCCTAACCACAGAGCTGGGGTCTATCTGAATGAAAAGGAGGGATACTAACCACACTTCCTTGAATGGTTCCATCTACAAAGCACCAAGCAAGTGTCCACCACAGACGAGCACTCACTAGGACCATCACCTGGTGGTCTCCTCTTTTTCCTCAATCGGTAACTCCTTCGAAACAATCTTACAAACAGCCTTAGAGGGCATGGTTTCCTGATTTGGGGCATTTTCTGTGATGAATCATGTTCACTATTTGCCTGGCCACCTCTTAGACCAGCGGTCGCCAACCTTCCGGGCCTCATGGACCACCACTGGTCTGCTGACCACCGGTGTCGGGAGCCGGTCCATGCTTGCTGTTTCAAGGGACCTGGCATATATGGCATACTGTTCTTAATATGTTTGCTCACCTTCTTGGCACTATGTGTTTTAACCAAGGTCTCTGAGAAAGGTTGTTTCCCCAGGTAGGGATTTTCCCCCGAAGTTAGGGAGGGAATAAAACTAAGTGCCAGGCGGGTAATTAATCACTTTAACTACAAACAATCATGCTTAAGCTGCATAATCTTTACTCCCTGGAATGGAGATAAGAAACGCCCTAACCTTTGTAATAGAGATTGATAGGATTGAATCAACTGGTATAAATACAGATGTAACAAGACAGAAAGAGACAGAACTTAGAAGAGAGCCAAGAAGACAGAACCTACAGACAGAAGAACTTCGCTGGAGAGAACATGGCAAAAGATCCTGGACTGAACCTGACTACAGAAATATGGCAAGAGAACCTGACTAGAACCTGGTTGACTGAACCTGGCTGGAGAACCTAGCGAGGGAACATGGCTACAGAACCTGACTGGAGATCCTAAGCAGAACCTCTCTGGAGATCGAGACCAGAACTTGGCTGGAGATCCTGGCTAGGCTGCTGATCAACTGAACACTGTCTCCGTGTCATTCCTTCCTCGCCGACTCCGTCCACACCTTTGGGGACCCCTGGACCTGCTGGGGCTGGACCCCGGCACACCGGTTGGCAACTGCTGTCTTAGACCCATCTCTGAGGTTGTTGTGAGAACTGTTGTTGTGAGGGTTTTATGAAACCTGCTCTTTTTTGGGGTTTTTCCAAATGCTGTTCCCCATCAGGCAGGGGAGTAGAACATGCCCCACTGAGAATTATTTCAGAAAGTAATATGGCCAGGTCATTTGTCATTTAAGGTTGAAGGAACAGATCTACTGGAATGAACATTTCTTTCTCAAAGCATTTCTTTCTCTACTGATGACCCCTTCTCTTTTCCCCATTCCACAATGGACCATTAGATATATTTTACTAACTCATAAAAACACACTTCTGTTCACCCAGAGATCTGCATGCCTTTCATCAGGCCAGTGAATGTGAAGTAAAGATGCTATCATTTGGGGAACACAGCACATTATCATTTTCATCAATCTGATCACTACATGGAAGTAAAACACCTCACTCAGCAATCAAATTAGACCCGTGAAAGCAAAACCCTCTTCCACACTGTCAAGATGAAGGGAAAGATGAAAACTGTATTTACTACTAGAAGTTAATGAAGCTCCTCGTCTATTTTGTTCACTAATGCAGTCTTTTCACTTCTCCAGCTGCCCCAACTACCCTGGAGGAAGGACTCGGAAGATGCCAACTCACTAGTTGATGAAGTCCACGGCCTGCGTTTTCAATTGATCTGCGCTGTGGAGGTCAGCCAAGATGAGAATCTCTGCGGCGTTCTCCACAGAGAGGTTGCTGCAGAGGGCGTCCTCACACATGACCTTTAAGCGCTCCAGGGCGTACTGTAACACAAGCACTGCCGTCAGAACAGAATAGCTCTGGGCTGACCGCTCCTGAAGCTGTACCATCATGTAACGGAGACATGAACAAATCGTGCATTCAGTGAGAAGGCTACGACTGTCATTGTAAAACATAACCATACTCCAAATGCTGAGATGAAGACAGCTAAAATAACGTGCATACCTACCACTCCAGTTCTACAGTGTACCTAGGAGAAAAAGGGCAATTATGAAATAGACCCACATCCTCACGTTTACCCTGTCCCGATATTATTCAAGTGTTTCTTAAACCATCACTTCCTACCCTCACAATGACAGATCACTCTGCTTCAGGTCACCAGGGACATGACATGTTCAGTGTCTGCAGTCCTTTCATTCGGAGCCGCACTAGGGTGAAACACAGTCACCGGCCTGGCAGGATATCCTGACTGGCCCACTGGGCTGTGGAAAGGAGCCTGTGGTGCTTTCACCAGCATCTCTGCCACGAGCTGTTCCTGAATGAGGGTCAACCCCAGCCTCCTTTCAAACAGAGGGTAAATGGAGTCCTATTTTATTGGGGTTGAGGTTAAGATTCTCAGGGTAGAAAAACAAAGCAACAAAGACCCTGGGCTCCAGTTTCAGTCTAAAACTTCTTCCAAGTAAAGGGTATAAATATTTGTAAATGAAAGTCTAGGTTAATATTGGGCACATTTCATTTAGTTGATTTGTTTTGACGCAACTGTACTCCTTGCTCTCAAATATGAGATTATGAACTTACTAAGGAGCTTCAAGGACAAGGAGGAGGAAGGCATAAAGAGGAGGCACAAAATAAAATGTCATTCATCAGTTCACAGGAAAGGGGTTTGGTTGGGGGTCTCCAGTCTCCCTACAGGTCCCATCTTAAGGAGCCTCAGAACTCAGTGGCATAATATTCCTCTAAGCGGAATCATGGCAATCAAACCAGGCCAATTTTATTTTTATGAATTCTGGGTGAGGAGGCATATCTGCTGGCACTTTGATCTCCTGCAGCAAAAAGAGAATTTTATTGGTTTTGGTACAGCTTTAATTTTTACATTTGAGTAACTGGAAAACAGTTTCCATGGAAAACAGGAATGACACTAGACAAGCAAGAAATTAGGTTTTTGTTTTAAGAGGCTGGGAAAGGTTTGGTAAATGTTCAGTTTTTACACAGTGCTGCACAGAATATTCCTCTTATCCTTTCTCAATACTTTCTTTTAAAAGGACTTTTGCTGTGAATAGCTCTGATCCGTACTGCATAATTAGACAAAAGTAGCCACTGCTGTCCCTTGGGGGACCAAGTTTTTTTCTTAATTATACTTCTGAAAAACCTGCCTAATGGCAGTGCTCACCCGAGAGATTGAAATTGTGTCTCCCGGCCTGGCCAACGTGTTTTGTTTTGTTTTTGGTCTAATTACACATGTCCCCAGGAGACTGGGAAAGCTCAGAAGACGCTGTTGCAGTCTATTGGGTAAATTCTAGAGGTTTAGATCCTTCCATGAAAGTTTCTTATTCTGTTTTCCTGACGCTTACAAGGAGGTATAAAGGTAAGAATATTTTCCAATAAGCTTGAAGCAAGGAGTGTCTAATGGGAAATTCTGAATGGAATTTGAAAACACACCCTTCAGTTATTTCTCATTCATAAATTTAAAGTATTGCTGTGATTCAACTGCTTTAGCTTTTAAAATCTCAATTTAATGCATTGTACCGAAAATACCATTCTTAGAATGTCACTTCAGGCTGATCCCTATGCTCTGAGCTCTTACTGTAGTAGGTGCCCAGTAAGTTCTCTGGTTGAGGAGCAGAAATGAAAACCCAGGGACATATGTCTAACCCTGGCCCTAAGAATATACAACTCTGAGCCTTAGTATTTCTGTCTAAAAAGTGGGCCTTTCAATGCTACTCACCTTTAGGGGAGCTAGAAGATGAGAGGAAGATAAACGCCTGTGTGTAAGCACCAAGTGACTGCTTCAGTGAAAATTAAAGGGCAGATGAGTCAGAATCACTATAAAATTCGTATTTATAAAAAGCAGGTATTGGGCGGTAGCCAATTTGGCTCAGTGGATAGAGTGTGGGCCCTCAGACTTAAGGATCAAAGGTTCGATTCCGGTCAAGGGCATGTACCTTAGTTGCAGGCTCAATCCCTGGCCTGGTGTGGGTGAGTGCAGGAGGCAACCAATCAATGTGTGAGACACATCAATTCTGCTCTCTCTCTGTCTCTCCCCCTCCCTTCCACTCTCTCTAAATATCAATGGAAAAAATATCCTCGGGTGAGGATTAACAACCACCACAAAAGCAGCAGGTATTGGGCTGTGTGCCTTCAACTTCCTCAGAGCTCACAATGTGTATTTCCTTACTGTCTCCACTGGAAGCAAGTTTCCTCTGGTCAGAGCTGAGCTAGACTGAAAGGGAATGGGATGTTCGCATTGCTTAACGGTACTAATTCAGTCTTGAAAGGTAATATGCAGGATACAGTATTATTCAATCCTTTTCATCTGTAGCATCGATTGGGTTTACATGCCTTATCCTCTACTAACACTCCAAAATGCTGATCAATAAAGATAAAACCTCCACTGTCAATACAGGCGCTTTCCTCTGTCCTCAGGGATGCAAAGGAAGGTGGAAGGAGACTAGTCCCATGAGCAAATCCTGAAAAGGCGCCAGTGCCCTTACAGAGCCAGAGCCAGCTCTGCCTCACATGGGCACTGCAGCATCCTGGCAGAAAGAAGGGACACTTCCAGCGGAGAACCACCTTTCTCAGAGAGTCTACTATTGGATGGGTTTAAGTCCTTTGACATTCTTGCCGCAACCCCCCTTCCCAACACAAGAAAAGCTCCGACAGGATAAACAGTGATAACCCCCACCCCCGTCATACTTCTTGAGACCACAGGGCTTGGGGGACAGACAGGTCACTGAGCTCTCTTCAATGTGTTTATACAATGAAAGTCAGTTTCCCAAAGTGTGCTTTGGGGAACACTAATCCAGGGGTGATCTTTCAGGAAAAGAATTTCAGAGTTAACTAAATTGGAGAAATGCTATGATATTGCACATGAACATACTAAAGGTTCTGAGAAATCCTGCAATAAAATAGCAACAATACACAAAACCTCGCATTTGACTTGGTTAAACTCAGTGTTTCATTGGGATTGAGCCTGCAACTGAGGCGCATGCCTCCCCCCTGCTCCCCACCCCCCCCCCAGCTTATTTTGGGAATCACTGATCTGTTGTTTTAGGTAATCGCATTTCCTTGTTAAGATCCCATTTTCACTTTCACACTTTAACATTTCTCAAATCAAAATGTATCTTACAATCAAAGTATACATTTACTGTAGTAGTAGCTCTTACTTCCCAAAGAGATATTAATCGTCTTACAATTTTGAATATTTCAAAAACTACTTAGGGGAAAGTTAGAAATGCTAACCAGGACACTGGGAAAAAGATTATTCTCTTACTGAAAAAGTTTAAATAAAAGTTAATGAACCCAACAACATTTTATACATTATAAAGCCAAATTATAAATCCAAATGTGAGTCTTAAATATCACTATGGTTAAATCTGAGAGGTAATTTAGCAGACTTCTTCTTTTCCATACGTAGAGTGGCCATATATAATTTACCATTCAAAACAGGATGCTTTTGAAAATAAAAAGGGCGCTTTCAATAATTGGGCTGCAGCACAAGTATGAAACAGGACTGTCCAGCCAAACTAAGATATGTGCTCATCTTACAATGCAGCATAGAAGCCCCGCCATGAAACTCAAGAAGTTACAGAAACTCCTAGTTTTGTGATTATTTTTCTATTCCTATCTCACCTTGTCAGCAGCTGCCAGCAAATCATCAGCC
The DNA here is from genome assembly GCF_963259705.1 of Myotis daubentonii. NCBI lineage: Eukaryota > Metazoa > Chordata > Mammalia > Chiroptera > Vespertilionidae > Myotis > Myotis daubentonii. The sequence continues at coordinate 46,497,378 of NC_081855.1, read as the reverse complement.
ATTTTGTCCAGGTTTGGAGCTTTCCCCGTGTAAATGAAGCACATCATTTCCTTAAAAACTTCAGGCTCCACATCATTGATTTCAACCCGATTCTATGCCAGAAAAACTGGAAGTCAGAAACATTCCAGCAAAACAAATTCCCTAAACAATTTTCATGATTTTAAGCTCTAGTGAGGAGAGAAGCTTGTATCATTTAAAACCTAACATGAATGAAAAATTGCTCTTTGCCATATTTGATTATAATATTCTCCATCATATGTACCACCTTTGTTTTCAAAGACAACTATAGCTTTCATTTTTTTACCTTTCTTTTCTTGAGTAGAAACACATGTCTAATACCCTCAGCCCAAACCCTCTGGATGATCTGCCTGGGAGAGAGTGAGTCTCCTTTACCTAGAATCCTTCTGGACTACCTCTCTCCACTCTCACAGTGTCCCTTCAGGGAATTCATAATCCATTTTAGTAACACAGTAAGAAAAGATAATTAGGAAAATAAATCTGCTGCCAAATTGGAAAACTCATCTGAATCTAGTCACCTAGCTAGAAGACATATTTTTATCCTGATACATACCTTTTTGCTCTCCTCCATTTCATGTTCAAACATGGCACTAAAAACTGGAGAACGAGCTAGAAAGTGAAAGGCAACAGAGACAGATGTGGTTATCACGTTGTAAATCACTCAGTTCTGTTATGTAGAAGAGGTCATTTTCTTTGCTGTCACACTGGTATAGGAATGGGTCTTAGCCTCAAATTATATCAGAATTATAAAATTCATTTCTTTTTATATTATACCAGTAAGTTAGTAATTACAATACATAGTCAAAAAAAGAAAATGCTACTTACAAAATAATTTATTAGCTAGATTCCAAACATTCATGTTTTAAGGAAATTACTCAAATTTATCTATATGTTGGATGACAATGATATTCTCTGGGTAGATTTGGGGGTTCAACTGGAAGGTCCTTTGGGGTTCTAAGCAGGATGTCTTGATACCTACATTTTTGCCTGGAAAAAAGACACCTACTTTCCCCACATCCAGGGACCACACAGCGAGGAGGCCCAGAACAAGGCTCAATGGCATCCACTAACTAGATGAAACGCATGCTCATTTACGGCAGGTTTTCTGGTCCTTCCAGCCTTGCATTCTCAACAGAGATGATAACTTCCCAAAGAGGCAAGAAAAAGAAATCTTAGGGATTACATCGTTTGTAGCCCTTCAAAGCTCAACCCTAATAAAAAATACAAAAAAATGAAATAAAATTTAAAAAAAGCTCAACCCTACCTAACAAAATCTTATTCCTTAGTATTTAATGTCTCTCATTGGGGATAATTTAATTTTTCCCCGAGGGGTGGGAATAACGAAAAAAGGTTAAGAAACAGTGTTCTAAGTCATGCCCAATTCTAGTCTAATGAACACTATAAATAATAAGTAAACTTAATTTCAACCATGAAAGTAATAAAATGGCTAAGAACTCAAATCTTATCATGTTGTCCGACAATCAGGGATTTGGTGAAAGTTAAGACTACCAATCTCTAACTGAGAGAGGAAGAACAGATGGAATATATACAGGGCTTTGAGCTAACAGGTAACTGGAACTTTGACTTACAGTTTATGTTAGGAAGGACTAATTTTAGATCTGCCATTTTTTAACCACACATCTTGGGCAAATCACTAAACCCTCTGAGCCTCAATGCTTTAAACTATTCCAAAGGATATTAATTCTCCTTGTTCTTATCTCAGAAGGGCTGCAGACTAAAAGGTACTAAATAAATACATTACAGAAATTGAAGACTAAAGGGCTGGTGATTTTAATAAAGAGGGAAGTGTCCAAAGCAGTGATATGCTTAGAGGGTCATCATTGGATAGACAGAAACTGAGGTTATGAAATAAATAAAATCACCCAGGGAGAATAAGGAGAATGAAAAGAGAACTGAGAGAACACCAATGTTTAAAAGGATGCGTGAAGAAGAGGGAGGCCACACATCAGAGGTAGCCAGAGACTCAGAAGAAAACTAGAATAAAGGAGCCAAATAATATATGAACGAGAGTCCCTCAAATGTAAGAACTAGCCAGCCATATTACTTTGGAAAACTGCTTTCATTGCATGTAGATGAACTGAGGATAGTGAGAGGAGACAAGTTGAGACAGTAAATGTGCTAACTTAAGAAATTTAGCTCTAGGAGAGAGAGAGAGAGAGAGAGAGAGAGAGAGAGAGAGAGAGAGAGAGAGAGAGAGAGAGAGAGAGAGAATGAGAATGAGAATGAGTAACTAGGGGGAGTAGCCTGAGCCTGTTCATAGACTGAGGGTGAACAGGCAATAGGAGAAAGAGAGTTGATGAAGATACCAGATAACAAGGGTATAAGTGGCAGAGTAAGAAGAAGAAGGAGGCAGCATGGGATATGAAACAGAACAGAAGTAGAAAGTACAGTACTCTGGACACAAGGAAGAACACCCCTTCCACCAAGAATGCAGGGAAAATGCAGGTAAGGTGAGAGGCAAGAGCTAAGGGACAGGGCCTCAATTTTCTCTTGGAAGAAGTAGCAAGGTCATCTTTTAGGAGTTGGAGATTAAAGGAGAGTAGTGACGTTCTGAAGTAGCTATTGTTGAGAAAAAGAAAGGGAGCTGACTAACTGTAGGAAGAGTTCTTGGCAGTGCTGAGGACCCAGCTGAGTATGGAGCGCTAACCTAAGAGTTGATGACTTTCTTTAGCAATACACGGTAACATCTAGTTCAGAGAGGGAACAGAAAGATGGTTAGATTGAGCCAGAGTGGGGTTTTCCAGGTGTGTATTTTAGAACAGAGCTGAGAATCTTGGTAAGAAATTTGTTGCTGAAGGTTCATGCTACTTCCTTTTATGTCTTATGGCCTGAATAGAAGTCTGTGGCTGGCTGCTATGCTTTCACGTGAAGTAAAGTCAACCCTGCCCTGTCAGTTCCCCTCTGTGTCACTCTTTCTAGCCTCAAAGACAAAGGGCCTATTATTAGAATAAGACCTGATCCTCCATGTCACAGGCAATATTCTTATCCTTCTGATATGTTTATATGGAAGACAAGGCTAAGATCTCCAGGGCAGGGGACTTAACTGAACGTAGTTTATCCTGAGTCCAGAATCCTCTCTGTTATATCCTAAGTCCCTGTTTAGGAACTAATACTTGATCCTAAGCAGTGTTTTGGCATCTGTTCTCTAGGTGCAAAGGCATTCAATACATATCATCATCCATTCCTTGAAAATGGTGGCCTAAGTCCACTACAGAGAGGAAGAATAGAAATACCATTTTTATGCAGAGTTGCCTTTTTGATTATGACAACTAATGTCACCACAATATAAAAATATATTTAGTTGCAATTTTTTTTCACTAGTTCAAAAGGCTGAAGTTATTCTACAGGTCATTATGCAGCCACTGGTTTGCCTTGTTCCACCAAAACGAACGCTCCTTACGAATAGATACTGACCTGCTAAGATAGCTTTGTGAGCCTGGAATTCCTGGCCAGCAACACACAAACAACAGTCTGTGAACCGGGAATTCTCCCAAAGTCCTCCTAACTCATCTGCCAACCGGCACTCGGGAACCTTCACCATATTCATGGTATTCTGGCCAGAAATGTTGACGGAATCTTGCACCACACTCACCTGTAAAGACAAGGAAACAGTCCAAAGCTTTTGTTATCAGGAATTTTCTTCCCAGCAGGAAGAGAGATGATTTATACCTCATTCAGATACTAACGTTAGTCATATTCTCTTGAAACCACCTCCACAAATCAAGGCTTTATCCTCTGGATCACGTAATTTTCAATCTATCACAGTTATACTTAGTCTACACCATCTCAGGAAAATAGGGAGAAAGCCCCACAAATCTCCTTCTCCTCCAACTTCTAATAAGCCTCACTTCCCCTTCCCTGAAAACCTGGGCAAAACCATCAGAGGGAAAAACTAAAAGAAACAAATGTTAAACCTCAAGTATTTACCTTATTCTGCCTTAAGGTTAAATACAAAGAACTCCTATAGAAACTACCATTTAAATTAAACTCTTCAGAGAGAAAAATCTAGTACACCTAAAAGCATTTCACTTACTTTAGTTAGGTCTGGAACATGAAAATAAAATGCAACTTCCATAGGGCCTGGTAAATAATTGGTACTTCCGTGCAAGTGTTAATTTAATGAACAGGACTAGGCTTGGAAGATCTTTCTGGTAGAGATAACTATGTGGGTATCCCACTCCATTTATACCCTTACTCAGTCATTTGTGACAATGAAATACAAGACTGCTGGCTCCTGCTAGACTTGCACTCATAGCTTTGGAACAGAATGAGAAGAACAGGTTTAAAGAGGGATCCAACTTGCCACATGGCTTCAGCAGCAGGTTTTAACCAGTTGAATTAACAGTTCAGTTTAGATTTAAAACAAAACAAAACAAGGTAACTTCTAGATGGGTCAGTGAAAGGTAAATTTGTTAGTATACCAAATACAAGAATTTATAAATCATATAACATTACAAAATAAATGTAAGTTACCAAACTGAAGCAGATCAGTCTTCTGCCTAGCAATCACTGCTATGCTTCATCTCCTACATCATAATAGGTTAGAAATGTTAAAATCAAAGCAGAATTCATAAACCTTGAGAATTAGCTCCCCCATTTTGCTATTCTGATAAGTTAGTTGAGAAAGGCAGCTTAGGAACATCCTAAATGACCCAAATTTCTTTTAACCTTCAAGATAGAAGTCATCCCTTAAATGCAGTCATAAACCCCGAGGCAAAGTTAATGCCCCATCCAAATGACCCGCAATCCCTTCTGTGCTGGAGTGAGATATTTATTACCAGGTCGAGAAATTTATTCATTTGTTTAAAACGAGCTGTTATAGTCTTGAGCAATGAAGCAGCCAAGTTAATCAATTATGAATGTGCTTAGCATTAGCAGCACATTTATCAGAGCCAGATTATAACATTATTTTAATAGCCTGAGACCCAGCACAAACTACTGCACAGATCCTCTCTTGTCCTGTGTTAAGATCTCTAATTTGGGTCAGCCATTCTCTCATATTAACACTCTTATTTCTTTGATATAATATTAATATCAAAGTAGAAAATGCCTGTTTCCAATTATAGCTTAAAAATACTGATGATTAATTTATTTTAAAAAAAGGAAAAGACCAAGTAAATCCAACTTCCTCATAAAGAAAGGCAGGACTCTCTTGGGATGACCAATGAAGGGAATGGAGAATGCTTTTGGCACTAGGTCCTAAGCCTGAATTAAACCAGGCTGACAGGAGCCCAAAGTCATTAACACTTGATGGCAATTTACTAGTCTGAGTAAAATGAATTGGCAAGAGATAAGGTGAATTTCAAACTATGGTTACCACAGACCCTCTGCTGGTTAGATGCATGCTTGGTAATAAGTGGGGTACCCAAAACTGTGACTCCTCTTGCAGGGACGATTCCTCTCTCCAGACACAAATAGGAATGCACAAGAAGGAGAATGTACCTTTACTGTCTGAGCCAGACTTGTTCTGTAGATATATGGATGCCTGGAGTCTCCAGAGCTCTGAATGTCTGGCACCTCTTACCAACATTAAATACGCTTAATTAAAAATAAATTTTAAATGGCATTCACAAATGAGTCTTCAGAGCCCAAACTTTTAACTTAGAAAGGGATTGTTTTCCTCTGCAAATGATGCTGCTAAAATGAAACCATTTTGAGAAAAACTAAAGATTTTTTTTAATGCCTATAAAGTTGACTATGGAGACTCATTCAGAATTACAGCTGCGAAGATGACGTGACTGTGACATTTATGCCGTCTTACAAATGACTGCATGAAAATGTCTCAGGAAGGCTGTATAACCCTCTAAATTTCAAGCTGTAAAAGGGCCTCACTTTTAAAGTCAATTACTTTTCTTAAAAAATAATATTTCATAAAAGACTAAAGATTGTGCCAATTCCTGAATATTTTACTTAAACATAAAAAATAAAACCAATGGAAATAATATTTTTTAACTTCCATATCATTAAAACAACTGAGGGGGGGAAAGACTCTGCACATAGATTGTTTATAGCAGCAGCACTGTTTCTCATCAAAAGACTAGCAACAACCTAAATGTCCATCAACAAGAGAATAAACTGTTGCCTATTCACACAAATGTTATACAGCAGTAAAAATGAATGGACGGTAGTTACATCCACAATATCAATTTTAGAAACATAATGTGAAAAGAACAAGTCCTAGATGACTACATACTTTCTGACACCAACTTTATAAAGCTCAAAACCAATCAAATGAAAACAACATATTATTCAGGCTACAAATAATATATGAGGAGATAACATATAATTCAAAATAGCTCTTTAGTATATCCCAAGGGGGGAAGACAACAGGTTTAAGGGTTAGGGGAGAAACATACAAGTTAATTCCAAGTTACTGCTGGGCTGGCTGAAGTTTACGACATTATCATATTTTATAACCTACTAGAGGCCCGGTGCATGAATTTGTGCACAGGTGGAGTCCCAGTGGCTGGGGGGATGGGCCGCTGGTGGTTTGCGGGCTGGTCCCACCCCTGATGGGGGGGGGGGGGATTGGGGGTAGGGCTGACCAGCACCGCCCCCTGGTCGAACTCCCAGTAGAACTCCCAGTTGAGGGGACAATTTGCATATTAGCCTTTTATTATATAGGATAATAATGTTACATATTAAATCACCATTTTTGTAGGACAAAAACAAATCAAATATTGGCATTTTCACACAGTTCAACTAAAAGATCCAAATAATTCATTAATAACAATAAAAAGAAAAAAATAAATAGATCCACACATTTAAAATTTGGCAAAAATCATATTCCCAGGCTATGAAGGGATATTCTGTTTGAGAAGGAAAGAAATGTTTTAAGAGTTAAGTAGTATCTCCTGGCTTGCGTGGTTCAGTGATTGAGCGTCAACCTATGAATCAGGAGGTCATGGTTCGATTCCCAGTCAGGGTACATGTCTGGGTTGTGGCTTGATCCCCAGTGGGGGGGGGGGGGGCATGCAGGAGGCAGCTGATCAATGAATCTCTCTCATCACTGATGTTTCTCTCTCTCCCTCTTCTCCTTTCCTCTCTAAAATCAATTTAAAAATATATTTTTTAAAGAGTTTAGTAGCATCTAGATATTTCATATTTCAACTTTAATTGCAACATTACAAAGAAACTCTGAAATCTTCTACCTATCAAAGGCATATACAATGAAGGTGGAATATGTGCATCTTTATTGCTAACAGCTACTTGTTTTCAATATAAGAAATGGAGGGAAGGGTCAACAGAAGCTAAAAGTAGATTTTCAAGTAGATTTTTCAAGTAGATTTTCCGTGGTCCAAATTATTGAAAGTGTAAAGCTTTCATGATTCTATTTCATTACCAAAATAAATACTCTCTGTTAAGAAAACCTGGTAGAGCCCATGTTTCCCTGGGTAAATAGCATTTAGCTCCACTTAGCATGGCACAGCAGCCTAGAGAGAGAAAATGGAGAGCTGACACTAATTTGCTGCACAATGTTAGGAAAAAATTACCTGACCTCTCCAGGCACCGCTTCTCTCCCCAACAACATGAAATGAAGATAATAGAACTAACCTAGCTCAAAGGATTGTGAAAAGAGACAATTCAAGGAATACTTTGAAAATGCTTCCAAATACATTAGCTAAGCAATATCATCTTGGAAGAATTGCCACATTTCCTAATAGTCAGACAAAAACATCACTGAAAATTGAATGTGAACCCAGCGTGGCACATTATAAACAAGACCACACATTTGGCATTTTCAGAGTTTGCAATCTAATTTCATTTAAATATTCATTAATAGTAACATTACTAAAATAAAGCCCAAACATACAAATGTGTGATTCTTAGTCTGCTGCAGCCTCTGGGAATATCAAAAAATATTTTAAAATTAATGAAACAACTATACTTATTGCATCATGACAGGACAGACATGTGTCTGGGCCAAAGACTGATGTGGAATGGAGCAGTGGAGTATTCATAATCTAAATTTGTATGAGGGCATCAACTTCACAAAGCCTCGACTAATAACAAAATACTATCTAAACCAATAATAAATAAAATATGAATATGAACTAAAATAAACATATATATACATATATTTTCCCCCATTGATAAAAGGAAGCAACAGGTCAAAGGGATAGGACTTACACCAAAGAATAATCTAGCTTTGTAAAGCGCTAAAAACTCAGATGAGCTGTATATATTTTTAAAACCCACACATCCAACACATACCCCCATGCAACTGTCTTGCAATGCTGAATGCTACTAAGTCCACAGAGAGCCTTGGAACAGAAACGAGTCTCACTAGGCACAAGCCCAAGTATGATAAGCAACACTCAGCACCTGTGGCCAACACTGAAGTGTGAGAAGAACAGATGGCATACCTGGCCCGATGGTAAGAAACTGATGGCATCAGCAGAACCCAGCAGACGCTCCCTGTTCAACATCTCCTCACTTCCGAAGTGTCATCTCACTTCCCTTCTAAGTCAGTAAGGCAAATCTAAACTTAACCACAGGATTTCTCCTAAGAGAATTTTATATGGGGAAGCGAAGGGGGAGAGGGCGCCTCAGTCTTAACTACAGGATGAGAGATTGCCAAGTGAGGGCAAGACAACTGGTCTCCAAATCAACAATGTCCATATAAAAGGTGGAGCAGATATGGGGAGGGGGGCGGCATATGAGAAAAGGCTGGACCCACTGTGGACTTAAAAATAATGCAATAAAGGCACTGCCTAAAACACCAGGTGCAATATTTAGAGGAGATATCTTTCTTCAGAGAACAGTTAAGATTGGCTTTCATTTCCAAGAGAAATTAGAATTTTCCACTATATTTAAATTTTTCTGAAATTTAGGTCTTTAAGATAGGTGAAGATTAAATTGATGGTCTGTTTATATAACATTTAACTTCATACAAAACCACCTAATTGTATTCATTTCTTACTTGGGCAACTGAGTATGTAACTAGTTAGATTTACATGGAATTCAAATTTAACGTTCATCAGACAAAAAACAACTGCAACAATTTCTGTATTTACTTAGATGTCATCATGTTAATATTTCCTTCTTTTATTGTAAGGCAGCTATTATGAAAACTGCATTTTACATATTCAGTGTGGTATCTTAATAAATGATGCTTCCAAAATTTCCTAACCACAAGGTACTATTCTGTGGAAATAATTAAGCTGTGACTCAGAAAAAGCCAGTTACCACTGGCCAGTCCTCTTCTACAAAAGGGCATGATTCCTAAGGGACACCCTCCCCGGCTGCACAGGCGGTGACATGCTTTGGGACTGTCATTAACTCACAGTGCGCGCCTATTACTTGACAGAACAACTGTAGGAACTTGCCTGCACCCTCCCCAGGAAAATACAGTGGTCATTCTCGTCAAGCACTGCTGCTCAGGAAGTGGCTTCTTGACCATACAATGTATAGGAAACACTGCCATCTAAGTTGACTAGAGGTTTTATTCGTTTATTACACTGTGAGCTTATGAATATTTATAAATGTGTTGATAACATCATGAAACGACTTCTTAGAAAATAGTCATTAAAGAAACCACTTTCCAACTCACTCTCAGTTTGGGAATTTTACTTCAAGACTTCTCTTGTAAACCTAAAAAAGGCTTTTAAATTGTTGGTGAGAAGGGCTTGCCTAACAGACTACAGATAACTCTCAGCTATTATGAGTTAGAGAGCTTTATATAACCTTCACTCTAGAATAGAGGATTCTCACCTTCCTATTTCACAATTACTCTAGTAAGACAATCCAGAGACATTCAACTCCTGATAAGTCATCCAGTTCAAAGAGCAGAAAAGTCAAACATATGTGGACTTCATACTCAAGGAGAAGCCATAAAGTTTAAGGAACGAATATACACATATATTTGCTGGCCATTCTCCTCAGCTTGAAGTAACAGTCCTTCCAAATGCTATCTGAAAAATCCCGCCAAGAAAAAGCCAGAATCCTGACCCAAGCAATTCAAAAATCATAAATACCAAGATTGTACACAATCTTTGTTTTGAAGAACAGTAACAAGTGGAAAGCTAGATGCCCAACAGCCTTGAAATCATGGCAGTTTTCAACCAGTCACATCAATAACGTTTGTGCAACACCATTCCACCTGGGGGTTCTTCCCATTCTCCATCCCTGATACAATACGATTAAATCGGCCACTGCTGACCAGGCCTGGGAACTGCTAGTCTCACAGTGGGGAAGAAGCACTCACCTCACAGAAGAGGGTAAGCTTGTCATCAGGGAGAAGCCCGTTGGCTTCATCCAAGAGAAAATCTCTACGGATGAATTTTTTGAATCCCCAGTCTTTGCCTTGCACAAACCTATATGCCCGTTGACTCTCTGAGGTGAAAAAAAAGTTATATTTAGGGTTACTCAAAAAACCAGATCAAATCTACAACTTGTCAGTGTATGAAGTTGCTGGATGTGAAAATAAAGAATCAAACAATGAAGAGAACATTTACCCATAGCTTTGGTTTCTTCTCCCTTGGCATTCAGGATGGAGAATTTGAATTTTGCCCGAACTTCACTCTTTGGACAGCTAACCAGTAACAGGTAAAGTGACAGGTAATCTTTGCTTTCTTCATCTAACCCTTTTGGGTTTACTCTCAAACACCTGCCCAAAACAGATAGGGGGGGAAAATGTTAAAAAAAACATCCATGCTTATAGGCTGGTGAAGTGATAGGAGAGAATTAGAACATCAGAATCAAGAGAGGGAGATGTTTAAAATATAAACAAGTTCAGGCCCCATAACCAGGAAATTCTGATTTAGTAGAATGACTACTTCAGAGCCACTTTTTTAGAGCAACCTGAGTCAACTAGAATCTGACAACACATCCCTTACATCCCTGCCTCTTTCCTCATAATCTCCCAAATCACTTTTATCCGCTAAAATATTTTAAAAGTCAGGCTATTCTAATCCTCAATCTCAGGAGAGGCAGCCCCTAATTTTGTTGGGACTGTGGTGAAACCATGAAAAAAATGTCAACAAGCCCTTAAATATCACCTTGGGAAAGAAAAAAGTATTTGAGAGAAATATGTGAATAGTACCCAATCTTTTACAGATACTTTATCAATCTGGCAATAATATTATAAGATTAAAATAAAGGCGGCAGCACGGAGAAAGCACAGATAAAAGTAAACTCCCAGGGTATAGCTCCACGCTATATAGTCAGAGATGCCAATCTGTTACCAATGAATCAAAACAAAATTCAGACAGAATTTAATAGGTTCAACTGAGTTAAGTTGTAAATGTCAGTTGAACTGCATGTGGTTCAGATACAGCTTCTACCAGATAGGCCATATGCATCCCCAAGGCCTTGCCAGTGTTATGACACCTCTCACAAACAGGTGGCTCAATCCAATGCCTCTCTAGGGAGAGCACATGCCACTCATGTCACTATACACTGTGTTGAAGATGTAGATTTAAATACAATGCCTATGAATAAGCATTCTCTCTCAGCATTTAGTAGTACACTGCTTAATGTATATAGCCAACAAATCTAAATGGGGAGCTATTTAACTTTCAGCGGGTTATCAGAAGTCAAAACTGGTGGTTCGCAGACATGTGTTCTGGTCTTTACAGTGAGCACATGATAACACCCTTGATTGCCTGCTCCTCCTCAAGAGGACACATGGTTTAGATGGGACTGACCCCTTTGCCACAGGGAGTAATTGGTGGAACCCAGACCTAAACCAATCAGTATATGCATGACCACAGTTACTTCAGAGGAAGTCCAAAGGCTTCTGTTGGGTGGTAGTGGGTTATGCCGTTACTAATGCAAGTCATCCTTCAAGCACAAGGGACATTAGACTTAAGATCTCCAACAGCATGGAGAGCAGGGCAGAGCAGAGAGAAATGGGGTCCTTAATCTAAACACTAGATGCTGGACTGAACTAAGCTTCAAAACCATCCTACACCCTGTGCATTCCAGTTACATAAGCAAATAAATCTTTATTTTTTAAAAACAGTCATTTTAAAAGTCAAGAGACTGTATGTTAAAATCTAGATTTCTTGCTTTACTTAAAGAATCAGAAAATTTGGCAATGATCAGCCCTTATTCACATATAGCTATAGTCAGCTGGATCTCAGTAACCACTGCCCCTTTTAGAAGGACACCAGCTGGTTTGCCTAACAGTCAACACTTACACCAGATACGGATTATCTTTTACAACACTGGCCCTCTTTACTCATTTACATTACCCTACAGCCATTTGAATTTGCAGATCCCTGATATACTCACTAAATTAATTCAACAATTACATAGCAAGCACCTATGTGTATCAGGCACAGTCGTAGACGCTGGGGAATTTTAAGTACAAAGTCCCTATCTCCAAGTACCTTACATTCTAGTCAATCTCCCCATAAAACCAAGCAAAACAGGCAACTTTTAGAAATATTTTTACAGCTAGATGTGTTCTTCCTCACCATTTCAGTTTATCATTGGCTCCTGATGAAAAGGTTGAGCTTTTAATGACTTCACCCATTTCCTCCCGGCAAAAGCTAAAGTTATTGATGGTCCACATGTAGGAGAATTTCACTACCTTGATCTGTTGATAGAAAACCAGGAATTAAGTAAGCGGGTGACCTAAAAAACAGGCTGAAGATCAGATCATTGTTTCTGCTCCCTCCCTCTACATGATCCCAGACGAAGATAGCACTATTTGGCCAGCATGGAGGCTCAGCTTTTCTCTCACCGTAGGTCCCTCTTCCACATTTTAAAAATGTATGTTTTTATTGGCTTTAAGAGAGAGAAAGGAAGGGAGAGAAATAGAGATAGAAACATCGATGAGAGAAAAATATCGATCAGCTGCCTCCTGTACACCCCCTATAGGAGACGGAGCCTGAAACCTGGGCATGTGTCACATGAGCCACACCAGCAGGGCCCTCATCCACGTTTTAAGAAATCTCACAGTGACCAACTGCTTTCATAGCTTTTCTCAGCTTCTGAGAAATACTGAATGGAAAGTAGGAAAAACATGGACAGGGTTGGGAAAGCAGATGACAAAGCCATACCTATAATGAGCCTTTGTTCAGAGCAGTGTTTGACAACTGAGATGTTGATGCTACTACCTGGGGTTGAAAATCTCAAACCTAGTTTCCTTTTGAGTTGCCCAACACAGGAACACATTTCCATCAAGGAGGATGTAAGTGGATCTAATTTCAGAGTCCCCCCTTTTAATCTCCAGTGAAAAACCTAGGGTATTCAGATTCCATTTGGAAAACCAAGGAATGGAAAGCTGACAAATATCTATCTACTATCTGGCAGTTATGTCTCTGAGAAAGCAGAAAACCCAGTGTAGAAAGAAATCGTATTCCTATTGCCCACCAAATCCTCTCAACATGCAAAGATTTACAGGGTGAAAACATAACTTACCTGTGTGTAGCACCAGCTCTCAGCTACAGGGCCACTCGACATTTCTGCCGGAGGTGGAGGACTTGGAACCCTTGACATCGCCAGTTTGAAGGTTAAACAAGATTTCCAAAGTCAGAGGACAAAGATTTCTGTTTTCTCTTCACCCTGGTTGACAGAAAAAGCAAAAGGATGTTTTAGATTAATGGCACATGATCCTACTATTTCTGTTTGACCTTCTAGTCTAGACAAAGACTAAAAAGTTTGTCTCCTGCCTAGAATTCTCTACTCATATTGTTCAAATAGCTACTTACAAGTCCAATCCCAAACTTAAGTGTTAACCTCGGAGAAGATCGCCTATTCTAATATAGTCTCCTAATAACAATTACATCACCCTATTTTAATCCTCTGCACAATACTTAACATTATCTTACCGAATGAATTTACTCAATGGGTATATGAAGTACATCTATGGAAAGGCTGCCCGAAGAGGCGATAGCATAGTGAACACCGCACACAACTATGCCACCAGCTCCTTCACCTAAGTCACAAATACTCTACTCCTGAGGGGAAATGATCTTGTTACCTCTCTAACCACTGTCTCATCTTCTCTTATACTTTAGTACAAACTAATGAAGAGTAGGTTTCTATTCCTCAACCCATTGCTAGCTGCTCTCTTAAAGGGCAACATTTACCCCTTTCTTAGATGTGTTACCTTCTCTGCAGCAGAGATCCCTCCCCACTTATACCCCATCACTATTCAATTTTCCAGATTCTTCTCCTTGCTCTTGCCCTCTCTGTTCTATGATCATTCTTCAATCTCTTTTGTTGGATGCTCTTCCTTCACTACTGCTCCCCATAATTTAATCCTCAGTCATTTTCTCAATCAACGTTCTCTTTCATGGCAATTTTATCCATCCCAACAGTGTCAAATTTCTGCCTTGATAAAAATATTTCCTAAATCTCTCTAACTTTAACTTCTCTCATAAGGCTCAGACCATTTCAAATAACTGCTACATATCTTAGCAGGGTGTCCCAGTAGTAAATCAAATTCAATTCAAAATTCTCCCCTCCAATGCCACTCAAAAAATTGGTGAATTAGGTTACAATTTTCTTAAGTATTATAAACAAAGCCAAACTGAAAAAATAAAGCTCCTTGCAATGCATGACCAAAAAAAATTCATTAATATATGAATTGGTATATAAATTGTTTCTATAAAATCATTAAGAAAAAGGCCAGCTACCTTACAAAAATATCATTCATTAAAAAAAGGAAGGAAGGAAGGAAGGAAGGAAGGAAGGAAGGAAGGAAGGAAGGAAGGAAGGAAGTTGCTCTAAAACATTTTACATCTATAAGACCTGCAGAAGGAAAGAAAAATCAACCAAACCGTGAAGGGGGATATGGGAACTCTCATACACTGTTGGTGGGAAAATATATTTGGATGGGAATCTGGCCATATCTTGTGAAGTTGAGTATATGTGTACACGAAGGCTCAGCAATTCTACTTTTAACTATAATACTGCACCAGAATAGTGGTTCTCAAATTTTAGTGAGTGTCAGAATCACCTACAAAACTGGTTACTGAGCCTCACCCTCAGAGTTTCTGATTCAGAGGTTTGGAATGAGCCTCTAAATTTGCATTTCTAACAAAGTTCCCACATGATCCTGATATGCTGGTCCTGGAACCACATTTTGAGAATCACTGCCCTAGAGAAACTGCACATGGGCACAAGAAGACATAGACAAGTGTGTTCAATGTAGCTTCGTTTATAACAATGAAAAAACTAGAAGCAAACTGAAAATCCATTCAAAGGAGAAGAGAAATAAATTGGGTTATCCATCCTATATAATAAAGAGGTAATATGCAAATTGACCCTCACACTATAACACATTACAAGATGGCAGTGCGCACAGTGGGGGCGATGGCCGCTCTGCACGGCTTCCGCCAGGGTTCCTGCGGCCCTGCAGGGGCACAGGGGTCCTGGCATCCACTTCGCGCATCTTCTGGTGGGGTTTCCGTGGTGCCACAAGTGTTCCATGGGGGCGGGGCCTGGCGACCACTCCACACAGCCCGGAGGCAGGGCATTGGGGCAGCACTCCAGGACTCGGGGCCAACCTACAGCAAACTGGCCACACGGGGCGGGACTCCGGGACTCGGGGAGGTGCCATGATCTTTTGAAACTATAGGTTATTCTATATGCTGTATTTTATACAGATTCAAATGCTCATTCTATCATAGCTTTATTATTTACTTAACATTGTTATTCCCTTTACTGTAATTCCTTCAACTGATTATTCTTTTCTATTAAATGTTTTTGGAAACTGCCTCAAAGCATTTGGAGAAATAGGTATAAATGAATTACAGAAAAAAAAAAATCACTCAACTCATACACAGTCAGTGACACTTATGTAATAACTAGAGGCCCAATGCACAAAAATTCGTGCAAAAGTAGGCTTCCTTCCCCCAGCTGTCGGCATCGGTTTCCCTCCGGCACCCGGGACCCGGGCTGCTTCCCTCCTCCGGCCACCTGCAGGCACCTGGGACCTGGGCTGGCTTCCCTCCAGCACTGGCTTTGTCAGGAAGGACATCCAGAATGACATCCAGAAGACATCTGGTCTAATTAGCATATTGCCCTTTTATTACTATAGATCATGGAGGGGGAGTTATTACCCTCACAGAGTAATACTATTGGTCTGACCAGAGTCCCCACTGGTTTTAAACACTATTCTATAGGCATTTACAACTAAAGCATCCCATATAATCAGAGATGGAGTTAACAATCTTAAACATGATGTACTATTTCACTTAAGCTAGCAAACTAAGCATTGCATTGGCATTTGAGCCTCCTTGGTTGGTGCAATTCCTGATTCCACAAAAACATCAAGAAAAGAGACCAAATGCTATACTGGATCACCTATGATCACAGTAGGCTTGCACTTGAGGGAAAACACATTGTCACAGAATTGTTTGTCTAGCAATGAGTAAATCACCATAAAGCAGTTTTACAAATCCCAGTTACATTACTGCCAGTAATGGTAGGCCATTCTGCTAGAGGCCAGAATGAAATTTCAAAATCTTAAAAGATGTAAAATTTACATGTTAGCTAAGAACATGAAATGTGGCTCTAGAGGTGTGCGGTGCAGGCTCAGCTCTATCCTGAACAATTATAACATACTAATTTGAGTTTATCTTGAAGTTTTAAAAATAGTTCCAATTTATCTAATAATTAACAACTTAAGAATTCTCTAGGTCTAAGAAAAGTTCAAATTTTAAAACCTGTTTATTTTAATGGCTTAATTGTTGCTATTGAACCATGGTCCATTATTACAACCAGAAAAAAAATACTTTAGTCTTGGCCATTTTTTTCCTTTTTTGCTTCTAACTCATTTTGTAGTCAAGTCTTTTATTGTTGTTGTGTGTTTTTTAATAATATCACCTTTCTTCCAATTTTTAAAAAATGTCCAACCTGGTAGCTAGAAGAACTGCAGAATCAGCCTTAAACTCTGAGGAGCTCTAACCACACAACCTGCTGAGAGGGAAATTGACTAGGATAGCATAAGTCTAATTAATTTCACTCATAGCAGGCACCATGGGCGAAGTGTTGATCAGCAAAGCAGCCTGGTGTTACATGAACTCTCTAGCACTTTACGCCAACTACTGCAGATACCCAGCAGAAAAACAATTTTAGAAAAGAGGAGGTCTATTTGAGGGTCATGGTTTGAGATCCTTTGTAGGAGACAACTAGCACCAAAATATATTGTTCCTGACTTCAAACAAGTTAGGACAAACTGTCAAGTTCTCAAATGAGAAATTTGTTCTCCAAAGCTTAGCAAAACTTCCCAGTGTATTGACAACTCTGAGGCTGAACATATCTGTTATATACCACCACTTATTTTTCTGTTCACTCTATTAAATCCTGACCTGTGAGGTTACACCTCTTCTGAGTAGACCAAGAAATATACTTAAAATACCTGTCAACTGTAATACTGCTCAAATTCCAATGAAGGTAATAATCAGATAGCAACTAATAACAATCCCTAACAGAATGTTTCCTAGCAGGTATTATGATGCAGATACTTTCATTGAACCTACCCAGTGCACTTCTTTTCTGCCTTCTTTTACACGTATGAACACTTCTGTTGCCTCTAGTAAACTTTAAGTTCCTTAAAAGGAACTTGCAACTATTCCTTATACCCCCTTCACCACCTAGCAGCCTGCCTGGAACAAGGCATTCAGCAAAAATACTTTGATGGCTGAAACATTTATCCAATTGCATTCAAGTCCATTAACTTTTCTGTTTGTTTCTTTCACATATCTCTAAAAGAGCGCTTTGCTGTGGTCAGGATGGCTGAGCGGTCTAAGCCCCGGCGTTCAGGCTGCAGTCTCTAAAAGAGCGCTTTGAACAGTGCGGAGTATATTAGATTTGCAATGTAATGAAAATCATTAATTTGTTCTTTTGAATGAGTTATAAACAAAACCAAAAACTCCTAGCCTGGCACTCTCAAGTTTCAGCCCTGGTAAAGTGAATTTTTCATCCAGTATTAAGTATATCTTCATTCTACATGGAGAAAAGGATTGGCTATCATTTCTTTCATTCTGAAGACAAAAATCAGTAATCTGAATTAAACTCTTACATAACCAGGATTCTTTCAGGATACAACAGGGGAAAGTGTTGCAACAGTTTAACCTTCAGTATACACAGAGCTAGGCTAGCACACTCTCTGATAAGTGTGAGACAATTTATACAGTTATTTTTATATTTCTTTTATTCTCTACAAGCATTTGTCCATCTTCAATCTAATCTAATCATTCAGATAATTTTTTTTAACAAACAACTAAAACAGGCATAATCCACACATGATGTCTATGCATTAGCCTTCTACCCAACGGCCTTTAAGTTACAGAAATAGATTGTGGATATATCAGATTGATCCATGTAATTGTTCAGTAGGCTGAAAATAGCCAAATATGGGCAATTTCATGTGGTTCAACATAATACACAAACATGCACAAGTTAGATGGCTGGGAACATAGCTTCTTGTCAAAGAATGGTTTGTTAGGGACTTTTTAAAAGCCTGTCACTTTTTTCTTCTTTTGGTTTAAAGGCTTGTACAGTTTCCAAGTAAGGAAAACCCCCAATGTCATAACTATTTTAAACCTGAGAGACGTTTGCATTTTCAAAACAGAAGAAGCCAAAAAGATTGTTGACAGTTAAGGGAAGGAGAGAGGAAGAAAGGGAGGGGGAGAGAGAGAAGAAACTAAACTACAGAAAGATTTGAGTATACTCATTTTTGCGAAACTGATGTGACTTCAAAAGAGGGTTTGTGTTTCTTCTCTTATAGTGTCTTCAATCATATATAGCCCAGGAAGTAATAATTTCTTTCTCATAACCCCAAGGACAGATTATTATAAGTCATACTGACTTTCTCTGTTGCAACATTTGAATGACTTTTGAATATTTATTATAGGTAAACTTTTTTTTAGTTCAATCTAGTATAACCAAATACTAAATGCACTTTAAAATTTAGAGATACTTCTTAAAATAAAACTAAGAGTCATCAAAGAGAGACCTCAATCAGCAAAGGAAAGATTTGGTTTCTCTTATGTCCCTTATCATGTTCTTTATAAAATCTATAAGTTAGCCCTGGCTGGTGTGCTCAGTGGTTAGAACATTGGCCCGTGCATGGAAGGGTCATGGGTTCAATTCCCAGTCAAGGGCATGTACTTGGATTGCAGGTTCAATCCCTGCCTTGGTCCAGGCACATTCAGGAGGCAACCAATCAATGTGTCTCTCTTACATTGATGTTTCTTTCTCTCTCCTCCTCCCCTTCCTCCTTCCCTCTTCTACTCTACCTAAAAATCAATGGAAAAAACATCCTAAAGTGAGGATTAACAACAACACAATTTATAAGTCAAAGAAAGCTGCTTTTTTTTAAAAAAAAAAATTGAGATATAAGCTGACATATAACACTGTTTGTTTTTGAAATCTTTAAGAGGTATTTAGTATTAAGTGAATCTAAAGATCAATGCGAAAAAAGTCAACAGCCTGAAAGAAAAATGGGCAAAGAACAGCCAATAGTTTACAGGAATGTTAATACCAATGGTTCTTAAATATGTGAAAATATGTTCAACTTGCACTCATAATAAGACAAATGCAAATTAAACTGCACATTGATTCACCCAGTGAGTTGGCAAAGATCAAAATGTCTGATAATACTTGTCCAGGATAAGAAGAACATTCCTGATTAGAGCATAAATTGTTACAATCTCCATCAAGAGAAATGTATATCAGAATGAATAAAAAATGCATATATTCTTTGATTCAGCAATTCCACTTCTAGAAATTTAACCTACTATATGATATGATAAATATAAAATTTTTCTCACTATAACACTATTTGTAATCACAAAATAATAGAAATAACCTAAAAATCTATGAACAGGGGATTAAATTATGATACAGACAGTGTAATAAGCATCTGTTTTTAATAAAAAGGAATGAGAGCCCTAGCTGGTTTGGCTCAGTGGATAGAGCATTGGCCCTGAGACTGAAGGGTTCAGGTTTGATTCCACTTAAGAGCATGTACCTTGGTTTCAAGCTTGATCCCCGGGCCTGGTTGGGGTGTGTGTAGGAGGCAACTCATTGATGTTTCTCTCTCTGTCTCTCCCCTTCCCTTCCACTCTCTCTAAAAACCAATGGAAAAATATCCTCAGGTAAGGATTAACAAAAAAATTTAAAAAATGTAAAAAGGAAAGAGAAAGCTCTTTCTATTTAAAGGGGCAAAGCTATTTGTTTTAACATATATTTTTAAAAGATATATATATGTAAAGCTAGAGACATTGGTTACTTTCAAGGAAAGAAACTGGGTACTTGGTTGGGAAGAATTTCCATTGTATTCCCTTTTGTACTTTCTGAATTTTTAACTATATTACCTTTTCAAATAATAAGTAAAAAATTTCAAAGGAATAAGCAGCATTTACAAATCATTTTTTTAAAGTTATGAGACAGCTTCTAAATCTGACGCTTATGAGAGATAAGACAGGAATTCTTCAGTGGCTTCCCCTGCTATCCTGTACCTTCTGTCATCACAGCCAAGGCCTCATTGCACCTCCCTGACCTCATCTAACACTTAGGCTTCTCAAGCACCATGCCAGCCACTCAGGCCATTAATTCTATTTGGTGAACACACCAGACTCTTTCCTCTACCTGAAAAGCTCTTTCTTCCCTCGGTTCTTTTCATAGCTGGCTCCCTCTTGTCTTTTAGGTATTCTATCAAATGTAATATCCTGAGAGGTCTTCTCTGACCATCTGATCTAAAGCCCACTTCTAGTCCATCCCTTTCTTCATATTACCCTATTTTATTTTCTTCTTTATTACCACCACCTGAAATTATTGTTTTAATTTTTTTTACTTGTCTATTGTCTTCCCCACTAGAAGTTAAGCTCAATGAGAGAAGAGCATCCCCCATGTGCCTAATGGTATAGTAGGCACTCAATAAATATTTGTTCCTGGCAAGTGTGGCTCAATGGTTGAGCATCAACCCATGCACTGAGAGGCCCCCGGTTTGATTCCCATTCAGGGCACATGCCTGGGTTGCAGGCTCTATCCCGGGTGGGGGTTATGCAGAAGGCAGCTGATCATCGCTTTCATCAATGTTTCTATCTCTCTCTCCGGTTCCCTTGCTCTCTCTCTAAAATCAATAGAAACATATTAAAAAGTAAATATCCTATCTAATAAAAGAGAAACATGGTAATTGGCGTACGACCGCTACCCTTTCCATTGGCTAATCAGTGAGATATGCAAATTAACTGCCAGCCAAGATGGCGGCTGGCAGCCAGGCAGCTTGAAACTAACATGAGGCTTGCTTGCTTCAGTGATGGAGGACTCCAACCTTCCCCGCCTGCCGCTGCAGGCCTCTGAGCTGCAACTCTAAGCAACTATGTAACAAATATAGAAACTAAACAAAACCCCAGAAACCTGCTTTAGTCCGCAGGGCTTCAGCCAGAAGGATCGCAACATTGTAACCAAAGGCCAGAAACCTACTTTCAGCAGCGGAGGCCTAAGAGCTGGAGCCAAGCCTCAAAACTAAAGCTGGCCCAGAATAAAAAAAGAAAAAAGAAAAAAAGGAGTGGTTGGGAGCTTCAGTCACCCCCAGCCTGAAAACAGCCCTCAGCCCCTCACCCAGACTGGCCAGGCACCCCACCCTGTGGGTGTGTGACCAGCTGCAAACAGCCATCATCCCCTCACCCAGGCTGGCCAGGCACCCCAGTGGGGACCCCCACCCTGAAGGATGTGTGACCAGCTGCAAACAGCCATCATCCCCTCACCCAGGCTGGCCAGGCACCCCAGTGGGGACCCCCACCCTGATCCAGGACACCCTTCAGGGCAAACCAGCCGGCACCCACCCATGCACCAGGCCTCTACCCTATATAGTAAAAGGGTAATATGCCTCCCAGCACCGGGATCAGTGGAGCCGCGAGGCCTCCGGCACCGGGATCAGTGTGACAGGGGGCAGTGCTCAAACCCCCTGATCGCCCTGCGGCTCTGTGTGTGACAGGGGGCGGGGCCACAACCTCCCTACCCACCCTGCTCTGTTCGTGACAGGGGAAGGCGCCCCAACCCCCTGATCAGCCCTGCTCTGTGCCTGATAGGAGGGAGCTCACCAACCCCCTGATCGCCCTGCGGCTCTGTGTGTGACAGGGTGCGGCGCCCCAACCCCCCCCACCCCCCCACAGGCCCTGCTCTGTGTGTGACGGGGTAGAGCCATAACCTCCCCATCGGCCCTGCCCTGAGTGTGAGTGTGGCGGCGCCCCAACCCCCTGATCGACCCTGCTCTGTGGGTGATAGAGGGCGGCGCCCCAACCCCCTGATGGGCCCTGCTCTGTGCGTGACAGAGGGCAGCGCCCCAACCCCCTGATTGGCCCTGCTCTGTGCGTGACAGGGGGTGGCGCCGCAACCTCCCCATCGACCCTGCCTTGAATATGACAGGGGATGGTGCCCCAACCCCCCAATCGGCCCTACCCTGAGCGTGACTGAGGGTGGCATCACAGCCTCCTGATCGCCCTGCTCTGTGCATGACAGGGGGCAGTGCCCCAACTCCCCAATCGGCCCTGCTCTGAGCCCGACCAGGGGCTGCACCTAGGGATTGGGCCTGCCCTCTGCCACCCGGGAGCAGGCCTAAGCCAGCAGGTCGTTATCTCCTGAGGGGTCCCAGACTGCGAGAGGGCACAGGCCGGGCTGAGGTACCCCCCCCCCCCGAGTGCACAAATTTTTGTGCACCGGGCCTCTAGTTTGTTAATAAAATTGTTGCTGAATAACTAGACTCTGTCTTGAAATCCTAGCTTTTCCTTAACAAGCTCTAGTTAAAATGTTAAAGTTTGGGAGTTGCTGAATGAATAACAGCATAGGAACCCAGGCATACTTTTAAAACAATAGAACATTAAACAAAGAAAATTATCAGTTGATCTCACACCAATTTTAAAGAAGTAATACATTCCCAAAACTACACTCTTCTTTGATTAAAAAAAAATCTAAGATTTTTATTTATTATGTAAATATATAAAAAATATATGTACACACACACACACACAAATACATACGTTAAAACATATCTAGATATGTAACTAAGTTTTTCCTATACCAGACTAAGATGTAGAACATACTTTCTGCCACCGCCAAATATTTATCTAATTAAGAGTTGAATTGCTCTTACAACCGTTGTATATAAGAAAAACTCAGAAACAAGCATAATATTATGTATGCATGTCAACACCTTTAAGATCTTCCCAGTTTACAGATATCTTTTAGACAAGCATAGAATCTAAAATGATTGTGAGGATTAGATACGCTTTTGTACCTGAAATGGTTATTTTTCCTTCTTCTCCTCAATCTAAGTGTTATAAGATAGAGTTTTATGGACTAGCCTGGCTAGTAAGGCTCATCCAGACAAAGTCAGAATGAACAAGAAGGTACATGAATTTCAACTCATAGAAAGTAGTGAGATTACCAACAAATGCTTCCACTGACTCCCAAGCCTCAGTTTGTGCTGGCTGTTTACAGTCGTACTGCCCTTTTCTAAGGTTATAAATAACTACAAAGTGTCCCTGTCCCCAAGGAGACCTTAGCAGCCAGCTCAAAGGTTAAAATATGGAATAATTTTCACTATGGATGCAACTTTTCCAGGTAGCAAAATAATCAAAGAGCAGAAAAACGTATTGCCAATTTAAGTTAAGGTCTGGGGAATCATTCCCTTCCACTGAAAACTATCCATTATGTGAGAGTTGTTGACATAGACATATTAGCCTAATTCTCTCCCCCCAAAATATGTCCAGGGGCAATGCAATGCATGCTCTGCTCCACATGGAGAGGCCTCTCCTGGAAAGAGACAGGCAGATGCCACTCAATAGTCTTGTAGAATTATGTCTCACCTTAAAAAGACTTTTTGAGTTTTGTGTTTGCTTTTAATTTAAATACAAATTACTATTGAGCTAAATACATCTACAAAACAACAATGGAAGAAAAATATCCTGTCTCCACTTGGATGAAGGACACAGCAGAATAAACCACGGCTACAATAACCACAAATTTCCCAAGACCTGGCTTAAAACCATCAGGTGCTGCTCTTAATTAGAACCCTGCTAGGAAAAAGAAAAACTCCTCCAACTGCTTTTTAAAAAAGGCAGATGAGGGTTCATCAGATTAAGCTTCTCCACACATTACTTTCAAAATCCATCATTTGGGAGATGTCTGAAATGGAACGACATGAATCCAAATCAGCAAACAAATCTGATTATAACGGGGCTATTTCACTTCAAAGTGGATCTCAGTTCCAAAGGAAAACACCTTTAGAAATGAAGTTGGGTAGGCAAAACTAAACAATCAGCAACTCCAATCTTTTCACAAATTATAACAACATGTTAATTCAAGGAATGGCCTGGGCGAAAATCTCTAAGGCCACAAAGAGCAAAGTTAGAAAAGATGAAGATTTTAACACATCCCACATGTTATCAAAGATTTCTCCTCTAGGTTGAGAAAATTTATTCTAAAACAAGAGCTGGAACAGAATTATTAAAATTAAAGAAGCGGTGGGAAGGGGGAAGGAGGGAGAGGAGGGGGAGAAGTGAGAGGGAGAAAGAAAACCTTATGGCTAAGAAGATTCTATTTATATATAATTATATTCCCAAAGTTTGTTTTGAGATTTGAAAGGGTTTTCATTCTTTCCCTTCCACTACAACTATGAGGAACCTTATAAAATCCAAATAGTAAACAGATGAAAAGCTTGGCCCTAATACAGTTCAAGTGTGTCCAATCTACAAGGACCTCAAAAACTAAAGAGTCATTTTATGAAACAAATAGGGAGAGGTTGCATAACCCACAGGGTCCTTTAGCCTTTATAGAAGCCAAATTCAACATGTGGTTCTCTTTGGCCATCTATACTTTAGCCAAGCCATTTAAAAATATTTCTTGCTAACACAATTTGGCTATAGAAAGGGCCCAAAGAATGCATATCAAAGAAGAAAGGCTAAGTTAGTCTTAAGGTATACAATTTGGAAAAAGTTCATTAACTTAGAAGCTGAAAAGGCTCACTACGCTCCAGAGGTTTGGTATATTTACTACATGGGCAATCAATTTCCTTCAGCATTAACTAATGTAATACTATCTAGTTTAAAAAAGACTTATTTTTAACGGAATTCAGTATTTTCTGGAGCTACCTCTTTATGAGAGATACCTAGACCTCCCCCTAACTGTAAGAGACTGAGGTATACATATGCTTTATCTTCTCCTTTAACTATGGCCTTAACTAAAGAAATCTGATGACTGTTTACATGAACCCATGCTCCTTGCATAGCAAATATTGGCAGAAAATAAATTCTCTCTTATTCTAAAGTTATGAAAATAAGTCCATTTCTATGTAAATGGTAAGGTTCTAACTAAACTAAATGGAACAAAGGATGGGCAGGAAGTTCTCAGCTTTAAATGTTCATTCCAAAATTCATGACACAAGGAAAAAGTGAAACCACACAGGCAGACAAAACAAGGGAAAGTTAGACAGAATGTCTGCTTTAACAGAATTTCCTG
Organism: Myotis daubentonii; assembly: GCF_963259705.1. Lineage (NCBI taxonomy): Eukaryota > Metazoa > Chordata > Mammalia > Chiroptera > Vespertilionidae > Myotis > Myotis daubentonii. Next base: position 46,471,911 of record NC_081855.1, on the reverse strand, counting down.
CCTCCCAATGATTTGTGTCAGAATTTAGATTAACAAGCAATAACACCTGTTTTACCCACTAAAACACTGTAAAAACATACTTAAGCATTTGAGGCAAGAATCGCATACCACAAAGTAAAAGTTTTAAGATGCTAGCTAGAATAATAGAATGATTTTTTTAAAGTTACCCACAAAGAGATGGGTTCTAAGGGTACATACAACAAAGGCAATCTGCTCAACATCAAACTCCTTTTATAGAGTAAAATGAAACCCATGAATTGCTTTAAGGTACCTCCTTTTCTAAACTGCAATTCTGGCCCTAACCGGTTTGGCTCCGCGGATAGAGTGTCGGCCTGGCCTGCGGACTGAAGGGTCCCAGGTTCAATTCTGGTCAAGGGCATGTACCTGGGTTGCGGGCACATCCCCAATAGGGGGCGTGCAAGAGGCAGCTGAATCGATGTTTCTCTCTCATGGATGTTTCTAACTCTGTATCCCTCTCCCTCTCCCTTCCTCTCTGTAAAAAATCAATAAAATATATTTTAAAAAAACCAAACTGCAATTCTAATTTCCCTGAAGATCTTTTCTAGAGAGAAACAATCTTACCCTAAGGTTTCAAAATCATGCATTATCAACTGTTGATTAAAATTTTAAATCCAAACATCTTTTCTCTTCTCCACCATCATTATATAGCCTAATCCTATCTGTATAAAATAGTCACCAGAAGAATAACTCTAGTTTACTCCAGGAATGAATATTTAGAATAAAACTTACTTTGAGGGCACTTATTAAAAGGGTTTCTTTCACAGTTTGTTATGCTCATGTTGTTGTTTTTTTAAATATCACCCTACCTGCTTACTTTCTTTTTTTTTTTATATATCTATATTTTATTGATTTTTTACAGAGAGGAAGGGAGAAGGATAGAGAGTTAGAAACATCGATGGGAGAGAAACATCGATCAGCTGCCTCTTGCACACCTCCCACTGGGGATGTGCCCGCAACCAAGGTACATGCCCTTGGCCGGAATCGAACCCGGGACCTTTCAGTCCGCAGGCCAACGCTCTAGCCACTGAGCCAAACCGGTTAGGGCACCCTACCTGCTTACTTTCTATGACTTCCAACTTTACATACCATTTGCACTGAAATGAAACAGTAGATTGATTGCACTCAAGATGTGCATTTTTAAAAGTCATGGTAAATATTTCTATGCATTTCATTCCACTTTTTTCTTCATCTTAAACTATATTTAAAATAAAACTATATGAAAACTCACCAAGTTAAGTCAGTAGTAGGAAGACCAATTTGTCTTGTCTAACAGGAAATCTCTGTTGGAAATAGAGATGATGAATCAGACTTAACTAGATTCTGAATCTCATACAAGTGCTTACTTTGGCTATTTTGCAATGGGGAAATCTTACAAAAGGAGGTGTACAGTTGCTAGGATTTACAAGTCAAATTACCATTCTTATATCTGTAGTCCTGAGTGCTCTATTTTTTTTTTTTAGTGATCTTTCAAAAAGATAATACTTAGAAATTAAAGTCAGGAAAATCCAAAGCTAATTATTCTAATTAACTGGCCTATGAATGTAGCAAAATGAAATAAGTGGCTTGCCCCACAGTAACATGAGAGGAGTGATCACTTTTGCCAGCTCCCTCACAAAATATTGAAAGAATTACTATGAAGTTTTTATGTAAAATACCCCTTTAAAAAAGTGTTCTGTGGGTCAATTACACCAAAACCAGATGCATTTAATAAACAAAGCCGTGTTTCCTATGGTTTTGATAAACAGTTGTAACATTAGGTTCCTGTTGAAGACTGGTGAGATAACTTGGCTAAACACCATCATTGCACTACCTAATAATCTATCATATCCTACAAAGTGACTCAAAATAGAAACAGGAATAAGAGTGGGTGCAAAGCTTCAGAAGCCTCATGCAGTCATAAAATTCTGGTGCTCTCTTCCTTTTAGCAGGAAAAGAAGTACTGCATATATTGGGGCTAATTCCTTAAAAACGGCATCTTTTCCTGAAAATGTAAACATTATCTTTAACTGTTACACTGGTACAAATGAATTTCTCTTATTTTGGTAAACCAAATCTGGTTACTATCAGTAATGGAATGAGCCCTCACCAAAAATTGTCTTAAACTACTGATGTTAAAATAGGACAATCATGATCAGAAGATTTAAGAGTAGCAAGAGTCAGGCTGAATTCATTTAATTAATATTTACTGAACACCAACTGTGTAAGGCATTATTTGAGATGTAGTGGTTTCAAAACACACACACATCCCCCAAAAAACACAGAAAAGGTTCCTGATCTTCTGAGGGTATAGACAGATAACATGCCTTTAAGACTTTGTAAGTAACTACTCCTTAGGCAGAAGTTATCACCGAACTTAAATAAAAATGTTCTGAATATCTATGTTTCTTAAAGTCAAAACCTTTAGTCCTTTGCATGTGCATTCTCTCTCTCTCTCTCTCTCTCTCTCTCTCTCTCTCTCTGTTTTTTAAGTTTAAGGTTTTGGTTTCTCAGTTAATTTGCTAGAATGAACAGTTTAGGCCCAAAGGATTAGCAAAATTTAAAGAGTCTGACAATACTGGTAAGGATTAGGAGGAACAGGGACACTCTTCACACTCCTGGTAGGACAAATTAGTACAACCACTTTGGAAAAACGGTTTGTTATCTAATAAAACTAAAGATCCAGCAATTTCACTCTCAAATATGGCCCAGAGAAACTCCTCTTGCACATTTCCATCAGCACACATGAAAAAAAAAAGTTCATAGTAGTAGTATTCATAATGGCCAAAAACATCATCAACCCTAGAATGGCTACATAAGTTGGAGTATGTTCAAATAATATGATGCTATATGGCAATGAAATTAAACTACAGTTCTACATAATGACATGGATTAAAGTTACAAACATACTATTTGGTCTGAAAGAAGACACAAAAGAACACTTACAGTATTATTCCATGTATATAAAGTTCAAAAGCAGACAAAATTAAGCTATATGGTTTGCAATGAAACCTAGATAGTAACATCACAAAGTAAGGATATCCTATATTATAAAGAGGTAATATGCAAATTGACTCTCATGCTGTAACACTGTCACAAGATGGCGGCACACACAGCAGGGGGGGGCAGCGGCGGTGGAGCTGGCAGGTCCGGCGGCCACTTTTCGCTGCTTCTGCCAGGGTTTCCACAGCCCCGTGGCCGCTGCATGTGGACCGGAGGCAGGGCACCAGGGTGGCACTCCAGGACTCCGGGCATCCCATGGCACGGGGGCGAGAGGGGTGGATATCCCGGGTCTCGCGCAATTTCGCCTAACAGGTCACTAGTAATTATCATAAATGTCAGACTAGTCATACCTCTGAGCAAAAGTATGGTTAATAAGCTAAGAGAGGCACACAGCGAGCTTCTTCAGGGTGTAGCAATGATATATTTCTAGGTCCTATTGCTGGTTATATAGGGACTTTTAAAAATAATTAATCTTTATACAGTTGTTTTGTTATTTCTCTATTATGTTTCATAATTAAAATTTTCAAAACATATGTTAAAACAATCCAAGAGTGTACATACAGTTGACCCTTGAACAACACGGTTTTGAATTGCATGGGTCCACTTATGAACAGAGTTTTTTCAAAAGTACTACAGTATTTTTTCCCTCTGTGATTTTAACATTTTTTCTCTTGCTTACTATAGTGTAATACAGTATATACACACATAACATGCAACATATGTATCCACTGACTATTATCGATAAGGCCTCCAGTCAACAGTAGCCTATTAGTTTAATTTGGGGGAGTCAAAGGTATACATGGATTTTCAACTGCATGGGGGAATTGGTGCCCCTAAACCCTGCATTGTTTAAGGGTCAACTATGTGTGTGTTTAAATTTTATTTACATATTTACTTATTAAATATATTTAATACTTATTATAAATAATACCTATTTATTTCTTCCAATGTCTAAGAGTAAATAAATGTCTTGCACAATACACCCTTGATTCCCCACCCCCCAAGACAATTTAGGATGAGAACTGGGTAACAGAGCAGGGCCACCCAGAAATGAATAACTACAAACAGGCTTTCTTACTATACTTGCTTTCTTTGAGTTTATATGTAATAACACCTAAGATCTGTATTTCAAGAAAATTTTCAATACAGACACAAACATTTAAATCTATGTATGTATGGCTACCTACCAGGAGCCATTACTGAATACCCAAAGTATTATAAGAAATAAACAAAAGCCTCTGAAAAAGCAAAGCCAGGATACAAGTATATTTTGGTTTTACCGTTTTAGTTTAATTGTGGCCTGAAACCTCCAATGACCTCCCATCTCACTCCGAGTAAGAGCCAAAATCCTGACAATGGCTTAAAGCCCCAGCACAGTCTGGACATCATTTCCTCTCCTGCCTCTCCTGCCTCATCTCCAATTACATTCTCCTGACCTCACTATGTTTCAGCCACACTGCCCTTCTTTGCTCTTGTTCCTCAAACAGAATAGGCTCGTTCCTGTCTCAGGGCTTTGTACTTGGCCTTTCTCTACGACTCTTCCCTGAGATATTCTCTTGGCACACACCCTCACCATTGTTGGGTCTTTCTGTAATTGTCACCATCTCTGTGAGGCCTACCCTGACACACTTAAAAATGTAATCCTTACCCCTATAGCCCCAATAGTACTCCTCCATTATTTCTTTCTATAGCACTTGAAGTCATCTACCTTATTGTAGTTGGAATGTAAGAAGGTAGACTCTTGTCTATTTTGCTGCTGCACCCGTCGGTGTCTGGCACATGGAAGACCAGAAATAAATACTTAATAAATGATTGAATTAATTTCCTTTTCTTTTGGATTTCTATCCAAAAAATAAGTTTCCTCTTTCTATATGTCAAAATTAATAATAGCCCTAGCTGGTCTTGCTCAGTGGATGGAGCATCGGCCTGTGAACTGAAAGGTCCCAGGTTCGCTTCTGGTCAAGGGCACATGCTCGGGTTGTGAGCTCGATCCCCAGCGGGGGACTTGCAGGAGGCAGCCGACCCATGATTCTCTCTCATCATGCATGTTTCTATCTCTCTACCTCTTCCTTCCTTTCTGAAATCAATAAAAATATATTTTTTAAAATAAAGAATAAAGTTTGTTTTACTAACAAGTTTCAGATTTGTGTTCTTATTAATATTAATGAGTCATAGGTAAGATTTATATAAAGTTGATATAAATGAAATTATATTTCCCCTAACAAATGTGCGGTGCCTGTTTTAATAGCAATGCTGAGAGAGCCCAAAGACACAAGGACTCCCCTGAATTGCTGGTGCAGGTACACAATGGCATAATCACTGTGGGAACTGCCTGACAAGATACAGCATGAAGACTGAGTGATTGCTTCTTTTACCTATACTTTTTGTTGTTTTCTGTTCTTTTTTTTTTAATCTTTAAATTCTTTATTAGTTAAGGTATTACAAATGTGTCCTCATCCCGCCCATTAGTCCCCATCCTCCATTCCCCCCACCCCCCGCCCCACTCATGCTCTCATCCCCCTGTTGTCCATGACCATTGGTTTGGCTTATATGCATGCATACAAGTCCTTTAATTGATCTCTTCCCCTTACCCCCACCCTCCCTACTTTCCCTCTGGGGATTAATAGTCTGATCGCTCTTTCTCTGTCTTTGGATCTGTCCCTGTTCATCAGTCTATGTTGTTCTCTATATTCCACACAAATGGGGGGGAAAAAAAAAAGCATGTTTGACTTTTATAGTCAGAAAAAAAGGTTTTTAAAAATTTTGCAAATAAAATATAATTTCAAGAAATTCTTTACATTATATTTTTACTAACACAGAAACAATAAAGGCTCTTGTTGTATATCTAGATGAAACAGCCCAAGAAGGAAATTATAGTTTGAAAAAAAATTATTTTTTACTTAGGACCTAAATTTTTATGAGTTTCCAGAGTAGAAGGGAAAACAAAACTCCATGGTGTTAGTATTCCATACAAGAATATAATTTTTTTCTACAGAAATATTTAACATAGGAACATTTCTACACAGCATAAAATGTGGGACTGATGTGATAAAGTGCAGGTAAGGGACTCCATTCAAACAGTGATTACAATGGCATAAGGAGGACAATTCACTAAAGAAAGTCTACAGGGTGACAAGTTAAATTCGGAGTAAGCCTAGATCCAAAGGTTACTTTCCAACCAGAATAACCTGTGACCTGAACCATCTCCTAAGATAACAAATCTCAGAAAAAATACACAGCCATCTCATGTTGTACAATTATATTTATTACTAAGATTTCCATTTTAAGTTTTATCAATTGTTTTTAAAAATATGTAGCACATAAATTCTTCTCAAATTCTTAAGATTGTTGATATATTCATGAGGTGAATCTACCATTAATATATATTCATATATGAGGTGGCTGCCCAAACTAGTTAAGGAATTCCTACTCAAATACTTGCAGCTGGCAGAGTGTATTATTAGAGAAGAGTAACAGTTTTCATTTGTAACACTTCAGCATTCCAACTGCTCAAAGCTCTGAATAGAATCCACCTTTAAGTGGGAGGGGAAATATGGAATATAAAAATTAAAAATATACTCAGCCTCACAATAATGAATAAAAGTATAGTGGATTAAAGACTCCAGAAAAAATTATAAATGAAAAACACTGGTCATTGAAACATATGGTCCCAGATTAAAATTTACCTGTAATAATTCTTATCTAAGGTGAAGGTTTATATTTTTAAAATGCTTAATTTGGCTAAGAACACTCCAAGAACTCTTCATAAATATCGACTATGTTTGTATCATGCTGAACTTATAAGGTGACAAAAGAATTGCATGAGCTTGCCCTAGCTGGTTTGGCTCAGTGGATAGAATGTCAGCCTGCAGACTGAAGGGTCCCAGGTTTGATTCCAGTCAAGGGCACATACGCGGGTTGCGGGCTTGATCTCCAGTAAGGGGGCATGCAGGAGGCAGCCAATCAATGATTCTCTCTCATTACTGATGTTTCTATCTCTCTCCCTCTCCGTTCCTCTCTGAAATCAATAAAAATATATATTTTTTAAAAAGAATTGCATGAACTGGATTGGAGCTGGGCCTACATTTAGTGGGCAGGGAATATTATAGGAGTTAAAAAAAAGTAGTAAAAGAAAACATAGGGGGAGAAGGGGAAGCGGTAATTATAGACATCTATGAAAAGCAGCTATTGGATATGAGGCAATAAAATCACAAAATATTAACATGCAAGGGTTGCCAAATTTATCATATTCCAAAATAAATCCATAGGAAAAGAAATTTTCAGAGCCTCTGGCCCTAGTAACAGAAGACTGTTGGGTGGTGGGCACACAGTGCAATATGCAGATCTTGTAACATAGAAATCCACACCTGAAGCCTATATGATCCTATTAACCAATATCACCCCAATAAATTTAATTTAAAAAAAAAAAGATTTGCATTCCAAGTTGTGGAAGATTCTCATTACTCCCTCTCCTCAAATGATCCCTCCTTTTCTTCAAAGTGCTAAACCAAGTGGAAGAATTCACATAAAAAGTTACTTAGGATAGGGGAGAACCAAGATGGCGGCATAGGTTAACGCCGGAGTTTGCTGCTTTGAACAACTACTTCAAAAGTGAAACTAAAACACGGAACGGACATCACCCAGAACCACAGGAACGCTGGCTGAGTGGAAGTCCTACAACTAGGAGGAAAGAGAAACGCACACGGACACTCAGAGGAGGCGCAGTGCTGAAGTCAAATTCTGAGGTGCGGAGTGCGCGGAGCGGGCTGGCGGCGGAGGGCGCGGTTGTTGTTTTCAATCCGGAGGGAGTCGCAGACTCTGAGCACCAGATACGGGCGAGTCCTTAGGGACCCAGACTCAAACGGGAGAATCGGGACTGTCTGGCTTCGGTCAGAGCGAGTGCAGCTTTCTCTCCCAGCTTTGCAGCGGGTGCTGGGACTCAGAGAGGCAGAGCCCCTGGGGACAGGACTGAGAGCCGCCATAACTGTTCTCTCCGGCCCACCCTGTTGATCCTGTGCGACCCGCCCCGCCCAAGCCCTGCACAGAGGCATTTGCCGGATAGCCTCAGGCAAAGGCTAGATTAGCACCTCCCTAGAGGACAGAAGTTCTCTCACTGCTGACACAGCTGATTCTCATAGCCACTTGGCCTGGAGGTCAAACCCTCCCTGGTATTAGCTACAACAATCAAGATTTAACTATAAGACTTCGAACAAAGACCACTAGGGGGTACACCAAGGAAGCATAACAAAATGCGGAGACAAAGAAACAGGACAAAATTGTCAATGAAAGATATAGAGTTCAGAACCACACTTTTAAGGTCTCTCAAGAACTGTTTAGAAGCTGTCGATAAACTTAATGAGATCTACACGAAAACTGATAAGACCCTCGATCTTATATTGGGGAACCAACTAGAAATTAAGCATACACGGACTGAAATAACGAATATTATACAGACGCCCGACAGCAGACCAGAGGAGCGCAAGAATCAAGTCAATGATTTGAAATGCGAGGAAGCAAAAAACATCCAACCGGAAAAGCAAAATGAAAAAAGAATCCAAAAATGCGAGGATAGTGTAAGGAGCCTCTGGGACAGCTTCAAGCGTACCAACATCAGAATTATAGGGGTGCCAGAAGATGAGAGAGAGCAAGATATTGAAAACCTATTTGAAGAAATAATGACAGAAAACTTCCCCCACCTGGTGAAAGAAATGGACTTACAGGTCCAAGAAGCGCGGAGAACCCCAAACAAAAGGAATCCAAAGAGGACCACACCAAGACACATCATAATTAAAATGCCAAGAGCAAAAGATAAAGAGAGAACTTAAAAACAGCAAGAGAAAGAAACTCAGTTACCTACAAGGGAATACCCATACGACTGTCAGCTGATTTCTCAACAGAAACTTTGCAGGCCAGAAGGGAGTGGCAAGAAATATTCAAAGTGATGAATACCAAGAACCTACAACCAAGATTACTTTATCCAGCAAAGCTATCATTCAGAATTGAAGGTCAGATAAAGAGCTTCACAGATAAGGAAAAGCTAAAGGAGTTCATTACCACCAAACCAGGATTATATGAAATGCTGAAAGGTATCCTTTAAGAAGAGGAAGAGGAAGAAAAAGGTAAAGATACACATTATGAACAACAAATATGCATCTATCAACAAGTGAATCTAAGAATCAAGTGAATTAATAATCTGATGAACAGAATGAACTGTTGATTATAATAGAATCAGGGACATAGAAAGGGAATGGACTGACTATTCTTGGGGGGGAAAGGGGTGTGGGAGATGTGGGAAGAGACTGGACAAAAATTGTGCACCTATGGATGAGGACAGTGGGTGGGGAGTGAGGGCGGAGGGTGGGGCGGGAACTGGGAAGAGGGGAGTTATGGGGGGGAAAAAAAGAGGAACAAATGTAATAATCTGAACAATAAAGATTTAATTAAAAAAAAAAAAGTTACTTAGAAGAGAATCAAAACACCAAAGCAACAACCAAAAGAAGGAGAAAAAGGAGGAGTGAGAGGAGGAGAAAACCATAAGGGATATGTATGAGTTTTTGTTCACTGGAGTTTTGTTTTTAATGGCAAAAAAATGAAAACAATTTATATAGCCATCAAAGGGATTTGGGGAAACTGTGAAACATGAAACAGTCTTACAGTGAAATAAAAATAAAACAGCTAAAATGAGGGACCTAGATCTGTATGTATTCAGATGAACAGATGTTGAAAAACAAGAATAAATGAAAAAAAAAATGACTTCCATAGAATTTATTTATATATTTATACATACATTTATATATTTCACACACACTGCGCTGGAGGGATGCACACTGAATTTATGGTAACAGGTTGTCTCTGGGGAACAAGGGTGGGAAAAAGAACTGAGCAAGTGGAAAAAAAAGGGGGGGCTGAAGGTGTTTGTCACAATCTCTCTACTTGTTTGGTTTTTTGAAAAAGCTTCAAAATCAATGAATTCAGAGGAAAAAGTAAATTAAAAAAGTTTTGAAAAATCGACATCAGAGCAATATTTCAGACAGACAATACTGCAATTGGAATCAAACAAACAAAATAAGCCAATGAATTCAGTTCCTATCTTCTCAATAATGAAAAGTCCAGCTTTTGTTGGTAAAATATTTTTCCTGGTTGACGGGAATTACACAGCACTAGGGTTACTTGAAAAGGGAGAGAGTAAACAGACTGACTTCATATACTTCAGTAAAAAATTACATTTTAAATAAAAATAATACTACCATAGTAATCCAGCATATCTTCAGAGAGGCCTAATCCTCATAAGGAACCATGTTTCCACAGAGTCCCTTCTTGTTCCTTTCTAACCTTCTAACCGCTATAGAACCTCTGTTCTGTTCTACCTTCTAAACCTTCTGTAGACTTGTCCTCCATCTTTCCCTCATTTTACTTATGCCCCTCTCTAAGGACCAATCCCTACTTCTTGAATCACTTCAAATTTTAATACTTATTTTAAAAAAACTTGAGACTTTCTGAAATGATTTAAGCTTTTTCTCTTCTTTCAAATATGTTTTTCCTCCCTATTCCTTTACTTTTTCCACCCCAACCTGTTTTTCCCCTTCCCATTCTCTTGCTGACCAACAGTTGCCTTCAACTGCTAGCAAGCCTCTGGCATGTTTATAAATTTCACTTCTTAAGGAAAAGATATTTCCAAGTAAACCAAACAAAATCCCACTCCACAGCCCAAAGGTCAAGTAAAGGGGGAAAAATTAAAGTAAAAAATACTAACCATATTTTCCTGCCTTTCATGTTGACATTATGGCTAGGGATAAAGTTCTAACTACCTAATGGAAGAGCAAAACCAAACTTGCTTGTACATTTTATCATTTTTATAGCATTTAAATGTATCTGGAATCCTCTGTTTCACAAGGCACCTGGGTTAATAATAATAAAGCCACTTAGAATAGATATGTACAGTTGAGTACTATAGACTAGTAGACAGATAACCTCAAGATTCACAGTAGAGGTACAATCCATACACTCCCATCACATCCTCCTGGTCCTCTTAAAAAAAAGTCCAAGGTCCTTTTTGTTAAAAGCTTTAGGCTATATAAGCAGTCTCTCACAAGCAAGCAGTGCTTCACAGTCTTCACAGTACTTTGACATTCATGATCTTATTTGGGATTTTAAACAGCTCTGTGAGGCATGCAGGGCAAGTATTTTACAAATAAGGAAACAGAAGCTCAGAGGTTACAATCTGTCACGGTCACACAGCTATTAAGGGGTTTGAGTTCAGAACTCCTAATCCAATACTTTGTAATTCATGTGACTAGGTGATTCTTAGATCAGATAGTCTTTTACTCAACATACAGAATTTGAAAAATATCTGCTACGAAGACATTCATATACCCCAGCTTCCAATACCAATTTCATTTTCAAGTGGCAACTCTGTCAAAAAGTATGCTCTTTGTCCTAATGAATTCTAAGCACTGTTACTAATGGGAGACCTGGGCAAATTGTTGATAGGCTCATGCCTATCTGCTTGCAAGACTGGGCCCCGGGCACAAGTCATATGTCCTAATACTTTTAGAATGCCTTTCCATGCTTTCATCCCCAATCATTAATTTAAAAAAATAAAATGTCTACTGTTCTTACATGCCAGAGTAATTTTCTAGTCTGAGTTTCTGAGAATCAAGTGTCTTTTTCTTCTCTAGAGATCTCTCTCTTTTACAATAAGATTACAAAATTTAAAAATACAATTTCTATCATTACTTTACTATACTCATTTCAGATATCTAACATGACTAAAATACTGAGTGACACCATCTTCTATCCATTTGCTCAACCCAAAACCTTTTTTATTTAAAATCCTCATCCGAGGATATGGCTTTTTATTGTTGTTGTCATTGTTTTTTAGAGAGAAAGGAAGCAGGGATGTGTATGGGACAAAGCTCCAACTAACTGAGCCCCCAGCCAGGGCCCAAAACCTATCTTTTCATATCCGATCTATCAGCAAGTCCTGTCAGCTGTCCTGCTCCCTAATATATTCCACACATCTACCCATTTTAATTTTATCCATTTCTGTCCATTTTCTCTTACCTAAACCAGTGTTAACTGGTTTCTTGTTGGGGTCCAACCCCAGCAGTCCAGGGGTCCCCAAAGGTGTGGACGGAGTCGGCGAAGAAGGAATGACACGGAGACAGCGTTCAGTTGATCAGCAGCCTAGCCAGGATCTCCAGCCAGGTTCTGTCTTTTATTGTCTTGTTACATCTGTATTTATACCAGTTGATTTTTAATCCTGTCAATTTCTATTCCAAAGGTTAGGGCGTTTCTTATCTCCATTCCAGGGAGTAAAGATTATGTAGCTTAAGGGTGACTGTAGTTAAAGTGATTACCCGCCTGGCATTTAGTTAAGGGGTTTTATTCCCTCCCTAACTTCAGGGAAAAATCCCTACCTGGGGAAACAACCTTTCTCAGAGAGGTGACCTTGGTTAAAACACATAGCGCCAAGAAGGTGAGCAAACATATTAAGAACAGTATGCCATATACACCAGGTCCCTTGAAACATATGCTGTGCAGATGTTTCTTCCCTGCAGCGACTGTGTCAAGCAGCAAGGATGGACCGGCTTCCGGCAGTTTCTAATTGATCTCCCAGCTTCCTCTATAGCACAGTCTATTCTCCACATAGCAGCCACAATGAACTTTTACAAAGTAAATCAGATCATGTCTCTCTTCCATTTAACCACACTTAGAATAAAATTCAATATCTTTACCTGAACCTATAAGTCAGCGGTTCTCAACCTGTGGGTCAAGACCCCTTTGGGGGTCGAACGACCCTTTCACAGGGGTTGCCTAAGACCATCGGAAAACACATATAATTACATATTGTTTTTGTGATTCGTCACTATGCTTTAATTATGTTCAATTTGTAACAATGAAAATACATCCTGCATATCAGATATTTACATTACGATTCATAACAGTAGCAAAATTACAGTTATGAAGTAGCAACGAAAATAATTTTATGGTTGGGGGTCACCACAACATGAGGAACTGTATTAAAGGGTCGTGGCATTAGGAAGGTTGAGAACCACTGCTGTAAGTGCTGGCCCACTATACCAAATTCATCACCTACCCTTCTACATCACTATCTTCACTCCAAACACACTGGCCTTCTTTCTATAAATAAGCCACACCTGTTTCCATAACAGGGTCTTTGTATTGTTTTCCCTCAGCCTAGAAAACCCTAGATATTCACTTTTCTTGCTTCTTGTTATTTTGGTCTTAGCTCAAAAGTCACCTAGCATACTCTGACTACAGTCAGAAGTAGCAGTCCTACTCACACCTTCTATGATTTGTTTTATGTGAATTTTTATGCAAATTAATCCACTACACTGTTTACAGTCCAGAGCCTGATCATCTCTTCTGAGAGCACTTATAATACTGACATTCTGGTCCTGGAAAGCTGAAAACCAGGATCTAGACCAGCCGTGGGCAAACTACGGCCCGCGGGCCGGATCCGGCCCGTTTGAAATGAATAAAACTATTGAATAAAAAGACTGTACCCTTTTATGTAATGATGTTTACTTTGAATTTATATTAGTTCACACAAACACTCCATCCATGCTTTTGTTCCGGCCCTCCGGTCCAGTTTAAGAACCCATTGTGGCCCTCAAGTCAAAAAGTTTGCCCACCCCTGATCTAGACAGTGGGGGGGCTCTAAGTAAATATAATATTCAGTTCAAAGTCAGAAGCTGCACACACTCATCTTTTTCTTTTTAGCACCCAACAGAAATTTTCTTCTCTCTTTTAGGTATAAAAATTTTTAAACAAAGCCATCGTTAATCTTTTTGAAATTTTTTCTAATATATCCATTTATGCTTCTATTTTAAAAACAATATCAAGCCTCTAGACCAGTGATGGCGAACCTATGACACATGTGTCAGAGGTGACACGCGAACTCATTTTTTTGGTTGATTTTTCTTTGTTAAATGGCATTTAAATATATAAAATAAATATCAGAAATATAAATCTTTGTTTTACTATGGTTGCAAATATCAAAAAATTTCTATATGTGACACGGCACCAGAGTTAAGTTAGGGTTTTTCAAAATGCTGACACACCGAGCTCAAAAGGTTCGCCATCACTGGTCTAGACTCTGTCATTACTTTTTATTTGCCTTAAAGAAATCACCAGTTTTTTTTGACCACCAATCCTTACTCTATAATACATGACTTACTGTCTATCACGTAAAGAAAACATCTAATCATAATGGGACTGGGGATCCAAGATCTGTTTTCCAAGATGAGAAACTGGCTTACAAATAGAAAAATAAAGGTAGATATAAGGGCATTTTTGGAGATGGAGATGTCTATAATACCAACAATTTCAACAAATACCTTATTGAATGATAATAAAAAATCAAGAAAACTTGCTAATACTACTTAATTCTTCAAAAGTAAAAGACTGAAGTGATAAGAATGAAGTGAAGGGAGTTCTTTGTTATTAGTCTGAATACTCTTTGAGGGCAAGGGACTTGCACCCAGAGCATCCTGTGTTGTGCCTGGCACATAGAAGGTGTTCATAAATATCTGGCAAATAAAGAAATTAGTAAAATAATTCTAGAGATATAAAAGGACTTAATGAACATCCAAATGATTTTGTTTTACAGATTAGGAAAACGAACCCCAAAGCAGCTTAGTGGCTTGTGCAATGTAATATAGTATACACAGGAGGCCAGGAGCAGCATTTAGACCAAAACCCAAGCTATTCTACTATCTCCCTATAGTTACATTGAAAAATGCAGGTGCTGGGCTCAAGAATTTCAACGTGGGTAAATGAAAGATAATGCATTAGTAAAAAACAGTCAAACTATAATTAAGGACATTTGAGTTCAATAATGATTTGAAATGTAAAAAGAAAAGAAATTGATGAGGCACAATAGTTACCCAATTTGAAGAGTCCAAATGGACCAAACAAATTCTTCTCTCCATTATCAGAAAGGATACTGAAAACAAACCAGAAAACACATGTAACACTGACATCCTCCAATGTAGCTTTAAAGTCTTACCTAACCAAATTAAGTCAACTGTCAAACTACCGAATGCCAACAGAAGTAAAGTAGTTATACAAACTGGATTCACCCCTAAGTACACAGGGTTACAAAGACAAATTTCCAACTCTATTTGTTCTTGGCCCTCTATAACCTTTACTTCCTTTCAATTCAATCAAAACTTTACTGATTAAAACTGTACAGACATGATTTACTCTGATCCTTAAGATGGGAAAAGGTTTATTTCCTAAAAACCCTTTTCTTCAAAAAACAAAGATTCATCTTATCAGCCTAATCAAATTATTATCAAACTAGAGGCCCAATGCACGAAATTCGTGCAAGGGGCTCGGCCCTCGCAGCTGCGGTGGGCTTGCCTCGGTCCTCACAGCCCTGGCTTCATCCAGAAGGTCATCTGAAGGTCATCCAGAAGGACATCCAGAAGGTCATTCAGTTATCCAATCTAATTAGCACATTACGCTTTTATTATTATAGAAGATAAAGTATCCATTTTGAGAGAGGCCTATAGATTATTTAAATTTTATTCCCCACCTATAAAGTAGTAGACTCACAAGCAAAGATACTTTTTTAAACTTTTTAAAAAACTGATTGGAGAAAGAGGGAGAAAAAGTTAATCAACCATAAAAAATATTCTTTGAATGCAATTTGGATGTCCAGTCCCATGTTGAACTACCAGCCTCATTACTACAGATTTCTTTTGAATGATTTTCCAATCATTTGATTTGAATAGAGAGAAAATGTTTCTGGCCTTAAAGAGCCAGGAAAAGACTCGACTTATAATTAAAAGAAAAACTGCTCATATTTTCAAGAACTGAGAAATTCTCAATATATAAATTTTCCTCCTTTAAAAAATGTACTACCATCTTTTACAGAAGATATTGATAGAAAATAAATTTTGCCTTTCAATAGCAAGTCACTTTGAAGTCACAAAAATTAGATGAGTATTAGATGAACAAAAACTCAGTAAAATCAATTTTACAAATCTAGAATAGTCAGGTATTCAAACAAAAAAGGGAAGCTTTGGACTCTAAACACAAATTCACTTCAAATACTAAATACTTACAGAACTCATAAATAAATTCACTGTTAGGGGATTGAGTCTTCCAAGTTCCAAAATGTGGGTAAGAGTTACCACTACCACTTTATCTTTATTGCCAGAGATAGTGACTTGAAGAAATGTTAAAAAAAAAAAAAAAAGAACTTAGAAAGGTCAACATTTTATTGGGTCTTCCAAAATCAATTCTTTGCAGCAAGAAGAGGACATCATTTAAATAAACTGTTAGACTAAGAATAGAACAAATCAATATATTCTTAAGCTTTTGTAGTCCTCAGGACCTGAACTCTAGTGCAAGCTTTGTAGACACTTTCCGAAATCTGAGCTTGCCTTATTTCTTTCCTTCCATCCCTCCCTTCCTTTCTTTCCTCACCTGAGGAAAGATCTTTAGAGAGAGAGGAAGGGAGAGAGAGATAAACACTGATGTGAGAGAGAAATATCAATCCCTTGCCTCCTGTACATGCCCCAACTGTACAGGATCGAACTTTCAACCTAGGTATGTGTCCTAACAGGGAATCAAACCCTCAACATTTTGGTGAACAGGATGACGCTCCAACCAACTGAGCAACCTGGCCAGGGCTGAGTTTTCTCATCTTTAAATTGAGGCAACTGTCCAAGAATCTCTAAGGTCCCTTCCAGAGCTACAGTTTTATGCCCCTTTGGAAATACTGTTAAAATTATACCTGCCTCTCTTCATGTATGCTTTTTAAAAACTAAAAACAATACTATAGCATACATAATTCAAAATTATAGACACCCAAATCCAGACACCAAATCCTAAAGATAACCAGTATTTTCTTTTCTAGTCTCAGAAACATACAAAAACAACAGAAAACCAAAAAGGGGGCACATACCAGCAAACTATCTCTTATATTTCCTTGTAGGCACACATATACCTTATTTTTTCTAAAGTTCGCAAAGAATTCTAGTGTACACTAATGTGTGGTTTTCAGGATTTTCCTACTGCAAGCAATGTAGCAAACAGGTATATCTATACTAATAAAAGAGTAATATGCTAATTAGACCGGGAGACCTTCTGGAGACCTTCCAGACAAAGCCGGGGGCGTGGCTGGCCTGCAAACCACCCCAGCCCCTTGCCCAGGCCAGCACCGCCCCCAGTGGGGACCCCCACCCTAATGGGGGCGTGGCCAGCCTGCAAACCACCCCAGGCCCCTTGCCCAGGCTGGCCCCGCCCCCACAATGGGACCACCACCCTGATCCAGAACTCCCTTCAAGAGCAGACCAGCCGGCCCCCACCCATGCACCAGGACTCTATCTATACTAATAAAAGGATAATATGCTAATTAGAACGGGAGGCCTTCTGGACGTCCTTCCAGACAAAGCCATGGTGGCGGGGCCGAGGCAGAGGCGGTTAGGGCTGATCAGGCCAGTAGGGGAGGGCAGTTAGGGGCAAGTAGGCCAATGGGGGGGGCAGTTGGGGGTGAGCAGGCCGGCAGTGGGGGGCAGTTGGGGCGATCAGACCAGCAGGGGGGACAATTGGGTTGAGCAGGCCAGCGGGGGGTGGGGGCAGTTGAGGGTGAGAAGGCTGGCAGGCAGAGTGGGGTTAGGGGCGAGAAGGCAGGTAAACAGGTCCCCCAAGGGGTCCCAGATTGGAGAGGGTGCAGGCCGGGCTAAGGGACACCCCCCCTCCCCGCACGAATTTTGTGCACCTGGCCACTAGTCTAAAAATAAGTGCAAGCAAGACCAAGAACCTGTGCATTATTTATTTTGATAGATATTTCCAAAATGCCCTACAAAATGTTGTTCCAATGATACATATTCCCCACATAAGTGCCTGATTTCCCACACTTGAGCATCTACTATCTTTACACATGCTTTTCATCCAGTGTGACTAGAGAGACATAAACAAATCTTTATGCAGAAGAGCCAGTGAGACTAGACAAAAAAGAAGGAAAAAAAAGGCCAGAAATTTGTCTTTCATTAATTAACTAGAAAAACTCCAGTCAAAAATATACCAGAAATGTTATGTGGTACTTGTCTGTGTACAAGATTTACATATAGTTGTTTCCTTCAGATGTTTGTAAAAGAAGATATTGATAGAAAATAAGTTCTGGGGGTGTGGAGAGGAAACACAAGGAGAGTAGGTGAGCAACTTGTATTGCAGATTTTATAATTCCAAGGAGACTCAGTTCTGTCTTAGATCAAGATATGTATTAATAACATGTATGAATAAATTCCTCTACATATAATCTGGCCACTTTTATCCAGAGATGATTATCAGCGCAGTAAAAAGTCAACTTAGTTCCTTATCTTATCACTGACAAAGGATTCCTATTCAGCTTTTTACCCCAAAATTAATTGGAATAGTGCATGATTCCAGAGGTTATAAAAGTGTTAATAAAGCACATAGGAAGCAACTCTTGCTATATTTTAAAAGTGTTTTTTATTTAACAACTGGAATAATGCCTAGCAAGCTGTACTCAATAAGTAACTGTTAATTAAGTTGCTCACACTATCCACTTTGAAAATTACCATATTCATTTAACAGTATTTGCAAAGGACATCAGGCAACTCTAGGAATATATGTGTCTGTATGTGTATGAGCCTGAGTATGTATGTGTGTATGTATGGGAGACTACATTAAGTTTCTAAAAATAAAATAAATATAGACAAATGTTCTCTTTTTACTGTCCTATAATTTGCTCTTACAGCTGACCCTTGCACAACATGGCTTTGAATCTCATGGGTCCACTTATAAGCAGAACGTTTTCAATAACTATACAGTTGGCCCTCTGTATCCCCAAGTTTCACATCCCCAGATTCTGTGGATGCAGAGAGCCAAGTCTATGTATTGCTCTACACCATTTTATGTAAGGAATTTGAGCAATCTGAGATTTTGGTTTCTACCCACGAGGGTCCTGGAACTAATCCCCCACAGATACTGAGGGATGACTGTAGTTAAGTTTTTGGGGAGTCAAACTTATATATGGATTTTTGACTGTGCGGGGATCAGTGCCCCTAACATCACATTGTTCAATGGTCAATTGTATAAGTATTTACTATATCTTCAGTTGTAGTATGTTATATATGTGGGGAAAAAATTTAATTTATAATCAGGGAAATGCAGTATATTTAATGCAGTATGTTTGTTTCCAGCAAAAGCTCCGTCTAATTTTATAAGAAACGTGGGGAAATACAATTTAGGAACACTCAATATGAGATTATTCCTAATAAATTATTTCTTCTCCTCATCCAAGTAAACCAACCAACCATATCCAGCACTAATTCTCTTAAGAAAACTGCCCCCAATTTCTTCTATTATCAGGGGATCAATTTAAGAAACTCACAATTTTAAGCATCTATAGGAAGCACTCAGAATCAAGGCAATCCTTATATATACCTACACATAAAACCAACCAACCACAGAAAGTCCTATGTTGAGGGCCAGGAGCATCTCTTTTAATGATTTTTTTTAAGAGAGAGAGATAGTGAGATACAGAGATATAGAGAGAAATAGAGATAGATACACTGATTTGTTGTTCCATTTATTTATGCATTCATTGACTCTTGTACGTGCCCTGACTGTAGGTCATACCCACAACCTTGGTGTAATGGGATGATGCTCTAACCAACTTAGCTACTGGCCAGGGCTAGAAGCACCTCTTTTTTTTTTAAAATATATTTTATTGATTTTTTACAGAGAAGAAGGGAGAGGGACAGAGAGTCAGAAACATCAATGAGAGAGATCGACCAGCTGCCTCCCGCACGCCCCCCAGTGGGGATGTGCCCGCAACTAAGGTACATGCCCTTGACCGGAATCGAACCCGGGACCCTTGAGTCCGCAGGCAGGCGTTCTATCCACTGAGCCAAACCGGTTCGGCGAGAAGCATCTCTTTTAAAATGAATTGCCCTTGCCCTAGCTGGTTTGTCTCAGTGGATAGAGAGTCGGCCTGTGGACTGAAGGGTCCCGGATTCAATTCCGGTCAAGGGCACATGCCCGGCTTGTGGACTCCATCCCCAGTAGGGGTGTGCAGGAGGCAGCCAATCAATGATTCTTTTTCATCATTGATGTTTCTCTCTCTCCCTCTCCCTTCCTCTCTAAAATCAATAAAAATATATTTTTAAAATTTTTTAAAAATAAAATGAGTGGTCTTCTCAACCCTTGTTCTGATTACATAACAAATGATCAATGGGACCCAATGCCAAACACTGGACTCAGAGCACATAATTCCAGCAAGGCATCAACTGGGAAAGGGAGTGGGGAATGGGACTAAATGGGACACAAAGTTAGATAAACGAGTTATTTGGCAAGGGTCCAGCCTATGACATTATCAAAAAGTCATGTGGGAGGTCCCTAAATTCTAATACTAATAAAGAAACCCTTACCTGTAGGCATATGATTTGAATAGGCCCTTTAAGACTGATTGATTGCAGCTGAAGAAAAAGTCGTCTAAGGTGCTAGCAAATTCTACTGAATGGAGTTCAATGTCCTGTCTACCAGACTGAATTCCACATATTTGTAGATAAAAATTTAGGTTAGGAATTTTCAAATAAAAATTATAAACAAAAGAAAAACAAATATTCCAATCACATAAAGTGGTGGGCCTCAGGCTAAAATGAAATAATTACGTCCTTCAATACAATCCACTGTTTCCAAGACACACAATCTGTTTCTTGGACTTGAGACTGGTATTAGGTGGCAATGGATGAAGAAGAAAATAAACGACTACTTGAAATTAATCCAAAAATCAAATCTAAAAACATCCAATTTAACACTGAGCTAGCACATAAGTCAAAAACAAACTAAAACAGTATTTGGCTGGGTTCCCATGTTACATGGCAAGCTTCTATGACATAAAATAAAATAATGGTTCATGATTGGCTATAGACAGTCTGGTAACCAAGGTGCATATTTATGGTTTATAGCCTATACTTGCCACAACAGTTTATCTAATCCAATCATGTAATGCAAATAACTTCCAAAAATAAGTACTTAGGGGGGGGGGGGTTTCCATTGTGTGAGTTTTGTGGGTATTTTTGGTATGAGTTTTTAATGAGCATGTACTCCATACAAGACATAGTAGTCAAGGCACAGTCCAGAGGAATGGATGTGTCTTAGTCAAATGCTGCATAAAACTACTAAAACTTAATGTCCAATGTCCTTGAGAATTCCACATAATTAACCCAATCACTTCTATAAATATTGCACACCTATAAACTCTGACTTTATAACTGATGTTAAATTTAGCTAATTCAAAATCTCTATTATAAAAGGCCTGTGGCCATAACGCTGTAACGACCAATGACCAGACTCGCCAGGAGGTGCAATGATGGGTCCCACAGTGCCGGCAGGACACTGGGTCTCACGCGATTTCACGTGCTGGGCCTCTAGTATCTTTATATTATGTTGGCAATAAAGATGATAGTTATCCTCCTTAGTCTAGAATGAAAGTATGATCTTTATTTCAATTCCTACCATAATTGAAGATGAAAACTTACTTTAAAAGAAAATTTTAAAATACTGTAGATATCTACAGTGAAGTCATTCACAATTTATTACAGGGGAAAAAACTAGTGTTCACTATCCAAATTGTAGATTCTTCAGATCCTATGTTGCCTCTCTGTCTTCAAATAGTGATAACCAAGTAGAAAGAGAATAAAGTTAAACCCACCCATTCTCTTATTTGTAAGCTTGGTCAAAGAATTGGTGATAAAGTTGAGAAGAATTTCTTAAAATGAGGTTTTAGCATTATGAAAAGTTTTAATCATAATGTTAAGACTATAGGAGAAGGAGAACCAAGATGGCGGCATAGGTTAACGCCGGAGTTTGCTGCTTTGAACAACTACTTCAAAAGTGTAACCAAAAAACGGAAGGGACACCACCTAGAACCACAGGAACGCTGGCTGAGTGGAAGTCCTACAACTAGGAGGAAAGAGAAACGCACACGGACACTCAGAGGAGGCGCAGTGGTGAAGTCAAATTCTGAGGTGCGGAGTGCGCGGAGCGGGCTGGCGGCGGAGGGCGCGGTTGGCGTTTTCAATCAGGAGGGAGTCGCAGACTCTGAGCACCAGATCCAGGCGAGTCTTTAGGGACCCAGACTCAAACGGGAGAAGCGGGACTGTCTGGCTTCGGTCAGAGCGAGTGCAGCTTTCTCTCCGAGCTTTGCAGCGGGTGCTGGGACTCAGAGAGGCAGAGCCCCTGGGGACAGGACTGAGAGCCGCCATAACTGCTCTCTCCGGCCCACCCTGTTGATCCTGTTCGACCCGCCCCGCCCAAGCCCTGCACAGAGGCATTTGCCGGATAGCCTCAGGCAAAGGCTAGATTAGCACCTCCCTAGAGGACAGAAGTTCTCTCACTGCTGACACAGCTGATTCTCATAGCCACTTGGCCTGGAGGTCAAACCCTCCCTGGGATTAGCTACAACAATCAAGATTTATCTATAAGACTGCGAACAAAGACCACTAGGGGGTGCACCAAGGAAGCATAACAAAATGCGGAGACAAAGAAACAGGACAAAATTGTCAATGGAAGAAATAGAGTTCAGAACCACACTTTTAAGGTCTCTCAAGAACTGTTTAGAAGCTGCCGATAAACTTAATGAGCTCTACACGAAAACTAATAAGACCCTCGATCTTATATTGGGGAACCAACTAGAAATTAAGCATACACGGACTGAAATAACGAATATTATACAGACACCCGACAGCAGACCAGAGGAGCGCAAGAATCAAGTCAATGATTTGAAATGCGAGGAAGCAAAAAACATCAAACCAGAAAAGCAAAATGAAAAAAGAATCCAAAAATGCGAGGATAGTGTAAGGAGCCTCTGGGACAGCTTCAAGCGTACCAACATCAGAATTATAGGGGTGCCAGAAGATGAGAGAGAGCAAGATATTGAAAACCTATTTGAAGAAATAATGACAGAAAACTTCCCCCACCTGGTGAAAGAAATGGACTTACAGGTCCAAGAAGCACGGAGAACCCCAAACAAAAGGAATCCAAAGAGGATCACACCAAGACACATCATCATTAAAATGCCAAGAGCAAAAGATAAAGAGAGAATCTTAAAAACAGCAAGAGAAAGAAACTCAGTTACCTACAAGGGAATACCCATACGACTGTCAGCTGATTTCTCAACAGAAACTTTGCAGGCCAGAAGGGAGTGGCAAGAAATATTCAAAGTGATGAATACCAAGAACCTACAACCAAGATTACTTTATCCAGCAAAGCTATCATTCAGAATTGAAGGTCAGATAAAGAGCTTCACAGATAAGGAAAAGCTGAAGGAGTTCATCACCACCAAACAAGGATTATATGAAATGCTGAAAGGTATCCTTTAAGAAGAGGAAGAGGAAGAAAAAGGTAAAGATACAAATTATGAACAACAAATATGCATCTATCAACAAGTGAATCTAAGAATCAAGTGAATAAATAATCTGATGAACAGAATGAACTGTTGATTATAATAGAATCAGGGACATAGAAAGGGAATGGACTGACTATTCTTGGGGGGGGAAAGGGGTGTGGGAGATGTGGGAAGAGACTGGACAAAAATCGTGCACCTATGAATGAGGACAGTGGGTGGGGAGTGAGGGCGGAGGGTGGGGCGGGAACTGGGAGGAGGGGAGTTATGGAGGGAAAAAAAGGAACAAATGTAATAATCTGAACAATAAAGATTTAATTAAAAAAAAAAAAGACTATAGGAGAAAAGCACCCACAAAACTCCCAGATAAACTTTGAATGCATTTTTTAAATAATTTTTATGTATTGTAAAATTTCTTTTGTATGAAATTAGAGTCTGGAGAACCAAGATGGCGGCATAGGTTAACGCCGGAGTTTGCTGCTTTGAACAACTACTTCAAAAGTAAAACTAAAAGACGGAAGGGACATCACCCAGAACCACAGGAACGCTGGCTGAGTGGAAGTCCTACAACTAGGAGGAAAGAGAAACGCATACGGACACTCAGAGGAGGCGCAGTGGTGAAGTCAAATTCTGAGGTGCGGAGTGCTCGGAGCCGGCTGGCGGCGGAGGGCGCGGTTGTTGTTTTCAATCGGGAGGGAGTCGCAGACTCTGAGCTCCAGATACAGGCGAGTCTTTAGGGACCCAGACTCAAATGGGAGAAGCGGGACTGTCTGGCTTCGGTCAGAGCGAGTGCAGCTTTCTCTCCCAGCTTTGCAGCGGGTGCTGGGACTCAGAGAGGCAGAGCCCCTGGGGACAGGACTGAGAGCCGCCATAACTGCTCTCTCCGGCCCACCCTGTTGATCCTGTTCGACCCGCCCCGCCCAAGCCCTGCACAGAGGCATTTGCCGGATAGCCTCAGGCAAAGGCTAGATTAGCACCTCCCTAGAGGACAGAAGTTCTCTCACTGCTGACACAGCTGATTCTCATAGCCACTTGGCCTGGAGGTCAAACCCTCCCTGGGATTAGCTACAACAATCAAGGTTTAACTATCAGACTGCGAACAAAGACCACTAGGGGGTGCACCAAGGAAGCATAACAAAATGCGGAGACAAAGAAACAGGACAAAATTGTCAATGGAAGATATAGAGTTCAGAACCACACTTTTAAGGTCTCTCAAGAACTGTTTAGAAGCCGCCGATAAACTTAATGAGATCTACAAGAAAACTAATGAGACCCTCGATGTTATATTGGGGAACCAACTAGAAATTAAGCATACACAGACTGAAACAACGGATATTATACAGACTCCCGACAGCAGACCAGAGGAGCGCAAGAATCAAGTCAATGATCTGAAATGCGAGGAAGCAAAAAACATCAAACCAGAAAAGCAAAATGAAAAAAGAATCCAAAAATGCGAGGATAGTGTAAGGAGCCTCTGGGACAGCTTCAAGCGTACCAACATCAGAATTATAGGGGTGCCAGAAGATGAGAGAGAGCAAGATATTGAAAACCTATTTGAAGAAATAATGACAGAAAACTTCCCCCACCTGGTGAAAGAAATGGACTTACAGGTCCAAGAAGCGCGGAGAACCCCAAACAAAAGGAATCCAAAGAGGACCACACCAAGACACATCATAATTAAAATGCCAAGAGCAAAAGACAAAGAGAGAATCTTAAAAGCAGCAAGAGAAAGAAACCCAGTTACCTACAAGGGAATACCCATACGACTGTCAGCTGATTTCTCAACAGAAACTTTGCAGGCCAGAAGGGAGTGGCAAGAAATATTCAAAGTGATGAATACCAAGAACCTACAACCAAGATTACTTTATCCAGCAAAGCTATCATTCAGAATTGAAGGTCAGATAAAGAGCTTCACAGATAAGGAAAAGCTAAAGGAGTTCATCACCACCAAACCAGGATTATATGAAATGCTGAAAGGTATCCTTTAAGAAGAGGAAGAGGAAGAAAAAGGTAAAGATACAAATTATGAACAACAAATATGCATCTATCAACAAGTGAATCTAAGAATCAAGTGAATAAATAATCTGATGAACAGAATGAACTGTTGATTATAATAGAATCAGGGACATAGAAAGGGAATGGACTGACTATTCTTGGGGGGGAAAGGGGTGTGGGAGATTCGGGAAGAGACTGGACAAAAATCGTGCACCTATGGATGAGGACAGTGGGTGGGGAGTGAGGGTGGAGGGTGGGGCGGGAACTGGGAGGAGGGGAGTTATGGGGGGGAAAAAAGAGGAACAAATGTAATAATCTGAACAATAAAGATTTAATTAAAAAAAAATAAATAAAGCAAGCATGTCAAAAAAAAAAAAAAAGAAATTAGAGTCTATGAATTTTGACAAAATTCACATGTAACCACCACCGCAATCAAAATAATAAAAGTTTTTGTGTGAATTTTAGGACAATAACCACAAATAAGAGTTATCTACAGGGCTTACATCAAGCCCTGGCCTGATTGCTCAGTGGTTAGAATGTTGACCCAAGACTGAAGGGTCTCAGGTTCAAGTCCCAATCAAGGGCACATACCTCGGTTGCAAGTCTGCTCCTGCCCCGGATCAGTGCCAGTGCAGGAGGCAACCAGTAAATGTGTCTCTCTCACATTGATGTTTCTCTCTCTCTCCTCTCCTCCCTCCTTTTCACTCTCTCTAAAAATCAGTGGAAAAAATATCCTCCAGTGAGGATTTAAAATCCTATCTAATAAAAGAGAAACATGGTAATTAGCATACGACTGCTACCCTTCCCATTGGCTAATTAGGGCGATATGCAAATTAACTGCCAGCCAAGATGGCGGCCGGCAGCCAGGCAGCTTGAAACTAACATGAGGCTTGCTTGCTTCAGTGACGGAGGACTCCAACGTTCCCCACCTGCCACTGCAGGCCTCTGAGCTGCAACTCTAAGCAACTATGTAACAAATATAGAAGCTAAACAAAACCCCAGAAACCTGCTTTAGTCCACCGGGCTTCAGCCAGCAGGATCGCAACATTGTAAGCAAAGGCCAGAAACCTACTTTCAGCAGTGGAGGCCTAAGAGCTGGAGCCAAGCCTCAAAGCTAAAGCTGGCCCAGAATAAAAAAAGAAAAAAGAAAAAAAGGAGTGGTTGGGAGCTTCAGTCACCCCCAGCCTGAAAACAGCCCTCAGCCCCTCACCCAGACTGGCCAGGCACCCCAGTGGGGACCCCCACCCTGAAGGGTGTGTGGCCAGCTGCAAACAGCCATCATCCCCTCACCCAGACTGGCCAGGCACCCCAGTGGGGACCCCCACCCTGAAGGATGTGTGACCAGCTGCAAACAGCCATCATCCCCTCCAGGACACCCTTCAGGGCAAACCAGCCGGCCCCCACCCATGCACCAGGCCTCTATGCTATATAGTAAAAGGGTAATATGCCTCCTGGCACCGGGATCAGCGTGACAGGGGGCAGCGCCCAAACCCCCTGATCGCCCTGCGGCTCTGTTTGTGACAGGGGAAGGCGCCACAACCCCCTGATCAGCCCTGCTCTGTGCCTGATAGAGGGGAGCTCTCCAAACCCCTGATCGTCCTGCGGCTCTGTGTGTGACAGGGTGTGGTGCCCCAACCCCCTGATCAGCCCTGCTCTGTGTGTGACAGGGTGTGGCGCCCCAACCCGCCCACACACACACACACAGGCCCTGCTCTGTGTGTGATGGGGTAGAGCCATAACCTCCCCATCGGCCCTGCCCTGAGTGTGAGAGTGGCGGCGCCCCAACCCCCTGATCGGCCCTGCTCTGTGGGTGATAGAGGGCGGCGCCCCAACCCCCTGATCCGCCCTGCTCTGTGCGTGACAGGGGGCAGTGCCCCAACCCCCTGATTGGCCCTGCTCTGTGCGTGACAGGGTACAGAGCCCCAACCCCCCTGATGGGCCCTGCTCTGTGAGCGACAGGGGGCAGCGCCCAACCCCCTAATTGGCCCTGCTCTGTGCGTGACAGGGGGTGGCGCCGCAACCTCCCCATCGACCCTGCCTTGAGTGTGACAGGGGGCAGTGCCCCAACCCCCCAATCGGCCCTACCCTGAGCGTGACTGAGGGTGGCATTGCAACCTCCCGATCCGCCCTGCTCTGTGCACGACAGGGGCAGCGCCCCAACTCCCCAATCGGCCCTGCTCTGAGCCCGACCAGGGGCTGCACCTAGGGATTGGGCCTGCCCTCTGCCACCCAGGAGCAGGCCTAAGTCAGCAGGTCGTTATCTCCCGAGGGGTCCCAGACTGCGAGAGGGCACAGGCCGGGCTGAGGGACCCCCCTCCCCCGCCAAGTGCACAAATTTTTGTGCACTGGGCCTCTAGTAAATAAATAAATAAATAAATAAATAAATAAATAAATAAATAAATAAATAAATATCTTACATTAAAAAATTTCTACCAAATACAAGCAGATAACACAGGACCTAAAAATTTAAACAAGGATTTACTGAAAATAGAGGAATACTGGCCTCTACTTTAACTCCTGCCTTCTAGCCAATCCAAATCACTACAATCACCCCCATTCCTTTAACTCCCATAGCATCAGTTACTATGTACAAGCGTTTCTCTTCTGTACCACAGACTAACTTCCTACTACGAGATATTTCGTGGCTATCTCAAAGGCATATCAAACTCATCAAGTCCAAAATGGAAGCCCATCTCTCTCCACCCCCAAAACTTGTCTTCCATAATCCTACCATTCAACCAAGTACTCAAACTAGAAACCTTAGTGTTAGCCTTAACTCCCCACTCTCCCTCACTACCCCACACCTCTACTTCCTACCCCCCAATTTAGTCAATCACGTCTTGTCAATTTTACCTCAGAAATACATTCCAATAAACCATTCCTCTTGATCCCCACAATCAACAATCAACTTAATCAGTTCAGGACATTAGTACACTGCAGTATTACCTTAATTAATGCAAAACTTTCTTGTTTTATTCCTACAGAGTAAGCTGGTTGTTTTGTTTTTTTTTTTCACTGCAGCATCTTTGCATACAGTGTTTCCTCTACCCAGAATGCCTTTTCTTCATCTTTGTAAACATCTACTCTAATCACTCCAAGTAAAATTAAATGCTTCCTCATCGCTCTCAATGTGTAAATCTCTTGCTTTTGTAATTATTGTCTTATTGAGTGTCCCAGGAGGGCCCTTACCTGTGTTATATTCACCTTGTAAGCCTGGTGTCTAGGCAGTGTCCAGCAAATAATAGATTACCCGTACTTAATAAATGTGTAAAAAATGAGTAAGTGAATGTATCATGACCCAGATAAAATGATTTCCCTTTGCTAAGATTCTATGCTTACCAAGTGATCTTTTGCTTAGTCCAACACAGTAGTTGTATAATTGCAGGCAAGTTACTAAAAAACTCTCTGTGCCTCAAACTCACTACCTGTAAAATACAGGTAGGAATACCTCCCCCATAAGGTTACTGTGAGGAATAATTGAGTTAAATACATGCAAAATACTTAGAGCAGTAAGTGCTCAGTAAACATTACCTATTGTTATTAGTTTTTTAATAATATCCAGTGCTAGGAGGGGACTGTACTGAGCAGACACATGTTTTCTTGGTCATGGAAAAGACCATCCCTCAACATATATGAATAAAGTGATATTCTGGTTTATCCGTCAGCCCCTTGCAGTTTGGTTAGCTACCTTTCCACGAGACCAATCAACTCTGGTGACGATGAAGAAATGGAGTGGATCCTGTATCTTGAAGACCACATTCATCAAATTGACAGCATCCTGAGAGGGCTTGTAAGAAGAGCTAGCTGGTCACCTATAACACCTTACCTAATGTTTTCTCTAAAAGGCAACATTTGGTCAAATATAGTACAGCCCTAACCGGTTTGACTCAGTGGATAGAGGAGCGTCAGCCTGAGGACTGAAAGGTCCCAGGTTCGATTCCGGTCAAGGGCATGTACCTTGGTTGCAGGCACATCCCCAGTAGGGGGTGTGCAGGAGGCAGCTAGTCAATGTTTCTCTCTCATCGATGTTTCTAGCTATCCCTCTCCCTTCCTCTCTGTAAAAAATCAATAAAATATATTTTTAAAATATATATAGTACAATTTAGTGAAAAGAATGTGATGCTATGAGGGAGATGCTTAAAGTATGCCACTAATTAGCTTTGAATATGATTGTGTGCTTTAAAGAGAAAGTCTCTGAGTTTTAAAAAGTACTAGCCAGCTCTCAATTATCCACACTAAAAGAGGTGAAAAATGGCATAATTCAAATTGTATCTGGGCTGAACTAATAATAAAATGTATTTACATAGCCTGGCCATACATTGAAAACATCATGGGAGTGAATTAAACGTAAAAGAAGGAAGCCAGCATGAGATAAATTCCTACAGATAATTTACATGATAATAATTTAAAACTGAGTATTATTATATAATTCCTCTCAACCTCACAGCATCCTCTTGAGGCTCAATCTTAGCTATGGAATTCTTTCAAACGAAAATCTCTAAATGTCACTTCGAAATAAAGGATGAGAAGTGAGTTTTTAAAGGTGAATCAATCTAGACCTCGGAAGCCATGAGAGAATCATCCACTTGAGGACTTTTGCTCCCACAAATGTGGAAATGCATTATTGTGCCTAACTACAGGCCAATTTATTTCATAAAATCAAGGTATTTTTGAAAGATTATGTAACAATTTCAGTGCCAGAAAGTATTTTGGTGACCACCTTGTCTAAACCCTTTAATTTTATAGAAGAAATTGAGATCCACAAAAGTTGCAACATGTCTGTCAAACTACAAAGTAAAATAAATATTTAAGTATTAGGAAGTTCCTATAATTGACATATAGCACTGTTTTAGTTTTAGGTGTAAAATATATGATTTGATATATGTATATAAATTGCAAAATAATTACCACAATAGGTTCAGTTAACATCCATTACCACACATAGTTATAAAAAAACATTTTTTCCTTGTGATAAGAAATTTTAAAGGCTACAGGAAGTTCATTATTTAAATAATTCACTTAAATAAACAAGCTATATTTCATGTAAATAGAGACTTTAATGTATTCAATTTAATTAAACTGGGCCACATCTATATATCTGCTTTATTTTATAGATCCATACTGTACAACTTCAGATGTCCTAATAATAAAATTGGTTCTCTGGGATATCACTTCAATCCTGTACATTCTCTCCACCACACCATAACAACCATCATCTTTTCCCATTAGTCTACTATTTGTGAGCTCATATGTACAACCATGTGTCTTTTATTTTTTCCATGTGTCTTCCTCAAATTTGTTCATACCATTCCTAAAGCCAGGAATGTTCTCCTACCTCCGATTTGAATATCAAGGTCAAGTTGCACCTTGCCCTTGAAGCTTTTCCTAATCACCCCAGTTCACTCTGAATTCCTATAGTACTTATTGTTACTTTCTTGGCAGTTAGTAAATGTTACTTAGAATACCTTACCTGATAATTAACATAGGATGCCCAGTGTATATGTCTTTGTCTATCCCCCAAATTTTCTTTTGGTAGGTCTAATGAGACCTAGGAATAGGTACTTAAAAATCAAAACAAAACAGCTGACAGAAGAATAAAATTTCTTTTTCCCTTTATTAAAATGTCCTTTAATGCTATTTAAATTGCCTTTTAACTATAAAAATACTTAAAGTTGGGAAAACATAGAACATCGCATACCCTTTAACAAAGAAATTCCTGATCAGTATATAATAACTTATTTATAAGGATGTTCATCATAGCATAATTTATATGCAAAACTGGAGAAAAAGGAAGTTCATTAGTAGAGAACTGGCCAAATAAAATATGATGCATCTATACAACAGAATTCTACATAGTTACTTTAAAATATTATTTTTTAGTAACATGAAAGATTTTTATATTTTAACTAGAGGCCCGATGCACGAAATTCGTGCAAGGATAGGATCCCTAGGCCTGGCCAGTGATCTGGGCTGATCTGTTGGGTCCCTTGGCTGGCCTGGAACCTGCAGGCTGGGGGCAGCTCCTGCATTGAGCATCTGCCCCTGGTGGTCAGTGTGTGTCATAGCAACCAGTCGTTCCACTGGTCGTTCCGCTATTCACTCAATTTGCCTATTAGGCTTTTATTATATAGAACTTTTTTCTTTATTTTCTTCTATTTTTTCATTACAGAATAAAAACAATCTTTTATTCTGAAAAAAAAGTGTAGATTTTGAAATTACACACAACTCTTTTTAAGAATTTGTGTGTAGCCCTGACTGGTTTGGCTCAGTGGATAGAGCATCGGCCTGCAGACTCAAGGGTCCCAGGTTCGATTCCAGTCAAGGGCATGTACCTTGGTTGTGGGCACATACCCAGTGGGGAGTGTGCAGGAGGCAGCTGATAGATGTTTCTCTCTCATCAATGTTTCTAACTCTCTATCTATATCCCTTCCCTCTATCTCTATCCCTTGAAAAAGCAATAAAATATATTTTTAAAAAAAGAATTTGTGTGTATTGTGCATTACTCACATTTACTATTATCACCACCACTTAAGAAGTGACACACTAGCTCATGAAGAGCAGTAGTCCCTAATGAAGTATCAAAGTATACATGCAATTAACTTCCCTGCTGTTTTCATGCTGTTTCTTCAAGGAAGAAGTTTCTCAAATAACTGACCAATAACTTTCACTGAAGGAAGTTTCTCATCCTATATAATTAAAGGGTAATATGCAAATCGACCAAACAGTGGAACGACCCGTCACTATGATGCGCACTGACCACCAGGGGGCAGACGCTCAATGCAGGAGCTGTCCCCTGGTGGTCAATGCGCTCCCACAGGGGGAGCACCACTCAGCCAGAAGCTGGGCTGATGGCTGGTAAGTGCAGCGGCCCGCCTCCACGGCAGTGCTAAGGATGTCTGACTGACGGCTCCCTTGTAGGGAGCTGGCTTATGCCATCAGTCAAACATCCCTCAAGGGCTCCAGGACTGCAAAAGGGTGCAAGCCAGGCTGAGGGACCCCTCAACCCCGAAGTGCATGAATGTTGTGCACCGGGTCTCTAGTCTGTATAGAATAGGTTTCCATAAGTGGTGACAGATGGCAGTAAGTCAAATCATCAAGACAAGTTATATTTCAAAGGTCAACCATCACCACCACCACCACACCACCACATCATCAGGCCACCAAGGTATACAGGACAACCACTGTTTGATTTAATATCTCTGGTCAACAGATTTGAGTACTGGGGTAAACTAAGTGTCAATACATGCAAAGTCTAACACTGAGGCACTGTGTGTCTTTGTGTTGACAGGATTTCAACTTCAATGCTCCCACAGACATTCCACTTCAGTTACTCATCCACACTCATACCTTAGCAACGATCTCTTGGAATTTTCTCTACTTTACAGATATCAACTTCTGAATTTTTCCCTCTGAACTCCTATTCCTTCTACCAAAAGGAAGGGAAGAAGGAAAGAGTCAAGATGAAAAAACATCAAGTGCAAAAGCCCAGAAAGAGGACCTAGTTGGGTATATTGGAAGAACGGAGGGAAAGCCAGTGCAGCTTTACATGGTGAATAAAGAAAACACTGTACACGAACAGGCAAGGATCATATATATTTCAGAGGATCTAACAGGTCGTGATAAAGATTTTGGATGTTGTTATTTTCATAAATTTGTCATTCCCATGATTAACAAATTTTATATAAATGAAACCTAAATCTATGTTTCAAACCTCATCTGCTCTTCCAAAACCCAGTGCAATAGATTCAAATTCCTGCCTGCTAGCCAGTCTCTCCTAAGTGTCAATACATGCAAAGTCTAACGTTATCTTTTTTCCAAAACCAGTTCCTCCTGCCTATTTTATATCTGCTAATAGACTGATAATTCGTTCAGACTTGATATCACAAAGCTAACTTTCATTACTTCCTAATGTCCACTGCCACTAGATAAGGGCTCCACAGGTCCTCAAATCTCCAACCTACCCTTTTCTATTTTAGTCCCCTTGCCACTATCCTTGTTCACACTATCACCAATTCATGTTTAAATTACTGGAATAGGCTAACCAGTCATTTCCCCATCAAATTTACCCTATATGATGTCATTTAGTTACTTTTAAGACCACCAATAAGCAGGTAACATATAAATTTATTAACTTAAGTTCTGACTTCAAGCTCCACTCATATCATATTTAACATATTTATACTTAGCTTCATTCACATCTGAAATTTAACATGTCTAAAATTGAACTCCTAATTTCCGATCTTCCCTCCAAATCCCACACCTACTCCTCCTATTCCTCTATCCCCACCCCTATCTTAGTAAGTGGCACCTCTACCCATCCAATTGCTTGAGCCAGAAACCTGGGAATCATCCTTGACACCTTCTTCTCTCTCAACTCCCACATTCAATCTATAATTAAATGAATTATTTCTTTAACACACTTCTCAAATCCATCTACTTCTCTCCATCGCCTATGCCACTGAATCCCACCTGCACCGATTCTTTTTTTTTTTCTTTTAAATATATCTGTATTGATTTTAGAGAGGAAGGGAGAGGGAGAGAGACATAGAAACCTCAATGATGCGAGAGAATCATTGATTCGCTGCCTCCTGCCACTGGGGATTGAGTCTGCAACCCCGGTATGTGCCCCTGACCAGAATCAAACCTGGGACCCTTCAGCAGGCTGACACTCTATCCACTGAGCCAAACCGGCTAGGGCTGCACAGATTCTTATTTAAGGAACAGCAGCCTAGGCATCAAAAATTTTAAAAGCTCCCCAGGTGATTTTAACATGCAGTTAAGGGTGAGAACCACTGCTCTACAGGTTCTGGATTCCCACTAACCTCTCTGACCTAATTTCTACCACTTTCTCCAGCCAACCTGGCCCTCCTCCTGGTCTCTTGAACTTGCAAGACACATACCGACATTCCTCATGGCTTTTGCCCTTGCTATACCCTCTGTATGGGGTTCTAATTCACTCCTTTACCTCCTATAGATATTTACTCAAATATTACAGTGATTTAGTGAGATGGTCCCTGGCCATTGTATCTAAAACTGCAACCCCATCACCACCCCAACATTCCCTATCTCTCTCTCCAGCTTTATTTTTCTCCTTGGGACTTACCACTTTTTAATGTACCATATACTTTATTTATTTTGTTTATATACTTCATGAGAGCAGGTAATTTTATGTTTTGATCCTTAACTATATCCCTAGCACCCAGAATAGCATCTGACATGAGGTAGATAATTAACATTTAACTCCACAGCAAGGCCTTCTCAGATTCCCCCAACTAAATTTAATTTCCCTATTATTCCCCTAATACTAACTTATTCTTTTCCTTCATAACATTTACAGTAATTTGTAATTATGTTTATTTGTTGCAGCTCCTTTCCTAGCCTGTAAATTCTATGAGAATAAGGATATTTGGTTTGGTTCACCATTATATGTATACACCATTCCTTATGATTACGTGGCACAGAGTAACTATTTTAAAAAGTAATCAATGGCCCTACCTAGTCTGGCTCAGTGGATAGAGCATAGGCCTGAGGACTAAAGGGTCCTGGGTTCGATTCCAATCAAGGGCACATGCCTGGGTTGCGGGCCCAATTCCAGTAGGGGGTGTGCAGGAGGCAGCCGGTCAATGATTCTCTCTTATCATTGATGTTTCTCTCTCTCTTTCCCTCTCCCTTCCTCTCTGAAATCAATAAAAATATATTATTTTAAAAAGTAGTCAATGAGTGAATTAATAAATGAATGAGGTCCAACACATTTTCTGAAAGACATCTGATCATGTTATTTTTGTCAACCAAAAACTTTCAAAGTCTCTCCATCACTTACCTTGGTAGAAAACCTTACATGTTCTGGGCCAATTTACTTTCTTGCCTTATTTCCCATTATCCCATATGTCTTTTTGCTTCAGCTATTCTACCCTGTTCATTATTTCTGGTGCACACCCAATACTAACAAACACTGCATTTCCCCACCTCCACATTTTTGTTCAGGACATTCCTTCTGCCTGAATTCCCTTCCCATCTCTGCCAATTAAAATTCCAGCTTTCAAAATACCTATCCTTCAAAACCCAGCTCAAATGCAACCTTCACAAAGACAGCCCTGACTCCCACCCCAACTCTCCCAACTGAATTATCTCTTCCTCTTCTAAACACCAAAATATAATACTGGTTTAAACCCCCTACTCTTTTCAGAACATATCCCTCCCCACCTTTCACAAAATCTTTTCTTTATAGTCACTTAAGAGATTTTTCTTGAAATGAAGTCAGATAACGTCATTACTCCCATCTCTGTCATAAGCATATTTAAATTAGGAAGGAGGGTTCTCTATGACCAAAAGATACAAAGATGGAATGGTCTGCCCTCCAATGCCTTTTCTGAAAAGGCAATATCTTTCCAAATGCAATTTTTGGAGCTCAGATTTCAACTGCTTACAAAAAATGTTATGCTGCCATGTGCTACTATGATGACATAAATTTCATAAGCTATATTAAAATGGTTACCCTCAGATTATCACATACTTGAAAGAATAGCTGGCTGAAAACCTGAATACCTTAAACTCTGCTGTCTGAAAACAATAATTACTAGAAGAACATATCTGTTCAATAAGAAATCCGCAACATTTTATGGTATTTTTAAAAATCCCATTCATTTATACATCATGTTAAGTGACGTTTAGTAACATCCTATTAACCCAGTAGAATTCTACCATGAAACACTTGTTATACCTCAAGTAACATATCTTTGTTTCTCTACCCACACCCACCATAAGGTTGTAGTCCCTAAAGTGCAGTCTGCATATCCCTGGTTGGAGGTCCCTTTCAAGAAGTTGGTGAAATCAAAACTATTTTCATAATACTAAGGCATTGCTTGCCTTTTCATTGTATTGACATTTCCACTGGTGGTATAAAATCAATAATGGGTAAAACTGCTGATGCCTTAGCATAAATCAAGGTAATGACATCAAACTGTACTAAAGTCATGTGTCTTTTACCACTACTTACCGATGATTTTAACAAGTCAATTTCAGCCCTAGCTGGTTTGGCTCAGTGGATAGAGCGTTGCCTGTGGACTGAAGGGTCCTAGGTTTGATTCCAGTTCGGGACGCATGCCCAGGTTGCAGGCTCAATCCCCAGTAGGGGGCGTGCAAGAAGCAGCCGATCAATGATTCTCTCTGATCACTGATGTTTCTATCTCTCTCTCTCTCCCTCTCCCTTCCTCTCTGAAATCAATAAAAATGTATTTAACAAAAAAAAATAAGTAAAAAGTCTATTTCACTTAAGAATGTTCCTGATGAAGCAATAAAAATTATTAATTTAATAATTCTAAAACCTTGAGTATGGGTCTTTATGGGGAGCCAATATAGGGTTAAGCCTCGGACTGACCTGTTGGCAAAGTCACAAACAAGTCTTCTTCCGAGTCTTAAACAACCCAATCCGAGAGGTGGCCACGCCCTGTCATTTAAAAAATAAAAATGGGGGAATTTGCCGGAAGCCAGTCCACCCTTGCTGCTTGACACAGTCGCTGCAGGGAAGAAACATCTGCACAGCTTACGTTTCAAGGGACCTGGTGTATATGGCATATGTTTGCTCCCCCTCTTAGTGCTATGTGTTTTAAACAGGACCACCTCCCCGAGAAAGGTTGTTTCCCCAGGTTAGGGATTAATAGGACTAAGGAAGAGAATAAATCAGTAAATCCCCCCTAGTGTTGCAGAAATACCATGTACTACTTATGAAGAACTTGGACTAAGACTGTTGGCAATGAATTTGGGACTTGTTGGGCCCACATCCCCAGGGGTCTGCCCACCAAGGAAAGCACCAAAGCCTATACCCCTGGAGATCCACCGACACAGGGCAGTCCCAGGGAAGGCAAGCAGCGAGGCTGGGAGGACATAACCTTTACTGGGTAGGATAATCTCCTTCAGTCACTTCCTTGTAGCCTATCAGTAGAGCAGTGACCTTGGAATAGCCCTTGTAATAGAACACAGAGATTAACCTAGACAAGATTAAAATCAACAGAACTAGCCCTAACCGGTTTGGTTCAGGGGATAGAGCCTTGGCCTGCGGACTGAAGGGTCCCAGGTTCGATTCCGGTCAAGGGCATGTACCTTGGTTGTGGGCACATCCCCAATAGGAGGTGTGCAGGAGGCAGTTGATCGATGTTTCTCTCTCATCAACGTTTCTAACTCTCTATTCCTTTCCCTTCCTCTCTGTAAAAAATTCAATAAAATATATTTTTTTTAAAAAAAAATCAACAGAACTAGATAGAGACAGGGTTTTTGGCAAAGGTCAGATAAGAAACAAGGAACTGTAGAACGTTACCCAAAACATACCATGATGTGATTATAGAGGCATGCTTATAGGATCAAATAGTATAAATACAGATGTAATAGGAGAATAAAAAAAGAACCTCACTATGCTGATCAACTGAATGCTGTCTCCATGTCATTCCTTCTTCGCCGACTCCGTCGACACCTTTGGGAACCCCTGGACCTGCTGGGGCTGGACCCCAACAGGTCTTTTAAAAATTGTGTGATGAAATGAGTATGCAAAAAGCACTTCTACAGGATACTCAAGTATAATGGTTGTCTCAAGGAAAAGCACTTGTGACTCTGAGTTTTAAGTTGAACTAACTGCTTTTTTCACAGAACACTACTTTTACTTGGAACAAAGCACAAACTGTGGTTATTCAGACATGACTATGTAGCAGACATTTTCTTGAAAATGAAGCGAGTCTGTCACTTCAAAAAAAACTGACAGTACTTGTTGCCAATGATAAAATCAGAACTTTTAATCAAGAATTAGAATTTTGGAAATCGTGTAGCTGCTTGACAGATTCCAATAACTTTCCTGATGAGAAGAATGATGATATTAACTAATGTGGTTTTTAAATATGGCACTATAAAATGTGTCATTTGAAAGATCTGCTTAACTCAATGAACCAGTATTTCCCAAACAACCAATGCATGATGATATAAAATCATACATAGGTAAAAGAGCCATTCAAAGTGCAAGACAGACCAATGGATTTTAATGTAACAGTAACATCAATATTAGTTCAGATTCCACACTACAACGTTTAGGAAAATACCAACTGTAAAATTTGGTGTAGTACATAGAAGAACATGCACTGCACAATTGTCTAAAAATACTCCTTTTTCCAACTACCTCTTTCATTCTTTTTTTTAACTCTCACCTGAGGATATTTTTCCCATTGATTTTTTAGACAGAGTGGAGCACGAGGGAGGAGGGGAAGAGAGAGAGAAAGAGTCATTGATTGGTTGCCTCCCACATGCACACCGGGGGCCAGGGAAGGCCAGGGCTGGGGATCCAACCTGAAACTGAGGTACTGTCCTTGACTGGGAATCAAACCCACTACCCTTCCATCCACAGGCTGACACTCTAATCATTGAGCAAAACTGGCCAGGGCTTTTTTTTTTAATCCTCACCCAAAGATATATTTTTATTAAAAGAGAGAAAGGATGGGAAAGCAGGGGAGGGCAGGGAGGGAGGACAAGGGGAAGAAAGAGAGAGAAAACATGGATGTGAGAAACATGGATGCATCACCTCCCATATGCTACCTGACTGGGGATCAAACACACAATGTAGGTATGCGCCCTGACTAGGAATCCAACACACAACCCTTTGATGTATGGAATGACGCTCCAACCAACAAAGCCACCCGGCCAGGGTCCAACTACATCTTTTGAGGCCATATTTTCTTCATATACTTTAACCAAAACAATCTATTATATCAGATTGAATATAGAAGTAGATATGAGAATTTAGTTGTCTTCTATTAAGTGGATATTTAGATTTGCAAAAATGTTTTTAAAAATGCCACTCTTCTCACTAATTTTTTAAAAATATATATTGTATTGATTTTTTACAGAGAGGAAGGGAGAGGGAAATCGAACCTGGGACCCTTCAGTCCGCAGACCGACACTCTATCCACTGAGCCAAACCAGTTAGGGCCTCACTAGTTTTTTTAAAGTTACTTTATAAAAATATATTATTTATGTTAACATGATATAGGTGTGTTTTTTAAAGCAATCATATTTCTAAAAATGTTTTCCCATTTTGTTTTCTAATTTGGTCAATATCAACAGATATACACTATACAAACAAAAGTTCTTTGGGGTCCTCAATAATTTTCAGAGTATACCTGGTAAAGAGTCCTGAGATCAAAAAGTTTGAGAACCACTGCTTTAAAATAATCTTCCTTTTATTCAAGCCACTTCCAACATTGCTGTTTATACCAAATCTCCCTTCCCCCGTCCTCAACCACAGTTGAACCTGGGAAAGATATCTGGCCCAAGGGAAATCAAGCCTTAGACTGACCAAATCAGATATCACTCAGGAATCTGAATTAAGCCTCATGGATACTGAGATCTATTTATGGTGGAACACTAGACTGCTAAAGTCCATGGAATTGTTTTTGTTCCAGCCCTTGCTGAAGTCTGGTTGTTCAGCTT
Organism: Myotis daubentonii; assembly: GCF_963259705.1. Classification (NCBI taxonomy): domain Eukaryota; kingdom Metazoa; phylum Chordata; class Mammalia; order Chiroptera; family Vespertilionidae; genus Myotis; species Myotis daubentonii. Next base: position 46,432,037 of record NC_081855.1, on the reverse strand, counting down.
TTCCTTAAGTTCTATGACAGCTACTTCCTTTTGATACATCTTTTATATGAGCTATTTTAAATAAGTTTCTTTTCCTCCATTTGAAAGATCAGATCCCCTCAAATGAAAATCATTCCCCCAAAAAACCTAAAAATTAAATGGAAATTATAGGCTCATTCACAAGAGACAAACTTAATGATCAGCTGCTAGATAAGGGAGGTTTGATTTCTTTTCTTTATTGAAGAAAGCCATTCTATATATCACGATACCTTAGACAGCATATGGCTTCATTAAAATATACCAATCCGACAGGGTTTTTCAGGGAGGTTGATAAACAGAAAAAGAACAAGGTTAGTGAGACTTGTCCTACCCAATATGAATTATTACAAAGCTATGATAATTAAGACATGCAAACAGACTCATGGTACAGGGTAGAGAATGCAGGTACAAACACTCATGTTTTGTAGAAACATAAAAATGGTAAGGGACAGACATGAATATTTAATAAATGATGCTGGGGCAGCGGGTTATCCTTATGGAAAGAAAACTAAATTCCAACTTCAGGCTTATTCTTATGGGGGAAAAATTAGATCCCTATTTCACACCAAATATCAAAATAAATTCTAGGTAGAATAGAGACCTAAATGTGAAAAGCAAAACTTTTAAAGCTTTTAGAAGAAAATATGGTATGTAACTATTACCTCAGTATAGAGGAGGAGTCCTTCATTCAGATAAAAAAAAACCACACACTACAAAAGAGGAACATAATAAATCTAACTCTGTTAAAGATTAAAGTTTAGTTTCATTAAAAGAATAAAGTTAAACAAAAACAAATTAAAACACACCCATTAAGAGGACCACTATTAAAAAACAACAACACAGAAAATAACATGTTGGGGAGGATGTAGAGAAATTGGAATCCTTGTGTATTATTGGTAGGAATGTGAAATAGAGCAGCCACTACATTAAACAACATGGGAGTTCCTCAAAAAAATTTAAAAAAGAGAATTACCATATGATTCAGCACTTCCACTTCTGAGTATACTAGTATATCCAAAAGAATTGAAAGCAGGGTCTCAAAGAGATATGTTTACACCTTTATTATTCACAACAGCCAAAAGGTGGAAGCAATCCAAGTGTCCACTGACATATGAATAAACAAAATGTGGTATACACATACAATGAAATAGTATTCAGCTTTAAAGAGGAAGGAAATTCTAACACATGCTACAACATGGACATTATGCTAAGTGAAAGAAGTCACATACAATCGGGCAAATACTGCATGATTTCACTCATATATGACATAACTAAAGTAGTCAAAATCACAGAAACAGTAAGTAGTACCTGTTTCTAAACACCAATTAAGAATTACATAAATCTCAAATTAAGGAGATGAATGATTACATATACATTTTCTCTTACAAATAAATAAATAAGACAGACAGATGGAAGGAATCAGAGGCTTTCAGAAAAGTACTGCAAGTCCTTCTTTGATGTAGCTGGTGCCACAGCAAGAAGATTTATGACAACAGCTTCTTAGAAAGAAACAGACAAGAAAAAAGGTCCTCATGTTAAATAAGGGCTAATGACTGAATGTGTAATCCCCACTCTGAGGTCTGCATCTAGCTCTCTCAAAGTGGCATGACCAGCTTTGCCACAGAGAGGAGGTAGGCAACTCCTGCTCTATTAAAACATGACCATAGCTGCAGGAATGAAGGCCTAAGCAATTCCTAAAGAGGCTATACTCTAGAATATTTTTACCTATAATGTGAGCTTATCGAAAACAAAAGTGAAACAAACCAGTGGATCTTAGCAAATGTGTCAGCATAGCCTTTCAGAGTGATTCACCATGCCTGAAAACAAACACAAGAAACAGGTGTGCTTCCCTGAATACACAGCCAGAATTTAATATGGGGCCAGTATTGTTTTATAAAACCAGGTTGAGACTAACCTTATAAAATCTGAAAGTAAATATGACAAGATGGTGAAAAGAAAAATGGACTTCAGATAAATATCAGAATACTGTTACTGTCATTTGAGTAATTTGAAATCAGTTTACTCAAATAAGATTACTCAAAATACCACTACATCGTAAGAGTCCAATAAAACATTTTCTGCTAAGGCAGGAATTAGTCCAGCCCTTAAAACCAGCTTTAGAATGCAGTTCCACTGTGTCTTTCATTTGTATTAACCTTCATTAGTGTGATGGAGTTCCAGAAAACACTGAATGCACCAACATTTCTCCTGAGTCTACGGTACACAATAGAAATCCATAGGATTCAGCACTGTTCCAGAGCCTGAGTTAAGACAGCTAGATATTATAGTTCATGGCCTATCTGAAAATTTACCCTAATTAAGAACAATTTGTCTCACTCCTTTTTTATTATGAAAATCTAGTAATAATGAAAAAAATATGCTACTACAGCATAATCTTACATAACACTCCAAATGTGTGGAGAAATGCACATAAACAAAGAAAAAAGAGGAAAGACAAATATATACTTGTGCACACACACAAAGATGTTTTTATATAACAATCAAATATCCACATCTCTCGGAAAGCTTATAAACACAATTTCAGTCTCTAAATTTCATTTTGTGTACCTTTCATCTCAGAAAAGACGCAAGGCTACTCATGAGAGAAGAAAATCCCCAGTCTCTTCTACAGCTAGCCTTATATTAAGGGCGGGAGTGGGGGGTGGGGGAGGTATGGGGAGTGGGGGAGTGTAAGGAAGCAATACTCTATTCTGCTGGAGATACTACCTGTCTTTCAGAGCATTCAAGACAAGGAATCTGTGAGGTCTAAGATCCAGAATCCAGCAATGCCAGTGGCACTGAAATGAGTCAAACACTAGGTGCATTGTATTAAAATAAAGACATTTCTATTTTTTAGAATTTGGTTCCAGAAGCTCCATAGGGAGATGAACAACGTAATTTATTAAAAGGAAAGAAAATGTGAAACATACACACATATACACACACACATACACACACACAGGCAAAGATTCCACATCTGGGACAGGAAAATACAGAGTGAGCCAGGAACTTCTTGTACTAGAAGGCAAGGAAGTGCTCATAAACCAAGCTTAAAGGGCTCCCACTGGCCAAATATGGGACATCTTGAACATCCAAGAAAAGTGATTTTTGGTAAAACATAGAGTAAATTAAAATTCATAAGTTTACAATAATACTAAAACAGAAAGCAAGAAAAAGAAATAATTTGCCACCATTAGCGGTGGTTATTATATCGTCTCCTTACTCAAAAAAAATTGTTAAAGGGAAAATTAAGAACTCACCTGAACTTTTTGGTAGAAATTATAATCTATTCCTGATGAGGGAAAGTTACAAAATATTGGGGGAATGAGAATTAGAAAATTACCATTTTGCATCAAACCAATAACTGGCAAGGATCATCATCATTAGATGAAAGGATGCTGGAGAAATATAATATGGTGCCAAAGTGTCACCACTCTACAGATTACTTGCTAATTACAAAGAAAAAAAAGTCTTTACAATGGAAACACAAGGTATTTATCATCTTTAAAAATGATCAAACTCAGCATCATTACCCCAGTGCAGTGGTGGCGAACCTTTTGAGCTCGGCGTGTCAGTATTTTGAAAAACCCTAACTTAACTCTGGTGCCGGGTCACATATAGAAATTTTTTGATATTTGCAACCATCGTAAAACAAAGACATATTTTTGATATTTATTTTATATATTTAAATGCCATTTAACCAAGAAAAATCAACCAAAAAAAATGAGTTCGCGTGTCAGAGGTATCATAGGGTCACCATCACTGCAGTGGGACATTACAACATTACGTTTCTCTTATTGTGATGCAAAATGAAGCACAGAGCAACACCTATGAAGTAATTCTTCTCATGTGGCTTCTACAGGATGTCCCCAAAAAATGTATAAACACTTTGAATAATTATAAAGGCAGTCTTTATTAAAATACATTTCATTTTCAAAACTGAACTAACAGCTGTTAAAGTGTGTATGCATTTTGGGGGGATACCCTGTATATAAACTGTTCTAAATTTTAAAAGAGATTAAAGACATGTTTGCAGGAAAAATAATACAAATAACTAAAAGGTTCATCTTCAAGATAACTAGGAAAATCTGAATATGAATTGAATATTAGATGGTATTAGGAAATTACCATTAATTGCCTAAACTGTGGCAATTGGCAATGTATTTTAAGAACAATTAAGTAAAACAATGTATTTTAAGAAGCATCTCACATATTTAAAGTATTAAGGTGTTAAGTCTGCAATATAACAATGTGTATATATATAAACATACATACACATATATAAAGCAAATACAGCAAAATGTGAACAACTGTGGAATCTAGGAGATAACTGTACTGGTCTTTCAATTTTTCTATATGTTTAAATTTTTCACTTAAACAGTTGTAAAAAGGCAGGGGGTAGGGACTCAAAATGCACTTCTTCCAGGAAGTCACCTCAAATTAACTCTTCGTAAACCTTTAATCCTTATTTACAAAGTCCTCTCAGCATAAAACGCAATATATTAATGTTCCCTTATTATTTCATATGTTCAGTAGATTTAGTTTTCCAACAAGACTGTAAGCTCCTTCAGGAACAGATCTTTTCATTCTTTTCTATTTCCTCACAGCTCATAGTCAAGTATTCCGCAATCAACAGGCTTTTAAAAAGTACTACTGCCAATATTCTGCATAGGTGCTCAGTAAAGCACCTCAAGTGAGTTAGCATTTCAATTCCTCAACAGAATGGCAATTCACTTGTATAAACTGTTTTTGAATCACAGCTATCAAAAGATTTTAAACCCTCACTTATGGGCTTATAGAACTTCACCTAGAAAAACTGGCATCTCAAAGTTAAAGAAACTAGAATACAGGTTTTACATGTCTTCCTAACACTGTCATGGGTTTGCTGTGTTATCCAGGCATATGCCTTTTTCCCATGACATTATTCTTCAGTTGAACAATATATTCTACCACCACCCGCATCTGCAAAGCAGAGACAGTATTTATCCACAACTCCTGGATGTAATGAAGCTTAACAAGCTACATAATTAACTTTAAAATCTTAAATAAAAGACTGCACATAGATTTTTACAAATAATTTTAAATCCTCACCCGAGCACATGCTTATTGATTTGAGAGAGAGAGAGAGAGAGAGAGAGAGAGAGAGAGAGAGAGAGAGAGAGAGAGAGAGAAGGAGAAGAGAGAGAGAGAGAAACATTAAAAGGCTGCCTTCCTGCAGGCACCCCAACCGGGGCTGGACCCACAACCTAGGTATGTGACAGGGAATCAAACCCACAACCCACAACCTTTCCAAGTACAGGATGACACTCCAACCAACTGAGCCACATGCCAGGGCTAGATAAAAAATTCTGACAATACAGTGTTGATGAGGAAAGAGGCAGACTCATACTCTGCTAGCAGGAATATAAATCCATACAACCTTTATGGAAAGCACTTCCACTATGAATTTACCCAAGACACCCATGTACATAAAATCTACATGTAAGAAATTAATTGAAGCTCTGGAAATAACCTAAGTATCCAATAAAAACAGCTGGATGAATTATGGTACATCTATACAATGGAATACCTACCAGCTTTCAAAAAGAGGTACTCTATGTACTGTATTAACTGATGGCCAAGATATATTAAATGAAAATGCAAATTACAGAATAATGGGTATAGTTTCTTACCCTGTGCATAAAACAACAATTAACAAAAGCACCAAAGAATATGTAGTTGTATACGCTTGTAAAAGCACTATCTCTGAAAGGGTAAATAAGATACAGGTTACAACAATTTCCTTTGGGGAGGGTAACTAGATGGATGAAAGGAGGATAGTACAAAAGAGATTTTTCACTCTCTCTGTGTACCTTTTAAATTTTGTTTTATAAGTATGTACATGTTACCCATTTTAAAGAGTTATTTTTTTAAACATGGCTCTGCACCAGTAAGAATTATCTAATGATACTCATCTTAATCCTAAAAGCATATTATGCCTTAGTATCATAACAATTTTAAATGAGGCTTCAAATTGAACCAGGTGAAATGTTTCCACATAAAAACAAAGCATTCTAAAAGACAGAGGCCTGCAGAGAAAAGAAATGGACAGTGATTACCTCAATAGTTTCACTTCAAGGTTTTAGCCCAGAACCTGATCAAAGTCTGGACAGAGATAGCATTAATCATCTTCAAGTACCAAACTAACCACTATGAAGAGCTCTAAAAGGAGAAGTCACTAAAGTACCAAGTGGACACCAACCACCCCCACCCTAAGCGGGGGTTGTCACAATAATTTAGCACTCCTCATATTCACATAAGGGGGAAAAAAGATGAGTTTCCACCTCTTTCCCAGGGCAAGGATAACATATGCCCCCAAATTCCTATGTTTCTTCTGTGTCATCTCTTGGCTCCACTGCAACCACATGGCAACAGAAAACAGTACAAAAGACAGCTGAACCATACAAAGGCCAGAGTTAAATGAGGAAGTGAAAAAAGAATGTATACTTTAAAGCCCAAGAACATAAGGTCCTACATTTAAAAATGGCAGCCGAAAAAGCCTTGAGCAAAGAATACCAAAGAAAGAACACAAAGGGAAAAGAACAGAAAAGAAGGCTTACTAATCTACCCCATTCCCAATTATTCACACAGGTGACATGGTTGGCAAAGATAACTGAAAAACACAAAAAATACGCCCCTCCCCCACCTCAAGCCCCGTGCCCAACAATTTAGTTATTCATTTCAGTGCTTTTCAGCACACCTTCAATTTGTAAGAGTTTATCATTCCCTCACCCTGTTCCGATGGCAGAGGTAAGAAACAGCAAAGTATGCAAAAGAGTGGCAACACGGGAAGAAATTACAGGACCATGGATAATCGCCAACTGAAAACCCAGGGCCTAGATCACTGAAATATTCCTGTACTTTGAAGTTCCTAGTTTTAAATTGCTGTGTGTTATGTGCACTCTCGTTACTTAGAGTTAAAACCTGCCCTGGGTAAGATACCATCCACCAGTAGTTTCAGATTGCTTTTGTTTTCATGTGACCTTCCCAGAGCATCAATAATGTACAGCTAAAACGAAAGTGCTAAGGAAGATCTTCTTTTACAAAGAAAGAGGTAAATAGGTCACACAAATAAGAAGGCTGGAGAGGAGAGAACCTTGATATCTTGATTTACAACTACTCCTCTAAGCCTTACATTGTGTGTTCTTTATCTACACCTTAACTAGTTCTGTGAAGATAACTAGGAATTTTGCTAAAAGGAAACCCCCTCTTGCTTTCTTTTTTATGACCCTGAGTCCTCCTCTGAAAGCCTTCCAAAATCCCCTGCCATAATAATTGAATGGGTTTGGGCACCTACTTATTCCAAAATTCAGGGGATGTTTGCGTGAAAGGTACAGCAAGGGAGTAAAGTATGGGAGTAAAGAAAAGCAATGCTAGAACCAGAAGTTGTAGTCACAGTTTCAAAAGAAGGGTCAGCGCGGGGCACGTTGGCTCTGGGAAGCGTTTGTAGCCTGTGAGTCACTTAGGCAACCCCGGATGCAAACAGTGCTTTGTCAATAAGCCCCTCGGATCACGGAAATTCTCCCTCTGGGACAAGAGCAACAGGCTGGCTATCTGGCAGCAAGTCTCGCCCGCAGCCTGGGAAGAAGGCGGGCGCGTGGTCAAGGGGCTCTTTTATCCCGCAGGTCCCTGCAACACAGTGGTGCGCATGCGCCCGGAGGGCAGCGAACAAGCACCCCGAGCTCCTTCGCGCTCGCGCATGCGCAGTCACCCATCTCGCCGCAGGCGACAGCTCTCTATTTGGCAAGGGGGATGGGACTGGGAAAATTATGTGGGGGGGCTGAAGGCAGGGGGCGCGTTTGTGTCTCCTGAATGCTTCGAATTGGGAGAAGGAACGGTTGATGAGGCTCTGGCATTTACAAGCCACGTAACCCGGGATGTGGGATATGGGGCAGCGAAGAGTATATGTGTGGCGGGAGGAGGGGGGTGGCGGGGGGAGTAGGGGTCAGTCACCTCTTAAGGGAGGCGCCCCCCACTCCGACAGGACAACCCTCTCCCTCGACTCTCCTCCCCCCCACTCACCTCAGAGCGGCGGCGACAGCTGCTGGTCCCCGTCCCCCTGCGCTCGCCTCATACTGTCCGCAACATCCGGGACCTGCGGGACCGCCGATACACAAATACACACACACACTCGGAACGCGCACACTCACACACTCACACACTCACACACACACACACCCGGACACACACCGGCCGGGGCGTCGTGGCGTCAGCACGTCAACGCAGCGAGCGCGCACCCGCCGAGCCCCACCCCGCGCGGCCTCTCCACGCTACTCCCCTCCCTGGGTTCTCCGGTCCCGCCTCCCGCTCCCTCAAGGCTCCGCCTACTTGCCCCTGCGCGCATGCGCCCCGGGGGTCTCCGGGCCGGGGATCCGAAGAGAAGTAGGGGCCTCAGAAGAAAGAGGCGGGAACTGAAGGGGGTCGCGTGCAGGGCCCCCGCGGGCTACGCCGAGGTGCGAGGACCAACTGGAGGCGCACCGAGGGGAGGGCGGGGTGGGCCGCGTAACAATAACGGCATTTCACAGCAGCATCTTATATTTGCGAGTCATTTATGAATTACCAATGGCTTTTCCTTGCATTGCCTGTTTTTTTCCTAACCAGCTGTCAGAATGTTTTTCAGACTTTAAGATAATGCTGGAGACCCTTGTCAGTAACTTCACATTGAGCATTTGGAAGCAAAAACTTAGAAGGACCACTTTGGGGGACGGCGGGGGAGCCTGTCGGCGGCTTCCCTGGAAGGAGCTGACCCGGCGACACGCTGCTGCCGCGGGTCCTGGGTCCCAGGGATCAATGGCTCCTGCGTATGTGAAAGAAAAAAGTCTGTGTCTGGGTCCTGCAAGGAAAAAAAAAAGAAGTCACCTCCCGGTTACAGTCCTGGCGTCAGTGATGGGATAGCCGTCATTGCTACAATTCTTTAAACTTTAAAAATTATTCTTACCGAATCGAGCCAAACAACCCAGAGCAGGCACCGGCTCCTTCACATACACGCAGATGAGACCGTCATGCACACCCGCACGCAGAGCCGGGGCGGCACGGACCTGTGGATCCGGGGTGACGGCGTGTGGGTCCCGGGGGACGGCGTGTGGATCCCGGGGGTGACGGCGTGTAGATCCCGGAGGGATGGCGTGTGGATCCCGGGGGGATGGCGTGTGGGTCCCGGAGGTGACGGCGTGTGGATCCCGGGGGGATAGCGTGTGGGTCCCGGGGGTGACGGCGTGTAGATCCCGGAGGGATGGCGTGTGGATCCCGGGGGGATGGCGTGTGGGTCCCGGGGGGATGGCGTGTGGGTCCCGGGGGTGACGGCGTGTGGATCCCGGGGGGATAGCGTGTGGGTCCCGGAGGGATGGCGTGTGGATCCCGGGGGTGACGGCGTGTGGATCCCGGAGGGATGGCGTGTGGATCCCGGGGGTGACGGCGTGTGGATCCCGGGGGGATAGCGTGTGGGTCCCGGGGGACGGCGTGTGGATCCGAGGGGACGGCGTGTGGATCTGGGGTGACGGCTTCGGGAAGCCCTGTGGCCGGGGGACCCAGGTGGCGGGCGGGGGTCCTGAGCAAAGCCCCGGAGTTCGGGGTTCGGGGTTCGGGGAGAAGCCCCTGACAGCCCCAGGCTGCCTTCCACCTTCCAGAACGCACGCAGTCCCTGTCCCCCCACAGCTCAGCGTGTTCCAGGAGCCACGGACGCAGCAGCCGGACGCCTCGAGCTCGCCCGGCCGAGTTGCAGTGACCCTGGTGCCTGGAGGTCGCCCGGCCGAGTTGCAGTGACCCTGGTCAAGAGGTGGGGATCCTCCTCCGACAAGGGTGTGGCATTACCAGGCGGGCCCCTCCTGACACAGAAAGAGCTTTGTCACCTCTCAGGCTGGTGCCGGGAAACTTTCCCCTTCGATTTCACTCCACGTCATCACCAACAGTCATCCCTTTGGCTGGAGCCAGCCCGGGTTTCAGTCCTTGTGACAGTTCACAGGGCCCCACAGGTCGCCCGGGAACCGGGATCAGTGACGGTTCAGTCTCCACTTGAGATGGCACAGGACGGCAGCGAAGAAAGAAAAGGAGGCCTGCACTCATTCCTTGGAGGGAGGAGCGTGGAGGCGGGGAAGGGGTGCAAGAAGAGGAAACTGGAGCCGTTGGCAATATACTCCCCACTTGGGCTAATCATGACAGTTTGGTTTTATTCTGCCTGGGGCCTGGGAGGGGGCGCCTGGGTGCTAGTGAGTCCGCCAGCAGCTGTCCAGGCTGGGTCTGAGTCCCCAGAGACCTGGAAGGACATGAGCGTCCTGGTCCCATCTGCAGCCTGGTGCCATGAGGCTCCCATTCCACTGTGGGGACCATACCTCCCGCCTGAGATGTGCTACCACCAGCCTCTGCACAAAGGACTTTGATTTGGTGTGGATCTGATTAAATGACTGTAGATGTCCTTGGAAGCCCTGGGTGGAAGAATTTTAAACAGCTTCTCCTTTTTAATATGCACTTCCTCTTCGGTTTTAATTATTTTGTTCCTACATTTTCTCTTTCAATTTACTAAAATCTAGAAATGTAATTAGAGCAGGGGCTGGGCTCAGAGAAAGCTGCCAGGATTTCTACAGCATGATTAAATATACTAGGCATCCCTTTAGTGTGGGACTGAAAAAATAGGATTCTCATTATTATCTTTCCTTATCCAGGGAAAATCGGCACCACGGACAGATACGGATTTATTGAAAATGCAGCATTAATTAAAAACTCACCCAGCCGCTTGACGAGTTTTTTGGGGGGCAGGGCGGATGTGCAGGTATTTAATTATTTCCTCCATTTACTGTTTTGTTGTTGCAACCATGACAAGCAAGAAGCCCCCCCTCCTACCCTCCACCCCTCTCAAAACTCTGTCCTCAGAATAAGATTCTTCTTCTCTCCTCAGGAGGGACTTAATGAGGCTTTTATCTATGCAACAACAATCAAGCTCACAATGGCACCAATTCAATGCACTGCTCCTTGTGGTGGTAGGAAACATGCAGAACTCGTTTTCTTAATTCCAAAACACAAAAGACAAAGTGTTCATGGGCTATCAGGAGCCAGGTCTGGGCAAGGACTGTGTCCCAAATGCCCCTGAGAAGTCTGATATTTATTCTGCCAATGAGGACCTTTGGCTCCATTTCACAGTCCAGTAAACAAAAGCAGGCTGGAGGTATAGGGGAGGTAGAGACAGGATGGAACAGAAGATGAGTACAAACTCCCATTTTGGTTGTAAGCACTGTTGGAAAATGAAGTCCTCTCCTCTCTGTACAGTTATTCTGTTGACCAGTCACTGAACGCCCAGCCCAGTGGCCTGCCCTGGCGGAGTCCCGCGTGGACATTAGGGATGGGTCTACAGGAAGATCTTTAGTAGAGGCACGGTCCTGTGCTCTGGGGGTCTCCAGTCTAAAGAAACAAAGACAGATGACACACCCTGGGACCCAGGTATAAGACCACACACAAGGAAACATGACGACAAGAACATATTGATGAGGCTGTTCTGGAACCACCATGGGGTTACTAGAAATTAGCAGTGGAAAAATATTGATTTGATTGATTAAATTTCATAGTGAGGCAGGTGTGGCTTCATGAATGAGATGCAGCCTCCTTATCTGGAGACATATGTTCAGACCCAGCACTGGCACTTGCTATAATCTAAACTTGGACAAATATCTCTGAGCCTCAGTTTTTCCATCAAAACAATGGAGAAAACAATGCCCAACCTATCCTATTGTTGTGAAGATTAACTGAGATACTACTTGAACATAGCACAGTCCCTGGTAAAGAGGAGACCCCGCTGATGTATAGATATGTTACGGAATGTGCTTTTTTGTTGTTGTTTTTTAGGGCAAGTGTTCATAAAGTACCTTCTGGTCTTCAAGCCCCACTTTCATCTGTGCACCATGCTCATTCCTTTTCTCTGTGGGAAACATGAAATCAAGGAAACAACACAGACTACTCAGCCAGAACACTGCCACTTGCTAGCCGGCTTCCCGAGCAAGCTCCTTGACTGAGGAGTCCGTTTCCTCACGGATCAGTCAGGGCTGCTGGTTGCAAGAATCGCACCAACTCTGGCTCTACCAACCCAAACTGGAATTTACTGAGCAAATATTTCTGGCTCCCAGAATTGATAGCTGAAGAATCAGACTTGGAAATTTGGCTGAAAACCAAAGTCTAGTAGAGGAAGAACAATCTTTAGCAGGACATTCTGGCCAGGAATTTCAACTGCTGGGCACTGCCCCAAAGTGCCGCCATCAGATTCATGGCCACAACTCCTGCCACAGGAAAGGATGTCTAATTTTCCTGCCATCTTTGTGCCTCACGTTGCAAACCCAGAACCCTGTTGGACAAGACCTGATCACCATGGTGGGCAACAAAGAAAGGTCTCGCTGCCACGGTGGCCACGGAGTAATAGCCAGTACTCCTTTTCACTGACATTTAGTACAGCAGCAGATTCGTCCCAAACAGGAAGTGGGTCAGATGCTGGACCGCCAATCCTCCCATCTCATCTGTGAAATGGGACATTCATCACAAGGTCATAAGCAGCATGGACTAGCATGACATTTGTCCAAAAGTGCTTGGCATATAAAAGGCATCCTGTTACTTTACTTCCCTCTTTAATAAAACAAAAGGCTTGGAATGGTGTCGTTATCTGAGGATTTGATCAGTGTGCTTAGAGATAATGACATTCTGAGTTTTCAACCTGGAAAGATGGCTAGGAAACAGGATACTGAAGAGTGGAGTGCCAGGCAAAGAAACAGCAGTGGGAAAGAGCGAAGAGAAAATGGTAAGCTTGAGTTTAGCTTTCCTTTGATTTTTGGTCTTGGACTGAGAACACAGCTCCATCTCTGTCTCATTCATTTTAAAACAGGTCTAAAAATTGCCTGAAGTCATTGCTTCAAAATAAATCTTTAGTGAATTAGTATTTGTTTTCAACAAAGAATATATTACCAAAAGTATAGTTATAGTCACTGTTAATGAATTCTTTTCAGTGGGTTTTTTGGTCCTGTTCTGAGAGGGTTTGATCCACCACTTGTTGGCATTTGCCCTAAAATAACCTTTACCTAAGTGTAGACAATTAGTTTAGCAGAAACACATTTTTTTTCCCTCTGACTCAACTCAAATAGAAATTACTTTAGATTTTATAATTTGGATTATCTTTGCCATGGCTCTGCTTTATCAAAGTGAATTGATTTCAATTGAAAGTTTACTCTACGTTAGAATCCTATTTTAAAAAGGAAATTTAATCTAAAATTCAATTATAGAAGGTCTGTGCCAAAGTGAACAGTCAACTAGCACTTACTGAATGCTCCCTGGGTACAGAGCTCTACCTAGGTAACTACAGCAGTCAAAAGAAATGGAAATATTATCCCTTTTCACAGAGAGTTTTCAGTTTCAAATAAAAAATAAAATTCAAAACTGGAAGGAACCATAAAGATTCCCCATCCCAATGGTTTTCAAATGATTCTTGCTTCTCAAGCTCTGGGCTAGTGTAGATTTGTCCCAGGGACTCCAAGGGGGGTCAAATGGGGCTGGGGCAGATCAAGCCATGGCAGTCTGGGCCTGTATACACTCATTCAGTCCAGAAATTAGGCATCATCCTTGCCTCCTCTTTTCCCCTGATACCTCATATCTAATCCAGTAGGTGTTCCCATAAATTCTAGTTTTAAATCCACCCACTTTCTCCATCTCCCCAGTCCTATCCAACTTCTAGCCATGATCCTTTTTCACCTGAACCACAATAAGAGGGTCCTAATTAGTCTTCCTATTTCTTTGTTTAACCATCAATCCCTTCTTCACTCAGCACCCAGGCCAATCTAACTAAAACTTAAGTCACATCATGCTGCCCCCCTGCTTAAGACCTTTGAATGTCTTCTCATTGTACCAAGAATAAAATCCAAACTTTGTACCACTGCCCACAAGAGTCTCATATTCAACCACATCTTGTGTCACTTTCTTCATCTTCACTTTAGCCGTGCTAGGCATCTATCAATTTCTAGAACCCATCAAGCTCTTTCCCTCCATAGGCCTTCGTATTCGCCGTTCCCTTTTCCTGGAACACTCTCCCTAGCTCTTCACATGGCTGGTTCTGCCTTTGCTCTCAGATCTGTTTAATTGTCACACCTGCCGAGAGCCTTCTCTGACCATCCTCCCAATCCAAAATAAGGACCTTCTGTTATTTTCTATCAAGGTACTCTGTTTACTTCCTTTACAAAACTAACAACAATTTGTAATTGTTTTGAGTATTTACTTATTATTGGTCTCCCTTACGCATAGGGACCTGTCTATTTTGTTCTCCATAATGTCCCAGCATTCAGCACAGTGCTAACACATGGACAGAGGTACTTAGTACAGACGAATGAATGAGTGAATGAATGAATGTCCTGTTCTTATCTGGAATGTTAGAAAGGCTTGAGCAGAGGTCTGAAGCCTGAAGGGAAGGTTAATAGACAAAGGGTGTAGAGAAGGGGAATGAGGAAGGAAAGCAGTCTAGAGAGATAAAGATCCGAAGGTCAAAGAGCATGGTTTTTTAAAAACTCAAGGAATATTCATGTTGCTGGAACAGAGAACAAGTGGGAGGCTGTAGGAAGTGAGTCAGGAGGGTCAGGCAGAACCAGCCAGTGTCTCTCCCCTCGGATCCAAACCACAGGACTGAGAATATGGGAGGAGTGAATTCCCCAAAGGAAGGTCAGAGCGCTCTTGGCAGAAAAGGGGGACATGAATGCGGAAGGCCAACAACAGAAGACCATTGCTCCTGGCTTTCCTCCTGCCTCTTTGGCTGCTTCCTTGGGCCATCCTTTGAATATCGGCTTTCCTTGGACTCTGTTCATTTCCTCTCCTCGTCACACTGTCCTCACTTTGCCTTGAGATGGCTCATTCACTCTCACAGCTCCACTGCCATCCATCTGCTGAAGAATATTCCAAATCTATCTTGAGCCAGGTCTTTCTCTAGAGCTCTAGATTTACACATCCAACTACCAACCTGATATCTTCAGTTGGCTGTTCCGTAGACACAAAGAGTCAGCAGATCCAAAACTGGTTTCTCCTCCAGTTGTTCTCCGTCTCACCAAGTAGCTCCAGCCTGGGAACTGGGAATTATTCCTGACTTCTCAAGCCCACTTCTAATTCCCCACCAAGTTCAGACAATTCCACACTTTAGTTACCTCCCAGTTCTGTCTACTGCCTTCCATCTTCCTGACACTTCTTCAATTCTTCCTCGGATCACAGAAGCCTCCTCACCTGCCTTCCCCCTTCTAGCTCATTCTCTGCTCTGCAGCTAGAGTGAGCTTTCTAAAATGCTCATCTGCCCCAGTCATTTCTTTGCATACAACCCTTCACTGGCTCCCATTGTCCTCCAGATAAAGTCCATTCCCCTTAACAGGAGTGAAAGGCTCTTTACCAGTGGCCATGCCTTTGTCTCTAGGGGCTCTCTTACCCTCCCAACACCGCTTAGCAATATGGTTGCCAGTCATATGCAGAGCTACTTTCAATTCCTTGAGTAAACCAAGTTCTCCCTTTTTGCACATGCTGTTACCTCTTCCCAGAACAGTCATCTCCATACCTTCCCCTGCTCCCATCTCCCCCAGGTTAATTCTCTCCTGATTCTGCAGGCTTTGATGTATCCATCTGTTCCTCCAGGAAGCTGTGCATGTCCCCTAACTCTGAGCTATGTCTCCCCATATTTCTCCTCCCATGGCAATACCTCCTGATTCTTGGCTGCCTGATACCCTCTCTGTGCCCTTCACTAGACAGTGAGTTCCTTGGAGACAGGAATTCTTTTTTCTGTTTGTCTATGGTATTTCCAGCACCAAGCAGCATTCCTGGCACATAATAAATATTCAGAGAAATGCTTGTGTGATGAATAAATGGATGAATGAGTAAAACAAACATTCCTTTCAGGAACTTGGTTGCTGTAGTTTCAGGCACAGAAGTCTCCAGCGGCTTCCTCTTCCTGCATCTCCTGTTTGGCCGCAGGCTGGTCAGCAGCCTGGTCAGCAGCCTGTGAGAACGCTGAACACTGGCTCAAGAGGCTCCTTGACTCACACCCAGTGCTGGAAGCCCAGTCTTCCCTTAAAAGGCCACCTTATTGAAAAGTGCCTATGATGGCGGTTATGAGCCCTATTTTTATCTATGTTGGAAAAGTTTCAGAGTTAATTCCCAAGCCAAAGGCATTAAACTCAGGAACGTGGATGAGCGAGGAAGCATCTACGTGATGCTTTGAGTCACGGCTTTGTTTTCCATAGCAAGGGGCTCCATTCCTTCCCGTCACTGGGCCCTTGTTTTTAAGGACTGGCTGACGGTAAAAAGGCTTTTGATCCCGTGTTCTTCCTTAACACTAGATCCTGCAGCCTTTAATGGTCTATGAAACGGGGTTGTCTTCCCTAAGATTCTCTTAACTGTGCTGGGGCCCTCAGAGCAGAACACAGAACAAATTGCCAAACGTCTCCCAGTTTAGTCAAACCAGCTTTCCACCCCCTTCCCCAAAGGGATTTCAATCCTGGGTGACAGCGTTGCTAGCAGCAGAAAGGAAGGAGGCAGGGTTGCCAGAGGAGAGGGCTCCCAATGAGCCTGGCTAAAGAAATAATTGGACAGAAGCTACAGAAATGAGGAAAGCAACCCAGCAGGGTTGGCGAACAAGTGGAGGGCTGTGCCAGGGAAAGAATTCACCATCAGAGCTGGGGGGGATGAGGGGGGAGAGAGAAGTTGTGGAGAAAAGGAAAATGTCAGTGAAGGTTAGAAGGAAGGAAGGAAGGGAAGGCAGGAGGGAAGCAGGAAGCAGCAGTGCAGATGGAAGGAATCAGGTAGTTTGTGGAGAAAGTAAGGAGGAGAGAGGGAGCATGAATTCCCTTTCATCCGAGTGGAGTCATTTGGGGAGAGAGGAGGTTGGAGAGTCAGGGGCAGGCCCCAGAGAGATAGTCATCTCCTCCCCCACAGCAGATTAGAAATGAGAGCCAGGGAATAGATCAAAGAATGTTCTCACTCCCAGACTCAAGGTACTGAATTTGCTACCATCCCTGCCTCTGGGAATTTAGGAAAAATAGATTTCATCCAAGGGTGCTGGATTCAAGCCCACTGTTTGTTTTTTTGTGTATGTTTGTTTTTGTTAGTCCTCACTGGAGGACATTCTTTCCATTGATTTTAGAGAGAGTGGAAGGAAGGGGGGAGGGGAAGAGAGAGAGAGGAGAGAGAGAGAGAGAGAGAGAGAGAGAGAGAGAGAGAGAGAGAGACATCAATCAGTTGCCTCCCACACTAGCCCCAACTGTGGCGGGGAACCTGCAGCCCAGGTATGTGCCCTTGACCAGAAATGAACCCAAGACCCTTCAGTTCTCAGGCTAATAGTATGCTGTCCATTTTTTGTTTGTTTTTTAAATCCTCACTCGAGGACATTTTTTTTTTCTTTTGCATTGATTCCAGAAAGAGAGAGAGAAAGAAAAATCAATCTATTGCCTCATGCAGGTATTCTGACCCCCACCCAGGATCAAACCGGCAACCTGGGTATGTTCCAATCACGGAGCTACATCAGCCAGGGCTCAAGCTACTATTGAGTCTCCCTCCCCTTTCCCTTAGCAAAAGCCTAAACAATTCAGGATCCATGCCCCATTCTCTCTGCCCCACCTACCCCCCTTTCCCCAGCAGCACACACACACAGCCCAGGGTCATAGCCCCCTATGTGCCACTGCCCCTTCCTGCTACTCTGGGACAGGGACCAGGCTTAGAGTTTGGAGTCTGGGCTGAGTCAGCAGTACTCGTAGAAGAGATTGCTTCCTGGAAAGTCTTGCTTCAAAGCTCCTGGCTGGCCGAGTGCTGGTAGGAAGCAAGAGGCACGCTGGAGGCTGGAGGTAGCGTTAGCTTTCAAGATACCTCTCACCAGAGAGAGCATCATGGGATAGGAATTTCCATAGTCTAGCTTAATGAGTGCTTCCAGTGTACCTCAAGCTGGCCAATACCCTCCATCCTCCCCGATTCAGAAAATTGCATTTTCCAGGCCTCACATGAGAGTTCGGAGTCAAGATGGAGGCTCTGATTCCTAAATGATCTAGTTACTTCTCCTGAAAATTAGACAAAGTATAGTTTCTAAATCTCAGATGTTTATTTTCCAAAGATATGTCCATACTCATTGGGGTAGCAAGAATACATACAGGATGCTCTGTGTGGGCTCAAGGCAGCATCCTCTCTTGACACACACACACACACACACACACACACACACACACAGCCAGCATAGCCCTGGCCAGTGTTGCTCAGTATTTAGATCATCATCCCGTGCACTGGAGGGTCTCAGGTTCAATTAATTCCCAGTCAGGACACATACCCAGGTTGCGGGTTTGATCCTGGGTGGGGGTCAGTATACCTGCATGAGGCAATAGATTGATTTTTCTTTCTCTTTCTCTTTCTGGAATCAATGCAAAAGAAAGAAAAAAAAAAGTCCTCGGGTGAGGATTTAAAAAACAAACAAAAAATGGACAGCATACAATTAGCAACAATCAGCAGCCTGCTCCAGGGGCCACGCCCCTGCGCTGTCTCGGGCTGTGATGGGCCGTCTAAGCCACCCACCTTCTCTTTATTCTGGGAGTGTTGACCCCACTGCAGGGTGAAGGGTCATTTCGACAATCTCGCTTTGGACAAGTGAGAAGAGAAAGCATTCTGCTTTGATCCCCACAACTGCTTGCTATGCAGTGGGCATTCTACCGGGTAGGCAGTGGGTGGCAACAGCTGCCAGACACCTTCCCCCAAGGATGTCTCAGTTGGTGCCAAAAGCCCATATAAGCTCTTTCTGATCTCTGTGCCAGTGACTACGGGTCCTGGAAGGAAGCCAGGAGGCCACCAAGAGCCCTGCATTCTTCTCCTCCCCCTCATCCGCCAAGAATGGGGAGGGATGGCTTGGGAGCCCATCAAGAAAGGAGCTAGTGGTTCTTAGACACATTTTCCAGCTGTCACACCTGCTCACATGGGAACTCACACTCATGTAGACACACGCAACTCAGAAATAGTTTCAGGTTTTCTTGTTCCATGTGCCCCACACCCAAAGCAGCTGTAATAAAAACTCCCATCAATAAAACTGTTGTTCCCAGTTTGCCTCCTTCCTCCCTCCCTTCTTTCAGCCCTTCCACTGACATGTATTGATGTTTGACTGGCACCTACCATGTGCCAGCCACTGTGGTAAGAGCTAAAGACACAAGGACACAGTCTCGGGGGAGAAAGTATACATGAATACTAATCAGATGCAAGACAATAATAGAGTGTTACATGATGGTGGCCACAGGCCAAATCCGACCTGTAGGCATGTGTAGTGTAGCTGGCAAAGAATTTTTAAAAATTGGAAAAGTTCATGTGGAAGTCAGTATTTCCATCTTCTTTTGAAATAACAAATCTGGGCCTGGCCGGCGTGGCTCAGTAGTTGAGCATCGACCTATGAACCAAGAGGTCAGGGTTCAATTCCTGGTCAGGGTACCTGCCCTGGTTGTGGGCTCAATGCCCAGTGTAGGGCATGCAGGAGGCAGCCAATCAATGATTCTCTCTCATCGTTGATGTTTCTCTTTCTCTTTCTCTCTTTCTCTCTCTCTCTCTCTCTCTCTCTCTCTCTCTCTCTCTCTCTCTCTCTCTCTCTCTCTCTCCCTTCTTCTCTGAAATCAATAAAAATGTATTTAAAGAAACCAAAACAAATCTAGCAACAACTGGAAAGACGTGAAAGTGTCCCCTTTAAGATGGGAAAGGCATTCTCGGTTTGTCACCGGCTACACACTCCCATCTCCCACCCACACTCTTCACCATTAATTCAACTGGCTCTTCATTCATCCATGTTCCCTGCAATGATTGTGCAGGTGTGAGAACATGGGGCCCTTAAAATGAAAAGACATCAAAGGATCCAAAGTCGAGAACCATTAACTCTGCTTCAGAAAGTCAGATGAGTTAGCCCTTGAACTAAGTCGAAATACTTCATTGATTTAGTTAGTTGTTGTTTCCCTCCTCCCCCTGGAGAAGACAGCATAAGGGAAGGCTACCTTCTCCACAGTATCTCCGGCGAGTAGCAGAGCCTGGTACTCAGCTGGTCTCAATGCATACTTGTGAGATGTGTTGAATGAATGGAGTCACTAGAAGCACCAGGTGGGAAAGGCAGTTCCAAGCAGAGAGAACTGTGGGACAAAGGCATGAGAGTAAATAGTGTACAGGGAAACTGCAAATACTTGGTGTGAATGGGAGTGCCGGAAGTGTGAGGTGGGAGGGATCACGAAGGGTAGAAGCAGCAGCAGTTGAGCAGAGAAAATAACACCAGTGGGATCACGAAGCACTTTTGATGCCACAGTAAGAAGGTACCCAGGGAACCTTGGAAGTGATTTAAGGAGTGAAGTGACAGGATCCGATTCTTGGTTCACAGAGAAAACTCTGGCAGAGTGTTGGGTGGGGAGAAGTGAGCTCCAGAGAAAGGCAGAAGCAGCAAATAGAATTCAAGTCAAAGCTCTCCATTACTAGTACCTTTCTGAGGCCCCTACACTCCACTGGGATCTACTTTAAGAAAATGGTGCCCCCTGCTGACTAAGTCTGGGCTTGCGCCTCCCCGGACCAAGGGGGAAATTATGCTTGGCCCTGAATCAGTGTCTGGAAGCCCTGCGCACAGAATTGCGAGTGTTGTGGTGATGTATCTAGAGGGCCTTCCTTCTCCTAGGGAAAGAGAGGCCCATGAGAGTGTATGTGACCATGGCTAAAGCCACAGTCATGCCAGATAAATGCAGAATGCTGACTAAATTTGAATTTTCAGATCAACAACACAAAAATGTTTGGTATAAGTATGTCTCAAATAATGCACGAACAATTTATAGTAGAAGTATGTCTAACAAATTGTGTTTATCTAAAATTCAAATTTAGCTGGGCATCCTTAATTTTTATTCACTAACGCTGACAATCCTTGATAAAATGTGTGTAGGAGGAGTTGGGAGGCAAGCAGAAATGAAATTGGATGGATTACTCTCTTTGGGTATCTCTGCAACCTCAACCCACCCCTCCATGTAAGCAGTGCGGGAAATGATGCTTTCTTATTATTCTGCGGTGGTGCCCAGTTGTTCACCTCTATTTGGGAAATAACTTTTAATGAAATGAGTCCCATTAATACGGGACCCTGTATATTTGAGAATCTGAAGAGAGCTTCTGAGAAACTGAAGAGAGCCATGGATTCTTTTTTTTACAGAGAAATGAACCTATCAGCTTGACACGTGTGAGCACTTGTGCCATTGCTCATACACACACACTTTTACATGAAATTTCAGGGAGTTCCCAGCCTTCATGTAAGAGTGATGCATCCCTTCTAGGGATGTGGTATGAATGTGGCAGTTCTAGATCCTGAGGGGGAAATGGTGCTCGTCAGGACCTAAGCTGAAACATGGAGCTTCCTCTAGCTCAGGCCACCCACATACCATGACGAAACACAGAAGAAAGTCCGTTTCTGTCCTTGGTAAATGCCTTGAACCTCCTCCCTCTCCCACCTCTCCCAGAACTAACAGGGCAGGCATATTGGGACAGAAAACCCACCAGCCTGCATGGACTTGCGCCTCAGCCAAGTGGAAGGCCCTGAATGAAATAACCTGTTCTTCCAAGACCCTCTTGGTTTCCCTTCCCATCCTTCTTGCCATGGCAGGCATAGCCCACTGGTTGCCAGTCTGAGGGCTGTGCCTGTCAGAAATTGGCTTTCACTAGTAGGTGAAACCTGCCAGAATAAGTGCTGGATACCCTCAGCTGGGTGAGCAAAACCATGGCCTGAACATTCGGGAATGGGGGGGTGGGGGGGTAGATTTTGGAGTAGAGGAGCGGAGTCTCCCTCTCGCAGCCCTAACTGGGAAGCCCCCTGGCCCCCACAGCCTGCTCCTGGCACTACAGAGGGAGGGCAGGAGTGGCCTGGGTCAGGGTGCTGTTTTCACTCTCTCAGTATGTGCTAAATGATGTAAAACCTCTTTGCAGGTTGCTTCCATCCTTGTCAGCATGATTACGGGACATTCCAGTTCCAGTGCCCCCAATTGACCTAGTTGCATCAATAATCATAATGAAATGCCTAACCATGTGTTACCATAGGATGTTTTACGTTGAACATTTTCTGCAATTAAAAAATTAATTGATCTTTTTTTCTATATGGTGGTGTGATTTCCAACCATCATTTCTTTGGAGGAAAGGTCTGTTCTTCTGATATGGGTAGCTTTTCCTAATTTAAATATATAAATGTGTGTGTGTGTGTGTGTGTGTGTGTGAGAGAGAGAGAGAGAGAGAGAGAGAGGGAGAGAGAGAAACATCGATCTACATGCAACCCGACTGGGGATCTAACCCACAACCTGGGTACGAGCCTTGACCAGGAACCAAACCAGCAACCTTTTGGTGCACAGAATGACACTGAACTGAGCCACATGGGCCAGGGCTACAATTTACGAGTTAAAATGTCCTTTTCTAAGCCATAATGGTGATATTAGATTTTTAAAATATTCTTACTTGGAAAGATTTTTTTAAAAAGCAGCATACCTGTCAGCCCTCCAAATTATTTGGAAATTCTCCTAGACCAGGAAATCCAAACAGCTGGGCTTAGCTCGCTGACCTGGCCTGTGGTGCGTGGACTCGCTCTGGGGCCCTGCCCTCCCACCGAGTCGTGTGACCTTCAGTTAATGCAGTTTCCAATGTGGGGAGACTTGTTTCTGGCCCGCGCTCTCCCCAGGAGTGTTGTAAGGATAAAATGTCACGGACTAAAAAGCTCTGGGAAAGGAGGAGCTCAATAAATACACGAGATTGCTGCTCCTCAGGACAGCTGGTGTGTGCTCAGTGGGAAGGGCCGGATGGTCCCGCGGGGACCCAGGGAATTTCTCCGCAGGGCATCTGGGGGAAGTGACCAGCACCGCTCACAAAATGTGCCAACTGTTCCGCTGCCAGTGGGACCGGGCAGGCTGCAGAGGCCACGGTCTCCTGAGGGGCTTTGCTCCTCTCCCTCTAAGGGCACAGGTCCAAGACACTAGAACTCGGAGTCTTGGGTTCTAGCTGATCTCTCAGGGACATTCCCAGGGACCTCCCGCAGGTCACCCAAGCTCCCCTAACTTGGTTTTTCATTTCTACTAGGTGCAGATGCTTGCTCAGTCCTCTTCATGAGGGTGTCACAGGGCTATGAGAAAGCACACCATCCATTCCCTAAATACCTCACTTTAAAGATTAGCTAGTGTGTTTAAATCCTGCCCCCTTAAGTCCTCTGGAAAACAATGTATAATTTTTTCTTCTAATGTTTAATTCTAGAACAGCTTTCCCCATGGTTTTATCCCAAATTACATTTGTGGTCACTCCCCTTGCCGTAGGCTAAGTGGTGTACAGGACATGGAAAAACTGCTTGCCCTGGCTGGTTTGGCTCAGTGGATAGAGCGTTGGCCTGCAGACCAAAAGGTCCTGGGTTCAATTCGAGTCAAGGGCACATACCTTGGTTGCAGGCTCCTCCCCGGTCCGGGCCTCGGTCGGGACTTGCAGGAGGCAACCAATCGATGTGTTTCTCTCACATGGATGTTTCTGTCTTTCCCTCTCTTCCACTCTCCCTAAAAGTCAATAGAAAAATATCCTCAGGTGAGGATTAACAAAAACAAACAGCTGAGGAGGTGGGTCTGATGTTTGACCAAAATAGACACAGTACAATACACTTCAAACTCAGAGAACAGTGTCTGGGGAAAGCTGTGCTGGTTCCCTCCCTTCACACATAGCTGAGAATTAACTGCACATGAAAGTCCTTTGATCTTTAGAAACACGAGGCATCCGGCTGCCCAAGGTTAGGGATCAACATACTTTTGTTTGAACTTGTCTGGCATTTCACATGTAGCAGCCCTAAAAACCAGCAGTGTTACTCACTGTCTAACCTGGCACTCAGTTCCTGTGATCCCGGAGGTAAGGCTGCCGCCCCGAACAAGCTGGCAGCTCACATTTTCAAATATCTCCCAACTCAATTGGAAGTTGTCTCACTGCAGAGCCACCCTCTGCCTGAGCTCTCACTTGAAGTGACTGGAGCGAGAAGCCAGGCAGTTTAAAGCCCCATTCTCTGCTTGGCAGTGGGCCCAAAGCTCACCACCTCCTCCTTCATCCTCCCACTCCCTCCAGCTCAAGCCTCACCGTGCCCAGACATCTTCCTTCCTTGTCACCCCTGAACATTTGAGATGCAACGATTTGTTTACCCATCTCCCTATTAGACTATAAACCCCTTAAAGGGTAAGTACTGGTTCTACTCAACTTTGAGCTCCCAGCATTTCACAGTAGGTGGCACACAAAAGGGAGTGTTAGGTGGACAGGGGACTGGATGAACACACCAGAACTGGGCTCCTAGCCTTCTTGGTAGGACATGCTTGCTTTAGGAACAGGTGAGAGCCGTGCTGAGTTATTGAGAACTGTCTTGTTCTTGGTGACTAGCATTAGGCATGTCTGGTCACATACTACCTAACCGATCCACAGAAGACAGTTTGGAAGAACAATCAGCTAATTATGCAACTTTCAGGATGAAAAAGAGTGGGGCCCTAACTGGTTTGGCTCAGTGGATAGAGCATTGGCCTGCAGAATGAAGGGTCCCAGGTTCGATTCTGGTCAAGGGCACATGCCCGGGGTTGTGGGCTCGATCCCCAGTAGGGGGCATGAAGGAGGCAGCCGATCGATGATTCTCTCTCATCATTGATGTTTCTCTCCGTCCCTCTCTGAAATCAATAAAAATATATTTCTTAAAAAAGGAAAGGAGTGGGGTAAGGGGTGAAGGAGTTTCAGTAGATGTACCTAAAACCTCTTCTCTCAAGTTCAAAATAAGAGAGGGCCTTAGGACCAGAGCTGCAGCGACACCCAGGCCCCTAGAGGGAGATGAGTGCGAATGGGGCAGGGCTTGAAAGGCTGGGCGGGGGGGTGGCAAGGCAGGGCTCAGGAAGGAGGCTGGGCTCCCATCTGGAGAGCCCAGGGCCGGGGCTGCTGAACAGATGGAGTGAAAGTTGCAGCTGGTGGAAATGCACTTTCATGTGTAAAGTGTGGTCCCTGGAGGATTGCGATTTCCAACTCTGAAGGCAGCAGTAGGCAGGTGGCTCTGGTCCATGCTCCGCCTTCTCCCCCAATTGCCACCCAGAAAACTCAGCAGCGGCTCTGTGCCAGGACTCAGCCACCATGCCTTCCGCCAGCAACAGACAGAAGCTGGCATGGTGACACCTGGGCTCAGCCAGGGCGGCAGGACTGCAGTGCTTTAGCAGCTGAAGGGGGCAGGAGGGTAGGAAGGATTAATCCAGCCCCCCCAGGAGGGGACCAGGTGGACTCAGACAGAGATGGAGAGGGAATCGGACCTTCCAGGCTGTTCAGGACACACATTTGGGGCTCTGCTTTTGGGTGAGCTTTGGCTGAAGGGGAGGCAGTGGGGAAATGTGAAAACAGCAGACTCTGAGGCTCGGGGCTCAGTGTTCCCCAACCTCGAGAGAAATTTCCTCAGGCGAGAATATATATAGTTTTTTAAAGAAATATTTGCCCACCAGAGCTTGGAGAAAGTGGGGGTTTTTTACATTCTAAGGCTCTAACCCAGCCACCTCTCCTGGCACATTTAGACTCTCATCTGTGGGATGGAGGATGCAATCTATTAAAGTTCCTCCCTATAATGGTTAGGCTCTTGAAGGAATTAGCCATCCAACCAGGTGACCACACCTGAGAGGAAGCAGCTTGGGGAATGGGCGTCAAGGTCTGCCTCTTCCCTCTTTCTCTGTGTGAGGCTGTGCTCCAGGTCATCAAGAACACACACTGCCAACTCTGTTTTGTTAAAATCCAAGTGCTTTTTTCCCCCCAGAATATGTGATTTTGCTTCCTTTAAAAAAAAACCCCACAAAAAACAGACAAATCCAGTCGTTTATCCCTATTGTGTCCATTTTCCTAAGAGATATCAATATTTGAATAATAACTTAAATATTCCTGCGGTGGAGGTAGTCTCTCTTCCTAGTGGGACGTCTTCTTGGCTCCTTTCCCAAACTTGGCATCGAGACCCAGACCTATGGGAAGGGAGAAGATGGGCTGAAAATTATGGGGAAAAATAAAACCTACCAGTGACTTGGGGGGAAAAGGAAAGTTCAGCCTTGATTCTCCAAAACTGGGGCTTTAAATAAAACTAGTTTCCAAACATGGGTTTTATAAAGCTCCCTCGGAGAAAAGAGAATGGCATCAAATGAAAAAAAAATCACCAAGACACAGGTAATTATGTGTGTGTGTGTGTGTGTGTGTGTGTGTATTACAGCAAGACTGAAACAGTCAAATTTCTAAACTCATTCTCTCAACTCATAGAGAGCATAAAGTAGAGAATAAATATAATAATTTTACCCTGTTCAGTTTCTGGGGAAACCTGAGTCACTGGAAGGAAATCACTAAAATGAAATGCTTATTAGAAAGGTTGGATTTAAAAAGTTTCCTTACAAACCAGGAATTCTACTTCTGGATATTTATCCAAAGAAAATGAGAACACTAATTCAAAAAAATGTATGTTCGTTGCAAGGTTATTTACAATAGCCAAGACATGGAAGTAACGTAGGTGTCCATCAGTAGATGAATGGATAAAAAAAATGTGATACACACACACACAATGGAATATTAGTAATAAAAAAAGAACGAAATCTTGCTATTTGCAACAACATGGATGGACCTAGAAGGTGTTATCCTAAGTGAAATACGTCGGACAGAGAAAGACAAATACTGAATGATTTCACTTATATGTGAAATCTAAAACAAACAAACAAACAAACAAAAACAGACTCACAGAACCAAAGAATAAACTGATGGTAAACAAAAGGGGAGGGAGGCAGAGGATGAGTGAAAAAAGTAAAGGGGAATAAGATATACAAACTTCCAGTTATAAAATAAGCCACAGAGATGTAGTGTACAGCACAGGAAATATAGGCAATAATATAATAACGTGGCATGATGACAGAGTTATTAGACTTATTGTGGTGATCACATCAAGTATAAAAATGTCGAATCACTATGTTGTACAACTGAAATGAATACACTATTGTATGCCAACTATAATTGTTTTTTAAGTTTTCTATAAAATAACTAATTTAATAATTATACAAGTAAATTTTAGAGAGGAAAAATAAAGCTCTATCATTCTCTGTATGGCCCAGAGATGCCTGCTCTGCATGGAACTTACCCAAGAACACAAGCACAGTGCCCACCCACTGCATGGAGCTGATGGGGTTGGCAAAGAGGATCACAGAGGCCAAAATGGTGAAGAACTTCCGAGTTGTAGTGATGATAGAGCAGGTCAAGGGACCAAAATACACAACAGTCATGAAGATGAAGCTCTAGAGAAAGACAGAAAAGGGCGGGCTCAGGTTGGTTCTTGGGTATCTGCCACGAGGTCTAAAGTCTGAACAGGATATCAGAGTTAATCTTGCCACCCCACCTCTCCCAGCCAGGCCAGTCTCTGAGGGAAGCCACGCCACCCGTCTCAAAGCACTCACCTGACCCAGGGCACTGGTCAGGCCAAACAGCAGGATGTTATAGATGATGGCAGGGTACCTTTCAGCAAAGCTCAGGAACTCCCAGAGCTCGCCAGTGAACAGGATCGCTAGGAAGAAATGTCAAAAGGTGAAGGGTGCATCTGTGTGCCCATGCCCTTGCACACACCCGCACGCGGCCCACTAAAGTACGCTGAAAGGGGATAGGATGTGGGAAATGCATGGAGTGAGCTTTTATCTTCCCATCAGGCATCCTTCTTCTATTTTCCTGACTAGAGAAACTAACTAAAGGCTCTTCCTAAAAAGGCTTGATAACTAACTAGTTACTTCTGCCAAAAGTGACTGAAAGCAGAGATCCTCAGATGTTGTGGAAATACTGATCCACACATCCCTAGTTCCAGGCAGCCCCAAGCACTGGTCACTTCCAGCCATCAGCAGCCTTCTCTGTTATATTGTAAAAAAATATATACTTTCTACATGTGCCCAGATTTGGACAAGATTATGAAGTACTGATCTAAAAGCAAATACATCCATTTTCAAGCTACATTCAACATACACCACATACCAATGTCTCACCTGCCTCAGAGGAGGACGAGTTCCCAAGGCACCCCTGGTTCTACCGCTGTGTGTCCCCCCATGTTGCTTAGCACAGTATGCCCCGACTGAGCCAGGAGCGAGTAGCAAGCCGAGCCTGCCGGTGAAGGGTTACCCAGGACAATTCTCGGGGCTGGGACATAGGGCATCTTAGAGTCAAGGTAGGACTCTGGCCTGGGCAAAGTGAGCAACTGCCATTTGAGCTAGAGATCAACTGAGTGAGGGCAGTCTGCCCTCTGGTGATACACCGAAAGAACAGCAGAACGGCTCCTTACCAGCTCCCAGCAGCAACGTCGACCAGAGGTTAATGTTCAACATCATGTGGTTGGAGCCTGTTTGGTAATGAGCCCGCATGTGGTCCTGGGAAACACCTGTCAGTCCATCCAGGGTCAGAGATAATAACTGGAAAAGAAAGGTTGTACCCTGCGGTGAGACG
The DNA here is from genome assembly GCF_963259705.1 of Myotis daubentonii. Lineage (NCBI taxonomy): Eukaryota > Metazoa > Chordata > Mammalia > Chiroptera > Vespertilionidae > Myotis > Myotis daubentonii. The sequence goes on along the minus strand of NC_081855.1, from coordinate 46,403,507 downwards.
GCCAACAGGGCCGCTCCCTGACCCAGGACCCAGGACTCTCACCTTTCTGAGACTCCTCAGAAAGCTGTTGCCTTAAGACAGAGTCCTCAGAACAAAATGCTGCCATTTGGTCACGGGTGGAGGATGGGGAGAGACCATGCAAGCTCCTCGTCCCCCAGGCACTGGAAAGCCACAGTGAGAGGCATACTACTCTTCACTCTTTGCTCTCAGATCTGTGATGTCACACGAGCATTTAGACATAAGCCTCGGTGTCATCCCTTTCCCAGGAGAGCTGAGCTTCCTACTATGGCCTTAGCGGAGCCAGGGGTCATGTAGCAAGAGACAAAGACCAAAAATGGGGGCAAGGAACACCACACTCTCTCTCAAGACATAAAAGTGGCCTTTCTGTCTGCCTGGGTGGGGTTTTTCCTTGGTTAAGATGACTGAAAAAGGCTGCCTTTCCCACCAGGAACACATACCAGGAGCAGCTCTCCATAGCCAATCGTGTGTTCTTCCATCCCAACTACTTTCTTGGGTTTGTACATGAAAAGGGCCACTCCAGCCACAATGAGCAACACACACAGGTACTTGGCCATTGGGTACTTCTTCTTCAAGAGGGTCACTCCCAGGAGCATGACTACAGGGAAGAAAGAGAATGGAAAATCCAGGAACCCGTAGACACTGATAAGCCCAACACTCTCCTCCTAGGAGCCGAGAAAAGACTCATGGGAGAAAAGTATGCCCGTGAAGGAAGGCCTATAGAGGATAAGAGGAGGGTGTGGTATGAGGTTGGCACCTAGAGAGAGACGACTGAGCAACAGGGCTGAACAGAGTATAAGGCAGGGAAGGGGAGATAACCAAGATGAAAGGTCCAGGAAGAAACAGGGCAAAGGTGGGTACCGTGCGGAAGAGAGAAAGGTTGAGAGAAAGTAACTGATGGTCAAAATGGAAGTTAGGGTGACAATGTAAACACATGGCCGCCAAAATGACTGACCACGTGAAGCCTCTAGCTCCCAGCTCACGTATACCCAACACCAGAGGTATTGACACAGACGAAGGGTGGCAGGGGAGGGATGGAGGGAGTCCTGGAGATAGCTATAATGGGATGATGAGGCCTGTAGGGACTCAGAGCTCCAGCAGAGAAGGGGAGGGTTTATGATGGGAAGAGAGGATGGAAGATGGGAGACCATCTTCTTCTCCTTACCTGGAATTGGTTTGCAGGATTTACCAAGGACCTGAAATTAAATTCAGCAAATAATTTCTGAGCATCTGTGATTTGCCAGGTACTATGCTAAGTGCTGCATTAAGATGAGTACGTGTGGGCCTACATCAGAGATGGCAGCCTCACAAAAGCAGCCCTATCGTGGCCAACCCACCACCGCTAAACCTCAGACCCTTGGCTCTCTGCACTCTACATTCCTCAAACATACTTTCTTTTTATTTAAGTCACAGACCCGAGGGAAAAACCCTTAGTCCTTTTCAAATAACTTCTGATCCAACCCTCATCCCACCCTGAGGTTTCACCTGAGTTGGGTAGTTGACAAACTGTAGTGCTGAGTTGCTGGAGACCATGGCCCCCAGATAGGAGATAGAACAGGCAGCATAGAGCCAACTCCGAGTACGATCCACCCTGGCAGTGTCAAAAAACTGGATCACTGGGGGAAGACAAAAAAAAACAGGCAAGAAAAACCTGGAATGGACCACTGAGCAAAAGTTGAAGCCACATGAAAAAAAAAAAAAACTTGTAAAATAAGCTAAGTACAAGTTATTTCTGTCCTCTCACACTGGGAAATACCTGTAGATTATTCAACCCAGCGGTTCTCAACCTGTGGGTCGCGAGCCCTTTGGCGGTCGAACGGCCCTTTCACAGGGGTCGCCTAAGACCATCCTGCATATCAGATATTTACATGACGATTCATAACAGTAGCAACATTACAGTGATGAAGTAGCAATGAAAATAATTTTATGGTTGGGTCACAACATGAGGAACTGTATTTAAAGGGCCAGAAGGTTGAGAACCGCTGATTCAACGCTCCTATCCCACCTAAGCCTAACACAAGACCACAAGCAGGGCAGAGGTGGGGCACAGAATCATTCCCTTCAAGGGACTAGTTAGCGTGCTGTTAGTCCCCAGGGAGCAGGGAGGACGCTCAAAACATGCCTGAAGTTGACACCTAAAGGAAAACCAAGGGGACAGAGAAAAGCTAAGTACTCTCAAGGGGCAGCTGTAAGACGGAGGACCCATTCTCTGCACATCTGACCCAGGTGGTCTAATGTCAGGGAACAGGGCTTCACTCCATTCCACAGCCATGCGTTTGAGAGACTCCACAGAAAGGCCATGCGCGGGCTGAAGGGGGCGGGAGACCTTGGGAGTGAGACCTTAAGGCGGGGTCCCTGCCTACCGTCCAGGATACGAAGGGGAGGGGGCACCTTGCAGAACACGAGCTCGGTACTCACAGATTTTGGCAAACACGGCGTTGATCACACATTGGATGAAGACCAAAGTTAAGGCAAAAGTGAACTTCTCCTGCTTGGCTCCCTCCCCATACTTTCCTCTTGTTCTAGGAACGAAACGCGTGAAAAAGACGGGGAGGAATCAGTGTATTTCCTTCAGCGTCAGCCAGTGTGTCCAGCGGCGCTTGGCACTTTGAAGTTATCCTGCCTCGCTGGAGGCAGGGAGGGCCTGGCAAGGACCACTGGGCTCATTTACTCAAGGGGCCCAGGAGATGGGATTTAGAAACTAGACGCCCCAGCCTGCTAATCCCATGGCCCGGGACAAGAATGTCCGTACAGGATGGAGTTAGAAGAAACGTAGAAAACTAGATGGTGAAACGAGGTACCCCCGGCAGCAGAAGGGATGTGGGCTACAGCAGCAGGGCCGAGGGCGGAAGAGTCAGCTGTGTGCAAGCATCTGGCAATTCCAAAGAGGACCGCGCAGGTCACGGAACCTGTTGGGGGTGGGGGGTGGGGTGGGGGTGGGGGAGGGGACGTAAGCAAGTCCCATCCCGTAAAACCCAAGCCCTTAGGACCAAAAGGGGGGGGGGGGGGAAGGAATCAAGGGAAATCACCAGGTCCCAAGAATCCAAAGACCAACTTTCGCATTTTGGACATCTGGGGAGGCGGCGCGGCGCTGCAAAGGGGCTGGGGCGCTGGAAGGGCGGGAGGGCAAGAGGGAACACCCGGGGCAGGGGCGTGAAGACCGCGAACCCCGCCGCAGGCTGCGGGGAGGGGCAGGATGGCGGGGGGCGGGGGGTGTCTGCCTCCCCACCCGGGGACCAGCTCACATCTTCTCCTGCAGGATCCCATAGTAGAAGTAGCAGACAAAGACGCCGAGGAAGCAGAGCGGCAGCCGCAGCCGGTCGGGCACCAGGGAGTTGCTAGCGGCCATGAGACGCCCAGGAGACCCCACTGGAGACCCGCTCACAGCCGGCAGCGGCAGCGGCGGCGACAGCTCCAGCCGGACATCGCCGACCGGCGACAGGGGCCTCATAGGAGCTGCATGCGACCGCCGCTCAGCAGGGCCCCACAGCCACCGCCACAACTGCCAGCTCAGGGCTGCCGAGGGGGAAACGCCTCGGAACCCAGAAACCGCTTCCAAGGAAAGGAAAAGCACCCTGGGATCTTGGTTTCGTCTCTACGGCCAGGGGGGGCAGCTGCCCCGAGGTGAATGTCTTGCCCTCGAGATTTTTCCAGTCAGGCAACTCCGAGGACAACTACAACCCCGAGCTCCACGGGACGACCTACAAGCTATGCGGGCGTGGAGTGATGATGTAGAAGGATGTGGAGGTCACCGATTGGCTGCGCCGTGTAAAGACTGACAGGTGGGCGTGGAGAAGGCGTGGCGGCCGGCTGGGCAAATCGAGTGGTCTTTTTCCCCGTCGGCCGGCCGGCTTCTGCTGGGTCCTAACGCCAAGAACTGCTTAGTGGAGCGTTAGCGCCCCCTAGCGCTGCCCAGCGCCTACCCGCCTCCACCAGAAGGATGTGCAAGGCCCGGCTTCGGACAGCGGTCCTCCTCCTGCGGCAAACCAAGCGCGGCAGGCCTTCTGTTCCCTCTCCTTCACCCACAGGCAGGGCCACCTGCGTCTGTCACCCAATTTCGTGCCACAGTTTTCTGTCTGTAAACGGGGTAATTCCTAAAAGCGCCCTGTCACCTCTCGACTGTGGTGAGGATCAAAGGAGCTGCGGTTTGTGAAAGCGTTTTATAAATTGTAAAGTGTGCTGTGCGAAGGTATTCATTACTCTTTGAACGACCCTTTCACAGGGGTCGCCTAAGACCATCGGAAAACAGATATATAATTACAGATTGTTTTTGTGATTGATCACGATGCTTTAATGATGTTCAATTTGTAACAATGGAATTGGGGGTCACCACAACATGAGGAGCTGAATGAAAGGGCCGCGGCATTAGGAAGGTTGAGAACCACTGCTCTAGGGTCTCACAACTTACCAACAATGGAGCAAACCCTCCCGATTCTTCCCGATCAGATCAGTGAGCTCCGTGTTGGACCCCTCCCTTATCTAAGTGTGGGGCACCCACCTGCTGGCACCAAGAACCAGGGCAAGACGGACCCCGGTCTTTCCACTCCCCGCCCCCAACCCCCACTTCGTTGCATCTGGGCTCCCTGGGGAGCGGCGCCTGCTCCCCTCCTAGCAGCCGGCTCCTTTGGCACAGCCTCGGGCAGAGGAAGGAAACTCGGGCAGCACCACACCCATCACTCCGGGCCTGGCTGACTAATGGGGCGTTAGGGGACAGGCCAAATACCTTTCAGCGGGAGGAGAAGAAGAGAGGAGATGGGGTCTGTCCTGGGGCCTTTCTCTCCTTCGTGTTAGTGGGGGAGGAGAGACCGCCATACATGAGCCCTCGCACTGCCTGTCCACTGAATCTGTCAGTGATTGCAGGGCACGGAGCAGCAGCTGGGAGAGGCCTGGGTTCCCGTTCCCTTCTCCGCCTCTTCACCAGCTGGGATTTCAAACGATCCCCTTGACCCCCTCCTCTGAAATGAATGGGGACGTAACAAGTGGGACTGCGCTGTGGTTAGAAGCATGGGCCCTGGGTTCAAATGACCTGGTTCCCAATCCCAGCCATTGTATCTTTCTTTGTCTTTGGGGTGAAGGTAGTCAGTCTTTTCTGTCCTTCCCTCAGGAGTACAGTGGGATTTATCACATTTCTCTCATTGAGTTCTTTTAATCTTGAAATGATATCTTATGCAAGCACATCAATGGCATTTTATGCAAGCGTTCTCTGATGTTTACCACGTTGGGGTAGGAGTTTGTCTTGAGGTCTTTCAGACAGATATAATTGTAGTTATTACAACTGCCCTTGGGGTAGCCAACTTTTCATCCATACCTTGGGGATCAGTGTCTTTTGTGAAAATGCTTTGTAAACTGCAAAACACCATCAGAATGTTGGGATGGTTGTCTCCATTTCCCCAAAAAGCCCAAGAGCCCGTACAGGTGTGGCACTATTAATAGCTGAGAGGCAGCAGCAGGACAAGAAATTTCTTCTCCTAGTCAGGGAGCACCCACGACGTCAGATTGTCTTCCACTGGTCGCCCTAATTTCCTCTCTGACACCCACTCCCCTGAGGTAGCGTTCCAGACTCATTCCAGAAAAGGATGACTCCCTCACCAAACCTCCACCACACTCTTCATTCTGGGCGGTCTTTCCGTGGGTCCACTGTTTACTCATCCATGTGAAGAATCCACGCCTGGTGGCTTGAGGACAGGGACTCAGTTCATTGACATCATTATGTGTTAAGGCTCCTCTTAAAGACAAGGATGAAGTAATCAATATAATCTCCTCAATTTCCATCTTCTCCTCCCCCTCTAAATATTGAACAGAACCTCAAACTGCTGGGAATACTTATTTATTTGGTCTATTAACACCAAGATCTGCAAAAAAACAACTTCTAAACACAGGATAAGAAAACTTGAACATTAACATTCTTCTTCAATTTTGTGAAGCTCTGCGGCACGGAAAATATACAAACTTCAAACTGCTGCAAAAATAGTGTCTTTGGGAGAAAATAGAGTTTCTACATCGATACAAGAAAAATAGGCATTTTTCTAATCCAACCCAGTCCTGGGGCAGGTGGAGGGTACAGAGTCCCCACCTGCCACCTGGCGGAATGCCAGCTCTTCCTTCCTCCCCTACCCACCTGGGGCTGGGCAGGCTGAGCTGCTGCTTAAGACAATCTTAGTCAGGATGAAAGCGAGATGAAAATGCCACTTGGGAAAACGCTAGGGTCCCCGCTCTGCCAGCAGCTGGACTGGTCAAGTGTTATGGCCCGTTAGGGCTGCTTTGGTCTGCTCCTCCAATGAGAGGGAAGCACGGATGGAGGCTGGGAAGATGTGGGGATTGATCTTCCCGTCTCCTCTTCTACGTCTGTGGAGGAGCGGGGAAGAAATCTGCGGTGTCCCCTCTACCCCGCTCAAGGCCAGCTTGCTCTATGACAAGGACAAGGGCCCCAAATACAGTCCTTTGGACTCACACCCAAGGGCAGGGGACCCAAGACCCTCTGAGTGAGTTTTCCACCGAGTAAGGGGGGTGGCAAGAACACAGGTATGATTTGTGAGCTGCCCAGCGGCTAGTGGAGAAGGCAGGTCCCCTCCCACTAGGAGGGGCAGCGTCCATCAGAGAGGGGACCCAGGGCTTTGACACAATAAGTGAAAGTGCTCGAAGGCCGGGAGGGAAGGGCGCCTTTATCCCCCACCTCAGGGGAGCTAGGGAGGGGCCTGCCACCAAGGCACTGGTCTCCGTGGTAAAGTGGTGGGGTGCCCTCAGACCACCAGGGAGCTGTGGAAGAGCACGGGCTCCTCTGAGGGCGGGGTGTGCTGCCACGGCTCGAAGGGCAGCGAGGAGGCCTTGGCGGCCTCTGGATCCTTCCGAGGCGGTGGCCGGGGGCTGGCGGGAGGGAGAGGGGACCCTGGGCTGGTGGGGCAGTTTCGGAAGATGAAGCTCATGCTGGGGAAGAGGGGCTTCATCAGGCTGACGGGGCAGAAGGCCGAGCCGGTCGGGTGGAAATGGACTTTGTTCTTGTCGGGACAGGAAGTCAGGAAGGCCACGTCAGGACCTGGAGATCTGGAGGATGGAGAAAGAAACGCACAGATATACATGTGTGTACGCACGCACACATGCATGCACACTCAAAGCAAAAAGAGAAACCACCAGCGTCCAGGGAGTAGAGAAGCTGGGTCTCTGTTAAAACAGGATGGTAACTTGACCAAAAAAACGAAAGGGTACTGAGCACCAACCAGTCTTTCGGCTCCTTGGCTCTGGTGTTTTAGAAATATGGCTGAACAACAGGAAATCTACTTTAATTGAAACAGGAGGGATTGAAGCTAGACAGAGAGGAGAACTTCCTGACAATCTGATTCTAGAAGAGACTAAGGGATCTTTTAACTTGGGAGATTTCATCAATAAACAGTGTTTTGGGGGCAGGCCCCTTGCCTGAAAGCAGAGATCCATGCAAATGACTTTCTAAGACGTTCACAGTCTAAGGCAGGGTTTCTTGGCCTCAGCACTGACATTTTGGGCTGGACAATCCCTGGTTGTGGGGGCTGTCCCGTGCATTACAGGATGTTAATGGCATCCCTGGGCCCTACCCACTAGGTGTGCCAGTAGCACCTGACCCCCTCCCTCCAGGCTGTGACAACCAAACATGTCTCCTGACATTGCCAAATGTCCCGTGGGAGTCAAAACTGTCCTCCATTGAAATCTCCCGGCCTAAAGAATCTCATTCTTGAGCACAATGGAAAGGTGTGATTTTTAAAATATGTGCTAGGAGGGAAAGATAGCAACCATTGTGGGAAAGGCAGCCCGACCTCATCAGGAGCTCTAAGTTCTAACTTACCCTGTGGTCGTGGCCTGAACTGTCTCACCTTTAACGAGGACAGAGTGATCTGGACCCTTCTGATCAGGTAGGGGAAATGGAAGGGTAAAAGGAGGCTAGGTCGGACAGTCCTAGAATAAGGAATCCTTCTGATAAGAAAAGGAAGTGGATAACCATGTTGTGAGGTTTAAACAGCCTGAGAAGCTGCTGGTTATGAGGATCCCGAGTGAAGATGAATGTGTAGGAAGATGGGGGAAGCTCTGTCGCCAGTGGATCCTAGCAACTACCTTTTCCTTGAAGTATAATATGTACAGAAAAAGGCACTGAGTGTGCAGCCTGATAAGCTGGTTACTACTTTAGGTGTAAATTCGAAGAATTCCAACCCTGCAAGAAGAGTGGAATGGGCAGGAGAGGGAATGTTCTCGGGGTGCGCGGACGCACGTGAGGAAGGTGACCCAGAGACCAAGCAACGTGTGAGGGACATGAGGGCAGCCAGCACGACCCTGAACAGCTTGATTCCCCTCTGGGAAATCCAGGCCATCTCACGGGTCAGCAGCTGGAGAGGAGGGGAAAATGTGGCAAAAGAACCACGAAATACAAGAACTTCAGGAGGAAAGTTGACACAATGAAGAGACCCCAGTGAGCCGAGAATTTCCATCCCGGGATATCTTAGAAAGGAAGGGATGGATTAGCAACTTTCTTCGAGGGCTGACTGGGGCAGGAATCTAGATGAGATGACTTTAAGACCTCTTCCAACATGGAGTCTACAAAAGACTCAAGACAAGCAACTGCCTAATTGCCACAAGCAATTCGATGTTGTAATTACTCAGCTGTAACGTGGACTAGGGAAGGGCACACAAGTCCAGAGTCTGCTACACAATCTGGCCTCTTCCCTCCAATTCACCCAGAGGACTCAGGGTTCTGGAGAGGTACCAGGCAACAGTGAGGATGCGAGAAATACCCCGTTGGCTATGGTTTTCTCCTTAACTCCTACTCTGGGTTATGTATGTACCTCCTGCCACTATCCAGGGCCAGTCTCTCCCTTACCTGAGATACAGATGGAGCCCTCACGGCCACAAACCTGTCCCAGCTAAATGTCCACTCACACACTGCGACCAAGCTTCCTGGCTGCCATGGAAACCAACATCCACGGTGAATCTGCCTTGATGAATATTAAAGCTGGTGGGGGGGGGGGGCGGGGAGTGAAATGAGTTCTTAGGGTGCCTATCACAGGGGCTGGCTGTGTGGGCCGGCTCTCAATGTTCTCTGCTCATGGAAGAACGGCCTCTGAGTTGCCCAATCAGGTTTGGGAATATTCCATAGTCCTTACTTGCAAGGACGGGAAATTTCTGTCTGGACATTCTTGACACTTGAATCACTGCAGCTGCAGGGTGAAGACTTGACTCGGAAGCAACTAGAAAGCTTCAGTGGGGACGAGACCCTTCTCATCTCTGCCTGAAGAGAACTATAATATATCCTCTCTCTCTCTCTGATTATGGTCTAGTAAATTCTCACACCTTCCCCAGGGATGGGAAAAAATAGAAGAAACAAAGGGTTTAGTTTCAGAACTCTTTCCTTTCCAGCTCCTGCTGCGCTTGTGGCTGGCATGTGGGCAGAGAGCAGGTTTCTATGGAGATAATGATAAGCAAAAATTTGGTGCTCAGAGTAGGTAATGTCAACAAGTTTGATCATGGAAAATCTGCAGCACCAATAATCTAAAGTTGACAGCACCTCTGGGATGAGGGAGAGTCCAAGATGGAAGCAGGGCCTATCCGGTGGGACAACACAGGGCTGGCCCCCCATCCCTGTCCCTCCCGCTAATGTACTCACGTGGCCTCTTCAAACACACGCACTCTCTCACAGCCTTCCGGAGGCTCCCGTTTGAAGACGTAGCTGTGATTGGGCCGAGGGGAGGAGGCAAACGCAAGGACTGGAGATGGGCTGCCGTCTTCAAGGAAGGCCGGGCGGCCTGGAGGGGAGGCTGCAAACAGAGCAAGGCTGAGTCCAGTGGAGCTGAAGGAAGGATCTCCACCGCCCTCCGCTCAGGCCCTGGCGTAAAGGGAAGAGGCTGATGCAGGAAGGTGGGGGCAGGGGTCATGCTCAATCAGGCTGTTTTTCTATACTCGACCTTAAAAGATCTTTGAGGCAGCTTACAAAAATACGTATCTTGTTACACAGGATAAAAAAAAATGCAGCTGAATTGACAGAAAAGTCAGGTCTAATACCAACTGTATGTTCCAGGAGATGAACGGCAATGGGAACTCCAAGCCTCGGACTTAAAGGAATCCTAATTTCTGTCTCTCTCTCTTCCTTCTTTCAAGGCTGCACTGCCCTGCCTGCCAACATACCATAGCTTCTTCCTCTCCACAGCCTTGAAAATCTATCCCTTCTTCCAGGAAGAGCTCTTGTACTGACTCAGAGAAGCAATCTTTACTCAACCCCACTCGTGGGATAAAATTCCTCTTGCTTCTCACGCAGCGAATGTACTTTCCCTAGGTTGCAAATATTGACTTTATCTGTATTTATCTCACATTTATTCCTTCTTACTCTATGCTCTGTTTACCTCTGTGTATTGTTAGGTCCTGCCCTTGGCCAGCCTACCTCATGGGATTGCTGTGAGAATCAAATGAGGCGATGCAGGCAACGGTGCTGTATAAAGTAAGGATCATTACTATCGGGAAGGAAGGACTCGGATCTTGTCCTGTTCGTGATGCGGCCAGGGCGCAGCAGAAAGTAGAGATTTGGAGTCAGAAAGTTTGGGTTTCCATCTGGGTCAAACCAGGGCACATTCTCTTATTTTATGTCATTTACAACCACCTTGAGACCTAGTGCTGGTAATGGGTACAGTGGACACCTGAACAGACTTGAGGGCTTTCAAGCCAAATATGGGATGAAGGGAGGGCTTCTTTGGATTCCAGTGAGGATTAAATAAAAGTATAGGTGCAGGGACTTTATGTAAATTACAAATCAGAATCGATATCAAGGACCGTTGTTATGACTAGTATAATGTATGGAATAAAGACGACTCACAAAGATATACTAGTTGCCTGGCAAATAAAGATGCCAGGCCTGCCATTGACTAGAGGCAGAAAAGGGAGTGGAGATGGCTCTGCACCCCGAGTGGGCCCTGCTGCCTCGGCCGCCTCAGGGCCTCCTCAGCTTACCTTTGTCATTGGGGATGGATGCCAGCTCCTCGACGGCACCCCGATGTTCCTCGCGGCTGGTCTGGCCAGAAGGCTGGGGGGATGCCAGGGGCATGGAGGGAGAGCTGGAGAGGTTGCCAGGCTCCAGGAGCAGGAGGGGGAGATCGCAGCTGCCACTCTGGGGGGGAGCTGGGGCGCGGTGCCCATCAGGAATATCGAGGATCTGCCGGGGAAAGGGTGGGTGATGACTCTGTCCTGGCTCTTCAGGACAACAGAGCTGTGGGGACCCTTGGGGTCCTCCCTTTGCCCTTGTTTCCATCCTCTATTCATAACGCACAGCGACAGCAGGACACCATTTCCTCAAGTCACTGATTTCCCGACTCCCCAGCCCCATCTAAGGGAAACCCCCTGCTATTTCTCCCCTAGCACTTCGGTCTTCTCCCTGTAGCACTTGCAGCTGATCTATAATTGCATATTTATTTGAATGGTTTCTCAGTGTGTCCCCCCTATCGGGCTGTAAGCCTCATGAGGGCAGGGACCTCCTGTGTGCCAGCCACCAGGACACCGTCCCGCTGTAGGCCACGATGGGACCAGTACGCAAACACCACGCACTGAACACCCTGCCCCCCTCACATTCAGTGGCACTTGTACCTACAGCTCACCAAATTGTGCGCGTGTGTTTGGGTGGGTATAAAATTCTACATACATGCCAACTTAAAATCAGTCAGCAAGTAAATGTAAACGGAGGAGTGTGCCCACTAGAATTATATTCATACTGCCCAAATGGCATTCCCCAATTGTACGTGTCAGTACACAAATGTGCCCGAGACTTCAGAAGAGGTAGCAAATAATTCAGCCTGGGAGTGGGGTGGGGAAGGCCACATGGGGGCACTGGGCAGGAAGGATGGATATCTGTCATCAGGTGGAGACGGGGGAGGGGAGTGGTAATACAGGCAACGGGTGGCTTTCACTGGGCACAGGGGTGACGGCAGCGGTGCCAAGTATGCGGGAAGTGAGCTGGTGCTTGGCTGAAGAACAACGCCTCGCTCATTCCTCCCTCTGGGACCTGCCTCTCTGCCGGCCCACCCCCAGAAAGCCTCCCCGTCACACCCACAGCTCTGCTGGCCCTGCGGGGAAGTCCATTTGAGTCTAATCAACTCCATTCGAGTTCCTTCTGCAGGCTGGTGTCTGCCCGTCACGCTGCTGCTGTGGCCGTCGCCTGTGAGCCCCAAAGAGCAAGAGTCCCAGCCCCGGCGACCAGACCCGGCCAGACGCCACCTGTCAGCGCACCCAGGCTGCAGCCCCACTCACCCGCAGCAGCTCCTCGTCACCCTGCTCCTTCACGAACACCTCCTCCAGCTCCTGGTTGAGCCCCTCGAGGCTCCTGTGCAGGCAGGGGCTGAGTCGAAGGACAGGGGCCCCTGCCGGGAAGCTGGGAGGGGACGCCTGAGGAGGAACACATGAAGCACTCCCTGAAACCCACCAAGCCCGGGAGCTATCAGTTCGGCCGGGGGTAATGGTCATGTCTACAGGGCAGCACCAAGTGAGTAAAGGAGGAACTGGGCACAGGTACTGGTTGCAGTAGGTCCAGTCAGTGGGGTTTTCTCCAGAGGTTGGCGCCTTGAGAGGTCGGGGGTACGCTTTTAACGGCTGCAGGAGCATCACGGCCTCAATCGTACAGGGGATGGGGGTGGGGGAGAGAGAAACTCAGAACAGTGGGAAGCTCTTCCAATGTCATTCACCAAGTCCAAGTTCACACTAAGGCGTTACCTGGGCACCCACGGGGCCACAGGACATATGGTGTGGTAGGGCTCAACCCGAGAGGCTCTGCCCACGTGGTGGGGGGAGTGTGCCAGGGAGGACGACAAAGGGGAGAGCTGGGTGGTGACATACCCTCAGTGTTCCCCGCACAGCATGGTCTCCTTGCAGGGGGGAGCCCCGCTCCTTCTCTTTCCCACTGCGGCTCAGCTTTGTCCTCTGCAGCTGTTGCTTCAACTTGGTAATCTGGGGGCCCAGAGAGAGGGAGAGGGGAGGCAGGTGAAGCAAAGCAAAAGTGCACTGGGTCCCTCCTCCCAGCACGGCTCCTGCCAGAGGCCCATGGAAATGCCTAAAAGGGAAATGGCAGTTCATCTTCCATCTCAAGCCACCTCCGTGGTGTTCCAAACTCTGACGATGGGTTCATCGGGCAAGCTGGGAACCTTATCAACTGGGTGACTTGATAGTTTGAATTACCCTGTATTGCACAGATGGATCAGTTTCCAAAAAATTTAAAAATATACAACACTCAAACCGTTTTTGTCTTTCACAGATTCCGAAGGCATGGAATACTACTCTATGAATAGAAATGGGAAATGATGTTTTTGAATTCACTCCCCAAAGTACATTCACAGCTATCTCAAAGGCCCGGGACCAGGAAGGATGGAAGGATTTCCCCCCATTTTAGAAGCAGACTGCGCTGAGTGAGGAGCAAGCTCTCCAGAGGGAATATCAGATTTTGTCCCGACTTCCATTTCCTGTAACAATTATGGATTATCATCCACAATTTTGAATATTATCCCTGTCACATTTGGGATTCTAGACCTACTTGCCTCAGCTGGCAAATGCTCAGAAGCCGAGCTATTTAAATATGGGCCTAAATTAAATGGAATTCGGAGGGTAGATGTGCTGCCCACAGCCACGCAAAATGACTACTGCCAAAAACAAAGTGCTTTCAGATTTGCTATTGGGGATCATTCAACCATGACTCCATGCTTAGTGTAAATAACTTGCTTACTCTGATAATTACAAATGTTAAATACTCTGCATTTTCCACTAGCCTTAAAGACTTCATATTTTTTCTGTTTTTGCAACCAAGAAGGCAGAAGTGACTCCCCCACAAAAGAGTCAAGGGTGACCCCTGGCAAGCTGGGCGGTGGCAGACAGAGCTGGGTTGGGAGCCCTGGAATTCCGGTCTATGGCTTTCTCTAGTCAACCTTGATGACTGGAACCCTCCTGAGAGAAAAGGAGGGCCAGGAAAAAGTGCTTGGAAACAATAACTATTTTTTTCTTCTTTTAAAACGAAGGCTGGATGAATAGTAAGTACTATATGGGGCTGGGGCTTTTCAGTTCCCAGGAAGGCACTCCCTATCTTCCTCCAGCCTCTGAACCGCTTATCTGGATCCAACCTCAAAGCACAGTGAGAACAATGGTGGCTCCCACCCTGTGCCCGGCTGCTGAAGGGCACCAGCGGCCACTGGCCAAGCCCCTGCTGGCAGGAGGGTCTTGGCTCCAAAGGCCTGGCCACCAGGCGGCTGGGAGGCAGCTGCAAGGAGCCATCTCATTAGGGAAAGACCAGGTCAAGGCAAGTGAGATGGAAGTGTGGGTCCACTTGGGAGCAGGTGCACCCGCGGTGCTGGGGGTGGACGAGAGCAGCTACTCCGGCCAGGAGGTCAAAGGGGACGGTTACCTCTTTGCGGTGGTCTGTGCTACCCCAGGACGCCGAGCGCTTGTGCGCACAGGAGCTGCTCCGCTCTCCTTCAAGCTCTTGCCAGGACAGGGGGGTCTGCAGGGAGAAGAACCGTGAAACGGAGCAGCTTCTCAGGCGGGGCTCAGGGGAAGCAGACACACAGTCTCCCAGGACAGGAGGCAGTGGCCTCTGCTCTCTCATCTGCTCCACAGCCCTCCTCAACGCTGTCAGCCTCTGTTATTCTTTCCAGGCTTCTCCACTGACTCCCTTTCCCATCACCTTCCTCCTGACGAGCCAGCAAGGCCGGCCTGCTCTCTGTTCTCTACGACTTCCACACATGGCTGACAGGCCCAGTTCTCAGTGCTCCCCAACAGTGAGCTCAAGGATTGCCCTCCCTGTCCCCACCAGCTCCAAAGAGGCATGGGCTCAGGGACCCACTGGCCTCCTTTATGCTCGAACCCTCCGTGTGCCCTGTACAGGCCCAGGTTCCTGGGAACCTAACGAAAGCAAGTTATTAGACAGGAAGCATGAATTGGAAAAGCAGAAAAAAAGGTCAACAGAGACCCCCTCCCTCCATCCCTGTCTGTGCGGTGCGGTGCCTCAAGCTGGTTCCGCGAGTCTCCCCTGCACACAGAGTAAGTGCTAGGGAGGCCTCCTGAATACCCAGGGATGGGACATTTTCAGATGGAGGGAGCCAGATTCTGAATTCAGCCCTGACTCCTGATCGCTCTTGGCTTTGTCACAGCTCCTTCTCCTGGGCCCTGCGCTGCTCCTCTGAGAACAGGGCTGTCAGTCTGCTGGCCGCCCTCCTGCTGCTGCACAGAAGACAGAGTTGGCCCAAGGTGGGAGGCAGGGGGAGTGTGTAGACCCACTTCCTGAGCCCCAAGCCGAGGGAGGAAGCTGTTGGCTCTAAGCACGAGGCAGGAGGACAAGATTCCTCCCACCACCAACATCCCTAGTTCCATTCCAAGGGAGGGGCCCAAGGGGGAATGCGCCAGTGGAACCAGTTCCTCTCTAAGTTCTTTGCATGAGCTGCCAAAACCATGAGGGCCTGGGAACCGTCTCCTACAACAGATCTGCTGACCTCCCCGGAGAGGTTGCTGCAAACAGAAGGGGGAGGAAAAGAGAGAGAAACCCAACAACTCAACACCCAACAGCTGCTAAGAAGAGCTCAGCAGGGACAGGCTGAGCAGGGCTGTGGGAGCAGCCTGTCCTGTGACAGCTGCCGGGGAGGGGCCCTGGGCAGGGGCTCCTTGGTTCTACCTTCTCCCAGCTGCCCACCCATCAGAACCTCAGCTGGACTGAAACAACAGCCAGGGTGAGACAACTGCCTACTTCCCTTCCCTGAGGCTAGCACCACGGGAGACTATCCGAGATCCATCCCCCCACAGTCCCCTCCTTTAGGAAAAAGGCAGGCAGCACATCCTCTGGCCCAGACCCCAAAGCCCTAGAGGTGAAGCTGCCTGACAGTCTATGGAAAGCAAGCAGCTGTCTGCTCCCAGATGCCTACATCTCTCTAAACCAGAGCTGGCAGACGGACCTCAGAAATGGCTGCTGCACAGATTGAAAAGTGAGGAGGAAGTCCACCTCCCCCTCAGCCCCCTAGGTTCGGCGGAGTGCTTGAACTCTCCTCCATCCGGGGCTCCAAAGCCAACCCCACGGGTGACTAGCTCTGCTAATCAAAGTGCTGAGTCTCCCACTAGCCTGTTGTCCCTGGAAAGGTGGCAGCGGCTATGGAGGAGGGATGACAAAGGTGATGAGCCTGCTTCCCCTCCTCCAGGAAGATGCTGTATTCACAGGTGGGTGGTGAGAGGTAAAAACAGCCACATTCAGGCTGCCACCGGTTCCACTAACATCTCTGGCAAACTCTTCAACTGCCTTCTCTCTTCTGAAACATGTGAGGGGGTGGAAGGAGAAATGTAGGCTCGCGCTGGAGTTTAGAAAGGATGTGAAAATTCACGGCAGCGAGGATCATCTCCTCTCTCAATCTGCTTTACTTCCCTGCGCTCTGTTCTGCAATGTCTTCCAGCAACTACTGCCTACTCTGTGTAAACTGTGCTACCAAGGCCACCGCTTTGCCTCAACACTCCACCCGGCCGTAGATATCACCGTCTTACCCTCCATTCCATGGGCTCTCCTCTCCATATTTGGCTCTGCCTTACCCAGGCAAACCAATCCCAGCTCCTTCTTCTTATTCATGCATTCAACAAATAGCTCCTCAATGCAAACTGTGCCAGGCAGTGTTCCAGGTGCTGGGGACACTACGATGCACAAACCAACAAAAATCCTCTTCCCCCTCGAGTTTATGTTCTAGTTGGGGGACACAGTCTCAACAATGACAAGTACTAAAGAGAAAAGTACACCAAAGAAAGGGGCTGGGAATGCTGGGATGTGGGTGGGGCGATGGGGAGACCGACTTGATTTTAAATGTCCGGAAGTCTTCAACGAAAAGGTAATGCCTGGAGAAAAACCTGAAGGGGATGAGGGAGTGAGCCCCGTAAGAGTGATCCAGGCGGCAGGAACAGCAGGTGCAAAGGCCCCGGAGCAGGAGCGAGCCTGATGTGTGGAGAACGATGAGGAAGTCAGTGCGGCTGGAGCGGAGTGAGCCAGGGGCACAGCAGTGGGAGGTCAATAGATGTGACAGATTGAAAAATGGTCCCCCACAGTATCAGGTCCTAATCCCAGGAACCTGTAAATGTTACTTAGGCAGTCACGTTTTTGCAGAGATGATTAAGTCAAGGTAGAAATATTATCTTGGGCTATCTGGGTGGGCCTTAAATGCCATTACAAGTGTCCTTAGGAGAGACAGCGGGAGATTAGACAGACACAGAAGAAAAGACGATGTGACATGGAGGCAGAAATGGGAGTGATGTGGCCACAAGCCAAAAAATGCTGGCAGCCACCAGAAGCTGGAAGATGCAAGGAACGGATCTCCCAGAGAGCCTCGAGAGAAAGTGCAGCCCTGCCAACACCTTGATCTTGGCCCAGTGAAATGGAATTTGGACTTCTGGCCTCCAGAATTGTGAGAGAATAAATTTTTGTTGTTTTAAGTCACTAAGTTTGAAGTAATTTGTTATAGCAGCTTTGGGTACCTATACATAGATTATGCTGTATCTGAAGCTGTTCACATGCTGGCCTTGAGAGTTCTCATGGCAGGCATGTGCACA
Organism: Myotis daubentonii; assembly: GCF_963259705.1. Lineage (NCBI taxonomy): Eukaryota > Metazoa > Chordata > Mammalia > Chiroptera > Vespertilionidae > Myotis > Myotis daubentonii. The sequence continues at coordinate 46,385,942 of NC_081855.1, read as the reverse complement.
AGTGTGGTCTTTGGTGCCTCCTACTGAACCGGGAGCGTCAAGAGTGGGGGCCCTGCCCTGCCCCTTATCTTCAGTGCCCCTGGGTGGACAAGCCCCTCCTCCTCTGGGTCTCACCAGAGGTCTCCTTGGAGCACAGAGAAGTCACGGCTATTGAAGGCTACCCTTCAAAGAGCAGCCCTCTGGGGCACAACAGGAGCCAAGCCATGCTGCGTGACAGCACGGTAAGGAGTCGTTCCAGATGACCCTTTGGAAGCAGGGTGGAGCTTGTGCTCAGCAGGCCAAAGTCATGTTGGTCAACGGGACTCATGCACTGGAACAGATTTGTGTGAACACCCTGGCCCGGGGGGAGCAGCTGGAGGAAAAGCAGGGCTATTTACCAGCCAACTGTGCAGATGATGCTCGGATTATGCAAAACTGATGTGGGTTAGAGCAAGGAAGCCTTGCCTGGGGTTCTGGGATCCCAGAGCACCATGTGGACGGATAACTGGGCACAGGGATGGAGGAGAGATTTCCAAAGACCAGCCTGATAGAACAAGGCAGGGGCCAAATGGAGCTGAAACCCTCCCAACTATAGTCTGTTTCTCTGCCCCCAACCCAACTAAGTTTCTGCCTGGACTCTGCGGCAGGAAGAGTCTAGTTGTGTTGTCTCCAGTGACGTTGGCAGAGCCCAGCTGGGTCCTAGAGCATAACCCAGTATACCTGTGTGGAGGCACCGGACAGCATGGTGCCTGGCTTGGTCCAGATGGTCAGTAACTACGTGTTGAAATGAAATCCAGCAGGGAATCGGCTCCCTGGGACTCTGGCCAGACAGAGACAGGAAAGACTCTGAGGGGGGTCTGCCGGCCAGTTCTGAGAACTCCGGCTGCAGGTGGCCAAGGCCACCATCTCTGGCCCTACAGTGACCATGCAACGCTCACATTTTCCATCATGAACCCATTTTCAAACATTCTGTGCTGTTGTCACACCACATGCTGAACAACTGGTCCTGCTCACCATTTGGGGAAGTGGGCGCTGTGCCCAGGCCCCCACCCCCACAAAGGCAGGCCCATCATGGGCAAACTGAATTGTGTGTCACCACTGAATGTTAAGGCACTGGCTTGGGAGAAGGAGGACGACATGACACAGGTAGGGCAAGTCACAGAAAGGGAAGTCTTCCCAAACAGAGATGCCACCCTGCCTCCTGCCTTCAGGGCACACCATGAGGTTTGTCAAGGACTTAAGCCATCTTTTTTCCTAAAGGGTAAGTCAGGCCTAAGGAACAAGTCTGTCATGGAGGCTTCCCCATCTCCCCTGGAACAAGTGAGGCTGGGGATGAACAGAAGAGGGGACGGTGGGTGGGGGCGGTGGGTGGAGGGAGGCAGAGCAGGTCCCCAGGTCCCATCTGTCTGCAGATGAGAACACCAGCAGGGGAATTCTGCTCAAACAGCCATGCCAGCTGTGGTGAGACCACTTCCTCCCTCCAGAAGAGTGCAGAAGACTCCAGTGCTTTGCACAGCAAGGAGAGAGAGGGGTGACCGCAACGGGCATGTGGGCCCACCACCACCCTGGCCCAGGTCCAGCCGCTAGGAGAGGCCACTTGGCAGCCAGCTCTAGTTTACCAGCTGAGTTGGGGGAAGAGTGGTCCGGAGAGGGGAGCAGAAATTCAGGTTGATCTGGAGAATCCTGACAAGTCCTCCAGATTAAGGTGACTGCACAGAAGCCCTCCTCCTCCTCCCTGGCTGGCCACTGTGCGTCCAGCTCCTGCTGCACCTGAGCGCTTCCTTGGTCTCACCAAGCTGGTCTCTGGGAGACCTGCTCATCCCTCTCCCATTGCTCGTCCTGCCTCAGAACATGCAGCATCTCCAAAGCACTCCTTCCCCGAGCACCACATTCAGACCTCCTCGCCTTCCCAGAACCACCAGCTTCCCAGTGGGACCCATCCACGTCTCTTCCTCCCCGGCCCCAAGCAGCGAGGTAACTCAGCCCTCCATGTCAGACCCTAAATTGTCTGGACACCACCTGTGCCTGCCTAAGGGCTTAAAACACAGCTAAGCCCAGGGAGGGCTACTGGGGCTGTTGTCAACCTGCTATATTCGACAACGGAGGGCTTTTCACTCCACCTTCTGCCTGTGAGGAAGCCTTGAGGATGCAGCCCAACTGGCTATCCAAATAGCCTGGCAGGTGACTTGTGCTTGCTGCCCAGGTCTGAAACTTGCCTGGAACGGGCAGGGCTCCTGCTTGCTCTATGGGGTTCAGAAAAGGGAGTTGCACAGTGGTTCCCTGTTTACTGCAAGGCAGGCCCCCGGGAATGCCAGGGCTGATGAGGTCTCCACACACACACTCTGGCTGCTGACTCTGGGTCGGGGGGAAGAGGAGGTGGGGGGGTGGTGAGAGGTGCAGGCGGTGCGGGGAGGAAGAGTGCAGAAGTGAAGGCCAGCCAGATACAGAGGATACTATATTGGTGTGGCTGGAAGAGAAAGGACAGAATGTGGGGTAGGGGTGGGAACAGGCCCCCTCAAGCTCAGAAAAATTAGGGTAAGAGAGGGCGCCAATTTATTTTTAACAGTTTAAAAGCTTTCAAAAACTTTGGTAGATCCCACCTCCCTACCTTTCCCCTTACTCCCTAGTATCTCCTCAATAAAAACTCATCTCCAGTCCATTCTGGGTGATATACCCATGCTCAGTAGGGAGATGCCAGGAGAGCCTCAGGTCATCATGGTGTAATACCAGTGTGGAAGGTAGCTTGTGCCAGGCCAAGGACCCAAGCAGGAATTTGAACGGTGCCCAAAACCTAGAAGCAGAAAATTCCCAGAAGGCCAGGAATGAAAGATGGGCAGAGCACATACTTGGTTTGGATGCCTACGTTGATCAGAATTCTCCCACCTCCTGACTGCAGCCACAATATTGACAGGTTGCTAAGAGTTCCTCGAGGGCTGGAGCCCATCCCAGGGAAAGAGGAAAGCTGCACAGCTCGGCCTTGCCAGGCCCATGGAGGCGCATCGCTGACCTCTGTCTTGCTGTGGCAGGAAGCCCAGACTTGTTATATAAAAGATCTGGCCTGCAGTTGGAGCCTGAGCAGCAACACACAGCCTAGAGTCCATGCCTCTAAATCCGAGGCCAACCCTGCCTGGAGTTGACACAGAGAATGCTATGTGAAGAGTGGGACGGAGGCTTCCTAGAAGTCTGGCAGCAGGAAATGACAGAGACAGGCTACATGGCAGCCTGCCATCTGACAAAGAGGGATGCATTCATGAGCTTACACACGTGAAGTAACCTCAAGTCCTGTTCCTCCGGGAAGCCCTCCTTGACTACATACATTATTTGGGCTAAACACGACTCTCCAAAGAGAAAGGGGTGTGTGCTCCAGGTCGGTGACGGGGAAGAATGACCTATCCTACTTGCCCTTTTCTAAGGGTACAGGGAGCAACAGTTCCCAGGGCTCCCAGGAAGTAGACCTGCTCTGTCCGCCACCTGGAGTGTGTTCTCCCTTCCCTTTCTGTTCATAGATCTAAAGGGAGCCATCGATTCCAACAGCAGTAAATTCCTGTAGGGCCAAGGTAGGGCATTCCCATGAGAATTCCCCTCCTCTGAAATGTGCCAGATACTTGCCCCCAAGCATCCCTTAGCTGTTTGTTCACTGGCCTCCATGGAACTGGCACCCAGACTCACAGCGGCCAAATCTTGTTCTCATTTCCTTATTCTTCACTCCGACATGCCAAGAACAGTGCTGGGCATTCAGACTCTCACTAACACCATTGGAAAACGGACCTCATTAAGAAATAAATAAATAAAAGAAAGGGACTGACGTGATGTGCTCAGAAGAGGAGGCAGGGTGAAGCGAGCGCACGAAACACTTCCACATTTGGCCACCACCCCCCCCATCTCCAGCCAGGCAGAGCGGGCACCGCACGCCCCGCCCCCCGCCCCCCGCCCCCCCAAGCTGCACAGGAGGAGCTGACTTGCCCAGTCTCCCCAGGATGCTGCTTTGCCTCTGAGCCCGTACCTTCCTTCCTGAGGACGACTCATTTGTCCTGAGGTTGAACAGGAATAGGTTTAAACTACATCAGAAGGGAAAATGTTTGACGCTTAACAACATGACGGCTGAGACTGTTGAAGTCTTGAATCAGATGAAGAAATACCTTTGTATAATTTCACAGGTGACTTCTTGCTCAGGCTAACACTATCTTATTCAAAAGCTGACAAATGGGCTGGGTGATCTGCGGCGATTCCTTCCAAGTTCACGAAGCTTAGTGAAAAGGTTGTCGGGAAGAAAGGGGACCTGGGCTCCACAGGACTCCAATGAGTCCACTGAAATCCCAGACTGAGCTGCTGGCTAGGGATCAACTCTCCATTATCTGAGAGCCTTCTACTCCTATTGCTCCAGTGAGATCTATCCTGGCTCAACACACTCTTTGGCCACCTCTTCCAGTTGTCTGGGGAGTGCAAACTCAACTGGATGTTGGCCTCGGTTTAATTTTAGCAAGGCAAATCTCATTTTTTAAAACCTAGATAAAATTCCAAAATCAGCTCTTGCTTACCCACACATCAATACTCAAGCCAAACTGAAAAACCCAGATTGACTTCTCTCCCATCAGTCAGGTGCAATACATACTCATTTTCATGTAAGTTTACAAAGAAAACCGAGCTGGTAAACATGAGGTGACAAAATGCTACATGGTGAATACGTACAGCCGAAACCCAAGACAAGTAATGCCAAGGACTGAGGGTTGGAAAGTAGGCCAAAGGCCTCCTCAGCCAGCCCCTGCCCCCATCCTTATTCCTTTTCCAGTGAGGGGAGAGCATTACCTGGGTGGCCTTGTCATTGGTACAGCAGGTGAAGGCCCCATCGGCATCTCGTGGCCACTGGCCCAGGAGGTACGAGCTGAGGATGGTGTCCAGCGAGAATGTGCGTCGGACCTGAGGTGGCTGAGGTCTACACACGGGCTTTTCTGCACACGGGACGCTGGCTGGAAGAGAGCACAGCACGCCCCTTGGCATCAGCATGGTGGGAAGAGGCATGGAAACCAACCTTCTCTCTTCTCCGAAGCCTCGCCTGACTGCCACCTCTTCACGTGCATCCGCCCCCCCTAAAGGAATTTGGAGCTGCCCATAAAAGCACACACAGAGAGCTCTCCCGATTAACCAGCTGGCTGCTATCGCTGGAAACAATTTGCACCATTTTACTTTGGACTGGGATGACCTTACATACATGTCCCCCATCTTTTTCCTGTTCCTAATGGGCTAGGAACTGTGAAGTCTGAGGCCTCCATACGGAGTTTCCTGAGAGCAGGACTGTTTCCCATCATTAGAGAGGGAACGCTAAGTAGACAAAAACCAAATTTTCTTCCATCTTTTATCTCCCGCCCTTCTCCTTCCCTTCAGCACTCACTGCAGGGCTCCTAAGCACTACACAAATTCAACCAACTACCTGAAGGACTCTTTTTTTAAAAAATATATATGTTTTTATTCATTTCAGAGAGAGGAAGGGAGAGGGAGAGAGAGATAGAAACATCAATAATGAGAGAATCACCTACTGGGGATTGAGCCTGCAACCCCGGAATGTGCCCTGACCAGGAATAGAACCGTGACCTCCTGGTTCATGGATTGACGCTCAACCACTGAGCCAGCCACACTGGCCGGGTTGAAGGACTCTTTATACTTCCTTCAGGATTGGTCAGCCCCAGGGAACCTAGATGCCTGAGACAAAGAAAATGATATAATATTGACTTTCAACTATTGAGCCTGAGGAGTCAGCTTAGGGAAATATCCACGTTTTGGTTCTCTCCTCTATCTCAGATTTCTGGCTAAATGGGACAAAAATAAAGCAATCATAAATGCATTCACTTTAATTTTACCTGGACCACAGCTTTCTGGGAGAAAGTAAAAGTTGAGACTGTTGATAACATGTAAGGGTTCCGGAATTATCTATAATTTTCAATCATCTCGGTGGACCATGTTTTCCATGGCCACATTCAAAACACTACTAACTTAAGATCTGTAAGGTTCTTTTCTTTAAACAGAGCAAGATGCTTTCACATTTGTATTAATCCCTTAATAATTCATCTGTGCATTAAGCACAGCAAAAGGAACTGGGGATTGTGGGTATCAATAAACTTGAAGAGCTTGACATTTAAAAAGACACTAACAGCCCTGGCCGGTTTGGCTCAGTGGATAGAGCTTTGACCTGCAGACTGAAGGGTCCCGGGTTTGATTCCGATCAAGGGCACGTACTTTGGTTGCAGGTTCCCTGGCCCTGGTCGGGGTGTGTGCAGGAGGCAACCAATCGATGTGTCTCTCTCACAGTGATGTTTCTCTCTCTCTGTCCCTCTCCCTCCCTCCCATTCTCTCTAAAAAAAGTCAATGGAAAAAATATCCTCGGGTGAGGATTAGCAACAACAAAAAAAGAAATCATACTGTACATATTTTGCAATGTGCTTTTGCCTTATATCATAAACACCTTTCCAAATCAATATACACTGATTTAAACACAACACATTCCTTTAATAAAGTTTAAATGATCTTAACGTTTCTGTTAAAACTCTTCAAAGGCCCTCTTTTCAAGATGGTAATCAAAAGCCTCATGTTTTGACCCCACTTACCTGCCTTACATTTCACTCCTTTTCAAAGCCTCCGTCCTGCACAAACTACACTACCCAGCTTCTTACCCAGGTCCCGGGCCTTCGCTCCTCTGAGGTTTGCACATGTGTCCAAGGTTGAAATCTTATCAGTCCACCAAGGCCTGCCTCCACCTCCAAGAGCCTTCTGGAACAATCTCTCCAGATTTTCTCATTTCCTCCAGCACTTTGTACCCTTCTAGTACTTACCATCTTCTCTTTTGGATTATGGGTACGTGTGACTCCTATATAATAAACAACCTGTGGCCATGGACGGTCCCTAGTTTATCTTTGTACCCCTCCCAGTGCCCAGAGCATAGGGCTGGTGATCGGCAGGTGCCTAAGTATTTGCATAAAATAAACTCTTACTGTAAGGGTAAACTTGCTTTATACCGTGGATTCCAAGTTTGCCTGCACATCCATGCTCCACCCACTCCCCAGGGGTAAAGCCACCCGAAGTGCTTGCCTCTTTTCCTCCGAGGCTCAGAAAACCCAACCTCTTTCTTCCCCATCCTGCGCCCTGTCGCCCTGGAAGTCAATGACAGGCACGCTGGGTTCGAGTTCCAACTTCATCTCCTACACTAGCTTTTCAATCACTCATCTTCCTATCACTCACCTTCCTATTCTGCACTTAAGATAAAAAAGCAGCAATCAGATAGTTCTGGGAGCTTCTAACCTGAATGTCAGCAGCCAAGTCAGACACCAAAATGCTGTGGCCCCCCTACAATGTCTTTAAGAGCCCAGCAGTGAGGTGGGGGCTCTGGAAAAGCAAGTTTACATGACAGAGAAGCAAAGAAACAAGGAAACAGGTGGGTAGCAGATGAGCAAGAAACTGGTATAAAGGCCAGAACGCCACAATCCTCATGGCTGTGTCATCCCTGTGTGAAGGGAGAGGGCTGTGGCTCCAGGGCTGAGAAAGAAGCGATGGGGAGAAAGATATCTTGGAGACGCCTCTCCCAGTCGCTTGGCAGAAGTTGCTGCCTTTGCTCTACTGTGTTTATATAGTCCTCAAGTTTTGCCCCATCCCACAAAGTTTGTTAATGAATTGCATCTTTTATTTTCCCAGCAGCTTTCAAAGGTGCTAGGGAAAGACTGGTAAGGAAACCAACACGTAGGGAAGCCCAGTCTCAGATTGGATTCAGTCACCCTGCAAGTCAGAGACAGTCCCAGATCTAAATCTAAGCTTCCTCCCTCCTATCTCAGTTCACTGGGGCTCCGGGCCCTCTTGCATGAGGACATGCTCTGAGGCTGCTGGAACATCTGCCTGGACACCTGGAGGAAGGATTGCCTCGTTAGCTACTTTTCAGGGAAGGAGATAATAGGCCTGACCTGAAGGTCAACAATGACCTTTTTCATTTTATGGGTTCCTTGGGGTGGTAGGGGGGGGGTATGAAGTCTTTGAAATGTGGGGTTAAAGCATTCTGCTATCTTCTGGGGACAATTTACACCCCACCCATGTTAAATCATTCCATTACCCTTCATATCCCATCCATTCATGAGCTATAGCAGAACTCCAATCTCAAGGGCAGCCGTCAATGTGGTACTTCACTCCCGTTGCTCCCTGGGCTAGGGAGGGCTCAGAGTCCTGGAATTTGACATGAGACTCCAACCACCACTCATTATGGTCAACTCTGCATGCTTTCAGGCCATCTCTGACCAAAGTTATTTACAAAGACTCTGAGGACTTCATGGGTACTGACTTACTCCTCCATATACCAGAAACAAAACAAAACAAACAAAAGCAAAACAAAACATACCCCATACATACAAAAGAAAGAGGGGGGGAGGGAGGGAGACAGGGAGGAAGCGGGTAAGAGAGAGGGAAGGGAATGGGGGGAAATCAAGCACCTAATCCAGACCCAGCTGCCTTGGACACCCTCTTCTCTGCTAGATCTGCAAGGGTCTCACCACAGCTCAGTCGAACTAGAGGACTTGCCTCAGTTTCTTTTCCTCAAATGAGACAGCTGGGCCTCGCCCTATTTCTATAGTGACCACATCCTAGTGCAATGTGTTGGCACAGCTCCTAGGAAGCCACAAAATGACTGACTTACCTTCTGTCTCAGAGCCCTCAGCAAGGATCTCTTCCCTCCCAAACCCCCAAATTCTTAGCAGGTCCTGGCGCCTTGGAAGAGTCCATAAAATGCCATGCTTCCTTCTTGTCCAAAATATAGGGGAGGGGGAGGCATTTAAAAATTAGATTTTTATTCCAAAAATCTCATCCCCAATGGTTTGGGGAACACCTGCTAATTAGGGCACCAAAACTGATTAAGGGCTAAACCAAGGTGTCAAGTTCTCCCCAAATGCAACCCCAACTAAAGCCAAAATCAGACACATTTTGTTCCATCCTGGAAGGGGCCACAGGCTGAAGCAGTGCTCCCCCACCCGAATATGTGGGGGCTCAGACCAGAGGGATCTAGTCCTGACTGCAGCTCTGCCTTCACTGTACTGCGGTGTGACTGTAGCCAACACCAGGCAGTCTCCCTGGGCCTGCCCTCCCATCTGGCAAGCAGGAGCACGACTCCGCCTACATTCCCTCTTAGGGATGCTGTAAAAAAACAGATGAGATACAAGTGCACTTGGAAGTCTTCATTAGCTAGCTAGATTAGGTCAAACCCACTGTCATAATCCCTCCCCATACCACAATCCTTTAGGATTAAAGGTGGGGGTGAGGGGGCCTAGAAAGAGGCCACCAGACAAGACAGCAGCGCGAGTTCTAGCCACCACTGTCCCTTGGGAAGGTGCACATCTGCAGTGTCAAAGCCCTGCCCTTCACTGGGAAGTCAAACGCGGCATGGACACCCCCCTGAGTAAACGGCGCAGGGGCGGAAATAAAACTGCCTGGAGACGTGGGCACCAGCAGCCGCGGGGCAGCACTCAAGTTGTGCTACTCACTGAGACCCACCTCCGTGAGGAACACCCCCTAAGAGACCCACGAGCTTGTCCCTCATGGGCCTACCAGAAGGATCTAGGGAGAGGGCTCTGCTCTGCCACTGTGTGATGATGCTTAACGGAGGAGCTCCGAAAAGCAACAACGGTTGCTTGTGGTCAGAAGATGAACTGGTTTCATTTCTGGAAAGTACCCCTCTCAGATTTGGGAAACGGGGAGGATTATAAGACAATCGGCTCTCCTATCTGAGGAGAGACGCCCGTGTCATGACAGGCCATGACAAAGCAGCAGGCCGCCAGGGCCCTGGCTGGGTGGCTGCGGGAGGGTGGAGTGTCCTGTTTACAGCGCTGTGGGGTATTATCGGCCCATCGCATGCAGCAGCCTCCGCGGCCCAACCACCTGGCGGGGCGCTTGGCACCGGGCCAGGCCATTTCACCCTGTAGCTGATCAGTGGCGGATGCTTTGGTTCTTGGGCAACGGCAAATGGAAAAAACAAAACAAACCAGCACACACCGGAGATAAGAAGCCTTAGTGCTATCTTCCAGAGCCACTTGGCCCTGGCTCCCAACTGCTGCATTTTTATGGCTTTGGGAGAGGGGGCTCTGGGTGCAGAGGACCAGCAGTCAAATGTCTGCGCACTGGGGGACAGTCAATAGGGAGGAGAGCACACAAGGGCAGATAAGACACGGAACCAAGAGTGCTAGCCGGGGCCTGGCACACCACAGGGGACCGACGGATTGCTCCAGCAAGCAGATTTTGCATGCCCACCACAGGCCAGCTCTGTGATAAGCGCTGTGATACAGGAGGAGTAGGAGAAGAAGCTGCTAACAAGGTTACAACCCCTAAGCACCTGAGGGACCCCAGCCAGCGCCTCTTCAGAAGGATCACCCAATGGTCTCTCTGCTCTCTCCTATCCCCTGGCTGGAAATCAGCTCAGGCCTGACCACACCCGCAAACGCCCATCCTTGGTACCCAAAGGAGAAAGGTGACAGCTCTTAGAAGGGCAAGACAGGGTCAGGGGAAGGGGGAAGGCAGCAGATGGCGCAGGAAGTGAGGCGTTTGTGGCTGCCCTTCTCAACTTGGCCGGAGATGGACTGTGGGGCGGAGGCTTAGCAGCTTATGAGGAGAAATCAGGCCCTGACCAAAGGGTCCTGGCTGGGCATCTAGGGGCGCTACCTCACTTATTTTACTCTCGTGTAGGAGACAGAAGCCTGGGAAATAAGACAAGGCTGCCCTCCACCCATCCTCCATCAGCCTGAAACCTAGTGATCCCAAAATACCCGAGCACAGAAAGAAGAAGAGAAAGGCAGCCAATGAGACCTCACACGTGGCAAGAACTCAACAACTAGCAGGTCCAACAAACAAGTTATGAGTCACTTTCTCATGTTGTTGGGCTTTGAAGCATTATTAGCTCGAGTTGTCTCGCCTCCCCTCTTAAAGAGAAAATGGCTCTTATTTAGAACAAAAACTGTACATATGTTGAGGGAAAGAAGAAAATGCAGATGAACAAAAAATGAAAACTAAAAACTATGCATGCCCCCACTCAAAGATCACTACTGTGCATATCTTCCCTGGCCCCGCTTCATGCACATATGGGTGCATACATATTTTTTATAAAATGAGATCACATCATACACATTTTTCTACAATCTGCTTTTTTCAGTCACCGATCTTCAGTTAGGAAGGACAAGCAGGCCCAGGGCTGAGGCGGGGCACATGGTTTGCACATGGAGGGAGCAGGCGCGACCCTGTCCCATCTCCTAGCTGTGATGCAGAGATTTTTTTTGGAGCGGGGGAGGGGGGAAGGGGGATGTTAATCTGGAGATGAGCAAAGTGAAATAGGGATTCAGAACCCTACACATTTCCCCAATAACAGAGTTGCAGTGAGTAGGGGAAGTCCCTCCTACAGCTTCACAGGGATTACTTTTCCATTTCGGTACACGTGCTGGGATTACACAGGGCAGGCAGTCTTCTGAGCTCCCAGCGCTCCAGCACCGCTTAACTGCTTAACTCGGGGACGTGTGGGTTTTGGAGGGAAGTTGCGGTCAAACCGAAATCCCCAATCTGACTGTACAAGCGTTAGAACCCTCCTTGGAAAGCCCAAGGAGACCCCATCCATCCCAGCTGGGAAAATTAAACTTGGGCCTTTGAATACTTCTTTCAACACCAGGCAATAGCTCATTTCAACCATAACCGGGAGAAGAAACCAAAGAAACTAGATTAAAAAGGAAGAAGAAATCAACAGTAACATCACATTTCCCTTACCAAGAAGGCTTACCTACCTAACCAGAAAAGAGCGATGAGATTTGTATATGCGTGAAAAACTTCTCAGACAGGCCCCTCAATTAAGTACTGACTCCATATTTAAGTGTGTAGCTCAAATGAAAGCGTTTCTGGCTACATGTCTGACTCTCCAGGGCGCAGACCACAGCTATAGGCAGCTGGAGAGAAGGGCCAGGACAAACCCATCTGGAGATGTCATTGTGGGGGAAAACAAGGAGTATACTAGTACTAACTATTCACCATCAGCAAAGAGGAAAAGGATGACCCGTGTGTGTGTGTGTGTGTGTGTGTGTGTGTGTGTGTGTGTGTAGAAAGAGTAGACAGCAGTTAGACATTTTGTTCAATTCTCAAGAAGCTGCAGTTAGAAAAGGAAGTGGGGTGAACTTTTCACCTTTTATCTCAATTCTCTAAAGAGTTCTGTAAGATTTTGACATTCTTAAAACAAAATACTAACAATTACTGATTGGAGCAGGCTTTCCTTTAGAATCTACTTGGCCTTTGCAAAAATAGTGCAGAGACTAGCCCTGTCTCCCTAAAATTAAAAAAAATTAAAAAATCCTCACCCCTGCAGTTATTTGGGAATGATGAATTTCTCACAAGACAGACATAAACCCTTCAGTATCTTCACTTCTCACAATGATCTGATTCCTATCAAGTAGATGAGAAATCACAACTTCCAGTCAGCTCTTAGGTAGTCTTTTAAGATAAATGAGGTAAAGAACCAGAGATTGAGGAGGTTCATCGGCAGCACACCCTGTGAGAGGACAGTTGTGATTGAAACTGCACCCTGATTTCTGTTCTGAGTGTGTGCAGCCCATATACTCTCAGGAGGTCTCTGGAAAGGGAGGCAGAGCTCCCAAGTGTTACAGTTGGGGAACCCATGGCACATCCTCACGTAGAGAGGTGAACTGACTTCTCTAATGCCACAGAGCAAATTGAGACACAGGCATTTTTTTCCCAATAAAGAATTTTTGAAACTACATTTCCTACACTTGCTTTTCATTGTCAGACTCAACAGTCATATGCCTGCCTTGGTCCAGGGGCCACTCCATGGATACAAAGGGTCCTAATCCTTCCCCTTGCTAGGAACCAGGATGATCATACATACCTGGGTCTCAGGAACATTGCTTTACCAACTGGCATGTTGGGCGAGGGAAGGAAGACAATTAAGATGTGAGGGATCCCTTTTCTAGTGAGCAAAGTGGAAAACAAGTGAGAGAAAAAAAGGAAATAATAGAATTACTTTCAAATAGTCAAAGTAATTTTTCCTTTGTGAACCAACCACGACTTATTTTTAGCTCTAGTCAGCCTGCTTTCTTCCTGACCTCAAGCAAACTTCTGGATGGCAATGTATGTGTAAATAACTGCTACAATTCGTATCAAACCACGTCACACAAAATACTTGAGACTTGGACAGGATGTGATGGCCCCACTTTGTTGCTTCCCTACAATGATTCAAACCCCCTCCCCCAATTTTTTAATTCTTCTTTTGAATGGCTTATGTCAATACTTACATCCATTAGTGTTAATTCAGAACTGGCTTTATACAACTCCCAATAATATCCCAATCAGGAAGTGCCATCAATGGATACCAGAACTACTGGGGGAACAGAATATTTACATAATGCCAAAGTATCACCACATAAGCCACTTATTAAGAGAATTTTGTTTTGTTAATCCTCACCCAAGGACATTTTTCCCATTAATATTTTTTTTGAGAGTGGAAGGGAGGGAGGAGAAAGGGGGGGAAGAGAAAGAGAAAAACATCAAGGTCAGAGAAACACATCGATTAGTTCAGGGATCGAACCTGCAACCCAGGTACACGTCTTTGGGAATCAAAGCCACAACCCTTCGGTACATGGGCCAGTGTTCTAACCACTGAACACACTGGCCAGGGCAAGAGACTTTTTTTTTTTTTTTTTGCAAGAGGCTTTTTAAAAAGACACAACCAAACAAGAACCTTGACATTGGATCCTGGATCAAAAACAACACAAAAAAGTTGTCAAAGGGGAAATTGAAAATGGACTGGATATAAGATGATATGGACTTATAATTTACTTAGTATAATGATACTGTGATTATGTAGAAGAATGCCCTTATTCTCAGGAGTGGCCACTGAAGTAAAGGGCAAAGTACTATGATATTTGCAACTTATTTTCAAATGGTTCACCAAAAAAAGCACACAGGGACGCACAGATGTATGTTTGTCTAGACCAGGGGTGGGCCAACTTTTTGACTCGAGGGCCACATTGGGTTCTTAAACTGGGCCGGAGGGCCGGAACAAAAGCATGGATGGAGTGTTTGTGTGAACTAATTTAAATTCAAAGTAAACATCATTACATGAAAGGGTACGGTCTTTTTTTTTCCAATAGTTTTATTCATTTCAAACGGGCCAGATCCGGCGTAGTTTGCCCACGGCTGGTCTAGACACACATATACATAATACACAAAAGGAAAGAAGAGAGATTAGATGATTGTGAATTAAAGTTATCAGTGAGTCTAGGTGAAGAATAAATGGGTATGCATTGTCCTTACAACTTCTCTGAAGGTTTGAAATTTTTCCAAAATAAAGTCGTGAGAGGTAATAATGTAAAACTGGCTTAATTTGGGAGGACGGCAGTTCAGTTCACCCCCTGCAAGGACCCGAACCCTTTAGCGTTTCACACCTGGCAGGTCACTTGGGGTCACTGCCCTGGATTTCTAATTTGGGGAAAGAGAAGATGGGCGAGAAGAAATGAAACAGTGACTGAGGCTTAATCTGAGGCAAGGAATTGAAAGATGTAAATCAGTACAACGTAGAATAAAAATACTATGTGAAGACTTCAAACCATATTAAGAAGTGTCACGTCATCCCAAGAAGAGCAAGACTGGGGGTAGAACTAAGGGGTAGAACTGAGGGGTTCCTATAGGTCCAGAAACACAGTTGAAGCTGGATAGAAGCTCATACAGGCCCAACCAAGTTAGCCCTGGGGATTCATTTGCCATTATTGCTCTTCAAAAGGAATGTAGAAACCAGAGAGATCCGAGGGAAGACGGATAAGGATGACTCAAGGGACGATAGGTAGATTCCAGGAGGAAGGTGAAATTAATTAGAATTTATCAGTCTTCTGTGTGGGTGCAAAAATAAAGTGTAGTAAAAAGACTTTAATTAGGAGACTCTAGCGAGGTAAAAGGAAGAAGTTGCTCATCAGAACTGAATGAGGGAGATTGCAGCATCTACTAAAGAACTCCAGGAAGAGATAATTATATGCTTCCAGATGTCTCAGTGTTCACCCCGGAAGGCAGTATGTTACATCAGAACAGTCTGAGGCTCCACTAGTTCTAGAATTCCCCAACCATGGAAGGGTGAGTAAGAGAGGCTTCTTGACCCAATCAGCTCAATTGAAAGCTCAGAGTTCATGTTACTACCTGGAGCAAAATAAGTTAAAGAGAGAGAAAAGGCACAAAGTCAAAGGGAGACTTGCCTTACCTAGGCTGGTCAGACAGCTGTGTTGTGGGCTCCCAGATGATCTCTCCCACCTCCTCCCCCAAGCAGAAGATTATAAATAGCACTCAATTTACCTATGGCAAGCCACAAGCAGGTCTGGTCACATGACTGGATGAGCTGGCGTAAACACCCCGGTAGACATCAGCGCTCAGAGGGCAGGTTTGCTCACTTGCTACACCTCATTAGTTTGGAATCTGTCAGGAACTCTGCTTTTATCCCTGGTTCATTTTGCTGGGGTGGGGCAGCGGGGAGCAGGGCTATAGGGAGCAATTGCTCAGTTATGTTCCTCAGGGCCAGGAAGGTAGTCACAGAATTTGCTTTGCCTAAAGGGTCTAAAATCCTCTTAGTCATTCTGCTCAACCCTCACAGCCTTGAAAAGCTATGTGGGCCTGAGTCCCACCAGTAGAAAGTCTTCTCTGGTTATCTCCATCTCCTTACTCAAGTTCTAGTCTGTGTGTCCAGCTTCAGCGAGGAGATACCCGAGACCACGACACCCCATCTAGTGGTTCCCCAACTGGCCTTGGACATTCTGGAACTGACCCAGCCTAACCTCAACTCAGTGGCAAACTCCCAGACTGTGTCTACAGGTGGAAAACCCCCCAAAGTGTGCTGGGCAACCTTCCAGGTCAGCCCCTGCTCTGACGCCCCGGTCTTGCCAGTTGCTCAGATCTCCTAAGGGAGGCTCAAAGGTTGCGTAGAGCCTCCAGGGTAACCCTAGCCTGAAAAGCAAGATTAGATGGCCCTCCAGAAAGAACCTTGACAGGTCTGCCACTGGCAAAATCTATCCCAATATCAGCACATGCCTGACCACTGATGACTTCATAGCAGAAGGATGCTGGTCAGCTCACCTCACCCCATGGGCTTCCAGTCACTGAGGGTAAGTGACACTATCTTCCCTGTAAAAGATGGGCTTTGTATCTGGTTAAGTCATGAGCTGCTTAACAGTAATGCCATTTTCTTTTATGAGTCTTATCCTCCTGATGCAAAAGGGAAGCAGTTTGGAATGTTAATTACCAAGGCGTCCTATCCACGTCTCTAAGAACTGAAAGGAAAAGGCTCAGTTGTCCCGGTCCCTTCTAAGCAGGCAGCTGTGGCCATCCGCGCAGCTGCTCCAACGCAGACTTCTAAGCTGCAGACAACCCACTGGGTGGTTCTTTTTTGCATCGTGCCCTCATTCTGGATGCCCATGCACCCAGCACTGATTTTGGGCAGACAGAGCCAAGAAGAATCAGAGAATAATGGGGAGCAGATAGAACTTAGTAACTGCCTAAGAGCAACTGCCTAAGTATGTAAGCTGGGTAATAATATAGTAAATGCTCATGGGTCTATTTTACATAACTGGCTGGAGCCCATGAAAAAAAACCCTTTGATGCCAACTGAACCACAGTCTCACGGCTCTAGGGTAGCTGCAGGGAGACATTCCAGATAAAGGACACACACGAAAGCTAGAGACTTTTTAAAACCTGTTTTTTCTACATAGGACTCATTTACTTACCCCAATTCTGGAAAACTAGGGGAAGTATCAGTAAGTAAAAATGTCAGGGATAATTCAATTGCCTTCATGGAGCACTGATGGATGTATACACTGTGGTTTGGTGTCAGAGTAGCGGGGCGGGAAATAAAGATCAGTGTCTGAACTCTAACTCTTTCTGCTTAGCAGTAATCATCAGATCCACCCCTCCTTAGGTCAGGTAGTATGTGGAAGGTTTCATTGACCAAGAGTGAAACCTCCCTTTGTGTTTGAAGTTGTAACTCCTGTCCACTTGGTAAGGCATTCTGTAGTAAACCATATAGATGCGCTCTCTCAGGTTCCTGTACATTCAGAAGACAGTTGGTACAATAAACCGACTGGTACACAGCTGAGGAAGCCATTTGGCTCAGGCCCATAACCTGGCATCGCTTTCTAAACCAAATTCAACTCTTTCCCCCTCAGAACCTTACAATAAAAATGCAAAGTGGTGCCCTAGCTCATTTGGCTCAGTGGATAGAGCAGGGGTGGGCAAACGTTTTGACTCGAGGGCCACAATGGGGTCTTAAACTGGACCGGAGGGCCGGAACAAAAGCATGGATGGAGTGTTTGTGTGAACTAATATAAATTCAAAGTAAACATCATTACATAAAAGGGTACGGTCTTTTTTTTTTTTTTTTTTTTAGTTTTATTCATTTCAAACGGGCCGGATCCGGCCGGCGGGCCGTAGTTTGCCCACGCTGGGATAGAGCATTGGCCTGCAGACTGCAGGGTCCCGGGTTCGATTCCCAGTCAAGGGCACGTGCCCGAGTTGCAGGCTCGATCCCCAGTAGGGGGCATGCAGGAGGCAGCCAATCAATGATTCTCTCTCATCACTGATGTTTCTATATCTCTCTCCCTCTCCCTTCCTCTCTGAAATCAATAAAAAAATTTTTTTTAAAAAAAAAGCGAAGTGGTATACTCCGTGTATCTGGTGCAAGAGGGCCTTCTGATTTCATGTATTTTATTAAAAAAGTAGAGTGAAGAGCACAATAAGAGTGTTTCTTAGAGTAAGAAAACAGTTTCCTCCTAGAAAGTCCTGGACACCCTGAATATGCTCCGTGAGTGTCAGCAGACTGCTGTGACCTGCCGATCCCTCTGCTGGGTCAACGTGGGGAATGGACTGGGCTCGGACACACAGCAGCAGGCACCCAACCTTTTCAGCTTGATTATTAAGAAAAAGATGAAATTTCCTGAGAGGTGACCTACTATAACAGTCAGTTCATGGGCCCAAATCTGCCTCTGCCCCAATGGGCTACATGAACTTAGATGAGTCATTGACTTCCGTCTGTTAAATGGGAAGAACAGGAGATGGCATGAGGATGGTAGAAGAAAGCTTCTTCCAGGGTACAAATTGGTCTGGCATATATTCATTTTTTACTTGGAAATGATTTCAAAATTATAGATGCAAGAACAAGAACACACAGAACACCCATATAACCTTTACCCAGATCCGCCTATTGTTAAATATTTGCCCCACTTGCTTTATCATGTGCTTTCTTTCACGTGTACTTTTTCTCACATACGTATATACTCTTCCACGTTCACACTCGACACACACACATTTACACCCAAGGTACACACATTCAGATAAACACATGCCACCCTTTGTTGGGGTTCTGTGTGGTGTTTTATTTGAAAACAACAAGGAAGTATCAGAGGGTCTTGGAGGTTCAAGATGAAGAGAAAGCAAAAGAGGCCTTGCTACCTGATGCTTCCACAGCTCTGCTCCTCCTCCCTCCCTCCAATGCTAACAGCAAGCTCTCAAGTGTTCTGGTTTAGAGATGAACTATGAGTGGACCGGGACCAGAAAAAGTACTTGTTACAGAAGATAGTTGGTTACTCTTATCTTTTTCTTTAAACAACAAAAACCACAAAAAACAACCACAAAACATTTATATAAACCATGAAAATAGCTTTATTATACAAAATAATATTTATAATATTTGTTTACAATGGGATTTTATTTTATAAAGTTGGGAAGTAACTGGGAAAGAAAGGTTCCACATAAGCATATGGTTATTAGAACACTCAAGAATTCTACACAGAATCTGGTTTTGTAAGAGAAGTGAGGAGGTAAGACCGCCCATAACCCTGTCGGGAAGGCTAGGTAACCTCTATGAAGCAGGCCAGGCAATTCTCCATGACACCAAGCCCTAGACCGGCAGTTCTCAACCTGTGGGTCGCGACCCCTTTGGGGGTCGAACAACCCTTTCACAGGGGTCACTTAAGACCATCGGAAAACACATGTATAATTACATATTGTTTTTGTAATGAATCACTATGCTTTAATTATGTTCAATTTGTAACAATGAAATCAGGGGTCACCACAGCATGAGGAGCTGTATTAAAGGGTCGCGGCATTAGGAGGGTTGAGAACCACTGCCCTAGATGGACGTCCTCCCGAATTCAAGTCCCCGCTGTTCCCCTTCCTGGGCACATGCTTGTCTCAGAAAGGCAGTCATGTATCACAATGACTCCAGTCCAGTTAACCTAAAGCTAGGAGAGGGAGACCTGCTGAGGTGGAGCACAGCAGGGGCCTTGGGGGAAGGTCTGCACCAGGGTTTTCCTACACAGAGGACTAAGTTGTCATCATGAGGGAATGTCACCTGCACCTACCCTCAACCATAGGAATGCACCACCCACATTTATCCCTAGTTGTTTTTATGGGTTCCTATAGTCACAGATAAAAAAGATGCCCTTTTCTATAAGCTCCATCTTAAGAAAATCTCCATATGACCCCAAGCTTTGGAACAATGATCATGACCCCTTAGACCAGTGGTTCTCAACCTTCTGGCCCTTTAAATACAGCTCCTCTGCCGAAACCGGGTTGGCTCAGTGGATAGAGCGTCGGCCTGCGGACTGAAAGGTCCCAGGTTCGATTCCGGTCAAGGGCATGCACTTGGGTTGCAGGCATATCCCCAGTAGGAGATGTGCAGGAGGCAGCTGATCGATGTTTCTCTCTCATCGATGTTTCTAACTCTCTATCTCTCTCCCTTCCTCTCTGTAAAAAGTCAATAAAATATATTTAAAAAAATAAATACAGCTCCTCATGTTGTGACCACCAACCATAAAATTATTTTCGTTGCTACTTCCTAACTGTAATGTTGCTACTGTTATGAATCATCATGTAAATATCTGATATGCAGGATAGTCTTAGGCGACCCCTGTGAAAGGGTCGTTCGACTGCCAAGGGGGTCTCGACCCACAGGTTGAGAACCGCTGCCTTAGACGCTTAGAGGCAGGAAAACCCTGCCTGTCTCCTGGGCCCTACCTGTCTCTGGTGAGCTTCTGATTCAACATGGAAATTGCCTATCTCCAACCAGTTGGAAACACTCAAAAGCCACCACCATATCACACATATAATGTAATAATCACCACCTTCCAATTAGCCACACCAAGTAGTCAGTCACTTATGGGGTGTTAAAGGAACAAACTTCTCTACAGCCCATTTTCCTTCCCAAGGACTTTTAGCTTCTGGAACACAGGTATACAAGTAGAAGGGAAATAAAGACTGGGCATGTGCCGGGCAGACAGCAGAGCATGCCAGCTGGGGTGGAAATTTGTAACAGGCTGTTCAGACTATGTAGGAAGAGCCCTGGGATCAGGAGCAAAAGGGCTTTCTTAGTCACATGGTGGGCAAGTCACTTCCTTTCTGGGCCTCAGTTTCCTTATCTGCAAACACAACTAAATGCCACCTGCACCTGAAGGATTGTCGTGTGGATGGATGAGTGAGAAACATTCCAGAGCACCGAGTATGAGCAACAAAGAGCTAAGCAAATGGTACACATTGTCAAAACTAACGATCGATACTCTCCAGTTCCCTGAAAATATAGATGAATTTGGGCGCCTACCAGAGTTGAGATTCACAAACTCTTCCTGTCCACAAGGCACCTGTGTTAGTCTTCTTCTGTGAACACAGAGCTACCCAGGATTTCTATTCTAATAAGGAACAGTCCAGGTGCTGCTCTCAGCATAAAGATGTGCACGTACGCATGGATGTGACTCATATCGCCCTCCTCTCCCCAATCTCTCAATCCAGACTACGTAATTCTGTGAGAGCTCTCTGGCTGCATCCCCTCTGTCATGCCAAATGCGACTCCACCCTCCACCCCACTGTGTATGTCCTATCTGATGGGCAAGAATTACAAAGACAATCCCAAGCAGGGGCCACGCGGCAGGTTTTCAGCCAGCTTGCAGGTGTGGGGCAGGGAACGCACGTGTTATCAACGGAGGTTCTCTCAAAGCTGTGTGGGCGATCAAACATGCACAGAGCACAGAAAACCCTTGAAGGGGAGGCAGTGTGTGGGGAAGAGGAGAGGGAAGAGGAGGTTAAGAGAAGCTGCCTTTGTTTCTCCCCAGTCACATTTTCACTCTTTTCGGTTACCCCCCATTGAGCAGGTTTAGGCCATTTTGACTGCACCCCAGGCCCGTGGTCTACAACTTTGAAGGCAGGGGAACACAGACTCCACGGATGACAGTGTTTGTGCCCAGGGCTGGGGATGATAATGAGCATCTCCTTCCAGCATTTCCGCTCATGGCTAGGGAAGAAAAGGAGCACAGCAGTGCTTTGTATCACAGGACGGCACCCGGCCCGGGAGAGGGGCTTCCAGCCTGATCGCACCTCGGAAGCCATCCTAGGAGCCAAGAGACAACTCTGCTCCCTGGCCTCTCACCCATATCCACATCTAAGCCTAAAGCCGGGTAGTCTGGCTTTTTTACAAAATCCTAAACATTGGCTGTTTCCATGGATCAACCTGGTAACTAACTACCCAAGTCACCCTCTGGCTTTAAGTGTGTGGGGAAGAGAGTCTACAGGCCCAGCAATGACATCCATGGAAATGCCACATCTTTGCCACCAGCTGGACTTCAGGCCCAATGACCAGGATGAATAGGAGAACAGTGATTGAGAGAGAGAGAGAGAGAGAGAGAGAGAGAGAGAGAGAGAGAGAGAACTGACACTTGGGGGTTGGGGAGCTTATAAGTAGCTGAAGAGAGGTGTTATAAAGGGGCATAGTGTATGGGGACCAGAAGTGGGAAAAACCACTTCAAGTGAGCCTGGGGGAAGTGTGGCTCACTCTCCCCACCCCTGTTGCCTTTCCAGCAACTCAATCCAACAAGTATTTATTGAGCACGGCACTCCCCATCTGCCCTCACCCTCCCTCTGCAAAAACACTCAAATCTGTTCAAGCTGCAGGGTGAGTTCCATTGCACTTGAACTTGAAACATGAGGTGCCTACCTTTTAAAAAGGCAGGCACACAATTTCTAGCACGAGGCAGAAAGGACTAAAGTGATTTGGGAAAGTTAAGGAATACAGCTGATCAGACAAGGCCACATCAATGCCACTTCTGAAAGGAAAGGGAGAATAAAAACTTAACCCTAGAGAGAACAAATATGATGTCCAATAAAAATTAAAAAAAGCCTACTCAAACCCTAGTCATTCCCTAATTAAGCCCACCTAACACTGAACACGGTATTCCTTCATCCTATGTGACCTCCAGCTTGAATTTATACTTTATTCACCTGTGGACATGTCAGTTATTTGCTTTTAGAATTGTATATTTAATGCTACCTTTGCCTCTCAAGGAGGTTAGACCTCAAGGCTCTCCTGCATGTTTCCATTTAGGATCAGATGATAGGTTATTCAGGTGGCAGAACTAGTAGTAGACTAGACTATACTTGTTAACATAGTCCCCCCTCCAAAAACCACCCACCACTCACAAAATAGGGAGCACAAGGTCAAAGAAGAGGCATCCCAAACTTACAACTCTGCATTGCCAAACACTGTGCATTCTCTAAGAAGTCACAGTCAGTCACCCCTGAGAGGAATCTCCCCCCACCCCCACCCCCCAATCATAGGCCTGCTGCTTCAGATCAACCAAAACCTCCTGAGGAGTCTTCCCAGGCCTCCCCCAACCTCCACCCCTTTTATTAGGGAGCTGGAAAACTGCTAACGTGCAGGCAGGGCTGAGCCCACGGCACTCTATCCACCCCCAGTGTCAGCTGTCTGTGGCTCGTGAGCAGGGCAGCGTGAATGTCTGTACACAGCCCCGACTGCAGCTCCAGGTTCCCCAGGGGCTGGAGTTAAAAGTTTTCCTATTATGAAATACTTTGATAGCATTCTTTTAAGTCTGTTAAAGCTACCCTTGATTGGCTGTGGTGCTCCCACACAGCAAAAGTCAATTGAGGCTTATTCAAGCCTGAGGATAAACATTTAAATGACTCCAAGCTGGGCATTCAGCTTTGTAGTGACCCCAGCAACAGTGTGGAGGAGAAAGCAAAGTGCCAGTTTTCAAAACCAGGAGGTTTGGTGGGGACCAGGAGCTGGAGGCCTGAGGATGAACAGCTAGCTGTACAGAACTTCCCACCATACAGCTATTCCCACCAACAGCCCCTTCCCAAGTTCCCCACGACTGGAGAGGACCTGGAGGTCGGCGTTTGTTTTTGGCCTAACAGTGTGAATAGATCTGGCTAATGTTTGGTTAATTCATAACCCTGCAAACCAAATAACGGGAGCCCTCTGTGAAGATTCCGTTCAGGCAGAGGTAGGAAGTTATCAGCATTCCCACCCATCTTTCCTCCACCCCCACCCTTCCCTGCGCCCTCTTCTATTCACTCAGAGGGAAGTAAAACTCACTCACCCACGAAGAGATTGTCCACTTCTCACTAAACTAACTTGCTGGTGGTCACCCACCTTGACTCTGAACTGGGAAGGAAACACAAAGATTTTCCCTTCCAGCCCCTTAAAAAAGCTCCAAGCTGCCTGTGGAATAAGAGTAAGCCCAGGTAAGTCTAGTAAAGCATGTGAGCTAGTGTCAAATAGCATCTCTCTATATAAAAGCCTAAGCGACCAAACCACTGGTTGACGGGACGGGTTGCTATGACGTGCAATGACCACCAGGGGACAGACGCTCAACGCACATGATCGGGCTCCTCCTGTCTGGATTGGGCCTGCGGGGATCAGGCCAAAACAGGCTATCCGACATCCCCCAAGGGGGTTTGGATTGCGAGAGGGCACAGGCTAGGCCAAGGGACGCCACTGGTGTACGAATTCGTTCACCAGGCCTCTAGTTTGATATATAGTGTCAATAAGAACTCAAAACCAGACCTGTCCGTGGAACATGTCACACCCTAAAGTTGAATCCTTTGGCACAAAGGCTCTCCCTGAGAGCTCTAAGAATCCAGGGGAGGAAGCTCAATTTCTAACATTTCAATTAAAATCAAGAGATAGTGTGGCCTTGGTGCCCATCATACTATTCAGTATAAAATAGCAGAAAATGCAGGGTACGTGTTCTCTGGCTACTAAAGCCCACCAATCACTTTGGCAATACTCATTTTTTTGCAATCCTGCTTCAAATGTTCTGGAGATCTATCTATATCTGAAACCAGAGAGAATGATATCTTCTTACCACACCCCACTGTTGTTTTCACCTATCCTCCACAGACCTCAAATGGTTGAAATATCCTAGTTCTACATTACATAAGTGAAGAACTTCCATCCTATACAATAAAAGCCTAATATGCAAATTGTCCCCTCGGGCGGTCATTCAACAGGGAGACAGGGAGTTTGACCACTCACTATGACATGTGCTGACCACCAGGGGGCAGCGGAGAACATGGTGGGCATTGGCGACACAGTGCTGGCAGCGGTCAGCAGTGGAGGCACTGCTGGCCCTGATGAGAGCGGGACCACAGTGGGATGGTGGAGCAGGTGAGTGGGTGGCGCCAGGCTAAGACGGGTGCGAGCAGGGGCCCAGGTGCTGCCCAGGGCCCAGAGATCAGCTGGGACCTTCCCTTCCACACCAGACGCTCGCGCTTTGATTGCTGGCCAGGCCTAGGGACCTGATGCGCACGAATTTCATGCACTGGGCCTCTAGTATGTACATAATTTTCTATCTAAAATACTGAAGAACACATGGACCCAGTCCTTTAGGTACCAAGGGATAAAGCAGATAGGTACTGTGGCCCCCAATTTCAAGAATGCCCTTGCTGATAATATTTAAGAGTCAGATTATTTCAGTAGTGCATTTTGCTGACCAGGTGCCTGGTACCAGCAAAACCATCAAAAGCAAGTTAGCAGTATCAGGCTGGGAAGTGCCTGGTTGTTAATACTTCCCAAACAGAAGGTACTTCACTCACAGGGTTTTAAAGAATAATTGCAGCTCTTAAAAGAGGTAAAGAAACTGCACCCCCAAGCTTCATTACAGCAAGATGGCTCTTTGGCATAGAGGAGTTGCATTCTATTCTAATCTCCAGGCTGTTTCTGGCATCAGGGTCCAAAAGGACCATGGTTTGATGAGGGCTTCCACCCAGGCTCTACCATAAGCAACCTCCTTTATGAGGTTCCACACCTATCTAAACACCCATCCCCCCAAAACTAAGTTTTCAAAGCATTTCAAGGAAAAACGTTTAATAATTACCAACAGCATTGCTGATAACAATGCTGCCTTCTATTCATTGAAACGGCCATCTTGGAAAACCTTTAAAATAAACCCTTCCTATGTCCCTGTGGGGAAGCCAGTATTTTAGGGCAGCCATGACGACTGCCAGCTCACAATGATCTGTTCAGAAAAATAAAAGGTAACAAGAAAAATCCAAAACAGGAGATAAGCTTAAAGTAATTTCCATCTGATTTTAAAATGTGCTCACTGCAGTTGTGAGTTGTTAGGGTTGCAAGGCGGGTAAGTGGGAAGGGGGCACACATTTGCCTAACAGTTAAGCTTGTATGTAAATCCAGATTAGTTTATGTCTATTGAACATATGTCACCTGAAAGCAGTGGGGTGGGCAGCCTGGATTCACACGTGCTGATCTTCCACAAAGATGGAGGACTGGAAGCTGATGACCCCTTTTGCTTTACCCCTAAAATACGTGTGGGGACACAGGCTTGTTAGTTTTCTTTACCTCTTTAAGATTTTCTGAGGAGGTGGGTATTACACACATTTGAAACTGATCTTTATATAGGAATAATGGTCAGGAACACTGTTTAAGACAAAGATAGGCTCACTTTTTCTATTAAAGTGCCAAGTAGTAGTAAATTTTTTGTCTTGCAGGCCAAATGGTCTATATCACAACTACTCAACGCTGTCATGGTTGTGCAAAAGCAGCCACAGACAATACCTAACTGAAGGAGCGTGACTGTATTCTGTAAAACATTATTTACAAAAACAGGCAGAGACCTGGACTTAGCCTGGAGGCCCTAATTGCCAACCTCTGGTTTAAGAAGGTCTGGTGGGCAGAGGAGGTACAGAGGCAGCATTTGGCTTCTCCAGCACCCGCCTGGGGCTAGTCCACTGGAGAAGAGTTTGCAAGGCTGGATTAAACATTAGCTTCATTCTAAGGCTATGGAGACAGACACCTAACAGGATAGGAAGACTGGAACCCCAAACAATTTTACCTCTTAGTACCATTTTGTCCATCATCATTGGTCCTGGAAGAACATAAACATTAACAGCTTCCAAGAGACATACGGCACAGATGATAATTTAATTAAAGGAGGAATTTCAGTAAGAAATTTATCCTGGGTTTCTATTACCCACTAGTGGCTCTTAGCTTTCTTAGAGTTGACCTTTATTGTTCCCTCTACTCTCTTCTGCCTTCCACATCCCTAGCCCAGGCTCATAAAATGAAGCCATTCCTTACTTTATGAAGACATCCCTTGTGGATGAATGGTCACAGAAGGTAAATCCTGCTCTTTACATCATAACTTTTTTACAAGGTCTAATATATCTTGTCAAGAACACAACAGGGTGTGCGGTGGAGAGATAACTGCATGGTGCCGAGCACTACATCACTCCGAGATGGGAAACAGAAACGGTGACGACACTTAATTGTTCCTGAAACCCAGTCCCTGCTCACCTGCCTTTTTAAACAGCTGGGTTTCAGAGCCCTGTTTTAAAAAGCTCATTTTAAAAGATGAGGGAATGGAAGTGCAAAGGGAGGCCCTGAAATTCTGAAACCTGCAGTACTGGTTTCAGACCAATATGGGTTTGCTCTTTGAAGCCTGAAAAGGCAATGGGGCTCTGGCCAACAGTGCTCTCACCTTGGCTAGGTGAGAATAACAATATAAGTAGCAGCAAACACTGTTATAGCACCTTCTATGGGACAAGCACTGTTCTAAGCACTTTGTACCTATTACCTCATATGATTCTCAGGATGTTGATAGTATTATTCACATTTTGCAGATGTGGAAATTGAGGCACAACAGTTAAGTAACTCCCTCTAAACCACACAGCCAGTAAGTAGCAGAGCCTGGATTCAAAACCCAGGCATTCTGGCACCCAAAGCCGTTCTCTTAAGGGTTTATGACTGCAAGATGTTTCCTTCTAGCACATATGGCCTACAGAAAACCACTTCTACCACTTCTCAAGGCCAAAGAATGGAAACAATCTGAACACACATAAAGGGTAAAGTTAACATGCAAAAAACCTGATGTACTCCCTAACCAAAGGCCAGGTACATTCCCTTAATGTCTGGCCACAAAGGAGTCCTCAGACTCAGGCCGCTTTCCCTCTTCTATCTTTCCTCTCTCCTACCTCACTGAAAACCTACAAATAATCCTACTACACACTAAGTAAGCACTTTATTAATGCCTCTGGGATATCCATAGGTGAAGAAATAATCCATCAGCCCAATCCCTATGCAAAAGACCACCCACCTTGTCCTAAATAATTTGACAGGTAATGCAGAACTCTAGTTCCCTATGTTTTTACCAGTGTCGTAGAGCCCCTGGCCCTATAAAAGGAACAGGTCATGTAAAGAACCCAGTCATCCAAACCTACACTCATCTCCTTTCCACAGCATTCGCCAGTGTTTGTCTTTTTAATATAAAGGCTATGGTAGACACAGAATAACTGCTCTTAAAGTATTACTGCTAATCAATTTCTAGCTGGTACACAGGCAGGCTTTCTATTGATTTCTACTAAAAGTGACTAAGGTTCTGGTGCTTGCTGTTACACTAAGTTCCCTGGACTCCAAGGAAGCCTAAACAAAACCAACAGGTTTGTAGTCTTGTGGTTTACTTTACAGCTCATGATAGGCATGAGTTTGTCTGAGCATTGCTTTGCTCTACACCACCAGATTCTAGGCATACTTTTACTAGTTGGTCACCATCTTGCTACCAGATTTGACCAAGTTTCTGCATTCCAAGATGCAATGCTAACATTTACAGTGAGGTCCGGATAGACTTGGCTTTCTACTTCAGAGACCTCTTAATCTCATTCTTACCTAGAAGGCAGGGTAGCAGCTGTGCTTTCAGGAGGGGGATGTGTATTAAGTTCAAGAAACTCTGGTTAGAGAATGTCATTAACGGTTAGATGGCAGAGACCATGACTTTTGTACATTTGGTACACTCTGGGGCTTTGGAAGTGTGCAATGATCTCTTCACATATGGTGTGAATCAAATGCAAGCCTCACTTTCAACTTATTGCCAACTTCTTCATGCAAGTAGGTGCCTTTTCCTATTCCTAACTGCCTGCATTTGAGGGGGGGGGGGGGAACCATCACAGCTTGAGTGTCAAAGTCAGGTAAGCTTACCCCCCCTAGTTTTCCCACACCAACATCAAGCTGCTAGTAAGACACCGGTTCAGTGCTGCTCAGAAAGTGGGGTATTTGCCACAGTGTACTTGATTGTAGCCCTCACCCCACTGCCACGTTGGCTGACAATGCCCAGGACAAACGGCCTTAGTGGGGGGAGGGGGAAAAGACGGGGGGGGGGCACGGCGGGACTGCCCAGGTCTCTCCACACACACACACACACACACACACACACACACACACACACACACGATGGCTGGGATGAGACAGCCATATGAAGCAGGTCTGTGATCTGAGGACATACAACTTCGGGGACGACAGGAATTTGGGGAAGCGGAGCGGAGCGTTTGCACTGTAGTCAAAGCCGTAAAACTAACTTACTCCAACGACTCAGATGAAATCAGCTCCAGGAGGAGGCCGACAGGGAAGCGCACGAGAAGCGGGAGGAAAGGAACCAGAGCTGTAGAGCGGGACGATGGGCCAAACTCAAGTCGAAGTAACACATGGCTCCAAAAGGACTCTCCTCCATGCCCTTCCCCCTCCGCGTGCACTCGTCCAGCGCCCACCCGGCACAGGGCGCCCCCATCAGGCGCCACTCGCTCCTTCCTCACGCCTCGCTGCTACCCCGGCATCTTCCACTCACCCCCACACGACACTTCTGCCACTTTTCGGTTACGCCCCCAAAGCCAGCCTCCATCTGCCAGGTCCCTCCCCTCAGCTCCCGGCCCCGACACCCTGCACACTGTCCCAGCGGTGCACCCCGAGTTCACGACTCCCCGCGCTCGCTCCCGCCGCCCCCTGAGACTTTGCACGACCCCGTTGCTCTCCCCTCGCCCCTGGCCACTTTTTCCTCACACTTCTTCCTACACCCCCTCCCCCCACCACGCGCCCCCCTCCCCCAACGGCTCCTCCCCCGGCACCCGCTCCAGGCCCAGCTCACCTGCGGGGCCACCCCCGTCCCGGCGCTGGTGCGGCTGCTGCAGCTGGAAGGGGACCGTGGCCCTGAGCGGCTGCAGCCCAGCCCGGGGGGAGCCGGCGGGGGCTGGGGGAGAGCAGCCCCGCCGGAGTCCTCCCGACCCTCCGCGCCCCGGCCCCCAGGCACCTCCGCCTCTGCCGCCCGCTGCGGCCCCCGCCATCGCCCGCCCGCCCGCCCGCCTGCCTCGGCCCCACAGCGAGCCCCACACAGCCCCCAACCCCCGTTGCGGCTGCTTATCTGCCCTACGAGGCAGAGACCAGCCCCTTCAACCCAGAGCTCTCATTGGCCTACGGATTCCCAGGCCTCTCCTCCCAACCAATCCTCGGCTTGATCATCCCTTCCCAGAGGGTAATTGGTTAATATGCCTAGCGATCCGACCCAAAACCCCACCCCCATCCCACCCCCGCCTGCTTTCGCATGTCCGAAGGACCACTGATTGGCCTACGCAGAAGAGGGCTGGTTCTCCAGCGCCCCCAATGAGAAGACGCAGAAAAGGGGAGCGTCACACCCCGTCCCAGGTAGTATGCAAATACGGTGTCACGTGACGTCAGACTGAGCGGGGCGGGGCCAGGCGTAAGATGGAATCAGGCATTGAAATCATCACGGGGGGGGTAGGGAAGAGTGTCAAACTTTCAGCAGTTGAGTGAGTCCTGGCAAGCATCAAGAAAGCGATACCTTAAAAGAGCATTACTTTTAGTTTAATCTAAAAACTTTAGTTTTGAGCCCTCAGGATCTCAGTGCTGCTTTCAACTCCAAAGTCTACAAATTAATGCAAAGTTTGCATACATTTGCATGCGATTTGCGTTATATTCGTGCACTTAATGGCTACCGTGCCTCATGTGACACCCACATTTGTCTTTCTCCACGTTTCCAAGTTCGTACTTGGTGTTGGTCCTACCTAAACACACACACACACACACACACACACACACACACACACACACACAAACTGCTAGCCTGTAAATTAAATTGAGACTATAAAGAAGCAGGAATTTCTCTTTAGAGTCGTCCATTTCAAATCCAGCTCAGCTGAGTGGAAGGAACAAAGTGACTGAAAAACTTGCCCAAATATACACAGCAACTCCATTCTAAATCCTGGTCTTCTCATTTTAAAGCTCTCTGACCTACAAGTCAAAATGAGAATAGATAGTCCTCAAAGAGAATAAATGCAGTTGTAAAAATCACATGTTAGGCTATATATGAAGACATTTGAGAAAGAAAACAGCATTTGAGTCACTATTAAAATTACTCTTCAAAAGAAAAAAATTATTACCCTTGATATTTATTAACCATGTTCTATATATAGAAAAAGCAAAAGACAATCAACCCTGGATTGTCTGCGGTAAGGGACCATCCAAGTAATTGGACAATTCCCTCCAGATTTATATTTAGCTATGAACTCTAATTTTGATCTTGCTACAAATTTATCTTTCTATTTTTGTTTTTGCCCAGTTTAATGTTAAAATAAAGATATTCCCTGAAGCTATACTAACTAATCAAGGAAGAGGAGGTAATCTGGGAGCATGCTGCAAGGCAAGAAGAGGTCACTCTGGGATTAAATATTGAAACAGATAATACCCAAAGTGGAAATTCAAGAGTTGGTTGAATATTAAAATCAGTCTACATACTGAGGCAATGGAACATCCTGAAGGAAGGTTTTCTTTGCAGAGTGTACTCTTGTAGGTTTGAAGGACTTACATCAAGATCTGACATGTGAAATCTTTCTGTATTGACTGGGAAATGTTGTACTCCTTTTCCATGAAGAAGACAACTTTACCAAAGGCAGATAGGAAAGAACACAAACTGATGAACTGTTTAAAACTCATTCTTTTGCCCTAACTGGTTTGGCTCAGTGGATGGAGCGTCAGCCTGCGGACTGAAGGGTCCCGGGTTCAATTCCGGTCAAGGGCATGTACCTTGGTTGTGGGCACATCCCCATTGGGGGGGGGGGGTGTAGGAGGCAGCTGATCAATGTTTCTCTCTCATCGATGTTTCTAACTGTCCATCCCTTTCCCTTCCTCTCTGTAAAAAAAAATCAATAAAATATATATTTTTTAAAAAACTCATTCTTTATAAATCTAACTCATTTTTTAAGAAAATCTTCCAATTTAGCCCAGCCAGTGTGGGACAGTGGTTGAGTGTCAGCCCATGAACTAGGAGGTCAGGGTTCAATTCAGGTCAGGGCACATGTCCAGGGTTTTGGGCTCAATCCCCAGTGGGGGGTGTGCAGGAGGCAGCCAATTGATGTTTCTCTCTATCCCTCTCCCTTCCTCTCTCTAAAATCAATTTAAACAATTTTTAAATCTTCCAATTTATAACATTCCTCAATTCTAATTAGCTCAAAGTTTATATATATCCTCATGACAATCTGGAAAAAGAAAAGCATGGATTCTTATTATGGTGCAAGTAAGAAACCTGGGGCCCAAAAAGGTTAAGTACTTTTGATTCTTAGTTCATGTCTCTATGAGATCTTATTTGACCACACTGCCTCACATCTTCATTAATCATAGCAATGGTAGCATCTAACATTCATTGAGTCCCTTTTTCCATGCCAGGTACATGTTAAGCACTGTGCATACTTTATATCATTTAACACTCATGACCACACCTATGAGTATCATTTCCTCTTCACTGAGGCTTCAGAAAGAAATAACATGCCCAAGCCTGGCTAGGTAAGAGCATCATCCTGATATGCCAAGGTGAGGGGTTCAATTGATGCCCAGTCAGGGCACGTACAAGAATCAACCAATAAATGCATAAATAAGTGGAACAACAAATCTCTCTCTCTCTCTCTCTCTCTCTCTCTCTCTACCTCTCTCTCTCCACTTCCTCCCCCCCTCCTCTCCTTCCCCCCTCTCTCTCTAAAATCAATATTTTTTTAAGGAAAAGAAATAACATGCCTAAGGTTACTCCAACATCCTGACTCCAGAGCTGAACTCCTTTATCTCTATTCTTGTAAAACTTTATGAATATAGAAGGCTTACTATTTATATTTTACATAAAGAATGTCCAAAGCTGCACACGTGGCTGATATGTTAAAATTACAGTTGTCTAGTATTTTACAGCTCTTACATATATAATCTCATTGAGTTTTCACAATAGGCATACAAGACAGAAAATGCAGATATTGTCTCTATTTTTCAGAAAGCTAAGTCACAGAGGCTAGATAACTTGCCTAATATCACCCACTTAGTAAATGACAAATTCAGGACTTACATCCAAGGTCTTTCGACTCAGATTCAAGTACTTTCCCAACCAATACTCAACTTCCAAACCATTGGCCTGCCTGAGAGGATAGGCTAGTTGGTCTCTTGAAATGTTCTTGCCTCACAACTTATTCCATTTTAGGAGCCCTCAACATGTAAATTCTCAGGTAGTCTTAGAAGATGCTGAGTGATTTTAAAAAATGTATTCTAGAGAGAGGAAGAAACATTAATGTGAGAGAGAAATATTGATGGATTGGTTGCCTCCCATACGCACCTCGACTGGAGATCGAACCCGCAACATGGGTATGTGCCCTGACTGGGAATCGAACCCACCACCTTTTGGTGAATGGGATAACACTCACCAACTGAGCCACACTGGCTAGGGCTGATTTATTATTATTATTGTTGTTGTTGTTGTTGTTGTTGTTGTTGTTTGAGCCATACAGTGTATGTTAGAGGTAAAGGCCCTGGAATTAAGAACCATGAAATACTTTGGGCAAGTGGTATCCTTTCTTTATACCAAATAAAGATAAAATGGCATATTACTGGATAGCTGCGTTCTTCCCTTGGGGAGAAGGGCAATGTGGGTAGTCTCAAGGACGTGGGATTTAAATTTTGTTCCAAAGCCAAATTACGAGGAGTTTAAGACCTGGACAGTGGGAGAAGAGCCAGGGAGGCGGCACAGCTGAAGAATTGGATCTTCTGAGTCCAGAGAGTCCTGGTTCTTCCTGATAAGTTGCTGGCAAAAGACACTAAAGCTGACCTAGCTGAGGGAGTGAGAAGGCAGGAGGCATAGGAGATCCCTGTCCTCTCACTAACCAGGTATCATGTCCAACCAGCTGTCTCTTATTGCTTTCTCTATCACTGATAGCTTCTCCTGGCATGGGCATGATGGGAGGATAAGGACTTCATTCTGAAGATCAACGCCGTCTGTTTCCTCCAATAAAAGAAGCCATAGCTTTGGGAAGGATGTGTACTGCTGAGGGGTGATGCCTTGCCTTCAAAAGCATCTTTTAGCTTATAAGAAACCTTTGTCACCATCCCGTCATCCTTATCAACACAACTGTCATTAATTTACTCATCACAAATTTAGTGAAATGACCAGTATGTGCCAGACACAGAATGAGGCGCTAGTTAATAATGTTCAGAGGCATGCTCTCCACCCTGGAGTTCACAGCCCAGCAAGCCTTGAAGCCTGTTTGCAGAAGTGGTACTGGGCTAGAGGCTATTCCAGTTGAGACATGACCTGGTTCCTGCTTTCAGGGACTTTGGGTCACAGGCAGGCACCCATAAACATCGGAAGTGGAGAATTGCATATACCAATAAATTATTTTTCATCTATAGGAGAATTGCTTGCCTCAGAGGGTACCGATAGCAAATGCTTACTTAGCCCCTTGATCCTGGCCTGCTCTTGGGATGTCCACAGATGTCACAATACATGAGGAATCAAGGAATTGGAGTTATTTTCTCTACAGGTGTGTATCAGGGGTATAGCCACTCCCCAAAAAGTACCTATAAGCCCCAAGGGTCTTAAAAGCTGTAGGAGTCTGGCGGACTACCAAGGATGAAAGGCTGTAGGGAGTGCTGGGCAGATCGGAGGATCGGCAGGGAAGCCTTATCCTGCTGGCCACTGAATTAAAAGAAGTATAGGGTTGTCACAGCCAAGAGTTTTCCAGGTCTGAAGGAACTGGTCCTACTTTCAGGGCACCTTGACCCTCACTCTGTGCATTTATGGCACAATAACCAACAAGAATGGCAATTCCAAATCATCATTTTGCCCCCAAAATCTGATACTCAGTAGCAACTGTTCAGCAGAGAATAAAGAAGTTCTGATATTCCTTGATACCTGGGGGACTGGACTTCTTGGTAAATGTCTAAGTGCTTATGTCTTTGGCCCCCAGGGTTCCAGAATAATAAAACAGAAAACAAGATGACGCAGACACACAGTGTCTCTTTCCGACCTACCTCCTTTCTTCAGCTTCTGTCTGAAATGTCAGGCCTCGATCCTCAGGGAATGAGATCCTAAGGAAATGGGGTCAGAGCTGAAGGAGCAGAGCAGCCTGAGAGGGATTGGGAAGGAGGGCTGAGGGAATGAATGAGGTTATGGGAACAGAGTAGGGAGGGGGGCCTAGGCCTCAACAACTCTCCCACTCTGGTGGCCTCCCTCTCTCTCTATCCCTTCCCTCTTACTCCCAAGGTAACCAGATGGCCTGGATTTTGACCTTCGGGACCCAGTCTGACACATTTTTCCTTTCCTGCGGCCCACCACCACCAGTTTCTGGCTTAGTTATCTCACTGGTTCATTTTCCTTCATTCTGACTGCATGGCATTTACTCCTTAACTCTTCTTTTCCTCTCTCTTGGTGGGAATCGAATTTTCTTGCTAAACTGTAGCTTTTTTAAAATTAAGATTCCTCGCCAAAACCGGTTTGGCTCAGTGGATAGAGCGTCGGCCTGCGGACTGAAGGGTCCCAGGTTCGATTCCGGTCAAGGGCATGTACCTTGGTTTCGGGCACATCCCCAGTGGGGAGTGTGCAGGAGGCAGCTGATCGATGTTTCTCTCTCATCGATGTTTCTAGCTCTCTATCTCTCTCCTTTCCTCTCTGTAAAAACTCAATAAAATATATTTTTGGAGGAGGCAGGGCTAGAGCTGGTCTAAAACTCAATAAAATATATTTAAAAAAAAATTAAGATTCCTCATCCTTGACAATAAAGGAGCTGAAAGAAGTTTTAAAACAGGTAAAGAGTAATCGTGGAATCTGAGATATCAACATTTTGGAATACTGGACCTAGTGGCACATTCTGTGAAAAATACAAAAGTAGGTTGTAGTTTTTATAAGCATTGGAATAGACAGTAGAGACTAGATATAATCTAGTCCCCGCATTTTACAGATAGAGAAATGGATGCCCAGACAAGGCAAGGACTTGCCAGAGGTCACTCGGCAAATCAGAGGCAGGGCAGGGACCAGGGTTCTTCTATCCCATTCGGTGTTGCCTCAAAACATAAATAATTTTAAAAGAATTTAGATGGAATGCTATTCAACAATAAAAATGAGACAAACTACTGATATATGCTACAATGTGGATAGACCTTTAAAATATTATGCTAAGTGAAAGAGGCCAGATGCAAAAGACCACAAATTGTGTGATTTCGTTTATATGAAATGTCCAGAAAAGTCAAATTTATTTATTTATTTATTTTTTAATATATTTTATTGATTTTTTACAGAGAGGAAGGGAGAGAGATAGAGAGTTAGAAACATCGATGAGAGAGAAACATCGATCAGCTGCCTCCTGCACATCCCCCACTGGGGATGTGCCCGCAACCCAGGTACATGCCCTTGACCGGAATCGAACCTGGGACCTTTCAGTCCGCAGGCCGACGCTCTATCCACTGAGCCAAACCGGTTTCGGCAAGAAAAGTCAAATTTAGAGACAGAAAGTAAATCAATCGTTATCCAGGGTTGGGAGTGGGAGCAGGGATTACCTGCAAAGAAGCACAATGAAACTTTTGGGGGTGATAGAAATGATTTAAAACTGGAATGTGGTGATGATCACACAACTCTATAAATGTACTAAAAACCATGTATAATTATTAATTTTATGGTATGTAACTTATACCTCATTAAGGCGTCCCCCCCCCAAAAAAAAAAAGGATTTAGATATGCTTATGAATGAGAGATCTATGGCGGATGGCAGTTCCCTTTTAAGGGAACGTCTCAGGAAACACATGTACCCATGACATCCCTAAAAGGTCACTGTACAAGATGTAAGATTTGGCTCTTTCGCCTATGGAATATCAGGCTGGCATTTTTCTGTTTTTAAAACTATCCTCCTCTCTAAAATATATTTCCCGAGGAGAACAGGTGTCTTGGTCATCACTTTAATTACTACACCTAGCTCACTGTGACCAGCATGCAGATGTGGCTTCACAAAAAAATTCATTAAACTCAAATTCTGCTGCATCATGTGACTAGGGGACCATCTGGTTTCTAGAGAAGTGCCTTGATGGGAACAGTTTGCATCCCCCACTCCCGACTTTCCCAGGCCCATTGAGAGATCAAACTCTTTGGAGAGGAGAGTTGGTTTATGTACATTCCCAGGAGACTGGGTATAAACCAAAAGGCCCATTTGTCTCAGCCCCTTTTAGACTTCCCTCTTCCCCACCACTGTTCCCATTCACCTTCTTCAAGTTGGCCTCAACAATGTAATTACCCCTAAGGCAAATAACCTACAATATTCTAAACTACTCCATCTGATTCCAGTCCCTCTCCCTTCCTCTCACACTGTGCACCAAATCAGACATCAAGTATCATTCCAATTTCAAAAATATTACAAATATAACAGAAGGGACAAGCGGCTTGAAAATTGGTCTGTAGTCTGATTTCCTTTAGATCCAGGACACAGACTCCAGAGCTATTTTCAGAGCCAAAAATATTATCTCTAAAGGGCTTTCGTAATAATAGATAACTGCAAAATATCACCACAGGTTCTTCCTCTGTTTTATTTCTGTTCCTTGGTTTATGAACATTCCTTCTCCCTGCAATTCCATCTTCCACCATCTGCTTCCATTTCCAATTAGATCTCACTTCCTCCAAACGTTCCTCACTTGACCTTATGAGATACTGATGAGTCCCTAGGGACTCAGGTGTTCAGTATGTAGCACAATATATGAGTACTAGCTTACGGGTAGCTTTATCATTTCTGCTAAGTCATTTTATATCTGTTGGTCTTTTCTTCCCAATTCTGAGCAAAGGAATCCATTTATTCTGGTATTTCTTATCAGCAACTAGTGCAAACCACTGCATCCGGCAATGTGGAATCAATGTTGGTTAAATATTTGACTGTTTCTCCAACTAATGTTTCTGACCACTCCTAAAAGTTGAGGCTAAAAGTCCTGCAGACTGAAAGCAGGGAAGGCTCCAGGTTTTGTGAGTAAAAAAATTATAGTTAGGTATGAGGGCTTGGAAGGGTTCTGTGCAAGTAAGAGGCTCTGACACTTAAGTTTCATTAACTTCAATGTAAATCTGGTTCTAACTGAAAGAATGAAGCCTGGTTACATCCCATCCAACTCTTCAACCCTGATTGAATTATCTATTCCTGGTTTCTCTAGTGGATATCCTAGACTCAACACATCTATTCAATGGCTCTGGCTTGACAAAATGGCCTCGGTAGCCAAGTCTCTTTATCTAATGAAAAAGTCTCAAAGGGCTAGACCAGCTGTGGGCAAACTACGGCCCGCGGGCCGGATCCAGCCCATTTGAAATGAATAAAACTAAAAAAAAAAAAAG
Organism: Myotis daubentonii; assembly: GCF_963259705.1. Taxonomy (NCBI): domain Eukaryota; kingdom Metazoa; phylum Chordata; class Mammalia; order Chiroptera; family Vespertilionidae; genus Myotis; species Myotis daubentonii. The sequence continues at coordinate 46,348,179 of NC_081855.1, read as the reverse complement.
ACCATACCCTTTTATGTAATGATGTTTACTTTGAATTTATATTAGTTCACACAAACACTCCATCCATGCTTTTGTTCCGGCCCTCCGGTCCAGTTTAAGAACCCATTGTGGCCCTCGAGTCAAAAAGTTTGCCCACCCCTGGGCTAGACTGACATTCCTCCCACTTAATAACTTGGTGGCACATAAAATATTGCTCCTTTCAAAGCAGGAGGTTTCTCTTGCTATGCATGGTGGAGGGCAAAGACCTTGTACCTAATTCTGGAAGCCCCTGATGGCTCAAGCCTCAAGGAATTATGTTGTTGTGTAGCAGAAGGGCCTGGAATGTTCCAGTACATTCCACTAGTGGCCTCTGTGACCCCTGCTTCTATTCAACTTGGGCAAAGGCCTGGTAGTCTACAAAGTGGCCTGTATTCTGCTGGGGTAGGAAGCAGGCTGGACATGCCTCTTCCATGCCACTCTGATAAAATCACACAAGGTGGCACCTTCTCTGGAAGTCCCACCCAACAGCTCCACCCAATTCTCTGACCACCTGGATATTTTCCCAGAATGTCAAGCCAGGGTTTAGATACCAACTCTATCAATTTCTTGGCTCTATATACCCAGTTCTGAATTCTTCCCCAAACAGACTAGAAATCTGGGTTTCCTGAACCAGTGGTGTGTCTGCATTCTTCAGAATGCCCAAGGAGCCTGTACCACCTATAGCGACAGAAACCTCAGAGCCCCAGGAAGGAAAGAATATAATCAGGACGCTACAGACCATCTGCCCCTGCTACACAGCACAGAAGAAAACTTCCACTTACTGGGCACTTTCTATAGGCTACACAATTTGCACACCTCCTCTCATTTGATCCTCAGTCATAGTTATTATACCCTATATAGTAGGTATAATTATTCCCATTTCACAGGCAAGAAAACTGAGGCTCAGAATGATTAGGAAACCTGTTAAAAAGGTTATATAGCTAGAGGTGACCTGCCTTCACCTCTGTTTTGTATGACCACAACTGGAGGTGGTGTCAGTGGACTAGGTGAGGGGGATGCAGACCTAGAGGTTCACTCTTTACCCAGAGATTAAAGGTCAGGGATAGGAATATAGGTCAGACTAGTCATGCTATAACGTACTCCCCTGTCTCCCTGTCACTCCCTCAGCTCTAAATTCTCTGGAACTCAAACTTTGTTTATATTGCAGGGGAGCAGTGCTCAGAAATCATGGAGGTGAGTCTGGCAGGTTCCAGCTGTTCCTGTTGTGTGAGTCAAACTTTTTTTTTTTTTAAACTTCTCCTTGGCAAAAGCATGTCTGTCCTTCAGTGGACTAGCTAGCCTAGGACCAAATCCATTCCCTTTCTCCAAGCTTCCTCTCTCGAGGGAGGAAAGAGAGAGAGGGAGAGATGGGGAAGTTGGGGGATTTCCATTAAGAAGAAACCAGAGAAGATTAAAGGAGGCAGAAGGGTGGTGCTGCCCTTTAAGAAAGCCTGCCAGGGCTCTGGAGCTGGGACTCTTAAGAAACGTCTGTAGTGTGCCAGGTAAAGTGAGAAAGCCCTTCGTGAGGTCAGAAGAGAAGCTACAAGAGGAGGCCCTAGGGAAGACTTGGCAGAAGGTGGGAAGGAGGTAAGACTCTATCCAGGACTGAAAGTGTGTGTTTAATTCTGGAACCACCAAAATAAGTAAATGGGGTGCTCCCCGTCCAGGGAACACGCCCATGCCCCCTTCTCCGCCCCCCCCCCCCCCCTTGCCAGGCATGTTACCATTGGCTTCCACATTCCCAAGCTCCTAGGGCCCTTCCTTTACCTTACGGCTTGTTTCCTAAGCTCATTTCTTCTAGGAATTACTTTTTCTACCTCTGTAATTTACCAAATAAATGTTCTCTTACCAAAAATAAGTAAATAAAGGGACTCACCCCTTGACTTTGTCTCCCCACCTCTGGGATGGGGCAGCCAAGTAAGGGGAAATCTTGCTGGGCCATGATCCCCATTGCCAGCAAACTGGCGGCACTGCCTGCCCAGCCTGCCAGAGCACTGCTGGAAAGAGTGACCCACCACTGTGTTTGGTCGATAAATGATGGGCACCCCTGCCTGCTGCCCATTCTCTCTTTTCTCCCTGCTTAGTTTGCAGTCTTCTGGCTGGCAGGGAGCTCTGGAGCAGGGGTGGGGGCAGAAGGGTCCTACAGACAGTATTTAATACTCAGTGATTTATGGCAGCTGGAAGGGAAGGAGGGGAAGCCGGAGAGGGGAAGCCCCTGGGACTAGTTTCCATGACGCATCAGCACACCATTGTCAAGAGTCCAAAGTATTTTCTTGATGTCGGCGCCTTCAGGCCCAGCTTTGGGACAAGATACAGCCCTCATCTCCCCTGGGGCCCACCGTTCTAATGCCATATAGGATGAGACCAGCAACTAGCTGGAATGAGGTGAATAAACATACATCCAAATCCTTATCTTTTTCTTTAAGCCCCACACTGCTGCGAGAGGGAAGAAATGTGAGGTCGAGCAGCTCAATGGCTGTTTTGGGAGGATTTATTTTTTTAATGTACAAGAATTCTTTTGAACCCTCCATGGTTCCAAGAAAAACTATTGGAAATGTCCCTGCTTAAGGGGCCAGGGGGTTAAGTGCCAGGGATGGAAGGCTAAATGCCAGGGGTGCTGGTAGCAGGGATTCTTGGGACTGGGGCTACTGGCCTCCCTGCTGTGGGCTCAGGAATACTAGGCCCAGGCTCTGGTTGCCCTGAGAGACGCAGCCATTTTTACTTCTGATTGAAGGGCACCACCTTCTGGGATTTTCCCTTTTCTGGTGAAAAATAGAGTAGAATAGGCCCAAAGGACCGAGAGTCCGGAGGGCGCTGAAGGAAGATAGCAATGTGAAGCAGGGTGAGACCAATGTTTTCTATAGTTTAGTTTTGAGCCTGCTGGTGGAAAGATGTATTTTGTGGGAGTGGGTGGTAATTGCCCTTCACAAGGATGATCTCAAAAGGTCAAGGGATGGGCCCTGAATAGCCCTAATGCCCCTGAAACAGTCTATTGTATGGCTATTGTCTATACATGTAAAGGAAACCTTCTTGACCCTATTCATACTTTTTTTGTTGTTGCCTCTGTGGTTTCCCCAAGTGAATAATTGCATACTACTTAGCCCCAGAACCAGTCTACCTCCTTTAAGCTTCAGCAACAAAATAGTTCAACTGCATTTCTTAAGCTCCTACTATGTACCAGGCATCATGTTAGGTGCTGCGGATATAGAGACTATTATTCATCTCTATATCCACAGCACCTAGCATGATGCCTGGCACATAGTAGGATAGGAGAAAAAGAATATGGGGAAAGAACATTCCAGGCAGAGTAAAGAATGTGTGCAAAGGTCCTGAGGTGGAAGGAACCAGCACACTCCTAAGGAATTGCAGGAAGACCAATCAGGCTGCAGCACAGAGAATGAGGTTGTGTGGAATGGGCTGGAGAGTTAACCTGAGGACAGACCATGTGGGACACTGCAGGCCCAATATGAATTTCAGTCTGTATCCTACAGAAGCACATGGAATAAAAGTATTTACAAAAGAGCAGATAATGGCTCTTTCCCAAATTACTAATGCTTTACTAATACTTGTCTTGAAGGAGAACAATAACAACAGTCTGAACTACTAGGAACTTCCCCAGTGTCCCTGCATGGTGTGGCTCTGTCTGGCTGGCACTGGGAAGGCCCCAAATTGATGAGCCAACCCCAGCCTTGCAGCCTTCAGGCGAGGGATGGCCCCTGCCAGTATGGACAGAGGGGTAGGGGTGGAGGATGGGTGGAGTGCTTTGCCTGAGGTATCAGCTCCACAGTGACATTTGGAACAGACCCAAGACTATAGCTCTTGTTCCTAGATAACTCTATCATGTGTTCCCCCATTTAAATGGTCTGCTCACCCTACCGCCCTTCCTATAGCAGCTGTGCTCCCCACCCAACCTGGGGAAGGCCCTTGGATAAGAACTCTGACTCTGCCCAGAACCTGGGGTCTTGACCTGCTGAGTTCAGGCTTCTGTACTGCCAGGAACCACGCATCCTATGTAATAAAAGGGTAATAGGCAAATTGACCCTAACAGCAGAACGACCAGGAACAACTGGTCGCTATGACGCGCACTGACCCCCCAGGAGGCAGACTCTCACACAGGAGCTGCCCCCTGGTGGTCAGTGCGCTCCTACAGGGGGAGCTCCGTTCAGCCACAAGCCAGGCTGATGGCTGCAAGTGCAGTGGTGGTGGCAGGAGCCTCTCCTGCCTCCTCCGCAGCCTAAGCCACAGTTGGACATCCTCCGAGGGCTCCTGAGCTGCCAGAGGAATGTCTGCCTGCCAGCTTAGGCCTGATCCCCCTGGGAGCGGGTCTAAGCTGGCAGGTGGACATCCCCCGAGGGCCCTGGACTGCGAGAGGGCGCAGGCAGGGCTGAGGGACCCCCTACCCCAAGTGCACAAATTTTTGTGTACCGGGCCTCTAGTATTTACATACCCTTGATAGTTTTCCAGAGGTATTAATGGAAACCATGGAAAAGGGTTATGATGGTTGGACTCAGCTTTTCTGAAGACCTCTCTTTGCGTCTTAGTCCTATCTTTGGAGAATGTGGTTTGGTGTAGTGACATCTACTGGCAAGGCTAGGCAGGTAAGAAAATGACCAGATGCCTACTCATCCTCCAGTCATTTCCAGACTAGTAGGAAAATCATTCTTAACCCTGAGATTGGGTTGAGGTTAGTAACCTCATTTGGTTAGAGCAAGACTAAGAAGTCCAAGGTTGTGGATTTGGACCATGTATGTGCTGGTTTGCCTTAAATAGAGAAATGTTTTTCTTAGTTATAGCTTGCATCCCTCACCTTGGCCAGTTGATTCACATCTGGGTACAGTTGTTACAAGGGAGACTGGGTAAGCATTGTATATGACTCAGAGGGACCTGTTCCTAGCTGCTATTCCTGGGAAAGTATTTCCCAAAAAATAAAATGACCCACAGTTTATAAATGGCAGCATACAGGGTCATTTTTCATCCTCCTAAAGTTGGCTGGCCTGGGAAATGTTTTTTTCTGGGACTCAATTCCTCCCAGGAAAAAAACTGTCTACAGAACCATATTCACGTTTTCTATAGTGTGCAAGAGTGACTACAGCTTTAAAAGTGGCCTCTTGCCCTGGCTGGTGTGGCTCAGTTGACTGAATGCCCTCTTGTGCACCGAAGTGTCATGGGTTCCGTTGCCGGTTTGATTCCTGGTCAGGGCACATACCCAGTTTACAGAGATCAATGTTTCTCTCTCACATTGATATTTCTCTTTCACATCGATGTTTCTCTCTCCCTCTCCCTTCCTCTCTCTCTTAAATCAATAAAAATAGCCCAGCTAGCGTTGCTCAGTCATTAGGGTGTCAACTGAGCACAGAAGGGTTTCAGATTTTTCTGGGCCCTGGTTGGGGTGCGTGCAGGAGACAACCAATTGGTTTCTCTCACATCTATGTTTTTCTCTCTTTCTCTCTCACCCCATCCCTCTCTTCCACTCTCTCTAAAAATCAATGGAAAAAATATCCTTGAATGAGGATTAACAAAAATAAATCTATACTAACAAATGCCTATGTGGTCATCACGCCCTCACGCCGTGATGCCCTCACACTGTAACAATCCATCACCAGGAGGCTGCATGTGCAGCGGGCGCATGTGGGTGGGCGGGGACTTGACGCTGCGTGCACAGTACAGAGGTGGGTCCCGGCGGCTCAGGCCTACCTCTTTGGGGCAATCCATGGAGGAGCCCCAGATGGGTGGGCAGGACCTACCTCTTTGGGGAGATCGATTGTGGGGCTCCTGCACTGTGAGAGGGCACAGGCCAGGCTGGGGAACGCCACCTCCCCACCCCGAGTGCACAAATTTTGTGCACTGGGCCTCTAGTAAAAATATATTTAAAAAATAAAAAAAATAAAGTGGTCCCTCAACTCTTGCTGAGATCAGACATAACCTGCCTCCTCACTGTATCATCCATGTCATCTACACATTTTGTTCACAATCTCATTCTATTTCTCAACAGATTATATATTTGACAAAGAGTTTACCACTATAGGTAACTGGAAAGCCAGAATGAAAGTGAGAAGAAAATACTACAGAAATAATCATGAGGCAAATGTTCTGCCTTCTTAATAACACTGACTGTAACTGTATGTTACAAAACATCATTCTCTCCCTCTCCCTCTCCCTCTCTCTCTCTCATTCAAACTTAAAAGTCATTAGACCCCAGTAGAAATAGGATTTCACAGAAGAGGAAACAAAACTAGTATATAAACACATGGAAGATTGAAGTATGTCCTAACTAGAAGCAAAATCAAAAGCACATTTGAGGTGCAGTTTTCATTTTTACTAAAATTGCAAGGTTTTATTAAGTGGGAACACTCAGTTCTGGGAACAATGTCTTACAGTCGGCACCCTTACACAATGGTGGTGACACTTTACATGTGGGCAAATCTTTGGGGAAAGAAAGAAAGCAATATATAAGAACTATAGATGTATGCAAATACTCACTGCGGCATTATCTGACATAAAAGACCATCAATAACCTCTCACAGGGGGAATCCATTATGCTACAGTACCATAAGGTAATGTCACACAGTGATTACAATGACAATTATGAAGATTTTTGGAGAAACATGAGAAATGCTGAGAATGTGTAAAAACTATGAAATTTAATGTAAACAATGAATGTATCTATACAAAACCATGCACATGTAATAAAATGTATGCATGTGGAGAAAAACTGGAAGGCAATATGTAAAAGATAAAAATAGCGCTGTGATAGCAGTGAGATTACGACTGTCTTTTATTTTCTCAAAAAATGTACTTAGTGTTGCCCTAGCTGATTTGGCTCAGTGGATAGAGTGTTGGCCTGTGGACTGAAGGGTCTGGGATTCCATTCCAGCCAAGGGCAGATGCCCGGGTTGTGGGCTTGGTCCCCAGTAGGGGGCGTGCAGGAGGCAGCCGATCAAAGATAATCTCTCATCATTGATGTTTCTCTAACTTTCCCTTACCCTCTGAAATCAATTAAAAATATATTAAAATTTTATTTAGTGTTATTACACCAGGTTCGAATATTTGAAAAGGTGGATGGGGTTGGAGCAGGTGAAAATCCTGCAGACCCCCCTATACATTTTGTCCTAAAACTGTCAGTTTAGGAGGGGAAGGACCATGTCTGTCTATTCGCAGTATGCGCTCAGCTCTCAGCCCAATGCCTAGCACTTATCAGATGCTTAATAAATATTTGTTGAATGAATAAATGAAAATGCCTGAAGTCTAAAAAGTCTCAACCCATGATGACTGGGTACATTCCATCCTGGGGAATAAAGAGAAATTTGGTTTTGTTGGAATTAAAAAATGAAGGCCCATCCATAATGGCAATTCCCTGGTCTTCTTGATAAGTGAATTTGGGAATGAAGGACCCAGAGAGAAACAGCCTGTTAAAGCAAACCCAATTACCACCCAGGAACATATGTCGCCCTGAGGCCTCTGCTGCCATAACAACATCATGTAACTATAACTACAGCCCTGGAGGGCTTTGGCCCTGTCAAATATGGAAAAAGATGTCTTCATCATAGCACAGCTTTGTGCTCAGATTGACTTCCCGCGGGAGCCTGGATCAGGGAAGGGAGGGAGGTAAGTGGAGGAAGAGGGGGAGATGAAGGGCATGAGGAGGAGAACTGCTATTGAATCAGGAACAGTGATTTTTTTTTTTTTTTTTTTTTTTAGCAATCTTTACAATGTGGTAATTTGACTGTTTAGTTTTGGTGGCTATTTATAACCCCAGCTGCAGAGGTGGGGAGCTGTGCCTGAGGCTGCTGGGAGTAGGTGGTGGGTAAGGGTGATACAAAAACGAAATGAACAAGTGTCCAACCAGGTAAGAGAAGTTCCAGGCCATCTCCAGCAGGAGTAAACAAGGAAGGACCATTAGTGATTGTGCTGACTCACTTTTTAAGGCAGCTCAAAAGTGAAAAAATGTTAATATGAATTATGATCACATTAGCAACCTCTGAGATTCTCCCAGAGGGATAAAGACAAGGCCAATCACTTGTCCTCAGAAGTTATAAGATTGGCCTGACTATACTAACATTGGGTCAAGGCACACTTCCCCACCTTACAGGACAGTTCCTAGTATCTGCACAGAGGAAACTGCTGTTCCTAACCCTTCCTAGGCACATCACTGGTTCAAAAAGAGGCTTAGAGGAGAGAGAATGGCTAAGTTTCCTAACTGAGCCAACACCTGGCAGTGGCCACCCCATTACCTGAGCTCTTTTAGATGCCAGGCAGTAAGGGAGAAGCTAAAGACAGTATGGCCAGCCAGGCAAGGCTCCCAACCTCCAGGAGCTCTTGGGCCTTTGAAGCAAACAACAAACAACTACACTTTGTATTTGAAATCTGGTACCTGTCATTTTACTGGCAAGGGGAACATTTTAAAGAAAATTGAGGAACCTTTTAGGGAATTCACAAACGTAGCTGATGCGGTAAGATACAGTTATAAGAAAGAAAATGAACAAGGACATACTCAAAAGACTCCCTGCCCTGTACAGTTCTTCCTCAATTCTGGGTGAGATGATTGCAGCATTGTTACAACCAGTCTTCCTGCCTTGGGTCCCCCTGCCACTCAGCTCAGTCCCCCTCACAGCTTCCAGAGATCTTTAAAGTGCAAATTTGATCTCGGGACTTCCCTGCTTAGAGTCCTTCAGGTATCTCCCACTACTTGCAGTCCAGGTCCTTAGCAGGGTGTTCAGGGCTCTGCATGAACTGGTTCCCCCAACCATTCCTGGCTCTTGTTTAGGCAACCATCCTTCCTCCACCGTGCTGTCAGTCACCCTGTACACAATACTGCTCCATACCGCTACACTTTTACACATACTGTTCCGTTTGCATGGAAAGCCTTTTTCTCTTTGTCCACTGGCCAACTTATTTGTCCCATGAAATTCCACTCTTATTTAACCTGTTCTATAAATTCCTTCCTAAACGCTCGAGATAAAACACTCCATTCCTCCTCTGTACCACTTCTGAACGTGGCCCATCCTTCTATTTTCCTACTAGTATTTTGGAACAATGACCTTACTGGCCTGGGGAAACACAATGCTTTCTCCATGTTGGTGTGACTCAGTGCCTGGTATATAGTGCCTGGGTAATCATTCTGTCTCTTGAGCAGAAGTGAGGGTGAACAGACAAGAGCAAACAACCACTGAGACCACGTAAAGTAAAGATGCATTCACAAACATTACGATGTTACAGCCATGACTAGGATGACTAGAATTACGAATGTCAGTAACGACAACCATTGTGATGCATTGCGGTAATCTTTTAATCCTTACAACCACCCTGTGAGGCGGCTATGAGTGTCTACTTCACAGGTGAGAAAACTGAGGCACAGATAAATTTTGAAACTTACCCAAGAGCAATGCAGACAGAGCTAAAATTCAAATCCAGACATGACATCAAAGCCCTGTACTAGACACCAGGAGAGCTGATGAACAGAACAAATAGGGGTTATGTGTTCCCATTGTTTGTCTAAGAGTCTAAGTATCACAGTAAATGCAAAATAACATACCACTACGCCCTACTACCTCAGAAATACTAAATCAGGAAAGGCTTTCTGAAGAAAGGAAATTGTAAAGAAGACTGGATGTATCAAGGCAGGAAGAACAGCAGAGCTACCTTTGTGACCTCTGGCAGATGAGGATGGGCAGGAGGGCAACTGTTCAAGGGCTTTGAAACCAACATCAGTTCCTGCTTCAAGAGCGAACCCAGTCATGACGAAAATGACACTCAAAGTAAACATGTTGGTTCAAAAAAAGAAAGAAAAACGCTTTCGGGATCCCTCTTTGCTCATTCTAAATATGCCTCGCTATTCTACTTTCATCTTTCCTTATGATTATATTTCTATCCTAGTGGCGTTAGTTTTTTCATCTTTCGGCCAGAGTTTACACTTTCCAAGGACAAGAACCGTGTCTAAATGGAATTGTAAACTCTTTTAGTGTCAGCTGCAGTGTTTGAAAAAATCCAATGTAAGAGATTAACTAATGTTGAACATTTGTAATGCTGGTATTTGTATGATGAATGGTGAAGTCCGGATAAGATCTTATTCTAAAATATTAACTTCACCATCTTTGAGGGCTGTACATTCAGAGACTATAAAACAGTCAACACATTCTGCTTGACTAGAAAGCATTTACTGTGGGTGGAGCATGGTCTGAGCACTACTAAGAATGGTATGAAAGAATTGAGGTATGTTCTTTTTTTGGGGGGGGGGAGTTGGTTAAAACTTTTATTCATCACTGATTAATTGCAACCCCCCCCCCTTTTTTTGAGCTATATTCTTAACATAAGAGCTCCTGACCACTAGTTGGGGGAGCCAGACATCCAAGAGTAACCTCAAAACACGCCAGTAAGTGCAAAAAATAACAGAAATCGTGTGAAATTAAATGCTGACGTGCTAGGGCTATCCTTGGAGAAACTCGAGCCCCTTTCCATATACGTTTCTATGTGCGGTTCAACCTAAGTAGGTTATTCAGAGGTCTTTACACTAAACACTAAAAGCTAAGTATCAAATACTAAAGCTGCCCGTGCTGATAGCGCCCCGGGTATCCCCGAGGAGAGTGCGGGCTGAGGGTCAGGAACCGGCGCTCTTCAGAGTCCTCTGTGCAGCTCATCAGTGCGACGGTCCCCTGTGGCTCTGCTCCGGGGGGAAGCTCCCCGTTAGCGGGCCTCGGGTGAACCGGGGTCCCTGCTCCTGAATGAACGACTGCGCTGGTGCCACGCCCCCGCCCAGTCGCTCCCGGCCAAGCTGCGGACCTGGGCGCCTGCGCTCCCCTCCCAGCCTCCTCTATGGCTCTTCTTCCAGCCTGTATCCTTCATCGACGTCTTCCAATTATTTAAAGCAGGCCCTATTATTTAAACATCCTTTTTTTTTTTTTTTTTTTTTAGCTCCAGCTTCACTAAAAAGATTCCTTCTTCTTCTTCCCTCCCCCAACTCCTGGCTCAAGCTTCTGATTTCCAGGGGTCACTTGGGTTACAGTGGGGTTCACGGCTTCTCCGGTTCTGGTGCGGCACCCCCGCCCCCGCCCCCGCCCGCCCAGGCCTCTGGAACACATACCGAATGGGGGGGGGGCGGGGGGGAAAAGAGGGTGCGCACCACAAAGCTAAACCGGGAATTCTGTGGAGCTACGGCTTCTCAAGAAGGAAAGGGTTCTGCCTCCTCCCGCGACCTGAACGACTTAACTCACTTGCTGTTCGCTAAGGGCAAGGACAATGTCTCCTTCGCCCGACAAGGAGCTTCCTGGTGGGGGGCGCTACCCTTGCGTTTCTTTTTCGGAGCCTTCATCCCCACCACTTTGAGACACGGGATGGCTCTTAAACAATTATTTGTGTGTGTGTGTGCAAACGATCCCTTCTCAGCTTTGAGTTTATGGGCTACGCGGAAACGTCCTTTAGCCCGTTAGGCAAAGAAGGGGTTAAATATCAACAACCTGCTGAATTCTGGGGGTTTCCGTCCCCGGCTTCAGAAATGAGAGCTACCGGGAAGGGACATTTTGCCCAAGGTAAAGATGAGAACCATTCCCTTCCACGGTCAGGCTTCTGCCCCAAACAAGAATGGCTACCCACGCGCACACAAAGGGTGCCATTCCTCCGAGTAAAAATGGCCGGCCCCGGTTTGCACTGGGCGCCCAGTTCCAACATGGCGCTCACGAGCCTCACCGGACACAGCGCAACTCCCAGGACCCCATCGGGCCCATCACGTCAGACGACGCGAGCCGCAGCCGGAAGTGAAGGAAAAAGCGCTCCAGCCCGCGGCGCCTGCGCAGAAGGCTGTAGACGCTGTGGAGCAGGAGGCACTTGGGATCGTCCGCAGGATTGGGACTGCCACAGAGGCCGCCACGGAGCCCGCCGGAGCTACCGTTCCTCTCGCTGCTGCCGCCGCTGCCCGAGTCGGAACCGTCGGGCCGCAGCCGCCGGCAATGCCGCGAAGGAAGGTGAGAGGAACGGGACCGGAGGGATGGCGGGTGTCTAAGGACAAGTCGATTGAGCAGCGTGACGCAGTTGGTCACGCTCCCCAGACAGCCTCTGGGTTCCAACTTCCCGACCCCCCGAATCTAGCTCCGCAACCCTCTCTTCAGTCCAGATCCTACAGAAAAATGTGGGCCCGACGCTGGCCTTGGCCTGTGCTAGCAACTATTCCCGCCCTCTGCTTGCCTGGCTCGGAGGCGTTCTTCTCGTTAATTGGTCGCTGAAACGTCTAGAAGCATATTGATTGGCTGGTGACACCGCCCATTTGGGCCCAACGGTTACCACCCCGCGTGCGGGGGAGGTGTCTGAGCCTGGCCCCGCAGCTCTCGGATTGGCTGTAGAGAACGATCCCTCCTCTCTTGATTGGCTGAGGTTGGCGTGGGGGTGCGGCTTAGCGGGACTACGATTGGGTGGCACGAATCCCCGCCCTCTGGGCCTGGTGATGCTGTAAATGGAGAGGCGGGGTTTTGGAGCATCCGTCCTTTACCGGCGGGGGGCACAACAAAGCAGAGACTCTGGGTGATAGAGAACCAGCGCCCACTCCCAAGGGATCCCACTGTGACATTGCATCCCAGCCGTAATTTTTCCGTATTAGCTTAGTTGGACAGCGCCTAGAAAATGCATTTCGTAAAATCAGAAACTTCCTAAAATTACATGGGACTTAGGAGATCACCCCCATCCCTTCTTTTTACAGCTGAACAGAGAGAGGCCTAAAGGAGTGCCCCAAGGGACTCAATTAGGCGATGGCTGTGCCAGCATTACAGAACAAATCTAATTCAACAGTTTTTTTAAAAATGTATTTTTATTGATTTCAGAGAGGAAGGGAGAGAAACATCAGTAATGAATCATTGATCAGCTGCCTCCTGCTGGGGATCCAGCCCTAAACCCTACTGGGGATTTAGCCCCAAACCCCACTTGGAATCCAACCTTGACCCACTGAGCCACATCGCAGGGCATAATTCAACAAATTTTTATTGACTAGTTGCTATGTGCTGGTTGCTGGGGATTCAAAAATTAAACATAATCACTGGCTTTAAAAAATCTGATTGGGGGGGGGGGGCAGGGAAACAGGCATATAAATACCTGTAGAAGGATCTAGTAAATTCTCTACTTAGAAGTATATAGACAAAGTTATGGAAGGCAAGTGTGGGAGCAAGTAATTCTGCTCTGGAGTAGGATGGGAGTAGATCAGGGAAAGCCAGAGAGAAGAGGTCAAGTCAGGAAAGGATGGTCAGAGATGATCAGTGATTCAATAACTGATAACTGGACTAGATGACCTTTGGTCTCCCCCTCCCTTCCCATCCTATTGATTTACTGTGATTCTGGGGCTTCTGCTCATTTCTGAGCAGATTACCCTTGAACTATTTGGAAAGCTGGGTGGTATCTTGCTCATTTCTGCAGAAAGTTTTCTCTTCACAGAAGTTTTCAAATAAATTATTTGCATTTTTCTAAGGTCTCCTAAAATGACCTACATTGGTAGATGTTTATGTTAAAGCTCACCAAATGCAGGAATAGTATTGATGCCTTGGAATAGGTCCACAGTCTCCCCAAATACAAAGAGCTCTTAAACATGTAAGTTTGTTCTTGGTTACTTATTTGGTGGCAAAACCTGTCCTAAACGGTCCTGAGGTTACTTGCAGTTTTTGCATGGCTTCTTTAGTGTGATTATTTACATATTATAAAGTGTCTGTTTATCTAAAAAATTATGAATTCTAAACACAAGTGGCCCTAAGGGTTTTTTTTTTAAAAATATATATTTTATTGATTTTTTGCAGCTAGGAAGGGAGAGAGATAGAGAGTTAGAAACATCGATGAGAGAGAAACATCGATCAGCTGCCTCCTGCACACCCCCTACTGGGGATATGCCTGCAACCAAGGTACATGCCCTTGACCGGAATCGAACCTGGGACCCTTCAGTCCCCAGGCCGATGCTCTATCCAGTGAGCCAAACCGACTAGGGCGGCCCTAAGGGTTTTGAATAAAGAATAGGGGACTTGCAGTGTGAAGTTTTGTATTTTTTTTTTTTTTTTTGCAAATGCTATTCCCTTTCTGGGTTAGTAAAAGATGTATAGTGTTAATGCCCAACTGATGAAAGTTATCCTTATGGCTAATTATGCCTTTGGAGGCTAATAAGTGACAAATAATTATTAATTGAAAAGACAATAAAACCTCTGTTTCTGAATGCCTATAAGTCTTCTTGTGCAAGCTGCCCCCCTTTTTAAGCCCTTTTGTTATTCATGTGGAGAAGCTTCAAAGGTAGATAATATAAGAAAGAAGAATTTTACTCGTTCTCTGCTTAAATTCTCTTAGGATCAGAGTTGACCATGATATTTTGAATTAGTGTATGGCTTTAAAAAATGTGTTAGCTGTTCATGGAGACTTTAAACAAAAACTCCCTAAAGTTAAATGGAGGCAAGCACTAACATTTTTCTCACTGCCTTGGACTTATATATAAATGCATGGCTATTATGTCAGCCAGATCATTTTGAGTTGGATACTTTTATTTCCAGTTTATGATACTGACCTCCACATGGACTTGTTTTAGAATTAATCCTAATACAGGAAAAATTAATTCTCTTCATTTATTTAATGAGGATGCACTATTTGTAGGCTGTTCATTTAAATGTTTTAAATAAAGGGAGGTTGACTGTTGAATTCTTTCTTAGGTTTGAACTTCGCGTTTTCAGCATCACGGTTCGTTTTATTTCCAGTGTTAATACAAACCCACAGAGTAAATGCTTCTGTGCTAATGTCTGGATCTATGGTGTTACAGAGGAATGCAGGCAGTAGTTCAGATGGAACCGAAGATTCCGATTTTTCTACAGATCTCGAGCACACAGACAGTTCAGAGAGCGATGGCACATCTCGGAGATCTGCCCGAGTCACCCGCTCCTCAGCCCGGCTGAGCCAGAGTTCCCAAGGTAAAAGGCTTCCTTCTCCCTGCCACGCCTCACAACCTGCTGACGGTCATCACATGTGTTAATGTGGAAACTGCCCTGTGGCTGATGTAGATGACAGAGTCTGGTGAATACAGAGCAAATGACAACAGAATTATCAGGTCTTTAAATATGGTTCTGTGGGAGGCCTGGGTGGAGGTGCGAAAAGAGGGGGAAATCGAAGACATCTGTAATAATGTCAACAATAAAAAGAAAATTTAACCAAAAAAAACCTCCCCAAATGATTCGGTTCTGTTGGGGGTGCTATCTCACTTTTAGATCCAAACGAACTATGTCTGGTATAATGGATGTGTAGCACATGAATGTCTTGAGTCATTTAACTTTTTTATTTTTATTTTTATTTTTATTTTTTTTATTTTTTTTAATATATTTTATTGATTTTCCACAGAGAGGAAGGGAGAGAGACAGAGAGTCAGAAACATCGATGAGAGAGAAACACCGATCAGCTGCCTTCTGCACATCTCCTACTGGGGATGTGCCCGCAACCCAGGAACATGCCCCTGACCGGAACCGAACCCGGGACCCCTCAGTCCGCAGGCCAACGCTCTATCCACTGAGCCAAACCGGCTTCGGCAACTTTTTTAGATTACAGTTTTCCTATCAGTAAAATGGGAATGTCATCCTGTCACTTTCTGTTAGAATGGTTTCCAGTGGTTCTCAACCTGTGGGTCGCGAACAATGAAAATACATCCTGCATATCAGATATTTACATTACGATTCATAACAGTAGCAAAATTACAGTTATGAAGTAGCAACGAAAATAATTTTATGGTTGGGGGTCATCACAACATGAGGAACTGTATTAAAGGGTCGCGGCATTAGAAAGATTGAGAACCACTGGTTAGACTTAGGGACTTAAAGTAGTTTCTTGACAATTGGTAGGGACTCAATACTTCTAAAACCATGTTTAATTCCATAATATAGTTAGATACACAATTAATAGTTGACTCAATATCAGTTGACTCAACTGATTTTGTAAATACCCAAAATTGCGTTTTGGTATAGAGAATAGAGAATCTCTGTGTTAAAAGTTTCTCCAGTGCAATTAGTCACCTGAGCTTCTTAGATTTGGAAGGTACCCCTGACCCCTCTTGGCTCTGCTCTGGGATTCTCTGGGGAGGAAAGAAGGTTGCAGTTAATACAGAAAGCTCATGATCAGTAAGTGATAATATGTTAAGGGGGGAAATCTAATATACTTTGAGCACTTAAATAGTGCTGATTTGGTTACTGCTGTGTGAGCATGAGAGAAAAACATAAGTTTTTCAAGCAAGAAAGTGCAAATAGTCTCTTACCTGTTCCTAACTTGATTTTTTAATTTAAAATTTCAGCTGAATTATAGCTGTTGTCTCTTGATTTCTCAATTTTTAAGTTTTATTTCTAGCACAATGGGAATATTGATAAATGGCTACTATAATTCAGGTACTATCCCATGAATGGAATGCCATGATGGAAGAATCAGTTTCTGCCCTCAAGGACTGCTCAGTTTAGTGCAAGATAAAGATATGTAAAGTGATCATTGTAATGCATTGTGGTAAGAACTCAGAGAAGTTTGCATGGATTACTATGGGACCCAAGAAATGGAGCAGCCAGATGATGGCAGGACTCCCAAATGGACATTTTAAAGGATTTAGTGGGAATTTCCAATTTGAAAGATGAGAAAGTGTCATCATAGGCAGAAGGAACAGTATATTTAAAGCAAAGAGCATAATGTTCTTAGAAAGTATTAATTGGCCATGCCCTGGACACGTAAAAGTTTAAGTATTCAAAACAGCTAAGAAATACATGAGCTCTGGGTCTCTTTCTGGTTGTTATACTTCATGACCACAGAGTTCTGGGGACACCATTCACAATGCAGTCTATGGAAGGCGGCCCTCTCTAAAGCAAAATGTAGACTACATTGTAAATGTAGCCCCCTGGCCGTGTGCAAACTGATAACCCAATTGTGTGCTAATTGACACAAAAGTTTGAGAATTTCAATTTTCTCCTTGTTTAAAATATGCTTTAATTTCAGGTTTGAATTTCTTTTATACCTTTTTTAAGTGTCATCAGTTTGGAAATGTAGAAAGACTGTTGGGTGCTTCAGAATAGGTTTTGCCATCCAAAACAATTTTAAAAGCTGTATTATTGCATTACCCTTTATGAGTCTATTATTTCTCTTCAGGGTTTCAGAAAGGGTAATTAGGAAGAGAAAAAGAGACCCCTAAGGAAAGAAAATATTTGTATATTGTTATACCTTTAGTAATAGAATACCTGTTATGGTGGGTTAGAGTAAGGAGAGAAAGAGAGGATGCAGCTATTATATATAAAGCACTAGATCTGTGTACCAAGTATCACGTTAAGTCCTTTACATAAGTTATCGAACTTATTCCTCACGACAAACATGAAGAGTGTGCTGCTAGTATTTTCCTTTTTAAAGATAAGGAAACGGGCTTGGAGAGATTAACAGCTAGTTGGTATGGAAGAGTGGAATTGAATCATGTTTAGCCGTGATTCCAGAACTTAAACTATTAATTCTACACAATATTTCATTTCTATGCCTGATTGAGGCTCTTTTGCTTATGTTTTATTTAATAAAATAGATATTTTAAAGATTTGTTGGATTTTGTGAAATATGAAGAGGATGATTCATGTGGATGGGAAATAGACTTCCTTGTTTTTTCTTTAAGTGTTATATTATCTTTTCAGACTCCAGCCCTGTTCGAAATTTGCCGTCTTTTGGCGCCGAGGAGCCTGTTTATTCTACCAGGAGAGTGACCCGCAGTCAGCAGCAGCCTCCCCCAGTGACTCCGAAAAAGTACCCACTTCGGCAGACTCGTTCGTCTGGCTCAGAAACTGAGCAAGTGGTTGACTTTTCCGATAGAGGTGAGTGGGTAATGCCATTCCAGAGAGGGTGTGGTCAGTTTCTTCATAAGGAAGTCTTGGAGCCACTGCAGACAGATGCCTAATACTGACAATATCTCAGCTACGTCCATGCTGTTTGCCTGATTCCTTTCTTATATCTTGCCAAGGACAGTTTGGTACTAGAATATTCTTGTGGTCCAAAGTAGCCGGATCTAAGAAATTGGACCTGCAATAGGCAAAAGGGTCTGGGTACCTCTTACTCACAGGTGAAGAAGGCTTGGACCAGATTTTCTTTTCTTTTTTAAGTAAGTTTTTAATTTTAATTTTAGTTGACATTCAGTATTAATTTGTTAGTTTCAGGTATACAGTATAGTAGTTATCAATTATATAATTTGCAAAGTGATCCTCCTGATAATTCTGCTACCTACCTGTTACCATACATAGTTATTTATTTTTAAAAAAATACATTTTATTGATTTTTACAGAGAGGAGGGGAGAGGGATAGAGTCAGAAACATCGACGAGAGAGAAACATCAATCAGCTGCCTCCTGCACAATCCCCACTGGGGATGTGCCCGCAACCAAGGTACATGCCCTTGACCGGACCGAACCTGGGACCCTTGAGTCCACAGGCCGACGCTCTATCCGCTGAGCCAAACTGGTTAGGGCTATACATAGTTATTAAATTGTCATTGGCTATATTCCCTATGTTGTATTCTACATCCCCATGACTTTTACAACTACCAATTTGTACTTTTTAATCCCATTACTCTTTTCACCCAGTCCCCCAACCCCCTCCCATCTGGTAACCTTCAGTTTGTTCTCTGTGTCTATGAGTCTGTTTCTGTTTTGCTTGTTCATTTATTTTGTTCTTTAGAATCCACATATAAGTGAAATCATACGGTATTTGTTTTTCTCTGACTTGTTTCACTTAGCAGAATACCCTCTAGGTCCATCCATGTTTATGGACCAGGTTTTCTTACAGCCATGCTTATCAGTCCAGTTATCTCTGAGTTTTTGAGAAGAGGTGCCGTTTAGTAATGGGAATGATAAGCTATCGAGATTGTGATTCACCAGCCCAAATCAGAGACCTCTGAGCAGAGGTTTTAGACTGGTGAGTTTCCAGCCTGCCAACATGGTTGGTTGGTTTGCTTGCACAGTGTTTACATTTTTAAAAAGTGTGTTGCCAGTATTTGAAAATACAGAAATTGTATCTGAAAACCTGGGCGACTAGTTTCTTTTACAAATTGGAAAGCTCTGGGAAGACTAGGTGGCCCCTCGCCCACAGTGATAATTGGCTAGACTGAATGGTAGTTGTCCCTAGAGATGGACAGTCATCTTTCTGTTTGGCCTTGCTCAGCCCCTGTAGGCATTTGGTTTGCAACCCTTGATTTAACATTTTTCTTTTTTTACTTTATTGATTTTAGAGAGGGAGGAAGGGAGAGAACCCGCAACACAGACATGTGCCCTGATCAGGAATTGAACCTGTGACCTTTTGGTGCACTGGACGACACTCCAACCAACTGAGCCATATTGGCCAAGGCTGCAACTCCTGATTTAGAGTTTGGAATTGGAATTGTTAGATTACCAACAGCTAACTCAAGAGTCAGTCTATTCACACTTTCACACCAAGTCTGTTCAGTGTCATCCAGAAAGACAAAACATTTTCATTTGTCTTCCATCCTGTGTATCTCCTAGAAATAGAGTGAGATGGTAATGTTTTTAAAATTTTTTTTTCTATCCAGTTTTGATTAGCCATGATTGAGGGCTTAGTAGAAACACAGATAAGTAAAATGTATTAGGGAAACTCCAAGTTTAAATTTTAATCAGAATTTAAAGTTGCACAAAAGGAACAATGTTCATTTTTTTGTTCTTCATTTAGCTTTTGTAGCAGATAAGTAGCTAAAAGTTACTGGTCAAATCATAGAAGATCTGGGAAGACCATAAACACTTCTGAATAGTAAACCTCTAACTAAATGAACCCTTTTCACAAGTTCTACCAATTGCTTTTATTGTAGAAACTAAAAATACAGCTGACCATGATGAGTCTCCACCTCGAACTCCAACTGGAAATGCACCTTCTTCTGAGTCTGACATAGATATCTCCAGCCCCAACGTGTCTCATGATGAGAGCATTGCCAAGGACATGTCCCTGAAAGACTCGGGCAGCGACCTCTCTCATCGCCCCAAACGCCGTCGCTTCCATGAAAGCTATAATTTTAACATGAAGTGTCCTACACCAGGCTGTAACTCTCTAGGTAAGTGTGCCCCAACTTTATGACACCCTGTGTTCTGTGGTTCTCTCTCCCTCCAGAATTAGAATCACCCAGAAATGTTTAATGTTCCGTTGTGATCTAGCTTCTTAGGCTCTTCAGTGGCCACATGCTCAGAGTAACAATGAATTGCCCACTTGAATAAAAGCATTTCTGCTTCGTGGCCTACTGTCCATAATAATAGATCTGGAAATTAACTGTGATGCACTATTCAGTTTAAATTGAGAGCTTTTCCCATGGGAAAAGTCTCTCCTTTTTCTAGCAAAAATGAAACAGAAGACCAGTTATTTTCCAATATATCATTGTATGGTACATGGTATAAGCTTAATGAGGATTAATAGAGTATAAGCTAATGAAGAATAGTGGTGATAGGGCCATAGCTGTTAAATGAGGAAAAACAGATTACTTATCAAGAGGCAATTAAACTAAAAGACTACAGATGAAACTCTGGACTTTTGTGACTTCAGTGGTTTTTGGTCCTGTGGCTTTGTGTATTTAATAAATACAAACTAGATAAATATTTCTTCTCATATAGAATATTTTATTGTTTTCTTCTGACAGATTTTGAATCCTTACGGAGGGATTCTTGTCACGGCTTAAACCTTATTTGTACTCTCTAGGTGAGCTTAGGTGCAAACGTTAGACTTAGGCTTTTGTCTAGAGTTGGAAGGTGCTGGTTGGGAGATAAGGGGCCTTTCATTACTCAGATTTAGCCTTTGAATGTGGCTACCAGGTTCAGGAAAAAAGGTAGACCAGAGTAAGTCGCTGCTATGTAGGCTACCAGTGCATTTTTCCTAGTATTTTATTTATTTGAATATATTCTTGATTTTAGCAGCAGTTTCTCAAAAAAAAAAAAAAAAAATTAACCATAAAAATGCATAAAATAGAGCAAAAGTTCCTCTGAATGCTGTAATAATTATCATTCAAGATAATTGTTTCAGGCCTAAATTAATTTCCTTGGGATAAATAATGAAAAACTAAGAATAGGTGTCATCATATAAACCCCAGTACAAGCAAGAGATAGCTAATGTACTTTAAGAGGGTAAGGGAATCTGCTAGTCACTATCCATGCATCCCTAAATTGTGCTTTTATTTTATATATACTAGTAGTGGCCTGGTGCACGGATTCATACACATTGAAAGGAAATTAGAAGAAAGAGCTTTATAGTGAGAGCTTTATATGTATCAAGCACGCGCGAGTCAACGTTTGTTTTTAAATTGCTAGTGCACATCATGTACCGGTCAGTTGGTTGGACCAACAGATGGTCAGTCACTTAGCCTTTTTTATTTATAGATGTTTAACCAGCCATTCAATAAATACTTATTGAATATTTGCCATGTGTCAGACACTTTTTAAAGTTCTGGTGATGTCTGGCAGGTGTGGCTCAGTGGTTGAGTATTGAACCATGAATTGAGGTCACAGTTCAATTCCTGGTCAAGCCACATGCCTGGGTTGTGTGCTCAGTTCCCAAAAGGGGGCGTGCAGGAAGTAGCCTATCAGTGATTCTCTCATCATTGATGTTTCTCTCTCTCCCTCTCCCTCTCCCTCTTCCTCTCCTCCCCCCTCCCTCTCTCCCTCTCCCTTTCCCTTCCCCTACCTCTCTGAAATCAATAAACATATTTAAAAGTAAATAAAGTCCTGGTGATATGGTTGTGACTATGTCTAAATCCCAATTCTCTTGGAGGTAGCTAACTGGGAAAGGCAAACCAGATAGCTACATATATTCATTAACTAGAGATACATGCTATTGAGGAAAATACATAGTATGGTGTGCAAAGAGGGTAGATTAGGGAAAGCCACTCTGATACCTTGACATTTGAGGAGAAACCTGAAAGAAGTGAGAAAGAGCCATGTGAGTATCA
Organism: Myotis daubentonii; assembly: GCF_963259705.1. Taxonomy (NCBI): domain Eukaryota; kingdom Metazoa; phylum Chordata; class Mammalia; order Chiroptera; family Vespertilionidae; genus Myotis; species Myotis daubentonii. The sequence continues at coordinate 46,326,240 of NC_081855.1, read as the reverse complement.
GGGGACTAAGTGATAAGCTTAGAGGGAACCGCAGTGCCACAGGTCTGGGGCAGGAGAATGCTTAAGCAATGTGAGGCGCACTTCAGCGCCATTATGCCTGGGGCAGAGTGACAGGAATGGAGAAGAGGAGATGAAGTCAGAGCAGGGGTCTAATTGTGCGTTAGTTATGCCCAGGGCTTAGCCCCCTTAGTGAGGTAGACCAGAGGGTAAATATAGAGGTGCTGGGTCAGAGGAAAGTTTATTTTGACTTTTGGTTTTATTTTATTGCAGAGTTTGAAATGTATGAACCTGAGCTTCCAAAATTATTCTTGATCCTGTTCTACTCTTTATCATAGGCAAAGCAATGGCATTAACTTAAAAAAATTTTGGTATGGAAGTATATGTGCCTATGAAAAGTTAAAACCCTATAAGAGGGCTTGAAGTACATAAGTAAAAATTCTTCCTGCATATGCCCCAGATATAAAGCTACTGTTGGTAATTTTTATGAGTGCTTCTAGTTAGTTTCTATACATACAGTGTAAGCACACGTATATGTACACATATGTCTTTTGTTTTGGTATTCATAAAAAGGAAAATACACAATGGTTGGTTTGATATCTTGGGTATTTTACATTATTAGCACTTAGAGGATACAGAGCATTCCATTGTATTGATAGTTCATAAATTACTTAAATTGTCCTATGTTGATTGACATTTAGATTATTTTTCATTTTTACCTATTTTGATTAGTACTGTAATGGATAGCCTTGTATGTGTGTATTTGGTGTTTTTAGAAAATCTGTTGGATAGCAATGGCTAGGTCAATAGATCAGCTGTCCTTTTAAAATTTTTAATATAGACACATTAAATTAGTTTTAGTTTACATATAAAGTAAAACATGAATAATTTACTCAGAAGTTATAAATGCACAATATCTAAAAAGGCTTGCCGTAGCGGTGATACTTTAGATTTTATATACTGTGTTTGACCACTGGAGGTAGTTTCTGTGCCCAAGATAAAAATGTATGGATTTCTAAAAATTACCTATAAATATATATATATACACACACACACACACACACACACACACACACACACACACAAAAGGCTAAGTGACCGTCCAACCGACCGTTACATATGATGCGCACTGGCAATTTAAAAATAAACGTTGACTCGCACATGTGCAATACATATAAAGCTCTTGCTGGCGCCAATTGCATGTATGTGTTTCAATCTGTCATTGTCGATCATGAATTTGGTTGACACTTCTATTATAGAGAAAGGGCAAATAGCGATATTAAAATATTTCTTCTAATTAATTTCCTTTTAATGTGCACGAATCCATGCACCGGGCCACTAGTATTTTACAGTTTCAGAGAAATGGCAGTCTGTGTATCATATATTCCCATCTCCCTGAAAACTTGGACTATTTTTGCCCTTTAAAGCTTATTCTATAAATCATGAAGTAATTTTTTTATTTCTTTTTTTCCCCATGAAGTATAATTTTTTAAATTCCAGTGTCTCATTTACACAAAATTAAATGTCTTTTTTTATGAAAGAAAGGTAAAGATATCCGTAGACTAGTGATTTAACTTAGCCAATTTATCTTTTTATGCCACTTGTATTCTCTCACCATCCCTCTCTATCTTGGGTGTTTTATAAACTTTTGGTTGAGATGTTTAAAAAGGAAATAATTTTTAATTCCCTGTATGTTTTCAGCACATGAAAAATAGAAAAATGAGGAGATGCCCCTTTAGGTAAAATGAGCCTTTTTGTATTGTTATTCCTAACATTTTCTCCTCATAACAGGGCCTTGTGCAAACTGCCTGTTTAAAAGTTTGATTATGGAAGAAGCCTAAATCTTTAAATGAAACCAGTCCCACCACCCAAATAAGGAATATATTTAATTTGGCCCCAAACTATCAAGTATATTTGCTTATATGAATAGAAAAGGCCATTTCCTTCTTTATTTTTTATGTTTCTGTTGATTATTGAAAGAGGTTCATCAGCTAGGATAAAATTGCATAATATGAAGTACACTTGTTACCTTATGACTTGATCAGTTTAACATAGGAAAATTAAATTCTGCCAAAAGAGAATATTCCTGCTTGTGATTTTGTGCCTTTATTATAAGTGTATGGCTTTATGACATTTTGCAATTTGAGAAATACATCATCAGAACAGAAGGAATTACAATTTATATTGAAATACACAAGTATCCTCAAATATTGCCACATTCAACCTGTGGAAGGAAAGAATTTATTGTGGGTGCAACTCATGGTCCTTAGTAGCACTTACCACTTTTGGATTCAGTCTGTCTGATTCAATCTGTTTGACCAGACATATATTTGATAAAAATTATATAGCAAAAAACCAGGTTTGTTATGGAGAAAAACAGCACTTTCTAAGCTTAAATATTCTATCTTGAAATTAAGTTTTCCCCTCCTTTAACAGGACATCTTACAGGAAAACATGAGAGACATTTTTCCATCTCAGGATGCCCGCTTTATCACAACCTCTCAGCTGACGAGTGCAAGGTAATTATGTTCTCGTTTATTCAACATGTACTTATCACAAGTGCTTACCATTTGCCAGGCACTTTGCTAAATAGTGGAGATCCAGTGTGGACAGTGGGCAAGGTCCTCCCTCTTAAATTCTAGTGGAGGAAACATCATATAAAACAACTGTGTTTAAAAACAATAGTTAATTAAACAGATAAAATAATTATAGTATGTAATGAATGCTTTGAAAGAAATTAACAAGAAGATTATTTATGGAATATTTGGAGAATCACCTTCTAATGCATTATTTTTCATTGAAAGTAACAAAGACTTCTAGGGACCTTTTTCATTAAGTACTGATTTGCATAAATATATGGTCTCAGTATTTATGCATTAAGTTCTCATCTTGTAAATCTATGAAGACATTTTGCTTTTAAAAAGTTTTCATAATTTTTTTCTTTCTGTGGAATAGTCTTCCTTTTTGTTACTCTCAATCACATCTACTCTTGGCTAATTCTTGTTTTAAATTCTTGGAAAATGTAGTCTTAAATAACCTTTGATTTAGAAGTAGAACCTAAGATCCTATCTTATATGTTTCTGTGTGGGTTGCTGCTACCAAGGATGGAACCAGAAAACTAACTATGGGAAGCAAGAGTTGAGAATATTGTTAATTAAATGGTTTGCTTGGATACTATTTGGATAGGTTATCCAAGCTGGTTAAACCAGAGTATTGATTTGTGGTTGTTATTTTGTTAATAAGTTCAGGATCACAGGTTTATTCCTGTCTGAGGCAGTTTCATCCTGAGAAAATTAGATTCCCCAGCTAACATTACTTCTCCCTGATTTAGGAATTTTTCCTCTTATTTACAAGTTGACCACAGGATGGAAAGTTTCCTTATGTGTTCATTCTTTCAGCAACGTAGTATACTGCCAATGCTTACATGGATTTTAAGGTTGAGGACACTTGTATTTTTCATTCCAATTCTCTTGTATAACCAAGGCAGTTTCTTCTGCTCTGTGTAAGTGTAAGGGGCAGGTCTTCCCATTAGTCTGAGACCAGGTCAGAACGGGAGCAGCTCTACCAACATCTGCATCAAAGCTGACAAGGCATTATGTGCTTCTTTCTCTGAAAATAGCTGTGATCTCTGTTTTTTGAGACTTGTCTCTACCTCTTGTTTCTAAACAGAACGATCTGATACTGTCAATAGTTTTACATAAAAGTCTTCCTAAGCTATAATTTAAGATTGTTGGCCTGTAGCAATATAAGCATACTTCCTTAGCAATTTATTTTTTAAAAAATAAAAATTTCAGTAGTGGAATAAAATTCTGAAGAAAGGAAAGCATTACTTGAACTTTTCCTCTTTCAAGGGGAATCAGGCTCAGCATAATCCATCTTTACCACTGGAACATGTGCTTGGAGGATCAGGAGAATTTCTGAAAGATACACATATTTTTATTATATTTAGAATCCCAAATGGAAAGATTAGACTAATTCCTCACATTTATTCAAAGCTCTAACATTTTAAAAATACTTGCATGTATATGATTACTCTAAGTGTCCTGGTAAATGATTGCTCTCAGTGATATGACCATTTTTATTCAGTCCTAGATTTCTGTGACTGCATGTGCCAAACACTGTTGTTGGTAACTAAGGATTCTGTGAATGAGATAAAAGGCTACTGCATTCAAGGAGTTTACATTCTCATGGTGGGAAGCCAAATCAACATATAAATTACTAAGTAAATAAGAATTTAATAAAGTGATAAATATAAGAAACAAAAAGACTAAAGCCATTTCAGAAAGTGACTGCTTTGGGGGTGGTGAAGGGGTGTGGCACTGCTTTTGCTTGGGGCGTTAGGAAAACCTTTTTGAGGTGCTGGCATTTGATCTGAGTCATGGGTGACGACAAAGAGGCAGTTGTGTCAAGATGTAGGATGAGAGATCTTAAGTAGAAGGATGAGCAAGCACAAAGGTTGTGAGGTGGAGACAAACTGTTGGGTTTGAGGGACCAAAAGTTGGCCACTGTGACTGGAGCATGATGGGAAATGAGGAAGCCGGATCCAGATCAAAAAGACCTGAAGGTCTTGGCACAAGGGGTATATTTGTACTCTGATGGCTGTGGGAAGCAGCTGGAAGGCTTTATCAAAGGGGTGATGTAATTTCATAAACCCTTTTCAAAAATCACAGCTTGCTAGTGTGTGGAGAATGGACTGGAGGGGGCAAGAGCTGACTCAGGGTAGACTAGTTGGAAGGCTGCTCCAAAGTTCAGGCAGTAGGCAATGGCCTGGGCTATTGTTCTGTCAGTGAAGATAGTTAAAATTGGTTGGATTCGGGATATATTTTGGAGGGAGGCAGCGTAATAGACTTGCTGATGGGTTTGATGTGAGGTGTGAGAGAAAAAGAATCAAGGATGGCATTAAAGTTTTTGCCCTGATCATTTGTTTAGGAAGTGTTGCTCTTTATTGATGTAGGGAAGATTTGGGTGGAGCAGATCTGTGGGAGAATGTCAGTCTTCTGTTTTGACCGTGCTGAGTTTGTTGAAGTTGAATAGGCAGTTGTATATGAGTCCTCACTTACCAGAAGATGAAAGCGAAACTGTTGGAAAGATGATGTGATTTGTCGAAGATAACATAACTACATAGTTAAGTTTCCTAATAGACTTGACCCCAGGCATCTAACATTTTCTCTGTACTTCTTCATTCTGTTCTTGCACTTCCTCTGTCTTGCACTGTTTCTTTTTCATTGTACAGTGGAAAGAGTCCAGGCTCAGAGTCATCAATTAAACTTCAAATTCTTAGTTTTATCATGATTTAGTTGTAATTGTTTCACTTCTCTGATTCTCGGTTAATGGCTGAGATAATGGAATGGAAGCTTGCCTTATCTGTATCTTACAGATTTGATGATAATAAATGTGAAGACCCTTTGAAAGTGAAAGTACCCCATAAATTCAGGGGATTTGTTCTTGTATTTGCGTTAAGTAAACAGTTGTAGAAGCAGGTGGATTTATTGACGTTGTTGGTTGCAGGTGAGAGCACAGAGCCGGGATAAGCAGATAGAAGAAAGGATGCTGTCCCACAGGCAAGATGACAACAACAGGCATGCAACCAGGCATCAGGTATGGGCCTTGTTAAAGCTCTGGCCATTCCCAGTTGAGAGCCAAGTTTTGGATATGCTCTGCCCATGACTGTCTTTGGGTATTTCATGCCTCTTGTTTCCTATGGTATTATGTCTAAATAACTGGTCTTTAGTCAAACTCAGAATCATAATTGTTTTTCAAATAGTAAATTTTCATGAAACCAACACTTCTACATCATAAATAAAGAAAGCATGCAATTTATAATAATAACAACAACAACAGATAATCCTGGTTATTTGAAAGATTACACCTGCTGCTCTATTTCCTCATTTTGCATCTACTTTTTAACCCATTGTAATTTACCTTCAAACGCTTCCACTCTGCTAGAATGTTTCCAAGATCACCAGTGACTTTTCCTCAGCATTTGACATTTGTTGCTGATGTCGTTTTTTCTTCTAATTCTCTCTTCCCTTGAATTCCAAGATGCTGCTTTACCCTAATCCTTCTGCTTTTCTGAACATTCATACCCACTGATTACACTTAATTCCTTTTTTCTCCCTGAATGCCCTTGGTCTTTACTCTTGCTGGTTTTCTGCCCAAACTCTATATTCCTGTACCAAGAAGAAATTGTACTTACCCTTCAAGGCCTTGTACAACTCTCAGCTGTTGTAGAAATTCTTCCCAAAACTTCTACCATTAATGCATTTCTTCTTCATGCATTCCTACTGTAATGTTCTCAGAATGTTGTTTGGCCTTGTCACATATTATATATACATAGCTCACCATGTGATATCTGTTTTTGAGGTAGGTTATAGGTGGATAGCAGAGGAAGCATGGCGATGAGGGAGAAGTTTGGCTTTGGAACCAAACAGATCTGGATTTGAATACTGTGATTCTTTTACTCTAGCAGTGTGGTCTTGGACAGGTCAGCTAACTTCCCTAAATTTTATTTTCTTGTTAATAAAAAGGAGTGACTAATACCTACCTAGCAGGGTAGTCAGCTAAATCATACATCTAACGTCCCTATCCTCAGTGCTTGGGGGATAAGCACTCTGTAAATGGTAGCTACACTTCTCTTTGTTTATCTTTGGCTCTATTCTTACTCAGTTTTTGAATTTTTATGTCAGTGCTTGTAAAGCGGTAAGCTTTCAGTAAATGCTTATTGAATTGAAATGATCTTTATTTTACTACTTTTGCTTTGGTGGAGACTTCCATCCTTCATTCATGTTCTATTTCGGTTAATATCAAAATAAGTACATTCCTGAACTCATATTAACTGACAGGGCACTCGATTTGGAATTTTAAAATTGCCAATCATTTTAACATGGTGGTTGTAACACATCTGACATTCCCACGCCACCCCCTCCCCGGTTTGTTGTTACTTTCATTTTGAAACTAATTACACAATAAGTTTTCTACCTAGCTTGCCAATTTTCTCCTCTTCTTCCTTTTAGGCACCAACAGACAGGCAGCTGCGATATAAGGAGAAGGTCGCTGAACTCAGGAAGAAAAGAAATTCCGGACTGAGCAAAGAACAGAAAGAGAAATACTTGGTGAGAAAAAGTTAACTATTTAATTAGCATGAACTTCTTTTGGTTTCTAAGCTTCTGTTTTTCAGATTTGTTGTTTGGTATTCTCTATAAGTATAAGGACTGTTCTCTGGCAGTTAAAGTTTACTAAATTCCCCCAAAACTGGCTGTTATGAGTGGAAACCAGAGGTCTTCCAAAAAAAAAAAAAAAAATACTGTTAGAATTTAGATGAAAAAAAAAGTTCAGTCCTCTAGTTGTTTGTAAACTTTACTTTAGCTTTAAAGGGTTAAATTTACCCTCTCAAATGCCATGATAATGGAGATGTCTGTTTAAGGAGAAATACTCAAAATAAGCTATAGTCCACTTTAATGGAAAAATAAAATTCCTACATAATAGGTATTAATTTGGTGATATAATCTATAAATCTTTTTGTAGTATTTTAACTTTTTTTCTAGTTTTATAAGTAATGTACATTTGTAGTAGAAAATATAGAACAATTAAGGAAAGTATGCAGAAATAAACATTAATCCTACTACCTGAAAAATAACCAGAGTTAGCATTTTGGGATGTAGCCTAGCTTTTTACATAATGCCTTATTTATAAAATTTGGTTATTACTATAAATACAGCTTTGAATTCTATTTTTAATTTAATATCTTAAACTAGTTTCCTCATTTTTGTTAAAGTTTCTTCAAGAAACTTTTGTATACCCTGGCCGGGTAGCTCAGTTAGTTAGAGGTCAGTTGTCCAGATGAATCCACCATGGTTGCAGGTTTGATCCCCTGTCAGGGCACATACAAGAATCAACTAATGAATGCATAAATAAGTGGAACAACAAATTGATGTGTCTGTCTCTCTCTCTTCCTTCCTCGCTCCAAAATCAATCCATCAGTAAAAAAAATTTAAAAATATTTTGCATAACTTTAATTTTTAAGTAAAGATTTACTTTATTATAAACCTATTAACAAATGCTTAACTACTGAAAATACCAAAAAAATAGAGAAGAAAAATTACAGTAAAAATGACCCTCCAAAATATAAATCACTGTTAACATTTTGGCATGTGATCGCTCAGTCTTTCTTTGATGCATTTTGTGTGTGTGTGTGTGTGTGTGTGTGTGTCCGTGTGTGTGTGTGTGTGTTTTAATTATTTCATGGAGGTGGAATGTTTGCTTATTTAGTCCTTAGAGTAGATTATTGAAAGTATGGTTTGTGATTACTTAGGCAGTCAGCATGGCGTCACTAAGACAAAAATATGCCAACTGTATTTACTTTTTTGGTAGTCGTCACTGTCTTGAAAAGGACTTTATGAGTAAATGGAGATGGGCGAATGTGAGATGAATTGTGGGTTGTGGGGTGAATTTGTAGCTAAACACTTACACTAGACTGTGTGGGATGTGTAGAGGAAGGAGCCTGCAAGGTTGTATACCTCTGTTTGTATTGTTCAATGTTTTTATCTACAAATTGGGTAGAGGTGTAATGGTATGGTAACACATAATGCCATTTATTGAGTGCTTGTGCTAGGCACTGTGGTTATTTTGCTCCCATAATCTGTAGCAAAGATGGATGGTGTTTCACCTATTTTATAGATGGGAAACAGGTTTAGAGAGCTAATTCGCCCAGAATCATACAGGTAGAAAGAGTGTCTGCAGTAAAAGTTCCTGAAATTTATCTTACAAACATCTGCTTTCTATTGTTTGGGTGAGGTTATTCGGACCCAACCTTCCTGGTGAAAATGCTGGATAGGATTTTTTTTAAGTTAAAAAATAAAAAGTTCATGACAGTAGAACAATACTTAGATGTAGTCCAAATTGAAAAAGGTATACATCAGGTGGGCCCAGGTTAACCTTAAGAAACTTTACTAGGCATACAGGTACTGTTGAATGGTTTCTTCATGTGCTAATATATGTGTGAAATCTGTAATGTTCTTCTTGGGATGAGCCATTCACTCCTCCTAACTGCCATTATCTTCTATTCTCTGGGTGGGAGGTGGAGTCTAGGATGGAGTGGGAAGGGCTAGAATCAAAGGTTTAAAAGGGAAGTTCCTCTTGTAGGATGTCTTTCCAGTGAAAGGATACTTGTAGTGAATGCCATGGTAAGGTTTGATACTTGTTTAAAACTGGATTATTTTAATGTTTCTAATTTTCTGACTCTTTCCTCTTGTTCTTGCTTAGTATTTAGTAAAATATTTTTCAAAGGGGCTAGCTAGTTTTTCATACATGCTTGGGCTGGAGTTCTAAAGTGAGAACATGACAATGCCTTTGGCGGACAGTGTAATGATGGCGAAGAAGTTCAAGGGAAAGAATTTACAAAACACTTTCATACAGCTGCCCTTTCCTACCTGCAAATTTACCTTTCAGTCTAAAATCTCAGACTCTAAGGCTTTGAGATTTGTTTGTTTTTTTTGTCTTGTTTCTAAAGGAGGGAGTTTCCACTAGGGTTTCTTCCAGATCTCAGGATTCTAGGCATCTGTGGTGCTTTTGGGTTTGTTATACTTACTTATACTGTGGTGCACGTTTTCAAAGGGACAAATGGGGGCGGTGGCGTAGCATTTTTATCCACGAGGTGCTCATTTAGAGATAGAGAAGAATGAAACTCCCTTTTGGAGAGGTGGTAGGAGCATTTCCTTTCCAGATTCACCAGAGCGAGTATGGGTGTCTTCTGGCGTTAACCTACCTGATAAATAGCATGTCTGCCAAATCCATGGTGCCTAGGGTAATTAATGCCTGGCATATGGTAGGCATTAGAAAAAATAGCTTGGCATCGATTGAAATGAAGTAGATGGTGTTCTTAGAAGAAGAAAGTCTCACGCTCTGGTTGTTTTCCTAGGAACACAGGCAGACCTACGGGAACACGCGGGAACCTCTCTTGGAAAACCTGACGAGCGAGTATGACTTAGATCTTTTCCGAAGAGCACAAGCCCGCGCTTCAGAGGACTTGGTGAGTAGTAAGCCTCTAGCTGAGGACCATTTGTGAGGAGCAGTTCGCCCAAGAAAAATGATTAGTGATCAGTTAGATGGGAATTAATGTACCTTGCTGCTTGAATCCCTTTCCCCTTCCCCCAGCTATCCTTACTTGAGACTGTCTGCCTTCCCATTCATATTTAAAATTAATTACCCCTCCTCCCTCCACCTCATTTCCTGATGACCTGTTTTGGTGGAGGTGGTTGGCTGAATAAAACAATAGGTACCCCCCTTGCCTCTAGTAATTTGCAATTCTGAGAACCTGTGGACTGAGAGATACCCTGTTGTTCTCTTAAACTGGGACTCCCCTTTTCAGGGGTGCCTCAGCCCTTCAATACAACTGTAAAAGAATAAGAAGAATATTGAAGAGGGATAATGGAAAAGGCTTTTGTCAGACATTTTAGAGTTAATCTTTTGACAAAACCAAGTTTTACAATTAAGCTGGTTTTCTGTTCTGATTTTTATCAACAGTTAACATTTAGTTTTGATACTGTCGGCAGAATTTTCAATAAGTTTGCTTTATGAAAATTGTGATTGATTAAATGGATTGAGGGGATCTCTGTAAAGTAAATCTCTTCCTCTCTTTTTTGTTTCTTTACATTTTATTGACTACTTCATTTAAAAATCCTCTGATACGCTTGTTGAAAGTTTTGTAGGTGGCAGGGCTTGCTAGCTGCTCTTGGCTGGGATGGGCGGCTTTGCTGGTTTTCTCTAGGTGTACTCTGGAACCAGGGCACTCCTAGGCTAGCCTTTCAATGCTCTATCTGGTTCTGCTTTAAAATCCTATAGCCACCTCATAGCGACTGAGTGGAGATAGATATCCAAACATATTTCTGCTTCCTGGACTTCAGATTTCAGAAGTAAAGCACTGTCCATGTTTCAAAAAACATTTTTTAAAGGACCTAGGTTGAGAGGGTGGGTATATGTCATGTAGATATACATAGGGCTGGAAATATGTAAAGCACATTCTAGATATTTTTTTCTGTTTAATTTTAGAATGTCTTATAAAAGGTGGGGGGTTTATATTAGTGGTAGATTGCCTTTTAGAATTCAGTTTGGTTCAGACTAGTAAGAACACACTTTTACCAGAGACTTGTTCTGATGTTCAAGAGAGGAGACCCTAAGTGTTCTAAGTAGCAGAGAAAAGCTGCTCTTCACTGGGACCTATACTGAGCCTTCCCTATTACCCTTGGCCATGTCGCCAGCCCTCTTCAGTTAGCTTCTCATGAGTTTAGAAGCCAAATGTGTGTGTTTTTTTCATAGCTTAGCATGATGGCATGCACATAGTTTACAAAAACAAAGATGATTACAGTTGACATGGGTTTGAACTCTGCAGGTCCACTTAAACATGAATGTTTTTCAATAAATACTAAAAATGTATTTTCTTTTCCTTATGATTTTCTTAATATTTTCTTTTCTATAGCTTACATTTGTAAGACTACAGTATATAACATACTAAAAACGTGTTTATCGTCTGCATGTTACCGATAAGACTTCCGGTCAACACTATACTATTAGTATTTATGTTTTGGCGGTGTCAAAAGTTAAACATCATTTTCAACTGCATGGGGTGGGGTGTTGGTGACCCTAACCCTCCATATTGTTCAAAGGTGAACTATAATTCTAAACCTCCTTTGACTTTTGATGTCTTTTGTACAATAGGAGAAGTTAAGGCTGCAAGGCCAAATCACAGAGGGGAGCAACATGATTAAAACAATAGCTTTTGGCCGCTATGAGCTTGATACTTGGTACCATTCTCCCTATCCTGAAGAATATGCACGCCTCGGACGGCTCTATATGTGTGAATTCTGTTTAAAGTACATGAAGAGCCAAACGATACTCCGCCGACACATGGTAAGTTGTCTGGGTTTCATGATCATGTTGGCCGTAAGCAATAGGATCTCTACATTTTGACATGTGTCCTAATGACAATTATCTAAGCACCTCTCAGTGGTCCACAGGAATGGGATGAAGGCATAGAAAATCAAAAGCCACATTAGGGTGGTGGTACACAGCCTGTGGCTTGGCTGGTGCTGGGTGGCACTTAAAGCAGCCAATGGCCTTTATCCACATCCTGTCATACACACCTCCCTGTCTTTTTTTCTTGCTGCTTGCTTTTTTCCATTGTTCTTTTGCAGATGGATGACCTCTGCCCTTAGTTTTTAAGTATTGCAAATTAGATGAAAATAGACTTCATTAACAGAATGGGTCCTTTGGTGCCTTCTGAAGTTGTTTATTGCTTTTTTTTCGTTTCAGAACATCTTTCTTCTTTTAGGAATAAAGACTTGAATCTGATTTTATTGTTTATTATTAGCTATTTTGCCGCTTTAAGCCACCTTTCCCTAGTTGTGGAATTAAAGTCTTAAAGGGACTTTCTGCCATGGAGTAGGATTGAGGAAAGGGTAAGGGACAGAGATAACTCTTTCAGACAGGGAAAGCTTTCTTTTATCTTGTTTCTATTGTCCTAACATAATTTGGCTCTAGGCCTTTTATGGTGTCTCTCCTTCCCCTTCCATCTTTACTTCCCAAGGTTTCCATATGGTGAACCTCCATAATCCAGGCTTCCCATGGTTTCTGTTCTTACATTCCTCTCCCCAGTTTGGTGATACTTTCTTTGTGTGTGTTTCTAACCCTGAAGCACACAATTGATAGCATTGTGGCCCAAACCACTCCTATGAATGAAGCCCTTCAGACTCTGGCACGCTTGACTTGGGGTGAGGATAGAGTGCTGGAGGGGAGGTGATGGGCAAAGACTGGTGGGGACACTAGGGCACAGGGGAGGATGGTATCAGCAGGACTGGTCTCCATGATTGTAGACCATGGAGATAAACTAAAGTATGGTTTTGCTATGTGAAAGTAAGGCTGCTATTTTTATTGATGTGAACTACTTACCATTTTTGCCATTTTTTCTTTTTGTTTCTGGTTATTTAGTGGCACTAACCAATAAAACAGCCAAAGAGAGCAAGAACTAGTAATAGGTGGAGAAAACAGGGTCTGGATAAATCTGAAGGTCAAGTAAACATTCTGAATTTTTGAGGGTCTCTACTGTATTATATGAATTACAAAAACCAAATTTCAGGAAATAAAAACCTACTTTACCTAGTAAGCCATGCTTCTGATTCCTATTGCTTCAGGCATAATCATTGAATTGGGCCCAGTTTGGCTTCTGTTTCTAAACTAATTGTGTTAGTTTGTCTGTTTTTGGGAAAAGCCACATGAGTAAAGGGGTGGTGGTGATAGGGACAAACTATAGATGAAACTTTTTCAAAGCAGTTTCAATTAATATTTGGATTTGCATGTGACAAATTAGGTCATGATTCTTAAGTTGACCAAAAGTCACAATAAAAATATAATGGAAAATGTTCTGGATATGTACGTATGCTTTCTAAATGTATTTACATAAAACCTTTCAAGAATTCACCTATTTACAGCAATGATTTTCAACTGGTGTGCTGCAAGAACTTTTTAAAACATACAATAATTGACTATTTAGTCAGAGGCACTGACATCTTTCCCCTTAGATTGTAAAATACAAAAAAGACAGGCAACACAATAGCCGTCTGTCCAGTGTGAATGCCCTGTCTTGAACCATAAACATATAGGTCATATAATAGAGCTGCATCTTATTGGTCAGGTTGCATAATAAGTTTGCATCTGATTAGTTGATTCTTTTTTAAGAATAGTTTATTGATTTTTAGAGAGAGAGGAGGGGGGGAGGGAGAGAGAGAGAGAGAGAGAGAGAGAGAGAGAGAGAGAGAGAGAGAGAGAGAATGTGAGAGTAACATTGATCAGCTCTTAACACCCCCAACGAGGGATTGAGCCCACAGCCTGAGCATATGAGCAACCTCGGCATGTGACCAGAATTGAATGGGCAACCTTTTGGTGCATGGGACAGCGCCCAACCTATTGAGCCACACCAGCTAGAGCTGATTGGTTAATTCTTGGAACCAGAAATTCTTATAAACAAGTGTAGGCCTGATTTTTTAAAAAGTAACCTTGGCCCTAACTGGTTTGGCTCAGTGGATAGAGCATCGGCCTGCGGACTGAAGGGTCCTGGGTTCGATTCTGGTCAGGGACATGTACCTTGGTTGCACGCACATCCCCAGTAGGGGATGTGCAGGAGGCAGCTGATCGATGTTTCTCTCTCTTTGATGTTTCTAACTCTCTATCCCTCTCCCTTCCTCTCTGTAAAAAATCAAAATATATTTTTTAAAAAAAGTAACCTTGGAACAAAAAGGATAGGTAATTACAATCAAAACTATACCCTTTTTTTGTCAGATTGATAAAAAATATACTTTTTGGCGTGCTGCAGAATTTTAATAATTAGTTTATGTGTGCATGAGATGGAAAAGGTTGAAAATCCCTGATTTACAGCAGTGGCTGGCTGGCTGCTTTAAATCTGTTAACGATTCAGAGTAAGGAAAGTGGTACCTTGTGCCCTCTTGTGGCCAAGTGCCCTGCCAGCGCTGCTGGGGGCCACCCTCCACCCCAGCTTCCTGCTGCTCAACCAAGCTGCCTTGCCTCCCCGCCCCCCCCCCCCTTTTTTTTTTTTTGCACAGAAGGATTTGCTCCTATTTCCTTATGTAACAAAGGGGACACTTGGGGCAACCAGAGGAGTTACTGGTAAAGGTGAGAGTAAAGCACTCCTATCTTAACTCTAAGCTGCTTGAAATAAGCTGCTTAAGGATTTCCTGTTGTTGCAAGGCATTTTCTAATAAGCAAGGCTATTTTTATTTATCTGGCTTTTATGTAGTAGATGGTTTTAATCTCCTGGATTGAAACGATGCCAGAATATAACCCAGAAAACACTCCAAACTGGTAGAAAATATCATAAATATATTACAGTGATTTAGAAGCCTTAAATTGTTATACTGAAAACATCTTGTTTTACTACATGTTCTCAAGTGTGTTCAGCTATTTGTCATCTCAGCTGACTAACATTGTAGTTCTTTTCTGAGCAGCAATCTTGCTGGGAAGGTTGGTTTCCCTGATGTCCGTTCCATTCTCTTGCAGGCCAAGTGTGTGTGGAAACACCCACCTGGTGATGAGATATATCGCAAAGGTTCAATATCCGTGTTTGAAGTGGATGGCAAGAAAAACAAGGTAAAAAGTGGTGACCTAAGAAAGTGGGGTGGTTGTACATTGACAGATTTCAGAAGGAATTTGTTTTGTGTCCATCTCACCTTGTAAAGAAGATAGAACTCTTCTGTTGGCCAAAATACACTTCTGCTTCATTAACTACAATGGTCTGATCTGTAATTTTAGGCCTTTATCTGATAAGTTCAGAAGTCACTGGCCCACACATGAACTCTGTTTTTCTGCTTCCAGATCTATTGCCAAAACCTGTGCCTGTTGGCCAAGCTTTTCCTGGACCACAAAACATTATATTATGATGTGGAGCCCTTCCTGTTCTATGTTATGACAGAAGCGGACAACACTGGCTGTCACCTGATTGGGTATTTTTCCAAGGTCAGCAGGATCTGGAGATTAAGAAGCTATGGTCGGAGCAGGGTGATTGATGTTGGCACTGGGAACGCAAATCACTGACAGGAAAAGGTCATATTCTGGATAATGATGACAGCCCTTCCCTTTTTAAAAAAAGGAAAATCCATGTCAAAGATTGTTTAATGAAAATGTGCCATTCTTTATTAAAAGCTTCTGGTTTATTCATTTCTGGACTTGAGGGTTGGAGATGCCTATTAATTACTGGCCAGAGCCCTGCCTTCTAACCCACAAGCCCACAACTTGTAGTCAAGCCAACTCTCCTGGCTTTGCCCTCTTCTATGTTATTAGCTCGAAACCAGGAGTATATTCCTTTTGCCATATTTTTTGGAAAAAAACGAAACAAAAAAACTAGGTTCTTCCCATGATAATGCCACAGTGCCTTTAAAGACTCAAAGCCAGAATGTGTTTATGACTTTTTAAGATAACAAATTTATTAAAAACGTAATTCCCATACCGTACAATTCACTCATTTAAAGCGTACAGTGATTTTTAGTGTGGTCGCAGAGTTGTGCAATTTTCATTACCTCAGTAAGGAAGCCCGTACCCATAAGCATCACTCCCCATTTCCACTCAACCCCTCCCAGCCCTTCTGTCTTTGTTCTAGACATTTTGCATAAATGGAATCCTACAATATATGATTGGATTGTTTTTGACCTCCTTCCAGAATGGGCTTACTGTTTGGGATCTCTCTCTTCAGTAGGCAACCAGCCCCCTTTTGAGAAATTGCTTTTGAAGGGAGCTGCCCTAGCCTGACTCTGCAGTCTAATCCGTTTGGCCCTGCTCTGTGACTATAAAAAGCCCAGAGTCAGCCCCCTTTAGAGAGACTGGAGGTCTCCGAGCTGGGGAAACCCTGGGGTTAATGGCTTGGCCATCATAAAGAGTGTGGAACAGCTGTGAGCCGGACAGCCACTCCCAGGACTGGTTAGCCAGATACTTTGCAAGCAGCCTTATTTTGTATCTGTCTGCTGACACCTTTAGTTTGAAACTCGTATGACCTGCTCATCTGTTCTTGATTTTAGGAGAAGAATTCATTCCTCAACTACAATGTATCCTGTATCCTTACTATGCCTCAGTACATGAGGCAGGGCTATGGCAAGATGCTCATTGATTTCAGTAAGTGAAACTGCTAAGCTCCGTATGGCAGGGAACATGTGAATATTGTCTTTTTGTCCTGTGGTCTCTACAATTCCTGGCTTGTAGCCTATGCATACTGGTGTTAAGTGAACAAGTAAGTCGGCAGAACCTGAATATCATCAGTTGGCCTGGTACACATTGAATACAGGACCCTGAGCTTGGTGGGAGATTAGAGGAGAATAAAGTAAGGTTGTTAGGATGATCCCAGCTTGGGATTTATGAACAGCACATACATGCATAAGGCATCAAATCTGTTCGTGGGTGTTAGGGATTTCAGTTTTGTAAGGGCTTTTCTAGAGGCAGCCTGTATACCTGATAGAGGCTTTGGGGCTCATTAATTATGGCTTCTGTATTTGGGAATTTTCTTACTACCTAGAACTTTATTTGTAACCCCAAAATCAATACTCTTGGCAGAGTATTGGCAGCAATACTTTTGCTGCCATTTGTGGATATGTGTGTAGCAGCAAAAAAGTCACCACACATTTCCATCTGAGGTCAAACAGGTGACTTGTTTCAGCTCTCTCAGTATAATCAAGTGTTCTTTCAAGGGTCTATTAGTGTCATATTTTTCATGTTTTTGTTACTGATTTTAAATGACACCTAACATAGTGCTGAAATACTGTCTAGAAAGGCTTTGATGTACATTACAGAGAAATATGTATTACACTTCATTCGGGATAGATTATTGTGCTGTAAGTTCAAAGTTACTGTATCAACAATATCTATTAAATGAAGTGTTGTTAAACAGAAATACATAAAAAGGTTACATATTGATTGGTTGACAAAAATGTGACCAGAGGCTTGCTGGAACCTAATTCTATTTTCCTAGGAGCGATGATTCAGTATTTTATAATTTAGTGTTTGCAGTGACTTTTTAGAACATAAGTACAGTGAATAACGAGAATCAACTGTATTTTACTGCGTTCACTGTCATTCCACATGCTTTAGTCCAAATTAGAATTCTAGGGGACGGAGATTATGTATCTTTAATGGGTAACACCTATTACCAGCATGATTTTTATGGAAATTTTCAAACATATACAAAAGTAGAATAATCTGCCTATCTTCTATCTATATAAAAGCTTAAGTGACCAATCAACCTGTCACTATGATGTGCACTGACCACCAGGGAGCAGATGCTCAATGCAGGAGCTGCCCCCTGGTGGTCGGTGTGCTCCCCACAGGGGGGGCGCCAGAAGCCAGGCTCACAGCTGGGAGCCGCTGCAGCAGAAAGCGCTGCTGGCTAGGTGGCAGGCACAGCGGGCCAGGATAAGCAGGAGCCACGCGGCGCCCGGCCCTGGTTTGGGCTTCTCCCCGGCCTCCTGCTACTTCGGGCACTGCAACATCCCCAAGGGGTCCCAGATTGCGAGAGGGTGCAAGACAGGCCAAGGGACCCCCATGGTGCACAAATCTTGGTTTACTTATATTCCCACCCTCAGTTATTTTAATATTGCTAAAAGATAAGACCTCTTACATATAAGAACACCCAAAAAAGTTTTTAATATAAATTACAGTATTCAAAATACCCTTATATTGTGATTTTTGTTCTTATTGTTACTCAGATCCAGATAGATTTGATATATTGGAATTGATAGGTGTGGCTTGTAAAACATTTTTAATCTGAGCCCTAACCGGTTGGGCTCAGTGGATAGAGCGTCGGCCTGGGGACTCAGGGTCCCAGGTTCGATTCCAGTCGAGGGCATGTACCTTGGTTGCGGGCACATACCAAGGAGGCAGCTGATCGGTGTTTCTCTCTCATCGGTGTTTCTGACTCTCTGTACTCCTCCCTTCTCTGTAAAAAATCAATAAAATGTATTTTAAAAAAACAACAAAAACATTTTAAATCTGAAAGTTCCCATTCCATCTCTTTTTCTTTGCTCTTTAGTTGTTGCAGAAAGCAGGTTCATTTTCCAGTATTTCCCAGACTGAATTTTGCTGACTGTGTCCTATAGTGTTAATGGTAAATGTTTAGATAGAGGCTTCTTGAGATTCGGGTCCCCCCCCTCCCCCCCCAACTACTTCATAGGTGGTACTGAGAAAATCTGTTTTTTTAAAGCAACTTTACTGAGGTGTTATTTACATGCTATACATTCATCCATTTTAAATGTAAAATTCAGTGATTCTTTTTTACTACATTTAGAGTTGTGCGATAGTCTTCACAATCCAGGTTGAGATTTTCATCTTCCCCTCCAAAAAAATCTCATATTTATTAGCAATGATTGATTTCCCATTTCCCCATCTCACCAGTTTTAGCATCTACTAATCTACTTTTTTTAAATCCTCACCCAAGGATATGTTTTTGTTTTTTGGGTGTTTTTTTTTTTAATGTGATTTAGAGAAAGGGGAGGGGGCGAAAAACATCAATTGGTTGCCTCCTATACATGCCCCAACCAGGGGTCAAACCTGCAACCTAGGTATGTGACCTGACTAGGAATCGAACCTGCAGTCTTTGCTATATGGGATGACGCTCCAACCAACTGAGCCGCCAGCCAGGGCTAACCTTTTTTTAAAATACTTTAAATTTTCCCCCATTACAGTTGACGTAGTAGTTTCAGGTGTACAGCATAGTTTTAGACATTTATATAATTATGAAATGATTATCTCAGAAGTCTAGTACCCATGTGACACCGTACATAGGTATTACATACAGTGTTATGGACTAATCTACTTTTTGTCTCCATGAATTTTCCCATTCTGGACATTTCATATAAATGGAAGCATATAGTCTGCTCCTTGTCTGTGTGGCTTCTTTCATGTAGTATAAGTTCTCGAGGTTCATCCATGTTGTAGCATGTATTAGTACTTTGTTGCAAAGACTTTTTATAGCATTGAAAGAGCATGAATGACTGATGAGAAACTTTCTTTCTTAGCTCTTCATCTTTAGAGGTTTCTCACTGAAAATCTTTTTAAGGTAATTGGATCATTAAGGGAAGGCAATCTCAGGACTACTAGATCTTCAGAAAAATTCATCAGGGCTTTGACCAGTTTATTGAAGGATATGATAGGCATATATATAAACCTCCAAGTGAAAGATGCACAGGGCAAGGTATGAGGAAAGAGTGTAGTAGCGCTTTCATGCCCTCTTCAGGTATAGTTCCGATAATCTAGTTCAAAATGTGAAAAATAAAAGCTATGTAATGAAATGGCTTCCCATCCCAATTCTTATGTATCCTGTTCCCAACTCACACCTACAGATAACCATTGCTATTAAAGTTCCTATTAGTCTTTCCGAATTTTCAGTGTCTATTATAGTAAATGCAAATACACATTCTTCCCCTTTGGCTTATACAAAGGCAGCATACTCTACAACAGCTATATAGTATCCCACTGAATGAATGAAGTTGACTGAACTCTAACTGGTACTGCGGAGTACTCCATACAACTTCTTCCACGTTGGCACACTGTTCTTTTCTCTTAGGATGGGATATGGTGTTGCTAAAAAAAAGCCTGTGTGTTTGTTCCCTGGCAGGTTATTTGCTTTCCAAAGTGGAAGAAAAAGTTGGCTCCCCAGAACGTCCCCTCTCAGATCTGGGGCTCATAAGCTATCGCAGTTACTGGAAAGAAGTGCTTCTTCGTTACCTGCATAATTTCCAAGGCAAAGAGATTTCTATCAAAGGTTGGTTTTTGACTCTAGAATGGTTGTTACCCAAGATGTTAACTCCACTGAATATTTTAACGTTTCCACTTGGCCCTATTCATGCTTTGTAACCTGCAAAGATAATGCCCCATTCTGTGTTTTATCTGGACCTAACAGGAGGCCCACTGAATATGGGTCTTTGAACTTGATTTCTGTAGGGGCCAAGAGTGGTTTCTTGCTGTAATGTCTATTTTTGTAGTTATTTGGACTGGTCAAATGAATGCTTCATAAACTTTTTCTGAGCAGGTTGGGTTGAGTATCAAATGCTCCAACCATCTGGAGATCATTTGCCTATCCTGTAAGGGGGAGGGGTTTAGGAGGGGACTTGATCAGGGAGTCTGCATTTTGGCCAGGTTCTTAGTAGATCTTCTGTTTCAGAAATTAGCCAGGAGACAGCTGTGAATCCTGTGGACATTGTCAGCACTCTGCAAGCCCTTCAGATGCTCAAGTATTGGAAAGGAAAACACCTAGTTTTAAAGAGACAGGTAAGTTTTTATCAGCTCCTTGCACATTAATAAATGTCCCTGGAAGCCTAAACAGCAAAGTGGGGCCCTACTCACCCTAAGGGAAGGTAAGCTTCCCTTCTTAAAGGAGTTTGACTATGTGCATCTTTTTATATGGACTCTTTTCTTTAGCGTGCAGTGATGCCTCCATCGGCTTATCCTACCTTATCCTGTCAGAAGCTTTTGGTAGCTCCTGTCTCATTTGGATGGCACTAGTTAAGCAGCTCTATCTTATACAACACTTCTAGCATTCAATAATTTTCTTAGATTGGAGAAAATTACTCATCTGTAGAGTGGAATGAATAAACTCCAGGGCTTGTGAAAGTGGTTTTAAATTCCTTCCAGAAAGCTCTCTCAAATCCATTTTCAATTTTAAAAAAATATTTTTTTTATTGATTTCAGAGAGGAAGGGAGAGGGAGAGAAAGATAGAAACATCAATGATGAGAGAGAATCATTGATTAGCTGCCTCCTGCTTGTCCCCCATTGAGGATCGAACCTGCAACTTGGCATGTGCCCTGATGGGAAATGGAACTGTGACCCCTGGTTCATAGGTTGATGCTTATCCACTGAGCCACATAGGCTAGGCCATTTAAAATATTTTTAGTTGACTCATATTTATCATTAGGGAAGATGACTAATGATTTTCAGCTATTACTAAGGCTGTAGTAGGAAGAATGGATTTGCTAGTAAAGCATTTTGTAAGTTAAAGATAATTTTTTTACACCTTAGTATATTATTAAACCTTTCGTGGTTCCTTCTTTGCTAACAGTCATGTTGGAATTCATATATCATGCCATTTTAGTTTAATGTGTGTAATTTTTCCCATTTTTCTCCTCTAGGACCTGATTGATGAGTGGATAGCCAAAGAGGCCAAGAGATCCAATTCCAATAAAACCATGGATCCCAGCTGTTTAAAATGGACCCCTCCCAAGGGCACTTAAAGTGACCTGTTACCTGAGCCAGCGAACCCCAGCAGTAGGAATCCGTACCCTAGGGATCTGTCTGTCATTTCTGTTGCTCTTGTGATTGGCAAGTACAGTATCCTTTGGGAAGGCCATCCCCCTCAGGACTGTCCTGGCTCCGATCCTCGTGTACACTGCAGACGCTGGTTCTGAGGAACTGTTGTTTCGGCCTCAGTGAGGTTGCCCGGATGGGATCTATATTAGACTTGAGCGCAGGTCCCTCATAGCACTGACCCAAGGTGTTCTGTTTGGTCCCGTCCCTGTCCAGTCACCGGTTCTCTCCTCATGCTCTCTAGCCCCATGAGGTTGTGTTGTGTCTTCTAAACTTGTAATAGTGTTTCTTGCCGCCTGGTCGCCAGACCTCCAAATATAGTTGCCACTGCCGGGACCTTTCCAATTATTCCTTACATGTGT
Organism: Myotis daubentonii; assembly: GCF_963259705.1. Lineage (NCBI taxonomy): Eukaryota > Metazoa > Chordata > Mammalia > Chiroptera > Vespertilionidae > Myotis > Myotis daubentonii. Next base: position 46,304,037 of record NC_081855.1, on the reverse strand, counting down.
GTTTTGGCCGGGCAGGGAAGAGGTAACACTTCAGCGTGTGTGTGCTGGGAGGGGTCCATTCCTTTTGGGTTTCATCTCACTTGAAATATTTTCCTCCATTTTTATGGAAAGACTTGTTTTGATCAGTGTCAGGCTGACCAGAGCCAAATCCTTTTGAAGCTTCCCCCAGGGATTAGTCTTGAGAACAGCACATCCTCTATGTGAATGAGATGGAGAGAGGGAAGAGGCGGAGATTCTGTGCCGAGTTCACCTGTGGGCAGTGGGCCATGTCTTGGTGGAAGGGAATGAATGCTTTTTGCCTCACCAGAAAGTGCCCAATAGTAAATGTTTTCCTCCCTCCTGACTCCATGCCCCCATTATGTTGGCAGGTGCCAAAATAATTTCCCGTTCTCCATTTTATGCGGCATGTTGACTGGTTCATTAACTGCAAAACCATTTCACCAGTACCAGTCTGACCTAGCACACCTTTACTTCCACATAAGTTGCACTGATTTCTGTCTGAACATCCCTGGAGAAGTGGAAACTAATTGAAAGTATCTCCACCCATGACTCAGCAAGGTAGAATGGCCACCCGCCACAGTTTGCTTCTCTTTTCAGCAGTGCCTCACCCTCCCTCTAGGCTCAAGTGCTTATGCTCATCCAAGAACTCCTCCATTTCCTTTCTGGGATTTGCCACCGTCCCCTCTTCTCTGATCTCCTATCTTTGGTGGTATTGAAGTGAAGGAAGAAATGCTCCCTCTAATTTCTCTCTAGCCCATTATAACCTGCTATTTTGGGGCAGCTTTTGATGTGTGACATGTCACCCTTCCCAACTTGATCGCCTATAACACTGCTGTCTTCTTACGGAGCCCTCACCACAATCCCGACTCTGGTCATTTGTGCCTTTCTCTTGTCATCTCTGTACACTACTTAATATTCACTGTGGGTTGGGGGGAGCTCATTTTAAGCATGTTCAGTGGCAGCTCCCTGCCAGTTTCAGTGTCACTGTTAAAATTTATCCAAAAGCAACTTCACTGGGGGTTTTTAAAGGGTAAGGCCTTTTACTGAAGCTAACCCTTCCCCACATGTGGTAGAATGTGCTGTTCTATATCTACTCAATAAAGCATGTTCTCTGCTTATGTCTGTTTCACACAGGAGGTCTTATTACGAAACAGTGCAGCTCACCTGCCACTAATAGGAAATGCACTTGGGGTCTGTTTTCTCTAACGGTAAACTATCTGAGGGTGTGGTTTGTGGCTGTGGGATATCTTTTCTCTGTGATGCAGCCGATCTGCAGAGGTATGCTTACTCTGAACTTGTGCAGGTGGTGGAATAAATTCTCTGCCTTACTTTGGTTCCAACTAATAGGTATGTGTAGCAAGGACTAGTCAGTATTAGTCATTTTTTCATTAAGTTCATTTTCCTCTGATTTCAAGGGCAAATGACTCAGTAGGAAGTTAGGATAGATGGGCTACAATTAATTGATGCTTGTGGAAAGGTGGGAAGAGTTGTCTCCCTTCTCATCTCCAGCTCATTAGCCAATAGTGAGCTGTATCACCTCTAATCATTGACTCTCTCGGGTTGCATGATTCCTGAAAGTAGCTCTATTTTCCTGCAGCGTTTACCCAGTGCAGGGGAAGGGAGGTTGGGCACTTATCTCTATGATGGAAAGCAGGAGGGTGGGGTTTGTATTTGCTGGGGTGGTTTTGCTCACCATGGCCAGTAGTGGTGAGAACCCATCCCTGCGGGCAGCTAAGGGTCCTCCTTTGCAAGATTAAGAGTCCTGTGTGCCACTTATGAGGGGTGGAGGGTCGCACAAAGAGAAGCTTAAATAAAATGACGCTTAACATTTTTCTTAGTGTATGATGTGTGCCCAAATCTCACGGTTCTAAATATTTGCATCAAAGGGAAATTATGCTTTCACATTTTGAGACAATTGAAGTAGGTAATATTGACCATGGAAATAGAATGGTGAGAGGTCAAGGCACTTGAAGCTTTGTGCACAGTCCCGGTCCCCAACCTCTACTGATTGCCACCCCCCTTTCTTTACATAAGGATACAGTAAGTTCTCACTTAACATTATCAGTAGGTCCTGCGCCTTTAAGTGAAACGATGTTAACAAAACCAGTTGTACCATAGCTAATTGATATAAACAGAGTTAAGTTCCTGCCACATCTCGTCAACTTCCAACAAAACGACATTGAACGAAATGGTGTTATTCGAGGACCTACTATAAAAGGATTTCTCTGGTTTAAATCACAAGTATAGGAACGGTTTTCTTGTCAACTTGTAGGAAAACTGTCTATCCCCTCTGACTCCTTTTTTATCTGCACGAAAGAATCTCAGCTGCTTAGGCTCCTTCGTTAGAAGAGCAAGTCTGGCGTTATTGCTGCATCTGGGTCCTGACTAATCCTCTCCTAGTTAGATTTCCTTGCTTTAGCCACAAGCTCCCATGCTTCTAGTGGCTTCCACTGCAGAAAAAATAATGGAACTGGTGAAAACTTTTGGACAAAGGATGTTAGTTGATTCTATAAGCAGCAGGTGGGGGCCAGAGACCTAACCCAGGAAGTAGAAGCTGTGCCCATTCTGGCTCTGCTGCTGATTTAGGAATAAACTGTTCAGTAAGCCCTCCCTTTACATGGTTTCCTTCAGTCCTCACACAACTTCACTGCAAGGTGGGTATTCTGTCCCTTTTCCACGTGAGAAAATTGCAGCTCAGGTCTTGCTGCTGAGATGCAGCAACGGAATGAGAGCCCTGCTTCTCAGATTCCAAGTTCCATACTTGACAGTGCTGTCTGGTAGCCTCTGTTCCTGGCTTCCCATTTCTCCTCAGAGAATAGAGTCATTTAATTTTTAACATGGTGTGCCCTTGATCTAGCAAGATGATGCTTTGACTTGTCCTCAGCTTTGGTTTATCCCTTTCGTTCTGGGCAGGCCTAGCTGGGGTTAGGAATGTCCTCAAATGAAGTTCAAGGTCAAGATTGAAACTATATATGAAAAGCCAGTATAGGAAAATAGACTACAGCTTGCTTACAGTACACATTCCTCCTGGAATATGAAACAAGTGAGAAATGGCTTTTTAGAGCCAAGTGACTTTCAGGGTGGTCCTAAACACACCTGCCTGTCTTTGAAGAGCACGTGAGCAGCCAAATGACATTAAAGAGACTTTGTTTATGAGGGGTGCTATGATCAAGCACCTCAGCTCAGCAGTGATCCTTGCTTTTGAAAATGTAAGTATTGAGCCTTTTTAAAAATTCACATAATGAAACTGCACACATTCATGTATAGCTGAAAAATTGAGCCCTTGACGTCCATTCCTGGACCGGGGTTAGGAAATAAAGTACTCTGGTTTAAGAAAGCAGGGATCTGGCTCCTGCCTGCCTTCACAAACAAAGACACAGCTAGGTCTTGGTGTGTGCAGCCTCAGGTAACCCATTCAGTGAGGGAAAATGACAGGTAGGGAGAGGCCTGTCTCGCTGGCTTTGAACATTCGTTTCCTACAGCCTCGCAGGTGCACATATGCTCAAAACTCTGTACAGGGGTTTTGCTTGTTAATGGAAACTAAATGTGATGTGTGCTAGGAATTCTAGAATTTTAGAAGACATTTTAGCTATGCATTGGGATCATGCAATGACAGTTGGATCTCCACTGGTTTTACCTCAGCACCCTTTTTTTTTTTTTTTAAATATCTTTATTGATTTCAGAGAGGAAGGGAGAGGGAAAGAGATAGAAACATCAATGATGATATAGAATCACCGATTGGCTGCCTCCTGCATGCCCCCTACTGGGGATCAAGCCCGCAACGGAGGCATGTGCCCTTGACCAGAATCAAACCCGGGACCCTTCAGTCCACAGGCTGATGCTCTATCCACTGAGCCAAACCAGGTAGGGCGACCTCAGCACCTTTTGATACAGATTTGTGTGACATCCTCTTTCAGACTGCTTCCTAGTGTTGGGGGCAGTATAATTACCTACTTCCTTTGTGGCATCTTCAACGAATACCAATAAATGTTACTAAGGAAGAAACAAAGGACTGTCCAGTGATGAATAGTGTCCCCGGTGCTGAAATATCCTGCGTCTTGTGCAATACTTACAGATGCAGGTCATGCCACCACTGCTTCGGGGCTTGGGGGTTTGTTTATTTGTGCCCAAGAGGAGAAAATAACCTGTGCCATTGCACAACTTTAGCTCCATTGCCCTCAGATGATCTGTGTGAGATATAAACACCTTTGTTCTTGACAAACCATATTCATTCCAAGAAATTCGTCTTAACTGGGTATTTCTGGGAAGAGCTCACTTTATATTTACTCTGTTCTGATGTTATTAGAAACCTACACTCATCTCACAAAGGAGGTGCAGCACATCACCTCCAGAGATGGCCAATGTGTCCCATCTCCTGTGTGGGCTGGACTTCTGACTCATTAAATGTGGCAGAATAGCCCTAGCTGGTTTGGCTCAGTGGATACAACATCAGCCTGTGAACTGAAGGGTCCCAGGTCCCATTCCAGTCAAGGGCACATGCCTGGGTTGCGGGCTCCTGGGGGGTGGGGGGGTAGAGTAGAGGGGGAGGCAGCCAATCAGTGATTCTCATCATGGATGTTTCTCTCCCTCTCCCTTCCTCTCTGAAATCAATAAAAACATTTTTTTTAAAAAAATGTGGCAGAATAATATTCTGGTAGCTTCCACGTTTGCTCTTGGAAACCAGGTGACATATTCCCAAACCAGAAGCTTGAGTTGAACTGAATGTTTTGTGAGGGACTAAATAAGAGAGACCATTTGTAGAACTGAATGCTACAGCCAGCAGCACCAAAAATCCAAATGACATCCTCCCAGCGGAACACAGCCTCCCCTGCTGATACCTTATGGTACAGAAACATCCAGCTGAGTCCTGCCAACCTAGAGAATTGTGAGAAACGCTGTTTTAAGCCATTAATGGTCTTCGGATGGTTTGATAACAGCAGTAGGTAAGTCAAAGAAGAGGACTGTTGAAACTAAAGGGCTGGGACTCAGTTTGGCCTTATCAGTTCCATTAACTGCTTGCCTGTGATTGGAAGCCAGATGTGCCCAGAAAAGGGACACCACCTTGTCTAAATCCAGGGGGCACTATTCATATTCCATTTAATGGCCCTCAGAGCCACTGCAGCCCCTTTGTTCATTCAGCACATCTCAGCTTGTCAGTCAGATTGCTTCTGAGCCCCTGCCTGGCCTTGGAATTCTTGGCTACCTCCTTGTGGAAGTGGATCAGGAAAAGTGACTGTTCTACCATCAAGACATGGCTGGTCACTTTCCTGCTCAAGAATTGACCTGGCTTCCCATTGCTCATTGGATTAAGTTCTCATTCTGGCTTTCAGGTTTTCCCCTGAGCTGGCTCAATCTAACAGTGTTCATCATTCCCCTACACACAGACTCACTGCAACCAGACCAGTCTCAGCCCCTTTCCTGCTTCTACTGGGAAAGCCTCCAGCTTCCCCGGAAGTGTGTCCATTAGACACAAAGTAGTACTATCGGCAAAGGGGATACTGGGAAACACCAAGTTGAAGTTGGATATCAGTATGTTCCTTGTTTCCATGGTTTTTCAAAGCCTCCCTCTGGGGGTTTCCATGAGGAAGAGACAGAATGTAACATTTCCTGGAGTGATCTGATCTGGGGGAGCCTCTTTTTTTTTTTTTTTTAAGTGATGAGTTTTTTTATTGAGGTAAAATTCACATAACATAACAATTAACCATTTTAAAGTGAACAGTTCAGTAGCATTTAGTACATCCCAATGTCGTCCAAGCTTGGCCTCTATCTAGTTCCCAAACATTTTCCTCATTCCCAGGGGCGGGGGGGTGGGGGGGGGCATACTCTTTAATGGGTGTGGAGTTTCCTCTTGGGATATACTTTCTTTTTTTTTTTTAATATTTTTTTATTGATTTCAGAGAGGGAGAGATCAATGATGAGAGAAAATCATTGAGCGGCTGCCTCCTGAACACCCCCTACTGGGGATCGAGCCTGCAACCAGGGCATGTGCCCTGGAAAGAGCCTCTTGAGAGACCAGAATGCTGGGGTTGGGTGTGGGGGAGGGTGGCGGCAGACTTTTGGAACTTAACCTACATGATCAACCAACTGAGCCACACCAGCCAGGGCTCATCTTCCCTTCCTTTTTTTTTTTTTTTTTTTAAATATATTTTATTGATTTTTCACAGAGAGGAAGGGAGAGGGATAGAGGGTTAGAAACATCGATGAGAGAGGAACATCGATCAGCTGCCTCCTGCACATCTCCTACTGGGGACGTGCCCGCAACCAAGGTATATGCCCTTGACCAGGATCGAACCTGGGACCTTTCAGTCTGCAGGCCGATGCTCTATCCACTGAGTCAAACCAGTTAGGGCTTCCCTTCTTTTTAAGTAGCTTAGTGCCACCCTGTCCCCCCAAGAATCAGATCCCCTAAAACATCACCCAGTTCCTTCTTTTTGGAGAGGGACACAGATGGTCAGTGTTATGTAGCCTAGTGAACTGATGAGCCTCCTTTCCTGCTGAACCCACAGAGCTCCCAACTCATTCAACACCTTGACGTTTATTACCTAAGCGTGCCCTCTAGGAGTTGACTGTGGTTGATAGGCCCCTTTCTAAGCACCCTGGGGTCCTCTGTGTCTCACCTGCCTATAAACCACAGGGACAATGGTCTCCCCATCGACTGGGGGGGCGGGGGGGAGGGTTTCACTCCTCTGGAGCTCGTTTGAATGCCCAGGGAATGACTGAGTGCCCGTGTCCCCATAGCCCAGCAGTTACCCTCTACAAGAGAATGGATGAAGGACGGGGGATCCAATTCTCCAACTCAGAAGACACATGGATTTGGGTCCTTGAGATCATGGCTGAGTCGGCAGAGTGTGTCTGCGTTCAGGCTGGGGCTGTTGCCCTTACCTGTGTTGCAAACCTGTTTTCCCATTCAAGGGTGGGGGCCAGGACTGTTAGTATTGCCCTTCGCAATTCTGGGAAAGGCCTGGCCTGCTGATGTGACAAACTGCTGGGCATGGTGCAGAGCCCAGGCCACTTCTGCCTTCTGCCCTGTACTAGAGAAGAAGCCATCACTGTCCATTCATTTATTGAGCCCCTACTATGTTCTGGGCATAGGAGATAGAGAAGGGGTGGGGGTGGGGTGGGGGGCAGACTCATCCTGCTACGCAATGAAATAACTGAGGGAGGACAAGGTCACTCCAGCATGAGACTGACAACAGTGCCCGTTTATGCACGACGGCTTCTTGAGCCCGAGAGTCCTGGAAGGAGCCCCACGGTGTTCACTGCGAGCCTCGCGGGACATGCTGGTGTTGAGCACAGGACAGACACAGAGAAGAGAGCTGGCCTGGCCGGCTCGTCAGCTGTAGCGTCCAGGTACGGAGGAGGGTTTTCATCCTCTGGGGAGCATGGGATGGGGGCTCTCACTCTGGCCCGTGGTCCTCATCCTCTGCCTGGGAAGAGTTTTGTACATGGACGGTGGTTAAGGGAGGGTTGCCTGGCTCCTCCACCCTTGGAGCCTTCCCTAGTCACTCCACACAAGGCCCTCCATGTGCCTAATTCATGTTTCTGGCTGTAGATATCTGGGGTGACCCCATTACAGACTCACCTGCCATATCTTGTTATTCAGTCGTATGTGCCTCAAGAGCATGGACAGAGCCAACCCTCCGTTATCCTTGTAAAGGAAGGGAAGTGGTAAGCCAGTACTTAAAATCCCAAAGGCCCTCCTGGGGGTATGGAAAGTGCCTTGGTCAGGGAAACAGGAGGCACAGCTTTTAGTTCTGGCTCTGCTACCGGCTCACTGAAAGATGACGTGGCATTCTGCCCGCATTCTGCATGAGGGACATTCATTTCCATGTTGGTATCGGGGTGACTCCCATGGCCCTTCAAATGGAATGGCTCAAACACTTAGAAAAAAATCTTGGAGGAAAATAGAAGATTTCCCCCGTCTTTATGGCCAAGAGCCTATGTTGGAAGGAGTAGGTGTTCTGTTAGGAAAGTGAGTGACCTACTACCTGACTGTGGGAGGGTTTCCACTCTAGGGACCCCAGCCATGGGACCCAGGAGAACAGTGTGGTGTGCCAAGGGTAGCATCATGCCCACGCCAGGGAGACTAGCTCCGTCTGGGTAGGGCAGGTGGTCAGGAAAGGAGAGATGGGGCTAGAAGTTAAGTCAGTGAGGGCAGCCCCGAAGGATGTGGGTGAGTCCTTAGGGCATTGGTCTTGATCCTGAGAGCACTGGGGGTAAAGGGTGGGAAGATAGAGGATGGGTAAATGATGGTTGTTTTCTTTTGGTTTTGTTTTTCCTTTTCACCAAAGAGTTCTAGGCTGCTCCGATTTGCACTTTTAAGATCCTTGAGGGTGCAAGGTGGGGAATTGATTAGTTTTTCCAATTCTAGGCTTTAGGTAAAAATTCCCCAAGGCAATTTTGAACCTTTGGCAAAACCGGCTTCCTTATCCCTGCACCTACTCCCTAGGCACGCACAGACCACCAGGTCTGAGGAAACAACCAGGGAGCCGAGCATGTGGCCAAACCACGGCTGGCCCCACCCTTGGCGATGCCAGCCTGGCATGTGCGCCCTTGGCCAGAGATCCTCCCCCACCTCCCTGACTTGTTAGAGGCCAGGATGACTCAACCCTCCCCAGGGAGCACGTTGAGGGCAAGGTCTGGCCAACACTCACCCATTTTTCTCTTTGGTTGGATAGGAGGTATTCCTGGAAAAGAGGAAAGAAGGAATGAGGGCTGCACCACTTCCCTGGGGCTGGGTGAGGTGGGGAGGGCTCATGGCTCTTTGGGGCTCGGTGCCTGTGTTGGGTCTTCAGTGGAACTGCAGACACTCCCCACTGTCCTCATGTGGCTGAGCTGCTTGGCTGCTCCTGCGGGAGGCAGAGTGGAGGAGTGGGAAGTCATTGGCACCTGGCACCGCCTGGGCATCTGTGCAAAAACATTGAACTTACCTGAACCTTAGTTTCCTCACTCATGCTGAAGGGACTATTCTGAGATTTAATCACATGTGAGCATAGTAGGTGCTCAATAAATATTTCTCTTATACTCCCATCCCCTGCTTCCCATGGGTTGTTGGATTTGCAAGAGAACTCTGAAATGGTCTAAAATTCATTTTATTGAGGAAACTAAGGCCAAAAGTGTTTGGTAACAAGTTGGTTTTCTCTATTTTTATATTTTTTATTATAAAAGCAGTCTTTGAATACTTGCCCACTATAAAAAGAATTATGTAATGGAGAGGCTTGTATAGTAAAAATTAAAGTCCCTCTCTACTCTCTCTCCCTCATCTCCACTTCCTGTCCTAGATATATATATATCATCACTGTTGACAATTTGATAATCATCCTCCTAGAATGTTCCCTATGCATGTGTATGTATGTTTGTATGTCATTTTTTAAAAAACAAGTAGGTTCCTGTCATACATGTTGTTATATAACTTGCTTTTTCCACTTAACCAGTATCTTGGAGAACTTTCTGTAACTTCCCACAGGTCTGCCTCATCCTTTTCTATGGCCACAACGGCTATATATGGATGTGCCTAATATATTTTGACCAGGAAGCTAGGCTTCTGGCTCAGTAAATCTGGCTCTAGAGGATGCAAAGCATTTGCCTCTGCCCTTAGGGTGACTATATTCTCCTACTGAAGGCTTTTATGTTATTTCTAAATTCTTGCCATTGCAGACATGTTGTCAATGAATGCTCAGGTACAACCTCAGGGCTACGTATTTCTACTTGATAGATTCCCTGATGTGCATTCCAACTTCGAGGACTATTGTCAACATTTCCTCTAAATCAGTGATTCTCAACCTTCCTAATGCCGCGACCCTTTAATACAGTTCCTCATGTTGTGGTGACCCCCAATTTCATTGTTACAAATTGAACATAATTAAAGCATAGTGATTAATCACAAAAACAATATGTAATTATATATGTGTATGTGTTTTCCAACGGTCTTAGGCGACCCCTATGAAAGGGTCATTCGACCCCCAAAGGGGTCGCGACCCACAGGTTGAGAACCGCTGCTCTAAATAGACAGGTTATAAAGTGCTAGGCCTTTCATACCCTCACCAACACCACTTAAAAATATACATATAATGTTAACAATAAGAAAAAAAAACTGCTCTCTGTCCAGACTAATATCCTTGTCCCCCCAGGACATGACTCCCACATTGAGGGCCCTCTCAGGGAACGCAGGTTCATTTTAATAACTCTATTGGAGCCCGGCCAGCGTGGCTCAGTGGTTGAGCATCAACCTATGAACCAGGAGGCCACGGTTCAATTCCCGGTCATGGCATATGCCAGGGTTGCTGGCTCGATCCCCAGCATGGGGTGTGTAAGAGGCACCCGATCAATGGTTCTCTCTCATCATTGATGTTTCTCTCTCTCTCTCCCTCTCCCTTCCTCTCTGAAAACAATAAAAATATTTTTTAAAAAATTCATTCTATCGGAAACAAATAGAACTAGAAAGCTTGGACTGTGGCTTGGGTCACATCTAGTCGCTGATCTGTAGCTCCAAATCCATCCACAGTATCAAAGGTAATGACACCAGAGGGTGCAAAACATTGACTTCTACTCTTAGGGTGCCTATATTCCCATATGCCAGAGACATCCCAAGTTTACCTGGTGTAGTTAACACTTCTAGTGTCCTGGTTTGGATCATTTATGTGGACACTCTACCCGACCCCATCGCATGAGCGACCCCTACTGGCCTGGAAGCTAGGAGCCGGCTTGGTGAACCAACCCACTCAGAACCACTCCTCCAGGGGCTGCCCGCCTTTGTCGCTCACCTCCTGCCTGCTTCCCCATCAGCGGAAAGAACTGGCTGGCTTTGTCCCTCTTCACCTCCTGAAGCTGGAGCTGAATGCTGGGGGCAACGCCTTCCCGAAAAGGCAGAGAGTTTGTCAGAGCGAGGGGAAGGCTGGCGGGGAGAAGGTTTCAGTGACATTTGCTCTGTGCTGGCTCAGGGTTCTTTTGCATGTATTACACAATATTATGCAGTAATAATTTAGAGTCAACGTTTCACCTACTGTGTTCCTAGCTCTGTTCTAAGCACTTTAACATTAATTCTCTTTGATCCTCACCAAAACACCATGATGTAAGTACTATTATTGCACCATTTCATTTTTTTAAATATATTTTTATTGATTTCAGAGAGGAAGGGAGAGGGAGAGATAAAAACATCAATGATGAGAGAGAATCCTTGATCAGCTGCCTCCTGCACGCCCCATCCTGGGGATGGAGCCCACAATCGGGCATGTGTCCTGACCAGGAATTGAACCGTGACCTCCTGGTTCATAGATCGATGCTCAACCACTGAGCCACGCCAGCCGGGCATTGTCACCATGTTACAGATGAAAGCGCAGAGAGATTAAGTCATTTGTCCAAGGTCACCAGCTAGGAAGTGAGAGCGGCTCCAGGACTTGAAGCCGTCACCTGCCTCAGAGGCTCAAACACAACAGCATAATTTCGTTTACTCGTCACAGCCACCATATGAAGCAGGGACTATAAGTAATTCCCATTTTGTAGATGGAGGATAAGTGATTTGTCCAAGATCACACAGGAAGTGGTAGAGCTAGGATTGAAACTCAGGCAGTCTGGCTCCAGAGCCTGGATTCTGCTCCACCTGGGGGCATGTCCCCAACATAGACAAGGAGGGGCCGCTGAGGGACTCAGGGTGGGCACCCCGTGGGCAAGGTGAGACTGCTTCCCCTCCCAACCCCACCCTGGTCTCCTTTCTTCCTCGGGCAATCTCTTTCCCCGCCCCGCCCTTGCCCCAGATTCACCCTGCCCTAGAGCCTGGGCCTCCCATGAGGAACGGCCTGTGGCCTGGGGTAGAGGCCACTACTTTGGGCAAAGACATTTTCTTTCTTGATCTAATGTGGTGAAAGTTCTGGACCAAGGGCTATGGATTGAAGTCATTCCTCCATTAGCCTTGGCCAAATTCTCTCCTTCTGTGGCCCCTGCTAAGAGGGGGAGAGGCTCACTGGTGGGAGTGTGACAGTGGGTGACATTCATTAGAACTTCTTCATGTCTCTGCATCCCCGGTGCCTGGCACAGCGCCTGGCAGACAGATGCTCAGCCCGTGTGGGTTAAAGAACACTGAACAAGGGCCTTTCTCTGACAGTGGGAAGAGGGAAGAGGATGGGGTCTCCTTTTCCAGGAAGGCTGAAGACAGGGCGAGCGAGCAAAGTGATGAAGCACCTGCCAGGAGGCTGGGAGCCTGGGGAGCAGGGGGATGGGGGCTCCCTCTTCCATCCCCAGTTTCCCCAGGGGTAGCGCTGGCGCTCCAGGAACCAGCAGGGATCTGGCTGGGGTGCAGAAAACCCCTATTCCTCACATAGTTTGTTTCGTCCCAACTTTTAGGACCAGAGCGGATTTTCTTCTAAGACGTGGACCAATTCAGTCCCTTCCCATCTGTCTCCTCCCCCGGACGTCAGTGGCTGGGGCAGCTTCTCGACTGGAGTCGCCCGGCCTGGCCTGGCCAGGAACCAGAATAGTCTCTCGGGAGATTTGGAGCCATTTCTGGAAAGCTCATGAAAACCACTGTGCCCTGGTAAGAGGCGGCCATCGAATACAAGCTGGGGAGAAGGGCTATTTATAAACTAACGCTCACCTTTCCCTCACCCACTGGGTTTGGGGGGGGGGGGTGGTTCCTAGGAGACATCCTTCACTTTCACTGGGGAAGGACTCCTGCCCCCCTCTAAGCCCTCTCCTTATCCATTTAACCCAGTGGTCGGCAAACTGCGGCTCGCGAGCCACATGCGGCTCTTTGGCCCCTTGAGCGTGGCTCTTCCACAAAATTCTGACTTCTGTGCATGGGCCACGAAGTTTCAATCACACTGGACGTGCGCGCGCCCGCACGTGGCATTTTGTGGAAGAGCCACACTCAAGGGGCCACAGAGCCGCATGTGGCTCTCGAGCCGAAGTTTGCCGACCACTGATTTAACCCAATCACCCTTGAAAACACTGAGGGAAAACTGCAGGCAGGGAGCCTGGGAGCTGGGGAGGGGATTGGATGGCCCCGGGCAGTGCCTCCATCCCTCCCTTCACCACACTCGTCTTAATGGTTCCCGTATTCCAAGCCCTGTGTCTAGGGAAGCAGGGGGATGGGATGCTAATTGAGAATAAAGGAGAATAAGCCGGAGACCAGCTGCCCAGTGAGGTGCTTGCAGGTGGGAAGCGAGCGGTACCAGTTGAAGTTGATGATGTTCCATGTGGCTGCGTAGGGAGCCCCCGTCACAGCACGGCTGCCCTATGCCTGGGGCAGGTCCCCTGATGTTTGGCACAGACTCCGTAAGCTTGAAAAATGCCGTCAGGGTCAGGGTATTTCCCCCCATCTTTTCGGTGAGGAAACTGATCTCCAAAGAGCAGCAGTGACCTTCCCAAGGTCACACGATGTCCGTGGAGAAGCGGAGACTTGAACCCAGGCCTCCCCATCCTTTTGTCTTCTCAACGGCACACACTTCTACGCTCAAACCAGGAAGGGAACCTACCACGAATGGCTGTTCCTTCGATGGCTGTTCCTGTGGCCCGTGTCCTCCCCATCCTGGGACTGGGAGGAGTCAGGCCTGGCCTTGTCCCACTGTCCATCCTCCTGGAAGCCTTCCCTGAGCACCAGTCCTGCCTTCCGGTCTGGTGGCCTCTCCCCCATCTGCCTAGAAGCTCCCCAAGGTCAGGACCTTTGTCTCCCCTACCACATGGGGTGGGACACAGGTGCTAGGTCCCAAACCTCTTGATTTCTCCCCAGCGTTTGTCAGGGAATGAGAGTTCTACGTGTGAGACAAAACAGGGATCCTGCCCAAGTTGCTTCCTTTGAAATTCTGAAAATATCCTCTGAGACCCAGACACATAGTCAGACCTTGGGCAAGGGGTGCAGCTGTGCTTTTGAAAGTGTGTGACCTTGGACAAACGACCTGACTTTTCTGTGTCCAAGTTTCCTTACCTATGAAATGGTACTTTCCCCATAAAGTGGATATGAGAATTAAATGGGTTAATGTTTATGAGGCATTTAGGACATATATGTCAAATAGGTGTTAAATAGGTTCTCTCTCCCTCTCTCTCTCTTTCTCCCCCCCCCCCCCCCCCCAGGCATGTGTCCCTTTAGAGCTCAGTCAGGCCAGGGGCCATGGCCTTGAACCTACCTACAGAGGGGAATCGGACCACCTGCCTTGCAGTGACAGCCTGCTCTCCCCTCAACCACAGATCACCCCCTGCCTTTCCCCAAAGTTACCTCCAGGGTCACGGTTACCAAAGACCCTGCTTCAGTGCCACCGGGTGCCAGTTTCTTGTCACCTGCCCGGGTGCAGGCAGACAGCCCCGTCAGGAGGAGCAGGGCGAGGCAGAGCGGCATGGTGAGTGCAGCTCTGTGCTGGGACCCTCTGGGAGTCCCTCTCAGCTGGCAGGGCCGCCTCCAGCAGGCCAGTCCTCCCTCTGGCTCCTTTGTAGGTGAGGGAGGCTCCACCTGCTCCGTCTTCCTCCAGCTTATCGGCCCTCCCAGGGACATTTCCTGTGACTCCCCTCCCTCCCAGCTGGAAAGGCCAATGATATCGGAGGAGGGACCAGCCCTCCTGCGCCACCGCCCCCAGCACCTGACCCCAGGGCTTAGCGCTCTGATGCCACAGCCGCCTCACCCTCACCGTTGCCTGCTTTCCCTCTGGTGGCAGGTGCACAAGGGGGCAGTGTGTGGGACCTGTGCTTCCAGCTTCCTGACTGCAAGCCCGGGCCTTGTCACCTTGGAAATGGGAGGGGAACTGGGTGGCTCCTCCCTTCCAGGTGCTCTGCCCCGCCCTGAGAGAGGCCTCTCCCCAGAACTTAGCTCGTGTCCCACCCCTGTCTCCCCACTTCCTCAGTGTCCCCTTCTGCCAATAGTCCCATGTGCACACAGGAACACAGGGCTTGCCCTGAGAGAAATAACACAGTGCTTAGCGAAATGAGGCTCCTCACAAGTGGGAACTGGGATTTGCCAGAGAAATGGCTTCCTGCTCGTGTCCTCGGCTCTAAGCTACCTTCCCACTGTTGCCAAAGTGATCTTTCCAAAGCCCTACCTCCAGCTGTTTCTCCTGCTCACATACTTCCAACGTCTCCCCATTGCCCTCAGCATAAAGTTCAAGTTCCCTAATTTGGCACTCAAGGCCCTTCTTCACTTAGTTCTGCCCTGCCTCCCATCCATCATCCATCCATCCATCCATCCATCCATCCATCCATCCATCCGTGTAGAACAAGGGACCTGCGGTCAGAGAGACCTGAATTCCAGTCCTAGCTCCCCCACTAAGTAGCTGTGTGACCTTAGGCACATTACTTAGCCCCTTCAAATCTTAGAATCCTCATCTGTAAAACGAGATTAATAATAGCACTTATTTCCCAAGCTGTTCGAGGATGAAACGAGATAATTCATGTGAAGCACTTAGCACAGTGTGTGATGGTAAATATTTAATACCTGTTAACTATTATTCCCGTTGTAATTGTGGACACTGGGCGAGGCACTCGGCCACAGAAGAGGAATCAGCCGCCTTCTCTGTTTTACAGCATCTCACAGGCCAGGAGAGGGAACCTCTGGTTGGCAGCTAAGCTGTGTTCAGTTAGTGCTGGCATAGAGATGGGAGCCGGGAAGGGTGCGTCCCCTCCCAGTTTGCCCCATAGCCATTCCCTGCCCCGGGATAGGTGAGATTTTTCACCCCCACACTTTGGCCTTTGGCTGTTGCCTCTGCCTGGATCTCCCTTTCCACCTGGTGAACTCCCACCCATCCTTAAAGGTCCAGCTTATGGCTATCTCCTCAGTAGGGTTTTTCTGCCTCTATTCCTAACTCCTGCAAGAATTATTTGGCCCCTTTCCTGGGCTTTCCCAAGTAGCTCTGATTTGTATATACCTCTCAGCTCTCCTTCACTCTCAGGCTGTGTCCTGAGCAGAAGTAGGTGCCAAGAACAAGAATGGAGGCAAAACCAGCCCCTGCTCGGCCCACGGAGCTGCACAGCCTGGTGCCAGCCTGCCAGCCCCTGAAAGAAGGTGCTTTGCTCTATTTCTCCCAGAGGGCCAGTGGGTCTGCCAGATGGGCAGGTGATCATGCCAAGAGCTCTCTGAGAGTGGGCTGTCATACATGTGTACCTGGCACACAGTAGGTCCTTAAGAAACATGCAGTCTTTCTGAGCTCAGGCCAGTGAAGGCAGCGATGAATAAGGGCAAGTATGGAGGTCTGAGGGCGGATAACCATACACACACCTCCTTCCTCCCTTCCAGGAATTTCTTGGGTGGATCCCAAACCTGATGGCTGCAATTTCTAAAATGCAGATCCCCCGGCCTGGCCCTACTCGACACAGCCAGGCCTGGTCTGTGGGTCTGTCTCAACATTCCAGGTGACAGTCACTCCGCCGCCCATAGCACTTCCCAAAGGCAGCCTGCTTACTCCCTCACACTCCACTTGGATGGTTTTGCTTTTCATCACCTTTATGTTACAGATGTGGACACGGAGCGGGCTGGGCTGGCTCTAAGTTACACTGAGAATTGGTGGCAGACGAGAGGCCCCAGTGGGCGGCTTCCCACCTCCCACTGAGGCCGCTGCCCACAAGAGCAAGCAACACAGGGCAGAGTAACAGCCTTAGTCTCTGCTGGGGGAGATGGCCACATGGCCAACCGGTGACCTTGGCACCCAAGGGGCATCTCTGAGCCTGTTTCTCCATTTGCAAATTGGGGCCACCCTTCACTGGGTGGTGGTCAAGATTTCACGAATTCTCACCCGTCAATAGCTCAGCACAGGGCACAGAGTATGTGCTCAATTAATCCTCACTTCATGCTTGTGATTATTTGACCTCTGGAACCCTGGGCCTCAGAGCCGGTTTCCTGGCCCCGCCAGCGCAGGAACCATCCCGCGTGGGGACAGGATGTGGTGGGTGCACAGTGGAGAGGTGGCAGGGGCCTTGGGGCAGAGGAAAGGGAGGTGGGAAGAAGGGAGAGAAAATCCCAAAGATCCGGAAGGCCGGGAGGGACGCGAGGCCCGGGATGGAAACCGCGGCTATTTACGGCACTGCCCTGGGGCTGCGGTCGGGCTGGCGCTCGCAGCCCTGGCGTTGGAGCCCGCCGCCCCGCCCGGTGCCCTCGGCCACCCGGGCATGGCCCTGGCCGGCGTGCCCCGCCTCGCTCCGTCCACGTCCACGCAGCCCTGGCGGGGTGGCTCGGGCCCCGCAGCCAGGGAGGGAGGGGACCCTTGGCTGGCTGCTGGCGGGCGCGGGAGGGCGTGATGAGCCCCCGGGCAGGCTGGGCCTGGGGCGGGCGAGGTCCTTCGAGGCGGGTGCGCCTGGGAGGCGCAGGGTCTGGCCGCGGGGTGGGTCGCGGCGTGGCGCCCCGGGCGCTGGGTGGGCGCTCTGGATTGCCAAAGGCTGCGGTTTGGCTAAGCTTGCGGAGCCGAGAGGAGACTGGGCGCAGGAGGAAAGGAGCTTTTTTAAAAGCGGGGAGAGAACGGAGAAGAGGGAGACGCGAGGAGCGAGGGCGGGATGCGGGCAGGAAGCTGGCGTTTCCTGAGCGCCCGCTCTGCCCCAAGTAGGTGGGTCGGTCGCCCATTTCCCCGGTGGGCGCGGGGAGGGCGCGCGCCTTGGATGCGGCCACCAGCTACCAAGTGGCCGATGGGGATGCGAACCGCTCTGCCGCCCACCGGGCGGTTTCACCTTGAGAAACGCCAACGCGAGCGAGAGGGGCGTGGCGGGGCCGGACGGAGGAAGTCGGGGGGCTGGAGGGGGACGCAGGAGGGCGGGGCGCCTGTGAGGGGTCGTGGCTGCCGGGTGGGGACCCTGGAGGGGAGGGAGCCGCTGTCTGGCCGAGGTCTGGGTCCCACCACCCAGAGGGCGCCACAGAGGCCCCGCTTCACTCCTGCGCGGCCTTTCAGCGCCCCCGCGTGGGAGCTCCTGAGCCCGATTCCCCTCCTAGAACTCGGAGTTGGCGGATCCAGGCGGGGCCAGAGCGGGTGGTGGACTGGGCCATCAGGACGCCGGGTGGGTAGCCTTTTGCGGGCGGGCCGCCGCGGTCCCCCCTAGAGGGTGGGATAAAAGTGCCCTGGGGTGAGTGTTGGCACAATAGCCTTTGCCCCCTGTGCTTGGACCCTTCCAGCCGCAATGGCTAAGGCCTCTGAAAAAGGCAGCCTCTCCCCCATCTTTGAGGTTATATTCATGCATTTATTCAGTGATTCTGGATTTCCTGAGCACTTTACATCATGGGAGTTGCCCGGGAACAGAGATGAAAAACAGACAAGCGTTGTAACTGTTAACACGGGTGGAAAGTGCCTGGCAGGGCATTTGGGGAGAAACAAAGAGTCCTGCCCTTACCCATGTCTGCATTGCGGGGCACTTGTCCCAGACAGAACCCTGAGTTGGGAAAGCGGGTCTCTGCACCCAGAGTGCTAGGGAGCACACGGAGCTGCTGCCCTCTGTGCCCAGACACTGTGTGGGCAGATTTCTCTGCCACAGCTGTGACAGATGATCAGGCCTTGCTTTGGGCATTTCTAGCCCCTCAGTTATGCCTGGACTATCTCTGGGAGGGTCTGAAGGAATCAACCGGTTTCAGAAAGAAATTCTCTGTCCTGAGAATGATTCAAAACAGTCCCTGACCTTGCCTTTGTCACCAGGCACCTCCCCCACCATCAAAGGGCCCTGGGAGCTACTCACCCTGCCTCCCTTCTCCATCACCTTTCTCCATGTGGCCTGGACCCACCCACCCCGTCCTTTTGCAATTAGGCTCTATAGCAGTGGTTCTCAACCTCATCATTAGTAACAAAGAAACAGAATTTCCAGAGGATGAGGCCCAGAAATCAGGATTTTAACTAGATTCCCAGGTGATTCGAATGTGCAGCCAAGGTTGAGAGCCACTGCTCTATAGGGAAAGACTGAGTGTGCACAGTTGGGGGTATTTGCCCACAAGAAGGATGTAAGTCAATAGAAGTGAGGCACAGCATAGTGGCTAAGAGTAAGCTTGCCGCGCCAGCACAGCCAGGTTCGGTGAGCCTGAGAGGGGGCGGTGAAGGACTAGAAAAGACAGACGAGAGAAGAAAGCTGGGCCTAGGTAGGGCGCTGCCCTCTCTGATGGAGAGACAGCGCCTCGGCCTTCAAGCCACGTCTCTATTTTATAGCCGGTTCCACGCGGTTACAGAGTAGGGGCAAGGGCACAACGTTCTCGTGGGTGTCGAATCTACTCAGTCACACGCACCTGACCAAGCTTTGCTGACTTGCTGCGCCTCAGGCAGCCTGCACCACTCAGCCCCCTGGGAGCCGCTCTCCACAGTAAGACGCTGGGTTCCCATTCTGAGCCCACCACTTACCTCTGTGCGACCTCAGGCTTTCTGAACGTCCCTTACCTCATCCAGGGGCAGGGGCAGGAGCAGACTCACTTCAAAAGGCCGTTGAGACGTTTAAAGGCTGTTGAGATGATGTAGAAAAGAACTTAGGGCAGCGTCTAGCACATCGCAGGCTCTTAATAGATGATAGCAATGGTTATTGCTGTTTAGTTAAACGGTAACACTCATCCATATTTTACAGGAAAGCCCAGATGAAGGAAACGCATGTTAAGCATTCCTTGATATGTTGCCATCGGCTGAGCGTTTCCCAAGGAGACGCATTGGTCTCTCCATCAGACTAGGCGCTCCCTGCGGCCAAGTCTCTTAGACAAGGCTCGGGGTGCAGGAGCTTCAGGCCTGAGGGCCAAGGAAGGTGTGTGGAGCCCCTCTTGCTGGGGATTGTGGCTCTGGTCCTGCCCCTTCCTGAAATGGGGAGGTGAGGAAGTTTCTCTCGGAGTGCTTGCTTCTCCCGGGGTCTGTGTGCAATCAAGGCACCCGGCGTCTGACCCCATCCATTAGCGCGGGAGGCGCTCTTGACGAAAACCTGCCTTCTCTTTCTGGAGTGTGGGGAAGAGTGAGCTGCTAATTGAAGTGTAATTAGAATGCACTGTCCTTGGTCTACCAAGTGGAGCTTCCAGACCCCCTGTCTGCAGAACAGTGTGTTTCTCGTGTCCGGAGGACTCTGGAGCCAGCCAGGCCGAGACAGCTCCCACGGGTCGGGTCGCTGGGCCGGCTGGGCTGGGCATGAGGCTCAGGATTAACTCCTGTCGCCCTCTCTCTGACCATTGTCTGGAGCCCTTGAGCTGATGGAGCTCACAGGGGAGCGCTGAGTTCAGTGAGACCCTGTGCAGGCTGCTGGGACCTGGGGAGGGAAGCGACAAGGCCTCGAGTGCCAGGCTGGGTGTATGGACTTTATCCAGCAGACACTGGGGAGTCACTGGAGGTTTTAGAACGAGGGACTTAAGTGGGGTTTTCCCCTTCAAAGTTTCCCAAACCCTCTTCCCCTCAACAAGGTGATGGTGAGGAGGGGCTGGGAGTGGGGAGGCACTGGGGATGGGGGAGCCTTTTAGGAGGTGATAGTGATAGTCTGGAGGTGACATGGCGGGCCTGGGCTGGTGGGAAGAGGGCTGTCACTGCAGAGGGTGTCAGCAGGTCTGAGAGCTGGAGGGATGGGGAGAGGGAGGCTCTGGGAAGAGCTGGTAAGGGGTCAATGTGGACAATCTGACAGTTTGAAGGTCTTAATGTCCAAGGGGTGGACCAGGAGGTGCTTGAAGCTCAGGGACAAGGTTATAGAGCTTTAAGGAGGTCAGTGGGCTGGGATGATGAAGTGAGGGGAGACCGAGCTATCCCAGGGAAATTGAGAATAAAAGGGTTGAAGCTGCAGATCTGAGCAGCCTCAATATTGAAGAGGCAGGTGATGAACAAGGGGGTGGGGTGAGAGCGACTGAAAAGCAGCAGTGAGAAGGATGGGTGCCTCAGGAGAGGGGACCAAGTGCAGACATCAACGAGGGAGATGCGTATAACGGTACACACATCGATGGACAAACACGTATATTGTAGCGACTGGGACTAGCACTGGCAGAACACACATGGGTGGTCGGCAGTGGTTACTTCCGAGATGGTCAGTAGGTAAAGACAGGGCTCCATCATCTATGCCAGTGGTTCTCAACCTTCCTCATGCCGCGACCCTTTAATACAGCTCCTCATGTTGTGGTGACCCCCAATTTCATTGTTACAAATTGGACATAATTAAAGCATAGTGATTAATCACAAAAACAATATGTAATTATATGTGTTTTCCGATGGTCTTAGGCAACCCCTGTGAAAGGGTTGTTCGACTCCCAAAGGGGTCGCGACTCACAGGTTGAGAACCGCTGATCTATGCGATGTCCCATATTATTTGAATATTTTACAGTGAGAATATGTGCATGTACTGCTCTCATCATTTAAAACAAGACAAGAAGTAATCTAAATGTCCATCAACATTAACAAGAGACTGGATAACTCAGTTGTGACAGTGGAATATTACACAGCTGTGAACATGAATGAATCAAGGATAAGACTCACAAAATGTTGAGCCAAAAGGGCAAGTGGCAGCAGGACACCGATCGTGTGGGTCCATCTGTGTAGAATTAAAAACATTAAAAAGATCGATATTACAGATGGATGCATATACATGTGGTGAACGTATAAAATACTCGCAGGAATAAGTGATAAATTCAGGAGAGAGCTTACCTATGGGGGGAAAGAGGGGGAGGGCACACAGCTCACTTCAGTGTCCTCTGTAATAATCTGTTGGTCAGCTGGGTGGTGAGGATTCAGGTTTGCTGTACTATTATCTATGCGTTTGTATATACCTGAGATAATACATTTTGAGAAAAAAAAAAGACTAGAAGAGAAATATGAAAAACCTTGGGACAGAGGGTTTTGTTTTGTTTTTCATGATCAAGAGAAACATTATTTTTATCTATTTAGTTTGGCACTGTTCTTAGCAAAATCTTAAAAATAAATATATATTTGACAGTATTACAGATGTCCCCCAACACAGAGGGGTTTTAAGAAAGAGAAGGGTTAACAGTATAAAACCAGGCAGCAAGTCCTGCAGTGTACGAGGAGCTGGGGCAGAAGCCGTTGTCCTGGGGTAGGAGGACACCCACCAGTGTTGTGGGCCCACAGCAGAGGATCTGCTTTCAGTTTTCCTGCTCAGCGTCCTGACAAGAGGGCCCTGAACCCCATTATCAGCCAGTGGTCCTCCCGGGGATTTCCCACGGTGATCTGTACCCCCACGGCCTCTGGGACCCATGAGGGAGCATCAAGGGTCTCACCAGGAGTCAGTGGAGTCATTGCCCCGAGAAAGACTCTTCAGGACCCAAAGGGGTGACAGTGGCCCCACCATCAGCGCTGCCAGAGGTGCAGAGGGGCCCTGAGGCAGGGGAGATGGCGGCGCTGACTGACAGGAGTCAGTGAGTCTCTGGCGCCCAGGGGGCAGGTGGGCGAGGACAGTGTTGAGGCTTGAAGGTTTGAGGAGGCAAAAGCCAAACTCCAGTGCCCAGGCAAGGAGAGTGGGCGATGCCCGGGCTTGGCAGACAGCAAGCGGCTGAAAGATGCAGTGCCAAGCTGGGGAGAGGGGCTGCCAGGGCCGGAGATCAGAGGAGCGGATGGGGGAGGGCTGGGCACTGTCGGGGCTTGAAGCAGGAGGCTGCCGGGGGCAGGGAGGCAGTGGGGGGAGGGGGCGGGATCAGTGAAGCCAGGGGGTGGCCGGGAGGAAGTGGGCAGTGCCAAGGAGCAACGGGAAAGAGCCAGTGCCAGCTTGGGGCTGGGAGGGTGGTGTTCAGGGGAGGGAGCTCTCGCCCTTTTTCTTCCCCCAGGTCTCACTCTGTTTTGCAACAAAAGCAGAGGCTCCTGTTGGCTGGATGTAAAACCCAAGAGTTTCGGGTTCAGAGGGCTCTCAGGGTCATCTTTTCCAACCCCTTTTTCTACGATGGGGACAGTGATGCCCACTTGGGGGACTGGCCTTTCCAATGCTACCAGTGAATGTAGTGACAGGACCTGGACCAAACCTGCCTGTGTGTACAGGCCTGTGCCACACCTGGGGGTGTAGCGGTGAGAGCTGGGAGGTGAGAGGGTGTCAAGAATGAAGGGCTCCAGCCCAGCTGGCGTGGCTCAGTGGTTGAGCATCAACCTAGGAACCAGGAGGTCATGGTTCGATTCCTGGTCAGGGCACATGCCTAGATGGTGGGCTCGATCCCCAGTGTGGGGCGTGCAGGAGGCAGCCGGTCAATGATTCTCTCTTATCATTGATGTTTCTCTCTCTCCTACTCTCCCTTCCTCTCTGAAATTAAAAAAAAAAAAAATTTTTTTTTTTTCCAAGACCGAAGGACTCCAGTCTTGGCCAAGGGAGCCAGGGGTCCTGTTGGGAGACAAGGCTAAACAATCCAAACCCAGCCAGCGGTGGAAGGCTGCATGCACCACTGGAGGGCGCTCTGGGGCAGCAGTGGTGGAGCGGACTCCCTGTGAGTTGGGGCCTTTGGGGGATGCAGGGGTCCCACAGGAGCTGTCACTTTGGCAAAGCTCAGATAAATGGGGGGCATTTGAATTCATTAAGAATTGACTTTCAAATCAAATGCCCCACAGGACGAGCAGAGACTGTGAAAGATGAAAATACATCACAAACATGGAATCATTGCTACGTGTCAACGGGGCTGACCTTGGGGGGTCAGGGTGTGGGTCTCCTGATCAGCAGAGAACCCCGAGGCCCATAGGTCTGTTGGGGAACAGAGCCAGGGGTTCGCTTAGCTCCATCAGCTGCAGCCCAGGCACAGATACTGTAGGCCAAGGGCAGAGGTCAACTGGGAAGTGCCCTGCAGAACATGGACCCCCCTCCTCGTTTTACAGCGGAGCAGACTAAGGTTCTGGGAGAAGTAACATAATCTCCAAGGCAACCATTTTTTCCCCTCAACATGTCATTTATTTCTAAGATGCATTTGGGGCCTTGCATGTGACTGACGAAGTGCTTGGCATTCTCGGAGGGTGTTGGCCTGAGCTAGGCCACCCCAGAGGGCAGGGAATGCGCCTAGATGGGTGGTCAGGGGAGTGGGCCTGGCTGGGCAGAGACAAAGGGGTGGGCATCTGCCCTGCTGTCCTCTGGCCAGGGGAGGGGGCCAGTAGTGGCTGAACCTGGGGACCCTCACCACTCCGTTTGCCTGGCTGCTTCGGGAGGGCAGCCCACCGTGGGGGGAAGGGTGGGGTGTCCAGCAGCTCCCGGGGGGGGGGGGGCTGCAGGATGGGAGCCATTTAGCCTCCGCAGTCATTTGACCCCCATGACTCAGGCCTGGCCCTGCCCGTGGAGGGCAATGGGCCAGTCTGAGCTCATCACCACTGCCTGGAGCCGAAGTGGTAAACAAGTTCACCCTCTGCCGCCCGCCCCTGAGAGGAAGCAGGGGAGAGGGTGAGGTGGGGGCCCCAAGCACTCCACCTCCCTGGCCCAGACCATCTGCATCACGTAGCTGCGTATCATGGGTGTCCACCATGGGGCTTGCCAGGTGTGTGCTGTGGGCGATGTATGCAGAAGTGTGTTTGTCTTCCCACATGTCCTCGGGGAGCTGTGGGGCCAAGTTGGCCAGGGTTCACGGGGACCCCTTCACCCCATCCCTGGAGTCGGGGCCAACAGTCAAAGGCTGGGCCTGAGGGCTGGGGTGTCCCTATGGGGTAACACCTGGTTTGACCTGTTGGATCTCGGCCTCCTGGCCTTCAGGCCTCACAGCTCAGAGCCATGTTCTAAGGGGCCCCTATGGCGTCTGGGAGCCTCTGAAAGGCTGTCGTCAAGTGTTCTGGGGCGTGTGCCAGCCTCCCTGGTCCCCATCTTCAGCATCTCCCCTCTTGCTGGAGGCCCGTGACCCCTCCTCTCCTATCTCACTCCCTCCTCCCCTCCTCTCTCCTTTCTCTTTCTCCCTCCTTTCCTTTTACACCCCTGTCCCAGGTTTTCCTCCCTCTCCATACAGTGACCGGCATTGCTATTTGTAGCCACCAGGTGGCACCAGTGCCTCATGCGTCCCTCCATGCTGGGGTTACCCTCCCCAAAAGCCCTGGATGATTAACCACCTTTAACCCTTCACAACACCCACACCCTGTCCAACGCCTTCCTGAGACGTTAAACATAGAGGAAAACAAGCAGCAACATATGGGCAGGGCCAGGGTGGGGGCCAGGAGCTCCCAGCGCCCTGTGGGTGCTCTGGTGCCTCCTCAGGGGAACATCCCGAAAGGGTGTTCAGACACGTGACAGCTTTTCCTCCTCGGCAGGCTGAGGTCCTGGTTAGCTCCCCCCCTTCACACAGGAGAGACGGAACCCCGGAGAAATAGTCACTTGCCCACGGTGGGACGGGTTCTCTTTCCCCCTTGGTCTCTCTATGCATCTTCGTGTTCTGTCTCTTCTAAAATGTAGAAAAGGCGGCCCCTCTCTGCCCTCTGGGAGCCCCCAGGCTGATGGGTAAACACAACCCCGCCCCAGGAGCCAAATGAATGGGGGAGCCCCTACTGGTGTTGAGCCAGAGCTAGGTGAAGGTGGCCAAGGCAGGCTTCTTGGGGGGGGGGGGTGTTGGGGGCCGCAGGGCAGAGCTAGGACTGAGGGACGGTAGGCTGAGTGAGGGCAATGCCCTCTGTGGGTGCTCTCAGGCCAGGAGCTGCTCAGTAACCCTCATGAATGGGGAGCAGAGAGGGTGGGCGGTTTCAGCCCTGGAGGCAGTGGAGGGGACCAACTCCCTACTGACCCATCCCCCCACCCCACCCCCTCACTCTCTGTCCCACTGGGAGGCCTGCTGTGGGCTGGGGACAGGAGGCCCAGGGTGGGGTCCCTTCCCCAGGGCCTGAGCAGGATCCTGAGCCGGCTGTGGCAGTGCCCAGGAGCCAGAGAGGAGCCGCCACCCCCCACCCCCGTGGGCCCCTCTGTAATTAGGGCTATTTTTAGGCCCCTCTTCCTTCCTATTTCAGGCCTCTGGACTGGGCCGGAGAGTGGGCTGTCCTGGGGCCCAGGGCTGGAGCCGCTAAACTGGGCCGCAGCGTGGGAGCTGCAGCCGCAGTGCAGACCACAGCCTGGGGCGGAATCCTGGCGGGGGAGGGGATCGGGGACGTGGCCAGGCTGTGGGCCGGGCCGGTGGGGGCCGTGGCTTGGCTCATCTGACCCCTCCCTGCGCCCCTCACTGATCTGCCTCACACCGGCCCATCCCTCTGCCCCGAGCCCCCAGCCCTGCCGACCTGAGGTGGCTGGCTAGCCCTGAGCCTGTATCTCCGTGCGTGTCCAAGACTGTGCAACCCCTGCACCTCCAGGAAGCGCTGCCCCCTGGAAAGTGTGTCCCACATCTTCATAATGACGACCAGCATTTACTGGGTGCTCCCTGTGTGCCAGGTACCGTCCGGGCACTTTACCTGCCTAATTCATTTACGGGGTGCAGCAGCCCTATGACATCAGTGCTGTTTTATCCCTATTTTGCAGATAGAAAAACTGAGGCTCCGAAGTCGCCCATTTTTCAGGGGCCAGGCTTGTTCTCACGTGGCCTGCTTCAGGGAGCACTGTGACGGGAGCCTGGGGAGGGGGATGCTGAGAGGCATGGCTTTCTTCGCCATCAACTTCCAGGCTCTGCTCCGCGGGCCTGGCTCCCAGGCAGCTGCCTACCGATGATCTGTCCATCCTCTTACGGTCCAGGGCCTGTCCTGCAGGCGGAAGGGTGGGTCTTGCCCAGCTGGTTCTCGTTAGGCACAAGAAAGCTGATGAGGGGTATATTTAGCCCTGGTTTCTGGAGGAGCCAGAGGTCTTTCATCCTTGGAGGCGCTGGCCACAGTGGGACTCAGCTTGCCAACGCCGGGCTCATGGGTTGCAGGGCAGACAGGCTTCGGGGCAGGGCATGGGGTCAGGGAGGAGAAGGGGCAAATGTGACCCGGCCCATCTCTATGGCTGGCGGGCGGGGGGGAGGGTTGATGCCAACCAGGGCAACCCAGGTCTGACAGACTGTGGGCTTGAGGGCTCCTGCAGGTACGGGAGGGCAGGCCTGGGGGAGACCTCTGCCTGCCTCCTCCTGCCCAGGCGTGGCCTGGGTCCCACATGGCCATGGCCTGGGGCTGTTCTTGGGGCTCGGCCCTGGCCTGGGAGTCTGGGGACCTGTTCTTAATGACGAGGGGTAGGCAGGGGGCAGAGTTCTAAGGAAGTCAGGGGTGACCTTTCCGTTCTCTCTAAGGAGATTGACATGTTTGGGCATCGATGTTTGGAGAAGGTGGGAGGGTTGGGGAACAGATCACGCAAGAGAAAAAGAAACAGGCGCACAGCGAGGCTCCCACGTGGGGCCGAGGGGTGCGAAGTGCTGCGTCCAGGTGCGCAGGGTGCACCTGTGCCGTGTGCTGCTGGGCGGCGGGCACTCGCTGGGTGCTGTGCTGGGGCCAGGGCCGGGACCTGCTCTGGTGGCCTGGTGCCGTGGCGTGACTGTGTTGTGGGATTCTGGTGGAATGCAGGTGTGAGATGACCCGCGGGTGACCGTGGCGTTGCTCCGTGCTGGGGGACTAGGGCAGCGTGTGGCCCCAGCATGCTGTTTCTGGGGGACAGCCTGTGCGTGTGGTGGTAGATGAGGGCCCAGAGCTGTTTTAAACCGTACAACTGTGAGCTTGCGGGGTTGAGCGATCATCCACCTGGATGCGGCCTGTGTGTGAGACTGCGGGTGAACACACGCATGGATGCACAGCTGGGGCCCTGGCTGTGTGTGTGTGTGTCACTCTGGGTGTGACGGGGTATGTGACTGCAGCTGGGCTCCCAGCCACCCGCCACTGCAAGCAAGGCCTGCTCCTGCTGAGGTCGTGCCCCATTGCCCTTCCGGGGACCCCCCCTCCAAAGCCACAGGCCCTCTGAGACTGAGGGAGGGAACCCTACAAGTTGTAAGCGCCTGTCTCTCCTCTAATCCTCTCAGCCCCACTCCCTCCGACCATCCCCACAGACGGCAGGCTTCTACCTGTCCTGGGCTGGCGGCAGGGGAGAGAAGGAGGAGCCTGCCCGCCTGCCCGCCGCCCCTCTGTCGTCTCTGCTCAGACAAAGAGCTCACCCTGGTCTCTGTGGGCGTCTGGGAGACGCTGGGGGGATTAGCTGCCCGCACCGCCCTCTCCCCACCTCTTGCCAGCCCACCCGGCTGGCACCAACACCTCCGAGCTCAGAGTTGGTGCCCTCATCACAGCCTGTCCAGCCCCCCCCGCCCCCCGTGTGTGTGTGTGTGTGTGTGTGTGTGTGTGTGTGTGTGTGTGTCCATGTGTCCCCTGCCGCCAGCACCATGGTGGAGGCAGAGATGCAGCCCATTGAAAAGTGGATCCTGGGACCCACACCTTCCAGACACACACCTTCCACAGCTGGCCAGGTCTCCCCTGGGTCCCTCCAGCATGTGCTGGGCAGGCTGGCATCTTTGTGGGCACCCCTGTCTTTGGATGTTTTATTCCTGGCCCTTGCACTCCTCCCACACCTTTGACTGCAGCCCCAACCTTCCATTCCTTCCCTTTGCCTTCCTGAGGGAGGACGAGTCAGGCCCGTGAGCACTGAGGGCAGGGGGAGGGAGGGGCTCCCCTCTGGTGAGGGCTCAGCCCACCCTGGAGAGGGAGGCTGTGGGTCTCATGTGGGGTCAGAGGAGCTGATGGAGGAGACTGGGGAATGACGGTGGGTCTAGGCTGTTGGTTGTGTCCCTGCAGAGCCACCTGTGGCTTTGCTCCCATCCGGGAGCGTGACTAGGACGGTGAGAGTCACCGTCTCAGGCCTCAGGCTTTAAGACTCCTGCTTTGTCTTGTGCAAAACTAGAAACGATCCTCCAAGTGCCTTCATGTTTCTGCTCACTGGGTTTTCTCAGCAGAGCGGGAGGCATGGCTACTTCTCCCGTTTCAGAGGTGCTCAACTGGGGCTCCGAGAAGGTCCCCAAAGCCACACAGCTGGCGAGTAATAGATCCAGGATGGGACTCTGGCCGTGTGTGTGTGTGTGTGTGTGTCATTCTGGGTGTGACAGGGTATGTGAACGTGCAGCCACCCGCCAGCCACCCGCCACTGCAAACAAGGGTCGCGCCCCCTTGCCCTTCCGGGATCTCTTTGGACACGACTCCGTAAGCGAACCCTCATCGTTCCCTTGGCCGGGCCTCTGCCGCCTCAGTACCCGTCCCTGCCACCCCTGAAGAGGCTGCCGTCTTGGGAAACTCTGGAATGGAGACAGGCCAGTGGGAGCTGGGTGAGATGACCCGGCCCCTCCCTGAGTCACACCCCATCCTTAAGCAACCAGGGCCCCATTCCATAGACAGTTCCTGTACTCCATCCTGTGCTTTGGGGGTTATGTGTGGGAACTCCCTTCTCGTCCTGCCAAATGGGTTAGCATCTGCTTTGTTCTCGAAGATCCCTCCATTTTAATCTTTTCCAGCAAAGTGTTATTCTGTAGGTTTAGCAAGGCCCATCTCCTTTGGTGAAGTCTTTCTTTGGTGGAGGCAGTAGAGCAGCAGCCCCGTCCCTTCCATGGGATATGCTGGGCTTCCCAGGGACTGGAAGAGGCCATGGAAGTCAGGGATCTGGCTGCTGCCTTCAGTAGAAGAGGTCAATACATGGAGATGGGCCTATGGAAGTGAGGGGTGCATACGTGTGGAGCAGAGGGAGAATGCCGGGTGAGTGGGCAGAGGATGCAGGTGTGGGTGGTGGGGGAGTGGGCAGGTGGACATGTGGATGGGTGAGTGGGCAGTGTTTAGATGGGTGGGTGAATGGATGGGGTGAGTATCTAGGTAAGTGGATATATGCGTGAGTGGTTGAATGGATAAAATGATAGATGGCTGTCTGGTTGGATGGATGGATGCAAGGAAGGATAGACAGATGGGAGGAAGAAAGACTAGGAGGATGAGTGGAAGGGTGGAGATGGATGAGAGAGTGGGTGAATAGATGTGTGAGTGGATTTGTGGCAGAGATTTGGGAACCTGGAGGAGCCTTTAGAAAAGAATAGTTTGAACAACATAAACTGATGCACAAAAACAGATCCAGAGCCAGAGAAGCATCGATCAGACCGTCAAACCTCAGAGGGAAGGTAGGGGAGGGTGGGGGTTAGGGGGAGAGATCAACCAAAGGACTTATATGCAAGCATATAGGCCTAACCAATGGATACAGACAACAGGGGGGTGAGGGCATGAGTGGGGGGGGGGGTAATGTGAGGATAAGAACACATATGTAATAACCTAATAAAGAAATTTAAAAAAAAGAATGGTTTTCTGGTCTCAGTTTTCTGGATTGATGGAGAGAGACCGTGTTTTGGAAAGATCTAGAAGAACTGCCTGGTTGCCACCTGATTTCCGTCACATTCAGAGGCTCACACCTATGAAGTCGGAGGGTCAGAGCACTTGGACATGGCTCATCGTGGGTGTCCGCCTCTGACTCTCCTGAGCCTGCCATCGTCTTCCTCCCATGCTGGCAGGCGCAGTGTCTCCTCCTCGTCGGATCCAGAGCGCAGACTGAGAGCTGTGGTTCTCTGGCGGCTCACGCCTTCCCGGGGGTCGGGGAAAAGTGACAGCTCTGACAACGTGGGGCTGTTCCTTCAGTTTCCCTGAGATTCGGTCAATACTGGAGGGACCCAAAGTCACAGAGACCAGCCTGGCATCTTCCAGCTGGTGTGATGCTGACAATATAGATTGACAGCAACCCCACTGACAACAGAGGGTGGACACTGGCAAAACACTCTGACCTGGGCCTCCAAACTTGCGGGGCAAATGGAAGCCGTAACAGGACACGTGGAGGTGAGATGCCAGGGACAGGGTGTGCCTGGTGTGGGGAGGGATGGGGTGGGCTGTGGAATCATCTCTCTGTCCCTTCCCAGGTGCTGGGCTTATTCTTTGCTCCAAGAGGACTCTCTTTGGTCCTCCTCTTGGGGAAATCTTCCCCCGCGGGACTGCTTTCCATGACAATTCTAGGAGTCTCTTGCATTGAGTGCCTGCTGGATGCCAAGCACCTCACATACATGATCACATTTAAGTTTCACAATATCCTTTCAAGGTAGGGAGAATGTACCCGTTTTACAGATGAGGAAACTGAGGCTCAGAAAGATTAAAGAATATGCCAGTATTATCCATCTAGGACAGTGCTTCTCAACCTTCTGGCCCTTTAAATACAGTTCCTCATGTTGTGACCCAACCATAAAATTATTTTCGTTGCTACTTCATCACTGTCATGTTGCTACTGTTATGAATCGTCATGTAAATATCTGATATGCAGGATGGTCTTAGCCGACACCTGTGAAAGGGTCGTTCGACCGCCAAAGGGATCGCGACCCACAGGTTGAGAACCACTGGTCTAGGAGGTCATAAAATCAGGATTCCTATTCAAGTCAGCCTGGCTTCTCTGCCCCATGCCACCCCCCCTCCCCCCCGCCCTGCAATGGCAGAACCAGCTGGGGAGAATGGGTCCCAGGAGCAGCAGCTGGCAGGAGAAAGCTCAAGAACAAGGAGAAGGGCCCTCGTAGGGACCTGGGAGTGTTTCTAGGGCTGTTGTGCGGAGGCTCCCTGGCCTTTGTCTGAAATCAGAGGCAGCATGCAGGATTTGGGCGAGACCACCAGAAGGACTTTCTGGCCTAGAGGGGTGTAGAATGCTGGAACGGGCTGAAGAGGGAGGGCGCAAAGAGAAGTCCTCTGCAGAAGCCAGAAGCCATCCCGTGGTAATCCGCGCAGCTGACTTGCTGACCTGAGGCAGGGGGTGGTGAGCGTTCACCTTGGGGCATCCCTTGCAGCCAAGAGCCTGCAATCCCCTGCT
The DNA here is from genome assembly GCF_963259705.1 of Myotis daubentonii. Lineage (NCBI taxonomy): Eukaryota > Metazoa > Chordata > Mammalia > Chiroptera > Vespertilionidae > Myotis > Myotis daubentonii. The sequence continues at coordinate 46,272,468 of NC_081855.1, read as the reverse complement.
CGGGTGGGAGCTGGGAATCCAGCTGGAGTTTTCTGGAGCCAGGGAAAGGCAAGGCAAGACTGGTGCTGGAGCTGTTTGGAGCCCCCCTGGGGACCCCAACAGTGGGGGCTGGGAGATGCCAGGGAGACAGGAAGGTTGTAGCTGTGGGCACCATGAGGGTCCCCAAGCGAGGCCGGCCCTGAGGCCAGCAGCCTGTTGTGCCCCTGGGATGCCAGGAGGGCAGCTGGGCCAACTGGCCCTGAGTCCCCGGCTCATGATGAGGTGGCTCAGCCCTCTGGCCAGTCCCGAGCAGCTGTGGGGAGGAAGGCTGGAGGCTTGGGTGGGGGTGGGGAGGGGGTGGCTGGGAACGAGGAGGTCCAGGTGGGCCTGGGCAGAGGGTGGCCCTTCCTTTGTCTCCCTCGCCCTGCTGGCCTCCCTCCTCTCTCTTTGATGCCTCTCACCACAGACTTCAAACAGGCTGCCCTCTGCTTCCACCCGCCACCCGCCCATAATTAGAACCTCCCAGGCTGCCTGCACCCTCACTCCCTTCCCTGCTCTGCATCCAGCTCTGGCTCTCCGTCCTGCCTTCTCTCTCCAGTCTCTCCCCCGTCTCTCCCTGTCTCCCCTCTCTCCCCTCTGCTCCCGGGTCCCTGGCTGTGCATCTCTCTCTGATGCTCTGTCTGGATCAGGGACCAGCTCCAGGCGGGCCCGGTGGCCTCCCCAGGCTGCCGGCTCCTTCCCCTTCTCTTTGGTCTGCTCTCTGTCAGACTATGGACTTGACTTTTCTTTATTGCCATATTTTCTCTCCATCTCTCTCTCCCAAGCCCTGTCTGTCTCTGTCTCTCTCCTTTTCTTTCTCCCTTCCTTTGACGGTGATCTGCCCCCCTCATCTGTGCCTCTTCCACCCAGAACCTGGGCTTTGGGCCTCCACCCGTCCCCTGGCTCCCAGTTGAGACTGACCCTGGGGCAGTCTGCAGGCAACACGCTGAGCCAGCTTCTGGCTACTGCCTCCTCCCTGGTGGGTGCCCTCTGGGCTCTGGGCACAGCCTCGGTGCCTCCCACTCCTCCCTGGACTGCCTTCAGGCCCTCCCCGAGTCTGGTTTTTCTGGCCAGACTGACCTCCCACCCAGCGGCCGCCTTTGTGGCCCTCTGGCTGGTGGAGCCATGTCTAGCCTCTTTCCCAGGAGAAAGGGGGCCTTGCAGGCACTGGATATGGGAAACAGGGGATCACGAATCCTACAAATCCCTGCCCCCCAAGGCAGTGGGCATCTGGCTGGACGCCACCCCTTCCAGGTCCCAGGGGTCTCTAGAGGACCTGCCAGTCAGGTGGAGGAGTTTCATCCCAAAGAGAAGAGGCTCCCAATTCCCTCCCTGCCACTCCCAGGGTACCTGGTGCCACGGACCCAGGCTCCCCTGAAGAGACTGGCCTTGGGGGGCAAACCTTGGCCGTGGGCGGTTGTGTGTGGATGGAGGCCCAGGGCTGAGAGCCGGTTGGAGTCTCCCCTGGTGCTGCAGTTCTGACGTGGCCTCCCTGGTCTGCTCCCAAGGGCGCCAGGAGGAGGGTGATCACAGGGAAGGCATGACTAACCCCAGGTTGGACACAATGTTTTCCAGCGGACGGCGCCCTTCCCTCAGCACGTGGGAGCCCCGTGACCTCCCTCCCGGGCGTGGAATGGGATGTCCACATTCTTTATACAGATGAGGACACTGAGGTGCAGGTGTCCCCAGGTGCTCTCTCCAGGCCCCTCCTGGAGGGGGAGGGGGAGGGGGAGCAGGCTGGGCTGGGGGCTCAGGCTCAAGACAGTGGGGGGCAGGCAGGACACCTGTCCCAGGTTGGAGCCGCCTGCCCCTCAGGCCTAGGTGGTTCTCCAGTTCTAGATTCTAGGCCAAGTTGGGTGCTGACTGGGTAGATGGGAGCTCAGGGACCGAAGGGCTAAAGCAGGGTCCCCAGTATTGGATGTTTCTGGAGACCAGGGGAGACCAGGCCTAGGGGGTGCACGAGGGATCAGGTACTTGATGCGCTAGGAAGGGGCACCCCTGAGCTGGCCAAACCTGGGGCACAGGGGGCTTGGCCTGGCAGCCGAAGGATGTGTGTGTGTGTGTGAAAGTGTGTACATGAGCATAAGTGGGGGTGCTTGTGTGCATGCACACTCAGTGTGCGTGTGGGTGAGAGCTCATGACTGTGCAGATAAGTGTGTGAGAAGGTGTTTGTGTGAGTGCACGCAGCCTGCGAGATTGTTTCTGAAAGTGAATGAGTGATAGCACATCAGCGTGTGAGTCCCGATTGTGTGACTGTGTGTGTGCAAGTTGACTGGGGTCTCTGATGGCGAAAGAATATCTACACGCATCAGTATGAACAGTGGGCGGGAGCGAACGGCCATGAGAATGTGTGTGCACATGTGAGAGTGCTGATGTGCGAGGTGTGCGCATGCCTGGGTTCCCTTCCCTCCTCTATTCCTCCCCTTTTTCCTTCCTTCTCGCCTCCCTGCCCAGCCACCCTTTGGGGACCACTCTTTCCTCTCTTTGCTGGTCCCCAGAGCCCAGGTGGAGGGGGGGCGACAATGGGTTCAGAGGGAAGGGCAGGGTGGCCTCCGCCTCTGAAGGCTGTGTACGGAGGAGGAATGGAGGGGCAGTGGCCTCCTTCTCCCCCACTGACCTGAGGCCCAGTGTGGGATGGGATGAGAGAGGGGGATTGCTCAGCGTCAGCGTCTCAGTCCCCTGTCAGGTCAGCAGGAGGCTCCGGTGGCCTGGGCGCTGGCTCCGGTCTGCCCTGCTGCGTGCCCGGGGCCTCGCTGGCTCCTGCCTCTCTGGGCCTCAGCTCCTCACCTGGGAAGGCTTCTCCTCCAGGTTCTAACAACTGGCTGCCCGGTTCGCACCCTCTCCCCCACCCCCTCCCCCACCCCAGCACTGCGGCTTGGCAGGGCCTCCAGTCTGAGGCCCTTGGCTGGAGAAGCCTGGAGGAGTGAGGGCATTGTTTTGCCTTTAGAAACTGGGGATTGGGGCTGAGGCTGGTGCGCTCACCCCGGACAGACTTGTCTGAGCACATTGCCTCCTGCACCCTGGCCCTGGGGGAGACCCGTGCTCTGGGGAACCCTAATCTGAGGGGGGAGGAGCAGCGGTGGCTTGGGGACCCCTCAGTTTGATGGAAAGAGGAGAGATAATGGCAACCTGGAGAGCTGGACCCGCACAGCGACGTAGGACCATCCCCGGCCAGACAGAACCAGGAGATCCCCAGCTCTTCCCAAGGCTGGGCTGAAAGTACTAGCAGCTGCTCAGTGCTCTGAATAAATGAAAGAAAAGAAAAGAGAAGGAAAGAAGGAAGGAGGGAGGGAAGGGGGACAGGAGGACAGCAGAGCTGGAGGGGACAGAGGGGATGGAGCTGTGAGGCAGCTCCCCGAAGGCTCCGTCCGGGATGCAAGGACCTTCGCTCGCCCTGGAACTCTGGGCGCTTGAGGCCTCTGGCTTTTCTTTTGACCATCTCTCCGGGGCCTGGGCCAAGCCCCTCTGAGATGCCTGCTTGCTTCTGTCTGCCTCGGTCTCCCACTAATATTTTGGGGAGACTCTCTCCTAGCAGCCAAGGGCTGTGAAGGGACTCCTTCTCTGCACGCCCCCTGGCCCCCCCCTTACTCGGCTTTTGAGGAGGAAGCAGGGTCCTCAGTGGGAGGTGGGGGGTAGGAACAGCCAGAGCCCCCCTACTTCTCAATATCTGGCCCCCTCCTCCCCTCCCCAGGTCCAGGAAATGGTGGCCTGCCAGGCTGTCTCCTCCCTGACACCATCCTAGTCCTCGGCACAGGGAGGAGGGCCGAGCAGGAGGGTGACAGTGGGGACAGCCACCCCATCATCCCTGCCTCTGACCCCAGGCCCCGGCTGCTGTGGGGGAGCTCAGGAGGACGGAGCCCCTGGGGTGTCTGGGACCCACCCATTCCCAGGTAGCCTGCTTGGCTGCAGCCTCAAAAGCCAGGCTCAGAGAAACCCCGCCCCCCCCCCCAGGTGAGCGGGTGGGTGAGAAGCAGGCTCCAGGCCACTCCCTCTTGATGGTTCCAGCGTCTCAGACCTGCTCGGCCTCCCTGTGCCCTGGGCCTTATCTTGGAATCAAAGGGGGAAGGGGGGCCAGTTGGTCCCCAGACCAGAGTCTGGTTCTCTCCTATTTGTATCTCCATCTGACTGGTTCCAGCTTCAAGGAAGAGGGAGGTGGGGCGTGTGAGCAAGGATAGACAATCTAGAATTAAATCCTGATGGTGGGGCGGCTGGTCTCCTCCTGGGTGGAAGGAAGATCGAGGTTCTGGAAGGCTGAGATTTGGGCTGGCCCTCTGCTGGGTGATGAAAGCTCCACCTGCCCCGGATTAGCACGTGGAGCACTTGCTCCAATGGCTGCGTTTGCAGTTGATTGACACCGTTCATCTCAAATAGGGGCTGCTTGAGTTTGTGAGCACTTTACAGTGGACCCATTCACACACCTGATTCCATTTTGACCCGACAACCCTGGGGCGCAGGCGGGAGTGTGGGGAAGTGTCTCCCTGCTTTGTCGGGGAGGAAACGGACGCGAGCACCTGCGGCTCAGGCCCGGCGCCAGGTCCGCGATCCCAGGCCCCTTCTCTCTCACTTTGTCTTGGGATTTATCACATCGGGAAGCAGCTCGACTTGGTCCTCAGACCCAGAAACACCGCGGGTCCCTCGTGGGGAGGCTGTGTGTCTGGTTCAGACGAGGGGCCAGGGCCAGCGAGGAGTGAGTGGGATCGTCCCGGGCTGAGTCCAGGCCTCTCCCCATCCTAACGCGGCTGTCAGCCCCTCAGAGCCCCGGCCGCAGCGGCCTCTGCACACAGACCTCCTTCTGGGGAGCTGCCCTCTCTCCTCCAGGGGCAGGGCCCGGCAGCCCCAGCCAGCATCTTGTGGGGGGCACCCTGCCTCTGGTGAAGTGTTTCCCCACTTTGGGGCCTCCTGGGGGCTGGTGGGAGGCAGGGGGTCCTGGTCTGGTCCCAGACAGCCCTCCATGGGTGGATGGGAGATCGGAATGGGAGATAGGATCTGGTGCCAGTTACCCTGGGAGCTGAGTGCCAGCATGGCCCCCTGCTGGCGGCTGGCCAGGCCACTCCAGAGCACATTTTTCTCTGGGTGACAGCCCCCCCCTCCGACCCCTGGCAAGAGACCATTCCCCTCTGCGCCCACCCAACAACCCAGACACCTCCCCTCCCCATCGGAGAACTCCACCTTCTCCCTCCCCGCCCTGTTTTGAGCTCCTCCTCATTCCAGGCACCTGGTGGGTACCTGACACAGGTGATCTCACTGCATCTGCTGAGGAGGCATCATCACCCCCATTTCAGGGCTGAGGCCCCGGTGGCAGAGTGATTCTGAGGCACATAGTGTATAAGGGAACGGTGCCCCCGGCCTCCGAAAAGGGGCCTGAGTGACTTAGTAGCTAACGCTGGGGAAAGGAAAGTACTCAGACATTTTGAGGTCTAGAGGACACGGACTCCAAGTTGGCTTTGATAGCTGGGGGCCTGACGTGCTGTGGCCCCTCTGTTATGTCTGGAAGTGAGGTCACCATTGGGATTCTGGCCCAGGCCTGGCTCACCGTGGGTCACTGGGTCCACAGACCCAGCCGCTGGTCACTGCAATGGTCCCTGCGTGGATATGTTGAATGGACAGTGTTAGTGGTTGGCAAGTCCTTCACAGTTTTCCTGGCCTGTGAGTGAGGTTAGAGCCAGCATAGCGGGGAATGGCAAATGGGAGCCTCTGAAACTGCCTCCCTCTTCCTGCCAAGAACATATAAATGGTGTACATCACACCCCAGGGGCACGGACAGAGACAAAGGCCAAGGCCAAGACACTGGAGGGTCTGGTACGTCGCTGAGCTTACCAGGGTCACACAGCTAGGGATCTGGCAGAGGTGGGAGTCAGTCAGCCAGGCCACAAGGTGGGTGCAGGTGGAGGAGATGCTGCGGAGGAAGCCTGGGCCATGGGAAGGGCTTTGAAAGTCCTGCCAAGGGGCCTCAGCTCGATTTTGTAGGTGAAGGTTTTAAAAAGAATTTTTTTTTAATATATTTTATTGATTTTTTACAGAGAGGAAGGGAGAGGGATAGTGAGAAACATCGATGAGAGAGAAACATCGATCAGCTGCCTCCTGCACACTCCCCACTGGGGATGTGCCTGCAACCAAGGCACATGCCCTTGACCAGAATCGAACCTTGGACCCTCAAGTCCACAGGCTCTATCCACTGAGCCAAACCGGCTATGGCTTAAAAATTTTTTTTAATTTATTTTTTTTATTGATTTCACAGAGGAAGGGAGAGGGAGAGAGAGAGAGAAACATCAGTGATGAGAGAGATTCATTGATCGGCTGCCTCCTGCATGCCCCACACTGGGGATCAAGCCCACAACCTGGGCATGTACTCTGACCGGGAATCGAACCGTGACCTCCTGCTTCATATGTTGACGCTCAACCACTGAGTCACGCCGGCTGGGGGGTGAAGAGTTTTTAAACAAGAAAGTTACATAGCAAGAACAGAGGGCCAGACTGCCCAGGTCCAAATCCTGCCCTGATCACCTAGCTGTGTGACCTTAGGCAAGATACTTAACCTCTCTGTGCCTCGGATTCTCATCTGTAAAAAGGGAATGGTAATAGTGTCTGCCTCATGGATTGCTATTAGGATTAGGTGAGTTAATGAGCTTAAGGCACTTTGGGCAAAGCGCATGACACACACTGAGCACTTCATGCTTGCATTAGTGCTGGTGGCTCCTAACTAGACCCTCCCTTCTCCCTTTTGTCCCACTCCCCCTTCTCTCTTTGAGGAATGCAAGATGCTGGCCTGAGTAATGGAGCCTGTCACCTGCTGTGGGCAGAGGCCCCCCTGTGCCCTTCGAGCTGCCTGAAGCCCCTGCCCCTCTTTTGTTATGTCTGGTCAGTGCCTGGGGGGCAGAAGATACATTTGAGTCACCTGGGGGAAGGGAGGCAAAATGGAAAATGGCGAAGTCCTAAGGCGTGCACGTGGCCCTCCACCTGAAGAGGCGTGAAGGGATGCCTCCTTGTCCAGGCGGTGGGGTGAGGGGAGTTGGGGCCAGCCTCCAGCAGGAGGGCAGGAGGAGCTGGGCTGAGAAGGGGGGCGGGTATGGGGGCAATGGAATGAGGGGGTGGGTGGGAGGGGATGAAACCCACCCAGGGCGGGGAGGTTGAGGGCAGGCCTGCAGGCAGAGGCGGCTTGGCAGACAGAAAGGTAGAGACAGCGCCACGACCCAGGTGGGGAGATGAAAGTGTCTGGAGATGCTCCTGCGCCACCTGTCGTGTCCCCTAATCCCCGATGGCTCCTCCAGGGGCTGGGCACTCTCCCCAGAGCTCCATGGCCCCCTAGCCTGCCCCCTCTACCCTTCAGGAGCATGCCCCACCCACCCTGACGGGAGCCAGGAGTGGGGCTGTGGACAAGAGCTCCCAGATCAAGGGGCTGGTCTCCCGGGTGAGCCGGGCTGGAGGGGTGTCCCAGGGCCTGAGAAGCACATGGCTATTCCTGATGGTGGGTGGGGTGGGGGCTGGGGAGGCCGACCTCCTCCGATGCAGAAAAAGGAGGCATCCCCTGGTGGGAACTCATAGAGAAGTTGCCTGGTCCTTCCCTCCCACCCCTTTCCTCTCCCTCCTCCTCCTCCTCTTCCTCTCTCCTGCCTTTTATTCTTTTTCTAGCACTGAGTACAGTGCCTGCCATCTAGTAGGAATTTCATAATCATTTGAATTCATAAGCAGAGCTAGGAATGTGAATCCTATGGTTTCTGTTATGACCCAATGCCAGGACCCAGCTCCTTGGCAGGAATGGGGATGGGGCTGGGGGTGGCAGCGGCGGGGGGGGGGGGGGGGCGGGGGGGCATTGAGACAGGATGCAGAGGTGGGGATCTTTTCCAGGTGTGTCTACTCCAGGGTCCCAGAAATGCCATGCTCTGCCCCAACCTTCGGCCGTTTCTGAACCTGGGAGCAAGGGGAGCCCGGGAGTTGGGAATGGGAACGGGGTAACTGAGGCCTGGGCACGCTGCCTTCCATTCGCCCGCTGGCCGCCTCCTATATGGTGTCTTCAGGAGTTTAATTTGCCTGTTGTTTGAGGTTAACCGCCTTCCTTAATGAGCCTGGGGAGGAAGGAGGCAGGTGGGACGAGAAACTCGAAGGGGCGAGGGATGTGAGGCTGCCCTTGGAGGCCCCCGGGTGGGTGTGTGGGTGGTGAGGGAGGAGATGGCGACAGCCAGCGCACCATCTTGTCCTCCCAGGCAGGACCCATGGGAGAACACCATGGTTCTCATGGGGTGGGGCAGGGGAAGAGACCTCCTAACCCACTTCCCTCTGCCTCCTGGACGCTCTCTTCAGCCAAGGTCTCCAGAGAGCAAACTGGAATTGCAGCAGCAAGCTTCAAGGGCAGACCCCAGGGAGGACTTCCCCCAGACCCAGGGTGGTGGAGGGGCTGATGGAGGATTCTGAGGGTGTGGGAAGAGACCTGAATGGGCGTCTAGGGCAGCGGTCGCCAACCGGTGGTCCACGGACCACTGGTGGTCCGTGAGGTCCGAAAGGTTGGCGACCGCTGGTCTAGGGTGTCAGCCATGCAGGGACTCCGCAGCCTCCTGTGGGTTCGGGTGAGGATCGCGGAGTCTGAGTGGGGACAGCTGGGCTGCCTTCTCAACCTGCAGCCAGCCATGTATACAGGCCAGGTGTGCAGGAGAGTCAGTCTCCACATTCAAGTCTACATGTCCCAGTGTGTGTGTGTGTGTGTGTGTGTGTGTGTGTGTGTCTGAGAGAGGAGGGAGCAGCCTCCTCCATCAGAAGAGGGGCTCCATGGCAGGGCTCAGTCTCCTGCATAAACTGGGGGCTCCCTGAGGGCCCCAGTGCTCTGTTCCTGCCTACAGCGGGCGCTCATTCTGCTCACAGCAGGTCCTTAGGCCTTGAGCCACCCCACCCCCCACCCCCTTGGCCCTCTCTGTTCTCTGTCTACCCACACTCACACACACACACACACACACGCACACGCACACACGCACACACATGTGCCGCACCACCGGGAGACTCCCTTTGAAGTCTTGCTGAGTCGTGTTGTTCTTATGACAGAGTCAACAGGTTGGCAGAGCCAGGGGCTGGGGCTCTGATAATGAGTCTCTTCCGGGGGGGGGGCCGTGTGGGGCTCCCATCAGATAAGGCAGCTCTTTGCTGCCTCCCCATTTGCTACTTTAATGAGGGACGCAGCTGAGAGACAGGTGGAACCAGGCCAGCCTGAGCACGGGCACCTGCCTTCCATCCTCGCTGAGATGTGTTGGGGGGGCCCTACGACCTCCAGGGTCCCACCACGTCCTGTGTCCAAGAAGGTCTTAGACCCTTCCTCCCACCGCCCACCGCCCACCGCCCAGCTCCCACCTCCAATGGAAGGCAGGGGCCGTGGCTGCCTCTCTCTCTCCATGGAGAGCCTTGTCCTGCTGTTAGGGAAAGGGTTTGGGTCCGACGCCAGAGGAGCTTCCCAGGTCATAGGGGCCCATGACATGAAACGTGCCTGCTGGGGCCCGGAGTGGGGGATATTAGGGGATGACCCCCCCTGCTCCAGGCTTCGGAGGACTTCCCTGCTGGTGCAGCCCTGGCGATGGGGGTGGGGGTGGGGGGGGGGTGGACAGGCAGCGGACAGGACAGGGGAGAAGGAGGCTCAAGGGTCAGCACTGAAAACAACCTGAGGGTCAGATGCAGCAGGAGCGGGAATGTCACTGGTCCTCTCTCCCAGCGCAATCCTCAGGTCGTAGGAAAACGCTGGGGAGAGACAGGCCGACAGTGCTCAGCTCGGGCCCGGGCCGCTCGGTGGGGACTGGGAGAGCGGCACCGTCCAGCTGCTGGTCAGTTGCACCAACGACCTTCATGGGAACGTCAGGCCACCGCTGGCCCCTCCAGCCCGGTCGCCCCCTGGCTTCACCCGGAGGCTGCCTCTGGAGTCCGATGCCTGGGCTGGAATCCTCGCATCTCCACTTGCTTGCTGTTGGGTCTGGGGCAAACGCCTGCCTCAGTTTCCCCACCTGTAAAATGAGGATAATACTTGCAGTGCCTCTCTCAGTGGGCAACGGGATGGGAAAATTCCTGTAACGCTCTTAACCGGGGTCGGCCCTCACTGGACCCTGGAGATTCCTCCAAAGGCCCCTTTCAAACTCTCACCTCTCAGCCCTCCTCCTGGAAGTTCTTTCTGTTGTCTGCCCTCCATCCCGCCTCTGACTGGGACAGCGCCACCTTTCCGGCCCACGTGGGGAAGCGGGGTAGGCGGGCGTGTGGGTCCTTTCTGGCCTCAGTTTCTCTCTTCTTAAATGCTACCTCCCTGCTGTCCCTGCTCCCGCCCCCCGCACCCCCACCAGCCAGCCTGCAGGGTGAGATAATGTCTGACAGGTACTTGGAGGAAGAGGCCAGACAGTGAGTGACCAGAGGTGATTATCTGGGGTGACTAAAGCCGTGGTTTCCCTGCCCCCAGCCCAGGCAGGAGGGAGGGGGACATCTGAGGTCACGTTCCAGAAGGAACTTCCCAAGGAGGGCTGGACCTGGGGAAGCCTAACTTAGGGTGCAGGGAAGGGAAGAAGCCGGGACTCTGTTTCAGGTGTATTTCCACGGAAAGGAAAAACCACCACCAGCAATAACTCACCCTGTGTCAGAGGGGCTTCCTGCTCAGGGAACTGGCCAGAATGGGCTCCCCAGCTCTCAGCCTGGCCTGGAACAGCCAGGCCCTCTCCAGCGCTCAGCCAGGCCCTCTCCAGCGCTCAGCCGGCCCCTGCTGTGGACACTCCTGTCTACACTTGCCCTTGGCCTTCTCCCCTTCACCTACCTCTCAGCTTGGACCTAACGCCCTCCCAGCACCTTCCCATCCTGCTTCCTGCCCTGGGGACCCTGCTTTGGCAGCTCAGGTCCAGGTGCCCCTCGAGAGGGGAAGGTCCCTGCCTGTGGTACACCCAGTCTCCGCCTCTCTCTGCATCTCCTCTGCCCGTCCAGCCCCCAGAGTCCTGGGCACTAGGAAGTTCCCCAGTGGGGGGCGGGGCAGGGCGCTGATCTCTCCTGTGCGCGCCCCCCACCCCAGCCTCCTCTCCCTGGGAGTGAGCCAGCCTGGGGAAGGCATGCAGTTCCTACCCAGGCCTCTGGGTGCTGCCCGACAGCTGTGGTTGGTCCCTCCCGTGAAGGGCCGCCCCCCTGGCAGGTACTCACCTTCATCCTAACCCTCCTCCTGCTCCCCAAAGGAGCCGCCTTCATTTATAAAAGAGGAGCAGCCACTAATACTCAATATTTTCAAGAACATCATCTTACTTTCCTAGTCGTTAGTCTTGCTGAATCCCATTTTACGCATGGGGAAACTGAGGCACCGAGAGGTCAAGTGGCTTGCCGCAGGTTGCGGGGTGGGGGGGGGGGGAGGCGGGGATCCTGACAACGCCTTGGGAAGACAAGAATGAGCCTACGGAGCTGGGTGTGGGGAGCAGACAGGCACTCTGGCTTGTTCTGCAAACTGGGTACCATGAAGGGGAGCAGGGGAGAGGTGGGGCCTGCCGTGGGGGACGGAGCCCTGAGTGGGTTTCCAGTCCAGCCTCTGCGGCCGTCTCCCTGTGAGGCCTTGGGCAAGGCTCGTCTCATATGTTAGTTAGACGTCCCATCCTGGGAAACCTCTTCAAGGACCTTTGGGGAACAGTTGCGGACGGGTCACGAGAATTCCCTCTTCATATTCCACTGTGTTTTACAAAGTGTCATACTTTAAAAAGATATTCGCTTGTAAGAACATGTAATAACTTCAAATGCAATGGGTGTTTAATTTTAAAGCGTGCCTTTAACGTTAGCGTAAAACGTTTTTTGTCCTCGTTCAACAGACACTTATCTGGCCACTGGGTAAAGTGAGCAATGAAACTCCTGGTCCGCCACGTGTTAAGGGCCGTGTTGGGTGAGGGCCCCTCCCCTCCTGTGCTCAGTGTCGGGGTCTCTGCTCTCTCCCTGCACAGACCCTCTCCCGGAGCTGTGTGAGGGCCAGGGAAGGGGGAGGGAAGGGGGAGGGAAGGGGGAGGCCCTGCCCGCACCAGCCTTGGAAGGAAGCGGAGGGCGGGCAGTCTGAGGGAAGAAGTCTGGTCCACGATGAGTTGCCTCATGGAGGGGCTTCTTCCTCCTCCCTCCTCCCTCCCTCCACATTGGGCCTCCTGCTCCCTCCCCTCAAACCATACCCGGCTGTCTGAGCAGGGCTTGCAGGGGGTGACAGCCACTGAGGGGGGCACCATGTGGCTGAGGGTGGCAGCCCGAGTTTGCTGAGCTGAGAGGCTTAGGCTTTCCCGAGCACGTGCCCTACCCGAGCTGGGCTCCTTTCCAGGCCTTCTGAACGACAGCAGACTCCCAGTCCTCCCCACGCCGCACCCTCCACTGAGACCCTGGCCTCCGGTCTTCCCTCCACAGGCCCCATGTGTGGCGGCGGAGTTGGGCCTGTTGCCTCGCACAGGGGCGGCCGAGGCATGGTCTCTCCCACCGCACCGGCGCCCCGGGGGCAAAGAGCAGACTCTTTCTCCTTTAAGCACCGCCTGGGCTGGAGCAGGTGCTCTGCCCATACTCAGTGGAGCTGAAACGGATGGGAGCACGGGCCCCGGGGGTGGGGGGCAGCCCACTCCTTGGGATGCCAGCCCTACCTCCTCCCCTCTACCCTGTAAGTTATGTTCAGTAAAAAAGGTTGCATTTTATGCTCGGCCAGAGTGGCTGAGTGGTTGAGCATTGGCCTATGAAATAGGAGGTCACGGTTCGATTCCCAGTAGGGCATATGCTCAGGTTTCAGGCTCAATCCCCAGTGTGGGGCCTGCAGGAGGAGGCAGCCAGTCAATGATTCTCTCTCATCATTGATGTTTCTCTCTCTCTCTCTCTCTCTCTCTCTCTCTCTCTCTCTCTCTCCCTTCCTCTCTCTGAAATCAATACAGATATATTTTTAAAAAATTGTTGCGTTTTAGAAAGTGCTACACGCTAATATAGAATTTTTGTAAACAATACCGAGTGTAGAATAAAACATGCCCCAGGAGCCCATCCCTCCGTCAGGTCACTGTGGTTAACGTTGGAGTGCCTCCTTCCAGACTTTCCTAAGCATTAAAAAAAGTTGTTTTCAACATAAATGGGACTTAACGAACACACAGCAATAAACAGCTCCTCACCCTGCTTTTGCCTCGTTCCCCATCTGCGTAAACAGCGGCCTCATGGTTAAGGGCAGCAGAGCACACACTGTGTGGTCACACTCCAGGCTGGGTACCGTCTCTTATCAGGGGCATCTGGGCAGTCTCCCATCTCACACCCTCGCGGGTGATGTTGAACAGGATGCTTGTACATTTGGGTTCGTGGGCGCAGGCTCTGTAGAACAAACTCCTTGACACAGAACAGCTGTGCCAGCGGGCATGCTCGTTAAGCCTCCTGATAGATGCTGCCTCAGTGTGCGCACATTTGTCATCCTCTAGGGGAGGACATCCTGTCTCCCCTCTCACCCCCCACCCCCTCCCCGCCCGCCCCCCCCCAGCCCCATGTAACCCTGGGGGCGGAGTCTGCCCATTTAGGAAGTCCTTGCTCAAGTTTGACCCAAATCTTCTTGGGTGGAAATTGAGCTGTTCCCTCCCCCACCCCCTGGGCAGGGTCTTCTTCTTTGGGTGGCCCTCAGCTGGCGGGGTGGTCTGGGGAAGGCAGCTCCCTTCCTATAGACCAGTGGTTCTCAACCTTCCTCTTGCCGCGACCCTTTCATACAGGTCCTCGTGTTGTGGTGACCCCCAATTTCACTGTTACAAATTGAACATCATTAAAGCATAGTGATTAATCACAAAAAAATATGTAATTATATATGTGTTTTCCGATGGTCTTAGGCGACCCCTGTGAAAGGGTCGTTGGACCCCCAAAGGGGTCACGACCCACAGGTTGAGAACCGCTGCTTTAGAGTGATGTGTGTGCGCTTGTGTGTGTGTGGGGGGGGGGGGGCAGGGGGCGGTGGTGGTGTAGGGAAGCATTTCTCTCCTCTCCTTGTGGGAAGCTCCTTGCAGGAAAGGGGAGCAAGATCGAGCAAGGTCTGGGCAATGAGACCGACATGTTCGCTGAAAGCTGGGGGTCATGGTCCTAACGTCTGAGAAGTTCCCGGAAGTCCTCTCGAGGCTAGACGTTCCAAAGCATCTCCCAGATGCATACAGTCTTCTCTCGGGAGGCGAGCTGGGATGCCTCCTCTGCGATGGGGAGATGGGAGTGGAGGCTGCGCTGGGAGGAGACTCAAGTGTCCTTCTCGCCCTAGCTGCCTCTGGCATTAGCTCCTGCCCCTGCCATTCTGGTCGGGCTGGACGGCTGTGTGGAGTCATCTGTATGTGTGTCTCCAAACTCACCTGGCAGCTCACAGTGCCCAGGTCCTTGGGACTAAGAGGGTCAAAGGGTTGGCATTAACCCTTCATGGGTTAACCTGACCCAAGGGGCTGTGGCTTCTCTGCCAAAGAACAGCCAATAGATCCAGTCAAAGGCAGAACCTTCAGGGCAGCACCCCAACTCATTCCTCTGATCGTTGCACTCCGAGTGCCCATTCATACAGCAAACCGTGACTGCACCCCCAGGTACTGAGACCCACCGTCTCCTGGACCCAACGTGTGTGTGACCAAGCCCAGACGGGAGACCAAGCCCACACAGTGTGATAAGTGCTCCGAATGGAGCAGCAGCCGGAGCAATCTAGGAGAAACTCCCTCGTGCTGTTACCTCATTACCCCTAATTGACATGGCTCCTGGCCCTCTAAGCAAGCCAGGGGAAGTCCCAGGTGCAAGGCGCAAAGATCTGGTGGTTTCCACCAGCAGCCAGAAGGCTGGATTCTAACTCGGGACCGTCTGACCGCAAAGCCCTTGCTCCTTGCACCATCCTGCCACGGACAACAGCATGGGGCAGTGGGAGAGGGTCAGGCCAAGGATGCTTGGTACACATCCGGTGCCTGGCCGAGTGAGGCAAGAGCCAATGCCTGAATACCCCGCATTGCAAGTGGCTGTGTCATGTGGGTTTTTTCCTGAAGTCTGTGAGCCTCTCTTGATGGCATAGGATGCCTTGTCCATGTCTGAGGTCCCAGCCTGGAACAGAGGAAGGACTCGGTGAATGCTTGAATGAGCGAGTGAGTGAATGACGGAGCCACCGATAAGGCCTGCTGCATCATGCTTCCTCGTGTCCCACTCAGGGACATCTCATCAGGACATCAGGCTGCAGCTCCTGCAGGAAATTCCACTCTCACCTGGACTGAGCATAGCCTTGAGGAGACAGAGAGAAACCTAGCTCGTCCAGAGACCTGGGGGGCGGGGGGAAGGCTGGGCAGAGATGCCTTAACGTTTAAGGCTTAAACCATCTTTGTGGCCCTAGCCAGTTTGGCTCAGTAGATGGAGCATCCGCCTGTGGACAGAAGGGTCCTGGGTTTGATTCCAGTCAAGGGCATGTACCTCGGTGGCAGGCTCCTAACTGGCCCAGGCCCTGGTTGGGGCTCGTGCAGGAGGCAACCAATCCATGTGTTTCTCTCACATCGATATTTCTCTCTGTCTTTCCCTCTTCCTTCCACTCTCTCTAAAAATCAATGGAAAATATCCTGGGGTGAGGATTTAAATTAAAAAAAGATCACTGTGTCCATCCACGCATCCACACCAGCCCTCACCCCTCCTTTGCCCCTCAGGCAGGCAGGACCCCTTCTGAAACGACCAGCCTCCAGCACAGTCCTGGCACTCAGTGGGCTTGCAAGGAACATTAACAAGCGAGTGTCAAATGAAAGAAACAGAGCCGTAGGGTAGGGTCTTGGTGACTCAGGCCTCTTGCCACCAGGAACTTTCCCCTCCAGTCACACTGTGCTCCCTGGAGCTGCAGGAGGCTTGGAGGCCCCCTAGGAAGTGCTCACTGAGCTGGTCCCTTGCAGAGGTTCCTGAAATGTCTCAGAATCATGGATGGGCCTGGGGGTGGGGCTTGATGGGAAGCACTATGAAGCACAGGTGTCTGGGTCCAGGGAGTCACCACGGGGAGCTGGGGGATCTGCCTGTGAACAAGTGTTCTCCCGATTCTGAAGGGGGGGCGGGGGTTTGATAGAGGCCTGCATTTTGAGAAACAAAAGCTCGGTGCCTGTCTCACTGAATGCTGGGAAATGACCCTGAGCAGATATCTGGTCTTTTTCTCTCCAGGAGGGACTGGGTTTTGTTTCTAGGGAAGAAGATCCTAGAGCCATGGACGTCTCAGGGGCTTGAGCTTGGTCCCTTAGAGCCCACCCCACACTTTCTGAGACCTACTCTGTACCAGCAACACAGCGGGTCCAGGGGGCGGGGAGTCCGGGGGGCGGGGGAGAGACAGGGCAGCTCATAGCCCAGAGAGGGGAGAAGGACCCAGGTAACAGGTGAGAGTGTTCTAAGCCCAGAGCTGGGCTTGGCATGTCCCCTGGGCCAATGTGGGGACTTCAGCTTACCTCTGGCTGAAGGTTCCTTCTCTGGGTCGACACTAAATCTCTCTTGTTGCAAAGGATACTCTTATAGGGGTCACGGCAAGGGCCAGGCCTTTTCTTAGGTCTGACACAGCCTGGGGGCCCAGGGAGCAGGAGGGATCCAGGGGAGAGAGGGACAGTGCCCCCATCCTGCCTGAACCCCCATATGGTGCGGAAGGAGGGGATGGTGACCGGGCAGTCAGTCGCATCCTGAGGTTGTACCTCTTGGGCTCATCTCAGCCTGAGAGCCACTCTCTCCTTTCTCCTCAGAGAATACTTCCCCCTCCCTCACAGTCATCCAGTCCATCTGCTGGGGAAGTTCTTCTTGATGTCTAACTTCAAGCTTTACTGCTTATAAGCAGGACACCCTCCCTCTCAGACTGGGAAAGGGAAAAATCCGACCCGCTTCTGGCCCTGCTTCCGAAGTCTGTTAAAATGCCCCCAGCTTCCTCCCTGGCCGGAGATGCTCCGGCTCACTTGTTCCTTCTCCCATGTGCTTCCTCTGCCTTCTCTCCTCCCCCACTCCTGTCCCATTCCCATCCCCTGTGGAATGTAGGGAACCTCCCCACACCCTCTCCTGGAACTCCAGGCTGATGGGGGGGGGGGGGAGGAGGACCAGTTTTTCCAGCCCTGAGACCAGCCTGCCCCCCGGGGGCTTTTCCAAGCCCAGTAGGATGGCAACCAGGGCCTCCAAGGAATGTGGCAGATCCGGCTCTCTCGGCTCTCTCTCGGCTCTCTCGCTGCCAAGAAGAGCCAGGGCATCCCTCCTGCCCTCAACCCCCTCCGCGGCTCCTAGAGGCTCGGGAGACTTTCTGAGCCCACTCCACACGGCCAGGCCACCCTGCTTTCCTCCCCGCTGGTCGGGGAGGTCCTCAGGTGGGTCCACTCTGCCCTGACACATTTCCTGCTCCCAACAGTGCCCCCTGCTCCTCACCCTCCCTTTCTGTCCAGCCTGATGTCTGTCCCCAGGAGGACTTCTCAGATTGAGGGGTCACCGCTCCCTTCAGACGGTAGGTGCCCGAGGTGTAAGGACCCTGCCTGTTTCAGTCCCTGCCTATGCTCGGGGGTGGCACAGTGAGTGCACAGTAAATACCACCCACCTGCCTGGCGGGACTGCTGAACTGAACGTAGGCAGATAAATGCGTCTAGCAGAGGCATGGGCTGGCCCAAGAGCCAGGGTCTCTGCAATGCATGCCGCCCAGGGCCTGAAAAGAGGCCTAGTGGGGAGCCCTCCGCAGTCCTCTGGCCGCTCCACCCCCTCACCTCCTATTGTGTTCCCCCAGCACCAGCCCAGGACTGTCCCCTCCTCTCCCCTCCTTTGTCTCACCCTCTCTCGGGCCCAGGATAATGGGAGCCATTTCCCTCTGCTTATTCCCACTGCTCCTGGGAGCTCTCTCCTCCCCGAGGCCTTCCTGAGCTCCGCTGGCTGACACTTCCTCAGGAGCCCTTTCTCCCTCAGTGAGTCTTCACCAGCTGTGGCCACCAGCCAAGTGCCTCCCTGACCCTTCTGGCCTCTGCCTGGGGGCTTGGAGTCCCCTCTGGTAGACGTGCGGGTCAGTCTGAATCCTGGAGATCACTTGGGGGTGAGCTGCAGGTGCAGCAGCAGGTGTGGTACCGGGGCAGACACTGAACCATACAAGGCCAGGACCCACTCAGTTTGCCAGGGTCCAGTCGTATCCACATCGCATGTGCTTCTCCGTATGTAGTCCCCCTCACTAGAGTAATATGAATACTAATGACACCTGGCATGTATTGAACACCTACTATGTGCCAGGCTCTATGCCAAGAACTTTACATGGTGTTTCATTTAATCCTCAGAACAAGCTGATGTGGTCGGCACTATCATTATTCCCATTTTACAGACAAGCAGACTGAGGCTCTTTCCTCATTTTAAGACCCAGGCCCTAGCTCGGTCCTGAGCACCCGCTGCTACGTGCAGGGACATGCAGGTGTTCACCTGACGTGTGGTCTGGGGAGGGGCAGAGACCTTCATGCTGAGAGGGGGCCGAGGCCAACTCTCTCAGCTCCCAGGATTCCACAATCCAAAGGAGCCAGTGCCAGGCTTGGGACGGGCCTACCCTCTGCTAGTTTCCTAAGAATTCCAGAGGGAGGAGGAGACAGGCAGCTGGAAAAACTTGTGGACAAGGCTAGGTGTAGCCTCCTGAGGCCCTGCAACCCAGCTCTGCCCCTACCTGGCCAGGGAGCCCTGTGGGTGTGCATGTGGGTGAATGGGTGTGTGTAGGCACCAGGGTGGAAGAATGGATGGGATGAGCTGCCAGGCCCTCTGTGTCTCGGATCCTGTATCCTGTGTCTCAGGTCTTGCTCCCCAGGCCCTGAGGAGTCCCTGGTGGGTGGGGCTGCTGTCAGGCCTGTGCCGTGATGTTCTGAGCGGAGGGCGGGGTGCAGCACAAGCCCTGACCTGGTTGGGCAGGTTGGCCCACCCTGAGTGGCACCTGTGACCAGGCGCCAACCCCACCCACCGCCCTTTGAAGTCATCCAGCCTGCACTGGAGGCCCAGCCCCTCTCCTGGGTCACCTCCCTAGGGGTCCTCTCAGGAAAAAGCTCCTCTTGCAGGGCCAGCTCCCGTGTGTGTGGGGGGAACAGCAGGCTGGGCCTGGCTGGAGGAGGTGGCGGCCTCCCTGCATGGTCTCTGCAGAGATTGGCAGAGGCCAAGGCAGAGGGGACCGAGAGGGGGGAGGGGAGGGGCTAATGAAGGGAGAAGGCCTGAAGTGAAGGGGGAACACTGAGGAGAGGGGAGTCTGCCAGCATGGAGGGGGCTTGAGGAGACACATCCCCCCAACTACCCACTAAGTTCAGCCCATGGAAAGCCCTGTCTAGCCGCGCAAGCGGGTTGGGGTATCTTAGTCCCACCATCTTCATTAGGGTGACCCCACCCCCTCCCCCTTGCATTGCTCTGCAGTTGGCATTCCTGTCTCATGTAAGGGGTTGGGCACTTGCAGCTTTAACACAAGCCCCTGGATAGCCCCTCCCTCAGCACTCACTCCGATCCTCACCCTGCTCAGCAAGCCTTAGCCCATAGCCAGCAGCCCTTGCATCTGCCTGCAGCCCTGGGGGGTTAGCACAAAAAGCCACCCCAACTTCTGGCCGGACTTGGACAGTGCAGACCCCAGGCCTGTCCCGCACCAAAACCCTTTCTCCCCAGCACAGCCCAGTGGCTTGGGCCCACCCCGCCCACCCCACCCCACCCCACTCTGACCAGATCGCTAATCCGCCAGGAGCCTCCTCAGAAAACCATTAGGCAGCCAGGCCCCAGCCCCGTGGGCCTCTAGTCTCCCTCCCCATGTGGGCTCAAAGCCTATGCCGCCCCAACTCTGCAGTCCTGGGTGCTGGGCCCACGCGGACCCCTGTGTTTTGGCCCCACTGCCTGATTTCTGCTGCAGGCAGATGTCTACTTAGATCCATGGCCCAACGCTGCTCCTGAACTGGCCTCTCTCCTCCCCCCAAGGCCCTGACCAGTTTGAGTCCTTACCACCTCCTCCTGCAATTTTGGGGGTGGCTGGGGACACGCTGGCTTCCTGCTCTGGCTGGGGCTGGGGCCGTGGGGCTGGATGTGGGGCAAGAGTCTCCCCTCCTGGGCTGGGCTCCTCATGTCCTGTCCCACCCGGCCCGCCATGGAATCCCAGGTGGGCACCCCAACCACGGCCTCCTGCCTTCTGCTCCCTGGTCGCCCCACTCTCCTTCCCACCCTGTGAATCTCTCTTCCCCCTGGGAGGCCGCCCTGAGGGCCACACCTCTCACCTGGTAGCCCACATCACTGCCCACCGCGATGGCTCCAGGGGCGGAGACCGGTTTGTGCGCTGGCCCTAGGCCAGCGGCTTGACCTCTCTGAGGCTTTGTCCAGCTGTCAATAGGCTATTAACCCCTCCTGCTGGGTAGGGTATTCGAGGAGCTTGGCCCAGTGAGTGGTGACCTAATGATGTAGCCACGGAGGGCAGGCCCTTCAACCTAGTCAGGGACTGCCACCTTCCAGCTTGTGCCACACAGCCCTATTGGAAGAGGGGAGAGGAGAAAGAGGAGAGGGGAGGGGAGGGAAGGGGAGGGGAGGGGAGGGGAGGGGAGGGGAGGGGAGACCTTTGTGCTCACAGGTCATACTAGACACCAGAAGCAGGTGTTCCCCCTTCTGTCATCACTGATCAGCTTTGGGAGGGGTCTCCCGCAGGCCCAGGTGGCCGTAGGCGTGACATCTCACCGATTTCTTCCAAACAGCTCCCTCGGAGACGGGGAGAAGGGGCTTAAAGGGCGCAAAGAGCGGCGGTTGCTGAGCAGGCTGGATGTTTTTGGAGCACATACAGTGGCGTAAACATCTTCTCATCGAGATGGATGACAGAAACAGCACCAGAAATGCTTATTGCATGAAGCAATATATAGAGATGTAATTTTGGCTGAATTCTGTTTTCCTCCTCGTGAAATTCCAATCCTTGTCAGTCAGGCCCACTGGTGTGTGTGTTGAAGAATACAAGTTGCCATTTATTGCCGCTTACACGTGCCAGGGATGGTGCAAAGCCCTTCACAGGCTGTAGCTCATTTAGTTTCCATTACTTATTTATTCAAGATGAATTCAAGGAAAAATTTTTTTGAGCGCCTACTAGGTGCCAGGCATTATTCTGCGCCAGACGGCGGATACAGTAACCATCATTTAAAAAGTCGGACAAAGTCTCTGGGCCTTTGGAGCTCACAGTCTAGTGAGGGAGGGAGAAAGCAGACACGTGAGAAAATGGATATGCAGTGTCAGGTCGTGATAAATGCTCTGCAGAAACCTGGAGTGGCGAAGAGGGGCAGAGAGCCGTGCTGGGATGGGCCTCCTGGAGGTGGTGATATTTGGGCAGAGACCTGAGTGAAACGAGAGAGCCGGGCACTTGAATACTGGGGGCCTAGCAATCGAGGCACAAGGAATAGCAGAGTTCATGGCCCTCACGTGGGCATTTGCTCAGCTTTTGGCAGGTTGGACAGCAGGAGGCCAGGTGGAGTGGGGGGAGCAGCCCATTCTACATGGGTAAACTGAGGCATGGTTAAATAGCGAGTGCAGACACTGGGTGTGAGCCTGGCCTCCAGCATCTCAGCCTGCGCGCTTCCTCCGAGCGCTCTCTGCGTCCACGTGTGGCCTTCCCTCGGCACAGGGGCAGGGGCGGGGCGGGGTCCGCTCACCGGGCCTCTACCGGCCCTGCTACTCTGAGGTTCGCTGAGCATACGCGACAGCAAGAGAAAGGCAGACGTCCAAGGTAACACTAATCCCCACACCCGAGTTTCGTGTGGCAGGAACCCACGCTTCACCTGCCGCCCCAGCACGGTGCACAGAGCAGGGCGTAGAGCAGCTCAGGACATGCTTGTGGAACGGATGGAAGAATATTCGTTTGAAGTAAGAAAACGGATTTTCTAGTGAGACCGACAGTTCCCATAAGCAGGGTGAGATTCTCTGAGATCGCAGTTCAACCCGCAGGTTTGCAGACAGGAAACCGAGGCGCCGAGTGGCGGGAGATGAAGATGCTGCTGTGGGGGCAGATGTGGGCTGCGCCAGGCTCCTGTTGGCACTCGGCAGAGTTGGAACAATGGGCCTCGCGGGACACCCACTGGGGAGGAATCTGAGGAAAATGGGGCGTGCGTGGGAGTTAGGGCTGAAGAACGTGGTCTCAGACCAGGTCAGAGTAGGCCAGGGAAGAGAAGAAACAATGACCTGGCCAGTCCCCAGGAACAGTGGCCAGAATGCTCCCCCACAGTCCCTGACCACCTGTTCATGCTCTCCACCCAGACCTCCCGCCTCCTGTTCCCTCAGCCTGAGCTTCTCCAGCAGACACGGATGTGCCCGGGCTGCACGCGACGTGCTGGGGATCCCCAAAGCCATTGCACATATTTCTATGTCTGACCCAAATATTTTTGGAGGGGAAAAAATAATTTAGCCCGGCTGGCACGGCTCAGTGGTTGATTACCGGCCTATGAACCAGGAGGTCACGATTCGATTCCTGGTCAGGGCACATGCCCGGCTTGAGGGCTCAGTCCCCAGTAGGGGATGTGCAGGAGGCACCCAATCAATGATTCCCTCTCATCATTGATGTTTCTACCTCTCTCTCTCCTTCTCCCTTCCTCTCTGAAATCAATAAAAATATATTTAAAAACTAAAATAAAAATATATATTAAAAAATAATTTAACTAGAATCTGGCTTTTTATGTTAAAGTGAACTTGGAGATAATATGGAGTGCAATACGCATGTGCATATGCCCACGTCCACGACGGGTGAGACAGAAGCTTGAAATAAACATATTTATGAGTGAGTTGCTGGGAGTGGTGGTCCCCCGACCCAGCTCCGCTCTTTCAGGGACCCCAGGGAGAACTGTGAGAACTGCTGTTTCCTCCCCCACCATTTGGGACTGGGCTACCCCAGAATGGGGGTAGGTCAGCCATAGGGCCTGTGGAGAGAGGGCCAGGCCAGGACCACAGGCCCCACCCCCAGCGACAAGCTGGCAGAGCCCTTCCAGGACAGGCGGGGAGGGAGGGAGTGTTGGTTTCTAGGTAAAGGTGTTTGGCGGCAGCAGAAGGGAAGGGGATGAGTGTGTGTCCACAGGGCCTGGGAGGTGGCAGGTTTCAGCAAGAGGAGGCCTGAGCCACCGGCACTCCTCCCAAGGCCTGCTGCAGGCTCACCGTGCACAGCCCCGCCAGCTGGGAGACTGGCCCAGGTGCCAGCCAGAGCCGTGTGGGGAGGAGGTCTGCGAGGGAGGTCGCTGGTTTCCAGCAGGGCAGGACCGATTAATCCTGGAGATGGGGTTGAGGGGAGGGCCGGGCGGCAGGTTCTGGGGCCTGGGTGGGGCCCGGAGGGGATATCGCTGCTCAATTCATGGCTTAGCTCAGAGGAACTTGCTGGAGTTCCCAGGTCTTGGAGAGAGAACTTCTGGGCTTTCTGATCTCCCAGGAGGGAGGACTGGGTCTGAAAGGCAATGAGATTAGGGAGAGAGGAAGGGCCCCGGGCATCGCCTTCCTGGCCCTGTGGAGACAGGGTGGTGTGGGCTGGAGGAAGTGGCCTGCTCTGCGGGGTGGGGGATGGACAAAGTGGCTTTCGTCTGACAACACCCACATTCCCTGGACAATTCTAAGTGCCAGACACGGCCCTGAGGTTTCTATCTGGACTAACAATCACCCCGCGAGGTAGCTCTTTTCATCGTTTCCCATTTTATAGATGGGGACACAGACAGGGAGGGGTTAAGCCCCTGTTCTGTTGGAAAGCCAGCCGGTGCCCCGAAATCTGTAAGGAAATCAGGCAAAAGATATAAATAGAGAACTCTTCAAATTCATGCATTCATTCACTCATTCATTCATTCGACAGATATTGAGTCAGCTGGCTCTCTGTGCTAGGTGCCACTACGCAAAAGGCTTAGGTGATCACTGTAGTTCCCCCAGTGCCCCCTGTGGAAGGTTTCCCACTTTACTGATGAGGAAACTGAGGCTCTGAGAGGTTCCCTAAAACTCAGAATGAGATAATAATAGATGGTGGCCACAGGGCAAGCAGGTAGCAGAACTAGAATTCAGACTCGCGTCAGTGTGACTCTTTGAGTCGAAGGAAGAGCTCTTATTCTTAGGGACAATAAGTCCACAAATCAACTAGGAACTGTGCAAGAAAATAGAAGGTAGAGGGTGTTTCTACAAGAAGCCAAGGTTCTGCCTTCCTCCTTCTATTTATGCTCAGCCCTATGGAAGCCAGGTCTATAATCCCACCAGGAGGAGGCGCTCTGGTTAGC
This sequence comes from Myotis daubentonii, assembly GCF_963259705.1. NCBI lineage: Eukaryota > Metazoa > Chordata > Mammalia > Chiroptera > Vespertilionidae > Myotis > Myotis daubentonii. Next base: position 46,248,313 of record NC_081855.1, on the reverse strand, counting down.
CAGGAAACAATAGGGAGGCAGGTGAGGTAGGGAGGAGCAGGAGTTACTGAGAATCCAAATCTAGCTGTTGATGGAGCAGGATGGGGCTGTTCAGCACCTTGATCCTTCTCCCCTCTGCTTTCTCTCCCAGGGTGCCCTCTGACTTCACTTGCAGGGTTTAGCTGCCTCTGTCATCTTTGTCCAACTGCTGAGTTTCCTGCTTCCAGCTCTGACCTGCTCCTCCCTCCTGGAGGAGGCCATACCTGGCCCCACAGGTTATCACACCAGGTGACTTCCCAGAACCTGGTGGCCCATCTCCCCCTCAGGGCTGGCCCTACCCTCCCTGGTTTCCTGGAGTGGAATTCCCCCCAAGGAGGTGGCACTGATTACAACAGGATTGGGCCAGGAAAGGTTTGGAACAGGGTGAAAGGTGACAGGGAAAGTTCTTCAGGGCCATCCCCAGGGGCAGGAATGGCTTAGCTCAGAGGTGGTGGGGCGGCAAGAGTTGAAAATGGGGCATGAGGTGGAGAGGTGTTCCTGGAGCCAGCTAGACTGGGGCACCTGGAAGTCCTTCACCTTCTCCCCAGTCCTCAGGCACGAAGTCAGGGCCTGCCTTGGGCGCCCAGGTTAATTGGCCAGTTCTGGCTCTCTTCCAGCCAGATCCCCCTTCCCAAGAATGAGTCCTCCATGAAACTCAGGGGGATTTGGCACAACCCCCTTTCTAGACCCCAAACCCCAGAACTCTCTGCTCAAACAGCCCTGAGCCTGGGTCAGGGTCTACACAGGCTTTCCCTTTTACTTCATCTTCCCAGGTTGAGTGCACTGAAACCTCTGGGTCCCAGGGTAACTGTTTGGGTGGAGCACGGGTGGGAGTTGGGGATACAATGGACCTTGGATGGTGGGCTAGGACATCCAAATTCGTGTGCAGGTGCTCCCTGCACAGAACAGAAATGAGAGCGTTCCAGAGGCCAGGGCCTCCATTTACGCTCCTGTCCTGGCTGATCCCCGCATCAGCACTCCTACCCTACCTCCTAGAACCCTCCAAGCAGATGCCCATCTCCTTATCACCTTTTGCTCTGCCTTGGGGAAAGAGAGACTCAAGTGAAGGGAAGGCGGGTGAGGAAGTCCTCAAAGCCCCTGGCAGCCCCCCTGCTAGAGTCCCCTCTTCAGTGCATGGCGGTGGTTGTTTTTAATAAGCATCAGGGTCAGTTTGGCTCACCCCTGTTGGAAAGAGGGGGCAAGGCCTCTCCTCTGCCTCTCCTCTCCAGCAGGCTCAGAGTTTGTGGCCCTAATGGGAACTGATAAGCTGTTGATGACATCATCTTGCCTTGAATGATCCCCTAGCCTCTCCCAAGACCCCTCCCTGCTCTTTCCAAGAATGTCCCCAATTTCCCAGTTCCTGCCTATGCCAGCCATCTCCAAGGAAGCAGATGCCCCGGACACCTTCTTTTCTCTAACCCCTCCCCCGAGTCCCTAAACCGTGTGGCCTTCAGCACCCAGGGCTCCGGGGGCTGGCGGAGATGGAAGGGAGGCAAGCCCCAGGCAACTCCTGAGCTCCTACAGGGAGCGGGTGTGTGTAAATCGGGCCTTACCCCCTTCCTCCCTGCCTGTCAGCTGGCCAGCCCCATCCCTAGAGCAAAAGTGCTTCCATGCGGGAGGGAGGCAAGCCTGCTCGGGGAGAGAAAGATGAAGCTGGTCCCCCCGCGTGTCAGTGAACAAATTGGGCCAATTTGGTGTGATTAGTGAAGAATTCACATCTGGCCAGCAGAGTCCTCCCCCCAGCCCAGCCCAGCCTGGCTCCTGCTCCCCATTAGAAGCTATTTTCTCTGACGGCTCCATTTGTCTCTGTAGTGGGGGATTTGACAGCTCCCTGGCCAGCCTGGGGGGCCTGGCTCTGAGTGAGAGGCCCAAGGCCAGGCAGCTTGCCCACCCCCTTGACCTGATGCCATGAGGGATGCCATGCTCCAAACAGGGCCCAGGCACCTGCATGCTCCATCTCCTGCTCTGTGTGCACACGTGTGTGTGTGTGTGTGTGTGTGTGTGTGTGTGTGTGTAGACCCATAGCTGGGTGGGGCCTGGGGAGTGGCATTCTCTAAGCTTCCCCACCAGGCCTCCTTTGAACCTGGAGTTCTCATCTTGCACAATGATGCTTATGCTTGGAGATCAACAGAGGCTTGGTGTGTGTATGAGTCGTGGTGGGGGGAGGCAGAGGTCTGGTGTTTTCTAAAAGAAAACAGCTAGGCCTGTGTCAGGGAGGGCCTGCCCCTACTTCCTTCACCCCTTCCCTGCCCCTCCGGGGGACCCACTGCAGCACCACCCCAGGAATGCCTGTGGAGGGCTGTTGCACAGCTGGAAGGCTCAGCCCCACAAGTGGCTTCAAGGTAGTGCCATTGGGGGGTGTGGCCTTCAAAGCCGTGGGTCTTTCTCCCCCAGCAGTGACCCCAGGTTGGCTGTGTCAAAGGCAATTTGGGGCTATTTAAAGGAGCCTGACCTAGAGGTTACCTGGGCAAACCTCTTCCCTGGGGAATTACCACCAGATGGCAACCTGGGGCTTGTCTCCTGGCCGGTGCTCCCTAGCTCCCCAGGCTCTGCTGTTGCCTGAGGTGTGAGAGTGGGAGCAGGGGGCCAGGACCCTAGTCCCTGGATGAGACTTCTCCTGGGAGAGGGGTAACTAGGGGAAGGGGTCCTAGCCTTCAGTGGGGGGCTGCTTTTCATTGTGATGTCATAGAGTTTGGGGGGTAGGCAGTGGAAACTTCTCGGGCCTCCAGCAGTTTTCCATTGCCACATGGATATCTAAAGAAAACCAGGCAAAGGGAAGAGAATCAGACATCTGTGATCTCTTCAGTCTCCAAACCTGCCCTGAGAAAGGGAGGCCAACGGCCCCAGGCCCCAGTTTGCCCCGGACTGAAAGGCTGCCAGGGGTGGGGGACTGTCCGCGCTAAAGGCAGAACAGTTCTGGGCAAACCGGGATGCTGGTCAGCTGACCTAAGCACAAGGGCCAGAGACCAGGCAGGAGGATGGAGGAGAAAGCAGTTCTTTGAGGTCTGCTGCCTGATTTCGGTATTTTGTTCTTCTCTACTTTAGCCTGGTGCCTTTTTATTATTTGTAGGTTCCTCAATCTTCTTTTCAAAATTACGCCTGGGGTGTTGGAAGGATAACCTGACCTGGGAGGCCAGTGGGGCTGGGAGTGGTAGAGCTTGGTCCTTCGTCTCATTCTTGCTGAGGACCACGGTCTTAGGGTGTGATCGCAGCAGCCAAGCTGGCTGGCTGGCTGGCTGGCTCTCCCAGGGCATCGACCATCCAGCACCCATCTCTAACGAACAGGTGAACCTTCAGAACTCGCGCTGTGTGTGGTGTGTGGAGTTGTTATCCCATTTCAGAGATGGGAAAACTGAGATGGAGTCATTGGCCCCAGGGCTGAGCTAGGGGAGAGCGAAGCAGGGTCTCTGGACCCCACTCCCGCCCCCACCATCTCACCTCATCTCCTATTCGGGCAAAGATAGCTGGTTTTTGTTGTTGTTTTGAGATCAGGAATAAGCCCTCAGCCCCAAGTGAGAGAAAGTCTGCTGCCCCTCCCCCTAACGTGGCCTGAACCCCACTCCCCAGACAGTAATTACATAATTAAGTGAGGATGGAAGAGCAGGAGGTTACCCTGGCAAGACTCCAAAGGCAGAGAAGGGCTTTGGAAAATCCAGATATTAGACCAAACTTGATCGCACAGCAGCAACTGGCGTCAAAGCCATGGAACCTGAAGAAGCCAGGAAGTAAAGGAGATGCTGGAGAGACCTGGCAGAGGGATGCAGGGCCAGGGGGGCAACGGGCAGAACTTCGCTTCCACTGTCCCTGGAAGTGGGCTGCCCTGGGCCTGGCCCCCACCTCCCCCTGCCTTCACCCATGTCCCCTCCGCAAGCCCTTCCTGCCCAGCCTCTCCCCCCCTCTCCTCTGCACACCTGCCCAGAGCCGTAGAATCCAAACAGAGCACAGGAAGCAAGAGCTGAGCTTGCACTATGATTGGGCTTGAAGTGGCAGTTCGAAGGGGGACTGGGACATTCTTATGAGAATTCTCTCCTGGTTTCCTACTGGGTCTGCTGACTCTGGGGCCACTGAGGCATTGCGGGGGGCGTGGAGTTTCGGGTTAGATTGCCCAGCACCTTTCCTGGGCTGCCCTAACGGCTCCTGTGGCGACTTGGGTGACAAGCTGACCCTGGGGTTGGTGGGGGTGTCTCTGGAGGTGGGGCCTTGCACAGGAGTGTGGTGGAGCTGCACTTTGGGGGCAGGCCCTTCTTTAGGACCAGGGTCCTTCGAGGAAGCCCCTGTCTAGGCCTGCTGGCCTTTTTGGAGAGAGAAGGGAAGCCTCAAGGTGGGGTGCTGGCCTGTTTACACCTTGTTTGAGTTTGCTTCAAGCCAAAGGTGACTTCCTGTTTCCACCGACGGCTTCAGGAGAGATCAAAGGCAAAGCTGGTGCGTTCAGGGAAGAGGAATTGAGGCCGGCTGGTAATGGGAGGGTTGGAATTTATGTGGAGAGCCGGAGCAGAGGAGGACACAAGGGACAGAGGCAGACTTCCCAGGCCTGGCGGTGCCCATGCTGCCCTGGCCCCCAGGAAGCCCGGCCGGCTCTCCATCCCTGATGCGCTCCTCCCCTGTCCCCCGGCAGCAGGGGTTTCCTGGTTCCTCTCTTAGCTCGGGGCTCCCTCCAGAGCCTGGGCGCAGCAAGAGGAGAGGAGAGGAGAGGCGAGGAGAGGCCAGTGCCCCGGGCACCTGCCCCCACCTCTGCTGGGGAGGACAGGGGTGGGGGGTGGGGGGCTCAGGCAGGCGGCAGCTGTCACTCACGCACTCGCACTCACGCGGGAGGAATGCAGACGGCAGGGCTGCCCTGTGGTCACGTCTCCGCCCCACCGACGGAGGTAGGCGCCCAGGTACCCAGCCTGTGGGCCTTGGGAGCCCGCCAAGCTGCTGATGAAAGGCGCTGCAGATTAACCCTTTCTTGGCCGCACCCTTCGCTGCTGCCGCCCAGGCTGCTGGGTGGTCGCTGAGGGAGAGGGGCCAGTGGCTGGGGGGAGGCTGGGCCAGCAGGCTAATGAGTGGGCGCTGGCAGCCTGGGGCGGGGGGGGGGCTGTTGGGCGTACCCCCACTGGCCTCAGCCCCTTGGGTCCTAGGGCTGACACAGCTAAGAGACAGGACTCCCATAACAGATGACACCTCCTCCCCCCAGGATTCTCCCCTGGGCGCTAGCCAACCTCCCGTTTTGATGTGCCTTCTCCTAGGAAGTCCCTGGCGCTCAAGAGCACTGGACACAGAGTCCAGAAGTTCATGTATTCACCCAACACACGCACACATGAAGAGCGGAGAGGGTCAGCTCAGCGGTTAGATGCAGGGACAGTGGGCTGAGTCCTATTCTCTCCAACCTGAAGAAATACAGTGTTGGTAATTCAACATGGGGGTTATTTGTGTGTCTGTTTTAGCAGCAACCCACACTTCTCTCCCAAGCAGACTCTCGGGCAGACGCTGAGGATATACATCAAACAAAGTGGAGAGATTTTTTTCTGCTTGGAGGAGGGGGCGAGGTCCCCTTTCCCGCCGACCCATCTCAAGAGGCCACCTAGGGAGGGTGCCAGGGAACACAGTTTGGAAAGCCCTGGGATCTAGGTATGGTGTGAGATCTTTTTTGGCTCGGACACTTTCTCTTTCCTTCGTTTGGGAGATGCCAAGCATCTCTATTCAGGGGGCGCTTTGCCAAACAGGTATTTGCTCTGACTACGGGGCTCACTGGGGGGCATTCTGTGATGCCCTGAGGTCTGGGCTCCGCTTCCCGGGCCTGTGCCCTGTGCTCTCCATGGAGGGCCCTGTGCCAACCATATGATTGGCTGTGTCCAGGGGCCTGGGCTCCCTCTCTATACTCTGGAGCCATTGTATCCCCACCAACCCCGTGTGTCACCCAGCCCCCTCCTCTTTCTGTTCTGCTAAGAGTTCCAAAAACCTAGGTATAGAGTGTCTGGTGGGCAGGGTGAGGAGGGCGAAGCTGCCTCGGAGTTCAGATCTCTCCTGGTTCCTCGCCCTTGCTCCACTCCTAACTGCAGGTGAATCCCCCAGACATCAAAGCATGTAGACCCTCACTGAACCGGGCCACAGGGCTGGGAGCTCCCATCTCTCCCCCATCTTATCCAGCCTCCCCGCCAGGAGAGGCGAGAGCTCCAAGAGGGTTGGGAAGTCTGAGGTCCAGTAGGAGGCAGTGCCATGTAGGGGCAGGAAGCCAGGAGGCCTGGTGCTCAGCTCTAACCACCACTCTCCCACCCCCACTCCCCATCGGTCTCTATGAGCCTCCCCTCTCCGGTTTGGGGTGTGGGGGCCGTGCCACCCTGAAGCTGGGTGTCCAGAGGGCAGAGAACACGGGCTTTGGCTGTAGTAGGAGAATTAGAGAGTAGACATCAGGAAAGACTCCATGTCTGACCTGGATGACCAAATATAGCTCATCTCCCTCAAAAACGGAGGCCCTGGCCGTGCCTGACCCCTAAAGGCATCCCCATCTCTAAGAGCATGACTGGGCTTTGCAAGTCATCCTTAATGTCCACTCCCTTCAACATCCAACCAGTCGCCATGCCCCATCCTTTCTGCAGCATCAGTGGTTCAGAGGTGCAGGCCTTTGCAACAATGGCTGCTTCCCCTGGCTCCAGGGGAGCACCCCCCCCCAGTCCCCCCAACCCTCCTCCGCACTTCACGAGGAGGGATCTCAGAGTACAGGTTGGAACATGCAACTCCCATGCTCAGAAACCTTTGATGGCTCCCCATTACCAGCAGGATAAAGTCCCAATGTTGCCTGGCATTTACAGCCTGCCCTGATCGGGTGCCAACATACCTTGCCAGCCTGGGCCCCCACTAGGTACTTCATCCCCTTCAACTCCAGCCACATCCAGTGGCTTGCTTTACCCTGCTCCTGCCATGTACTTTCCTGGCCGGCCACCTCGGCTCCCAGACAAGCTGGTTCCTGGCACTTATGGTGTTGTGGAGAAGAAGGATTAATCCCATAATCCCATAAATAAATATGTCCTTACACACGGCGAGGGGTTCGGGGTGTCTGCAGGAACTCCAGGAGAAGTTACACTGGGGGTGGGACCGATGCAGACTGGGGACCCAGAGAAGGCTTCTGAGCGGAAGAGGCGTTCGAGGTAGTAGATGCAGTAGATTCGAGTTACCTTTCGGGTTACCCTTTGGAATGCTTGGGGACGTTCTCTTTGATCTTTTGTCAGAACGAATTTCCCTGTCCGCACACCCAGATTTTTGGGCGTCTCTGCCTAGCTTGTATTTCATTCTGCCTTGAACTGGAATCTGTCTGGTGCTGCAGCTCCTAGACTGGGAGCATCTGGAGGAGTGCTGCTTGCTCACACTTAGAACACCATCGTGCAGCACACAGTAGGTCTGGAGCACAGAAGGTTTTTAGCAGAAGTGTGTGTGTTGTTGTTGTTTTGGGTTTTTTTTTTTTAGCTGAGGAGGTGGAGACTTCTGTATTGAATGCGCCCGGAAGTAGACCTTAAAACAGGAGACAGTCTACGACAGGTATTCAGTGAGGCTCAGCACCTCAGCACAGAAGCAAGGTTTGGGAGAGACGACCTTCTAGTCATCCCGTCTCTCCCAAGCTCGATCCCCTCCCTGTCGCCATGACTCGGAAGCCTCCCAGTTCTGGCCTGGGAAACAGCATTCCATTTGGCCCAGCTCCCCTCCCAGCGAATCCCCTGAGCCTCTAACCCCAGGTGACCCATATTTGGATCGAGTGGGGAATGGAGGGGGGAGGCGCTCTCTCCTGCGAGGAGACTGGGTGCTGGCACCAGAAGCCATGGGTGTCATTAGCTCCAAATGTGGGCTTCCTTCGCCACCCCGCAGGGTTCCAACCACCCGGCAGTGCCCCCTGCAGGCTGCTCTGCTGGCCTGGCAGTGGGTCTGAGGGAGGAAGGTGCTCTTCTTTCCCTGGTGGCACCCTCACCACTAAATGCCAAGCAGTTCCTTCCTCCTGCAGCCCCTTGGGGGCAGAGCACAGAGGGAGAGAAGAGGGGGCCTGCCCGGCTTGGAGGAGGGGAGGGAGGAGGAGGGCGAGTGCTTTGGGAATGACCCCCACACACTGCCCTTCCCCCCACGCCAGCCATTTCTCAGGTTTTCAGTTTCCTCCAGCTTCGCCAAGGACTTGCCCGCATTGTGGGTCTGAGCAAGGAGGGGGGTGGGGCTGTTACCAGGCTGACCCATCCAGTCTCAGCCCAGTCCCCAGGGGCCAGGTTCCTTGGTTAGGTTCCAACCTCTTCCCAATCTGAGGGCGGAGTCTCAGACTGTTGTGAGGCCCCTCCCAGGGCACTGAGGGCCGCAGGATGAAACCAGGACATAGATGCTGAGCCTGTCCACATGGCCAGCAGCTAAGGTGCCCCCGCAGGCCGCCCAGATCCGGCCTGCCCCCTCAGTTTGCTCCTTTCCTCTGAGGAGCTGCGTCTGGTATTCTCCCTGCACTCATCGCAGAGGCCAGGTGAGCAGTGCTGCTGGCAGTACAGGTGGCAGCTGGCAGGTGGGGAGAGCGGGGGAGGAGGAATGTGCCCCAGGCCAGCAGGACGCCACTGGACAGTCCAGGGGTCACAGCTAGGTCCTGGGTTCAGGTAGCCATTCCTGGGAGGACACCTGGCTTCCAGATAAGAAGAGCATCTTGCCAGGAGTGAGTCATTGCCCCAACTGACATTTTAGCAACACTGACCCTGGGCTGGCTTTCATATATATATATATTATTGATTTCAGAGAGGATCATTGATTGGCTGACTCCTGCATGCCCCCTACTGGGGATTGAGCCTGCAACCCGGGCATGTGCCCTTGACCGGAATTGAACCAGTGACCTCTTGGTTTCTGGGTCGACTCTCAACCACTGAGCCATGCCAGCCGGGCTGGGCTGGCTTATTTCATTCTTACTTTTAAATATTGCATTACCCCCATTTTACAGATGGGAAAAGCAAGATTTGGGCTGGTGAAGTCACTGGTGTGATTTATCTTGTGCAGCCCAATGTGGAGAAGCGGTGAATGGGGGATCCCGAGGGTGCCTTCTGGGCCCACAGCTCCTGTGATGTTGGGAGCCATGGCAGTGTCCCTTGTTTGTCTCATTCTCCTAGGGTGTCTCTTCGTTCCCCCGTTGTTGTCCCGCGGGTCGAGACACTGTGAGGTGGAGGCAGGACCAGGGGTTCCTTCAAAGGGCCCCTCACAGCCCAAGAGGAAATTTCCCCTGCAGGGGGAAGGGTTAGACACGGACTGCGACTGGGGACCAGGGGCAGAAGGGACTGCAGTATGCTCGGGACCCTGCACTGAACCACCGCCGCCCACCTCCTCTCCGACCCTTCCTGAAGCTGAGGGAGAAGGCGGGGAGATGGTGGCTCCCACATCTCAGCCCAGGACTTGCCCCCCCCCCCCGCCCCCCCATGTGTGTGACTGCCCAGGTGTTCCACTGTCACAGGCTCAGGGCAGCATCCCTGAGACTGCCCCCCCCCCACACACACACCATGTGCTTTGTGGTCCCCTCCCTGGCTCCCTGGTGATGCTTCAGAACATGGCCAGGGGCCCAGACCAGTGAGTCTGGGGACAGACTCCCCAGCTCTGCTCTCTGATCTGGCTGCTCCCTCCCTCCCACTGCTCCTTCCTCACCAGCTTCCCTCCCAAACACTCAGTCATTCATTCCCCAGACCACCTACAAACCACCCATTTGCCTGGACCACACAGCTCCTCTGCCCAGCTCAGCTCTTGGGGATAATGGCCGCTCCCCCACCCCCATCCTTCCAGGACCCACCCCCAAGCCTAATTACCACCTTGGCACCTCCGGGCAGGGGGGGCACTGACCTCCTGTTTATGCTTGGCAATCTCTTGGGCACAGGAGGCCTGTTTTCCTCTGGACATCAAGGGGCAGGAGCAAATTAGAGACCCTCAACTGAGCCCCCTCTGGGCCCTCCCACCTCACCACCCAGTCTCTGGGCCCAGGCTACTGGGACAGGGCAGGAAGGTAAGATGGTGGAGACCCCCGTTTGCTCCTCCGTCTTCCTGGGCACAGTGAGGGGGCTGAGGAGGAGCAGACCCAGACTGTCCTCAGGGTGGGGTCAGGGAGGACTCCCCGGGAGGAGCACTGGACCGAGAGTCACCAGATGAGTGCTGCCCTGACTGCTCACACTCTCCCTGCTCCTCCACCCGGTTGGGCCTCAGTTTCCTGGTGCGTGAAGAGGAAACAGCTGGTCTCTGTGGTCTCTAAAGGCTCTCCCGCTTGGGGCCTTGGACCCCAGGGAGGTGACTGAGGGGTGTTGACTGAGGTCTCTGCACTGCTGAGGACCATCCGCACCCCCACTGCCCAAGCAAGGAATCAGGGAGAACCGAAGTGGATGGAGGAGGCCCCTGGAGGAGGGCAGGAGCGCAGGAGGGCAGGGCAGGGAGATGGAGCAGGATGGGCCTGCCACCTGTCAGCACTGGCTGGGAGGCAGTACTGGGCGCCATGCCAGGTAAGGAAAGCAGAGGCAGGAAGTCCTCACAGCTTCTGGAGCTGGTGGGCTTTGTTCCCACAGCCCCATGGCCATGTCAGCAAGGTGGTGGCAAGGGAGGGCCTCCCTCAAGTGGCTTGTGATCCTGGAGGGGGGCCTGTGGCTTTCCTTCTGCAATGTCTGCACTGACCCAAGTCCAGGGACAACTCCATGAGGGCAGGGACCAGTCTACTTCCAGTGCCCAGCATGGGCCCTGGCTCAGAAGAGATGCCCAATAAATGCGGGATGAATGAATGGCGAGGGCACAGCTGGGGGGAGATGGAGGCAAATCCAGATGTGTGAGCTTACCTGTGGCTCCAGGGCGACGGGTTGGCAGGGAGAGGGGAGAGCAGTGGGTGGTGGTGTTGGTGGGTTCACCCTCACCAGGCAGAGCTGAACCAGGCCTAGGCCCCGGGGGCCAGGGCCACCAGGGCCGGGCCAGGGCGGATGAGGTGGTCTCTGTGGGGTCTCTCTCAGGATCCCTCCTTCCCCCATAATTATTTCTGATTAGCTTCACCACAACAGTCAGGCTGGAAAGAGAGGGTGTTTGGGACGCGGTGGGGAGGGGACAAGGTGGAGCAGAGCACGCAGGACAAGCCAGGGCCCCCCGGCTGAGCTCCCTCCCACAGCCACACACACACACACACACACACACACACACACACACACACACACCTGATCTGGAAAATTCCAATGGAGCCCCATCTACACAGGCCTGAGAGCAACAGAGATGCAGGGAAATCAGGCCTCTAGACACCTCACCCACATGTATTAACTCAAAACGCCCCCCTCAAAGTTCCTGGGAGGGCGGGGGGGGGGGGGGGGGGATAGGCTTAGCTTCCAGGCAGAGGGGAGCAAGGAATAGAATAAGCACTTCAGGCCAAAGGGTGCTTTGGCAAGCATGTCCAACCTCAGAACTCAGCGCCCAGCCTGGAGAAGTCCCCCAGCCCCCTTGCCAATACTCAGGAAGTTCTTCCTGGCGCCGATGCCCCTTCTGCCTGCTCTGGGCTAAGCATATAGAGCAGCAGTGTCCAGGCCCTGCCCTCCGCTCCTCTTTTTTTCTTTTTTTTAAATATATTTTTATTGATTTCAGAGAGGAAGAGAGAGGGAGAGAGAGATAGAAACATCAGTGATGAGAGAGAATCATTGTTTGGCTGCCTCCTGCAGGCCCCCTACTGGAGATAGAGCCTGCAATCCGGGCTTGTGCCCTGACTGAGACTCGAACCCATGACCTTCTGGTTCATAAGTAAACACTCAACCACTGAGCCATGCTGGCCAGGCCGCTCCTCTTGAGACAATCCATGTGGGGCCTTGTCTGGGGGCCAAGATCTGGGGTCCCCTCCTCTGTAATGGAGAGGGGGGAGGTGGCAGGATCCTTTCTCCACTTCCGCCACAGACCTAGCAACAGTTCAGGGTCACTCATTCTTCCAGACTCACTTTCCAAGAAGCCAGGGGGCAGAGGGAGGCCGCAGGGGAACGTGTTCCCTCCTTTCCTGACTGGTCTGGGGGTGGGGAGAGCTGGGAGCTAGGCATTGTGGACTGGGGGGGGGCAAGGGGGGGCCAGGCCTGCTTTCTCTGGAGCCCCATCTTTGGAGAAACCGTTATTATGTAACCAATAGTAGTATTAGTTCACAATTAAAAAGGAAAAAGAAACGAACTCTAGGTTTGAGCGCCAGGCTTCCTTGCTTTACAAACATTCCTTCCCTGGCTTTTAGGGACACCCCCAAACCCTGCTAGCAGAGATCTCCCCAGTCTGATGAGGGAAGCGCTCCCCATGCCTCCCCTCACCAGCCCCGCAGGAACCTCAGCCTCAGCACACAAAACAGAATGGACGCCTGGCCGGTCTCCTCCTGAGCTGCCCTCTCTGCAAGAGGGAGCTGGGCGTTAGAGGTGCCGGGGAGCACGCGGCAGCCGCGGTCTGGGAAGGCACGCAGGCGCCCTGGGAGAGCGGCTCCCTGGCGGCTGGGGGCTGCCTGGAGGAGGCAGCCCGGCCTGGCTGGGTGCGCAGAGGAGGCCGCCCCAGCGGCGCTCCCACGACCCGGGCAAGACCGTCTGGGCGCCGTCTCCGGTCTCGGGGCCTGCGGTCGGGCACCGCGGGACCGTGTTTGAGCCGGTCAGCTCCCCGCGGAAATTACAGGGGCGCTCAGCGCTGCGGTCGCGCCCCCGGGGCAGCGCCCGCTGGTTGGAGGCGTTTAAATTGAAAGCAGCTTTGGGGAGAGGGGGCGGGCGCGGGCCGCCGAGCCAGGGGAGGGGGCGCAGGGCACAGCGACCCCATTGTCTGCGCCCGCCGAGGGGCGGAACCTTGCGGTGAGCGCGGCGCCCCCTGCCCAGCTCGGCCCAGCGCGCTCGCAGCCGGTTCCCACGCTGCCCACCGCGCGGCCCCTCGCTCCTTCTCCACCTGAGCCTCTCCCTCCCCTTCTCTGGCAGCGCACGCGCACACCTCCTCCTGGAGGCCCTCCCACACTAACAAGCACGGAGGGTCGCGATGTCCCGGTCAGCGAAGGTCAGGAGGTCTGGGTTGAGTCCTCCGATAGGCTCCGTGACCTTGGGCAAATCTCTTTTCTCTGGGCCCCAATGTCCTCCATAAAAAATGTAGAGCCTTAACCCTCCCTGCCTACCTCTCTTAATTATTTTAAAGATTATTCATGCCAACGTACGGGAAAGTGTTATAAAAGCTGTAAAGTTCTGCAAGCAACTGAGGAATAATATTTACCAAGAGTAACTCCCCCACCCCTACTCTTCATCGCAGGGGTTCATTTGTACAGGAGCCAACCAGAGCTAGCCAACCTGCTGGGGATGGAGTAAGGGGAGGAGGTCAGCAGGCAGCAGCGTAGAGCAGGGCAAACCATGGTGGCTTCCTGGAGGAGAGGGCTGTGGAGCAGAGCTGGGAAGGAAGGAGGGGAGCAATACTGGGAAAAGGAGAGAGCTGTCTCTGGCTCTTGGGAAGAGATCAGGTGGAGAGGCAGGAGCCAGGAAGGAGAAGGGGCTGGATGAGATGAACAGGTCTGGCCTGGAGACTTGGGGACAATGGCTCTTTGCCCAGTTGGTGGCTGGCATGTCTCTTAGGGAGGCAGATGGGTGGCAGAGCCGGATACAGCCTGGGATGGTGACTGGGAGCATGGGGAGCGCCCTGAGCTCTTTCCTGGTTCTTTTTCCTGAGGGCTTTGGGCACCCAGAGGCAGGTCCCTGGGCTCCGGGCACCAGGTGCAGGGAGACTGGCTTATTGCTTCCTTTATTGCTTCCAAGCAGCAGAAGGTTGTTTGCCAGGCCTAGTGCCCAGGGACGTGCCTACTTGCGCCACACCTGGCAGAGCCACATGTGTCTGCTCTTCTTCCTGGAGGTCAGGTATGGGGGCAAAGCCCATGGGACCAGGTCTCTGTCATGGGCACTGGCACATACACACTCGGTGGCCAGACCGAGAGCTGAGCCTATCCAGAGGGAAGAGGAACCTGTAAAGGCTCTGGGAAGGGGAGACAGAGGAGTAGACCTGGAAAGGAGGAAGGAGGGCGGAGGGGCCGGGCCAGGTGCTTCCACCAGAGGAGTGAAGCTGTCAGAGCTCCTTCCTAGTCCTGGCCCCATCTCTGACACCCCTGCCTGGCTCTGTGCGCCTTTCCCCCCTCCTCCCCCCTGCCCCCCGCACCCCAGCCCCAAGCTGCTCTAAGGCCTGCAACAGAGAGGGCTTTGATCTGGTGAGTGGAATGAAATCTACACATGGGCTTGGGCACAGACTGAGGCAGTGTTCACTGGGCTCTGCCTGTCCTCTTACTGTCTCCCTGGCCCGAGCAGCTGCCAAAACCACCTACCCAGGCTACTCACTCACCCCCTGGCATGTACTGTGCCAGCTGAGCATGGGACAGGGATGCCATAGAAAAAGAATGAAGGTTGCCCAGCTGGTGTGGCTCAGTGGTTGAGCATCGACCTATGAACCAGGAGGTCACGATTCGATTCCTGGTCAGGGCACATGCCCGGGTTGTGGGCTTGATCCCCAATGGGGGATGTGCAGGAGGCAGCTGATCAACGATTCTCTCTCATCATTGATGTTTCTATCTCTCTCTCCCTCTCCCTTCCTCTCTGGAGTCAAGAAAGAAAGAAAGAACAAACAAACAAACACAAAGGAGCCCAGGCAGGGGTGGTAACCACTCAGAGTGACCTGACTGGTGAGGGCTGGGCCACCCCTATCCAGAGAGCTGGCCAGGCTCAAGGACCCTCCTGGACACCCAGGCCTGGGACCCACTGGACACAACCTCTTCTAGAGGCAGGAGCCCAGGAGCTTCCTACCCAGCAAACTGTATCAGCAGCCAAATACTGACAGGCTCTACTCCCCATCCAGGCTTAGAGCAAGCCTTCTGAGGGCTCTCCCTCCTCCCTTTCCTCCCCACCCTCCAGGCCCCCCATCCTCATGCCGCTACCTCCTCAGAGCCCCAGGCTGGATTCTGCACCTAACGCACCCTCTCAGACCATGAATGAGCCTTTCCCAAGCCCCCCTCTGTGGGAAGCCCCCCAGGTTGAGCAAGGATGGATAGGGGGGAAGCCAGACACCCACAGGCCTTGGCCTCCAGGCCCCACAATGGGCCAGGACTGAAAAAGAAAGTGTCCAGTTTTATACAGTTTTGCCCACTCTGTCCAGCCCCAGGGTCCTCAAGGTCAGGGCTTTGAGCAGTGGGGAGAGGCTGAGGCCTCTCCAGGCCCGACACCCCAGCTGAGGCTCAAGCATGGGGTTGGGAGTGATTCTCTCGGTTCAAACACTTCCTTGGGGTCAGGGATGGAACTTTGGGGAGTGGAAGGGGGACAAGAAGAGGCGCACTCACATCTGGGTCATCAAAGTGCCCACAGGACAGGAGCTGTTTGACTTCAGAGCCTGCTGGCGAAGCTGCTTCACTGCAGCCTTTGGGACCCTACACCCTGCTCTCCGTCGGGCACGTGATTCAGCAGATCCCCAAGCCCAAGGCCAAGTCCTGACTAGTGTCTTTGGTGGAAAAGCCACAGGTGGCAGGGTGGATCCCGGCAGGGGAGGGATGAAGACAATAGTTATCTGTTCTCTTCCGGGTCCGGAGAGCTTCCTGGAGGAGGAGGATGGGCAAGAGAAGGCAGAAGAGGGGGAAGGGGAGAAGAGGGGATTTCTTTTTTTTTTTTAAATTAAATCTTTATTGTTCAGATTATTACAGTTGTTCCTCTTTTTTTCCCCCATAGCTCCCCTCCACCCTGTTCCCACCCCACCCTCTGCCCTTACCCCCACCACCCACTGTCTCATCCATAGGTGTACGATTTTTGTCCAGTCTCTTCCTGCACGCCCCCCACCCCCCCCCACCCCCCACCTGAGAATAGTCAGTCCACTCCCTTTCTATGCCCCTGATTCTATTGAGAAGAGGGGATTTCAAAATGGTTAGGAGGCGTGGTCATTCCTGACAGCAGGGTGGGTACTCGGAGGGAAATGACCTTGTTTTCAAATAGATGATTGGGGGGACCAGAGAGGGCAAGATGGAGAAAGGCAGTCTGGTTTGGCTGCTTGCCCCTCCTCCACCAGCCAGGGGCCCAATGTCTGAGGACTCAGACCCCAGGGGCAAGTCGGGCTGAAAGCCTCATGCTTCCCACCCCTCCCCCAGCTGCACAGCCCTTTGCTCCAGGCTGGAGGCCACTTTCAGCCCCTCCTGGGCTGAACCCCTAGGGGAGGGGCGGCTCCTCCCCCCAGGGCTGATTCACAGCCAACAGCTGGAGAAGGACACCTGCTCTTCTCCTAGGGGAGGCCTGTCCTTGTTCCCCTAAAGCAGCAGTTCTCAACCTGTGGGTTGCGACCCCTTTGGGGGTCGAACGACCCTTTCACAGGGGTCGCCTAAGACCATCGGAAAACACGTATATAATTACATATTGTTTTTGTGATTAATCACTATGCTTTAATTATGTTCAATTTGTAACAATGAAATTGGGGGTCACCACAACACGAGGAATTGTATTAAAGGGTCGCAGCATTAGGAAGGTTGAGAACCACTGCTAAAGGCATGGAGCCTACAGACATCTTCCATGAAGGAGACCGGGTACCTGCGGAGGTTGGACAGAAAGAATAGAGAAGGTAAACATTCATCCCTGCTAGCCTTCCGGTCAGGGAGACACCTTTATTTCACAGAGGAGACCCTGTGACCCAGGCAGGGGCAGACACTTGCGCAAAGTCCCACCGGCGTAAACTGCACGCCAGTTGGTCTGGCCCCAGATCCGGTTCTTTTCTGGCTTCGAGGTGCGAGGAGGTCTGTGCCCAGCAGCTGTGTTCTGCCCCTGTCCCCACCCCCGCCCGCCGGCCCACAGATGCCCATGCAGGAGCTGCCTGTTGACTGGGTCCCTCCCTGGAGGGCAGAGAGCAAGGCTGCCCCTTGCAGGCCTACTTCCCATTTCTTGTTGATTCTGCAGCTTTCCTGCTGCCTGGTGGTCACGGCTCACTTCGCTGAGGGCCGTCTGTGTAGCAGGCACTGGGCTGAGCACTTTAGCCGCTGACCTGGTCATCCTCTTCGAAGCCCTGAGCCGGGTCCTGTTACTCCATTTTACAAATAAGGAGAGTGAGGCTCCGAAAGGTGAAGTAATGCTCAATCAACACAAGTGTGAGCAGTGGAGGCGAGATTGACACCCAGAATCCTCCTCGATTTGGTGATACAATTGCTGGGGGTGTGACGTTCCGTCTCCCCTAATGGGGTTCAGCTGGATGGGAAAGGCTAGCCTCTCGGGCCTGCGCTCCGGGGCTGAGAGATAAGGCCATCTGTCCCAGCCCAGGGAGCTGGGCTGCCGGAGGAAATCCGACAAGTTGTGAATCCAGCTTCCCCTCTGCTCACCCCTGTCACAAATTGGGCATCAGAAAGGATCTGTGGGTGTTTGGAGAGTGGATAAAGGTACAGGCTCATATCCTGCTCCTTAATTGCTGTGAGACCTCAGGTAAGTGATTTAACGTCTCTGTGCCTCAATGTTGTCATCTGTCAAATGAGGAAGTGAGTGGAGCAGGCTCAGTGGGATAATAAGAGGACTGAGTTGGAAAGTTTGCAGCTTGGAACAGTGCCTGGCGCATGGGAAATGCGATTGAGTTATTATCAGCTGGAGAATCAGGTGGGGACTATTTAAAAGGGGAGGCCTATTAAAAGGGACTATTTAAAAGGAAATATGGGCAAGTCTATAAAAAGGACATAGTTAAGTTTTGTTTTGTGTGGTTGTTTTTTTTGGGGGGGGGGCTGCGGGGGGTGTCTAGGTTCCCTAATTTTCAAGGCCAAGGGTTCCTGAGAGGGAAGGAAAGGGTGGATGGTTTCCAGGTGACATTCCTCCCTTCCCACCCCCATCCCCAGGAGGATAAAAATTCCTCACAGGTTTCTGTGCTTTCATGTGGAGCCTGCCAAGCCCTGGCCAGCATTCCTGTGCCCCTCCTGCCGGTGGGGGGCTGGAGGAGGGCCTCACTCGCCCCTTTTACAGCTGTGTAAATTGTGAGAGTAGAGGCGGGTATCAGGTCCCGGCTGGGAGCTGCTTGAAGCCGGTACCCTATCCCCCGCAGCAGCCGAGGGGCTGTGAGGCTGAGGACAGGGGAGGAAGCGCACACCCACACCAGCACCTGTGATGTGCGCTGCTGCCGGTGATGGGGACCAGGAGGACCAGATCTGGTTATTTCCCCTGTCGCCATGCCTATCATGACAGCTCCTAGAGCAGTGATGGCGAACCTATGACACGCGTGTCAGAGGTGACACGCGAACTCATTTTTTTGGTTGATTTTTCTTTGTTAAATGGCATTTAAATATGTAAAATAAATACCAAAAATATAAGTCTTTGTTTTACGATGGTTGCAAAGATCAAAACATTTCTATATGTGACCCGGCACCAGAGTTAAGTTAGGGTTTTTCAAAATGCTGACACGCTGAGCTCAAAAGGTTCGCCATCACTGACCTAGAGGCAGGGTTTCATGTGGGCACCAGGGACATGCAGTGTTGTCCCAAGTGTTACAGACCCCTGCTCTGTCTCTGCAGCTCCCAAGCTACTACGGGGCAGGCAGGACCTAGAGAGACATCCAACCCACGGGTCTGAGCTGGGGAGACAGAGGAGAAAGCTGCCTGGGTGAGGAAGTAGGGCAGGCTTCCTGGAGGAGGGGGTAGGAAAGATCAGGGCCTGGGAGGGGAGGTTCAGGGCTGGAGCTGCATGGCTGGGTGTGGTTGGACATGGAGGCCTGCTCCCTTATCCCTGTGCCTCAACACATCGTGTTCTTCTGCATCCATCCACCCAGCCATCCACTGACCCATTTTATACTGACTTGTCTGAACAGGACCTGCCAAAGCCCTTTCCCCATCAGCTGGAGCTGCCCCACCGCAGGATGGGTTAAATGATAGCTAGCGAGCTTCACTGAAGTTTCATGGGCAGCTATTGCAGGAAGGAGCCCTGAACAGGGTGGGAACCCCCCGAAGTGTCCCCCAAGGTGTCCTTCCTGCTCTGGAGTGCTGGGAGGTCGTCTGCCTCCAGTCCTGCCCTCGGAGAGCCTGGGGCTGTGGCCGCAAGCCAGCTGCTCTCCCCATTTCCCCCCATTCCCTTCCCTGCCATCTCCACCTCGCCCTCCTCCCTGCCCCGGCCTGGCCCCAACAAGGCCATGTGGACTTTCATGTCCCTCCTCCCTAGCCTCCCTTCCTCCCGTCTGGCCTCTTTGCTGCAGCCAGGGCTGACTTTGAAGGACTTGCTGTAAGTGTGGACCTCCCTTGCTCAAAAGCCTTCCATAGCTCCCCATTGCCTGCAGCCAAACAGCCAAACTCCTGCATCTGCCTTTGTCAGCGTGGGCCTGAGCGGAGTGGGCCCAGGCTCTCACTCACTTTTATTCGAGGCAGTTGTTCCACCTGCAGAGCCCACCTCACCTCTTGCCAGCAACTTGCTCGAAGAACAGCTACGGCTTCCAGTCTGGGCTCAGAAACAGCCTTCTTGATGAAGGCCCTGGCTGCTGCCCCCACTGAGGCAGTGACTGAGTTGCTGGGATGGTTTCCTTGAGGGCAGGGCCACATCTTTTCATACTTGTAACCCAGCACCCGGTAGGCGCTCAACAAATGTAACCCAAGAGTCGAACGAGTCCGTGAGTGAGTGAATTCCTGTCCTTGCGCTTTGAGGACTCCCATCTTCCCGTCACTGCTTGTCAGAATCATTCCCATCCTTTTTTTAAAAATATGATTTTAGAGAGAGGAAGGAATAGAGAGAGAGAGACAGAGACAGGGAGAGAGTGAGGTGAGAGAGAAACATCAATCAGTTACCTCCTGCACACATCCCAACCAAGGATCAAACCCAAAACCTAGGCATGTGCCCTGACCTGGAATGGAACCCACACCTCTTGGTCTACAGGACGATGCTCCAACCCACTGGGCCACACCGGCCAGGGCTCTTCCCATCCTTGGAGGGCCTTGCAGAGCTTCTTTAAGGCCTCTTCTGGGGCCCTCACCTGGGAAGCCCCACTCTTTCCTTCGCCCCCATGGGAGGTTGCGCTGTCATCTCTGTGTCCCGTGACAGCTCCCATGAACTGCAGGCCCATCAAGGTGAGCAGCTGAGTCTCCCTTCATGCTGTTGGCTTGTTATTAATGTTAATAGGAGCGTAATGCTCTAAACACTTTCTCCAACACCCTCTTCAACATTAATTTGGTGGCTGGTTTCTGAGCTCCTGTGGCTAGCTTGTGCCGGGCACTGTCCTGGGCCAGGGTCACAGCACAGGGCCTCGTCACGCTGTGGGGAGGCAGGCAGGAGCAAGCCCACTGAGATCAGGCGCTGTGGCCTCTGTCCCCACTTCAGAGCTGAGTTACTGAGCCCAGAGAGGTTGAATCCCCTTCAGGGTCACCCAGCAGGGCATTGAAGCCGGGTAGCCCCAGGCTGCCCCCTTTCCCTCGTGGCCCAGCAAAAGAGTGATCAATAAAAGGACCAACCCACAGTATTGAATCTCTTTTTCTTTTTTAAAAAAAATCCTCACCTAAAATAAATAAATAAAAATAAATTAAAAATCCTCACCTGAGGACATGGGGGGGGGGGGGCGGGGGGCGGGCAGATAGAGAGAGAGAGAGAGAGAGAGAGAGAGAGAGAGAGAGAGAGAACCCAGGTATGTGCCCTGACCGGGAGTTGAACCAGCAACCATGAGGTGTACAGGACAGCACTCAACCAACTGAGCCACTCCAGCCGGGCTGGAATTTCTCTTTAAAATGACAGCAAATGCAGCTTCTTTCTGTTGAGTTTTGTTGATTGGGAATCCAGTAGGTGTCCCAACCAGCCAACCAGGTGATAGCCCCTTCCATTTCTGACATGAAAAGACATTTCGAGGACAACTGATTACTCCCTGGATAAGCCCCGAGCTGGCCACTCCTGGCCTTCCGCCTGCTTCTCGTTGCGTCTCCTGACAGGGAGTGTGAGGCCTTCCTCCCACACTGGCAGCTCCTGTGACTGGTCCCAGGGGCGTCCTTGGTGTCCCTGTGCTCCCTCTCAGAGCAGAGAAGGGCTCTATCCAAACTGACCACAATCCCCTGCTGTGGCCCCACCATCGCCCCTGCTCTGACCCCAGAGGGAGCAAGTCTCCAATGGGGAAACCTCTGCCCTCTGCACCCCTTGCTCCATCCCTCAGGCCTTGCCTCTCTTGCTGTAGAACAGGCTCCCAGCCCCCACCAGGCTCACCTGCTTGGCTCCTTTCCCAGGGGACACCAAGATGTTATCCCTGGGGTGCTGGACCTCAATTGGGGCATTGTTCCTACCCAGTCCAGAGCGGGATCAGGGAGGGACAGGGCAGACACTGGGAATGTCCCAGGTGCCACACAGGCCCGCTTTGTCCTCCTCCTCCTCCTCCTCCTTCTCTTCCTCCTCCTCCTCCTCCTCTTCCACCTCCCTCCCTGGCCTCCTCCCTGTCCAGGCCCCCTCCCTCTCAGCCCTACCTAGACCACAGACCCTTCCCTGTCCCCGCTCTAGGCTCCTCCACTGCCTGGGGCAATGCAGCTGTAGCAGGGGTGGGGTTCAGGATGGCCTCCAGCAGTTCTGCAGGAGCAAGGTGTCCCCTCCACATGACAGCGCTCCTTAGGCCTGGGCCTTTGCTCAGGTAGGCCCGGCCCTGCCTGCCCAACTTGTCTGGCTGTGGCACCCTGTCCAGGGAGCGCCCTGTCTGGCCCTTGCCCTAGGCCTGCCCCCTCCTCCCCATGTGCCACCCAGATCCAGCCCAACCTTCGCTGCCCCATGGGGACTTCCTGGCCACAACCACGAAGATGGGTCCCAGGAGACAGAACAGGCTGAATATAAAACATATTTCCAAGAGCTGGCCCCGGAGCCAGGGCTCCTGGGTTCACGTCCCAGCTCTGCTAGTAGCCGTGTGACCTTTGCGAGTTGCCGCATCCCGCAGGCTTCACCGGTCCCATCTCTAAAGTGACATTGTTGGACCATCTTCTCTCAGTCTCCCTTGGCCTGTGTGGCTGCCTCCTGGGAAGCGGGGATACTGCTGGAGACGGACCCGGAGAGAACAGCGCCCCGCCCCAGACCTCTGCCTCTCCTTCACCTCCAGCCCCAGCTTTGTCCCCGCAGCCTGAGTGACAGCCAAAGAAACCTGCACGGAGGCAAGTGAAACCGATCTCCAGCTCCAGATGCAGTTTCTCCTCTCAGCCGCCCCCAGGCCTCCCTCACACCTGCTCCCGTCCCCTTTGTACGTTAGGCCAGGAGCGCTAGCTGTCTTTCATCCACCTCCTGCCCCATTCACGCCTTAAGCCTGGGGCACCGCCTCCCACCTCCTGGCTGGGGCACGATTGCTGTAGGCTGGCCAAACGGGCACACCAGAGCCCAGCTTCCCCCCACCCCCTTTCTCTCACCTGGAAAAATCACTAGGAAAGGGTGAGGAGGAAGAGGGCAGGAGGGAGACTCTGTGTCCTATTGGATGCAGCAAGGAGATTCAATACTAGGGTTTGTGTGTGTGTGTGTGTGTGTGGGGGGGGGTTTGTTTGTTTGTTTGCTGTAAAAGGTATAAACTCGGGAGGGC
Organism: Myotis daubentonii; assembly: GCF_963259705.1. Lineage (NCBI taxonomy): Eukaryota > Metazoa > Chordata > Mammalia > Chiroptera > Vespertilionidae > Myotis > Myotis daubentonii. Next base: position 46,225,843 of record NC_081855.1, on the reverse strand, counting down.
TTCTTGGAGGAGGGGCAATTTCTCACATGGATTTTAGTACACATTTAAGCCCAGCAATGCCTGTCAGGACTGATCAGAGCCATTCACTGATTAATTTAGCAAATATTTATTGATGTTGACTCTGCCTGAGGCACTGTTTTAGGTGTTGAGAATACGGCTGTAAGCAGAACAAAGAGAGCCCCTGCTTTCACAGGGTCTATATTCCTGAGTGGGGTCGAGGGAGACAGACACAAAAGCTAAGATGCTAGCTGGTTTATACCTGTTTAGGAGAAAAATGAAAATGGATAAGGGACAGGTGATAGTTTAGATAAGGAGCTCAGCAGGCCTCTGTGAGAAGGTGACATCTGAGCAGAGGGGTGGGTGGGCGGCTGGGGGAAGAAATCCCAGGCAGCGGGAACAGTAGGTGCAAAGGCCCTGAGGTGGAGAGAGTTTGCCATGTTGAGCGGACAACAAAGAGTGGAGTGAATGGAGGAGGGGGTGGTCGGGGATGAGTCTGGAATCAGAACACCTAGGGCCTTGAAGACGGTGGTAATGAATTTTATTCAAAGTGAGGCACAGCAAGGAAAGCAGCCAGGGTGCCTCTCCTTTGGGGCCCCTGGAAGGCTCTGGCAATCCCCTCTTCCTTGACTGTCCCCAGGATGAGCGGGAAGTTAAGAGCTAAATTTGGGCATCGGACAGACCTGGGTTTGCTCTTCCATTCACCCATCCATCTATCCGTCCATCCCACCCACCGCCTGCCCAGGTACTTGATGAATACTTATTGCACACCTACCCTGTGCTGGGTGCTGGCGCCTACGAGCTGACCGTGGGGAACTGTCTTGTTTTCTTTATCTGTAAAGTGGGGTCAGCAATAATCCTTTCTTACTTCAGAGATTTGTGAGGACTAAGCAGAAAGAAAGAAAAAAAGTGCTTAAGTCGCTTCACACAGTCCAGACACGCAGTGAGCGCTCACTCATGCTCACTCTATGCCTTACAAGCTCCCCCACACCAGCCCTCTCTGATGCACCCCAGGCAGTTCTCCCAGAGAGGGCATCCCTGCTCTGTGTTCTCAGAGCTTCTCCGTGCTCCCCATCCTTCCCAAACGGCCCCACCCTGGCTCCCTGCCCTCTGCCCTCTGCCCTCTACCCTGTACCCTCTGCCTCCTGCCCCTGTGTGGTGTCAAAGCTCAACAGAATGGCCTGTCTGGGCCTCACATTTTAATTGGCTCCCTTTACCTGTCAGCCCACCTCTGTCTGCCCCAACTCGCGGGCCGCCCACTCGCCAGCCTCTCCAGGAAGCTGTTGTGCTGTCTTGTGTTGGCCCATCTGGGGGCTCAAAGGCCAGAGACAGAAACTTAACATCTTGGGAGCAAAACCTGGAAAAAGCCCAGGCTTTGAAGCCCTTTGGAGTCAGACGTGTTGAGCAAACCCTGGCTCCAGCACATCCTTGCTGTTGATCCCTGCAAGTCGCTTCATGTCTCTGAGCCTCAGTTTCTTTATCTGTCCAAGGGAACAACAGCACCTGCAGGGGAAGGGCGGTTGGTGGGTCGGAGGCCAGACACACACGGCTCCTGCGTGGAGAGCACGCTTCCCAGGTCACTGTGAGCAGCGGAGGAGGGGGCTGCACAGGCCCTCGCTGAAGAGAAGGTTCTGGGCTTGGGCCTGAGGTGTGAATCCCGGAAATCACATTCACATGTGCGAGTTCTTTTGTCCGGGGGAGCTTTCATCAGATTCTCCAAGGGGTCCTGAGCCAAAAAGATGAGGCCGGGAGGATGACTCGGCCGAACACTTAAAAAGAGTGGAAAAAGTCTAGGATCCGTTTGTTCATTTATTTATTCATTTTTGGTTAATCCTGACTCAAGGATATTTTTTCCCATTGATTTTTAGAGAGAATGGAAGGGAGGGAGGGAGGGGGAGAGAGGGAGAGAGAGAGAGAGAGAGAGAGAGAGAGGAGAGAGAGAGAGAGAGAGAGAGAGAGAGAGAGAGAGAGAGAGAGGAGAGATACATTCGTTCATTTTTTAAAATTCGACTATTCAGTCAACACGTCTTTGTGCCTTCTCTGTCAAACACATATATCCAGGTGTTTCCCGGTAGCGGTGGAGACTCGCCCCCTGGGGGCGCTGTCGATTGAGCACCTCATCTGGAGCATCTTCACTGATCCTTTGGGCTCCCCTGAGGGAGAGGCCATGCTGGGGGGTCATTTTACAGATGGTAAAACTGAGGCTCAGAGATGCTAAGTGACTGGCCCAAAGTCACACAACTGGTAAGCCAGGACTGACAGCCATGCCCCCCTTGGGCATGGCCAGCAGCCCACTGGGAGTAGAAAGTTGCTTCCCTGGCACAAGGATACAAGGCGACATGTAGGCCCCCTCCTCCTCTTCCTCCTGGCCTCAGATGCTTGTTGCAGCCGCCCCCCCCCTCCCCGCCCCCGCTGCCATGGAATCTGCAGGGCCCTGGCCCAGCTACAGGTTCCCCTCCACAACTCCTATCACTGCCTGTGTTCCTCCCCTCCCCGCCCTCCTCAGGGATGCCATCAGGGCGTGCTGAAGAGGCAGGCTAGCTTTGGAGTCAAAGGTTTTGAAGGAGGGGGTGGCTTATGCATTAGGTAGAAAGGGTGGGGTTGTGAGAGATGAGGGGGGGGCACCTGCTGAGGGACCCTCCCTCCCCACACAGCTTCCCCTGCCCTTCTCCAACACAGTCTTTTCGATGCTGCTGAGGATAAGCCAGGCCTCAGCCCACGCGAAACTCTGCACACACACCTCCAGCTCCAGGCGGTCCCCAGGACCTTGTCAGGGGCTGGCCCCGTGCCTAGGTCCCAGCCCTGAGCGCCCTGCAGCAGTGAGGGGCAGGAGGCCCAGCGTGCTCCAGTATTTATTTATTTATTTGAAGGCCCAGCATTTATACAAACTGGCTCTGATTCCCCCCTGGGGGCCTGGAGCGGGGAGACGCTGCTGCCTGGGCCTTTGATGTGTGAGAGAAGAGATGGTGAGATGGTGCTGGGAGTTGCTACTGCTGTGGGGTGTGTGTGCGCGTGGGGGGAGCCCTGGTGATGTCACCTCAGGAGGCCGAGGACGGCAGGCGCCATGGCCAGGCCCAGGGATGACTAGAATGGGTTGGAAGGTGGGAAAGAAGACGAAGCGCATTCCTGAACTGGACCCACTGGTCCACAGCCCGCTGCACCCACTGCACAGGGCTACAGCCATTGCCTTGGGTTTGGGAGCATGTAGACCCTTCCCAGGAGAAGGGGGCAGAAGGCAGGATCATGCAGGCACAGAAGCAGGAGCCAGGCTCTGAACAACTGCATTCAGTGCGTCCCACCCATCACCCCACAGAGAGGCCCAGAAGATGGTGACACAGCCCCAGGAAGGTCAATGTTCAGGGTCAGGAGCATCGAGGTACAGGCCAGAGACCCACTCAGAACCACCAAACTCACCAAGATGGGCTCACCAAGATGGGGCCTCCTGTCGCTCCCATAAGTCTAGGATTATCAAGGGGATGAGCACTGTGATGAGGGGTGCTTACTCATAAGTGAATGGATGGATAGATGGATGAATGAGTGAATGAATGAATGAATGAATGAAGATGACACAGATGCAACGACAGAAAGACAGGAGCACATCTAGCATGTCATCCAGGTTTACTTCGGAGTGTCTTCCATGGGCCAGGCACTGTTCTAGGGATGAATGAATGAGATACGGGGAACCCAGGGTGACACGGGAGGAGAGCAGGGTGAGGGGAAGCCAGAGCTGGGGAGATGGCGAGCCACTCCTTTTAGCTCTGTCATTGGGAATAATTTCAAACTTAGAAAAATTTTCAAAAATAAAAATAGTACAAAGAGCATACCTTTAATACATTTCACTCAGATTAACCTATAGTTAGAGTTTTACCCCACTTGCTTTATGCTTCTCTCTCTCTTAATGTCTTCCCTGAACAGCTTAAGAGTAAGATCATGGCCCTTTACCCTTAAATACTTCAGCATGTGTTTCCTAAGAATAGGAATATTCTCAGTTATCAATTTTGTAAATCGATATAATATTGGATCCAATTTATCATCCATATAATCATGCTTCAGTATTGACTGGACTGACTTTCCAGGACTATCCCCTACAGTTTAAGGAACCCAGGAGGTCACAGAGCTATGGGGAGGGAGGCAGCAGGGACCGATCTGTCCAGAGACCCCAGGCCATAAGAGAGAGCTACTGAGTGGGATGGAGGTGAGCATGTGGAGCGGGGGTGGTTCCAGGAGTCCCCAGCAGGACGGGATGTCCAGGCTCTACACCCAGCAGACCTTCAGAGGACAAGAGGGCAACCCAGGCCTGGACCCCCAGCCCTCCAGGGACAAGGTGTCCCCACCCTCTCAGGCAGGGACCCCGTTTTGAAAGTACTTTGAGGCCCAGTCCCCAGGTCTCAGGAGCTCCTGAGCGGGCTCCCGAGTACCTGAGGAAACCTCCTCTTGCCCTGGACACCTGAGGGCTGTCAAAACCCAGGATTCCACGGAGAGTCACAGGCTGCACAGGCCATCAATCTCGCCTGCCACCCTCCCCAACACACACTCCGGGGGGTGGTGGTGCGTGGGTGGACCCACATCAGCTCTTCCAGATGTTCCAGCCGGCAAGTCCCAGGCCCAGGGAGGGCCAGGAGTGGCCAGTGGGAAGTGGTGTTCCAATCCCAGGGAGCCTCTGGGATTTATGAGTCCCTGGGATTTATGGCGGGTGGAGTCTCTACCCAGGGACAGCTGAAGTCCTCCTGTGGCTCTGAGGCCTCTTCTGGAAACAGCCCCCCTCCTCCCCCTCCCTGATGGGCCCTTGGCGGCTTTCCCACACTCTTGATCTGGCTAGAGCTGGGCCTTTCTTCTTCCTTGCTATGTCCCCATGCCTAGAACAGTCCCTGGTACCTAGAAGGTTTTAATACATATTTTTCCTTCTGTTCGGGAGGCCCGATTAGCACTTGTATTTTATGGTTCTAAGGTTCTGCCAAACAAATAATTGGTTTGCTGATCCGGGGGGTCTTGGACTTTGGGTAGCAGTGGGTGGGAGCATATTACTCCATCCACTAGCTAAATCCAACTACCTCTAGGCACCACCTATGGGAAAATAAAAGTCATTGGAGTGAGAACGCATGGCGGGGGGGGGGGCAGAGAGAGGGCTCAGAAAGAGCAGGGACCACCTGGTCTCCACCCTACTGAAGGCCCATGGGTGGGGCTTGCAGCAAGAAGCCTCGTGGTTCAACATCAAGAAGGACTTTGGGTTTATGTTGGAGAATCTTGGATGGTTTCATTGTTGACCTGTCCAGAGGCAGGGGGATGCCAGGGATGACTTCTTGACCCTCCCAGATGGCCCTCTGGGGCCTCCCAGGCCCATCCAAGGCTCTGCGTGGGAGGCTGGACTGTGGATGGTTGGCTTAAGCCTGTATCCTTGGATTGCGCCAACCGGGCCAAAGGTGCCCCACACGCTGCCTGGCCTGGGATGGCATCCAGAGTTGGTCCCCAGGGTCCTCCCACCCCTGCTGGACAGCGGCCTCTCCCAGTGACTCAGCCCTGACGTCGTGGGGCGAGCGGAAAGGCCGAGGGCGTGGGAGGTAGTGTACCCTCCCTCCTGTCCTCACCTCCCTGGGTTCAGTCCCTATACCCTCTTTCCCTTCCACCATCCCTATCCTCTCTAACCACCTCATGAGTTTCCCGTGAGCCCATGCGCCCAGAGCTGTTGCCCTTGTCCATGGAGACATGTCTTGTGTGTGTCTAGGTGTGGGCCAGGCCACTGTGGCTCATGGGACAAGAAACACAGTGTAATAGGGCTCCTGGTCTGGATCCCACTCCCCGTCTCCTCACCCAAGCAGCCCCATCCTGTTGTGATGAGGTGGGGTACCAGCTCCTTTCTTAGGTGACTGGGGCATTCTTGGTTCACACCTGACCCCTCTATGCCCCCAAGCCTTAGATCTGCTTATCGGCCTGCCTTCCAGGGTCTCCCTTACGTGTGTGATCCCAGCTTTTTAATTTCCCCCAGATGGGAGAGGGTCCCTGGGACTCAAACCTTCTCCCTCACAGGCCACTGAACTTGGGCCTCCGACTCTGTCCTGCCTGCACCCCGCCCCGCGGGCCCCCTCCTCTGCCCACTTCAAAGCCCAGAGCCAGCGGGAGCTAATTACATGCCCCCCACCCCCCTCGCTTGTTAAGTGTCATTAGCCCCAGTTTACAGATGAGGAAACTGAGACTGGGGAGGTGGAGACGTCACCCCCTCCTTCCCCACCCTGGCCCTTGAGCCAGGATTGGCACAAGGTCTGGGGACCCTGCCAAGACCCCCGGCCCCTTTGGAGAAGCTGGGAGTCCAGTGCTCATTCCAGCTCCCGATTCCTGCCTTTCCCCAGCCTTCCTCTCCTTCCCGCGAAGCCAGCTGTGGGTTTGGGCAGACAGCTGTGGAGCCCAGGGATGGGGTGGGCCGGGAACCTCTCTGAAATCGCACAGAGGCAAAATGTAAATGAACCCCCCAATTATTACAGAGTCAGGGCGGTGGCACTTTAGGTAATAGACTCAGGGAGTGGAGGGACCCCCACCCTCCTGCTCATCCGTTTGCCAGAGGCCCCCCCCCCCCCCATGGGAAGAGGTTGGTGATGCCGTCATGCTGAGCGGAGCTGGGCTGGGTGGGGCTGGGTGGGATGGGGTGGGGTGGGGTTGGGGAGGGTGCTGACACTGGCAGGACTCAGGAGGGCACTGAGCTGATGCTGTCAGCGAGGACAGCCCTGCCCTCAGGGACAGGAGAGAAGCTGCGTCTCAGCCCCTCATGGGCAGGCGGAGGCTCCCGCCCCCTGTGGCCTGGCAGCCTGGCCATCTCCTCGGCCCTGTTCACTCAGCCACCTGGGCTGTGAGATGCCCCTCAACAAAGGGGACAAGGCCCTCCTTCTCATAGGCAGGGGGTGATGTGTCCAGTTGCGGCTGCCTAGTACAGAGGGGAAGGTAGGGCATGGGGGAGCCGTCGGTGAGATGGGGAAGGGGGGGGGAGTCTGGGAGTGGGCAGCGGGAGACAAGTGTGGGAACTGTGCGGGGAAAACGCATTGCCTGCAGAGCGGCGACCTTCCCACGTGCTGAGATCTTTTTTAAAAATATATCTTTATTGATTTCAGAGAGGAAGGGAGAGGGAGAGAGATAGAAACATCAGTGATATGAAAGGATCATCGATCAGCTGCCTCCTGCATGCCCCCCACTGGGGATCGAGCCCCGCAACCCGGGTGAACCGTGACCTCCTGGTTCATAGGCTGACGCTCAACCACTGAGCCATGTCGGCCGGGCATGTGCTGAGATCTCTCATGGCTCCCAGGGACAGACGTCTTGCCGGGCCCATGACAGAAGATAAACACTTATCTACTCAGTAGTTGAGTTTTTCGATGCTAATGACTTCCTGAATGCACAGGGGTCTACATTGCAGCGAGAAGGATGGAGGGCCGACTGCAGGGAGAACTTGGCATTTCCGTGGATGAGGGCCTCTGAGATGAGCGCCTGACCCACGCAGGAGCAGGCGTCCTGCCCTGTCTGGTACCCTAGATCCTCCCCTGGGGCGGAGGGATGTCTCTGGCATGCACACTGCTCTCGGCGTGGAGCGAAAGGCCTGTGGACTTTGTCTGTCATCGTGGGAAGATCCCACATCCGGGAAAACGGGAGGTGACATCACCGCAGCTTTGGACCAGGTGTGCAGCTGCCCCTTGCTGAGCCTTCGCCCTGCAGCTGCCAGGGTCTCAGCTGAGGTCCTGTGGGGGGCTTTGGGGAGAGGCATCGTCAGGAAGCAGAATCCAAGAGCCTGGCTCCCCGCTTCCTCCCTCTGTCCCCACTGGGCCTCTTCCCAGCACAGGATGTGTCTCTACAGGGTCCTTCTGGCCTGGCGACTCCTTATGAGTGGCCACAGCCAGCTGAAGTGACTGGGCGAGCAGAGAAGGCAGGGACCTGGCTGTGTGGCTCAGTGTGCGTGCCTGAGGGTGGGGAGTCACTGCTCTGCTCTGAGCCTTGGCCCCCTCAGCTTTCGAATGAAGGGCTGAGACCTGGACAGCGGCTTTTACAGGGGTAAGCGGTTCCACGCTGTCACAACCTGCGGAGGACAATTCGGGAGGCAGGTCTACGCCGACTTGCTGTGGGGAAGTCAGGTTGGGGTCCAGAGTGCCTGCTCCCGGCAGGTATTCACGGTGGCAGACTCTGTCCCCTGCCCCGGGAGGCCTCTCCATCCTCGGCAGAAGTTCACCCTTTCCCTGGGCGGGGCTCCTGTGCCTTTCATCTCTGTCAGTGGGCACTGCCACTTCCCCTCAGAGAGTGCGGGACTCTAAGGCAGGGACTGGCTTCTCCAGGGCTGACCGGCTGGCTCAGTGTGAACGTGGCAGAGGCTGAGTCTCATGCAGCCTGGACCACTCCAACTCGCTTGGCTGTGTCCATCCTCAGGGAGGACGGCCCTGCTCCCCCGAAAGCCCAGCTGCTTCCTTTTGGTCTAGTGCAGTGGTCGGCAAACTCATTAGTCAACAGAGCCAAATATCAGCAATAGAACGATTGAAATTTCTTTTGAGAGCCAAATTTTTTAAACTTAAACTATATAGGTAGGTACATTGTTATTAACTTAACTAGGGTACTCTTAAGGCTTAGGAAGAGCCACACTCAAGGGGCCAAAGAGCCGCATGTGGCTGGTGAGCCGCAGTTTGCCGACCACGGGCAGAGCTCCGGCCCTCGTCTCCATGCCAACCCATGTGCCACAGGCCTTCAGTGAAGCGTCTCCCCTCCCTGAGCCTCCGTTTCACTAGATCATCTCCAAGGTCCCTGCCAGTTTGCATGTGACATCACATCTAATTGAAGGGCCCACAGAATAGCCTATCCTTCTTTTGCTCATTTGCCTCGATTTGCATCAATCTGCATGGAGTACCAGGGTCTCTGTTTTTCTGTTGAGCTGCCTTTGCTCCCATTTCCGGTCTCATCTGTTCTGTAAATGACATAAAAAAAAAAAAAAAAAAAGCGGGTGCAATGGACAGAGACCATGTCTTGTCTCTGTGACCCCATCACCTGGCACAGGGCCTGTGACAGACTCTGTGCCCCAAAGATGCTTCTTGAAATGAAATGGCTGAGAAGAGGTGCTGGGTGGGTACCCGGTGGGAAGGAAGAGGTGGAAGGGAAGTGCACGGAGAGATGCTGACTGTGGGGTGGGGGCGGGGTAAGCAACATCAGGAAGGGAGGTGAGTCAATGGCTACATTTGTAGACTCATCATGATGCTGAAATGGGGTCCCAGAGGGGTGTGACAGCGCCCCAGGTCATGCAGCCAGTTCCTGGCAGAGTTCGAGCTTGAACCTTTGACTTCTAGGCTGATGCTTGAAGGTGGGACCTGGAGGGAGGGCCTGGGTGGGTGGAAGGTGGAGGGCCTCTCCCCTTCCTATGTTACCTCCCCTCAGACTGAAAGAGGAGCTGAGCCAGGACCTGCAGGGAGGGACGGCCCCTCTGGATGGTGAGGGGATCCCAGGCTCGGAACTGGCCTGTGAGAGCCCCAGAATCTGGTTGGCAAGGTCATAGGCAGCCTGACATGGTCCTGGCATTCCCTCGGGATCCGAGAGGGGTTCTGAAGGGACCTGGAACCCTTGGGTCATCAGAGGAAGCCTGGCGAGATCAGCTTGGTGACATGACAGGGGGCAGGGCCCTAGGACTGCGCAGAATGTCCCAGCCTGGGACCCAGGAGGGAGTTCAGGAATCGCGGAGAGGGGCGCACGGAGCCAGCCCACCTCCGGCAGCGGGCATTCCGGGCAGTCTGCCTCTACTCAGGCCCTTCTCGCCATCTCACCCGTCATCACCCACCCAGGGCTGGCACCTGGGGTTACTTCAGGCCCCCACCCCTCAGAGGGCATTGGCGTGCCCTCCCTATTAGGGGCCCGAGGGGGAGAGCTAAGGGGATGTGGGTCCGGAAAGATGCTGGGAAGCATGTTTCAGGGGTGAGGCCAGGCCCAGCCAGCCTCTCCATCCTCCCCGCCTCCATTTCATTGGTCCTGCTTCTAGAGCTCAGAGGTACTGGTCGGGAGCCCCTGCATCCAGGGCCCCCTCCTCTAGCCCAGGATCCTGCTGCTTTGACTGGACACCAGGGCTCTCTGGAGGGAGTCCCTGAGGGAAGACCAATCCATCCCTGAGCTCCTCGACCTCATGGGGTTTGCAGTCTGCTTGCACGGAGCCCTCCATAGTGATGGGGGAGGCAGTAATCAATCCGATGGGGCAGGCAAGACACCAGAGGACTCGGGGTATAGACACAGGGCACAGGCGAAGTGGATGCTAAAGAGCGGGGAATGGGTACCTGGAACGTGGGAGGGGAGTCTTGGCAGACGGCATGGATAAGAAGCGCCTGGAACCTGAGGAGGGGAGGAGAAGGGGGTGTTTCTCAGGGGAAAGGCTTAGGAGAAGGGGAGCAGGGCGATGACCACCCTGAGCTGAGGGAGGACAGTGCAGGGCTCTGAGGAGCTGCCCAAAGGAGAGCCAAGAAGAGAGGAGGAGGAGGAAGGATGGGAAGTCAGGAAGGTGGTACCTCAGTCTGGGCCTGAGAGGCTGAGCAGGGATGCTGAGTCCTCACGGGGTAAAGGGAAGGCTGGGAGGGATGCAGGGGCCCAGAGGCAGGCCTGGCCCAGAGCCCTGACCGCACTCCCCTGCCCTGCGCCCACCCTGGCGCTGCCCAAGGCCAGCGTATCCTGGCCCCCAGCTCTCCCCAAGCAGAGCCAGCCCCGAGCCAGTGCCCGGGGAGCAGGGTGCCACAGCTGCTGCTCGGGTTCAGCTTGGAGCCTGGTGGGGGTTAATGGGAGACTGCCAGGCGCCGCTTAATAGGATTTTAATTATACAGCTCCAGCAAGAATTTTTCCCCCCTGGGCTTGGGCCCTCACAGATACCTCCATCTCCACCTCAGCATCTTCCCAGCCTCGAAGCCTGCTCTCCCAGCCCCTCCCCCCACTGCCTGCCCCCCCACACACACTGTGGGGGACTCTGGCCTATCTCCTGGGAGCCCAGGGAGGGCCTGGCATCTGCCCCCAACAACCACAGGGAGGACAGCACCAGCTCTTGGGGAGGGCCCTGCTGTGGGGAGCTCCTCCGAGGTCTGCACCCAGGGCTGTGCACGGCCAGACCTGACTTGGGTGCTGGGCAGAGAGGGTGTGCCCACCCTTCGACTCAGGATGGACTCAGTGCCCATTTGTCCAGGGTGATGGTGCTCCATGCCAGGCTTCTTCACAATGAGTGTCTCATGTGACGCTCACAACGACTCTGGGAGGCAGGCAGGGCAGATAGGATGATAACGCCCATTTTATGGATGAGGAAACTGAGGCCCTAAGAGTTTAAGTGACTTGCCCAGGGACAGGATGAGTCAGGAGTCTGGACTCCAAACTGGACTCCACGGCCTGACCATGGCCCTGAGCTCCCTTCCCCTCCACCTCACGCCCCAGCCGGGAGGAGCCACAGGGAGACCCTCTGTGTTGGAAGCCCTCCTTCCTTCCCCCTCGTCTATCTCCCGCTTACCCTTCAGGCCCGAGATGTTGCCTCCCTCTGAGTCTGGGCTCGGGGCCCCGTTTCCATGCTCCCAGAGCTCCCACATTTTGCCACCATAACCTGGATGGCCAGGGTATCTGTCTGGCTTGCCATTCATCTAGGAGTTCCTAGAGCCATGAAGACAAACCTGCCGGATGCGATGCGATGCCCACTGGTCAAGCAGTGAGAGCCTCCCTCCGCTGTTCTCTGTGAAATGACGGGGGACCCTCCCTGCAGTTGGCCCGCTGCTCCCTCCCTCAGCCTCCCCGTCAGGCCAATGTCAGTTAGCGTGGCAGGGTCACCAGATGGCCTGTCCGGGGGCAGCCTGTGTCTGAGTGAGGCAGTTTCTTTCTGGTCTTTATTACCTGTTAGCGCCTAGGCTTTTGGTTTAGAATAATTTAGATGCACGGAAAAGTGGCAAAGAGAGAACAGAGACCTCCCGCACACCCCTCACCCAGCCCCCCTATTGTTAACAGCCGGTACCCCGGAGTTAACTGTCCCAGCTGAAAAGTGAGCATTGGTACATCACTATTAGCTCAACCGAACACTTTATTTGGCCTTCACCACTTGCGTTTTTAATTCCATAATTAAATAATAGATGAACCCACCCTGCATGAATTTTCAAGTGTCAGAAAATAAATGGTAAAAGGAGGATCTCCCTTCCCCCTCCCTCCAGGCTCCCTCATCCCAGGGGGAGTCTTCTGCCCCTTTGCACACCCCCCTTTTTCCTGCCCCTTTTTGCTCTGGGTGAGCACGTGCTTCCCCTCATCCTCTGAGAGGTCGATGACTCTCCTCCCCGCTCCCCTTCCCAGGTCCTGCCCATCGCTCTGGGCTCTGCCAGGGAGGCTTCCAGGAGCTCCCAGGCCCTAGGAGTGCCCCTTCCTCTCACTGTCCAGACGAACAGTTGGGGGCGATGGCAGTGCCCCCCAGGCCCCGCTGTTCCCTGAGCAGCTCCTGGAATGGAATGTGGGAGGGCTGAGGTGGTGAGGCCGTGAGTGACAAGGTGAACCAGGGCTTCAGGAAAGTCACATGATGCAGTGGGCAGTGGCCCCCGATCCAGTGGTGGAGCAGGTAGGAAGATAGAGAAGGCCCAGCGTCTGCCCTCAGGGGTCCCCCCCGGCTGTGCAGGAGGCACCCACACATCCTGGCCTGGCTCCTGGATGACTGGGACCCACCGAGCTGTGGCCAGGCCCACCTGTCTATGTCCAGCAGGTGCCCAAGGCTGGGGGTGGGGGATCTGGACAAAACCTCTTCCCCATCCCCCCTGTCAGATGGGGCTTCTGTTCTTTTCCTGCTGGAGGCAGGGGGATGGCCAAGATATGCCTTGGCCCCAACTCACCCCAGCCAGAGGAGGAGGTAACGTCTTAGCCTTTCTGTCTCATTCATACCTCGGTCCTCAGCGAGCCCCGGAGGGCAACCCGGCACTATTGCTTCAGCCTACCTGCCCCATCAAAGCACCCTCTGCTTGTCTCCCAGCCTCCCCGCAGGCTGCTGCCACCCACCAGTATCACAGAGAACTTATCTTGTCCCCACTCCCCACCCATGCTGGCTGGCCTCACCCCACCCTGTCCCCCAAGGCCCTGGGCAGGGGGCTGGGGCTGGGAGGGCGCCGATACCGGTGGTGGCAACCTGTCCACCTGAGGAGTAGATCGTCCTGACCTGCCACGGTCAGTTCATCCATCCCCTCCTCAGCACTGCGCTCATTCCTGCCAATCCTGCGGAAAGGAAGTTCTAGTGAAGAAAATGGCGGCTATCATCACCAGTATCTGTTTCTTTGATTGTCCAGCCTTCTCCTGCAGACTCATGGCCTCCGTCCCCCGTCCTCCACTGCCTGGGCCTTCAAGTCAGAGCGGACAGGGCAGAAAGGGGGCTGGAGACAGGAGGGGTCCTGGGGATGAGGAGTGGTGGAGCGGAGGTGGCCCAGAGAGGAAAGGGCAGTGGGGGTGTGGCTCAGGGGGTGCTCTCAGGTTTACAGGATGAGGAGAGGCTGCCCCCAGGCCACCCTGGTCAGGCGGGGTCTGTAGCAGGGAGCCAGAACCCCAGGCAGCCCAGGACTCCGGCCTGTGGGGCCCAAGCCCAGGAGAAGCCATGGACAGCCCGGGGGGCGGGGGATTGCAGCATCAGCGGCCGGCTGCCGTGGCACGAGATGAAAGGCCTGGAGTGGGGCTGCTGGCAGACGGACAGGCGGGGTGGGTGGAGGCCTGGGGTGGGGGCAGGGGAGATAACCATCTGTGAGGGCTGCCAGGTGTAGACATGGTGGAGTGTGGAGGACGCGGGTGGAGTTTTAGCCCTTGGGATCGGGCCTGGAGTTGGAAGGCTTCCCTATGAGGTCATCTTGTCCAGCCTGATACCCCCAGGCCCTCGGTCCCCAACCAAGCAGGCCCTGCCCGGGGATGGCTTCCGGGGCTGGGTGCCCGTCCCTCCCTGGCCCCGGCCTGGCCTCCATCTTGCACCCATCAAGCCCTTCTCCCCAAAGCCCAACTCAGCTCCCTCTCTGCACTGTGGGGGGGTGGGCCAGTCCCGGCCACGGGTTAGTCCCTTGCTAACTGCCGGGTACATCTAAGAGCTCAGGACGGGGTCCATCTGGATCGCCTTCTGTCCTTGATTCTGAGTTTCTCTTACTTTAGCTGCATGATTATTTGTCCAGTTCCCCCCACCCCACCTTGGAGATAAGGCTCTAGAGACAGACCATGGAGAAAAGGAGAAGGGAATGTCTTGCTTCCTAAACATCTCTCTTAACCTCTCTTCGCCATTCTGTACCACACCTACTTCTCTGCCCAAGCTTCTATCTTTTCTAACCCCAAATTACTTCAACAGCCCCCCCCCCCAAATCTTCCAACTCCCTCACTGCTCCAATCCCTTTCCCAGAGCTTCCACCACGCTCTTGCTAATGCGGGAACCTGACCCTGTCACCTCTCTGCTCAACACCCTTCAATGCCAGGGTGCCAGCGAGAGGGCCCTGCTCCAGGTCCCTCCACACACAATACAGCGCAGGTGCCGCACTGTTAAGCGGTCATGTGGGATCTGGTACTGCGCGCATGGCCCATAGCTTTAAACCTCTGCTCTTGTATACACACCGGTCAGACCCGGAAACGCTTCTTACTCGAAGTTCTTGAAACAGAAAGCGACTGTGTCTGTGCACTGACAAGTGTGACAGAGGTGGATATTGTACAAGTGCTTGCGTGAAATAAAAAATAGTGGATAGGCTTGTTAAATCCTTCTGGCCCAGAGAGCATATTGGCAATAGTTCAGTGGTCGGCAAACTGCGGCTCGCGAGCCACATGCAGCTCTGTGGCCCCTTGAGTGTGGCTCTTCCACAAAATACCGACTTCTGCACATGGGCCATGAAGTTTCAATCACACTGTACGTGTGCGCCCGCACGTGGTATTTTGTGGAAGAGCCACACTCAAGGGGCGACAGAGCCGCATGTGGCTCGCGAGCCGCAGTTTGCCGACCACTGCAATAGGTTATTTAATTTTTTTTCAGGAGTAACACAATGGCCTAGCCAGTTTGCCTCAGTAGATAGAGCGTCGGCCCATGAACTGCAGGGTCCTGGGCTTGATCACAGTCAAGGGCACGTACCTCAGTTGCAGATTCCCCAGCTCTGGTCAGGGCTCATGCAGGAAGCAACCAATTGATGTGTCTCTCTCATATCGATGTTTCTCTCTGTCTCTCCCTCTCCCTTCCACTCTCTCTAAAAATCAATGGAAAAAGATCCTCTGGTGAACATTAACCTAAATAAATGTTAAAAAAGAGTAACAGAATGTATTCTTATATAATAACTAGAGGCCCAGTGAGCGAAATCACACAGGGTAGCTCGCTGCTGCTCACTTCGCTCACTGCCCCGCCCGCCTGCTGCCCTCCTTGCTGCGATCAGAGCCTGTGGGCTGAGGGGGAGGGACTGAGAGGTGCTCAATGCACCTCAGGGTGACAGGTCATTTGGTCATCCTGGTCGTCACGGACACTGGCTTTTTATATAGAGAGATATGTCCTTGTGGTATCAAGCCTCCAGGTTCCTGCTTCTCTTTGAGTTCCAAAAGTACATTCAAAATAGCATTGTATTCAAAATAGGTGCACATTGAAGGTGAGAAGCATTTTACTATACTAAATAATTCATATAACTCTTAATTTTATATAAATGTAGGTCTCGATGTAACAGACATGAAATTTGAGAGTGAATCTTTATATTGGCAATTTGATGGGGGAATTACAAAGCCTTATATGTTATAAACATATCTCATCATATTTAATCACATTTATAAAATTTTAAATTAAAAGTTTATATTTACTTCAATAATATTAATTTAATCTTTTGATATTCATTAACTATAATTTGTATTTTCATTTTAATAGTTCCATTAGAATATTTTAGTCATTCAGCCTATAAAACCATAGCTTTATGCAAATTTTTAATTTTGTTGTTATGAAGACTTATTGTCTAAGAAGACATGAAGAACACATTTTATCTCACAATTTGGTATCCGATTTGTGGCCCCTGTTCTCTTGTCGTGGGCCCCACACCTTTTAGGGGCGGCCAGCTTCATCACTCCTTATTTCCTGCTGACTCCTCGGCATGGCCCGCACAGGCCTCCGCGGCCCAGCCTCCCTGCCTGCTACCCCAGCCCCTCCGCTGATGTCTTCATGTAGCCCTGGACCGTGGGGGTTCCCAGAACATTCTGTGCCTGCCCCGTGCCTGAGACACCTCTTTCCTTGCCATCATTCCATGGGCAGATCCCAACAGCCCGCATGTGCCCTCCCCTGACCCCAACAGCTGGGTGCCCTTCCGGATGCCCCTCTCCGTTCTTCCACCAAAAAGTGAGGCTGTAGGCTCTTCCCCCATCGATCAGGACCTTCTGGTGGGCAGAGACGGGGTGGGGTGGGGCTCGGGAGTAGGCAGGGCCTCGGTGGAGGGGTCAGAGGCTCTGTGTGGTGACCTGAGCTCAGTGCTGACCCTCAGTGCTGGGACCACAGAAGTGCTGATACCGCTGAAGTCTGTAGGATTTGGGCCCTAGGGAAACTAAACATGTTAGGGAAAACTGGCCGAGACCTTGGCCTTTGCCCAGGTCTAGACCACCTGAGTGGGCCCAGAGAGCTAAGGCCTGTCTGGGAAGAGGCTGGCAGGAGCCCCTATTGGCATCCCTGCCAGCCACCAGGCAGTTGTGGTGTGGGGGAGGGGAGGGGGCCAGGATGCTGGGAGGTCGTCAGAGTGGGGTAGGGACAGGGTGGAGATGGCGGGAAAGCAGGAGGGGCCGGCAGTAGAGGCCAACTGACATTGTCACTGTAGCCTCTGGCTCCCTGCAGGAGGATTCTCTTGGTGGCAAATGTTGGGGGCAGGTAGAGTATGAGGGGGGCCCAGCCTTCTTTCTCTTCAGAGGACAGCTGCAAATATGTTGGAACCCCATTATTTATTGAGCACCTACTCTGTGCCAGGCACTGCGCTGATGTGCTTCACCTCACTTTCCCTAGAGAAACACAGCCTGGCATTAGAGACCATCTCACCCAGTTCTCCCATCTGGCAGAAGAGGAAACTGAGGCTCAGAGAGAGGGAGTGACTTGCCCCCAGGTGAGTGAGCGGCAGAGCCTGGGTTGGAGTTGCCATCTCCTGACTCCTTTTTGGGGGGCTCTCTCCCTACCCCTGGGACCTCCAGGATAAGGACGTTCTCTGCTCAGAGCTGGTAGAACCCACACCAATGAGCACCCCCCGCCCCCAAGTCCCCAGAACGGTAGCAGGCCCTGGGGGAGAACTTCCTGGTGTCGCCATCCTCTGCGCCACTCGCCCTGCATGCCATGTGCAGAGGCTAAGGGAACTAGGAGGTGGCTCAGTTCTGCCTCAGTTTCCCCTTTCTCCCATGGACTAGAGAGTCTGGCCCAACCACCTCCTCTCTGGGTCCCTGAGTCCCCATCCAGCCCTCCGCTTTCCTAAGCCCTAGCCTCCTGGTATCTTGCCTGCTTTAACACAAAGGCCAGCAGACGAGTCTGAGACAACCCCCAGGATAGAAAGTGAGAGGCTGGGTCCCTCATACACCCTATTTATTTTTTCGCCATCAGCATTGCCATCAGCATCCTCACAACAATGACAGATAACATTTGAGTGCTTATGGCTCTGCTCATAAGCAAGTACTAGTGTTTGCTCCATTTTTCAGCTGGAAAAACTGAGGCTGGAGAGGCTGAGTGAGGCCTGAAGCCACTCTATTAGAAAGCATCAGAAGGGACTGACTCCGAGATCCGTGAGATGGGCCCAAAGCCTGCAATTCCACCCTGTCTTCAGTCCCTCTGAGCCACAGCCATGGCCGCCCCTGCTCTTCCTGGAAACCTGAGGGACCTGCCAGGACCCTTACCTTCGTGTCCTGCCCACGCTCCATGGCTGCAGCTCGTCAGCCAGGGAGGCTGTCGGGAGCTGGGTGTGTGTGCAGACCCACCAGAGGCGATGCTGGGTTTCCTCCTCTTTGCCTCTGCCCTTTGCCCTCCCTGCCCACGGCTGTGCCCCGGCGTGGCTCTGGATGTGCCATGGACGGACAGAAACTCTGCTGATGGCCCCTGTTCATTTAACCAACGGACAGGGACCTGAGCGCTGCTTGTGCATCCACAGCTCACTGGGCACAGTGCGGACAGGTCGGGGCGTGGGCTCCGCCCTCCTGGAGCTCCCGGTCCCGTGGCGGTGACGGGAAGAAATCTGTTAGCTCCGTTCATTCGACAGATGATGACCCCTGCGTGCCAGGTGCTATTCTCGGCACTGGGACCCGGAAATGCACAGAATGAAAGAAAGGAATGAGTGACGCAGCCTCTAGAAGGGGATGTGCCTGGAGGAAGAGAACGCAGGGAGCAGGGGAGGCGCTGGGAGCAAGGCTGCAATCACCTCACAAAGCTAATTGGTGCCATGACAGTTTGGGGGCTCCAGGAGCGTAGAGAGGGGACCTCTGATCCTTGCTTCAGCGGGGCCTGCTGCCCTGGATGGAGATGAGAGCAGAACTGGGTATTTGGAGCACCTGCGTCTCAGGCCAGTGGTCCCTGAACAGTGTGGCATAACGCAGGCCCAGTGGGGCATCCTGAAATGACCTCTGATGACCACCTGCGTCAGAACCCGCGCTCTCTGTGCGTACCCAGAATGCACGGGGCCAGGCCTGCACACGTGGGCACATGCTCACCTGGACATGGCAATGCGTGTGGGTGTGCGCCATCGAATGGGCACTGATTTCTGAGCACCTGAGCTACTTCAAGCACCCGGCCCCCAAGAGGCTCAGAGCCTCCTGGCAAAGAGAGGACATGAAACAGCCTGCATGGAGGCAGGAGTGCTAAGGGCAGAGCGCGGGGCCAGGCAGCAGAAGCTGAACCGGGCTGGGTTGCCTTCACTCGATTAAGCTCAAGTCACTGCGGCTGCTCTAGTGACATGGCCTGGGCCAGCTCAGAAGGCAGTGTGTCCTCATCCCTGGCACCTCACAGGAGGCCAGGCAGCGAGAGGAGGGGCTTCACAGGCTGGGTTGGGGGATAGTACTGAGCTCTTCCGCGGTTCCTGGGGGTCCTGCGGAGTTGGGGACCCGCTGCAGAACTGGGGGGAGGCATGGCAGGGCGAAGCTCCTGGACTTTATCTCAGAGGGTGGTGGGGAGCCATGGAGGGTGTGGGAGCAGCAGAGGGACATGGCGAAAGCTGAGTCTTGGGAAGATGAACCAGACCCCAGCACCAGGCTGGACCAGACTGGAGTAAGGATGGATGTGGAGGGGAGACCACTGGCCACTGGCCAAGCACACGTGTGACACAGGCACACTGTGGGAGCAGAAGCCGCCCCTGCCTGGACAGCCATCCGTGGTGAGGACCCTGGATGGCCCCCAGTCTTAAAGCAGGGGTCGACCTAGATGTTCTCCCTCCTCTGTTCCCAAAGTTTCGGGCACTTGCGCAAAAGCTGAGTGGGCATGAGTATACACGCCACGCAGCCCCCCTCTTCGCGGATGGGGCTCTGTCCGGTCAGCAGGAAGGCACATGGCATTGGTGTCGGGGCAGCTCGGAGGGCCTCCGGGGGTAGCCGGGGAGCAAATGTTAAAGGCAGGCGCGGCCTCGTGGAGCCTATGGGAAGGGAGGTTCAGGGATCCTGCTGTCACAGGTGTGACACAGGAGTGTGGGGGGCGTGCATGTCAGGGGGAAGGCTGAGGCGGCACACGTGTGGTGTGAGGCCTTGTGAGTAAGTTTTGCTCCGGGAGAGGACTAACCTGGTGTGTGGCTCCGGGCGAGAGCCTGGTTTCCATCCGGTCTGGGGACACCTGTATGGGAGGATGCTGCGAGGCAGGCCCTTTCCCACACACAAGCCCGCTGACCCGTCCTACCACCTGGCTTGGTACATGGGCTTGTTTCCATCTCAACAGGTAAGGAAGCCCAGGATCCAAAAACCTTGCCCAGGATCGCAGCACCACCCAAAGCAGGACCAGAGCCCAGGCTTCCTGACTCCGAGCCCCTCACTGTCTTGCCTCCGTGGCCACCCCCAGCGACTGGAGACGGGAGTCACCAGAACAGCGGTGTGGGGACGGTGCTCCATTTAAGCATGTCCTCCCAGGCACCAGGCAAATGTCCACTTGCCTACGTTCTCTGCCCCCATCCCTGCCCTCCCCCTGACCCCCTCCTGCCACCCAGACTCATGGGCTGCCCCCCTCTCCCCGCAGATCCACATCCCCCAAACCACCTCATTCCAGGGTCCGCCTGGAACAGCGCGCCCGTGTATTATCCATATGTTTTCACCCCCAGCTGGGTGCTCAGTTGTTGTTCTGGCGCAGGAGGGCGAGGGGGCGGCTTGTGGGTGTAGCGACGCCGGGCTGTCTGCTCCGATCTCCGCTTGTTATTACCTCTTCTCCAGGCTCCCATTAGCCGGCCTGCCCCAGAGGCCTGCGCGGGCTCCTGCTCCTCGGCACCTTTGTTCCTTAATTATCACTGGGGAGCCCCGCTCACCTGCCTGCCACTTTCTAAGAAGCTGTCTGGCTCCCCTTCCCCACCCTGCAGCCCCAGGACCTAAGCTCCTACACCCCCTAAGCGGGTGGGGGCTGTGTCTCCCAGCAGCTTGCCCCAGGCTTCTCCACGCTGCAAAGCCTCAGGCCTGGCCCATGCACGGCCCCTCCTAGAGGCCCTGTCTTCTTGTTCCTGTCACTTTCTCTCAGAGATGCTGTCTCGGATCCCAGGGCTGGAAGAGACTTCATTTTTTAAATCCTCACAAAGGAGAGAGAGAGAGAGAGAGAGAGAGAGAGAGAGAGAGAGAGAGAGAGAGAGAGAGAGACATCAGTTGCCTTCTGTATGTGTCCCCACCAGGGATCAAACCCACAACCCAGGTATGTGCCCTGACTAGGAATCGAACCGGCAACCTTTCGGTGCACAGGATGATGGCCGGACCGGAAGGGACTTTAAACTCTCATGTGGTTCAACACCCACCTTCCCACTGCTGCCTGGGTTGGGCTACCTACAGACAGTCCTCAATGAATATTCATCAAGGGGATGATTAATGCAGCCTCTACTTGAATGCCTCTCAAGTGGGCAGCTCACCCCCCCCCCCGCCCCTCAAGGCAGCCAGAGCCCCCTGGAGGTGGCTAGGACAGTTATAAACCACTGGCCCTCACCTCTCCAGGGGGCTCTCTGATTTGCCTAGCCATAAACCTAGAGTCCGGCTGGCTGAGTTTGGGTCTGGGGCTCAGTCCTGTCTTTCCTGCTGGGGGCTCACTGGTGCCCACCTCTAGCACCAGGCTCTGTCCAGGGGGTACCTGATTCTCCTTTCGGGGCTCAGGGACTCGGCCAGGTCCCAGCCCAACTCTAACCCTTGGCTTTCCTCCTGCCTCGGGCCTCTGGCTGTGGTTCTTGGGCAGGAAGGCGAGGGAGGGGGAGGAGAAGGCGCTGGGGTGAGAACCCTAAGGCCAAACAAGCTCTGACAGCCGACAACCACTGCGGAGGAGGGTGCTAGCTGAGCACACAGGCCACGGCTGCCAGGCTGCCGAGGGAAGGCCCCAGGGAGTCGGGGAGACGGGCATCTCCCCTCCCCGCCCGCCCGCTGCCCTGCCTCCTGACCCTGGCACAACTCCCTGCTTCGCTGCACTGTGGGTACCAAGGGGGTCAGAGGCTGAGCTTCTGGATGGAGCTGGAAGTGAGCTGACCCATGTGGGCACCAGGGCACCCCCGTGTCAGGACAGTGGCGGCCCTAACGCTCCTGGGGCACAGTGCTTCCCTCCAAGGGGATGGCAGTGGCTGCCGACGCTTATGCTGCCTTTGGACCCAAACCCTTGCCCACAGTCACAGAGGTTAGACATGCCGTGCAGAGGGACTCTGTGTCCACAAAGGTCCTCGGAGCCTGGGCCCAGATTATGCCCCTGCTCTCCTGGGGGCCATTCTACTCAACGCTCCCACCTCCTCCCACCCCCACCCCCACCCCTCGCCCCTTATCCTCTCCCAGGCTGGATCCCAATGGACCATTCCCCTTCGATCTCCACCTCTGTGTCCTCTAAGTGAGTCTCAGCCTGGGGGCTCCTCGAGGGCAAGGTCGTTCTTCTCTGTCATTCGGGTCCACGCGAAGGGTGGGTGTTGGAGCCCAGCCACGGCCCGGCCTTGGCGCTGAGCATCTTGTGTCCCAAGGGTGCTACGGGAAGACCAGGAAGGCGCCTGGTGCATGTCCGAGGGCGCTCTGGACAAACACCAGCTGGGGGTGGAGGACTCGGGTCGGGAGGCCACCTCCAGCCACCAGACCGTGACCTCAGCTGGGCCGCCCCGTGCTGCTCTCCGGATCTGACTCAGTCCCAGTGCTCCTGGGCGTCCATCCCCGGGTCAGCCCCCTGGAGGTCCACCAGATTCCCCGGGCCCCACCCAGGCAGGGGCCACCCTCCACCCCCACGTCCCTGCTTGAACAGCCAGGGGCTCTTGCAGGATTTGAGAGGCCAAAGTTACCTGCTGAACCACTCGCTCCACTCGCTCCATCCCTTCCCTCCTCATTCACTTTCTCCAGACCTGAGACGTCCATGGGCCCTGGTCAGGATCCCCGATACAGACGTCCTCCCACACCAGGCTGGGGACTAAGGGAAACGCAAAGGGTAAACAGAGGGGTTCTTCCATGACAGTCACTCTCTGGGGAATCTCCCAAAGTCATCCCCAGAATCAGCACTCAGCCCCTCAGCCAAAGGGATCTTCCTTATAAATGTTCATCAGAGCTCCAAACCCTCCTGCTCCAAACCCTCCAAAGGGCTCTTGTCTCACTCAAAATAGCATGGAAACTCCACTGGCCCGACCCCACCTGGGCCCTGCCCACCTCTCAAGCCTCATCTCCCCCTGCTTTCCCCTCATTCATTCCACGCCAGGCTGACCAGCCTTCTTGCTGTTTCTCACACACATTAGACCCCTCCTACCTCAGGACCTTTGCCCTGGCCATTCCTTCCAACTAGAATGCTCTTCCTGACATTTTTCCTCATTCAGAGCCCTTCCTAGGTGACCTGATCTAAAATAGTGCCCCCCGCCGAACCAGTTTGGCTCAGTGGATAGAGCGTCGGCCTGCGGACTCAAGGGTCCCAGGTTCGATTCCGGTCAAGGGCATGTACCTTGGTTGCGGGCACATCCCCGGTGGGGGGTGTGCAGGAGGCAGCTGATCGATCTCTCTCATCGATGTTTCTAACTCTCTGTCCCTCTCTCTTCCTCTCGGTAAAAAATCAATAAAATATATTTTTTTAAAAAAATAGTGCCCCTGTGTCTCCCAGTAACCCTGACCCCTGTCTCCACCACCCTACTTTATCTTCCTCACGGTACTATCACTGCCCCAAACGAGTTTCCCCTTTTTTTCTGAACTTTTTAAATTGATGAGAGAGAGAGAGAAACTTATTGGCTGATTCCTGCACATGCCCCAACCAGGGACCGAACCCCAAATCCTGGCTCATCAAGACAATGCTCCAACCAACCAAGCTCCTCGGCCAGGGCTGATTTCTCTTGAATTATCTAGTTATTGTGTGTCTCTCCACTGAAATATGAGTTCTGTGAGGACATGCTATCCTTAGGGCCCGGCACATAGTGGGTGCTTACGAGAGATCTACTGAATACATGTGTGGCCTGGGAGGGAGAGAGACACACAGATAAACTGAGAGCTGGGGGGTTGGCACAAGCAAGATCCAGGGAGCAATCCTTGTAGGGATACGGTGGAGGGAGCTGGTCCTTCGGCTCCCAGGCCTCAAAGGGCACACCAAAGGCTGGTGGGGAGGAGGAGGGAGGGAAGGTAGTAAGGGGCTGCCTGTCATGCCTTCCGAGGATGCACCCCAGACCCCACTCTGAAGGCCAGTGGGGAGACCAGGGCAGGAGGTACCGCAGTCCCCATTCTCCGGGGGTTCCCGGTCTGAAGCCGACAGGAAAGAGTGCTTGGAAAGTTCTGGAAGTCAGGCCTCTCCACTGAGCTCAGAGCCTGGGTTTCCAAAGCTGGGGCTGTTTCTGCTTGGCCCACTGCGTCAGGCTCAGCATGTTCCAAACCCAACGCCTTGTCCTTCCTGCAGCCTCTGGCTCCCCCGGTTCCGTCAACAGCCTCCTGCTCCTCCAGGGCGGCAGCCTCAAGTGCCCCAAGTCGCCTCTGACTGCTCCCTCTCACTCACCCGGGCTCTCCAGACTTCTCCCTGTGTGATGACAGGAGACAAGTAATCCCCTGTCTGGCCCCTGTCCGCTCTCTCCCGTAAGCAGCTGCCCAGGCAGCCTTACCTCCATTGGCCCCAAACACCCCCAGCTCCTGTAGCCAGCTCTGCCGCGGGGCCAGCGGGGGGGAGGAGAGGGTAAGAAGGGTCTGGCCCAATTCTGACCCCATCCTCCTTGGGGGAAACTGGCTTGTGCCGGCAAGTGCATGGACTCTGGAGGTAGGCAGACCTCAGTTGTCTCACTCTCTCCTTAATTGCATGACCTTAGGGAAGTTGCTTAACTTCTCCAGTCTCAGTTTTCCCATCTGTAAAATGGAGAGAGCTATGCATGTATCACCGGGTTGCCTGGGGAGTAAGTGGGAAAGCACCTAGCAACAATCTGAAATCCAGTTGGTGCTTAATAAATGGAAGGCCCACCCTAGCCAGTTTGGCTCAGTGGATAGAGTGTCAGCCTACGGACTGAAGGGTCCCGGGTTCGATTCCAGTCAAGGGCACGTACGTCGGTTACAGACTCCTTCTGGGTCCAGGCCCTGGTCGGGGCTCATGCAGGAGGCAAACAATCGATGTGTTTCTCTCGCATAAATATTTCTCTATCTTTCCCTCTCTCTTTCACTCTCCCTAAAAATCAATGAAAAAATATCCTTGGGTGAGGATTAACAACAACACCAACAACATATATATATAAAATTTTAAAAAATGGGAGGCCCATTCCCTTTCAACCTTAACTCCCCTGCTCAAGAACTTGCTGTGGCTCCCTGTTTTTTTTTGCTGTGCCTGATCCAAGTTACTCTACTTGGCTCTCAATGTCTCCGTGTCTGGCCTGGCCTTCTCAATTCAGTCTTTATCCCAAGATTTCCCACTCGTTCTCTACTCCTGTGTCCCCAGTGAGCATACCATTTCCACCCTTCGGCTGTGCCCTCTGTCCACACTGCTTTTCTTGTCACCTCGGCCTATCCTCCTTGTCCGGAAAGGCCCCCTTCTCCAGGAAGACCCCCTGAACCACTCCTGCTCTGACCATTCTGTCTCCTCCAAAACCTTGCTGCTCCCTTGGCCTGGCATCAGAGTCGCGCTATGGGAGTGGGTGGATAGTCCATGTCTGTGGATGTCACCTGCCCACCCAGGCTGGCAACTGTTTCCAGGTTGGCAGAGAATCCCTCCTGGATTTCCCCAGAGCTTGCTACAGTGCTAACACTCTGCGAGTGCTCAGTAATGTCTGACTTTTGATTTGTTACAAAGCAATAGATGAGGCAAATCGCTAGAAAGCAAGCTAGCTGAAACCTTGGGAGGGATTCTGGGATGGGTGGTGTTGAGCCTCTCATCTGGGGAAAGAAGTAGACTCGGTACTTTACATGTTATCTCTTCATTCTGACCACCCCGAAAGGCAGTATTATCCCCATTTTACAGATAGAAAGACTGAGGTTCAAAATGATTCAATGACTTGGCCAGAGTCACTTGGATAGAAATTGGCAGGGGCAGGACTTGATCTGAGGCTGAGGGGATATGTCAGAGAGGGGAGGCCGAGATGAGTATGTAGAGGGAGAGAGTGGGTGGATGGGCTGGAGGGGATGAGGGGCACATGGGAAGGCCCTGGTTTGCCCATTGGAAGAGGTGAGAGAAGGGGCTAAAGAAAGATACGGCAAGACCCTCCCGGAGAACTGGTTGTAGCCCCAGAATTTTTCTTACCAGAAAAAGCCACAGCAATTCTCTGGGTCTATACCCGCTAAGGTGCTTAGCCTCTGTCCCCAGGGCTGAGGGACAGAGGGGCAGAGAAGAGAGAGTCTCTGCCGGCTCCATGCAGAGGCAGGGATGTCAGCGAGGCTGAGGGTGATGTCACCGCTGACCTCAGGTTTCTCACCCACCTTCCCCAAAGCAGTTTCTTTAGAGCACTGGTCCCTGGTTTGCCCAACGCCCTCATACCACAGTCCCTGCTGCTGTCACCGCAGCACTTGTCCCTCGTGTGGCCTCTGCAGGGTCTTACCCTCACCCAGCTCTCATTGGAGTGCCCGTCTCAATTTCTCCGGTGCCAGGAGCTGGCACCGAGACCCTCATCGTTCCCCAGCCCCCCACCGGCCAAGCCCTCCATGCGGGCAGCCAGGCCCAGCTGGAATAACACAGCTTCCTTCCCTCCCACGAGCACTGGACTATTTACAGCTCACCAGGGCCTTCACACCCATGAGCTCACTGGAGCCTTCCCCACCCACCCTGGGAACCCAGCAGGGCAGGCGCCACTGCCCCCATTTTGCAGATGGAGACACTGAGGTTAAATGCCTTGCCCAGTGAATTCCCCTAAGCCTGGCCTGGCCTCCTGACTCTACTCTGAGGCTCTTCTCAATCCCTCCAGGAGGGTGGTCCAAACAGGCAGGTGGAGTGGGAGGGTCTGGTGAGGTGAGTGAGACAGTCCCAGGCGCTGGAAGGAGCCTTCAGGCAGCAGGCCTGGAGGGCGGGAGTAGAGGGAGGTTTTCATGGCCTCAGCCGCTGGCTGGTAAGAGCCTGGCCTGGGCATTTTCAGGGTGAGCATGGGGGCAGGCAGGGCAAGCTGGCTGGGAGTGTGATTGGGGTGTTGGCTCCCCAGGCTAGGACAGGGGAAGGGTGAGACCCCCACCCTCAGAACTCCTTCCTGGGCAACCGGACTCAGGTGGCTGTATGCTGGCTGCAGCTGGAGGGACGCGAGGTAAATACCAGAGGGGACTTCCTACCCATTTCCCCTGCCCCGTGGACAGGGTCCAGACAAGGCGGCCTCGTCACTTCACACAACGGCTATGACAGCTCAGCCTTCTCACCTGCCCTCACCTCTTATATTTGTTCCATCCCTAAGTCCTCCCCCATGTCCTCCCTCCAGCACGCACCCTCCCTCCCAGGCTACATCGAGTGCCCGCAGCCCCTTCCGGCAGCCGTCTCCGATCCTTTCTCAGACTCGGATCTGGACTCTTCTCCGCGTCCAGGGAGCTGTGGTTTGAACTCTCCTCGTTCTTAGTGCCAGAGCCCTTGTATTGGAGGGTTCTGACTCCCCCTTAAGACGGGGAGTCTGGGAGGACAGGGACTGTGTCTTTCCCAGGAACCTGTGCAGGCTTCCTTTTTCTGGTTCCACCTCCTTCAGCCTGGGCAGCCTCTGCCCACAGGGGGCGCCCAAACAGTGTTGTTGAGTCCAGACATCCTCGCTACTCCCGGAACTGGACGAGGTATGAATTACTTGCAGTGACATGGATCTTGGTGAGACAGTCCACGTCCCCTCCACAGCTCTGGCTTTTTAATTGACCTTGTGACTGAAGGGAGGGAAGAGCGCTCAGATTAGGAGAGCGGCCTCTTGTTTGGGGTAGGAGATGTGGGGCTACACTGACCCTAAAGAAGAGGGCTCAGGGAGGGGGACTGGCTTGAGGTGCTCACACAGCCTACAGTGGACCCAGATGTCTTCCCTGGCCCAGCCCTGCAAGTCCCCAGGCTCGTGGGCAGAGGCCCCAACCAAGCAACCCCTACTTCCTTCCCCAAGTCTCTCGGAAAGAGTGGTGAGTCAGTTGCGGCCATGAACTCATCCTAGGCAGTAAAAATAGGAAAACAAGCAGGCCTGTCCTCCAGGCAGGAGGAGAGGGCGAGGGCGAGGGGGAAGTGGGTTTTTCCCCGCTGGGCAGAAAGGACAGCCATCTTTTGAAGTCCTCAAGAGTGAGGCCGGCGTCCTCACAGCCCCTAGAAACTCAACCACATCAAAGCCACCTAGGAAAGGTGGTTTGAGGGGCATGCCATCTCGCACACAGTCACAGTCACACACAGTGACACAACCGAGTCCCTGAGGGACACACTGTGACACATACAGTTGAGGGCACGACACCTGGCCACACATACAACATGCAAAGCCAGTCAGCCACCAGGCAGTCACATACACACACGCACACTCACCCAGCCAGACTCATAAGTACACTCGGAGACAACATCAGAGTCCCACACAGTCCCATACATCCATGACAGCTGTCTCCACCCAAGATGCACAGAGATCGCACAGAGCAACACACAGCCACACAGATGCCACACGCACACGCCCATGCCAGCCACTCGCAGTCTCCGAGAGCCTCGCACAAACACACGTAGTCACACAAACACACGGCCACACTGACAGTCACACGTAGCCCATGGGCACACAGCTTCCACCCAATGCACAGAGCCCCCTCAAGCCACAAAGTGTCACACACACAGCGTCTCAGTTGCACACTAGTCACATGCCCAGTCACCAAAGGCAACGTCTCTATATTATGAACACCGTCACGGAGACCCATTCTGCTCATAGAACTCAGAGGCTAAGACCCGATGGGAGTCGGCCCCTGGGGTGCAAATGGGGTGGTGTCTCATTCTCAGCTGCCAGCTTAACTCCCTCCTCCTCTTGGCTGCACCTCCAGGGCCATTCTCTGCTCTGAACGCCCACTGCTTGGCGTTTGCCAGGCTTTGCTGAGTCCCCACACCCCTGCCACTGAAGGGAGGGGCATGTTGCCTCGGAGACGATTGAGTCCAATCAACATTAAGCATCATCCATTTATTCAATAGGCCCCTGCATGCCAGGTGCCATGTGAGGTGCTAGCGAATAGAGAGGTTATTCTAAATCAGACCATAATTTCCCACCAGCGCCATGGCAATGTCCAAATGTGTGCCTGTGTAACCCTCCATGGATCTAGCCCAAACCATCAGCTCGTACCTGGACTTTGGCCTTGGCAAGGCCCCCAGCAGGTGCAAGATTCCTCAATCTCATTTTTCCCCCCCTGTGGTAATTTCCAGGAGGGTGAATGGTTCTCATGTAATTGACAGCCCTTCTGAAAGAGGCTCAGGGATAGGCCCGGGAAAGACTTCCATGTGAAGGTCCCGCCCCTTCTCTGGGGGACTGAGCCTTGACAGGCAGCTGGGGTGAAAAACACCCTGCACTAGGGACCAGATTGCCAAGAGTTCGTCCATTTCCAGCATGTTCTCTTTTCCTTTTTTAAAACATTATATATATTATTTCAGAGAGGAAGGGAGAGTGAGGGAAAAATAGAAACTTCAATGATGAGAGAGAATCATTGATCGTCTACCTCTGCACACCCCACACTGGGGATCAAGCCCATAACCCAGGCATGTGCCCTGACCAGGAATTGAACCGTGACCTCCCGGTTCATAGGTTGATGCTCAACCACTGAGCCACGATGGCTGGGCCAGCATGTCCTCTTGAGCCAGTTATAGCCCCACTCGAGCTCAGCTTCTCCACACGGGCAAGGGAACTGGACCAAGTCAGTTTCTCACAGGCGGGCAGGGGAGGTGCTAGTTAATATGCAGATTTCCAGGCCCACTCACGACCTTCTTGATTCCAGAATTTGAGACCTGCTGGCTCTGGAGACGGACGAGGTGCTTTCCAGCTCTAAGAAGGACTAGGAAACTTTGAGGAGCAGCAGCGCTGGAGGCCAAGGGCTGCTCCAGAGGGCCCAGCCCAGCCTGGCGTCTGGAATGCAGGAACCACCGTCACCCTCCTCGAGGTCCCCATCTTCTGGCTGGTTTAGAGGCTTGGGCTTGTGGTTAGGGCAGGTGATGGCCAAATCAGAACTTTCGGGCCTGGGTCTTGGCTGAGGCTAGGCTTCCAGGATGGGCTGGCCTGTTTGGGGTCTCTGGGCATCTTTTCTGGGGCTAATGATGCCCTAGTCTCCAGGAACCAGGTCCTTCCCCCCCCCCCCCCGCCAGGCCTAGGGAGGGGGGCCTTGCCCCAGAGGAGGGTGGGCAGGGCAAGGTGGGAAAAGTCATGGGACAGTTTTGAGGACCTACGGACTCTGGGAGTTCTATTTTCTTTGAACCCAATTTTCCTCCGTTTAGTCAGTCTGCTCCCTGGTTTCTACTTAGCTCCTTTCCTGATGCTTATGGGATTGAGTCATATGCTGTCGGAATTGGAGGGACATTCGCGGGCACTCATCCCAACCACATACATCATCAGAAAAGCTGCAGCATTAACTTTCCATGTGCCCTGAACGTTGCTAGTTCCATACAGTGTGTCCCTTGAGCCTCACAACAATTTTATGCGGTAAGTATGGTTAACTCCATTTTTCAGATAAGGAAAACGAGGCTCAGAGATTCTAAGCCACCTCTCCAAGCATCAGAAATGGGATTCAACCCTGGGGTTCAGCTCCATCCAGATCTCCTCCATCCCCCATTCAGAGACAGTTGTGTTGCTCTGGAAAAACCCCAGAGAGCCTTTACCGGTTGGGCAATGTTGGGCAAGGCCCAGAGCTGTCCGATCATTGGTTTCCTCATCTGTGAAATGGGGACAGCAATACTTGCCCCACCTGACCGGGTGGTAAGGATTCAATGATCCTCGGTGTGAAAGTATTCCACATGCCGCGGAGGGGCCAGACCCTCACAAGCATCCTGTACTTGGGAGGAGCCGAGGGTGGCTGCGAAGCTGGAGAATGAAGGCTGCCCTGAGCACCTTGGCCTGCCAGGCACAGGGAGGATGAGGAGCTGAGGAAGGCAGGGTCTCCGCCTGGCAGGAGCCTCTGTCCTGGGAGTGACACCGCCAGTCATCACCCAGTCCTCTTCGAATAAAAGCTTCTGAATCAGACTGGCTCTGGTACCCTCAGACACATTAAGTGATGGGGACAGGCATATTCCTTGTGGGTGAGCTAAAAGAGCTAACAGAAAGAGGAAGGGGCCCCAACCAGTTTGGCTCAGTGGGTACAGCGTCGGCCTGCGGACTGAAGGGTCCCAGGTTCGATTCCAGTCAAGGGCATGTACCTTGGTTGCGGGGAAATCCCTAGTAGGGGGTGTGCAGGAGGCAGCTGGTCGATGTTTCTAGCTCTCTATCTCTCTCCCTACTTCTCTGTAAAAAATCAATAAAATATATTTTTAAAAAAATAGGAAGAGGAAGGGCAGCTAGCATCCGTGAAGATCCAGTCTTCAGTCACTTAGAAAACTGAATCTTCCCAACCTGGTGAGGTTGTGCTTATCATTATGTCCATTGCACAGGTTAGGAAACTGAGGCATGGGGGAATTTTATTTGCCCACGTCAGTAAGGTGTGGAGGTGGGATTAGAATTCAGATCTGCCTGGCTCCCGAGCTGCTGTGCTTCTCCCGGCACCTGGCTGTGCCGTGCAAAGGGGCAGGATCTAGGGGGACACTCCCATGTCTGGCCTCTCATCCTTGAGGAGCAGCCGGAGGGGAGGAAGGGAAAAGGGACCCTTTCGTAGGAGCTGATCTCCTGACTGTCACCCTATGGCCTCCTATATCACACCTGCCCCTGGGACTTATGAATGTAAGGTACAGCGCTGCACTCATCTCCATTCATTCATGCCGTGCCTGGCCCTGTGCTGGGTGCTGTGTTCACCGAAGCAGAAGACCCCATCCCTGGCCTTGTGTCCCAAACCCACCTGACAGCATCTGAGAGGGGGAATGCAGCTGATCACATGCTCCAGGGAGACCAGCGGGGTGGTGACGATCCCAGACAGGGAAGTCAGGGGAGGATGTCTTAGAATCGATGAACCGTCTAATGAGGGAGGCAAGAATCCTATGTACATCTGATTTCATTCGTGTAAAGTTCTCCAACAGGTGAAAGTAAGCAGATATCAGTGATAAAACTGCAAGGAAAGGCAGGAAAGTGATTAACATACAAGCTGGGGCACCAGGGTGAGGAAAGAATGATGAACCGGAGGGCACTCAGCGTGGGGTTCTGGGGAGCTGGCAGAGTCCTATTTCTTGACCTGGGTACCTAGTTTATAAGTATTTTTAAACTCTGCATGTATGCATTTTAATTTACTCTTCTTTATACATTCCCTGCCCCCCCACACACACACACACAATTTTAACACATAGAAATTGCAAAATTCACTGTTGGGTAGGACCTAAGCTGATCTGCCACAGTGCCCTGCACAGCCCCTGGACCCGGTAGGCACTGAAAAGGAGAGTATTGAATGCGGGGAGTTTTAAAGGAGCTGAAAGTGGGGTGCATGGTCCAGCCAGATGCAAGTGTGTGGCCTGAGGTCTAGAGACAAGAGTCCACTTCCTTCATCACGTTTTGGGGGACAGGATTAGAGGCCTCTCTCCCATGACTGTCTGGAGACCTGAGGGTCAGCAGTTCCCTATATGGAGCCCAGGATTCCAGAATTAGGTTGTCCTTCCCTCAGCCGAGCACCAATCACAGGGAGTACAAAGGGCACTGAGGCAGAAGGCTTCAGCGGATAGATACCCAGCTCTGTAAACGCAGCACTTCATGACTTGAGTCTCAGTGTCTTTATCTGTAAAATGGGGCTAATAAACCATCTACTTCACAAGGTACTGAAGCCCCAAAGAAGTTATACATGAGAAAAAATGCTTTAGGGAGTGATGTGGGTTATATACTTATGAATGTCATGTTACCTAGGCATTCTTCCCCCGCCCCCCTCCCCGCTGCTGCTGCTGTTTTGCAAGGAGGGCTCACAATACAGCCTTACTCTGATTTAGAAAGTCCCCCAAACCCCGAGATCCTCCAGGCTTGAGATCTCTTAGGCCTGAGCTTCAGGGTGATTCCAGGAGCAAGTTCCCCAAGTTGGAGGAAGCCCAGCTGGGGAGGTGGCATTCCAGGCGGCATGTCAGAGGGTGAGTCAGGGCTAGGGCAGCCCTCCCCCTCTCCTAGCTCTTGGCTCAGGGCCCAGGCTGGGTTTGTCTAATTTGCATGCATCTGCATATATGCAAGTTTCACCTGTGCACCCTGGCAGGGCCCCCAGAAAGACACCTGTGCAGGGGCACCCGAGGGAAACCAGAGTGGCAGGCTGCCTGCCGGAGCATCCAAACCTAGAAATCCTGGTCCAGGGTCCATCACCCATCACATGCCTGAATCTTTGAACCAAACACCTGGCTCCTTCCCTGGGCTCCTGTGGCTGCCCAGGCCAGGAACTTCAGAGTCATGCTTGCCTCTACCCTTTTCCGGGATAGTCACCAGGCCCAGCGGTTTGTCTTTGAGCCACCCTTCTCACGCTCCCCCTCCTTTCCATGGCCTCTGCCGCCAACCTGCGGGGCCCTCCCTCCTCACTTCACACTTGACCTATTTGCAGCAGCCTCCTAGCTGGGCTCTCTGCCACCCAACCCTTGCCTTCCAAGCACACGGTGACCCCAAGATGCTCCCGGGAAGTCTCTCAGCTCCCATCCTGGTTCTCCACCAACCACGGGCCCCATCCTAAGTTCTTGGTTGGCGTTGGAGGCCCTCCAGGGTGTGGAACCTCCTGGCTGTCAGTCCCAGCTTTCCCCCCACTTTCTTACTTTCCAACCAAGTGTGTACAGACCCTGCGCACATCTTCTCTGTGCCTCAGTCTCCTGGTCTGTGAAACGGGGGATGATAAGACTCTCTGGGAAGGTTGTTCACAGAAATGCACGTGAAGCACAGCACACAAGCCCACATTAAATGTTAGCCATTATTGATATGATCACTTCTCCTACCCCCATTCTACAGGGGGCGTTCCTGTCCTGGGGTCCCCTCTCCCTCCTCAGCCCTTCTTCTCCTTCCCTTGCTGGGTGCTGTTTTGTCAGGTAAGACAACACTGTGGCAGTTAAGAGGACAAGCCTGCCTCGGTTCCAATTCTAGCTTTTAGGCAAGTTGCTCAACCTTTTGGTGCCTCTATTTCCTCATCTGTAAAGTGGGGATAATATGGATACTTACCCCATAGAAATCACGTGATGAATGAAATGCTGCATGTAAGGGCTTAGCATAGTGTCTGAAACGCACAGAAAAGCACGTTTAGCTATTATTATCATTATTATGTTACCCAAGATTCAGGGTCTCTGATCACCATTGCTCCCCTTACCCCCCAAAGGCTCCAGAAGGTTCCTTAGAGGTGTCTTCAGGAACAGTGCCTCCAGCTGGATCCCTGTGCCTCAGACAGCAGAGAACCACCGCAGAAATGTCTGGACCCCACCCCACCCACATTTCCTGTGGAGAGCAACGGAGGCAGCCAATGCCCCCATGGACTGGTTAATGGTTGGGGCTGAGTGTCCTCCTCCCACTGGCTCTGGGACACATCGCAGCCAGAATCTGGGCTGGGGGAGAGCGTATCTCCCTCTGCTGGGGTTGGGCCTGGACACTTGCAGGTCCCCTCACAAGCAGAGAGTGGTCTTCTGGGGAGGAGAGAGGGCAAACTGGTTTGAGAGGATGGAAATGAGTAACTCAGCTCAGCTCCGTTCCCCTGGGAGGCCATGACCAGCGCAAAGCCCCCACCCCACCCAGCAAGTGCAAACCCTGCCCGTTTGCTGGTCCTCCAGCCTCTCCCGGGCTGCAGTGGAACTTCCCATATGTGATCCTTTAACCGTGGGGAGTTAAGGAGGTGACTGAAGACGGAGGTCAGATGTAGGCGGAGGAGCGCAGGAGCCACCTTCCGCTCCTTAAACAGCCAAACAGCCAGAGTGGGCCTGGCCCACCTCCCGCTGTGCGCTCCGCCCCCACAGCTGAGCCTGGTGGGCGAGGGTTTGGAAGAGTCCGGAAGAGTGGGGGCGGGGCAGAGCCCCGGTCTACCCTCCCCTCCCCTCGGACCTGACAGATGGAGCCTAACACGGCGGTGCACGGAGGGAAAGGCTGCGGGGGGGGGGGGGGGGTGTTTTGTTTGTGCTTGTGATTCTTTTTCTCCTTTGGGGGATCTGGGGGTGCAGGTGCGTTTGCGGCACCCACGTGGCCGGCCTGCTCTTCTCCAAGGCAATATTCCCTCCTTCTCCCCGGCCCAGCCCCGCAGAGATAAGGCCGGGATGGAGCCCACGTTATGATGCAGGGACCGGACCCACTTTTTCTTATTAAAACAAAACAACACAACACAACACAGTCCGATCTCCAAAGGGTCAGGGAGTCAGAAAGTGAAACCAACCACCCAGCCATGGAGACGTTCTGTGAACCAAACCGAGGGGGTCGAGAGGGGCGGGCGTGAGTAACGTGTGCGCCCACGTGGCGGGAGGGCGCTGTGTGGTGTGGTGTGGCTGTTGCGGACGCGCTCTAGGTGCTGTGTAGTTGCCCATGGAGTGCGTGCTGGCTGCTGGGTTACGCGGGGATGTGTCTGCGCTGGTGATGTCCGCGTGTTCTGTACGATGTCGGGTGCGCTTGCTGAATGCACAGCCTCACTCCAGCTCCGTCCCGGCCCGAGTTTCCGCCGGCACCGGGCGATGGAGCCCCGGCAGGGCGCCCTCGTTTCCGCACCCGGATCTGGACTGGTCTGCAGAACCCGGCCGAGCCGCCTTCGTTCGGGGCGTGGCGAATTCGCCGCATCCGGGTCGCCCTCGGGCCTCCCGCCGGCGCGGCTCTTCGCCTCCTTCCATCCTCCTCCCACCCCGGGGTCTGGCTCCGGGTCCCCGCGGGTTGTCCGCCGGCCGGGCTCCTGGCGGGACTCCTCGCCGGGTCCGCGGCTGGGACACCCGGCCCCCCGGCCCGGAGCCCCGCGCCCCCCGCCCCGGCCCTTTCCTGGCTCCCGCGCTGGGGCAAGTCCAGCTCCCGCGCGCGGGGCAGCGCCCGCACCGCACCTTCAACGCCGCCCCACTTTTTTGTTAACCATTTTCTTTCGGGAGGGGATGCACTTGGTCCAGTAGTGGTTCTAGTTTTGTTTTGTCCAGAAGGCGCTTGGTGATTTCCTATAGATGCGTCTTTCAACGTCCCAGGCCACCCCCCAGGGAAGACCCCTCCTGGAGCGGAGGCGGGAATGTGGAAGTGAAGCGAAGACCACACGGGACGTGCGTGTTGCTGAAGGCGGCGCGGGAGCCCCTCGTGGGGAGCCCAGCGGCGCGGGGGTCCAGGGGTGGTGCCAACCCCACGGCCTCTCTCCTCCTCCTCCTCCTCCTCCTCCTCCTCCTCCTCCTCCTCCGGGAGATTCTCCGAGGAGGTTGCCATCGCCGGGAAAGCGCTCGGGGGAGCGGGGCGGTGGGCGCCAGGAAAGCGCACGGCTGGCCGGGCTCGTGGCGACCTTGGCACCAGCCGCCGCCCTGCGTGCGCTCAGCATGGGCTCCACCTGAAAGGAGAAAAGAACCGCGACAGTTCACACTCTCGGGAAAAGCGAACCGGGGCAAGGGTGGGGGGCGAGGGGGTGGGGTGGGGGGACGCCGGCCTCTACGGACTGCCCTTCCCCGGGCCTCGAGGACTGGGGGGGCTTTAACCACCGCGCACCCAGCCCAGCGGAGGGAGAATTCCTCCCCCCCCCCCAACCCCACCAAACCGAATTATTCACAACGTTTCCCCAAACCGAGTTACTACGAAAGCCCCGCCAAATCGGACTTCAATTCCACTGAGAACAGACAAAACGAAGCTCAGATTTCGTTTGGGGACTGCGGGTGGGTCGGAGGAGAAAGGGAGCGGATAAGCCAGCTGTGGCCGCGGGCCCGAGGCCTGGGGTCGCGGTGGAATCTCCGTTCGCCTGGACCGACCCGTCCAGGTGCGACGTGGGTGGTCTGCACCCTGAGCAGACCCTGGAGCCGCCTGGGTCGCTGACGCCGAGCCTTTGCTCAGGGCGCGCTGGCCGCCCGGTACCGAGCCCCGGGGCCGCGCGAGAGCCCTGCGCACCCACCATGTGTTAGGACAACGGGAAAGGGCACTGGTTTGGATGGAGTCCCCGCTTCCAGAGAGAGTCCGCACCTGGGGTGGCTTCCAACAAGGCAGACATCCCGCCGCCGCGGATGCTTATTCTGCGCAAAGAATCGTTTCCGATCTATCGCTTGATCAATCGGGTAGGATAGTATTTGCCAGGCAACCCGCAAAGAACCTGCAACCCACTGTGCACCACGCGGGACTCAGGTCCAGCAGCCACTCCTGAGGTGACTCCCGACACCCCAACGCCACGGGGACTCCGTGTCCCCCACTCCGGGCTCCGCCCTCGCTCCCAGGGCCTCACTTAGTGTGGGGCTCCCGGGAGGAAGGCTGGGAGGGCCGCTTCTGCGAGAGGCTGAGATATTGGTAGTGACAGGACAGCGCTCATTTTTTGTTTTTCTTGCCTCCCTCCCTCCCCTTCCTTCTCGGTTTCATTATGTTTGGGGATTTGGGGTTTTGCAACTCACTCTAAAGCAAATGACAAAAGCGTGGAGGCCTTCGGGGTACAGCTCCCCCCTTTCTTACCCCTTCTGGATAACGAAGTCTCAGAGTTGGGAGATGGCTGACCAGCCACCCAGTCCCTCAAGCCAGGAAGTTGGAGTTTGAGCTGGAATGGGAACCCAGGCCTCAGGCCTGTGGGGCCAGCCCTCCCTCCCCTCTGATCAGACACATTTACAGCTCGACCCTGCCCCCACCCCCACCCCTTGCCCCTTTCCTGACTCCCCGCTTCCCCAAGTGGGTGGGATGTGGCACCTGCCCAGAGAGGATTTCTCTCTTGGGAACAGGTTTCCCAATCAGGTGCCCCTGGGTTCAGAAGGGGGAACCCTGAAAAGTGAGGTGATCATGGAGAGAGCGGGTTCCTCATTTGTAAACGGGATAATAATAGTACCCACGTCACTCCTTTTTTTGTAAAGCTGTGCAAGGATAGGATGCTGTGAATTTCAGGGATTCAAAAGGGCTGCAGGGTGTTTCCTCCTGGCTCAGGGGGGTGAGGATCCTGCATGAGTTCAGCAAGCCTCCCCCACCCCCAACTTAAAGAGGCTCTCACTACGGGCCTCCTGACTGTGGGGGATGCCCAGGACAGAGGCCTGCTGGAAAACCCGCCTGCCCTCTCTTGCTCCGTCCAGCACAGAAAGGACTCTGGGTACAGGGCCCCGGGAGGAAGTGTCATTCCACCCACCCTTTCAGTTCCACCTCCAAAGCACGTCCTTTGGGAAACCTCCCCTGACAGCCTACCCAACTCCAAAGAGCATTCCCTTCCTTGGACGCTGTCCCTGGAACCCGCCATAGCTGCAGGCGCTGTCCTGTGGCTGCCTCCCTCCAGGGGAAGATGCTGGTGGCAGAATGGGAGGTTTGTAAGAATAGATCCTTGCAAGTTCCAGCTTCAGTTCTACGGAGGTGGAGGAATGGCAGCGTTGGGTAGGAAGGGGGAAAGGTGGTCCTCTGTGAAAACATGTCTCAGTCCAGCGAACCCTGCATACCCCGGTGGATGAGCGGGGGTGGCTTCTCCAGCCACGCCCACAGAGAGCTCCTTAACGAGGCTCCAGCATTCAGGTGCCAGTTGCCACAGATGTGTTGTCTTGGAAAACCTCCTCTCAGTCCATTCTAGTGGGGCGTCCAGATTGAAACTGACTTGCTCTTCCTGCCCCAGGGACACCTGACTGGAGGTGGGGGGTCCACCCCCCATTCCCCACACACACCCCTTTGATCTTTCTGTCTAAAGAGACCAGAGCCGGCCACTCCCAGTACTTTCTCTAAGCTTCCCTCTCTCTCTGATCACTGCATTTCCCCACCCAATTCTAAGGCTGCTGTCTTCACGCTGAGCCCTGACAATGAGAGTGCGTGTGTATGTGCCAACATGAACACGCCTGCGTGAGCTGCAGACTCAAGTGAGAGGTGTGTATACGGATTTGGGGCTGTATCTGTCTCTCTTCTAACAGGAAGCAGCTTAGAGGTGTGTGGACATATGGTAGGTACACATACCTCTGGACTTAAACGCTTGGATTTTCAAGGGTACACACTGGCAATTCG
This sequence comes from Myotis daubentonii, assembly GCF_963259705.1. NCBI lineage: Eukaryota > Metazoa > Chordata > Mammalia > Chiroptera > Vespertilionidae > Myotis > Myotis daubentonii. Next base: position 46,187,195 of record NC_081855.1, on the reverse strand, counting down.
GCATGTATAGTCGTGGTCTGTGTAAGAGACAAGTATTGTGCTTTTATCCAGGGATATTGCTATTCATCTTTGGGTATGTGGCTATGTATACATCACAGCCTATACTCTGTATGTGCAGATCCATGAAGGAACCTCTCTATTCTTAGAGGGATGCTCATGTGGACATCATTTAGACACCGGTTGATGGGCATCTGCGAGTGTATATATTGTATCTGGATGGAGTGTCTGAGGTGTATACCTGTGGTCACAGATGCTTGCACGTGGACACTTGTCCACCAAGGCACTGGGCACTGATGTTTAGAGGCAGGTCCCGCACAGACTGAAAATGCCGCCACCAACCGGGCCTGCTGCCTTTCCTACGCCCTCAGAGGAGCCATCAAACTGGAATAGCCTCCCACTCCCGGATTTTGTCCCAGTTCGTGCACCGGGCGCCAGGGGACAGGTGGGACGTCACAGGGGCGGAAGCCCAGACTGTGGGTCCCTCAGGGGCCAGCAGGAGCTGGGGTGTAGCAACCAGGTGGGGCCACTGCCGGAAGCGGAAGCCAGGACTGGGCGGGTGGGGGAGTGGTGGGGCGCAGAAGCCGCGGGTCGAGGAGTGCCAGGCCCAGGGCCCCCAGCGGGGGCGTGCGCGCCGCGTGCGTGCCGGGCGGCTGGGCGCCAGGCGGTTCCTCCCCCGACCCGGCGTCTGTTTACCAACAAGCTGCCGGCGCTCCGCAGCGACGCATTCCGACGCGTTGAATAAGCTGCCGGCGCTGGCGGTCTGCTCTCCACTTCCCTGCAGGTCCGTGGATCCGATCCCGAGGGTGGGAGAGCCTGCCCAGGCTCCCTACGCCCCCTCCCCCGACGCGCGCTCCGGCGCCGAGCAGCTCCCCTCGCCCCTTGGGCATCGCAGCCCCGCCAGCACCCTCTGTTTCTGCCTTCACGACCATGAAGTTCCCAGCCTGCCCCAATCGCCCTGCCACCCCGGCAGCTCTCCGGAGAGGACCCCAGGATAGCTGGGCCCAGAGCACGTGCACCGCCCCCCTCGCAGCCCCAGTTCCGAATTTCCTACCTTGGGCTGCCCCGGGGGGCGGACCCTGGCCCCGGGCCTCCCGTGAAGTCACCGCGTGCGGTGGCCAATCCAGCGCGTCTAAGTGGGCGGGGCCCCTGTCGGGTCCCGGGAACCGAACCCAAGAATGAGAAGAGGGGGGCCCCCATGGACTTAGGGGGAGGGGAAAAGCCATGGGGGCAACCCCGGAACCCCTTTCCCAGGCGCGCTCTCCGCTGGATGAGGCGCAGAGACACTTTCCCGGGGTCTTGAGTGTCGGGGAGGCTAGCCGGGGGGGCTCACTGGGCCTCAACGCTCGAGGCTCGGAAAAGAGAGAGCTGGCAGAGAGAGCGGGCTGCGTGCGGGGTCATGGCTTAGGCCCTTCTGCCCCGGCCCGGCCGCAATGTCCTCGGTGCCCTGCCCCCTCCCCGGCCTGGACGCCTCCAACGCCGTCTTCCCGGATATCGCCCCCGCCCCATCGGTAGTGGCTGCCTACCCACTAGGCTTGTCCCCCGCAACCGCAGGCGCCTCGGATTTGCCCTACTCTGGGCCCTACGGTCACCTCCTGCCCTACCCCTACACCACCGGGCCGACGACGCCCGCAGACGCCTACCTGCCCTGCCAGCAGCCCGCGGCGCCCTCTCTGCAGGAGCGGGAGGCAGGTAAGTGCGCGGCCGCTCTCCCACCTCCGGGGTCCTGCTCCCGTGAGCCCCTAAACCTAGTCTTCGCCTGGTTGGGCGCAGCTAGCGGGATCCAGACCTTAGTCAGATTCCACGGGATCTGGGGGTGGGAGGCGGGCAAAGGGATGGGGCGGGGGAGGGGGAGGGGGAGGGGCGGGGGCGCGTTGATCTAGGTCTCCTTTCAAGACCGACCTGGTTTCGATTTTCAGTGTGTGAAGCGGGGGCAGTGGGGCTCCCTACCCCACCCCCTGGAGCCCCGGGGTTATGTGTACCTACGTGTAACGGAAAACAAAGACTCCAGATGTGGGTGTGGGTGCCTGGCCCCTTCCCCAGGGCTCTCTCCGTCCTGCACGCCCCTTCCCCGTGTCGCCCCTCTCTGCTGCATTCGTTTTGTGATCAAGCCCAAGCCTGAAAAATAGAAATCAGGTTCCAGCTGAGGGCAGAAGTGGGGGCTTATCTGGGGCCTCTTGAGTCCCTGGTGGTCTAGTGGCTAGGATTCGGCGCTTTCATTTGGGGCCCCTTTCCCTCTGCTCCGGGGCCTTGCCCCAAGTGCCTGACTGAGACTGGAAGCTGACCTGGGCTGGGACGCCACCATCCATTGTTCTAAGAATGTAGCCAGGGTGGGCCAGGCAGTCTCTCTAAGTTGCAAACCTCAGCCTTCCAGCCGCAGGAGCAGGCACCTCCCTCATCTTTGCCCTTTGCCTTTGGGGCCGGACAGGACCGAGTTCCCATTGCCTGGAGCGACTCTGAGCTCCTGAGAAAGTGCTCACTGGAGGTCATCAAAGACGCCAAGGAGCGGCGAGCCTGTCTTCCTGGTCCTGGGAACACTATACAGACACCACCTGTACCTTAGACCTCAGGTCCCCTGCAGCCCTGCCCCCACCTCATTGACCCCACAATGGTCTTCAGCAGTTTCCTCCGCGGTGGCACATGGAATGAATGGGTGACTTCCTGGAGTCAGCCCAGGACCAAGACATCTTCCTGCCTTCTGTCACTGTGCCGAGACACAGACGCTCATAAGCATCAGAGCTAGGAGTGACCCTAGGAATTTTGGGGCTCCACCTCCTTGATGTACAGTTGAGCACACAGAGGCCCAAAGAAAGGGTGTGCATGGGCAAAGGACACAGCCTGGTTCCCAGGCTCCGGGGCCTTGCAAATTGACTTTCACCACCTGAGGCCAGAAAAGTGGCTATTAGGGAAGGTTCTCAGAGCCCCCAAAAGTTAACTGCGTTCTGTGCCAGAACTGGGGCTGCCTCTCCCTGCTGGCTGCAGAGTCCGTCACTGGAGGACAGGCAGTTGGGGAGGGTGTCTACACATTATCTCGTTTCTGCAAACAATCCCTTGGTCCCTTCCCTTCGGAATATGCTGATGTGGTACATTTGTGTGTGAGTGCGTGTGCCGTGGGGTGGGGTGGGGTGGGAGTGAGATAACCCTGTCCTTCAGATAACTGCTAAAAATGGGGAAGGTGTTGTGAGCCCTGCTAACCACAGTCCCTGCCTCCCTTGCTTGGTCTAGGGACGAGAGAGTGAGAGTTCATTTTCTTTATGCAACTTCCCCGGGTGCAACGAAAACCACACTGGTCCTTAGACGAGATGGCAGCCCTTTTCAACGGAAACTGGTGGGTTTGGCTCGCTCTAGGTGGAATGATTGGGGTGTGAGAGAGGGCCTGGGGTCCTCCTTTTGCCCCCACTCAGTGTCCACCCCGCCTCAGGGGGAGGTTTGGCTCCACGTGAGCTAAGTGCCACCACCCTGTTAGCAGGCGACTTGAGGGAGGCCCTCCGGCTTCGTAGTGCGGACCAGGATCGGTCTTGTCGGGACTTGCTGCAGCTGGTGTGGAGAGGCAGCTGTCCGTGAAGGGACCTGGGGGGGGGGCTGCTGGGAGAGCTGGGGCGCCGAGGGCTGCGGGAGTTCAGGAGCCCGGGCGGGCTGCCTCCCAGGCTCTCTCGGCGTCATCCTGCGAAATGACCGGTCCACGCAGCCAGAGCGGTGGTCGCTGGGCTGCCAGCCCCAGGCTTGGAGCAGTAGGGTCGGAGCCGTGAAGGCCGATGGCGCGGGCGGGAGCGGAAACCCAACCGTGTGTGTTGTTGTTGTTTTTTGGAATAGACTGAGGTGGGGGTCGAAGGGGGTGGATCTGAGAAGCCCGAAGCGCCCCAGGCCGAGGGAGAGGGATGCGGGGGAGGTGGAGGCCACTGGTCGCCGCAGCCGGCAAGGGCGGGGGACTTGCCGTGTGGGTTGAGCCAGACAGGATGGAGGCCGAGGGGGTGGAACAAGCGCGGCCCCAGCCGTCTGCGCTCAGGGGTCAAGCGCCCCTCGGCTTAGACGGCCGGCAGACCTGCGTGGAATGTTCGCCCTGAGCCCGAGGACAGTTCAGCCGCTCGGTCCGCCCCGCCACCTGCATGCAATGGTCTCCGAGTCCCCATGGAGTGGCGCAGGTGGGAGCCGCCGCGTCGGAAGCGGAGAATCTCTCCCCCCCGCCCCCCCACCTCCCGCGTTCAAGGGCCGGGCTGTCCCACGGGGTGGGGGCGGCCAGCGGAGGGGCAGGAGGTGACCAGATCTTCCGCGGCCACACCGCAGCGCGGTCCAGGAGGGCCCGGAGGGCTGCGCAGCCGCGCGCTTTGCGCTCTGCAGACCCGGGTCGCCTCCCTGCCAGCCGAGAGCCACCCCGTGAGCGCGGGCGGGCGGCGGGCGGCCTCTAAGGTCCCCGAGAGCCTCCTCCCCCAGCCGGCCCGCCGCGGGGAGGGAACGGTGGTCGGTTTTCCCGCAGAGTGTGCCCGAGGCGCCGCGCGGCCCTTACTGTGGGGAGGCATGCCCACGCTGGGGGCCTGTCCACACGCTGATGCTGGAAGGGGTGCGGGTCCTGGCCTCCCAGGCCAGCGCGGCCGACCCACCCTTCCTCCGGCAGCGGAGAGGTTGCCACGGGGACATCGTCAAGAGCCTCTAACCAGCGGTTCTCAACCTGTGGGTCGCGACCCCGTTGGGGGTCAAACGACCCTTTCAAAGGGGTCGCCTAAGACCATGGAAAACACACATATAATTACATATTGTTTTTGTGATTAATCACTATGCTTTAATTATGTTCAATTTGTAACAATGAAGATACATCCTGCATATCAGATATTTACATGACGATTCATAACAGTAGCAACATTACAGTTATGAAGTAGCAACGAAAATAATTTGATGGTTGGGGGTCGCCACCACAGGAGGAGCTGTATTAAAGGGTCGCGGCATTAGGAAGGTTGAGAACCACTGCTAAGCATCGCCTGGGAGTTCCTCCCGCCTGGAATGCCCTTCCCCCGTCCTCTCCGGGCCTCAGCCCAGCCCTCCACCCAGCCTTTCAGCCCTACTCCGCCCGCCACACCCCAAGCTGGCGCCACCGCAACCGGCTGAACTTTGACCTCTCGCCGCGGGCACCGCCCCTAGCCTCGCTCGGGCCCTAGGCGCTTTCTCCCTAGGTCACCGGCCCAGGGGAGTGTGAGTTCCCTGAGGGCAAGAGCTGTGACTGGTCCCACCCGGAGCTCAGTGGACGTGCGGTTTGAAAGGAGCGTGGAGCGGAGGGTAGAGAAGAGCTTTTTGCAAACCCGAGGCCAGCATGCCAACGAGATGCAAATGAGCCTATAAAACTGCGCGTCCGACCCCCCTCTTTCGTCTCACCCTCTGTCCTGTGCTGTCCCCCAGATTCCGAGAAGCCGCTGTCCCCGGAGCCCTCCGAGCGGCTCCCGCGGGCCCCGACCAAAAGACTGCGCAAGCCAAGGACCATCTACTCGAGCCTGCAGCTGCAGCATCTCAACCAGCGCTTCCAGCGCACGCAGTACCTGGCGCTGCCCGAGAGGGCCCAGCTGGCCGCACAGCTCGGCCTCACCCAGACCCAGGTGGGGCCGGCCCCATCCTTCCTGCATGCTAACCATTCCTCCGTGTGTTCTCTGGGAACTCACCCCCCAGGGTGGGAATGACAGATGAGTCCCTTGGCCCTGTTGTCACAAGTTCTCCAGGGTGTGTTGAGAGCTGGCCCTCAGTAATCTGGGGGAATGTGTGACAAGGTGTTGGGGGAGGGGGAGGCTTAGGTAGAGGAGGGTGCTCAGACTGGGAGAGCTCCAGGGCATCCAGGGCTCTGGAGGACTGGAGCCAGTGTTCCCAGTGTCTGCGCCCTACTGCTGGGTCCCAGTGTCTTCTCCCAGGACTGCGCCCTACTGCTGGGTCCCAGTGTCTTCTCCCAGGACTGCGCCCTACTGCTGGGTCCCAGTGTCTTCTCCCAGGACTGCGCCCTACTGCTGGGTCCCAGTGTCTTCTCCCAGGACTGCGCCCTACTGCTGGGTCCCTTTACTTGGGTCACATCCTTCCACACCTATACTCCGCCTGATCTTTCATTCTTTCCCCTTTTCTCCCCGAAGGTAAAGATCTGGTTTCAGAACAAACGTTCCAAATACAAGAAGCTCCTGAAGCAGAACTCTGGGGGGCAGGAAGGGGACTTGCTTGGGAGGCCCCCCTCCCTGTCTCCCTGCTCCCCACCCCTGCCGTTCCTCTGGGATCTCCCCAAGGCAGGGGCCCTGCCTGCTGGGGGCTATGGCAACAGCTTTGGGGCCTGGTACCAGCATCACTCCCCAGATGTTCTGGCTCCGCCTCAGATGATGTGAGCCTGGGCAAAGGTGGGTCGGGGCTCCTACACAGCCCAGGACCCAGCCCACCCGCACCTCTTCTGGGCTGGGAGGAAACCAGCTCCAGATGGATTTTCTCAGGGTGGCGAGGAACTAGAGGAGAAAAAGGATGGGATGGAGGCCTGTCCCCCTTTGCCCCATAACCCAAAGAGCCTAAGAAAGAACTTCGGTCTCAGCTACTGCTCCTCACCACTGCCATGGACTGAACACCTTCCCTTCGGCTGGCCAGAGGCTCTGGAGAGAGTCATTGGCTGGAGTTCAGACTGCTCCCAGGACCCCTTGTCTTGCCACCCCTTCCTTGCAGGACCACAGTCCCACCACAGTCTGGAGTCAAAACCAGCAAGAAACACTGAGTGATTTTAATTTGTGTGCCTTGGACCTTGCCCAACCCTTTTGAGAGCAAGAGCGGGCGTGAGGTGGGCACCCAGTCTTCAAGTTGACCACCATCAGGTCCCACCTCCCAGTGTTTCCTGGAGGTCAGCCCATCGCCCCATAACTGATATACCTTCTCCCCTTCATGTGAGGGAGAGGAATGCTGAAAATGTGGAGTTGGTAGGCCTCTGGGTAATTTATGTTCTCGTCCTTAAAAAGCCCTCTTTCCCCCTGTTTACAATTTTGAGTAGATAATGGATTCAATGATCCTTATAATTCAATGAGTATTTATTGAGCCCTGCCTCATACCTAACAACCCCACATGCACATACTCTTGGGAACACGGTAGGGTAACCCTTTGGGCAGAATGGGGACAAATAGGCTCCCTGGAAGAGTGTACGTAGAGACACCCCAAATAGGTGGCGTGGGCCCAACAGTTCCGCTCTTCACAGCTGTCTCTGTCTAAATGAAATACATCGATAACCAATCTGACTGGCATCCCCATGCTCTTGCCATCACCCCTCCTACTGTGACTTCCCGAAATTAAAGCTTGTACGAAAAGCTGGGCCCTGGCTCTGTGGTGTGTTTGTTTCCTGACTTCTGGGGCTGGCTGCTCAGCTCCCTTCTCTCCCATCTGGCTCTTCCAGCCCCAAACTAGAGGCACTGGAGCCTGGTTTTGCCTCTACCACTGGCTCTGTGGCTCTGGTTCTAGAATGTTCTAATAACGTCTATATTTTCATAATGCTCCGGTGTGAAACCAGGAGATGCTAATGCTGGGAACGACCCAAGTCTGGATGGTCCTCACCAGCAGAGTCGCTCCTGGCCCAGTTCTGGAAGGAGCCAGACACCACACAGCCCCCTGCGCCCCACCTTCAGCCCCGAGAGACCCTGCTCCCCTTGGAAGAGGACGTGCCCACCAAGTCGATCCAGTCCATCCCTGAGAGAAGAGTGCTCCTTGAGGGTGGCAAGTCTCCAGCCCACCTAGAGGAAGGGGTAGGAGGAGGTGGAGGAGAAGAAAACCCCAGAAGGAACTGGACTTCTCCATCCAATAAACATCCCAGATGCCAAGGTGATTGAGGCAGACCCTGTGGGTTAACAGATACCAAGGTGACCCAGAGACTCTGCAGGCTCACAGGGGAGCCAGACAAATGGCCAGCCACTTGTGTGGTGCCAGGCTCATGGGTAAACAGAAGTGTGGGCATAGTCCAAGGGCCCCAACTAGGCCTGGACCCATTGGTAGACTCATAGCCACCCTACCCCACCATACATACAGCACCCAGTGGCAGGGAGACAAGGGTAGCCAATAATTCAGGGAATCCAGCCCAGCTTGACTGGAGGGGTGGGGGAGGGGCCTCCAAGTCCAGGAAAAAAGCTCCCAAATCCAGCTTTCCTCTTACTGCCTAAACCTGTTCCCAGGCACACAGGGCCCGCCCTATCTGGAAAGACCACTCAGGTACCTTGAGTCAACCCCACCGGCCAGAGAAAGGCCCCAATTAGACTTGTGTGTAGAGTAGGGGGGTGTGCCATTCAGTGGAAGGTCTGCAGTCAGTCCCCCTAGGCCCTGTTCTGGGTCAGTGAGCACCCCCACTTCCCAAAACACACGTGGAGGTTTCTCCTGGGGATGGCAAATGGCACGGGGCAGGCCAAAGCCAAGATCCAGGAGCAGTGAAGAATGAGGGTGTCAAGAGGAGAAACCTCCTCTTCCTCAGCACCAATGCCTTCCCCCCAGCCCTGGCTCCCCTCTTTCCATGGCTCTCAGGGGGCCCTGCCCCAGATCCCTCCTCTGGGTCTCCTCTGAGGCCACAGGCCCTCCGGGCCGCTGTTCCCTCCCACTGCAGGGAGCACACTCCTCCTCTTTCCACAGACCCACGATAAGATCTACCGCCCCATCTCGGAAAGCCTCCAAAGGCGAGATTAATTGGACAGCCAAACACGAGTCGCATCGTTAAAACAACAGCCCAGGTTGTAAAGTTAAGTAGCAGGAGTGTAATTGCTCTCCCAGCCAGAGGCCTGCTGAGCTGACAGCATCTCCCCCTGTCTCCCCTCATCCATCTGCCCTTTCCAGGGGAAGGAGAGTCTTCCTCCTCGGGAGCTGGTTCCGTTTCCCTGAGCTCCTGGCTGACTATGGGACTGGAACCCCAGCAGAGGAGGATCCCCATTCCCCCTCCCTCCAGCCCTCTGAGCTGGAGAAGGGGAACCTGTGGTTTCTTCCCATGAGGGAGCCCCTCTCAGAAAATTGGGTCAATAAGGAAGAGAGGATAAGACCGAGTGGTTAAGAATGGGGGCTTTGGCCCTGGCCAGTGATCACTGTCTTGTGCACCGAAAGGTTGCTGGTTTGATTCCCAGTCAGGGCACATACTCAGGTTGTGGGTTCAACCCATGCAGGAGGCAACCAATTGATCTCTCTCTCTCTCTCTCTCTCTCTCTCTCCCTCTCCCTTTCCCTCTCCCTTCCTCTCTCTCTCTGAAAAAAAAGAAATTTATTAAAAAGATTTTTTTTTTTTAAAAAAAAGGGGGCTTTGACCTCCAAAGAGACCCAGTCTACTGTGTGACCTTTGGCAGGTGACCACGCCTCTCTCTGAGCCCCGATTTTCTGCCCCTCTGATGGGAACACTAATAGGACCCGCTCTGCAGTGCGGTTGTGATGATGAAATGAGATAGTGCTTGTAACATGCTTGACACGGTGCCGGGACATAGGAAGCACTTAATAAACGGCATTTACAGCTGCTGTATGATGATCGGGGAGGAGGGGCCATGGCCAGGGTGAGTTCATTCTGCCGCTGCCATCCATTCACTTCTCCCCTCTGGCCCATCTGCCGCCTGAGGGGAGGGCAGGGGAATGGGGCTGGAGACGCCACACATCCCTGGCCACCACCATTGAGAGCAGGACCCAGGCAAGGCCTTCAGTGCACTGGGCACGGAAAATCAGCTGAGACCGGGAAATGGAAACAACGCGGAGTCCAGGGCACATTCTCTCCCCTACAAGGGTCTCAGCCGCAAGAAAGCTGACTCCGGCTTCCCTTCCCTCTCCCCGTATGCTATTTTAAGACATGCCCCCCATTTTCTCCCCCAACAAAATGAGATTCAATTAATTCAATTAAAGCAATTTTGGGAGCAGCTCCTGAAGGCTTTCAATGTGAGATAATTACAAGTAATTTGCTCCTGTGAAGAGAAAAAGGGCAGCCAGGGTCTGGGGGGAAAGGAGGGGGCCCCCTCCCCACCAAACGCGCACACACACATCTAGAGGGATTCCACACTGCAATCTTAACTGCCCTCCCATTGGCCAAATTACTTGCAGGTGGGGAGAGGGAGAATGTGTGGTGGGAGGGGGCTGGGAAGACACTGAGTGACAGACCGCCCCTCCCCCAGCCTCAAATCCTCTGTGCACAGAGAGGTGGGCGGCTGGTTGTTCCCGACAAAATGTCTGCGCAGCCCTAGCAGCTGATTACTCAGCTCCCAACCTCATTTGAGCTTGGATGCCTGAACTTGCCTCTGGGATTGTATCCAGAGTCAATGGAATGTTATCCGGGTAGCTGAGGCCTGTGTAGACGGGGCCTTGGAGATCAAGGGCTAACCCCATCACTTATAAGGGATGTGGGTAGGGAGGAGGAAGGCCAGAGAAGGCAGACACTGACTTCCTGCTCTCAGGGAGGTGATGGTACACCCACTCTCTCTCCTTCCCTGATCTAGTGCTTTCTAGTTCTGCCTAGTATCTACTCTCAGCTCTTCCCGTGGCCGTGGTGGCAAATCTCCTCTCGGCTTTCTGTTCTCAGGGCCACTGAAGCCTCTTTCTTCAGAAAAGTGTCCTGCAGGTGTTGCCCAACACCAGCTCACCTGGGATGACCCTTTCCTCGCCTGGGAGGAGGTGGAGGTGGAGCTGATGGTGCTAAGAAGGGATACAGGTAGAGACTAAGAGATGGGCTTCAGGTCTCTGCAAAGACCCCTTAAACACAGCCCACAAAGTAGCTGGTTTTCAAAGGATTAGGGTTCCCCTTTACCTAGAGCCCTGTTCCAGGAGGTGAGTAATGTTTTAACAATTATGTGGGAAAAGAAAAACTCACTGACCCCCCCACCACCATAAATTTCTGTTTTTATCTTCTCTCCCATCTCTCTTCTTGCTTCTCCCCTTCCAAGGAGAAGAAGCGGGGTTCCTTCAGCTCTAGTGTCCCCCCCTCCAGCCCCTGCCCTGCCCCTTCTCTGAGTAGCATGCATGGCTGCTGGCCCAGGGGGAGCCAGGGATAAGTCCTATCAGTGAGTCCTGGGCTACTGCTGTCTCTTCCTCCCAAGATGAAAAACTTAGAGAGGCAAAGTGGCCCCTCTCCATCCGCACCTTCCCCCTTTCCTGGCCAGCCCAGCTTGGCTAAAAGGGGGGCTGGGGGGAGTTAAAGACTCTTCCACCCCAAACCTCAACATACAAAGGTCCCAGTCAAATGCAGAGAGATGCAGGGATCAGGCACAGGGACATCATAATTGCACACACATTTCCACAGAAGACGATGCATATACGGGCAGGCAGACACCCACAGTGGCATACAGAGCGGGCAGGGCCGCACACAGAGACACATGTGAGCATGTATGTGTTCAGGAAGCCTTCCCATGGTTGTACATGGACATATGTGAGAAAGTCCAACACAGGGATGAACCAAGAAGGAGACACACAGGGGCGTACACATATGCAGAAACAGACAGAAACAACCAGAAACACACACCAACTAGCCTCCTTGGGAGCGAAGAGAACCAGTGTCTCCTCTTCTATTTTCTTCTCCTCCTCCTCCTCCTTCTCCTAACTTTT